>NC_073261.2:69675000-70925000 GCF_029289425.2 Pan paniscus | reverse complement strand
TCACCACTGCATTCCAGCCTGGATGACAGAGCAAGACTCTGTCTCCAAACAAAACAAAACATATATATATATATATATATGTGTGTGTGTGTGTGTGTATGTATGTGTGTGTGTATACATATATATATATATTCCTTCAACTTAATTTCTCCCCCCATAAATTCAATTACTTTGCATGACAGCCAACAATAAATCTAATATTAATATAAGCTTTTACCTATCTACAGAATATTTTCACATATATTAACTATCTTGAACTTCACATTGACTGAACAGTCATTCTTGGAGAGGTACATGACATATAATTACCATACAGAGATTACAGACACAGCCTTTCATGTTTTTGTTCTCATAATTTTGGACACATTAAGTTACCTTTTCAAAAGTTGGAAAATCTATGACATTTTCTAGTTAGCCCAAGATTAAGCCAGCAGTAGGGCATGATATTCACTGATTTAACAAACAGAAGTAATGCTTTAATTTAAAAACTGCAAATGGACACAAAAATAATTAAAATCCAGTACTATACAAATACTTTACTTTGGTTTCATCTAAACTTAATAAAATGGCTGAACCCACCCTTTATTTCTTAGAATAAGTCAACTTAGCCCTTCAAACATTAAGTTAGCAGTTTTTTAACTTTTGGTCTCAGAACTCCTTTTTACTCTTTAAAATTATTGCAGACTCCCAAAGAGCTTTTGTTTATGTGGGTTATATCTATCTATATTTACTATATTAAAATTTAAAATAAAGAATTTTTAAAAATATTAATTCACCTAAACGTAACAGTGTTTGTTAACATAAAGAACATTTTTATAACTTTTCAAAACTTAACATTTTAGTGGGAAATAACATTCTTTCACTTCTTTGCAAATCTCAGTATTTGGCTTAATAGAATACAGCTGTTTTCTTAAACTTGCTGCTGCATTCAGTGTTGTGATACATTGTTTTGCTTTAAGTATAAGAAATATGACCGCACACAAGTATGTAATTAGAAAAAGGAAAATTATTTGATTGGCATATTCATACAATTATTGATATTCTTCTTTGATATTACCAAAATTCAGTAAGGGTTATTTCTTAAAGGTTAAGTGCAATATGGAATCTGAAACTCTATCAATGAACTTTTCTTTCTCTGTTTTACATTAAAATCCATTGGTCTATCTGGCACATTCAATGGATCTTTTAACTATGTATGCATAACTTCTTAACATCGTGCATTGGTCATTTAGAAATTATTGGTTCTTTGAATTATACAGATCTTCCAAATGTCGGCACATTTTATTACTATAAAAAAAAAAAAAAACAAAACCGGCCAGGCGTGGTGGCTCATGCCTGTAATCCCAGCACTTTGGGAGGCCAAGGCAGGCGGATCACAAGGTCAAGAGATTGAGACCATCCTGGCTAACATGGTGAAACCCCATCTCTACTAAAAATACAAAAAATTAGCCAGGCGTGGTGATGGGCACCTGTAGTCCCAGTTACTAGGGAGGTTGAGGCAGGAGAATGGCGTGAACCCAGGAGGCAGAGCTTGCAGTGAGCCGAGATCACGCCACTGCACTCCAGCCTGGGCAACTGAGCAAGACTCCGTCTAAAAAAAAAAAACCACGTTCATTAATATCACCTCCAATCTCATCAGAAAAGTCTTTAAATATTGAGTAGCTGTCAAGCCCATGTTTTCTATAAATCAAATTTCATCATTGACAACAAATACAATCAGTTGTTTTCCCTGAAGTGACAGGCTCACTTTATTCATTTCTGAGGAACTGTCTGCCCAGTACTCAAGTATTAACAACCAGTTTGTCTGTCATTCTTTCAAGTAAAAATGGTGTTCCAAAAAACAGAGACTACTTCAACCTTGGAACTCAAAAACCATGAGTACTTTTTCTTGAGATAATCATCGCACTTTGTTATGCAAGAACATTATGTATGGTTCCCGTTTTGCCCACAGAATGTTAAAAAGATTCAAGGGTCAAGACCCAACAAAATAACTTTTATTGCTTCATCAAGGACATTTTTAAGTTAAACTGGGTTTATTTATTATACCTTACAAGTGTATAACGAGAAGAATACAATGATTGCCCATACAATTTGGTACAATTCCTTGATTCATACTAAAATGTCAGCAGTTTTACTTACCTTTGCTTTTGCATCATCAGTGCTTTAGCAACACAGGCAAAAAAAGGCAAAGGACATCTTAGTATTATTATGAAAATAATTCTGACCTGACAGACAACCTTGAAGGAATCTCTGTGCTAGCAGGGGTCTGATCTCATTTGAGAACTACTGTATTAGGCAAATCAATTTCTGTTCTTGGTATAGAGACATGGGGACTTAATATTATGCTAATCTAGAACATTCACTTACATGGTTGCCAACCTCATGACCAGTAACTGAAACAAAAGAAGATTGTTTAATAGATTCAATGGACAGCACTGATCTGTGATGGAACATTTTACCCATTGTCACTAAGCCTTAAGATTGGGTCACAGAAGTTGGTTTTAATTTGTTTTAATCAGTATTCTAGAGTAGTAATTGCTCCAGATCTACTTAGGCCTAGAGACTCAAGAAATTCCAAAGTGAGCTGATATACAGTCAGGTATTTCCCTTGACCAGTGACAGACTTACCTACTATGGCTTTCACTCCCATACTATCAATTCAGTATAGTAAGGCTTCTTAATCTGTACTCCCCTCCTAAGGTAATTTAAATAGTTCACTTGATTAATTATGGGTGACAAGTATCACTTTCTCTTTTGAGATGAAAGCCCTTTAAAATGAGAAAAAAATCCCAAAGAACAATGTCTTCTAATTAATGAATTAAATTTAGTCATAGAAACTTACCTTAAGTAAGCAGTTTTTAAATTTGGTAAGAAAATCTTTTTTCCAATCAATCAATTTCTCTAATTTTTTAAAAAGTCCCCACACAGGACAACTCTAAGTATATAAATTTCTATTAGTGAGAGTAGAATAAGATTACCACAATATTGGTTTAATTTGTCTTTTTCAGTGTACCAGAAAAGTGCTCCAAAAGGCTCAATGCTAACTCCATTATAAACCCACCAATTAAAGGCAAAATAATAGATACTTATTACAAAAGCACTAAGACAAACAAAAATTAAATTAGAAATATAATAAAAAGTAAAATAGAAGACAAAAAATAGCCACACATACATTTGAGATGCAACGAACCAAGTTAGAGGAAAGATACACATACAGAAAGGTAAGGAATTATTAATAGTCAAGTTAACAAAACTTTCAGTCATGGTCTACAAATGGTCCATGAGAAAGAAACTGTTTTGGGGACCTCCAATTTAGCAAAATAGTTGTTTTTTCGAGACAGAGTTTCACTGTGTTGGCCAGGCTGGAGTGCAGTGGCATGATCTCGGCTCACTGCAACCTCTACCTCCCGGGCTCAAGCAATTCTCCTGCCTCAGCCTCCCCCGAGTAGCTGGGGTTACAGGCATGTGCCACCATGCCCAGCTAATTTTTGTATTTTTAGTAGAGATGGGGTTTCACCATGTTGGCAAGTCTGGTCTCAAACTGACCGCAGGTAATCCGCAAGCCTCGGCCTCCCAAAGTTCTGGGATTACAGGCATGAGCCACTGCGCCCAGCCGCAAAATAGTTTTTAAAAGGCAAAGGAATAAATGACCTAAGATTTTAAAATACTGTATTGTACTATTTCTCAACTTGGTTCCTCCACTAAGGCTAGTCTCCTCACCATTTCCCAAATCATACATGCAGTTTGCTTTTCCCCTAAAATGCTTCCTTGGCCTAAAATACCCTCCTCTCCTCACGGATAGCTATCCAAGTTCAGTCACCTTTCAAGGTTTAAATCAAATCTAACTTCCTCCACAGATAGGTTTCCCTGACTAACCATACCTTCAAAGGCCAAACCTAACTTCTAGACATCAGGGCTCCCTAATTTATTCCAGTTCACACACCCACACAACTCACTCTCTCAGCACACTCTCTCTCTCTCAAAAGAAACATGAAACCCATACAGATTAATAAAAGAAAAGAAAAAAAGCAACCTAATAACTAGAGATTTGTTTTCAAATACCTGCTTGGGATCATTCACTATTAACTACAGGTTTGTCTTAGTCAGTATACACATTCAGTACTATGCTTCAGGGTCCCCAACCCCTGGGCCGAGGACCAGTACAGCTCCGTGCCCTGTTAGGAACCAGTCTGCACGGCAGGTGAGCGGTGGGCAGGCGAGCATTACCACCTGAGCTCTGCCTCCTGTCAGACTGGCGGCAGCATTAGATTTTCTTAGGAGCACGAACCCTATTGTGAACTGCCATACGAGGGATCTAAGTTGCCCACTCCTTTTGAGAATCTAATGCCCCCTGCCCTGGTCCGTGGAAAAAATTGTCCTCCATGAATATGATCCCTACTGCAAAAAAGGTTAGGGGCTGCTGCTATACTTAATACTTAAGTTAAAAAAAAAAAGATACAGGCCAGGTGCGGCGGCTCACGCCTATAATCCCAGCACTTTGTGAGGCTGAGGCGGTTGGATCACAAGGTCAGGAGATCAAGACCATCCTGGTTAATACGGTGAAACCCCGTCTCTACTAAAAATACAAAAAATTAGCTAGCTGTGGTGGCACGTGCTGTAGTCCCAGCAACTCAGGATGCTGAGGCAGGAGAATTGCTTGAATCCGGGAGGTGGAGGTTGCAGTGAGCCAAGATCGGGCCACTGCACTCCAGTAGCCTGGGCAACAGAGTGAGACTCTGTCCTGAAAAAAAAAAAAAAAAAAATACAAATTCTGAATCATTACATGTACATTCTATTTACAAAGGTGGAAATACAGTCTAATTCATTTGCAAAGATATGAAATAAGGAGTTGGGAAAAATTAAGTTAACCTTCAAATATCAGAAAACTCACCCCATTTTCCCTAATTATTCAAGTTAACTGGGATATTATTATAAATCACCCTTTTAAACCAGTCTTGGTAAAAATGGATTGGGGGTTTTGTCTTTCCATTGATATTTCCCTGTAAATTCTCATCCTCCACTACTTTGTAATAGTTCAGGTCTTAATCAAGGACTAGTGTCCGGGCATGGTGGCTTACACCTGTAATCCCAGCACTTGGGAGGTTGAGGCAGGCTGATCACTTGAGGTGAAGAGTTTGAGAGCAGCCTGGCCAACATGGAAAAACCCCGTCTCTACTAAAAATACCAAAAAATATTTAGCCGGGTGTGGTGGTACACAACTGTAATCCCAGTTACTCGTGAGGCTTAGGCATGAGAATCTCTTGATCCCAGGAGGCAGAGGCTGCAGTGAGCTGTGACCAGACCACTGCACTCCAACTTGGGTGACACAGGGAGACCCTGTCTCAAATTAAAAAAAAAAAATCAAAGACTAGTATCCAACATCTAAAACTAAACCAACTTCCGTGGTCCTTCACCACCCAGGGAAAGGAGACATTAACAGTTATGTTATCGATGATAATGTGAAGTTCAACTTTTTTTCTAGCCTTCACCAGGAAAATCAGTCACATTAAGAATACAAGCCAGGCACAGTGGCTAATGGCTATAACCCCAGGACTCTGGGAGACCAAGGCGGGAGGACTGCTTGAGCCCAGGAGTTCAAGACCAGCCTGGGAAACAAAGTAAGACCCCATCTCTACAAAAAAAAAATTTAATTAGCCAGGCATGGTGACATACACCTATAGTCCCAGCTATTCAGGAAGCTGAGGTGGGAGGATCATCTGAGACTGGGAGGTCAAGGATGCAGTGAGCTGTGATCATGCCACTGCATTCCAGCCTGGGCAACAGAGCAAGACCCTGTCTCAAGAAAAAAAAAAGAATATACTGTCTAAAAATTTTCCATGAAGCACTACTGAGATATCTCACAAAGTCTGATTTTTAACATAAGGATTATGTTAATATAAAAAGTTATGGGCTGGGCAAGGTGCCTCACGCCTGTAATCCCAGCACTTTGGGAGACTGAGGCAGGTGCATCACTTGATGTCAGGAGTTCGAGACCCGCCTGGCCAACATGGTGAAATCCCGTCTCTACTAAAAATACAAAAATTAGCCAAGCATGGTGGTGGGTGCCTATAATCCCAGCTACTTGGGAGGCTGACACAGGAAAGTGGCTTGAAACCGGGAGGCAGAGGTTGCAGTGAGCCAAGATCGCATCACTGCACTCCAGCCTGGGTGACAGAGCAAGACTCTGTCTCAAACAATAAGTAAATAAAATAAAATAAAATAAAATAAAATGTTATAAACAATTACCTTTTTTTTTCCTTCCCCACTATTACATTATTTCTTAATTTATTCATTGCCCAGCTTTCTAGTTTAATTTTTTTTTTTTTTTTTTTTTTGAGACAGAGTCTTGCTCTGTCTTCCAGGCTGTAGTGCAGTGGCATGATCTCAGCTCACTGCAGCCTCCACCTCCCAGGTTCAAGCAACTCTCCTGCCTCTGCCTCCCGTGTAGCTGGGATTACAGGCACCCACCACCATGCCCAGCTAACTTTTGTATTTTTAGTAGAGACGGGGTTTCACCATGTTGGCTTGGCTGGTCTCGAACTCCTGACCTCAAGTGATCCGCCTGCCTCGGCCTCCCAAAGTGCTGGGATTACAGGTGTGAGCCACCGCGCCTGGCCCCACCTTTCTACTTTAATTCAAAATACTAACTTCTACCTCTAGTGTTAAATCAAGAGATCATAGTTTCATTAAAAAAATAAGGAAGAAAGTTCCTTCTCCACTTTACGTATCTTCATTTTATTCTATTTTATCCACCCATTAGTACTGTCTAATCTTGGTCCTAATCACTATTCAGAATTGCAACCTCCAAAATCTCAAATTCTGAAAATCTACTCTGACCTTGACCTCCTATCTTTTCACCCTCTCTCATGCCCTCACTTCTAACCTACTCTTCCTTCATTCTTATTACAACTCTCAGAGGCGTTTGAACCAGAGCAACTCCATCTTGAATAGGGGCTAGGTAAAATAAAGCTACGACTTGCTGGGCTTCATTCCCGGACAGTTAGGCATTCTAAGTCACAGGTTGAGATAAGAGGTTGGCACAAGATACAGGTCATAAAGACCCCGCTGACAAAACAGGTTGCAGTAAAGAAACTCACCAGAACCCACCAAAACCAAGATGCTGACAAGAGTGTCCTCTGGTTGTCCTCACTGCTACACTCCTACCAGTGCCATCACAGTTTACAAATGCCATGGCAATGGCAGGAAGTTACCCTATATGGTCTAAAAAGGGGAGGCATGAATAATCTACCCCTTGTTTGGCATATCATCAAGAAATAACCACAAACATGGGCAATCAGCAGCCCTCATGGCTGCTCTGCCTGTGGAGTAGTCATACTTATATTCCTCTACTTTCTTAATAAACTTGCTTTCACTTTATAGACTCGCCCTAAATTCTTTCTTGCCCAAGATCCAAGAACCCTCTCTTGGGGTCTGGATTGGGACGCCTTTCCAGTAACACAACCTTTACTCTGTAAGTTCCTCCTGATACTTGCTTTCTTCCTCACTTTAATGCTCACACATTATTATTCAACTATTCAGCTAAGAATCTGTAGTATGTTTTTTCTCTCATCCCACGTCTGTTTATTCAGAATTTCCAATTCTGAATAAATTCTACAGGTATTTTCGTCAGTTTCTGAGCAGCTAAGCATTACTGGTTACTCGACTATGCTATGCTCACTGGCTCAACTACAAATGTGTGGTTTCCAAATCTCAAATAAGCCATCAACCCTGCATGACAATACTTGTATTCATCTTTAAGTGACACTCTTTGTGATTTCCTCTTAGCAGCCTTGTAAAATGTTTCCACTTTTCTCAAACCTCCTAATTCCTCCACCGTTATTTACATCTTCATGCCTCTTTTTCATGCTATTTTCTTTGCTTAAAATGTCCTTCCTTCCACTCTTCCACTACTTATGACTCCTGTTCACTCTGATTTCTCCTACGGAGCTCTCATGTCCAGCTCAAACATCATCTCCTCCAAGAAGCCTTTCCTCCATGTAAATCATCACTTCCCTTTCTGTGCGAACACTGTCTCAAGAACATAATTCCTTATCATGGCACAGATACCACATTGCAATTTGTTTACATGCACCTCGCCCTTATTGTGGGCAAAGCATCCTATTCCTAGCATCTAACAGTTTATTACACAGTAAGTACTTAAAAACTATTCCCATATTAATTGATCTTTGAATGAACTAGCCCTTCATCCTTCTCACTGAGTACTACATTTAGATCCTGATGAGAGAGCTCTGCCCTGAGTCCCACTCCGGCCCTCCTCGGCCCACATGCTTCCACTGGGAGACGAGTCCATGTAAACAGGGGGATGGGCCTATATACCTCCCTTTTTTTTTTTTTTTTTTTTTTTTTTTTCAGACAGAGTCTCACTGTCACCCAAGCCGGAGTGTAGTGGCGCAATCTCGGCTCACTGCAACCTCCGCCTCCCAGCTTCAAGTGATTCTCTTGCCTCAGCCTCCCGAGTAGCTGGGATTACAGGGGCCCGCCAACATGCCCTGCTAATTTTTGTATTTTTAGTAGAGTCGGGGTTTCACCATATTGGCCAGGCTGATCTTGAACTCCTGACCTCAAGTGATCCACCCGCCTCAGCCTCCCAAAGTGCTGGGATTACAGGTGTGAGCCCCCAAGTCTGGCCTACCTCCCCACTTTTAAATGACACTCCAGGTGCCCAGAACTTTGCAATTTCTTGCCCAAACACTTCTAACTCAATTTGAAGGCCCACACAGGCCTCTTTCCTAGGTCTGTCCTTAGAAAAGACTGTACTACACTTGTGTACACCCTTGGGCCAAGGAGTACTTGTTTGGGGATGGGAGTACAAGAGCTTAGACCTTGTGCGTGCATGCAAGGTGTTCACAGCATGTACAGGAGACCTCTTTGTGGTGCTAGAAAGAGCCAGGGATGACGGGAGGAGGTTGGGCTTAACCACACTCTGCTGCAAAACTGTAAATTTATGAATTCTAAATTCCACAGATTTTAAATTTGAAACTTTCAAGTCATTATGAAGGTATATTTATCAAGAGAAAAGACTAGAATATAGTTAATGATTTGTTGGCCTGGTTTATAAGCTTTAAATATTTAGGCCTATTGTGGTAAATGAATGCTTATCCTGGATCTTACAAATGTTAGGGGCAGATCTCCTCTCACTCAGAGTGAAGTTGATGGGTTTTATCCACCTATTTTTATTAATTATTAAAGTAGGCCAGGCACACTGGCTCACGCCTCTAATCTCTGCACTTTGGGAGGCTGAGGTGGTGGATAGCTTGAACCCAGGAGATTGGGACCAGAATGGGCAACACAGCAAAACTCTGCCTTTACAAAAAAAAAAAAAAAAAAAAAAAAAGAAAAGAAAAATTAGCTGGGCATGGTAGTAGTCCTAGCTACTCAGGAGGCTGAGGTGAGAGGATCGTTTGAGCCCAGGAGGCAGAGGTTGCAGTGAACCAAGATCTCGCCACTGCATTCCAGTCTCGGCAAGAGAGAGAGGCTTTGTCTCAAAAAAATAAAAAAAAAAAAATTATTAAACCAGTAAAATAGATCTAAGAAGGCATAAAAATAGAATCAGGAATAAAGAGAACATTTAAAGTAATTTTCCAATTTCAATAACTAGCTAAATATTAAGTGATTGATTCAGGATTTAAACTTTCAAGCCCATGTTTTTGTTTTTGCCCTCCCACCACTCTGACTCTCCAAAAGCAGCCAGTTTACTAATTAATAAATTAAGTATTATACAGATGTCCCAGTACCAAGTATAATCTCAAATACTATTTCTGGATATTGAAAACTTAATGCCTAGAATGGTATCAAACTGTTTCATGGATCCTAAAAGAAAGTCAACTGGTGTCCTTTTGAAAGAACTGGTCTTCCTTTCCACTTATCCTGTGAGAACTAGTCTCCCATAATATATATTAAGAGAAAATTTTCAGTTAAAAAATTTAAAAATACTCTCAGGTATAACAACTAGTTCACCTGTTCTTCTCTAGGTTCTCATCATTTCTGTAGTTTAACTAAATATGAATCATATTGAGAATGAGGCAATCACAATGGACTTTTCTTGAAGACAGTCCAATACAAAGCTGTGGACAAAAAAAATCTCAACATGGCCCAGGCACGGTGGCTCATGCCTGTAATCCCAGCATGAAATTTTGGGAGGCTCGGGTGGACAGATCACTTGAGGTCAGGAGTTCGAGACCAGCCTGGCCAAAATGGTGAAATCCCGTCTCTACTAAAAACACAAAACTTCACCAGGCATGGTGGTGGGCACCTTGTAATCCCAACTACTCAGGAGGCTGAGACAGGAGAATCGGTTGAACCTGGGAGAAGGAGGTTGCAGTGAGCCGAGATCACGCCACTGTACTCCAGCCTAGACGACAGAGTAAGACTCCGTCTCAAAAAAAAAAAAAAAAAAACCAACTCAACATATTGGACAGGAAAGTTATTGGAAACCAAACTGAAAGCACTGTATATTCTAATACTATAAAAAACCATGGACCATGAAATCTTGTTCCTATCACCTTGCCTCAAAGGAGATATAACATCGGTGGGAAAAATATCCAATAAAGGTAATTAAAACAAATACGGGGAAAGAGAGAACAAACAAAAAGGAGAAACAGAAGACAAACTAAAAAATAAACTAAATTCTACAGTACTAAAACTAGAAGGTATTCTCGAAATTTTGAAAATTAATAAAATTGCAGCTATCTTCACTTATTCCTTCAACATTTACTTACAACTTACGACATGCCAACTTCTATGCTAGGTGCTGGTGATACATGCTAAGTACTAGGTTAGGTGCTAGTAATATGTGAGACAAAACATCTAGCCCCTAAACAGTAATACTGCAAAGCAATAGCTACGCAGGTGAAGGTACTTCCGAATTATAAGGAAGAAAACAACTCTGCCTGGGGACTTCACAAGGTATTAAAGGAAGAGCAGGAATTGGTTAGTCAAAGAAAAGGGGAAGGATAGTCTAGAGCAGGAGTCTCTAACCCCTGGGCCATGGATTGGGTCCATGGCTTGTTAGGAAAGCCACACAGCAGATCAGTGGTGGGCGGGCAAGCATTACTGCCTGAGCTCTGCCTCCTGTCAGATCAACAACGGCATTAGATTCTCACAGGACCACAAACCCTATTGTGAACTGTAGATGCGAGGGATCTAGGTTGCACTCTCCTCATAAGAATCTAATGGCTGATGATCTGAGGTAGAACAGTTTCATCCTGAAACCATCTCCCCTCAGCCTTGGTCCATGTAAAAATCATCTTCCATGAAACCAGTCCTTGCTGCCAAAAAGGTTGGGGACCGCTGGTCTTGAAGAAAATAATTCTAATGATAATAATATAAATAAAACAATAAAGAGCTAACATTTATTGGACACTTTCTATATGTTAAGCATTGTACATACATTATTCTATTTGATTCTCATAACAATCCTGTGACTTTTTATCCCACTTATAAATTAAGTAACTTACTAAAGATCATACAGCTATATAGAGGTGACACTAACAGAGATCATACAAAACTAAGCTGTCGGCCAGGCGCAGTGGCTCATGCCTGTAATGCCAGCCACTTTGGGAAGCTGAGGTGGGAGGATCACTTGAACCCAGGAATTCAAGATCAGCCTGGGCAAAAAAGTGAGACCTGGTCTCTATAAAACAATTTTAAAAAATTAGCCAGGTGCAGTAGCACATGCCTGCAGTCCCAGCTGCTTGGGAAGCTGAGGTGGGAGGATTGCTTCAGCCTAGGAGTTTGAGGTTGCAGTGGGTTGCGATTGTGCCACTGCAGTCCAGCCTGGGTGACAGAGTGAGATCCTGTCTCAAAAACAAACAAACAAAAAAACTAAGCTGTGAACTATCATGATTTACTTGAGGAGCCATAAGTAGGTAGATATAGCATAGCACAAGATAATAATAATGACAGCAACCAGCACTGGGGATATAGTGGGTCAACAAAACAGAAAATAGACGTATCTGTCCCTGCCTTAGTAGATAATCCTTCCCCATCAGGAAGGGAAACATTATCTCCCATCTTATAAATGTAGGAACTGTAATTCGGAGATATTAGGCTCACATACCAATAAGTAGCACAGCTAGAACTGAACCCAAGTCTATCTAACATAAGGCCCAAATTCATTCCACTTTACTACACATGGCTGTATTATTCAATCATTCAACAGAAATATATCAAGAATGTACTGTGTGTCAAACACTGTCCTAAGAATACAGAGACAAAAGATAGAGTCCCTGGCTTCAGGAAACTCACAGCCTAGTCAATAGAGTCAAGCAAAGAGTCAGGCTGGTTTGTGCCTATAATCCCAGCACTTTGGGAGGCTGAGGTGGGTGGATCGCTTGAGACCAGCCTGGGCAACACAGTGAAACTCCATCTCTACAAAAAATACAAAAATTAGTCAAGCATGGTAGCGCGTGCCTGTGGTCCTAGGTACTTGGGAGGCTAAGGTGGGAGGATAGCTTGAGCCCGGGAGGTGAAGGCTGCAGTGAGCGGTGATCATGCCCCTGCACTCCAGCCTGGGCAACAGAACAAGACCGTCGCAAAAAACAAAAACAAAAACAAGCAAACAAACAAACAAAAAAGAGCAGATGACTTCTGAAGTCCCTTCAAACCCAAAATTCTAAAGGAAAAGCCATAACAAGTTTATCACAATTACCAAGTGTTCCAAGTACAGCTCTCTATAACTATCTAATAGGGTTGAATCATAAATAATAATTCCAAATATTGTTCTCATACTATTAACAATTTTCTCAGTACTTAAAATCCTAAGACATCCATATTTTCAACCGTTTGGGTAATATGAATTGGACGTTTTTAAAATTTTAGGAGAATGAAATTAATTACAATGTCACAAATTCCTTAAAAACTCACAGCAAGTAATATTCAAAACTGGCTCCAGAATTAAATGACATCTCAAACAGGAAAATAATTATTTCTACTTCACTGTCACCAAGCCCTACAACTGATAATAACAATAAAGAAAAAAGATTTCAATCCACTGAAGTAGGAAAATGCCCTACAGCGTACAGAAGAGCTGGCCCATCATTCCAGATCTCTGAATAGCTTTCCTCTTCCTTCCCATTAGTTTAAGACGATTGAAGTCATGTTACAAGTTCTTACAGAGATTATTTGCTTCAAAAAGCTACTCAGTGAAATTCAGGATTCATCTCTGAATACAGTAAATCTCAAGTCAGTGAAAAGACTTCAAAATTGTGAGGCAGAGTCAGTAAACAGTGTCATGAAGAAGTTAGCTCTTCACTTTCAGAGTCTGGGTGCAAAACAGCAACAACAGAGTCATTAAATTAATCAATTTTCTTAGTCTTAATAAACATTTTAGATGAAAAAACTTATATAATAAGGTTCCTGGCCAGGTGTGGTGGCTAATGCCTGTAATCCCAGCACTTTGGGAGGCCGAGGCAGGCGGATCACGAGGTCAGGAGATCGAGACCATCCTGGCTAACATGGTGAAACCCCGTCTCTACTAAAAAAATACAAAAACTTAGCCAGGCGTGGTGGTGGGTGCTTGTAGCCCCAGTTACTCGGGAGCCTGAGGCAGGAGAATGGCGTGAACCTGGGAGGTAGAGCTTGCAGTGAGTTGAGATCACACCACTGCACTCCCGCCTGGGCATGGAGCAAGACTCTGTTTCAAAAAAAAAAAAAAAAAGGTTCCTATAAAAAAAGTCCATCTCACATCTAAAAGCAGTAATATAAGACTAGCAGAGCAAAAATGTAATTAAAAGTATATAAACAGCCAGGCATTGTGGTGCGCGTGCCTGTAGTCCCAACTACTCAGATGTCTAGGGTGGGAGGATGGCCTGACCCCAGGAGTTTGAGGCCATAATGCACTATGATCACGTATTCCAGCCTGAGCAACATAGCCAGACCCCATCTTGAAAAACAAAAAAGTATACAAACATATTTCTACTGGTGGCCAGAGACCAAATTTGCCCTCCGCCCTGAAACAACTGGGGGAAAAAAAAGACAAAATACATAAAACGTTTTTCAAGACATTGGACATCAGGCAACAAAAGACAGTGATCCCCAATCAATGGGAAACAAGCATGAATCCAACAACTGCTCCAGCATTATGGCCTTGAAAGAGTTTCCAGGCCACAGAACAGGAAGAGGGGAATCCAGGCAGAGCACAATGGTCTGAGCTGAGGGGACAGAACTGAGTCTGGAGACAGCAAGGTAGCTAAAGTACACAGGGCAGAGTACTTAACAGAGTTGAACAGTGAGAAAGATCTGCAGAGGGTATCCCTCAAGTCTGAGTACTTATCAGAATATAAGTGTGAGGAAACTACCCACAGATAGTGAAAGAACCACCAAAAAGATTGAGAGCGAACACCACCAAGTAGGTCCTGTTTCCACCAGCTAGTGTATTCAGAGGGGTTTTGCCTCAACAGTGTGACAAAGTAGTACTGCCTAACAAATCTTAAAAGCATGTCCCCAAAAGATCAAACTGTTTTCAGGTAACTTAATGCATCCCAGAACAAAGCTCAAGATTTTTGTATTTAATGGAATACAAAAATATCCAGCACCAAACAAGCTAAAATTTCAAATGACTGGCATCAAATAAAAAAAAAAATCACCAGGCATGCAAAAGCAAGAAACAGAATCCATAATGGGAAGAAATATCAATCAACCAAAACCAACCCCAAAATGACACAGACAGAATTAGCAGACATAGACATTAAGCCAATTATAACTGTATTCCATATGTTCAAGAAGCTAGAGAAAAGACAGAGCATGAAAAACACAGACATGGAAGATATAAGACAATTTCTAAAGATGAAGTTATAATATCTGGGATGAAAAATACGGTGGGTGGGATTAAGAGCAGACTAAACATTATAGAAGAAAAAATTAATAAATTTGGAGACATCACAACAGACTATCCAAAATGAAACAAAGAAGACTGAAAGAAAATTGAATTAAACATCAGTAAGTTTTAAGACAACATCAAAGCGACTAATATATATGTAACTGGACTTCCGAAAGGGTGAAGAGGTCAAATATATATATATATATATATATATATATATATATATATATATATTTTCTTCTAGGAATAATGACTGAAACTTTTCTAAATTTGATAAAAACTATAAACCCACAGATCCAAGACACTCATTGAATTCCAAGCACAAGAAACATGGAAAATATATAAATAGTTTCATTTACAAAGGGTTCTTGCTCACAAATTCTGTAACTAAATGTACTGTAGAAATTAGACTAGGCCTAACTTTTACATTTACTAGGTATAGAGTTACAACTGACACTTTATAATAGAGTACATTAAAGCATACATTAATCTAAGTAAAATGCTTAACAGAAATCCTAATGACTTCAAAATTAGCAAAATACAGCTTATAAAACAATGTATATTTTGTTGCCCTATCAGTTAAATAATTTATTAAGATAAATTTGATCTTATTTTAGCAAATTATTCAAACAAAGCAAAAGTATACTTTTTTTTCTTTTCTTTTCCTTTAATTTTATAGGTCATTTACAACAGAATTAGGACACCGAAAAAAAATCTAAAGAAACTGAGAGGTGGAACTGAAAATACAGAAGCAGATTTGTGGTTTGGAAAGGAGCTAGTCCTCATGAAAAACAGCAACCTGGCAAACACTATTTTGGAATACCGTCATTTTCAAAATATACATATATTTTTTAAGCATAAAACTGCATTTGAAGTGGAAACTAACGTATTTGTTTTTAGCACCTCAGCTAAGTATTTAGGATGCAAAAAAAAATCTAAATTTTTCTGGAAAAAGAATCATTCAAATAAAAACCATTAAAGTGGAAAACTAAAGTAATATATTTCCCTATTTTTGTGAACACACATTTTTAGCACACAAATTCAAAATTTTCTGTCTAAAAATAAGCACAATAAAGAGACACAGGGGAACAAGTTCTGAGTATCTACTGTAATGGCTACCCTTTCTGTCATGTAGGTTCCCCAAAAGAGAAGTCAGTTTATTATCCTACCATTTTGCTTAGGAAATAGTCAGATATTTTGAGGATAAAAAATAATTCCATTACACAGCTGTCAAAAATACATTTACTAACCCTGGAAATAATTGATGTCTACGCTCTTTTTTCCTTTCTTAAGGAAAAAAATAAATATATACATATTTAGATAACATATATATTTCTTTGGGTGCCTATGAAAACAAAACACTGGTTGAAAATGTATAATAGTATAATACTTCCCTGTAGGATCAACATGTACATGAAAAACAGCCCACAAATCTCTTTGAGCACACAGAGAAGTTAACATGAGAGCAATTTTTTATAGATGTGACTTCTACCCTCTTAAACATAAAAATCTAAACCAATAAAATACAAAATTGATAAGGTTATCAGAGCAGAATGGTAGACTTATTCTCTAGTAACTATTTATTGATAACACACCAATTTCCCATACATATAAAAGTTCCAAACTACCTCTTCTCATCAGATTCTATTAAAGAGAAATAAGACTAAGTATACATTACTTTGAGCACAACTGAAAAATTCAGTTTGATAAACTACATTAGCGTACTTAGAATACACGTATGCTACAATAGCTGTAATTAGATAAAAGCTGAGTTTTAATTTTACTGATCCAGCTACCAATACACTTTCACTATTCAATTCCCATCTCAAAAGCATACTTTCCTACTTAGTACAAACCCAATATTATAAACACAAAAGACAAAGATTTGCCCAATAAGTCGTTATCTAATTGTTATCAAGACTTGTTATTTGCATTTCAAAACCTGTAAGAATACCTTAAAATGATCCCTAAAATATTAAGCAACCTAATAATTCACACAATAAATCATCTCATCAGGCTTTAGTTATTACAGGCATTTAAATTATTTACTACAGCAAGAGTCCTCACCAATCAGAACTGTTTGAAATTTTCTCTTCTGAAATCTGCTGTTACTTAACGAGTTTCAAATTTTGAGCCATTTATTTCTAGATATAAAGGTTAATAAGAAACATTTCTGCATCAAATGCACGTAACTTCACAGTAAAGTCTTTTTTCCTCTCTTAGGAAACCAGATTCTCATTTTCTCTCTTATTTTACCAAATTATCAAAGAATACACAATGTGGCTTGGATTTCAGTACTGAAGACAAGTGACAATACATGGTTGACAGAATGAAAAACTAAAGTTTCACAATTTTAACAGGTAGAATAACTAGGTTGTGATAATGGGCTGAGCCCATAACATTAGCATTCCTTTCAAGATCCAATTCTTAAACCACCTGAATATTTCTGGCCAATGAACCAAATTAGGGGCTTAAAACATCGTGTCTCAAAGTTCACCATATGCTATTTCTCAAAGAAAACGTTACCTAGGAAAGAAGGAAGAACTTACATTTGGAGCATGACCTGGTTCAAGAATACCCCATCCACCAAAGCCACATATTCATCAAGGTTGGTCCCATTTCCTGCGGCCAGAGGTCCAAACGTTTTAACCTAGAACAGAAGGATCACCACGACATGAACGCCCACCTCCATCTCTGCAGCCACAAATAACTCAGCAAAATATACAATAAAGGACACCCCACTTACCCAAGTGACCAAGGGGCTGGTCATGAACTGCTCCAGAAGGGGAGTAAAAATTTCGTTCTCCATTTTACAGAGTATGTATTTGAAAAAAGGAACTACCACAAAAATACGCCTAGGGAATTGGTCACTAAACGTGGAAGTAAGTAGAAATCAATGAAAGTCCATTTCGGCAAGGGAGAAAAATCCCATCGTGGAGGAGGGGGGCACTCTCCCTCCTCAAAAAACACCCCAGAGTGAAACGAGCCGAAATCCCAAGAAGTGGCTTCGACGACGGACACCACGAGCAGCAGCCTGCGCTGGAAATGTCTGTACTGGGCGAGGAGGGGCAGAGAAAAGGCATCTGGAGGAGGAGGAAGGGAAAGGGGGCTGGAACCCAAGACAAAAAGCCCGTCAAGGTTGTCCAGCTCCTGGAGGATCCAGACCAGCGAAACTGCTCCCAATGAATCAATCCCAACGGGGGCTAAATGAAATACGTTAAACAGAGACCACGTTAAGGATTCCGAGGCGCCACCAGACTCGACCTCGGCGTTCCGACCTCTACACGTTCCACCCACCGATGGGCATGGAGCCGCTTTCGACCCGCGGAGCCTCCACTGCCCGCAGCCCCTCAGCACCAACAGGCAGGGCTCGCCCCTTCCCCTCGAGCAGACACCATTCCTCCGCCGCCCTCAAGTCTCGCCTCCAGCCCCCTTCCCCTCCCGGGGGTGGGGGCTTGAATGTGTGTCCCTAGCCCCCCAGCTTCCTAAGCCCTGCCAGCCTTTCAGCGCGTCTCTGGGAATCCCTGGCACAAAATCACCGCCGCGCTCCAGCCTTCTCAGCCCTCTATGGAGAAGCCGGAGTAACGGCCTCAGAACCGCAGTGCCGCATCACACCCCACCCCTCGCCGCCCGCCAGCGCCGCCCGCCAATGCCGGGGGCCGCCGTCAAAGGGAGCGCGCTGCTCCCTCCGCGCCGATATCCTTCCGCCGACTCCCCGCCCCTCCCGTGCAGCTGCCTCTGGATTGTGGGAGAAGAAAACCGCTGCATGAGCGCGCTCCCGAGCGAGCGCGCCCCCGGGCTAGCCTCGCCGCCGCCCAAATCCTGGCGGCGAGCGCGGGCTCGGGCGTGGGCGCGCGCTCGCAGCAGCTGCTGCGGAGACAACCCGCTCCTCGCTTGCGCCCAGGACGGTTGCCTGGGGGGCGGGGACAGGGAAGGCAGAGCAAGGGGTCTGTCTGCTCGCTCGCTCATGCCTAATTATGGTTTATTTCCTCCCCGAGTGCCTTCTTTGATACGTGAAGGAAAGGGAAAGAAATCCTTCTCTTATAAACATGAGGGATACAGACAGCCTTTTTCGGACAGTTTGATGTGTTCTGTAAAGCATGCCTTCTCCCCAGCAAAATGGAATAGGAAAACTCACTGCAGCAAATGGCAGAGGGACTTGAGCCACAACTTGGTGGGGGTTTTTTTCTCCTTTTTTTTTCTTCCAAATGCAGTCCACTAACGCATGAATGTTCTTCAAAGTTACAAGTGACATACAGTAAGATTTTTTAAAAACCAGAGCTGTCTGTCAGCACGTTGGTATTCCCTGACTGGAGCAAACGTGACTCAGACATTGTTTTTTGGTTTTGTTTCGTTTTTTACTATTTGGGCATGGGTCGGGGGGAACCCAAGCAAAATCAAGAGCTACAAAGAAGAAACATTTAGAAGTCATCCAAGTTGGGTGACAAATAAACAGATTACATATTTGTCATAAATCTCTATGCCACGTACGACTGGGACCTTGAAATAATTTTAAGTTCCCTGGCAAAATCAAATGCTACTCCTCATTTCAAAGGAAAATAAAGACCTTTTTCCTGGGGTAAAATGGGCATATAGAACGCAATCTTTTTTTGATAAAAGATATTATAGTTTTATAATGTGTGCTATGTTTACATTACATAAATATTTACACGGAGTATATATTTTAAATTAGCAGTAAAAATGTTTTTGTCATAACACAATTAAGAAAGAGCAGAATTTCTTAATTGGGTAGTTGAGAACCTGGACTCTGAAGTCTTCCTGCCTGGTTCCAATATGCACCAGCTGTGTGAGCCTACGCACGTTATTGAGTCTCTTTGTGCTTCGATTCCTTCACGTGTAAAGCAGGGCTAATAATAGGGTTAAGTGAAATGGCAGCTTATAGTTAAGTGTTCTATAAATGTCATTAATGTTGTTTTTAACATTATTCCTTCAAAATAAAGAACCTTTATGAAAAACTTGAAATATAACCTCTCCGCTTCAGTTACAGGAGAAAGGATCTTGCTTTGAGGAGGGAACTAAATGCCCTTTGAAAATCATCTTAATTAAAATTAGGATGCATTAATGTGGCACTTTGCTAGGTGATGTACAAGTAGAACCTTGCATTTCCCTAGCCAGTACACAAGCCTTCAGACATCCTTGTTGCTAGCAATCTTTTCCATCTGCTCTTGATGACTTTTTAAAAAGCCTTTTAGAGATGGGAGTCTCACTGTGTTGCCCAGCCTGGCCTCAAACTCCTGGCCTCAAGTGACCCTCTCACCTCAGCCTCCCTAGCAGTTGAGACGAGACGTGTGAGCCACCACGCCTGGCTTGGTGACTCCTTCTTTTTTTGTTTGTTTTGTTTTCTGAGACAGAGTCTCTATTACCCAGGCTGGAGTGCAGTGGCACGATCTCAGCTCACTGCAACCTCTGCCTCCAGGGTCCAAGCGATTATCCTGCCTCAGCCTCCCAAGTAACTGGGATTACAGGCATCCGCCACCACCCACTGGCTAATTTTTGTATTTTTAGTAGGGACGGGGTTTCACCACGTTGGCCAGGCTGGTCTCGAACTCCTGACCTCAAGTGATCCACCGCCTCGGCCTCCCTAAGGGCTGGAATTACAGGTGAGAGCCACCGCGCTTGGCCTGATAACTCTTTCTTAATAGTAGTTCTTTATTTGGCAAATGAAATACAGACAGAAGGAGAGTGGGCACCAGGGAGACAGCATTGCTTTCAGGAGCAGCCCAGTGCTTGACATACCCACTTTTCTTTGTAATCCCCCAGACGCTTGACAAAACAATATGGAAGTAATTATGCCTATACTGGGTTTATCCTAGGACAAATCAATCTGCTTCATTCATAGGCGAAAAACCAAAAAGTATTAACACCAAATACAGCAGGTTAGGGGCATTTTGAAGTGGTGACTGAAGGGTTAGCACAGGAGTCATACATTAAGATAGTATTGTTTATGCAATTTAGTACACCGCCCTCACAGAAATCTGGATTCTTCTCTAGAGCCAGATGGCCCCAGATGCTTTCTGGTCTATCTTTAGGTTTTGCACACACACACACACACACACACACACACACACTCAACAAAGAAACGTGAGGAGTTAATTGTAAAAACAGGAAACTTTAGACCAGACTGAGGTCTGGAGGAACTTATTTGAAAACCTACCAATTCACCATTCCCTAGTTTAACAGCAGCCTTAAAAATGCTTTATAATATCTCAAGAGTACAACCAGTAATCTTCTCTGTCTGGCTAAAGAGGGATTGTACATTATACCCAGTTTAATGGTCTTTGAATTGCAACATCCTGTAAGATTAAATCCAAAAGTTTCCTATCCACCTTTCACTTAGGAAGAAATTTCTTAAGATTTCTTCAAAATACTTTTGTTTTGTACTTTGTAGTCATTTATGTGTCCTGAATGCATCCTTTCTTGGAAGGTTAAATCCAGCATGAAAGGAGTTTGGAAAAATCATACCCACCTGGTTAGGATGTAAGTTATTTGCTCAGCTGTCTTCTAATCTGAAATTAAACGGTTAGAAAGGACCATGGTCCCATTTAGAAATCTCTAGAGAAAGACTCTCTCCCATGTATCATAATTGAGGCTTTCTCCTTCAGGTTCCATATGAATAACACAACCCATGTACCAAAAGCACCCATATGAACTTCTACCCATGTCTATCTTGATCTACACTATAGGAAGTGATAGACTCATCCAGAACCAGTTTCCTTGGTGACAAATATTTTTAAGTACGGATTTGCAAAGGTAATCACATTCGTAAGCTAGTACAAGAAAAATACCACAAATGCAGCAGCAGAATGGCACCATTGTTTATAATAGACAATAAGTGGAAACAACCCACATGTCCATGGACTGATGAATGAATAAATAAAATGCAGTATATCCATATAATAGGATACTATCTGGCAATAAAAAATAATGAAGTACTAATACATGCTACAACATGGATGATAGCATTATGCTAAGTGAAAGTCCTAAAGAACAACATATTGTATTATTCCATTTATGTGAAATGTCCAGAAAAGACATATCTATAGAGACAGAAAGTAGATTAGCCTAGGGCTGGGGGAAAGTTGGGGGAAAATAGGAGTGATGATTTAGGGATGTGAAGTTTCTTTTTGAGAAAATGAAAATATTCTAAAATGATCATGGTGATGGTTGCACAACTCTGTGAATACACTAAAAGCCATTGAGTTGTGTACCTTAAATGGCTGAATTGTATGGAATGTGAATTATGTCTCAATAAACCTTTGTAAAAAAGAATGGCACCATTGCCTCATGAAGATTTTTTTTATGTCATCAAGAAATCTAGTCTCTAATAGACTTTTTAAAAGGGTGCCTTGATCTAATAAATAAGATTTTTAAATCACCTAGGAACACAGAAGGCTTATATTTTAATTACCCAAGATAGTTTTAAGAGGAAATATAATACAGAGAGAGAAAGAGAAATTAGGCAGGTTGCTTAACTTTTTTGAGCATCAGTTTCCCCAGTAGGGAATGAGCACACTGATTTCATTCTCTACTGGACTTCTGCTGAGACCAGTGGACTCATTGCTCTGTCCTGTACCTCAACTGAGAAGAGGAGAGGAAAGTTGGAAAGATAAGACAGGGAAGAGAGAAGGGGTCCTCCTTTCAGGCCAGTATCAATTGCTCTTCTCAAACATCCTACTTCTGTGTTCCAAAGTGAAACTTCTCAAATTCACAGTAATATCCCATATGCCTGTGCCTCTGCATATGCTACCATCCCTGTCCAGAATACCCTTTTCTGCTTGCTAGCTAGGCCAACTCCCACTCATCGCTCAGGATTCAAGTGTTACCTCTCTATGAAACATTCCTCTACTTCAGACTCAGGTGACCACTCCTTTTGGTGCCTGCATAGTATCAAATCTTCCCTTCATTTCTGCAACTTGCTCTAAATGGTATGTATTTGCCTGCAATTACTTCTCCTTGATTCATCTTTATGTCCCTGGGTCTAGGGCAGTGCCGTGCAATGGAGGGCACTCTCAGTCAGTGGATCAGAGTCTTCCTCACACCACGATGACTAGTATAAATTCCTAACAATAGGCAAGAGCTCACAGCAGAGTGACTTCTGAAAACGGTTTCACTAACTAATGACCTTGAGGAGGCATTAGCTAGATTCTTGCTTGCCAGTGAATTTGAAGAACCAAAGGTCTTGCCCAGGACATTGAGGTCATAAAATAAATAGCTTTCAAGAGAGCTTTTTTCCAAGTAAATTTTTTTCAGAGAAAAGCTTAGAGGAATACATAAACATATATAATCTTTTATTTCTCAGTCAGCATGTAATGACATATATCCTTCTCAACACTCAAACTATTTTTTATTTTTTATCATGTTGATGGAAATTTTGTAAAAATGTATCTAAGCTTTGTTGAACAGTATATTCTGAACTTAAATTGGTCTTTTAATTGTATCACTACATTTGACCTAATTGATTGTGTGGTGCTTTTAACGTTGTGATAAATTCAGAGGTTCTCAAAAGTGCAAGGGTGTGGCCGGGTGTGGTGGCTCATGCCTGTAATCCCAGCGCTTTGGGAGGCTAAGGGGGGCGGATCACGAGGTCAGGAGTTTGAGACCAGCCTGGCCAATATGGCGAAACCCCATCTCTACTGAAAATACAAATATTAGCCGGGCGTGCTGGTGGGTGCCTGTAGTCCCAGCTACTTTGGAGGCTGAGGCAGGAGAATCACTTGAACCCAGGAGGTGGAGGTTGCAGTGAGCCGAGATCGTGCCACTGCACTCTAGCCTGGGTGACAGAGTGAGACTCTGTCTCAAAAAAAAAGAAAAAAAAAAGTGCAAGGGTGCATTCACAGTCTCCAGATAACTAAGTTTTGAGTTTTATTTTACTTTGAATAGTTTTCCTATCTTCTATTGTGGCTGTCAGTATCTCCACCTACCTATAGTCCCCAGCCAAATATGCTGCTTCTGATTTTCTGGATGCTAGGAATACACCGACTGTTAAGACACTCTGAAAGAATTAATAGTCTTCGAGTGAAGTCCTGATAGGCTCTTCAGTGAGTAGAATTGATGGATTTGTGATAGGCCTGAAGTGTCTCTTGGTATAATGTTTTTGCTTACGTTCAGTTTCTTGGTCTTTATTTAGGTAAGTGTGGTGCTACTCAGTTTATTTAACTAGTTTGCTATGGTGTGATGCAAAAGTTCTGAATGTTAATGGTCACTTACAAAGTATTTCCAGGGTGTGACTGGCCTATCACATAGTCAGTCATTGTGTTGACATTGTTCCTTCTTTAATTCTTCAAATCTAAGCAATAGGCAGTGACTCATTTCCTCTTAAGATGCTGCTTGGGCAATATATATAGTGAGACCTTATCTCTACAAAAAAATTAAAAATTAGCAGAGCGCGTTGGAGCACAGTTGTAGTCCCAGCTAGCAACATGAGAGGATTGCTTGAGCCCAGGAGGTGGAGACTGCAGTGAGCCTGTGATGCACCACTGCACTCCAGCCTGGGCGACACAGTGTCTCTAACAAAACAAAACAATATGCTGCTACTGGAAAGATACTAAGCAAATGAAAACCTTATAGAGCAGTGGTCCCCAACCTTTTTAGCATCAGCAACGGGTTTTGTGGAAGACAGTTTTTCCCTGGGCAGGGAGGGGGCATGGTTTCAGGATGAAACTGTTCCATCTCAGATCGAGGTATCATATTCTCATAAGGAGCACGCAACTTAGATCCCTTGCATACACAGTTCATCACAATAGGGTTCCCGCTCCTATGAGAATCTAATGCCACCACTGCTCTGACAGGAGGCAGAGCTCAGGCAGTAATGCTGGCTCGCCACCCAACTCCTGCTATGCGACACAGTTCCTAACAGGCCATGGACCAGTGCTGGTCCACAGCCCAGGGATTGGGGACCTCTGTTATAGAGGAGAAAATAAAAATGCACAGAAAAGGACAAATACTGTAAAACAAACTTCTAGAAGTTGAAAAAAAATTAACTCTCCTATTCTAATCATAAGCCTATTCCCAACCTCTACTATTCAACTATTTACATCTTAGAGACAGACATTAGCAATACCTAGTTGAAAGAGAACCTAGGCAGAACACCTGATGGATCATTAATAAAATACATAAACATTCCATGTAATGGGCACTTTCCTCATGGTGAAGATCACAATTATAACTGATGAATAGCATAACACAAAAGCTTAAGACCTTCTAATAAAAGAAACACAAACTGGGCATTCTTGGGTATAATAATACCATCTTTAGAACATGACTTAAATTTTTCACACAGCATTCCCTTTAAGATACATGAGCAAAAAGATTTCCACATAAAGAACCATTGGTAGTTTTAAGGGTACTGAAAATAAGCCTGAGTTAAAACAATTAAATACTTTGAACCATAGGAAAAGCAAAGATCTGCTTCCATATTAAAAAATACAAATTACAGATTATAATAAACATTACAAGTGAGGATATCTGAAGATATTTTATTTCCTTCTGGTGAATGGTAGTAGGAAGATATTTAGAAATGCATACATTCTTAAGCGACTATGTAAATGATATTCTGCTGTTGACAAGTTAAAATTCACATGAAACGTTTTAAAAATTTACAATTTAAATGTTTTTTCCTAATTTTCAATCAATACATGCTAATTGATTATTTTCTTAAAATATCAGTTTGAGAAGAGTTCTTAGACTCAATTTTATTGCAATAATTTTTTAAACTAAAGATCTGTCTTTGGTTTCTTCAACTAAAATAGCAATATAAAATATTCAGTTACATTAGGTTTACTATTTTGCATATTTTGTAAACTATTTTATTTTCTCATAAAAATGATACATTTCATCGTCATATTTGGAAAAAAAATCACAACACATAAAGAAAAAACATAAAAAAGAATAGACCAGGTGTGGTGGCTCACACCTGTAATCCCAGCACTTTGGGAGGCTGAAGCAGGTGGATCACCTGAGGTCAGGAGTTCAAGACCAGCCTGGCCAAAGTGGTGAAACTCCTTCTCCACTAAAAATACAAAAAATTAGCCGGTTGTGGTGGCGGGTCCCTGTAATCCCAGCTACTTGGGAGGCTGAGGCAGGAGAATTGCTTGAACCCAGGAGATGGAGGTTGCAGTCAGCTGAGATCACGCCACTGCACTCCAGCCTGGGCGACAGAGTGCCTATCTCTATAAAACAATTTTAAAATTAGCCAGATGTGGTGGCACATGTCTATAATGCCAGCTACTCAGGGGGCTGAGGTGGAAGGATAGCTTGAGACGGAAGGTCAAGGCTGCAGTGAGCCATGATGGTGCCACTGCACTCCAGCCTGAGTGACCCAATGAGACCCTGTCTCTAAACAAAAACAGAAACAAGGCTGAACATGCCTCTCAGTTTGAATTAATCAATAAATAGAATTCAAATGCATTTTTAGTAATGATATTTATCATATACTAAATGCGTAGTACTGCCAGGTCAACAATTTTTTTTTTTTTTTAAGACAGATTCTCGCTCTGTCGCCCAGGCTGCAGTGCAGTAGCACGATCTTGGCTCACTGCATCCTCCGCCTCCCAGGCTCAAGTGATTCTCATGCCTCAGCCTCCCGAGTAGCTGGGATTACAGGCATGGACCACTGTGCCTGGCTAATTTTTGTATTTTTAGTAGGAGATGGGTTTTGCCATGTTGGCCAGGCTGGTCTCAAATTCCTGGCCTCAAGTGATCTGCCTGCCTCCACCTCCCAAAGTGCTGGGATTACAGGTGTGAGCCACCACACCCAACCCAGGTTAACAATTTTTACAAAATCAGAGTCCAAATTCCTATAATCATGTATACAATCTGGCTAATAAATCTTACAAAAAATTAAAATATGTTCTCCATGTTTATCACAAAACTGAGGGTCATGAGTTCTAAGTTTGTCAGTGCATTCCCAATTTCTTCACTAATCAATATTTATTGAACCACCGTATGTATAAGATAAGCATACTGAGCACAAAAGACTGTGTCTAAATGAGGCCAAAAGAAATAAAACTACAAACTATATATCATTCAATCAATTAGTTCAGAGGTCGGCAAACTTTTTCTGTAAAAGGCCAGATAGTAAATATTTTAGGCTCTGTGAGCCATAAGGTCTCTGTCACAATGACTCAACTCTGCCATTGTAGCAAGAAGCAGCCATACACTATAGGCAAAGAAATAGGCGCGGCTCTATCCTTGTTGAATGCATAGGATGCAAATAAAACAAAACAAAAAACAGGAATGACTTTCTTCCCTGTGAATTAACTGACTACAAATAATTAAATAAACTATCCAACTATATTGTATATAGTTACCTTCTGGAATTGCAGAAATGGTCTACAAGCTCCTTGGAAGCTGAATTTCATTACTCTGTTGATTCAGATATAGTTCCAATTGCTTTCATTCTTTCAGCATGTTACCATTGATAACTTTTCTTCTGTATATAAAATTTTTGTTTGTTTGTTTCTAGTCTTCTTGAGTTCTAGCAGGAAGCAGAGGGCACACTTAAAGTGTTTAACTTTAGGCTGGTTCAGACAAAGGAAAAAGCGTTTAAGTGAAAAGAAAGTAATGAAGGGATGATTTAGAGAGGCATGAGAAGGTAAGTGAATGAACATGGGGGCAGGGAACCACCCAAGGATGAACGATAGCAAGGAGCACTTCTCACCCCTAGGCCTGAAGGGGCAAGAGGAGGAAACTGTGCTGCCAGAACCCTGAAAGACCTGGAGTCTTGGAAGAGGAGTCTTTAAATAGGAACTGTGTCCATACAGTGTGGAGCCACTGCCATAATCATGATGCAGAAGAAAGGCAAATAAATATTCCAATCTCTCCATCCTCCTCACTTATATTTTAGGCCAGTGCTTCCCTTCTGGCTGAACCCCCTGGAAGCAAAGAATAAGAAGCCCCATATGATGGTGTCCATAGAGGTCAACCTTCAGGGCACAGAAGACAGAGTGGGACCAGAAGCCCCAGTAGAAGACTGTGTAGCACAGAGCTGCATGTGAAAGGTGTGGAGAACACCTAGAACCATTTCTGTAGATTTTCTGAAAGTCATATAAGAAGGCAATTATTTTCAATTTAACAGAAGCTTAAGCTTTTGGTAAAATGTCATGAAGAGACAGAGGCAGCTGATAAGAATGTTAAACTGCCATAAAATTTATGGCTTATAGGTCAACATCTATGATCTATTGCTGCAAGGTATTAATTTTTTTTTTTGACAGTGTCTTGCTCTGTCACCCAGGTTGGAGTGTAGTGGCATGATCACAGCTCACTGCAGCCTTGATCTCCCAGGCTTAAGCAACCCTCCTACCTCAGCCTCCTGAGTAGCTGGTACTATAGGTGTGTGTCACCATTTCTGGCTAATTTTTTTTTTTTTTTTTTAAGAGATGGGGTTTCACTACGTTGCTCAGGCTGGTCTTCAACACATAGGGTCTAGGGTCAAGTGATCCTCCTGCCCTTGCCTCCCAAAGTGCTGGGATTACAGGTGTGAGCAACTGTGCCTGGCCAACAATTTTATTTTAACTGACAAATATATAGTATCAGTGTCTTGCATATAGTATGTGCTCTGTATTAGTGGAATATATAAATTTGTTGAATTAATTAATTTTCAATCATTATGAAATTAACATAGTAGGCCGGGCAGAGTGACTCACACCTATAATCCTAGCACGTTGGGAGGTGAAGGCGGGAGGATCGCTTGAGCCCAAGAACTTGAGACCAGCTTGGGCAACTTGGTGAAACCCCTTCTCTACAAAAAGTACAAAAATTAGCCAGGCATGATGGCATGCACCTGTAGTCCCAGCAACTGGGGACACTGGGGTGGGATGATCACCTGAGTCCAGGAGGTCGAGGCTGCAGTGAGCCGTGATCACACCACTGCACTCCAGCCTGAGCCACAGAGTGAGACCCTGTCTCAAAACAACAACAAAACAAAACAAAACAAAACAAAACAAAAAAAACAAAGGGCCAAAAAGTCTCCTAACAAATCCTTTTTTCTAATCATCAGCTAGATTGCTTATCTTTTGCAATACATTCATCATGTGAGGATTTCGACTCTGAATTAGGAAGAAACTATCTGTGTCATGTATCACAAACTCCTACACACTTTTTATGGAAATTTACTAGTAGACAGACCTCCAAGCTCTGGACTGGATTTATTTCGATCCCAAAAGGCAGCCTACTCTTAGTTTTAGATCTTAACCTCCTCCTTCTGTTTAGTTTAAGACATGGCAGTAGTATATCAATTTTATTATGGTAGCTACAAACAGTTTTGATTTAGTTACAATTTTGAATTACTCAGCTGTCTCAGTCTTTTTTATTTTCACCTTTATTTACTATAACCCTATCTAACTCATGACTGAATATTTTTTTTAACAAGGGTCATAAGGACAATGGCCATATTTTTCCTGCAGTGCAATGTGAAAGCATTTTTCTCTTACTCAATTAGCAAGAGCATATCAAATTACATAGAATTGGCAAAACTCAACATGATTTTGTGAAGAGCAAATCCTGCTGAACTAATTTCTTTTTTTTTTTTTAAACCAACTGCAAAACCTGGCAGATGGTATAGCAATGATCACCTCTGCAAAACATCAGCTGTGTCTACTTACTGGTATATACGTCATGTGTTTTTAAATGTATTGCAGTGTACAAGTCTGAGGTAGAATCATGAAAGGAATACCTTCTTCTTCCGTCACTTTGTGAATGCTAATCTCAGCAAACAGACATAAATGAGACTGGAATTGGTTATTGAGTATGCCAAGTACACACAGACTGTAGATCATCCCTTGTCTCCAGAGAAGCAGGAAAGTAGAATTCCACCTGGCTTAGAAATAGGTGACCTCGTGCAACCAGGATTTCTCTAAATTGTAAGTAACATAATATCCCTGTACTTCTGCACCAAAGAACCTCCATCTTAACTATACTACAAAAAAAATCTGGCTGCTAAGAGGCAATAGGGAAATTAAAATTCTCCAAAAACATCTATATATTTCAAAAGATAATCTTTTAGTAACATCTGATGCTTCCTGAACTTGTGAGAAGCACCATCTACAAGCCTTAGCTGGAATGTCTGTCTAAAATTTTACACAAGGTGTTTTGTCCAATATGAGAACTCTCTATTTAGTTCCTTTTCTTTGTTCATTCAACAAACACACATTATGAGTATTTACTGCATACTAGGCATTGGAGACATGAAGATGAATAAGACATTTCCTTTTGACACATGAACCCTCAGAGACCTTGTAGTCTGCTAAGGAATACAAACTAATTATTCTAAAACAATTCAATCTGTAGTATATGCTATTTGTGGGAGAAACAAGGTTCAATAATGGAAAGTCAAGAAAGTCTCCACAGAAAGATGACTTTTGAGCCAGGCCTTGAATGATAAGTAAGTGTTTAATGGGGAGTGGAAGTACAGGGAATTTCAGGTGGAAGAACCACCAAAGCAAAGCATCATCAAGGTATAGAAGAGTATATTGCGTCTGAGGAGCCATGAGTAGCTTGGCGTGGCTAAAGAAGTTTCCAAATGTGGACAATGGTGAGAAATGAAAGTTAAAGTCATATTAAGAAGAAACCCAAATATCACACTAAAGAACTTGGCCTTTTATCCTATTGGTCGTAGAGTACAACTGAGCTTTAAAAAAAAAAATCAAGGGAATGATATCAGATTTCTCCTTTAGAAGAAATTTCCAGCAGCACTATAGTAGGGGGATTGGAAAGAGGTGAGACTGTAGGCAGAGAAACCAGACAGGAGCTCCTCCTACTAATGTTTTATAGTTTCAACGTCTACTGCTTTTGTTTGTCACAAGTTTAATACTGTCTTTTTTGAACTTTGCTGAGACAGGAGGTTTGAACACTGTCATCAAGTCAGCAACTCGTTCATGTTGCCCTCTATTGGTAGAAAGGAAAAGACATTACTATCAAGGGCATTATTTCACATTTCATTTGTTGATGGTATTTCGATTTTCCTGAAATAACGTTTGTTACGTTTTGTAACATAAAAAACATATGCTGGCATTATATTACAATTATAGGAATACCTCTGAAATTACACTTCGAGTAGTAAGGGGATAGTGTAGACAGCAACAACCACAGGAGGTCAAAGAGAGAAATGAATATGGTCTAGCCTGGAGACCTCTCTCTAAACTTCACTTACCTCTAATAATATGAATAATCATGTCTTGATTTATCTGCTTAGGATACACATGCAGATATATTTTAAGCAAACAAATTAAGATATCATGATTTTAAGTATAGCCACACCTTGGAGTAGTTTGGTTCTAGACCACTGCAATAAAGCGAATATTGCAATAAAGCAGGAGATACAAATTTTTTGGTTTCCCAGTGCATAAGAAATTATGTTTATACTATACTGTAGTCTATTAAGTGTGCAGTAGCATTATGTATAAAAAACTATATATACCTGCATTAAAAAATACTCTACTGCTAAAAAATGCTAATGATCATCTGAGCCTTCAATGACCCAAAATTATTTTGCTGGTGGAGGGTCTTATCTTAATGTTGCTGGCTCCTAATCAATCAGAATGGTAGTTATTGAAGGTTAGGGTGGCTGTGGCAATTTCTTCAAATAAGACAGTAATGAAGTGTGCTACATTGATTGGCTCTTCCTTTCACAAAAGAGTTCTTTGTAGCATGAGCTGCTGCTTGATAGCATTGTACCCACAGTAGAACTTCTTTAAAAATTGAAGTCGATCCTCTCAAACCCTGCCATTGCTTTATTCACTAATTTTATGGAATATCCTAAGTTCTTGTCGTCATTTCAACAATGTTCATGGCATCTTCACTTGAGAGTATATTCCATCTCAAGAAACCACTTTCTTTGCTCATCTATAAGAAGTAACTACTCATTCGTTCAAGTTTTATCATGAGATTGCAGCAGTTCAACTACTTCTTCAGGTTCCACTTCTAGTTCTCTTACCATTTCCACCACAGTTACCTTCTCCCCTGAGGTCTTGAACCCCTCAAAGTCAACCATAAGGGTTGGAATAAACTTCCTCCAAACTTCTGTTAATATTAATATTTTGACCTCCTATGAATCGTGGATATTCGAAAAGACATCTAGAATGGTGAACTCTTTCCAGAAGGTATTCAAGGTATTTTTTCCAGAACCATCACAGAAATTACTATCGTTGGCAGCTATAGCATTATAAAATGTATTTCTTAATGTCATATCATGAAATGTATATTTGGGCTTTTTCCCCATTTCCTGGCACACAACTCCTAAAATCCTTGGAATCTCCAAAGTGCTGTCTTTTTGTATGGCTAATATTGAGTAATAGCTTCAGGCTGGGAGTGGTCACTGGAAAGACCAAAGCATGATTAGAGGATAGGGACTTTCAACCCCACCCCCCAACCTCCGGTGAGGGGATAAGGGGACAAAGGTTAATTGAACACCAATGGCCAATGGTTTAATTAATCATGCCTATGTAACGAAACCTCTCTGAAACCCAAAAGAGCAGGATTTGGAGTGCTTCCAGGTAGCTGAATATGTGGAGGTTCCCACAGTATGGTGCACTCAGAGAAGACATGGAACCTCCGTGCTCCTTCACCTATACCTCACTGTATACTTCTCTTCATGTGTATCCTTTATAATGTCCTTTATAATAAACCAGTAAATGTATTAATAAATGTTTCCCTGAGTTCGGTGAGCCACTCCAGCAAATCAATTGAACCCAAAGAAGTGGTTGTGGGGACTCCAACTTGAAGACAGTCAGAAGTTCACCAGGCCCAGACTTGTGACTTGTGTCTGAAGCTTGGGGATTAGCCTTGAGGACTGAGCCCTCAACCCGTGGGATCTGATCTGTCTCTAGGTAGTATCAGATTGGTGTTCACTGCTTGTTGGTGGGCAAAAATCCCCACACATTTAGCCACAGAAGCCTTCTGTGTTGATTGTTGTGGTGCGAGAGCAGAGGGAAACAACACTTTGAGACTTTTTCTCCAAACAAATAACAAGATGAAAGTTGAATTATTCCTTGATCTGTGGGCCGCAGAATGGATGTTGTGTTAGCAGGCATGAAAACATTAATCTCCTTGTATACCTCCAGCAGGGCTCTTAGATGACCAGGTACATTGTCAGTGAGCAATGTTATTTTTATTTATTTATTTATTTTAGATGGAATCTTGCTCTGTTGCCCAAGCTGGAGTGCAATGGTGCAATCTCAGCTCACTGCAACCGCTGCCTCCCTGGTTCAAGCGATTCTCCTGCCTCAGCCTCTCGAGTAGCTGGGATTACAGGCACACGCCACTACGCCATGCTAATTTTTGTATTTTTAGTAGAGATGGGGTTTCACCATGTTGGTCAGGTTGGTCTCGAACTCCTGACCTCATGATCCACCCGCCTCGGCCTCCCAAAGTGCTGGGATTACAGGCGTAAGCCACTGCACTGGGCCCTAGCAATGTTATTTTGAAAGGAATCTTTTTTTTCCTGAGCAGCAGGTCTCAACAGTGGGCTTATAATATTCGGTAAACCATGCTGTAAACAGATGTGCTGTCAGGTGGACTTTGGTGCTCCTTTAATAGAGCACAGGCAGAGTGGATTTAGTATAATTCTTTCTTTTTTTTAACTAGGCAAAGAACTTTATTAACCTTTGTTTCAAACTTGATTCCCAAGTTTCTTTGGTTTAATTAGCTGCAAAGAATGAACTGTGTATAAGCAAAAACTGAAAAGAGCTGCAGTGTCCAAGGGGCTTGGGCTTAAAAATATTAGAGATCTAGATTTTATCAGATCCATAAACAAAAATTTCTTAAAAAGCAGTCATAATATAAAATAGCAGCTCCCAGTAACTTTAAGTTTTATCTTCAGAAGTTGACTCAATTCAGTTTGCCCCATTCTTGGAAGCCTCTTCAAATTTCTCCACAAGATCTGGAACTTCATCATCATCATCCTCGCCAGTAGCAAGTGGTGCTTTTCCATCCACAGATTGTTGGGCAGAGCTTCATCCAGTCTCCTTAAACTAGTCGGACTGCCTGTACCAAGCTGGTTTAAGATGCTGGGTAGCATTTCTGCCAGCTGCTTTATCTGAGCATGGCCTGTAATGGTGAAAGTGTTCGCTGCCAGAGATGCCTGAACTTTAGGGTTGTTAAAGTGGTTACTGTTCCTTGGTTTGTAAACATATTCACCTCTTCAATACCAGAGATATTGTTTACCCCTAACTTCTTTAAGGAGAATTGAAGTTTTTATCATCTGCTGCGGCTGCTCTATGAACCACCTTCTTTCTGCAAGCAGTTCTTTCCCACCAATGCGCACTTGTGCCTGCAGTTTGCGAGTTTTTCCTGGTTCATGATTGCTTCTTTCATCTTGTCGGAGTGGATAAGGGGCCACCCGGGGGACTAGGGTTGGTGCTCAGGGGGTCTTGGGTGGACCAGCTGAGATTAGGTGTACACACCAATTTAGCGTAATTCTTAAGGGCCTTAGAATTTTTGGAATGCTAAATGAGCATCGGCTTCAAGTTAAAGTCACCATCTGCATTAGCCCCCACCAAGAAAGTCAGTCTGTTCTTTGAAGCTAGGCATTGACTTCTCTCTAGCTTTGAAAGTCCTAGATGGCATCTTCCTCTGATAGAAGGCTATTTTGTATACATTAAAAATCTGTTATTTAGTGTAGCCACCTTGATCAATAATCTTAGCTAGGTCTTCTGGATAATTTGCTGCAGCTTCTCTATTAACACTTGCTGTTCACCTTGCACTTTCATGTTATGGAGACAGCTTCTTCATGAAATTTCATGAACCAACCTCCACTACCTTCCAACTTTTCTTTTGCAGCATGCTTACCTGTCTCAGCTTCACAGAACTGAAGAGAGTTAGGGCCTTGCTAACTTTCTTGCCTTAAGTTAAGGGAATGTGGTGGCTGGTTTGATCTATCCAGACCACTAAAACTTTCTCCATATTGGCAACAGCCTTTCTCACTTTCTCACATTCTCACTTTCTTATTTGCGTGTTAATTTCTTTCAAGAACATTTCTTAGACTTAGTGCAGTGGCTCATGCCTGTAATCCCAGCACTTTAAGAGGCCAAGGTGGGCACATTGCTTGAGCCCATGAGCTTTTGACCACCCTGAGCAACATGCGGAGACCCAGACTCTATAAAAAATTTAAAAATTAGCCAGGCATGGTGGCTTACATCTGTGGTCCTAACTACTTGGGGTAGGCCAAAGTAGGAAGATGGCTTGAGCTCCGGAGGTCAAGGCTACAGTGAGCCATCATCATGCTACTGCATTCCAGCCTAGGTGACGGAGAATAACCTGTCTCAAAAAAAAAAAAAAAAAAAAAAGAACTTTTCCTTTTCATTCACAACTTGACTGTTTGGCATAAGAGGCTAGCTTTTGGCCTATCTTGGCTTTTAACATGCCTTGAGAAGATGACAACTAACATTAATCTTAGTTGTAAAATTAATCATTCCTGGCTTTTGATTTAAAGTGAGAGACATCCAACTCTTTCTTTCATTTGAATACTCAGAGGCTGTTGTAGGGTTATTAAGTAGATTAATTTTAATATTGTTGTCTCACATGAAGGCCAGAGGAGAGAGACAGAGATGGGATAATAGCTAGTTGGTGGGACAGTCAGAACACACGCAACCTTTATTGAGTAAGTTTACCATGTAATATGGATGTGGTTTATGGTGCCCCAAAACAATTAAAATAGTAACATCAAAAATCAGTGATCAAAGCCAGCCATTGTGACATGTGCCTATAGTCCCACCTACTCATGAGGCTGAGGCAGAAGGATCACTTGAGGCCAAGAGTTTGAAGCCTTGGCCTCCCAAAGTGCTGCAATTACAGACACAAGTCACCATACCAAGCCTGAAGAGTCTACTACGTATTAAATAACTTAAATGTATTATTATAAACCTTCCCACAAATAAAACCTCAGTCCCACATGGTTTCACTGCTACGTTCTTCCAAACATTTAAGGAAGAAATAACACTAAGCTTACATATATTTTGGAGAAAGAATAATAGTACCCCAAAGATGTACACCTCCTAATCCCTGAAAACTGAATATGTTACTTTTCAAGGGGAAAAAGGCTTTGCAGATGTGACTACATTAAAGATCTTGAGATGGAAAGAGTATCCTGGATTATCCAGGTGGGCTCAGTGCAATCACAGGGGCCCTTATAAAAGGAGATAAATGTGTCAGAGAGTGAGAGAAATTTGAAGATGTTATACTGTCAACTTGGAAGATAGAAGATCTTCAAAGGGATCATGAATCTTGAAATATAGATAGCTTCTAGAAGTAGAAGTTGGAAAAGGCAAGGAAACAGATTTTCCCTCAGAACCTCCAGAAGGAATACAGCCTGCTAACCTATTTTGGACTTCTGACCTCCAGAACTGAAAGATAATATATATGCAGTGTTTCAGGCTACTAACTTTGTGGTAATTTGTTACAGCAGCAATAGGAAACTAATGCTGGTGGCAGCAGCGGCCCATCTAGAGTGGCTGCTGCCATGATGGCTGCAGGAGGGAGGTGCTGCGCAAGTCTCCTTGGGTGCCACCGCAGCTACTCTGGTGCAGGTCCAGACCCCAGCATCTCTGTGGTCTTGGGTGCCCAGGAAGACCTCCCTTCCCCCTGCAGGCTCAGAAGTGCTTGCTCTCATTGCCTGGTTTCTCCTGCTGTCAGTGCCTGCTCCCATCTCGGAGGTGTGGCTGGGACTGCACATTCCATGGAGCTGGCGGGAGCTGGGGACAAATGGGAGCCTCACCCCTTCCGAGTTAGTGAGGCAGGATCTCCCTGGGTGCAGCTGCAGCTGCCCAAGCCTGGCTTTGGAACTGGGCATCTCTGTGCTCTTGGGGGCCCAGGAAGGCCCCCTACAGGAACAAAGTGCCTGCTCCCACTGCCTGGCCTCTCCCTGCTCCCAGTACCCACTGCAATTGTGGAGCAAGGTTGGGGCCGAGCCCAGGCACTGTCACAGCCCAGCCAGGTGGGCACATGATTGGGGCAGCCCTGACATGCCAGCCCCCTGCTGCCTCAGTCCCCTCCGGACTTTGGGCACCCACGAGTGCGGGAGGGAAGCCGAGGGGAGGCTGAGGGCAGCTCAGCATTGGCTTGCAGGTGTCCCTTGGCATGAATAGCCTGTGAAATATGAACAGCAGCCGGAGGCAGACAGGTTCCTGGGCAGAAGGGGGCAGGAAGCTGGTGAAGCCCCACCTTTAGGCAGGGGAAGGCCTCAAAGCTGGGGGCTGGGCTGCCACTCCTGTGTACTGGAGGCAGAACTCATGGCGCCTTTTCCTGGGCTCACCCATGGCTGCTCGTGGACCTATCAGCATGCATTTCACCCCTCTGAAGACCATAAAAACCCCTAGACTCAACCACAGCAGGGCAGACACTGGGAAAACCAGCTGCAGAGAGGAGCTATCTTCTCCAGGGCCTCCTCTCCACTGAGAGCTGCAGACGCTGGAATGACCAGCTACAGAGAGGAGCCACCCTCTCTGCTAAGGGCTGAATGTTTATCAGGACGACCTGCCTGCAGACAGGAGTCACCCACTACAGGTCTCTGAGCTGTTCTAACACTCAATAAAGCTCGTATTCATCTTGCTCACCCTCCACTTGTCTGTGTACCTCATTCTTCCTGGACACAGGACAATAACTTGGGCAAAGGTGCCACTGACCATAGAGATTTCTGGCCAGAAAAGTAATACCCCAAAGGTCCTGTAACAATACAGTATATATTTTCAAAGAATAAAAAAAGAGAAAACATTTTCTAACTCTTTATATAAAGCTAATATAACCTTGATTTTTCTTTTCTTTTCTCTTTCTTTCTTTCTTCTTTCTTTTTCTTTCTTTCTTTCTTTCTTTCTTTCTTTCTTTCTTTCTTTCTTTCTTTTTCTCTCTCTCTCTCTTTCTTTTTTTTTTTTTTAAGTTTTTTCCATTGCCCAGGCTGGAATGCAGTGGTGCAATCACTACTCACTGCAGCCTTGACCTCTTGGGCTCAAGGGAGCCTCCCACCTAAGCCTCCTGAATAGCTGGGACTACAGGTGTGCACCATCATGCCTGGCTAATTTGTTTTTAAATTTTTCTTGTTTTAGCTATGGGGTCTTCCTATGTTGCCCAAGCTCCTCTCAAGCTCCTGGGCTCAAGCAGTCCTCCCACCTCAGCCTCCCAAAGTACTGGGATTACAGGCATGAACCACCACACCCAGCCAAGAGCTGGATTTTACATAATATAATGCCAAATGGTTCCAATTTGATCTTTTTTTTAAAAAAGAAATAGTTAAGGGAACTTTTTTTTTTTTTTTTACTTTTCAGTTTGTAAATTTTCAAACATACGTAAAAATTGAGAAAATAGTATAATAAACCCATGACTTAGGTTTAACAGTGGTCACTATTTTACTTTATTATTTACACATCCCTCCCCCACTTTTTGTCTCCTTTTGCTGATGTACTTTATTTTCATTTTTATTTTTTTAAGACAGAGTCTCACTCTGTTGCCCAGGCTGAAGTGCAGTGGTGCAATCTTTGCTCACTGCAACCTCTGTCTCTTGGATTCAATCAATTCTTGTGCTTCAGCCTCCCAAGTAGTTGGGATCACAGGCATGGGCCACCATATCCAGCTAATTTTTGTATTTTCAGTACAGATGGGGTTTTGCCATGTTGGCCAGGCTGGTCTTGAACTCCTGGCTTCAAGCGATCATTCTGCCTTGATCTCCCAAAGTGTTGCGGTTACAGGTGTGAGCCACAGCACCTGGCCTTGCTGATGTACCTTAAAGCAAACCTCAGACATGCCATTTCAGCCATAAATACTTCCAGTATGCATCTCTAATGCATAAGGACTTTTTTCATAGAAACTTTTGAAATCTTCAAAAGTGATGTTTAAATGTGTCTGAATGATTCATCAATAAATGTTTTAAAAAATAAGAAAATAGGCCAGGTGTAGTGGCTCACACCCATAATCCCAGCAATTTAGAAGGCCAAGGCAGGTGGATCACCTGAAGTCAGAAGTTCAAAACCAGCCTGGTTGACATGGTGAATCCTCACCTCTACAAAAATACAAAAATTAGCTGGGCGTGGTGGTGGGCACCTGTAATCCCAGCTACTCGGGAGGCTGAGGCTGGAGAATCACTTGAACCTGGGAGGCAGAGGTTGCAGTGAGCTGAGATTGTGCCACTTCACTCCAGCCTGGGTGAGAGAGCGAGACTCCATCTAAAAAAAAAAAAAAAGAAAGCAAACATGGAGAAAGTCAATTGGTCAATCCAACTGAAACGTATACAGGTGTTCCTTTGTACTATTCATGTAATTTTTCTATAGAAGTTTTTCAATGAAAAATTGTTTATTCAACAAGTGTTTTCCTTTAGCACTTTCGGTTCATCAGTACCTAGTTAACAATTTTTTTTGTTTGAGACTGAGTTTCGCTCTTGTTGCCCAGGCTGGAGTGTAATGGCAGGATCTTGGGTCACTGCAATTCTGCCCTCCCAGGTTCAAGCGATTCTCCTGCCTCAGCCTCCCAGTAGCTGGGATTACAAGTATGCGCCACCACGCCCAGCTAATTTTGTATTTTTAGAAGCGATGGGGTTTCACCATGTTGGCCAGGCTGGTCTTGAGCTCCTGACCTCAAGTGATCCGCCTGCCTCAGCCTCCCAAAGTGCTGTGTACAGTGTGAGCCACCATGCCTGGCCAGCAATTCTTTACATAAACAATTACAATTTTTGATAATCAGTTTTTTGTTGTTGTTGTTTTTGATGGAATCTCGCTGTCTCACCCAGGCTGGAGTGCAGTGTTGCAATCTTGGCTCACTGCAACCTCTGCCTCCTAGGTTCAAGTGATTCTTCAGCCTCAGCCTCCCGAGTAGCTGGGATTACAGGCATCCACCACCATGCCCAGATTTTTTTTTTTTTTTTTTTTTTTTAGTAGAGACGAGGTTTCACCAAGTTGGCCAGGCTGGTTTAGAACTCCTTACCTCAAGTGATCCACATGCCTCAGCCTCCCAAAGTGCTAGGATTACAGGCATGAGCCACCGTGCCCCACCTCAAATTAATTTTGAAAATACAACTGATGTGAGCTCTGCCTCTTGAGAGCTGGCATGAGCATTAAAGGAAATGTATTATAAAGATTTGAATGCGTCTTGTGGAATCCCACAGCAGAAGTCCTCAAAAAGAGCATGAGATAAGAAAATGGTTATCAACTAGGATCCCAGGAAGTGCCTTCTCATATCTTGTCCCTGCTTCTCTGGTCTCATCTCTCTGCCTTGCAATTGTCTCTACTTTTCAATTCATACATCGGGTTACAGTTGTACCTCAGCTTTGAAGTTTTAAAATTTCCATCACTCAGGAGAATAGCTCAGTCTAAATAAGAATATTATGGTCCCAGTTTCAAATTCCTGGTAGAAAGAATCTGATGTCCCAGGTTGGGTCAGATGTCCACACGTGGTCTGATTATCTGTGACCAAGGAATGATGTCATATAGTAGAGATATGGTTGTCTGGAGCCTCTCTAAGGAGGAGGAAGCAAACTAGGTCTTTGTGAGATAAGCCAACACCCAAAAAGGAGCTAATACAATTGTTGAGTGGGAAAAAAAAAGAGTCATGTACAATGCAATTCCGTTTCTGTAAAAAAATCAAAACAAAGCTCTATCTATATACAAATATGTCTATTGCTAATACATATATTAGAAGAGTCTGAAAAGACTTGTAAACAGGAATATATATATTAATATATATTTTTAAAGTTTTCATTATGAAATATTTTAGACTTACAAATGAAGAGCAAAAATAGTGCAAAGAATTCTTGTACACTCTTCACCCAACTTCTCCAAATGTTTAATCTTACATAATTGAGTAAAATGATCAAAATCAAGAAAATAACACTAGTAGGGTGGAGCCAAGATGGCCGAATAGGAACAGCTCCAGTCTATAGCTCCCAGCGTGAGTGACGCAGAAGACAGGTGATTTCTGCATTTCCATCTGAGGTACCGGGTTCGTCTCACTAGGGAGTGACAGACAGTGGGCGCCGGACAGTGGATGCAGCGCACCGTGCGTGAGCCGGAGCAGGGCGAGGCATTGCCTCACTCGGGAAGCACAAAGGGTCAGGGAGTTCCCTTTCCTAGTCAAAGAAAGGGGTGACAGATGGCACCTGGAAAATCGGGTCACTCCCACCCCGATACTGCGCTTTTCCGACCAGCTTAAAAAACGGCGCACCAGGAGATTATATCCCGCACATGGCTCAGAGGGTCCTACGCCCATGGAGTCTCGCTGATTGCTAGCACAGCAGTCTGAGATCAAACTGCAAGGCGGCAGCGAGGCTGAGGGAGGGGCGCCCGCCATTGCCGAGGCTTGCTTAGGTAAACAAAGCAGCCGGGAAGCTTGAACTGGGTGGAGCCCACCACAGCTCAAGGAGGCCTGCCTGCCTCTGTAGGCCCCACCTCTGGGGGCAGGGCACAGACAAATAAAAAGACAGCAGTTACCTCTGCAGACTTAAATGTCCCTGTCTGACAGCTTTGAAGAGAGCAGTGGTTCTCCCAGCACGCAGCTGGAGATCTGAGAATGGGCAGACTGCCTCCTCAAGTGGGTCCCTGACCCCTGACCCCCAAGCAGCCTAACTGGGAGGCACCCCCAAGTAGGGGCAGACTGATACCTCACACGGCCAGGTACTCCTCTGAGATAAAACTTCCAGAGGAACGATCAGACAGCAGCATTCACAGTTCACGAAAATCCACTGTTCTGCAGCCACCACTGCTGGTACCCAGGCAAACAGGGTCTGGAGTGGACCTCTAGCAAACTCCAACAGACCTGCAGCTGAGGGTCCTGTCTGTTAGAAGGAAAACTAACAAACAGAAAGGACATCCACACCAAAAACCCATCTGTACATCACCATCATCAAAGACCAAAAGTAGATAAAACCACAAAGATGGGGAAAAAACAGAGAAGAAAAACTGGAAACTCTAAAAAGTAGAGCGCCTCTCCTCCTCCAAAGGAATGCAGCTCCTCACCAGCAACGGAACAAAGCTGGACGGAGAATGACTTTGACAAGTTGAGAGAAGAAGGCTTCAGACGATCAAACTACTCCGAGCTACAAGGGAAATTCAAACCAAAGGCAAAGAAGTTGAAAACTTTGAAAAAAATTTAGACGAATGTGTAACTAGAATAACCAACACAGAGGAGTGCTTAAAGGAGCTGATGCAGCTGAAAGCCAAGACTCGAGAACTACATGACGAAAGAAGAAGCCTCAGGAGCCAATGCGATCAACTGGAAGAAAGTGTATCAGTGAGGGAAGATGAAATGAATGAAATGAAGCGAGAAGGGAATTTAGAGAAAAAAGAATAAAAAGAAACGAACAAAGCCGCCAAGAAATATGGGACTATATGAAAAGACCAAGTCTACGTCTGATTGGCGTACCTGAAAGTGATGGAGAGAATGGAACCAAGTTGGAAAACACTCTTCAGGATATTACCCAGGAGAACTTCCCCAGTCTAGTAAGGCAGGCCAACATTCAGATTCAGGAAATACAGAGAACACCACAAAGATACTCCTCAAGAAGAGCAACTCCAAGACACATAATTGTCTGATTCACCAAAGTTGAAATGAAGGAAAAAATGTTAAGGGCAGCCAGAGAGAAAGGTCGGGTTACCCACAAAGGGAAGCCCATCAGACTAACAGCGGATCGCTTGGCAGAAACCCTACAAGCCAAAAGAGAGTGGGGGCCAATATTCAACATTCTTAAAGAAAAGAATTTTCAACCCAGAAATTCATATCCAGCCAAACTAAGCTTCATAAGTGAAGGAGAAATAAAATACTTTACAGACAAGCAAATGCTGAGAGATTTTGTCACCACCAGGCCTGCCCTAAAAGAGCTCCTGAAGGAAGCACTAAACATGGAAAGGAACAACCGGTACCAGCCACTGCAAAATCATGCCAAAATGTAAAGCCCATCGAGGCTAGGAAGAAACTGCATCAACTAACGAGCAAAATAACCAGCTAACATCATAATGACAGGATCAAATTCACACATAATAATATTAACTTTAAATGTAAATGGACTAAATGCTCCAATTAAAAGACACAGACTGGTAAATTGGATAAAGAGTCAAGACCCATCAGTGTGCTGTATTCAGGAAACCCATCTCACAAGCAGAGACACACATAGTCTCAAAATAAAAGGATGGAGGAAGATCTACCAAGCAAATGGAAAACAAAAAAAGGCAGGGGTTGCAATCCTAGTCTCTGATAAAGCAGACTTTAAACCAACAAAGATCAAAAGAGACAAAGAAGGCCATTACATAATGGTAAAGGGATCAATTCAACAAGAAGAGCTAACTATCCTAAATATATATGCACCCAATACAGGAGTACCCAGATTCATAGAGCAAGTCCTGAGTGACCTACAAAGAGACTTAGACTCCCACACAATAATAATGGGAGACTTTAACACCCAACTGTCAACATTAGACAGATCAACGTGACAGAAAGTTAACAAAGATACCCAGGACTTGAACTCAGCTCTGCACCAAGTGGACCTAATAAACATCTACAGAACTCTCCACCCAAAATCAACAGAATATACATTTTTTTAAGCACCACACCACACCTATTCCAAAATTGACCACATAGTTGGAAGTAAAGCTCTCCTCAGCAAATGTAAAAGATCAGACATTATAACAAACCGTCTCTCAGACCACAGTGCAATCAAACTAGGACTCAGGATTAAGAAACTCACTCAAAACCGCTCAACTACATGGAAACTGAACAACCTGCTCCTGAATGACTACTGGGTACATAACGAAATGAAGGCAGAAATAAAGATGTTCTTTGAAACCAACGAGAACAAAGACACAACATACCAGAATCTCTAGGACACATTCAAAGCAGTGTGTAGAGGGAAATTTATAGCACTAAATGCCCACAAGAGAAAGCAGGAAAGATCCAAAATTGACACCCTAACATCACAATTAAAAGAACTAGAAAACAAGAGCAAACACATTCAAGAGCTAGCAGAAGGCAACAAATAACTAAAATCAGAGCAGAACTGAAGGAAATAGAGGCACAAAAAACCCTTCAAAAAATTAATGAATCCAGGAACCGGTTTTTTGGAAGCATCAACAAAATTGATAGACCACTAGCAAGACTAATAAAGAAGAAAAGAGAGAAGAATCAAATAAATGCAATAAAAAATGATAAAGGGGATATCGCCACCAATCCCACAGAAATACAAACTACCATCAGAGAATACTACAAACACCTCTACGCAAATAAACTAGAAAATCTAGAAAAAATGGATAAATTCCTCGACACATACACCCTCCCAAGACTAAACCAGGAAGAAGTTGAATCTCTGAATAGACCAATAACAGGCTCTGAAATTGTGGCAATAATCAATAGCTTACCAACCAAAAAGAGTCCAGGACCAGATGGATTCACAGCCGAATTCTACCAGAGGTACAAGGAGGAACTGGTACCATTCCTTCTGAAACTATTCCAATCAATAGAAAAAGAGGGAATCCTCCCTAACTCATTTTATGAGGCCAGCATCATCCTGATACCAAAGCCGGGCAGAGACACAACCAAAAAAGAGAATTTTAGACCAATATCCTTGATGAACATTGATGCAAAAATCCTCAATAAAATACTGGCAAACCGAATCCAGCAGCACATCAAAAAGCTTATCCACCATGATCAAGTGGGCTTCATCCCTGGGATGCAAGGCTGGTTCAATATATGCAAATCAATAAATGTAATCCAGCATATAAACAGAACCAAAGATAAAAACCACATGATTATCTCAATAGATGCAGAGAAGGCCTTTGACAAAATTCAACAACACTTCATGCTAAAAACTCTCAATAAATTAGGTATTGATGGGACGTATCTCAAAATAATAAGAGCTATCTATGACAAACCCACAGCCAATATCATACTGAATGAGCAAAAACTGGAAGCATTCCCTTTGAAAACTGGCACAAGACAGGGATGCCCTCTCTCACCACTCCTATTCAATATAGTGTTGGAAGTTCTGGCCAGGGCAATTAGGCAGGAGAAGGAAATAAATGGTATTCAATTAGGAAAAGAGGAAGTCAAATTGTCCCTGTTTGCAGATGACATGATTGTATATTTAGAAAACCCCATTGTCTCAGCCTAAAATCTCCTTAAGCTGATAAGCAACTTCAGCAAAGTCTCAGGATACAAAATCATTGTACAAAAATCACAAGCATTCTTATACACCAATAACAGACAGACAGCCAACTCATGAGCGAACTCTCATTCACAATTGCTTCAAAGAGAATAAAATACCTAGGAATCCAACTTACAAGGGATGTGAAGGACCTCTTCAAGGATAACTACAAACCACTGCTCAAGGAAATAAAAGAGGACACAAACAAATGGAAGAACATTCCATGCTCATGGGTAGGAAGAATCAATATCGTGAAAATGTCCATACTGCCCAAGGTAATTTATAGATTCAATGCCATCCCCATCAAGCTACCAATGACTTTCTTCACAAAATTGGAAAAAACTACTTTAAAGTTCATATGGAACTAAAAAAGAGCCCGCATCGCCAAGTCAATCCTAAGCCAAAAGAACAAAGCTGGAGGCATCACGCTACCTGACTTCAAACTATACTACAAGGCTACAGTAACCAAAACAGCATGGTACTGGTACCAAAACAGAGAGATAGATCAATGGAACAGAACAGAGCCCTCAGAAATAATGCCACATATCTACAACTATGTGATCTTTGACAAACCTGAGAAAAACAAGCAATGGGGAAAGGATTCCCTATTTAATAAATGGTGCTGGGAAAACTGGCTAGCCATACGTAGAAAGCTGAAACTGGATCCCTTCCTTACACCTTATACAAAAATTAGTTCAAGATGGATTAAAGACTTACATTTTAGACCTAAAACCATAAAAACCCTAGAAGAAAACCTAGGCATTACCATTCAGTACATAGGCATGGGCAAGGACTTCATGTCTAAAACACCAAAAGCAATGGTAACAAAAGCCAAAATTGACAAATGGGATCTAATTAAACTAAAGAGCTTCTGCACAGCAAAAAAAACTACCATCAGAGTGAACAGGCAACCTACAAAATGGGAGAACATTTTCGCAACCTACTCATCTGACAAAGGGCTAATATCCAGTATCTACAATGAACTCAAACAAATTTACAAGAAAAAAACAAACAACCCCATCAAAACGTGGGCAAAGGGTATGAACAGACACTTCTCAAAAGAAGACATTTATGCAGCCAACAGACACATGAAAAAATGCTCACCATCACTGGCTATCAGAGATATGCAAATCAAAACCACAATGAGATACCATCTCACACCAGTTAGAATGGCAATCATTAAAAAGTCAGGAAACAACAGGTGCTGGAGAGGATGTGGAGAAATAGGAACACTTTTACACTGTTGGTGGGACTGTAAACTAGTTCAACCATTGTGGAAGTCAGTGTGGCCATTCCTCAGGGATCTAGAACTAGAAATACCATTTGACCCAGCCATCCCATTACTGGGTATATACCCAAAGGACTATAAATCATGCTGCTATAAAGACACATGCACACATATGTTTATTGCGGCACTATTCACAATAGCAAAGACTTGGAACCAACCCAAATGTCCAACAATGATAGACTGGATTAAGAAAATGTGGCACATATACACCATGGAATACTATGCAGCCATAAAAAATGATGAGTTCATGTCCTTTGTAGGGACATAGATGAAATTGGAAATCATCATTCTCAGTAAACTATCGCAAGAACAAAAAACCAAACACCGCATATTCTCACTCATAGGTGGGAATTGAACAATGAGAACACATGGACACAGGAAGGGGAACATCACACTCTGGGGACTGTTGTGGGGTGGGGGGAGGGGGGAGGGATAGCTTTAGGAGACATACCTAATGCTAAATGACGAGTTGATGGGCGCAGCACACCCGCATTGCACATGTATACATATGTAACTAACCTGCACATTGTGCACATGTACCCTAAAACTTAAAGTATAATAATAATAAAATAAAAAATAAAAAATAAAAAAAGAAAATAAACCTAGTAAATGCCACTAATTCATCTATGAACTGTATTTAAATTTTGTCAACTGTCCCTATGTGCCCCTTTTCCTGGATCAGGATGCTATCAAAGATCACACAATGCATTTATTTATCTTCTTACTCTTTAATCTGGGATAGTTTCTTAATCTTTCTTTATCTTTTGTGACCTTCACAATTCTGAAGAGTGTATACCCATAGTTTTGTAGAGTGTCCCTCACTTTGGATTTGCCTGATGTTTCTTTTTGATTAAATCAGGTTATATATGTTGGCCTCATGACTGCAATATTAACTTGGATCACTTGATTAAGGTGGTGTCTGCCAGACTTCTCTACTGTAACATTATTTTTCCCTTTGCCATTTAATAAATATCTTCTGGGGAGATACTGTGACACTATATAAAAAATCCCATTTCCCCTTTTAGCCCACCAATTTTAGCATTTGTGAATGACTCTTGCCTGAAACAATATTTACTATAGTATCTGGCAAATGGTAATTTTGTTTCCATCACTTCTTCATCATTTATTACTTGGAATTCTACTGTAAAGAAGAACTTCCTCCACTCTCCCAGTGATTTATTTATTCAACTTGTTATCACTCTGGACATAGGGATATTTGTTTTATTCCACGAGTTACAACCTATTACTATCATTATTTATTTTGTTGCTTAAATTGTCCCAGATTTGTCTTGGGATCCCCTTCAAGTTGGCTCCTATGTTTCTTCAACATGCCCCATCATTTTTTCAGCATTTACTTTTTGACATCATGACATGTTCCAGGCGGATCTTGGTTTTTCTCTGTTCCAGTCCTGGAACCAGACATTTCTTCCAAAAGTTCTGGTTTTTATTTTCTTTTATTCTTTTTTTTTTGAGATGGAGTCTTGCTCTGCTGCCCAGGCTGGAGATGACGCAACCTGGGCTCACTACAACCTCCACCTCCCGGGATGAAGCGATTCTCGTGCCTCAGCCTCCAAAGTAGCTGGGACTATAAGCTGGGACTAAAGACGTGCGCAACCACAACCGGCTATTGTTTGGTATTTTTAGTAGAGATGAGGTTGTGCCATGTTGCCAAGGCTGGTCTGGAAATCCTGAGCTCAAGTGATCCTCCCACCTTGGCCTTCCAAAGTGCTAGGATTATAGGTGTGAACCAATGCCCCCGGCTGCCTTGATTTCTTTCCTTTTCTTTTTTTTCTTTCATAAAATTGCACATATAAAACAAGATCTGGCATCAAGTATGTTCATTGCTAGTGATATGCCAATACCTGGAGGTAGGTAATATTTTATCTGCATTTCATAGAAAAGAAGGTGAGGCATGAAGAGGTTAATGCGGCTAATTATTTATTAGGTGCTAGAGCCAATATTTGGACCCAAGCAATCTGACTCTAGAATCCATGTTTTTGTTGTTTTTGTTTTTTTGAGACAGAGTCTCCCTCTGTCGCCCAGGCTGGAGTGTAATGGCATGACCTCAGCTCACTGCAACTTCCAATTCCCAGGTTCAAGCGATTCTCCCTGCCTCAGCCTCCCAAGTAGCTGGGATTACAGGCATGCACCAGCACACCCAGCTAATTTTTGTATTTTTAGTAGAGACAGGGTTTCGCCATGTTGGCCAGGCTGGTCTTGAACTCCTAACCTCAGGCTATCTGCCCGCCTCGGCCTCCGAAATTGTTGGGATTACAGGCATGAGCCACCATGCCCAGCCTCTTAAAAGCTTTTTAGTAACTGAGAGAAGTGGAAAAATCATGGTGTCCACATTGCATGTGGTCACTACTTGACCTGGCACTTTATATCTGACAGACACTATGTGGAGTGAGCTATTACCAGCAATCTGTTCATGCTACCCTCCAGTAGGCACAGCACATAGGATATGTTCCAACTAGGCCATAGGTCTCCTCAAGAGCTAAACACTACATATGACATTTGTTGTATCATTTTACTGTCCACAAGACAGAGATATATTTATCAGGGGCCTCATTCACCTGGAAAATCTCTGAGCTTCTTACCTATAGGTGGTGATTAAATGGGTAAACAAACTGTTTTTCCTAGTCCCAAATTCACCCGATTATAATTAAGGAAATTCATTTTGGTTGCAACATTCACTGCTATATCATATTGGCGGCTTTTTAAAAAATCAATGTTAGCCTACATTTGCTTATAAAAATCTTCAGGTTTCCATTTTAGTGGTATCGCTTGAGGAAAAAAATCCAGAAAATTCTGATGCCAGCTATTCTACATGGTTCCCTCTACTGAAAAATATAAAGTGGATCAAAGTTTATATACTACTAAATCTTAATGCATAGAAAGCTTGAATATTTCTTGTTTTTCATAACATCCAATTTAACACACATAAGCCAAAGATCCCAAGTATAGAAAGGCAGGAAAAAGAGAACAGGAAGGGCAGAGGGGGCTGTGGCAACTACAGTTTTGGGCAGTTTGGTAACACCCCTTCTTCTGCTGCTGCTTTAATAAGGTATAATTGACAAATTTGAATTGTATATATTTAAGGTGTACCACTTGATGTTTTGAAACATGTGTGCGTTGTGGAATAATCACCAGAATCAAGCTAATTAACCATCACCTGACATAGTTATGTTTTTGTGTGTGTACATGATGAGAACACTTCAGATAAAATATACGGAATGCTTAGCAAATTTTCATGACATCCTTGTGCAAGGGCCTTGCTAATCTTCTCTGCATTGTTCCTATCTTATTTTATTTTATTTATTTATTTATTTTTGAGACAAGGTCTCACTTTGTCACCCAGGCTGGAGTGCAGTGGCGCAATCTTGGCTCACTGCAACCTCTTCCTCCTGGCTTCAAGCGATTCTCCTGCCTCAGTCTCCTGAGTAGCTGGGATCACACGCACGCACCATGACACCTGGCTAATTTTTGTATTTTTAGCAGAGATGGGGTTTCACCATGTTGGCCAGTCTAATCTTGAACTCCTGACCTCAGGTGATCCACCCGCCTCGGCCTCCCAAAGTGCTGGGATTACAAGTGTGAGCCACGGCGCCCGGCCTAGAATTCATGTTCTTGACCACTATGCATATCTTACTAATAAAGATGAGGAAGCTAGCACAGTAGAAACCAATCTTACCCATATACAAGTGCAGTTTTCTAACTAGAGATGTTAAAGAATTAAATGTAATACATAAGTAGAAAATGCATAAAAAGAATTAAACGTAAAATCTCAGATAATAAAAAAAAGGAGAAACTATAAGTGAATATTCAGTCAATCTCAGGCTGAGAGAAAACTCTGTGAGAACACAATAGTGCACTCCCCAGCTGCATCACTCACTTTAGGATATGTCCCCGACGTTAGCTGTGGCAGGAACCAGTTAAAAAAGGAAATTGGCACTGTGTGCATTTTTTTCTCAGGAATCAGTCCTGTCTTGTCTGACTGAACTCCCTTTGCATTGCCTTCTCTGTCAGAATGATCAATTTGAATTAGAGCTTTCTCTTTTTTATTGCCCTGTCTAAATTTGGCACCCTGTCCCTGGACTATTGGTCTTGGCATCACTGACCCAGAAACTCCATAGGAAACTGACCTGGTAATTATTCTCTTGGCTCCATTCACCACAGCCTCAGGCCCACTTCCAGGCCAGGGACTCAGGGCCCCCCATCTGCCTGAGGCAGCAGTATGTGGTCAAAAAAAGAATAGAAAACACACATCCAAGGAAACATAGGAAAAGATGGACAGGCTTGATTAAACGATAAAGTGTAAAATGATTATTCTTCAAGATAACGTAAAATTCTATGATTCTATAGACACATATGTCCATGCATACATATGATAACTGACTTCTCAACTGCTAACATTTCTTGAGTACTATTTGCCCAATACTACTCATTTTTCTATAAATTTATATTTTGAAAAATGTCAAACTTACAGGAAACTTTAAAGAATAGTACAACGAGGCAAGGTGCAGTTGTTCACACCTGTAATCCCAGCACTTTGGGAGGCTGAGGCGGGAGGATCACTTGAGCTCACGTGTTTGAGACCAGCCTGGACAACAAAAGGAGACTGTCTCTACAAAAAATACAAAAATTAGCTGAGTGTGGTGGCGTACGCCTAGAGTCCCAGGTACTCGGGAGGCTGAGGTGGGAGGATTGCTTGAGCCCAGGAGGTTGAGGCTGCAGTGAGCCATCATTGTGCCACTGCACTTTAGCCTGGGCAACTGCAAGATCCTGTCCCAAAAAAAAAAAAAACAAAGAAAAAGAATAGTACAATGGACACCTATATATTCTTCACCAAGATTCAGCAATCAAGAATTGACTTTTCCCATCAGATTTTAATATTTCTTGTTTCTACCCAAAAATTCATGTGTATTTTGCATCTTGTCACAGGCCATATTTCAGGGGTTCCATAACCACTCCTAGTTTGGTGTTTTTTTAGAAACACTCAAAAGGCTCAATATCAGGTTATATTCATGGCTAAGACTTATTACAGCAAAAAGTAGACAGCAAAAGTTGCAAAAAGAAGATAGGCATTGGGTAAAATCCAGAGAGGTCAGATACACGCTTTCAAGTTTTTTCCAACCAGAGCCACACAAGACAATCTTTCCTTCTAGCAGAATCTCTCTACCCAATGCAAGTCTCAGGGCCCAAGGCTTTTATGGAGGTCTGGTCACATAGGTACATTCTACTACATGACCATCCTTGGCAACTGAAACTCAGGACCCTAATAATGAAACCTGGCATGCATGATCAGTCTTGATGTTTGTGCAAAGCAATTCTGACAAGCTAGTAGGTCATGGTTCATTGCTCTAGGTGCATACAACAAAATCATCAACGTTAGCATAAAGAACCTTCCAAGGGCCACATACCTAGGGTTGACCAACAGTCAATCATGGGTCCAGGTTTCCTTGGAGATATGGAAGGACAGAGCAACCAGAATTGCTGTGTAAACTTCTCATATGATACCTTTGTTTGTTATGCTCCTGCCATTTGAATTGCCTTTTCCAGAAGCCTAGTTCAAGTTCCACATTCTCTCCAGCACCTGCCCAAGGCCCTTCCTGGAGCAGCTACTTCCTAAACATATGCTCAGTGAAGGAAACTTGAGTGATGTCTTCACAGACCTATTCAATCTGGGGATCTCTTCCTTTTCAGTGAATTTTCCCCTTATTTTATAATTTGTCATATAATGCCTAGGAATAGCTCTTGTGTTATTATCTGACATTGCCATTTAATTTTTCAAGTTTATATTTTCTCCTTAACCACATGCTAAACAACAATCATCTTTCAGTTCACTTTGTATATATTTTGCTGCTCCTAGAACAAAATATAACACACACTTAATAAATATTTACTGATATTTACTCATGCTAATTGATAACTGGTTCAAAAACTACCCTCCTACAACTTAGTCTTTAATTAATATATAAATAATAAAGAGTTGGGCATGGTGCCTCACACCTGTAATCCCAGCACTTTGGGAGGCTGAGGCGGGAGGATTGCTTGAGGCCAGGAGTTTGAGACCAGCCTGGGCAACATGGCGAAACCCTGTCTCTACGAAAAATACAACAATTAGCTGGGCATGGTGGTGGGCGCCTATAATCCCAGCTACTTGAGGGACTGAGGCAGGAGGATCACTTGAGCCTTGGCAGTCGAGGCTGCAGTGAGCTGAGATCATGCCACTGCACTCCAGCCTGGGTAACAAAGTGATAACCTGTCTCAAAAAAAAAAAAAAAAAAAAAAGTGATAAAGAAAATGAGGCTGTTTTAACCCAGCTAACATCTAGGTTTGACGATTGGGTGAGAGGAGTCATTGCAACAGTGGTGGTCTACTAAGTTGGTTTATTGCTGCAAGAGAAGCCTGTACATCACATACTTCTCCATACTCAAGTCCCTTGCTTGGGCAGTTCTACAAGCCATCAGGAGAGCGCTTGCAACTAATTAGAATGGTGCCTCTCAAACTGTAGCATGCACTGGGAGCACCTGGAGGGCTTGTAGGACACAGATTTCTGGCCCAGCTTCCGGAATTTCTGATTCAGTAGGTCTGGGGTGGGACCAAATAACGTGCATTTTTAACAAGCTCCCAGGTGATACTGATTCTGCTGGTCCCATACCGTACTTCAAGTCGCAAGGTCCTAGTATATCATTCACACACTCAACAGTATATATTTTCAGTACTCTAAGTGCAATTCTTAGCAAGCAGCTAGACCATAGCAGAATTTTGACTTTATCACACACTGTTCCACCTTTATATGTCTTGTCTACTTACACACAGCCACTATTTTTCATATAAGAATAGTAATTTGTTTTTGCTATAATGACACTCCTCTTCAGAATATATTCAGTGATGGAGTTCCATGCCAGAAAATTGCTGTTTATCAATTATTATAACAGTTTCTGTTATAAAGACTTAAAATTTCAATGGATACCATCCGTTGATTTTAAAATCCACACTGCTATAAATTAGTCATCATAATATAATGGTCAAGTATCATATCACAATTTACTATTGTCTGGTAGTGTTCTTGAAACTTAACTTGTTCTCTTTGTTCCTCTTTGAAGCTTTTTTTTTTCTTTTTTCTTTTTTTTTTTTGAGACAGATCTCGCTCTTTTGCCCAGGACGAGAGTTAAGTGGCATGATCTCAGCTCGCCTGCAACCTCGCCCCCTGGGTTCAAGCGATTCTTCTGCCTGCCACCATGCCCATCTAATTTTTGTATTTTTAATAGAGACAGAGTTTCACCATGTTGGCCAGGCTGGTCTTGAACTCCTGACTTCAGGTGATCTGCCCGCCTCGGCCTCCCAAAGTGCTGGGATTACAGGCGTAAGCCACCATGCCCGGCCTCTTATAAGCTTTTTAGTAACTGAGAGAAGTGGAAAAATCATGGTGTCCACATTGCATGTGGTCACTACTTGACCTGGCACTTTATATCTGACAGACACTGTGTGGAGTGAGCTATTACCAGCAATCTGTTCATGCTACCCTCCAGTAGGCACAGCACATAGGCTATGTTCCAACTAGGCCATAGGTCTCCTCAAGAGCTAAACACTACATATGGCATTTGTTGAATCATTTTACTGTCCACAAGACAGACATATATTTATCAGGGGCCTCATTCACCTGGAAAATCTCTGAGCTTCTTACCTATAGGTGGTGATTAAATGGGTAAACAAACTGTTTTTCCTAGTCTCAAATTCACCCGATTATAATTAAGGAAATTCATTTTGGTTGCAACATTCACTGCTATAGCATATTGGCGGCTTTTTCTTAAATCAATGTTAGCCTACATTTGCTTATAAACATCTTCAGGTTTCCATTTTGGTGGTATTGCTTGAGGAAAAAATCCAGAAAATTCTGATGCCAGCTATTCTACATGGTTCCCTCTACTGAAAAATATAAAGTGGATCAAAGTTTATATACTACTAAATCTTAATACACAGAAAGCTTGAATATTTCTTGTTTTTCATAACATCCAATTTAACACACATAAGCCAAAGATCCCAAGTATAGAAAGGCAGGAAAAAGAGAACAGGAAGGGCAGAGGGGGCTGTGGCAACTACAGTTTTGGGCAGTTTGGTAACACCCCTTCTTCTGCTGCTGCTTTAATAAGGTATAACTGACAAATTTGAATTGTATATATTTAAGGTGTATGACTCGATGTTTTGATACATATGTGCACTGTGGAATAATCATCACAATCAAGCTAATTAATCATCACCTGACATAGTTATGTTTTTGTGTGTGTACATGATGAGAACACTTCAGATAAAATATATGGAATGCTTTGCACATTTTCATGACATCCTTGTGCAAGGGGCTTGCTAATTGTCTCTGCATTGTTTCTATTTTATTTATTTATTTCAGACAAGGTCTCACTTTGTCACCCAGGCTGGAGTGAAGTAGTGCAATCTTGGCTTACTGCAACCTCTTCCTCCTGGGTTCAAGTGATTCTTCTGCCTCAGTCTCCCGAGTAGCCGAGATCACAGGCGCACACCACCATACCTAGCTAATTTTTGTATTTTTAGTAGAAACAGGGTTTCGCCATGTTGGCCAGGCTGGTCTCAAACTCCTAGCCTCAGGTGATCTACCTGCCTCAGCCTCCCAAAGTGCTGTGATTACAGTCGTGAGCCACCACACCTGGCCTGTTCCAATTTTAGTATATGAGCTTCCAAAGTCAGCACCTTATCCTTCTTCTCACAACAGTACTCACCAACCCACAAAACATAAGGCCAGCAACCCAGATTTAGACCGAACCTCAACTTCCTGGCCAGAGGAATTATCCAAGGATTATGATTAGGGCAGGTGACACAAGTTGAGAAAATCCAAGTTCTTCCCCAGCAGGTACTCGAGGGGCCCTTTGGCTCTGGGGTCACGGAGCTAGAGGAAGTGAAGCCAGAGGGGCTTGCACGCCTCATGAAAAGGCCTAGCAGAAATAGAAGTGAATGAGGCCAAAACCCAGAGAAACAGACCTGTGAAGATATACACACAAAGCAGAGGGACAGAGAAAAAGAGAGAATGAGAAGACCTTTCAATGTCCTTGAGTCCCTGGGTTCAGAGTAGCTATGGTCAGGGACTTCCCTATTCTCCCCAGGAACATGAACCACTAAATATTGCTCTTTGCTTAAATTATTTTGAGTAGGATTTCTGCTCCTTGACTAATAGTAAGGCATATTACATTTTATCTATTTCTGAGTAATGGCAACTATTTTTAAAATCAATCTTACTCCCACACCTAGGAGGAAAAAAATACTGTCAGATATAAAATTAGGTTTAAACATTATTAGCTAAAGGTGTCTGAGATTTTGTCTGGAATTCGCTGGTAAAAATGCTATTTTGAGGTGAATGTGTGTAAATTAATCCATACCCTAGGGACAATTATTTAACATTTTTAACACCCAGGTCAGGAGTCTACACCTGAGGCAGGGGTGATTAACTAGACATCTAAAGGCCTTAATCAGTTGGCCACCCTCCAAAGGAGGCAGGTGTAGAACTTTAGATATCTCACTTTCTGAACCTGCACCATAAGCGATGTTGCATTTTTTCATAGTGAAATGAGCAGTATTCAAGATATACTGCCAGATGACTAGCAGCCTTTTTTTTTTTTTTCCTTGAGATGGAGTCTTGCTCTGTCACCCAGGCTGGAGTGCAGTGGTGCGATCTCGGCTCACTGCAACCTCCACCTCCTGGGTTCAAGCGATTCCCTGAATGGACAAATTGGCTTAGGTCAAGTCTTAAGGGTGAGAGAAGCTGCTGAATGACTTCTTATGACTTAGATTCTCAAACACTCCCTGGGTTTTCATCCAGTCTAGTTTCCTACTCTTCCTTCTAGATTCACCCTTCTATGAGCTCTTCTTGGTTCTAACCCAGTTTAGTTCCTGGGTATTAGAGGCCATATTTGCTTGCAGCCCACCTCTGGTTTTAGACTTAGGCCAACTCACACCCACATTTGAATGCCGCATAGCTCTATCCCTCACCTATACTCCTAGGCCTATTTCATTTTGCTTAAAGAAAGTGTTTATTTCTCATTTGCATGTGGAAAGTCTTTATTATTGTACATATTACTTGCAACAATCTGTCCAAAATTACAGTATCTTGTACTTTTACATAAAGACAGAATGACAGAATTTTTTTAAAAGAGTAAAAGCACATTCCACGTACGTAAGTGAATTTTTAAAAAGTCTTTAATTCAAAATAACATTTCACCGTGTAATTTCTTAAGTTTCAGCCATAGGTATGTGTTCTTGAAGTAGAGACCTTTTTTTTTTTTTTTTTTTGAGACGGAGTTTTGCTCTTGTTGCACAGGCTGGAGTGCAATGGCGTGATCTCAGCTCACTGCAACTTCTGCCTTCCTGGTTCAAGCGATTCTCCTGCCTCAGCCTCCCAAGTAACTGGGATTACAGGCACGCCCTATCATGCCCAGCTAATTTTTTGTATTTTTAGTAGAGACAGGGGTTCACCATGTTGGCCAGGCTGGTCTCGAACTCCAGAATTCAGGTGATCCACCCAACTTGGCCTCCCAAAGTACTGGGATTACAGGAGTGAGGCATCGTGCCCAGCTGAGACTTTTTTTTTTAAGAGGCGAGCTAGTTTATTGATACAGTAGTTCCTGTCTAATTCTTAGACACTCAATTTAAGAGATTGAAAAGAATGAAAAGATAGTTCCAGCCCCATCAGGAAAACTGTATTTGGGTTCTTCTCACTATAAGAGGGTATTTTTAGCTTCATTTTTATTATTGGCCTGAAGAAAAAATACACAAGGAACCAACACGGAATTAAACTAAGCTGCCCCCAAAGGAATGGAGAAGAGGATTTGATTTTAGCAGAGACCTGTGTCTCACTTACAAACAATGTGTGGATGAAAAAATGCCTACATGGGGAATGTAGCCACCGGTGCAGTGGCTCACATCTGTAATCCCAACACTTTGGGAGGCCGAGGTGGGTGGATCACAAGGTCAGGAGATCGAGACCAGCCTGTCCAACATGGTGAAACACTGTGTCTACTAAAAAATACAAAAATTAGCCAGGCATGGCAGTGGGCGCCTATAATCCTAGCTACTTAGGGGGCTGAGATGAGAGAATTGCTTGAACTGGGGAGGCAGAGGTTGTAGTGAGCTGAGATCACCCCACTGCACTCCAGCCTGAGCGACAGAGCAAGACTCCGTCTCAAAAAAACAAAAAATGAAATGCCTACATGGGATCCCAAGGTGAGTGGACGCTAGGTGTTGTGGCTTGGGAGCACTGGGAGAGTTGCTCAAACTTGGCATGGAGAGAGTGGAACCACCTGCTTTCAAATGACTGTGAAGTGGCAACAAGGCCTGAAGACCAGGGTCCTTCCCTGAATGTTCTGGAGTGTGTAATCTTCCCTTTCACCATTCCATCATTACTCCAAGATTGTGGTAATATTTATTGCACATCTGTGTTACGGAGTAGGTTCACACCTATAACAAGTAAATATACAATTTTTAAAATCTAGATTAAGCTATTTACAATATATCTAAACCAACAATGACTACTTGAGGATATTCTCTTTAAATACTATTCATTACAGAAGACTGAGTCTACGTGAGGCAGATGTGTGCTTTGCCTACATCAGTGTTTCCTAAGCAGCCTGCTTGGTGCTAGCTCACAGATAATGACTGCCCTGGGTCCTGGGGACAGTTGGTTGTCTTGGGTGATAATCTTCAGCTGTAAGCAGCCTCTTCCTCTTGCCCCAGTGAAACCGCCTTTGCAAAATTATGACTGAGACAGTGAAAGAGGTCCAACTTAAACGACTCCATCTTGCCTCCAACCTCCAAGCTGTGCTTGTTCATTCCTGGGTATAGGCTGAATTAACTTTGGGAGGAACTTAGTTTATCGTTTAAAACAATGATGATAGCAGCCCTTTCCCAGGACAAACTTCCTTCTTGCCCAGGGATTGGACTACTAACATTAGCCACAAAATTAAAAATTATGGTTTAGGAGTCACCTAGCTGGAGGCTACAAGATTCTGACCCTCCCTAAACTGCTCCTAAGATCAGTGCTTGAGGTGTTTTGCAGACTCCACCCTTGATGCATCTACCAGCACTACCCAGATGGAGAAACTGGCCATTTGATCTTGTGACCCCCAACCAGGAACTGAGTCAGCGCAAGAAGACAGGGACGCCCCCACGATTTCACGTATGACCCAAGCAATCAGCACTCCCCAACTCACTGCCCCTCCCCTCCCACCAAATTGTCTTGAAAAACTTTGATCCCCAAATGTTCTGGGAGACTGATTTGAGTAGTAGTAAAACTCCAGTCTCCTGCTCAGCCGGCTCTGCATTAATTATTCTTTCTGTATCGTGATTCCCCTGTCTCGAGAAATGGGCTCTGTCTAGGCAGCGGAGTAAGGTGAACCCACTGGGCGGTTACAAATTAGGTAAAGTGAACCCACTGGGCGGTTACACCAGTGTGCTATACAACTACTGTATTGTCATTTCTGTGTGTGCCATTTGTGTTGGAAGCACTGGTTCATGTATCTGTAACAGTTTAGTGCAAGAGGCAAAATATTCCTTTAGCTGCATCTCTTCTACTGACAAAATAAATGTAAAAGGTAACTGTCTGCATTCAAGAAATCCTTTATCAGATGTAAGCAGAGAGCCAGAGTTAAAGCAAGATTTAGCCTAGGAGACACAGAGACTTGGTAGTTTCTGGATAGCTCTTCTATTCAGAAGTAAAGGTGTTAGATACATTTTTGGAAACAGTTTTATTCTAGTTCTACAACCATAGAAAAGTGGAGACTAATGGCTGAACAGAAGTAAAATTCAAAACAGCAGAAATAAAACGTCAGAATTGAGTTCAACCATTCTTTCCTCCCAGGGAGGTCAAACCTACCATAGAGTATCTGATTCACCCAGGGATTCTATTTGAAGTTCAAGTTCTTTCACCCATTCATCTGAAGTGTCCCGATTCAAGAGGGTCAGGTTTTCTGTACTTTCTGTTTCCCTGCAATTCGTGAGTCAGCAGTACCAGGGCAGTGAATTTTTTTTTTTTTTTTTTTCACTCTGGCTGCACATTGAAAGTACTTAGAGAATTTTTCCCCCTAAAAATCTGTGCCTGGGTCTTACCCTAAACCAGTGATTCTCAAATGTGGTTCCCAGATCAGCAGCCTCAGCATTGCCTGGTAACTTACTAGAAATGTGTATGTTGAGCCCCACCCCTGCTCTACTGAATCAGAAATTCTGAGGTTGGTGCCCAGCAACCAGGTGATTTTGATGCAACCTAAATTTAAGAACACTTGACCTAGACAAATTAAATCAGAATCTCTAAAATGAAGCCTAAGAAAATGATCATTTCAAATGATTCTAATGTACAGCCAGAGTTAAGACCATTGCCTCGGACAAGAGGAAAGCCCTAGGAACTCAACAGAATTTCTGGTCTGTCAGGTCTCCATTTTTCACATCAGACCAGGCTCCCCACTTCCTGATGCAGGTCCCTTTCCAGGTAAGATTATCAGTAACTCTTTCAGCAGAATTTGGAGTTCACTCCTGAGTTTATTTCTGGCCTTGGGTAGATTTCATGCGTTACATCCTTGCCTAAACTCATTACTCACTTGTAAACACCTGTGGAAGTGAACAGCCAGGTCTCACAGCATTTGTTCTCTAAAGCATCTTGTAAGAAATGAGAGATGCATTACAAAAGGAAAGTAGAAGAAATGAGGGCTCTTACGTTTTAGAGCACAAGTTCTCAATCTTGGCTGTATATTAGAATCACCTTTTAAAAACTCCTATTACAGACCATATACCAGACCAATTAAATATAATATTATGGGATAGGGTCCAGAAATCAATATTTTTTGAAGCTCCTGAGGTGACTAAAATTGGCTGAGAATTGCACTCTAGCAGGAGAAACTTGACTAAAATGTCAGTCTTGAGCAAGAGATAGGGAGACTGACAGGAGGAAGAAAGCTTCTCAGTGCCAACAAGGAATTGGTATTCACAGGCACACATTCGTCCTGTAACCTTTTTAAAAAATACTTTCTTCTCTAACCTTAACACAGAACTAGATGGGCCCCTTTCATACACTCTTAGGTTGCATGAGAGAGGGAGGGAAAGATAAGGAATAGATGAAGCAAGTCTAATGAACCCTTGAAAATTGTTCATCTTGATGATAAGTATGTAGGAGTGCATCATGCTATTTACTTAACTTTTGTGTATATTTGAAAATTTCTATGGTAAAATAATTTTCAACTAAACTTTTTCAGAAGTGGGGACATTATTACCAGCTTACAGAAATAAAAAGGATTATAATGATACTATGATAAATTGTACTCCAACACATTGGATAACTTTAACTTGTAGCTTCAAAGTAGGGTAAATAGGGGTCCCTTCCAAGATGGCCAAATAGGAACAGCTCTGGTCTGCAGCTCCCAGCGTGATTGACGCAGAAGATGGGTGATTTCTACATTTCCAACTGAGGTACCTTGTTCATCTCATTGGGACTGGTTGGACAGTGGGTGCAGCCCACAGAGAGCGAATTGAAGCAGGGCAGGGCATCACCTCACCCGGGAAGTGCCAGGGATCAGGGGATTTCCCTTTCCTAGCTAAGGAAAGCCATGACAGACTGTACCTGGCAAATCGGGACATTGCCACCCAAATACTGTGCTTTTCCACCAGTCTTGGCAAACGGCACACCAGGAAATTATATCCCGCGCATGGCTCAGTGGGTCCCATGCCCACGGAGCCTTGCTCACTGCTAGCACAGCAGTCTGAGATCAAACTGTGAGGCGGCAGCCTGGCTCGGGGAGGGGCGTCCACCATTGCTGAGGTTTGAGTAGGGAAACAAAGTGGATGGGAAGCTTAAACTGGGTGGAGCTCACTGCAGCTCAACGAGGCCTGCCTGCCTTTGTAGACTCCACCTCTGGGGTCAAGGCATAGCTGAAAAAAAGGCAGCAGAAACTTCTGCAGACTTAAACATCCCTGTCTGACAGCTCTGAAGACGGCACTGGTTCTCTCAGCACGGTATTTGAGATCTGAGAACGGACAGACTGCCTCCTCAAGTGGGTACCTGACCTCCGTGTAGCCTAACTGGGAGACACCTCCCAGTAGCAGCCAACTGACACCTCATACAGCCGGGTGTCCCTCTGAGATGAAGCTTCTAGAGGAAGGATCAGACAGCAATGTATTTGCTGTTCTGCAGCCTCCGCTGGTGATACCCAGGCAAAAAGGTCTGGAGTGGACCTCCAGCAAACTCCAACAGACCTGCAGCTGAGGGACCTGACTGTTAGAAGGAAAACTAACAAACAGAAAGGAATAGCATCAACATCAACCAAAGACATCCACACCAAAACCCCATCTGTAGTCACCATCATCAAAGACCAAAGGTAGATAAAACCACAAAGATGGGGAGAAACCAGAGCAGAAAAGCTGAAAATTCTAAAAACCAGAGCGCCTCTTCTTCTCCAAAGGATCGCAATTCCTTGCCAGCAACGGAACAAAGCGGGACAGAGAATGACTTTGTTAAGTTGACAGAAGTAGGCTTCAGAAGGTCAGTAATAACAAACTTCTCCGAGCTAAAAGAGGATGTTCGAACCCATTGCAAGGAAGCTAAAAACCTGGAAAAAAGATTAGACGAATGGCTAACTAGAATGAACAGCATGGAGAAGACCTTAAATGACCTGATGGAGCTGAAAACCATGGCATAAGAACTACGTGACGCATGCACAAGCTTCAGTAGCCAATTCGATCAAGTGGAAGAAAGGGTATCAGTGATTGAAGATCAAATTAATGAAGTGAAGCAAGAAGAGAAGTTTAGAGAAAAAAGAGCAAAAAGAAATGAACAAAGCCTCCAAGAAATATGGGACTATGTGAAAAGACCAAATCTGCGTTTGATTGGTGTACCTGAAAGTGACAGGGAGAATGGAACCAAGTTGGAAAACACTCTTCAGGATATTGTCCAGGAGAACTTCCCTAGCCTACAACGCAGGCCAACATTCAAATTCACGAAATACAGAGAACACCACAAAGATACTCCTCGAGAACAGCAACCTCAGGACACATAATTGTCAGATTTGCCAAGGTTGAAATGAAGGAAAAAATGTCAAGGGCAGCCAGAGAGAAAGGTCGGGTTACCCACAAAGGGAAGCCCATCAGACTAACAGCAGATCTCTCGGCAGAAACTCTACAAGCCAGAAGAGAGTGGAGTCCAACGTTCAACAATCTCAAAGAAAAGAATTTTCAACTCAGAATTTCATATCCAGCCGAACTAAGCTTCATAAGTGAAGGAGAAATAAAATACTTTACAGACAAGCAAATGCTGAGAGATTTTGTCACCACCAGGCCTGCCCTAAAAGAGCTCCTGAAGGAAGCACTAAACATGGAAAGGAAAATTGGTACCAGCCTCTGCAAAAACATGCCAGATTATAAAGACCATCGATGCTAGGAAGAAACTGCATCAACTAACGGGCAAAACAACCAGCTAACATCATAATGACAGGATCAAATTCACACATAACAATATTAACCTTAAATGTAAATGGGCTAAATGCCCCAATTAAAAGACACAGACTGGCAAATTGGATAAAGAATCAAGACCCATCACCGTGCTGTATTCAGGAGACCCATCTCATCTGCAGAGACACACATAGACTCAAAATAAAGGGATGGAGGAAGATCTACCAAGCAAATGGAAAGCAAAAAAAAAGCAGGGGTTGCAATCCTAGTCTCTGATGAAACAGACTTGAAACCAACAAAGATCAAAAGAGACAAAGAAGGCCATTACATAATGGTAAAGGGATCAATTCAACAAGAAGAGCTAACTATCCTAAACATATATGCACCCAATACAGGAGCACCCAGATTCATAAAGCAAGTCCTGAGTGACCTACAGAGAGACTTAGACTCCCACACAATAATAATGGGAGACTTTAACACCTCACTGTTAATATTAGACAGATGAACAGGACAGAAAGTTAACAAGGATATCCAGGACTTGAACTCAGCTCTGAACCAAGTGGACCTAATAGACATCTACAGAACTCTCCACCCAAAATCAACAGAATATACATTCTTCTCAGCACCACATCTAACTTATTTTAAAACTGACCACATAATTGGAAGTAAAGCATTCCTCATCAAATATAAAGGAACAGAAATCACAACAAACTGTCACTCAGACCACAGTGCAATCAAATTAGAACTCAGGATTAAGAAACTCACTCAAAACTACACAACTACATGGAAACTGAACAACCTGCTCCTGAATGACTACTGTGTACATTACGAAATGAAGGCAGAAATAAAGATGTTGTGTGAAACCAATAAGAATAAAGACACAATACACCAGAATCTCTGGGACACACTGAAAGCAGTGTGTAGAGGGAAATTTATAGCACTAAATGCCCACAAGAGAAAGCAGGAGAGATCTAAAATTGACCCCCTAACATCACAGTGAAAAGAACTAGAGAAGCAAGAGCAAACACATTCGAAAGCTAGCAGAAGGCAAGAAATAACTAAGATCAGAGCAGAACTGAAGGGGATAGAGACACAAAAAACCCTTCAAAAAATCAATGAATCCAGGAGCTGGTTTTTTGAAAAGATCAACAAAATTGATAGACTGCTAGCAAGACTAATAAAGAAGAAAAGAGAGAAGAATCAAATGGACGCAATAAAAAATGATAAAGGGGATATCACCACCGATCCCACAGAAATACAAACTACCATCAGAGAATACTATAAATACCTCTACGCAAATAAACTAAAAAATCTAGAAGAAATAGATAAATTCCTCGACACATACACCCTCCCAAGACTAAACCAGGAAGAAGTTGAATCCCTGAATAGACCAATAACGGGCTCTGAAATTAGGCAATAATTAATAGCCTACCAACCAAAAAAAGTCCAGGACCAGACAGATTCACAGCCGAATTCTACCAGAGGTACAAAGAGGAGCTGGTACCATTCCTTCTGAAACTATTCTAATCAACAGAAAAAGAGGGAATCCTCCCTAACTCATTTTATGAGGCCAGCATCATCCTGATACCAAAGCCTGGCAGAGACACAACAAAAAAAGAGAATTTTAGACCAATATCCCTGATGAACATCGATGCAAAAATCCTCAATAAAATACGGGCAAACCGAATCCAGCAGCACATCAAAAAGCTTATCCACCAAGATCAAGTGGGCTTTATCCCTGGGATGCAAGGCTGGTTCAACATACGCAAATCAATAAATGTAATCCATCACATAAACAGAACCAAAGACAAAAACCACAGGATTATCTCAATAGATGCAGAGAAGGCCTTTGACAAAATTCAACAGCCCTTCATGCTAAAAACTCTCAATAAATTAGGTATTGATGAGACGTATCTCAAAATAATAAGAGCTATTTATGACCAACCCACAGCCAATATCATACTGAATGGGCAAAAACTGGAAGCATTCCCTTTGAAAACCAGCACAAGACAGGGATGTCCTCTCTCACCACTCCTATTCAATATAGTGTTGGAAGTTCTGGCCAGGGCAATCAGTCAAGAGAAGGAAATAAAGGGCATTCAATTAGGAAAAGAGGAAGTCAAATCGTCCCTGTTTGCAGATGACATGATTGTATATTTAGAAAACCCCATTGTCTCAGCCCAAAATCTCCTTAAGCTGATAAGCAACTTCAGCAAAGTCTCAGGATACAAAATCAATGTGCAAAAAATCGCAAGCATTCCTATACACCAATAACAGACAAACAGAGAGCCAAATCATGAGTGAATTCCCATTCACAATTGCTTCAAAGAGAATAAAACACCTAGGAATCCAACTTACAAGGGATGTGAAGGACCTCTTCAAGGAGAACTACAAACCACTGCTCAATGAAATAAAAGAGGACACAAACAAATGGAAGAACATTCCATGCTCACGGATAGGAAGAATCAATGTCATGAAAATGTCCATACTGCCCAAGGTAATTTATAGATTCAATGCCATCCCCATCAAGCTACCAATGACTTTCTTCACAAAATTGGAAAAAAACTACTTTAAAGTTCATATGGAACCAAAAAAGAGCCCACATTGCCAAGACACTCCTAAGTAAAAAGAACAAAGCTGGAGGCATCATGCTACCTGACTTCGAACTATACTACAAGGCTGCAGTAACCAAAACAGCATGGTACTGGTACCACAACAGAGGTATAGACCAGTGGAACAGAACAGAGCCCTCAGAAATAACACCACACATCTACAACCATCTGCTCTTTGACAAACCTGACAAAAACAAGAAATGGGGAAAGGATTCCATTTTTAATAAATGGTGCTGGGAAAACTGGCTAGCCATATGTAGAAAGCTGAAACTGTATCCTTTCCTTACACCTTATACAAAAATTAATTCAAGATGGATTAAAGACTTAAATGTTAGACGTAAAACCATAAAAACCCTAGAAGAAAACCTAGGCAATACCATTCAGGACATAGGCATGGGCAAGGACTTCATGACTAAAACACCAAAAGCAATGGGAACAAAAGCCAAAATTGACAAATGGGATCTAGTTAAACTAAAGAGCTTCTGCACAGCAAATGAACCATCAGAGTGAACAGGCAACCTACAGAATGGGAGAAAATTTTTGCAATCTACTCATCTGACAAAGGGCTAATATCCAGAATCTACAAAGAATGTAAACAAATTTACAAGAAAAAAATCAAACAACCCCATCAAAAAGTGGGCAAAGGATATGAACAGACACTTCTCAAAAGAAGACATTTATGCAGCCAACAGACACATGAAAAAATGCTCATCATCACTGATCATCAGAGAAATGCAAATCAAAACCGCAATGAGATACCACCTCACACCAGTTAGAATGGCAATCATTAAAAAGTCAGGAAACAACAGGTGCTGGAGAGGATGTGGAGAAATAGGAACGCTTTTACACTGTTGGTGGGAGTGCAAACTAGTTCAACCATTGTGGAAGACAGTGTGGCGATTCCTCAAGGATCTAGAACTAGAAATACCATTTGACCCAGCCATCCCATTACTGGGTATATACCCAAAGGATTATAAATCATGCTACTATAAAGACACATGCACACGTATGTTTATTGCGGCCCTATTCACAATAGCAAAGACTTGGAACCAAGCCAAATGTCCATCAATGATAGACTGGATTAAGAAAATGTGGCACATATGCACCATGGAATACTATGCAGCCATACATAAAAAAGGATGAGTTCATGTCCTTTGTAGGGATACGGATGAAGCTGGAAACTATCATTCTGAGCAAACTACTGCAAGGACAGAAAACCAAACACCACATGTTCTCACTCATAGGTGGGAATTGAACAATGAGAACACTTGGACACAGGGCAGGGAACATCACACAACAGGGCCTGGCGTGGGGTGGGGGTATGAGGGAGGGATAGCAGTAGGAGAAATACCTAATGTAAATTACTAGTTAATGGGTGCAGCAAACCAACATGGCACATGTATACATATGTAACAAACCTGCATATTATGCACATGTACCCTAGAACTTAAAAGTATAATAAAATAAATAAACAAATAATAAAAAAAAAAAAAAGAAAATAGGGCAAATAGGCCAGACGCGGTGGCTCACGCCTGTAATCCCAACACTTTGGGAGGCCAAGGCCGGTGGATCACCTGAGGTCAGGAGTTTGAGACCAGCCTGGCCAACATGGTGAAGTCCTGTCTCTACTAAAAATACAGAACATTAGCCAGGCGTGGTGGCGGATTCCTGTAATCCCAACTACTCTGGAGGCTGAAGCAGGAGAATTGCTTGAGCCTGGGAGGCAGAGGTTGCAGTGAGCTGAGATTGCACCATTACACTCCAGCTTGGGCAATAAGAGTGAAATTCCATCTCAGAAAAAAAGAAAAAAAAAGAAAAAAAAGAAAGAAGGGCAAATAATTTTTTTTTAAAAAGCAGATTGGATAAGCTACAGGAAATGGATAAATTCCTAGAGACATGCAGACTGCCAAAATTGGCTCAAGAAGGAACAGAAAATCTAAATAGACCTAACAGAAGGAGATTGAATCGGTAATTCTCAAACTCTTCCAAAAAAATAGAAGAAGAGGGAACACCTAACAACTCATTCTATGAGGCAAGCATTACTTGATATAAAAGACAGATAATAACATCACAAGAAAACTACAAATCAATATCGCTTCTGATTTTGGATGCAAAAATCCCCCCATTAAAAAAACAGATGCTCAAGTGACAATGGGGTTACATCTGATGAATCCATCATATATTGAAAATATCATAAGTTGAAAATATATCTAATACACCTAACCTACTAAACATCATACCTTAGCCTAGCCTACCTTAAACATATTTAGTATACTTACATTCGCCTACAGTTGGGCACAATTACCAGGCAATCCAGTACATTGTAGAGCATCAGTTGTTTACCCTTGTGATTGTGTGGCTGATTAGGAGTTGTAGCTTGCTTCCATTGCCCAGAATCACAAGAGTATCCTACCACATATCACTAGCCCAGTGATATGGTTTGGCTCTGTGTCCCCACCCAAATCTCATCTTGAATTGTAATCCCCACATTTTGAAGGAGGGGCCTGGTGGGAAGTGATTGAATCATGGGGGCAGACTTCCCTCTTGCTGTGCCCACAAGATCTGGTTGTTTGAAAGTGTGTAGCACTTCACCCCTTTGTGGTATCTCTCTCCTGCCCTGCCATAGTAAGAAGTGCTTGCTTTCCTTTTGCCTCTCGCCATGATTGTAAGCTTCCTGAGGCCTCCTGGCCATGCTTCCTATATTGCCTGTGGAACTGTGAGTCAATTAAACCTCTTTTCTTTATAAATTACCCAGTCTCAGGTGGTTCTTTGTAGCAGTATAAGAGCAGACTAATACACCCAGGAAAAGATCAAATTTTGAATTTGAAGTATATGGTTTCTACTGAATGCATATCGCTTTGGCACCATTGTAGAGTTGCAAAATTATAAATTGAACCATCATAACTTGGGGACCATCTGTACTAGAAAATCAAATCCAGCACATACTAAAAGGATTACATGTCATGACCAACCAAATGGGATTTAATCCCAGGAAAGCAAGGGTTGTTCAGTATAAGAAAATTAGTCATTGTAATATACTGTATTAGTAGAATGAAACGGGACAAAACATACAATAACCTCAATTGATGCAGAAAAGGTATCTGACAAAATTCAACACCCTTTTACAATAAAACACTTAAACTACAAATAGAAGAGAACTTTCTCAACATGCAAAAGGGCTTATATGAAAAACCCACAGCTAACATCATACTCAATGGTTAAAGACAGAAAGCTTTTCCCCTTATATCAGGAACAAGACAAAGATGTCTGATCTTGCCACTTCTATTCAATATTGTGCTGAAAGTCCTAGCCAGAGAAATCATGTAACGGGCCGGGTGCGGTGGCTCACAACTGTAATCCCAGCACTTTGGGAGGCTGAGGTGGGTGGATCACCTGAGGTCAGGAGTTCAAGAGCAGCCTGGCCAACATGGTGAAACCTTGTCTCTACTAAAAATACAAAAATTAGCTGGGCATGGTAGTGCGTGCCTATAGTCCCAGCTACTCGGGAGGCTGAGGCAAGAGAATAGCTTGGACCCAGGAGGTGGAGGTTGCAGTGAGCCAAGATCACTCCATTGCACTCCAGCCTGGGTAAGAAAGTCAGACTCCATCTCAGAAAAAAAAAAAGAAATCATGTAAGAAAAAGGAGGGGTAAAACATCCAAACAAGAAAGGAATGAGTAAAGCTATCTCTATTTGCAGGTGATGTGATCGTATATATAGAAAATGCCATGAAATCCACCAAAGAAACCCTCAGAGCTAATAAACAAATTTAACAAAGTAATAGGATACAAGATCAGCATGCAGAAACCAGTTATATTTCTGTGCACTAGCAATGAACCATCTGTAAAGGAAATTAAGAAAGCAATCCCATTTATAGTAGCACCAAAAGAATAAAATACTTAGGAATACATTTAACCAAAGAGGAGCAGAACTAATATGCTGAAAGCTGTAGAACACTGCTGAAAATAATTAAAGAAGACCAAAATAAATTGAAAGAATTCACATATTTATGGTTTGGAAGACTTGATCTTGTAAAGATGACACTGTTCCCCAAAGTGATCTACAGATTCAGAGCAATTCCTGTCAAAATCCAAAACCTTTGCTGCAGAAATGGAAAAAGTCTATCCTCAAATGCATATGTGATCTCAAGGCACCCCAAATGTCAAAACAATCTTGGGAAAGGAAGACAAAATTGGAGAACCCACACTTCACAATTTCTTTTTTCCTTTTTCTTTTTTCTTTTTTTTTTGCGACAGAGTCTTGCTCTGTCATTCAGGCTAAAGTGCAACGGCGCAATCACAGCTCACTGCACCCTCCACCTCCAGGGTTCAAGCGATTCTCCTGCCTCAGCCTCTCAAGTAACTGGGATTACAGGCGCCCACGACCACACCCAGCTACTTTTTGCATTTTTAGTAGATACAGGGTTTCGCCATCTTGGTCAGGCTGGTCTCAAACTCCTGACCTCAGGTGATCCACCCACCTCGGCCTCCCAAAGTGCTGGGATTACAGGCATGAGTGACTGCGCCCGGCCTCACAATTTCAAAACTCACTACAAAGCTACAGTAATCAGGGCCGCGCATGGTGGCTCACGCCTGTAATCTCAGCACTTTGGGAAGCCAAAGTGGGTGGATCACAAGGTCAGGAGTTAGAGACCAACCTGGCCAACATGGTGAAACCCCATCTCTACTAAAAATACAAACATTGGTGGCGTGCACCTGTAATCCTAGTTACTCGGGAGGCTAAGGAGGAGAATCGCTTGAACCCAGGAGGCAGAGGTTGCAGTGAGCTGGGATTGTGCCACTGCACTCCAGCCTGAGCGACAGAGCAAGACTCCATTTCAAAAAACAACAACAATGACAACAAAAGCTACAGTAATCAAAACACTGTGGTACTGGCATAAGAGAGACATATGGATCAGTGGAATAGAATTGAGCATCCAGAAATAAACCATACATCTATGGCCAATTGATTTTCATCAAGGGTGCTAAAACAACTCAGTGAGGGAGAAAACAGTCTTTTCAATAAGTAGGGCTGGAAGAATTGGATACTCACATGCAAAAGAATAATCTTGGACTATTACTGCATACCATCTATAAAAATTAACTCAAGATGGACAAAAGACCTAAATGTAAGAACTATGAAAGTAGGAAAATGTAAAATATAAAACTCCCACCCAGACACGGTGGTTTCACGCCTGTAATCCCAGCACTTTGGGAGGCCGAAGTGGGTGGATCACCTGAGGTCCGGAGTTCCAGACCAGCCTGGCAAACATGGTGAAACCTCATGTCTACTAAAAATACAAAAATTAGCCAGGTGTGGTGGCAGGCACCTGTAATCTCAGCTACTCAGGAGGCTGAGGCAGGAGAATTGCTTGAACCTGGGAGGTGGAGGTTGTGGTGAGCCAAGGCACCATTGCACTCCAGCCTAGGCAACAGGAGCCAAACTCCATCTCAAAAAAAAAAAAAAAAAAAAAAAAAAAATATATATATATATATATGATGAACTCTCAGAAGAAAACACAGGCAAACATCTTCTTGGCCTTGGATTTGGCAGTCTTAGGTATGACACCAAAAAGCAACAAAAGAAAAGAATAAGTAAATAGAGCTTCATTAAAATTAAAAATTTGTGTATCAAAGGACACTATCAAGAGAGTAAAAAGGGGCCAAGCAGGGTGGCTCAGGCCTGTAAAGGGAGGCCATTACAGGAGAGGGAGGCCAAGGCAGGAGAATCACTTGAGCTCAGGAGTTCAAGAACAGCCTGGGCAACATAGTGAGATCTTGTGTCTACCAAAAATAAAAAATAATAAAAAATTAGCAGGCGTGTAACCTGCATCTGTAGTTCCAGCGACTCAAAGGCTAAGGTGGGAGGACCGCTTGAACCTGGGAGATGGAGGCTGCAGTGAGCTATGATCACACAACTGCACTCCAGCCTGGGCAAGAGAGTAAGACCCTGTCTCAAAATAAAATAAAATAGAATAAGAGAGAAAGTAAAAAGAAAACCCACAGAGAGGGAAATATATTTGTAAATTATACCTCTGATAAGTATCTAGTATCCAGAATATGTACAGAACTCCTACAGCTGAACGATTAAAAGACAAAGAGCTCCATTTGAAAATGGGCAAAGCGGGCTGGGAGCAGTGGCTCATGCCCTGCACTTTGGGAGGCTGAAGTGGGAGGATCTCTTGAGGCCAGGGGTTCAAGACCAGCCTAGGAAAAATAGCAAGACCCTGTCTCTACAAAATAAAAATTAAAAATTTAGCTGGCCATGGTGGTGCATGCCTGTCATCCCAGCTACTTGGGAGCCTGGGGCAAGAAGATCTCTTAAGCTCAGGATGCAGTGAGCCATGATCATGGCACTGCACTTCCTCCTGGACAATAAAGTGAGACCACCCTCCATCTCTTAAAAAAAATGGGCAAAGGACTTGAATGCACATTTCTGCAAAAAAGATATACAAATAGCCAACAAGCACATGAAAGGATGCTCAATATTATTAGTCATTAGGAAACCAGAACCATGATGAGATACAACTTCATACTCACCAGATTGGCCATAATTTTTTAAATAGAAAATCAGCATTGATGAGGAGGTAGAGAATTTGGAACCCTCATATGTTGCTGATAAAAATGCAAAATGGCACAGCCACTGTGCAAGACAGTTTAGTGGTTCCTTAAAAAGTTAAACATAGAATTACCACATGACCCAGCCATTCCATTTCTAGGGATATATTTGAAAGGATTGAAAACAGTTATTCAAGCAAATACTTGTACACAAATGCTCATAGCAGAAATCTCCACAATAGCCAAAAGGTGTAAACAACTAAAATGTTCATCAATTGATAAATAGTTAAGCAAAATGTGGTATAATCACACAATGGAATATTATTTGGCCATAAAAAGAATGAAGTACTGAGTCATGCTACAACACGGATGAACCTTGAAAGCATTAAGTTAGGTGAAAGCAACCAGACACAAAAGGTCACATATTGTATGATTTCATTTATATGAAATATCCAGAACAGGTAAATTATCAGAGGCTGTGGGTAGAGGAGGAAGGGGGAATGACTACTAATGAGTACGTGATTTTTTCCCGGGGGAGAGTGGCCGGAGGGTGATGAAAATGTTTTGGAGTTAGATGGAGGTGATGGTTGCACGACGCTGTGCATGTACTAAATGCCACTGAATTGTACACTTAGTTAATGATTAATTTTATGTTATGTGAATTTCATCCCAATTTTTTTTAAAAAAGGAAAGAACATTCAGGCAAATACAAATCAGTTAAGGAATGTAAAAGTAGTCTGCAAAAATTAAGATTTTGTGTGATGACTGCAGCTTAGCAGTTGTTTGTGAGCATATGTTGTCCTCCTTTTGGGGGATTTCCAGACAGAGGACTATGCAAGGAAATATGGCTCCTATTATTTAAGTGAAAGCATGAATAGGAATATTCTGTTTTGTAAAGATAATGTGAAAACATTTGTATCAAAAGACTGATAGAGCCAAGCTATATGAAGTAAATAAAGGCTCTAATGTCATGAGAACCTCGAGAGAGCTATAAGCAAACTTCTGAAGGAATAAAATGGAAGAAGAAATTATGTCTTCAGGAGAACGTCCAAACTAACTAGGACAGCAATATGAAGTGAATTTTGGCTATACAGCTTCTTTCTTTTCTTTTTTCTTTTTCTTTTCTTTTTTTTGAGACAGAGAGTCTCACTGTGTCACCCAGGCTGGAGTGCAGTGGCACAATCTCAGCTCACTGCAGCCTCTGTCTCCCAGGTTCAAGCGATTTTCCTGCCTCAGCCTCCTGAGTAGCTGGGATTACAGGTGCTTGCCACCATGCCCAGCTAATTGTTGTATTTTTAGTAGAGATGGGGTTTCACCATGTTGGCCAGGCTGGTCTCGAACTCCTGACCTCAGATGATCCGCCCGCCTTGGTCTCCCAAAGTGTTGGGATTACAGGCATGAGCCACTGCGCCCGGCCCTATATAGCTTATTTCTTCAATTCTTCATAATAACCCTAAAGGTATAAAGTATTATACCCATCTATGGCAAAGATTACTAGTCCCTTTCTCTACCATATCCATTTTCTCTTTCATAGAGATAAAAAGTTTTAGCTGAGAACATAGCTGCCCAAAATAAAAATATCCCCCAGACCCCCTTGCAGCTAGGTGTAGTTTTATACAGTTGGCCATGTGACTGGGTTGGCCAGAATTTAGTCACATGGCCAACTGTATAAAACTAGAAGCATCATATGGAAACTTCTGGGAAACTTCTGAGGAGAAAACTGATTTATGCCTTGTTCCTTCTTCCCTCTTTTTCCTTGCCTCCTTCTTGAAGGATATAATGTGTCTCCAGAGGCACCAACCTGGACCATAAGATGACTTCTATATTAGGAATAGAAGTCAAGCATGGCAGATCAAAAAGATAGGAGCCAGTGCCCAAAACTATGGAGCCCCATATTTCTCTCAGATGATTTAATTCTGGACTCTTACTTGAAAGAGAAATGCATTCTATCCTGTTTAAACCAATCCTATCTGGAGTTTTCTTTCTTGTAGGTAAATCAAATCCTAATGGATACATTATTTTGCAGATGACAAAACCGAAAGGATAAGTAAAGCGCACAAGATGACACACCAGAAACTCACAAAGCCGGGATTCAAATCCAGTTCCATAATTCCAGTGGTCATGCTATTCCATCTTTGCTGATTCTTCTTTTAGGATTCTCCAGGGTCTGGTTGTGGCCTACATTTTCAGATTCTTCTTTTGCTGCTCACTTATACCCTACGTTTTGCCTTTTCGAAAGATTTGGGCCAGTGCTTCCTTGGGCTCAGCTACTCATGTTACCTCCAATAATACAGATCTTTCAGTTGGGTTGTTCTTATTGCAGTCTCCGACATCATAGAAATTTCATGCTGGCATATAACGGTTGGGTTGAGAAATGATCTGAGGGGCATGAACCACGATGCATTTAAAATTGCTTTTCCCTTTGTTCTTTATCCTCATCCTCAAAACAAAATGGTACAATTCAGTCCTGTCCCCCACTTTAGGCTAAACTGATAAGAGCATTAGTTGGTATTTACTCACTCAATAAATATGTATTGAACATAGTTATAGAATCTGTCAGTCATTATGTGAGAAGCCCAGGGTACAACGGAACCTACTCTCAAGGCATTTACATGTAAGTGTGCAACTTGGATTCTAGTGGGCATCAGATGTCAGCTTCCACGTTGTGTTTTCTAAATTCTTTTTTTTTTAAAGAGATAATGTCTTGCTATGTTGTCCAGGCTAAAGTGCAGTGGCTATCAACAGGCGTGTTCATGATGCACCAGCCTGGAACTTCTGGGCTCAAGCAATCCTCCTGCCTCAGCCTCTCAAGTAGCTGGGACTACAGACTCATGCCACCACACCTGGCTACATTGTCTTTTTCTTTTCAATGACGTTTCATGAGCCCTTGTGTACATAGACCCTTTCATTTGTCCTCTCATTTACCTACAAATCACACCTGGATATATTTGAATTTGCACCAGCTATACAGATCTTTGCTTTGCGATTCCAGATACAGAAAGGCAGGATTTACATAGAGAAGAGGGGAGAGGACTATTGACCTCATACTCACCTAGTGACTGGTTCCCAGTTGTTCAAGTCAGAAATTTAAGGATCATCTAGACTCAGCCTCCATATCCAATTCATCACTAAATCTTCTCATTTCTATCTCTTAATCAGTCTCAAATTCATCTTCTCCTCTCCGTTTTTATTGTCATTGTTTTAGTTCAGGTGAATATTGTTCCTGTTTTACATGTGTACAATAATCTCTGTATTGTTAGTATGCTAAGGCTGCCGTAACAAAATACCACAGGCTGAGTGGCTTCAACAACATAAATTTATTTTCTCACTGTTCTAGCAGTTAGAAGTCCCATATCACAATTCTGGCAGATTTGGTTTCTGGTGAGGTCTTTTTTACTGGCTTATAGACAGTTGCCTTCTTGTTATGTATTCACATGTTCTCTTCTCTGTGTATGCAGGAAGAGAGAGATCACTGGTGTCTCTTCTGTCTCTTCCTCTTCTTATAAGGACGCCAATCCTATTGTATTAGGTCCCCATCCTTATGACCTCGTATAACCTTAATTACCTTCCTAAAAGCCCTATTTCCAAATATATTGGGGTTAGGGCTTCAACACATGAATTAGGGGCAGGATCGGGGCAAAGGGACACAATTCAGTCCATAACAACCTCTACACTACATTCTGAGTGATCTTTCCAAGACACAAAGCTGATCATGTCACCGCTTTGCTTTTAATTCTTTACAGTTCTGGGTCTCTTCGGGTTCTTTGGGTGGGAAAACAACTAATTCAGATCACCTTAAGGGGGTTTCAGGAACTTATAGAACCAAAAGGGAGGCTGAAGAGCCAGGCTTAGAATGAGGTAGTTCCTGAGGTTTCAGTAACAGGGATTCCTGCACTGTCTTGGTTGGGTACTTACGCTGCCATGAGTGGACTCTCTCTGGTTCTCTCCTTATATTATACTGCTCAAGATACAGTCTCTGGTTGCACTGAATGTACTTCATGCACTGAACTGTACACTTCAAACTGTTAAAATGGCAATTTTTTGGCCAGGCGTGGTGGCTCATGCCTGTAATCTCAGCATTTTGGGAGGCCAAGGTGGGTGGATCACCTGAGGTCAGGAGTTCGAGACCAGCTTGGCATTTTTTTTTTTTTTTTTTGAGGCAGAGTCTCACTTTGTCACCCAGGCTGGAGTGTAGTGGCACAATCTCAGCTCACTGGGACCTCTGCCTCCCAAGTTCAAGTGATTCTTCTGCCTCAGCCTCCCGAGTAGCTGGGACTACAGGCGCCTGCCACCATGCCCAGCTAATTGTTGTATTTTTAGTAGAGGCAGCGTTTCACCATGTTGGCCAGGCTGGTCTCAAACTCCTGACCTTAAATGATCCAGCCACCTGGGCCTCCCAAAGTGCTGGGATGATAGACGTGAGCCACTGCACCCGGTAAAATGGCAAATTTTATGTTACATATTTTTGTACCACAATTTTTAGAAAGTTAACAGTGGCCTTCATGTAGCCAAATGCTTAAAATGTTCTGGAAGGCGATTTTACAGTGATGAAATATAAATATAGCTTTTTATCGCTAGGGATTAGATGACACATGGAATACATGAAGTTAAATAAATGTGATCAAGCTAAATAAAATTGATATATTTGTGTTTGACTTTGGAGGTAACAAAGAAAGACAAATAGAGAAAGACAGAAGATGATCAGACCTTGACATTTCTTCCTTCTTTCAATAGACACCTCTTTCTTTCAGGCTTTGTCATTTTCAGTACTAAGCACTAAAAGGACTTTTGTAAATCATTATTTCCAGTACATGGCAATATTTTCATCAAACTAAGTTACTTCAATGGCTTATGTTAATAATATTGGAAAAAATCTTCTTGGATATTATACCTAAGATTTGCTTCCAAAAACTCTGCGGAGCGGAGGAAATGGAGAAGTTTACAGATGAAGTAGATTGACCACGAATTGATCATTTTTCAGAATGGGTTTGGTTCATGCAGATTCATTATACTATTTCCTCTACTTTTGTGTATGTGTGAATTCTCCACAATAAAAAGGTTTTTTTAAATCCTAAAAAAACAAAAATCTCTGAAACAGAGAGTGTAGTGAGTGTAGTTTAGGTCACATGCTTACCCCTTGACTATGTCAGAGGGTGAAGGAAGAAGCCTCTAGGGACTCCTTTGGTTTCTGTAGTAGGAGAGCATTTGTATTTATCATCCTGACAATGAGACACAATGGGGGTGAGGTAATTCTCCCAAAAGACATTGGGGTGCAATTAGGAAGAGGGATGGAGGCTGGGTGTCCATATAATGACAACTATCCACTTCTGTGCATGACAGATGGGGCACTTTATCAACTTTCCTCCCTCATCTCTTATCTCCTCCACTACAGCCTGCACTCCAGCCAGGCCAGCAACCTTGTGCCTTTCTGTGCCCTGCTCTTGACTGTGTTGGTGCCCTGATGAAAGTCTACTCATCCTGCAGACTCAATTCAGACGTCATCTCCTTCGACTTTGTAAGCAGAAGGTGGTAGATTTTGGATGGCTCTTGACTCTTCATCTCACAGTGTATTTACAGTAGTGGTCCTGCATCAAAATCAGCTGACAAACTGGTTAAAACACATTTTGCTGGGCCCAACCCTTAGAGTTTCTGTTTCAGTAGGTCTTGGGTGGGGACCTGAAAATTTGCATTTTTAAGTTCCCAGGTGATGCTGATGCTGCTGGTCCAGGGACTGCATTTTATGAACCTCTGCTTTGGAACATTGGTGTCCAAATCTGACTACGTACCAGCCTCAAATGTAGAATGTTAAAAGTATATAACTTCCTGGATTGGCTGTAGGCTTGAAGAATCAGATACTCTGGGAGTGGGATCCAGGAATCTGCATTTTGAAATAGATTCCCAGCTGTTATTTCTGCAGTGGTCCTGACAATATTTTGGATAGGTACTGGGAACCACAGCATCTGAGGGCACTGATCAGTCAGACCACCTCCCCCCACCCTTTAGGCAAAGTGACAGAGAGGCTGGTGTATTTCTTCCTAACAGGATGGAAGCAGCCCTGAAGAAAATGATGCCTTCTTACTGGTTAAAGGATTATAGTGGGCCAGGCACAGTGGCTCATGCCTGTAATCCCAGCACTTTGGGAGTCTGAGGTGGGAGGATAACTTGAGCCCAGGAGTTCACGACCAGCCTGGGCAACAAGGTGAGACTCTGTCTCTACAAATAATAAAAAAATGAGGTAGGTGTGGTGGCTCACGCCTATAGCTACTTGTGAGGCTGAGGTGGGAGGATCACTTAAGCCAGAGTGGTCAGGCTGCAGTGAACCATAATCGTACCACTGTACTCCAGCCAGGGCAGTATAGTAAGACCCTGCCCTGTCTCAAAAAGAAATTACAGTGAAGATTAATATAATCTCACACAAATATTCAGAAAGTACCATTGTTAGTACTTTAAAATTTTTAATTGAAATCAGATGTCAATTTCTACCTCTTAAATGAGCAAAGCATTGAAATAATTTAATAGGTTAGAGATAGTGGGTTGAAATGCATACTCTCATTTATTACTATTGGCATTATAAACTGATACGCCGTCTTCGAAAAGCAATTTGGCAACCTACATCAAGATCCAGAAAATGGGCCAAGATCCAGAAAATAGGCCAGGTGCAGTAGCTCATGGCTGTAATCCCAGAACTTTGAGAGGCCAAGGTAGGAGAATCACTTGAGGCCAGGAGTTCAAGACCAGCCTGGGTAACATAGCAAGACCCTATCTCTACAAAAAATAAAAAATTAGCCCATGTGGTGGTGTGTGCCTGTAGTCCCAACTACATGGGAGGCTGAGGTGGGAAGTTCCCTTCAGCCCAGGAGATTGAAGTTGCAGTGTGCTATAATGGTGCCACTGCACTCCAGGCTGGGTGAGAGAGCAAGACTCTCTTTTATATATATATATATATAGCCGGGCGAGGTGGCTCACGCGTATAATCCCAGCACTTTGGAAGGCCAAGGCGGGAAGATCACGAGGTCAGGAGATCAAGACCATTCTGGCCAACATGGTGAAACCCCGTCTCTACTAAAAAATACAAAAATTAGCTGGGCAAGGTGGCATGGGCCTGTAATCCCAGCTACTTGGGAGGCTGAGGCAGGAGAGTCGCTTGAACCCGGGAGGCAGAGGTTGTGGTGAGCCGAGATTGTGCCACTGCACACCAACCTCGATGACAGAGCAAGATTCCATCTCAAAACAAAACAAAACAAAAAGTATATATATCTTTTTTTAATTTAAAATTTAAAAACAGAAAATATTTTTATTTGATTTTGTAATCTTGATATAATGACTTTTTTTAAAAAAATTTTTTCAGACAGAGTCTCGCTCTGTTGCCCAGGCTGGAGTGCCATGGTATGATTACACTGGTGGGATTACAATGGTGGGATTACAGGCGTGTGCCAGCATGCCCAGCTAATTTTTGTGTTTTTAGTAGAGACCGGGTTTCACCATGTTCTCCAGGCTGGTCTCGAACTCCTGACCTCAGGCAATCCGCCTGCCTCAGCCTCCCAAAGGAATTACAGGCGTAAGCCACCATGCCCGTCAATTTAACAACCTTTGCTTCAGTAATGTCACTTATGGGTATTAATCCAAAGAAAATAATCCATAATATATTAAAATACACAAATGAATACATATTACAGTATTATTGTAATAGTAAAACACTATAAGCAGTTTGAATGTCTAAAAATAGGGTATTGATGAAGTAAATACATATACTTGATGGACTTTTATAAGGAAATTTAAATACTGGTTGTTTATTCATTCATACAAAAAAAAAATATTTGCCAAGATGTCCCCAAAGGGTTAATTTGCACTTTTCCCAGCATTATATTTGCATCTTCAATAATAATGGACATTATCATCTTTTAAAATAGCTGTCAATGGTATTTTGTGCTGTTTCATGTATTACTTTTATAGTGGAAACATGCTATTAATAAAATTATATTTTTTAAAAGATTATGTCAGTTAGGGAGAGATGCATATCAAGTGCTAGGGCTGAATATCAGTGTTTTTATTTCTTTTAGTTCCTGTAATTGTATGCAGCTTAAATTTTGAACTGGTCTAATTCAGGATAACTTTTGCATCTGAAAAGAACTATTCATTGAAGGCCTGATGGTGTCTTACTTGTTTTCCTCTTACTGAACCCTATATATTTGTTTGATTCATTTAATTTTTATTGCCCATGAAGAACAAATTTCTCATATGTATATACTTGTATTCATCAAAATAAGGAATCATATCTAAAATATATCAGGAGCCTTTAAAATATTCTAATATTTAGGCCTATTAACTGTATTTCTGAAAATAAATCGTAGGGCTCTAAAGCAAAATGGTTTTAACATTTTAAAATTATCCAAATAGTAGAGGAAATATAAGAAAATTATAAGGTGGTTAAGAAAATGGGAAGATATAATAACATTAAATGGAAAAGTTATGATTGTACTATGTAAAATAAATTCATTATTATACTGTGTAAAATAAATGTACTATGATCATAACTATGAAAAAATAAGCATTTAAAATACTACAAAAATTCTAAAATGCTAGCCTGGTTCTACTTGAAGCATGAGAGAATTCAATTATTTTTTTCTTTATACTTAGATGTATTTTCCAAATTTCTTCTATAGTGAGCATGTAGTGCTTTTATATTTAGAAAAATGAAAATATATAAAGACTATTTCGGTTGAAATGGACAGAAATACAACTCTAGTTCAAGCCAAAAAGAGAGAGAAATTGAAGGGAGTAGGGAGAGAGAAAGAGAATTATTTCCTGGATGAATTTGGCTTCAGGCCCAGATGGAAATTAATCGTCAGGTCTCTCTCTTTCCCCCTCCCCCAATATCTCAGCTCCGCTTCCTCTGTGTGGTGACCTCATTTTCTTCCATTTTCCAGGCTGCCAGAGAAGTAGGTTGCCCACAGCTCTAGGCTTACATCATCTGCTTTAGGAATCCCAGTGGAAAGAGACTGCTCTCTCCCAATGTCTCTATATCAATTCCAGAGAAGAATTCTTAGAGGTGCTGCTTGGCCCACATGTCCACCCCTAAACTAATCACAGTCTCTGGGGAATAGAGTATTAAGATTGGGCAGGCTTGTGACATATGCCCACATCTGTCCCAGAGAAGAAGATATGGCACTGGAAGAGAGAAATGGCATCATGGCCAGACAAATTAAGAAAGATACTGGGGACTGGGAGTAGTGACTCACACCTGCAATCCCAGCACTTTGGGAGGTCAAGACTTGAGGATTGCTTGAGGCCAGGAGTTCAAGACCAGCCTGATAAATATAGTGAGATCATGTCTCTTAAAAAAAAAAAAAAGAGGCCAGGCGAGGTGGCTTACATCTAACAATCCCAGTATTTTGGGAGGCCGAGACAGGCGGGTCACCTGAGGTCAGAAGTTCGAGATCAACCTGGCCAACATGGTGAAACCCCATCTCTACTAAAAATACGAAAATTAGCCAGTGTGGCATATGCCTGTAGTAACAGCTACTTGGGAGGTTGAGGCAGGAAAATTGCCTGAACCCAGGAGGCAGAGATTGCAGTGAGCCAAGATCGCGCCACTACCCTCCCGCCTGGGTGACAGAGTGAGAAGCCGACTCAAAAAAAAAAAAAAAAAAACACACAGAAAGCAGTGACTGAAAGTCTAGGAACTGTGGGCCATGGTCCTGCAATGCAAATGTCATCTAAATTTGCTTTCCTGGCAGTGAAATAAGTTCTTGCTGCCCTGGGTCTGTACATGTGAGGAACAAGTCTCCCTCACCTATCTTATTCCAGAACTGCACGTCTTCCACCACCAACTTCTTGTTGGCCTGATTATGGAGACTGGGTATTGTCTTAGGCTTTGAACAATTATAGGCTTGTTTCCAAGGTGGGGTTTTCAGGCCATACAAGTCCCTTCAGACCTCAGCTGACTTTTTGCCAATTTTATACAAGGGGATTCCATAGCCTAGGCACTAATACCAGAAATCTTATCATGCCTTTGCAGTTTCTGCCTCTCAACACATCTCTGCTTTGCCCATCCTGTAGGCTTTCAAAGTGCCCATCCTATAGTACCCCATAATGACTAACCTGCCTCTGCTGTATCTCAGTGGATAGTGTTTTGCCACAAGTATGAATTTTAATTATGGTTGGCAGGGAATAACACAGTTGCTTGAGAGAGAGGGATGAGGGAAACAGGATTCCCTGAATTGTAGGCTCTTACCAAGTCCCTAGTGCATTTCCTGCCTCTCTCCTTTGTGTTAGTTTCAGGTTGGAGGACACAGTTCAGCTTTTTCAAGTCAGCAGGAATAATCATTGTTTGACCCCCAGTGGTTCCGGATTGCTGGCTGAAGGCAGAACAGGACTTCCCACGTGCTGTTGCATTTCTGCTTTCAGACAAGTGAGCTTGGATTCAAACTTGTCCCTTCCTCCTAGCTTAGCAGGGCTTCCTCTTAGTATCTCCATGTTTGCATCATCCTGTTTGGCAGTGTGTTCACAGAAATGGGGCACTGTGTTTGACTGAGCCTGGGTCATGTGCCCATTTTTGAGGGGGTGCAATTTATTGGAGAAAGAGAGAAAGAGTGGGAATACATTCTGAAGTAGACTACAAGCTATAGTCTAACTCTTTCCTTTCCTTTCCTTTCCTTTCCTTTCCTTTCTTTCCTTCCTTCCTTCCTTCCTTCCTTCCTTCCTTCCTTCCTTCTTTCTACAGGTATGAAAAATCTACAACCTTTTTAAATATTTTTATTTATTTATTTCTTATTATTTTTTTGAGATGGAGTCTTACCCTGTCACCCAGGCTGGAGTACAATGGCATGATCTTGGCTCACTGCAACCTCCGCCTCCTGGGTTCAAGTGATTGTCCTGCCCCAGCCTCCTGAGTAGCTGGGATTACAGGCACGCACCACCACGCCCAGCTCATTTTTTTGTATCTTTAGTAGAGACGGGGTTTCACCCTGGCCAAGCTAGTCTCGAACTAGCCTTCTATAGTGAGCATGTAGTGCACGTGAGTCACCGTGCCTGGCCTGTAATTTTTTTTTTTTTTTTTGAGATGGAGTTTTGTTCCTGTTGCCCAGACTGGAATGCAATGGCATGATCTCGACTCACCGCAACCTCCGCCTCCTGGGTTCAAGTGATTCTCCTGCCTCAGCCTACCGAGTTGCTGTGATTACAGGCATGCGCCACCACGCCCGGCTAATTTTATATTTTTAGTAGAGATGAGGTTTCTCCATGTTGGTCAGGCTGGTCTCAAACTCCTGACCTCAGGTGATCTGCCTGCCTCGGACTCCCAAAGTGCTGGGATTACAGATGTAAGCCACCAGCCTATAATCTTTAAAGAAAAAATAATTAGTGTTTTACATAAAAGTATTTATTTATTTGTTTATTTATTTATTGAGACAGGGTCTTGCTCTGTCACCCAGGCTGGAGTGCAGTAGTGCAAGCTCAGCTCACTGCAACCTCCATCTCCCAGGCTCAAGCCATCCCCCCACCTCAGCCTCACAGTCCTGGCTGCGAGTGGCTGGGACTACATGCACGTGCAGCTAATTTTTGTATTTTTTGTGGAGACGCGGTCTCTCCATCTTGCACAGGCTGATTTCAAACTTCCGGGCTCAAGAGAGCCCCTTGCCTCGGCCTCCCAAAGTGCTGGGGTTACAAACATGAGCCACTGCGCCCCGCCATAAAAAATCTTTAAAGCTAAAACTGTAAATACATGAGTAGAAAAGATTCTTAGGATCATATCTTAATCTTCAAAAATTACAAGGGCCGGGCGCGGTGGCTCATGCCTGTAATCCCAGCACTTTGGGAGGCTGAGGCGGGCGGATCACGAGGTCAGGAGATCGAGACCTTCCTGGCTAACACGGTGAAACCCCGTCTCTACTAAAAAAAAAAAAAAAAACTTAGCCGGGCGTGGTAGCGGGCGCCTGTAGTCCCAGCTACTCAGGAGGCTGAGGCAGGAGAATGGCGTGAACCCGGGAGGGGGAGCTTGCAGTGAGCCGAGACTGCGCCACTGCACTCCAGCCAGGGCAACAGAGCGAGACTTCGTCTCAAAAAAAAAAAAAAAAAAAAAAAAAAAATTACAAGGGGAGGCTGGGCACAGTGGCTCACGGCTGTAATCCCAGCACTTTGGAAGGCTGAGGCGGGCAGATCACTTGAGTTCAGGAGTTCGAGACCAGCATGGCCAATATAGTGAAACTGCATCTCTACCAGAAAATACAAAAATTAGCCAGGTAATGGCAGGTGCCTGTAGTCCCAGCTACTCAGGAGGCTGAGACAGGAGAATCGCTTGAACCTGGAAGGCAAAGGTTGCAGTGAGCCAAGATCATGTCACTGCACTCCAGCCTGGGTGACAGAATTGGACCCTGTCTAAAAAAAAGAAAATTACAAGGTGATCTCAAATAAAATGAGAAAGAGTCGGAGCCAGAGAAAAAGGAACACAGCAGAAGACTTTGTCACCCTATCTTCACACCATCAGAAATACAAGAGCCAATCCTGTAAATATTCATCAACTTCCTTAGCTTTTCTTTCAACAACAGCTTCCAAATGTTTAACACGTAGAGTCTAAATTTCAAAAGTACTTTTAGAATGTGGCTTGCTCAGTGCTATATCCATCATTTTCATTTACATATATGTTTTGTTTTCACAACAATATGTTTGATGTTTTGTTTTGTTTTGAGACAGAGTCTCGCTCTGTCACTCAGGCTGGAGTGTAATGGCGTGATCTTTGCTCACTGTAACCTCAGCCTCCCAGGTTCAAGCGATTCTCATGCCTCAGCCTCCCAAGTAGCTGGGATTACAGACGTACACCACCACGCCCAGCTAATTTTTGTATTTTCAGTACAGATGGAGTTTCACCATGTTGGCCAGGCTGGTCTCCAACTCCCGACCTCAAGCAATCCGCCTGCCTCAGCCTCCCAAAGTGTTGGGATTACAGGCGTGAGTCATGCCCGGCCAATATCTACTTTTAACCTAAAAAACCTCATTTTTAGTTTTATAGTATCAGCAGATTTCCTCCCCAGTCAAGAGCTTTCTGCCAGCTTTGAACTTCCTCACCCAGAGATGCTTTTGCATCTTGGTTCTCTGTCTTGTTTTTCCTCATGGCCCCATGTTCGATCCAGATCCCTGTTACAGTGAGCCTAGCCCACTTATTCATGGAGATAGACTGGAAAATATAACTTCAACATGCTGTTAAATTTTTTTGAGTTTTTAAAAATAAACGTTTTACTTCAGAACAATTTTAGATTTACAGAAAGTTGTAAAGATAGTACAGACCGTCTCTGCATATCCTCCATCCAGTGTCCCCTAATGTTAATATCTTACCTAGCCAGAATATATTTGTGAAAACCAGGAAATTAACATTGGTACATTACTATTAACTAAACTCCAGACTATATGATTTCACCAGTTTTCCACTAATTTTTTTTTAATTCCAGGATCCTTTCCAAGATAGCACATTGTATTTAGTGAGCTAAATTTTGAAACAGATTATTTTTTCAAGTTGTTCCCTGTTAAGCGATGACAATTATGAAGAATATGGCATTTTAATATTTAAGATAAACTATTCATTAGCAAAAACAACACAAGTTGTCAAGATGCCACTTGTTCTGTGATTATAAGCTCCTCGGGGAAGAGCCTCTATTATTTGTTTGGCACATTCTAGCTATATATAGTTTCGTACATTCTCTATAGGATGTAGTTTTCACAGCAGTAAGAGTTGAGAGAAGTATAAGAAGTTTAAAGTATTTTAACTTTTAGTGGGAAACAAGCTCATTCTTTCTAATGTAATTAGCAGAGTTAGAATTTTGTTCTTATGTCATGCTATAAAAGATAGTGTGAATATATAGCTTATTAATACATTACAAGTCTAGTCTAATTATTGCAGTCTGAGCCACAGAAACTGCAAAAGATCACAGAAAGAGATTCTTTTTCAACCATCTTCTCCAGGGGGAAAAGGACACTTGCCAACAAAACCCCAAATCTCTCTCTAGGAGTAATATTTGGAGCAATTTGGGGGAAAGTAAAAGTTATTATTCTTTGCAATTTTAAATAAAGACATTTTCAGACTGGTAGAAGCTATCTTATATTCAAGGCTCTTTTAAAGAATCTACATATAACTTTCATTTTAAGAGACCAGTATTTTAGGCATTAAAACAAAAGAGCTATAAAGAATTCTACTTGAAGTCAATTCAAGGACTTAATTCAATCCAAGAGAAATACAGAGCTTAGCTAAGTATATATTCCAATCTAGTTCCTGCCACAGTTAGGAGGTATCTTCAGGAGCTATCATCAATTATAGGATGACATGCAAAATTCTTGTAGAAAGCATGTGCTCACTCTCTCCCAGAAAAAAAAATGACTTACCTATTTTGTAAAATCCAAAGAAGGCAAAGAAAGAGGAAGATGCAACAAGGAGCAACAAAGTATTTTGCCAAGCATTAGAATATAAAGAAGACAAATGAAGATATTATATATTTAACTCTTCATTTGGCAATTTATTTTCTGGAGGAATAAGAAATATAGTAATTTACCTAATTAATAAAAAGAGAAAATAAAATATTTACATAGCATCTTATTACATTCTAATCACTTGCTCATATATAATATCTTGAAATGGTAACTGGCGACTATATTTTAGGCACAGCTACCGTGGGTGCTGGCACAAAGTAAGCAAGGTCTCATTGTCCTCTGAAGGCTTTTCAAATATCACTTCCCCTGGGAAGCTCTTTGATTATTCCCAGCTCCACTATGAGGGTAGTATCTGCTCTCTGTCCTGTATGTTCCTAACATACTCAACCAATTAATTTTTAAGTAATTAATTTCTATGATAGCACTTATCACATTGTCACCTCTATAGGGACACTATTTTATGCAACTTTTTATCTTCATAAAAAGTAAAGCTGGCCATGGTGGTGTGCACCTGTAGTCCCAGCTATCCCAGAGACTGAGGCAGGGGATTACTTGAGCCCAGGGGTTTGAGTCCAGCCTGAGCAACATAGCAAGACCCTGTCTCTTAACAAACAAACAAAAAGTAAGTGACAGTGTTATCAGCTTAATTATGTTCCCCTGCCCCACCTATATTTGAAATCATAACCCCCAGTACCTCAGAATATGACTGTATTTGGAGATGGAAGAGTCTTGAAAGAGGTGATTCAGTTAAAATGAAATGGTTAGGGTACATCAGTTAGGATACAACTGATGTCCTTATAAAGAAGAGGAAATATGGACACAAAGAGAGTAGCCAGTAGATATGAATACAGAGGAAAGACCATGTGAGGTCACAGTGAGAAGGTGGCCAACTGCAAGCCAAGAAGACTGGGAAGAAACAAACCCTGCTGACACCTTGATCTTGGACTTCTAGGCTCCAGAACTGTGAGAAAATAAATTTCTGTTGTTTAAGGCATCTAGTCTGTGGTGTTTTGTTATGGCAACCCCAGTAAACCAATACAGACAGTCACAGGTAAGTGACAAATAGAAAGTGTTTTAAAAATGAGAGCTATTACGTGTAATTGGCAGTTACTCTGTGTATACATCTTGTATATAGATTATTTATGCACATGATTAGCAAGCTTTAGGAATTTATGTCTCTGCATTCATGCTTCCCTTATGATTGTCTTTAAGTTCCATGACCGTCTCTATGTCTGTTAGGGAGTTGAGTGAATTATTGTTTTTCAAGCTTTGCATTCAAGACATTTTGAGAGAATTCTTAACCATTACAAAGACTTCTATCATACATAAAATTGATTCCCTGAGGTAAATCATTGTGTCCTACAATTCAGTTGTATGAATGTTTCATTCAGGTAAGGGGCACAGAAAATTATCAGGATTCAAATTAATTCAGAAGGAAAATAGCTCTGGATTTTTCATAAATTTGTATTAACTTTTTTCAGAATTCATTTAGATTTTTCATAAGATAAATAAAGTGAGAAAATAAGGTAAGAGTTTTGATAATTTTTTACATAAAATGGGGAAAATTAAATTAAAAATGAAAACGTTTACGTTATTGCTGTTAGGTAAAATAATAAATAAATAAATAATTTCAGGTCTTACCTGTATGATTCATGGAGTCATAGCCAAAAATGTAACGGATTGCATCATTCTTTGCTCTCAATACTGCAAGGGCTTCCCCTGTTCACCTTGTCTCGAGGGCTCTGAATGATCTGGCTCCAGGCTACCTGCTCTGACTTTATTTTCTACCTTTTCCCCCTTTTCTCTCTGGGCGTTAGCCACAAGGTCTCCTTCAGTATCCTGAAATACACTAATTCCATCTGGCTTTTTCTGAGTCACATGACTTCTCCTTTCTCTTTATTCCAAGCTCTATTTAATGCACCTGATCAGGTCTTCCCTAATCATCCAGATAAACAGCATCTCTGTCATTCTCTTTCTCCTTACCTATTGTTTTCTTCTTTTTTCAGAGCATCTCTTAATACCTGGGCATTATATCTTTGTTTATCTGTTTATTGTCTCTCTCTTCCTACTCGATTTTCAGCTCCCCAAGGACAAGAGCTTTGTTAATAAATACTATTGGATGAATATCTGTAGCATCATCACACACTGAAGTCTGACATAACAGCTTTTCATAGTCCTTAATGATATAATAAATATTGGAATGCAGCAAATAATGATGAAGAGATGTATCCAATTATACACTGATTACATTATGTTGTCCCAGAAATCTCTATATTTGTCATTGTGTTCTATGTGTTTGACCCCTTTGAAGGTGTCTTCTGCTCAGAACTTTCACCCAGTGTCTCACAACTGCCCCTGGTCCTCAGAAATAAATCTTTGGTAAAAGCAACACTGTTTAATAGAAATAAAATACATGCCACATATGTACTTTAAAATTATCTAGTAATAGTAACACTAATAGTAATTAAAATGAAATGTAGTTCTACAAAAATAATAAAATTGTGTGTAATGGAAAAAAATTAACGTTGCTTCAGTTTTAAAATTTAAATCAATAAAAATTAAATAAAATAAAAAATTCAGTTCCTCAGTGACATTTCAAGTGGTCCATAGCCATATGTGGCTGGGGGCTTCTGTGTGGAGTAGTATGGGATATAAAGCACCTGATGCTGCCTCCAAGGCATACCTGATTGGAGCAGCAGCAGCCTGATCCAATCAGATTCCTCTCCCCAGGATTTTGAATTTTGAACTGAGATACAGAGAGACCAGAGAAGTTTGGCGCTGAGTCATGCTTGTGGCAGAATTCCAAGGGAAGGTTCATGCGCAGCTGTTGCCAGGGTCCCCAGAGCTTCCTTAGCTTCCGCTCTTCATGGTTGGTTGTTCAGTTCTTTGGATTCTGTGAGAGAGCCTAATATATTTCCAATAAATTATTTTCTCCCTTGAGCCAGCTCAAGCTGGTTTCTGTTACTTGCAATGATACTAATTTAAATAAATAAATAAATCTTAGCAACAACGTTTTCTTAAAAGGAGATACATAAAATAACGTAATTAGGCAGATGTGTATGCAAAACTGCTTTGACTACTTTAGAAAATCTTAATTGTCCACAGTGTTATCGACTGTCAACAAAATGGAACACAGTGTAGATAATTCGAGAGTAAACTGATACAAAGAGAGCATTTATTTGGTCTTGAAACGCATTTGTGTGAATTGGGGTTGGGGATGGGGGCAGAGCAAAAACAAGATACAGCTTTCTAATTGTTTTACAGAGAATTTAATCAGCACGAATTCTCCAAGAATGACGCTGATCACACAGCAGGTGCTTGATAAATGCATGTTGATTAATTGATTTAGAATACACCAGCTGTCGGTGAAAGAATGTGATCCACAATCAAACCATTTGACAGAAGAAAGCCAGGATGGCTTTTAAAATTAGTAACAACATAGAAATCTACATGCAAATAATTCAGAGATGGTGGTGCTGTCTTTGGTTCCCTTCCTAGATGAGAACAAGATAAATCATACTCTGCTTTGGGAAGAAGGTATTCAGTGTTTAAGGCTGTAAACAGAGGAACACATTCTCCAGTCATTTGTTTCTAGCAGTATGTATGTATCCCGGAGGCCTTCTGATTGCAGATACCAAGTTGTGGGAGGGAGAAAGGCAGTGGGAAGCATATGTGATCATAAGTGATCTCCCCTGATCCTGGTGAGCTTTGAATTTTCCTCCTCTTAAATTTCATAAGGTTGAAAAAGAGAAGTAAAAAAGACTTTTGGAAAGCCAGGCTTAAATGGGTGGAGGGGAATCTAATCAAGCCTCTAGAACTTCTACTGGTTTATAGAAAGTATCAGATAAAGAATGCACACAGGGACGCAATCAGCCAAATCTAGGAAGGGGGAAATTCTACAGGACAAATGACCTGGTTTTTTCAATAGATAATAAATTCTAGAATTATTTTGTAAATAACATGATTGCATTGGACGACAGTGCCCCCTGGTAGAATACTGTTTTAGGCTGGGATCCCTAGATACAAATTCTGGGTGGGGAGTTGAAAGCAGAAGTTTACTGCAGCAATACCACTGTGAGGAAGTAAGGAAGGTGGGACTGGACACTGAAGAAAGTGACCACAAGGCCAGGTGCGGTGGCTTACACCTGTAATCCTAGCACTTTGGGAGGCTGAGGTGGTAGGATCACCTGAGGTCAGGAGTTAGAGACCATCCTGGCCAACATGGTGAAACCACATCTCTACTAAAAATACAAAATTAGCTGGGCATGGTGGCTCATGCATGTAATCCCAGCTACTTGGGAGGCTGAGGCAGGAGAATCACTTGAACCCAGGAGGCAGAGGTTACAGAGAGCCGAGATTGAGCCATTGCACTCCAGCCTGGGTGACAAAAGCGAAATTCCATCTCAAAAAAAAAAAAAAAAAGGAAAGTGACCCCAGTGAGGTTTCAGCTATGGCCTCAGTTATCCTATGGAGAATTATGGAGTGGGGATGGCCCTTCAGGATTGTCTCAAAGTGAGGCAAGGGGTCCAGGCTATGTATTCCTACCCTCAGCCAGTCATTTGACATAGGCCACCCCTGGTAAGGGTATAACTTTAGGAGAGGCAGTTCATTGCAGCCAAGAGGTGTTCCCCACAGAAAACAATAATATCCACTACAATAATATAAAACAATTAAATTGCCAGTAGATCGGGTGTGGTGGCTCATGCCTGTGTAGTCCTAGCACTTTGGGAGGCCGTGGTGGGCTGATCGCTTGAGCACAGGAGTTCGAGACCAGACTGGGTAGGCAACATGTCAAAATCCTGTCTGTATTAAAAATAGAAAAAAATGAGCTGGCCGTGGTGGTACATAGCTGTGATCCCAGCTACTCAGGAGGCCGAGGTGGGAGGATTTCTTGAGCCTGGGAGGCTGAGGCTACAGTGAGCTATGATCATACCACTGCACTCCAGCCTGGGTGACAGAGGAAGACCCTGTCTCAAAAAGGAAAAAATAATATATCCTGAGATTAGTGACACTTCGCTATTATTCAAACCATAATTTGCATAATAATGGAATTTTATTTATAGAATTCTAAAATATCATTACTATAAAAGGTCTGGCATTTTATATCAATTATCTTCCGTTGTTCTATATTTTGACATAGAGAAATAAAGAATTGTGTTATACTAACTTGTTAAACTTTAATTATACCACCATTTCTGGAACCCTAGGTGGGGGCACTTTCTTTGCTTGGTTCTCAGGCTGCCATACTTGTTTCTTCCTACTTCACTGGCCACTTCTTCCTCATCTTCTCCAATGACTGCTCCCCATGTCTGGCCCTGAATTTTGGAGTGGTTTAGTAGGCTTAGTTCTCAGACCTTTTTTTTTTTTAATCTACTTTCATTTTTAAAATGTTCTCATCCAGTCTTGGCTTTATGTATCATGTATACCTTCATGAGTCACAGATATTTATCATATCCATGAAATCCAGGCTGGTGTATCCAAATGCTTACTCAATGTCTCTACTTGAGTATCTATACACATCTTAAACTTAACATGTTCCAACCAAACCCATTATTTTTTCCCAAATTTTTTGAAATCTCCCACAGAGATTTCAAAATCTCTGCAAATAATAGTTCCACAATCTAATTGATCAAGCCAAAAATCTTGAACTCACTCTTGAGTAATTTAAAGAAAATTTCAGACATTATGTCAAGTCACTCATAGATATGGCATTTTGCATCTCTAACTGATAAGAACTTTTATTTTTCACATAAATAGCATAGTACCAAAATTAATGTAATTAATATCATCTAATACTTGGTTTGTATTCAAATATTACTAATTCTTTTCTTTTTCTTTTCTTTTCTTTTTTTTTTTTTTTTTTTGAGACGGAGTCTCCCTCTGTCACCCAGGCTGGAGTGCAGTGGTGCGATCTCGGCTCACTGCAACCTCTGCCTCCAGGTTCAAGTGATTCTTGTGCCTCAGCCTCCCAAGTAGCTGGAATTACAGGCACACACCATCACATCCAGCTAATTTTTGTATTTTTAGTAGAGATGGGGTTTCACTATGTTGGCCACACTGGTCTCAAACTCCTGACCTCAGGTAATCCACCTGCCTTGGCCTCCCAAAGCACTGGGATTACAGGTGGGAGCCACCATGCCCAATCCAAATATTACTAATTCTTTCAAAGATGCCATTTTACAGTTGTTTTGTTCAAACTAAGACTGAATTATAAGGGATAAAGTCTATAAACTAATATAAAATATGTCAGATGGTTATTAATACTGCAGAGTAGAGAGGTAAAGTAAAAAGGACTATTTGGTTGGCTGTTTAACCCAGAGTGTTCAGGAAAGTCCTCTATGAGAAAGTGACATTTAAACAGAAATGGGAATAAAGTGTTTCAAGGAGAACATAATCAACTGTGTCAAACACTGCAAATGGGTTACATGTAAGAGAATGACTGAGGCTTGATCTTTGGATATGACAACAGGAAGGTCACTGGGTACCTTGACTAAAACTGCTTTTGTGGAATGGTCGAGGTAAATGCCTGATTGAAATGAGGTCAGGAGAGAATAGAAGGAGATGAAGTGGAAACGGTAAATATAGACAAGTTTTTTCAGATAAGGGGAGAAATATAGAAGAAACAATAAATATAGACAAGTTTTTTCACATAAGGGGAGACGACAAGTGGGACATTGGCTAGAAGGGATGTGGAAAAATGGATAGTTTTTTTTTCTAAAAGGGAATATTACAGCATGTTTCATACCAGTAGGAATGATGCAGTAGTAAGAAAACATTGATGGTGCAGGAGAGAGAATAATTCCTGGAGAGAGGGCCTTGAGAATGTGAAAGAGGGCCGGGCACAGTGGCTCATGCCTGTAATCCCAGCACTTTGGGAGGCTGAGGCAGGCAGATCACCTGAGGTCAGAAATTCGAAACCAACCTGGCCAACATGGCAAAACCCTGTCTCTACTAAAAACACAAAAATTAGCCGAGCATGGTGGCACACGCCTGTGATCCCAGCTACTCACTTGGGAAGCTGGGGCAGGAGAATCGCTTGAACCCAGGAGGCAGAGGTTGCAGTGAGCCAAGATCGCACTCCAGCCTGCACTCCAGCCTGGGCAACAAAGCAAGACCCTGTCTCAAAAATAAATAAATAAATAAATAAAATAAAATGTGAAAGAGGATGGAATTCAGAGCACAACTGCAGAGTGTGTCTTTCGATAGGAGGATGGACAGTGTATCTACAGTAACAGGAGAGAAAGCAGAATATGTGGGCACTGATGCTGGTAGCTATGGAAATTTTCTCAGTGAAGTAGGAAGCAAAGTCATCAGCAGAGGGATCAGCAGATGATGGAGAGTTGAAGAGGGAAAAGGATGAAATAGCCCTCTAGAAGAGTTGGAGAGTAAATGGGCTAGGGAATGTATGGGAATCTATTAAAACTCATTTGAAGGTGGAGCTATGAATTTGCAGTATCTTCTGCATGGTTGGTTGTTTTTCTCCAGTCACATTTAACTGCTGGGTGTGATGTAGGAAGAGAGCTGGATTTAACTGGGCCTGGAGTTTGGCCATAAAGCACAGTGAAGGCAAAGAGAGGAAAGATATTTAAGAGTGTATGCAAAAATAACTATAATGATGGACCATGAAATACAAGCTGGAGAAATAGAAAAGAGTGAACTTAACAGGGAGTGATGGGCAGTGAAAAGGCGGTAATGGCCTATAGGTTTCAGGAGTGGAAAAATTGTGGGAGTCAAGGAATAGTGAGAGTGAGCTGGAAAAATAGAAGGTGCTGGTAGATTTAAGGCAAAAATATATAGTCTAAAATTAAGAGAATTGAGAAAATATGCAGTCATATGAACTGATAGTGGTAATGTAAATCAGTATCACCTTTTTTGTGTGGTAGCATCATGGCAATATCTAAAATTGCCATGTTACTGAGCATGGTGGCTCACACCTGTAATCCTAGGACTTTGGGAGGCCAAGGTGGGCAGATCACCTGAGGTCAGGAGTTCGAGACCAGCCTGGCCAACATGGTGAAACCCCATCTCTAGTAAAAATACAAAAAATTGGCTTGGTGTGGTGGCGGGTGCCAGTAATGGGATTGCTGGGTCAAATGGTATTTCTGGTTCTAGATCCTTGAGGAATTGCCACACTGTCTTCCACAATGGTTGAACTAATTTACATTCCCACCAACAGTGTAAAAGTATTCCCATTTCTCCACAGCCTTGCCAGCATCTGTTGTTTCTTGAATTTTTAATAATCGCCATTCTGGCCAGGTGCGGTGGCTCACGCCTGTAATCCCAGCACTTTGGGAAGCCGAGGTGGGCGGATCACCTGAGGTCAGGAGGTCAAGGCCAGCCTCGCCAACATGGTGAAACCCCATCTCTACTAAAAATACAAAAATTAGCCAGGCGTGGTGGCAAGCGCCTATAATCCCAGCTACTTGGGAGGCTGAGGCAGGAGAATGACTTGAGCCCAGGAGGCGGAGTTTGCAGTGAGCCGAGATGGCACCATTGCACTCCAGCCTGGGTGACTAAGCGAGACTGTCTCAAAAAAAAAAATAAAAAAAAATAAAAAAATAATTGCCATTCTTACTGGTGTGAGATGGTATCTCATTGTGGTTTTGATTTGCATTTCTCTAGTGATCAGTGATGTTGAGCTTTTTTTCGTGTTTCTTGGCCGCATAAATGTCTGCTTTTGAGAAGTGTCTGTTCATATCCTTTGCCCACTTTTTGAAGGGGTGGTTTTTTTTTTCTTGTAAATTTAAAACTCTGTAATCTTAAACTTGAATAGTCTTTTAGAGTACCTGTAGACTCCCTGTGGAGAGGAGAATAAAATCCTAGTATCTAATTTTTCTATCAATAATATTTACATAGTTACAATGTGTCAATGATTGTTAGTGGTTTTCAGTTTTTTTTTTTTTTGAGACGGAGTCTCGCTGTGTCACCCAGGCTGGAGTGCAGTGGCGCAATCTCAACTCACTGCAAGCTCCGCCTCCCGGGTTCACACCATTCTCCTGCCTCAGCCTCCCAAGTAGCTGGGACTACAGGTGCCCGCCACCACGCCCGGCTAATTTTTTGTATTTTTAGTAGAGAAGGGGTTTCACCGTATTAGCCAGGATGGTCTCGATCTCCTGACCTTGTGATCCGCCCACCTCGGCCTCCCAAAGTGCTGGGATTACAGGCGTGCGCCACCACGCCCGGCCTCAATTTTTAGCAGTAGCCTAAAAGCAAAACAGAGAAAACTTAAATGTGGTTATGTCAACCTTTGTAATGTGAAAATAACAGTATAAGCACAGATAGCAGGAGGAAGAGGGAGAACATGAAAAGATGGGAATTAATCTCATCTACTACAGTGTTTGCCAGTAAATCAAGAAATAGTAGTAAAGGCCCATTGTTTAGAATTAGAGAAGTAACCATCAAAAAGCCTTAGTAGGAAGGTCTGATGGCAGATACTTGTAGTCCCAACTACTTGGAAGGCTGAAGCAGGAGGATTGCTTCAGTCCAGGAGTTCAAGGCTGCAGTGAGCTATGATGGTGCCTGTGAATGGCCACTGCACTCTAACCTGGGCAATACAGCAAGACTCCGTCTGTTTGAAAAACAAAAAACAAAACAAACAAACAAACAAAAAAACGAGAACAAGAAAGCCATGAAATAGCAACAGTTAAAAGTGGTTTCCTCTGAGAAGTTCAATTAGGGGTGGGAGAGGGTGGGGCAGTAGAACACCTTTTTTATTTTTCATTATAAGCCCTATTACATTATTGTTTTTTTTCCATGTATGTAATTATTGTGATAAAATGTTTTAAGATAAGAAAATTTTAATAAAGAAAGGGGAATTACTTACAATTCATTATGCCTGGAGTCTAAATTTTATCAGTTTTCACAGAAGTTCCTGGGTGGGATTGGTTATTAGAAGATCTATGGGCATGAACAGCAGAGGAGGGAGGAAGAGGGAGAGGGTAATGGGTATATTCAAATATAAAATTTGGTTGTCAGAAGTAATTTTCAGTATGGTACAATGTATATTTATCATATTTTTAATCCAACTGTGTCCTAGCAACTAGGGCCTTGGGCCAAATCCCTAAGGAGAGACAGCCATTACTTTAGAAAGAGTGAAATCCCTGGATTCTCTAAAAGTGAGATGTACAAAGCAACACTGTTCTGTAGAGGTCTGGAGGTGACAGGGAACACTGCTGTTGTCCTAACAGACTAGGGCTTCAGTCTGGATATGTACCAAGAAGAATCCTGGGCACCAGGGCACTCCTTGCAGAAGCACATGTAATTAATTTTGAGGGAAAGACAAGGCTTTGCATTGCTGTGGGTATAGGTGAAACTAGAAAAATACTGTCCCCTTAATGTTGTTATAACCTATAGTAGCCACAGCCTGGTGTGGCCTATAAAAACATGATAAGCACTGTTGATTTTATAGCAAAAAGCATTTAGGAAGATAAGCAGCATTATACCATGATTAAAGATACATTTACAAATGAACACATAAATGCTATAATGGTAAATCTCAAATATAATCCAACAACAGAGTTTTGATTTGACAGAGATGCAAGGATAAACCTTTCCGGTTGCAGCATTATGGGGGATACATGGGATAGAGTATGTTATTTTTCCCTATTATTTGCTGTCCTCCCTATAAAAGGATTATGTTTACCCATTTTCATTAACGTTAACCTTATGACTTGCTTTGCCTATGGAATGTATGCAGAAGTGATGTATGCCCCACATCTAAGCAGAAGCTTTAAAAGACATCTGGTGGTTCAGACGTGAGGTCTGCGTGTGCTGCATCGTGGTTGCTCCTGGAATAAAGATCCTAGAACAGAGCTATAACCACCGTGTGTACAGTGGATGAGTAATTAACCTTTGTTATTGTCAAGCCACTGTTATTTTGTTTTCTTTTTGTTGTTGTTGTTCCGCAACATAACCTACTGAAAGCTAACTATTACATAGCATAAGCTTAAAATCCTTTCGCTACCAACTCTCAGAAAAGCTAGTTCCATTACCATTATAGCAAACATAATTATAAATGCATAAACTCCCAAGAAAGTAAGGGAAATATCCAGGACCACTAAACGAAGGGGATACTGAAACAAAGTGTAAGTTGTTGAAATGATGCTGCAGCTATAAATAGTACTAAGAAACAAAGAGAAATGCAATAAATGAACCTTTAAAAATCTATAAAAGAAAACGGATAATTTTTTTTTTTTTTTGAGACAGAGTCTCACTCTGTTGCCCAGGCTGGAGTGCAATGGCATGATCTCAGCTCACTGCAAACTCCACATCCCAGATTCAAGCAATTCTCCTGCATCAGCCTCCCGAGTAGCTGGGATTACAGTTGGGTGCCACCATGCCTAGCTAAATTTTGTATTTTTAGTAGAGATGGGGTTTCGCCATGTTGGGCAGGCTGGACTCGAACTCCTGACCTCAAGTGATCTACCCACCTTGGCCTCCCAAATGCTGGGATTACAGGTGTGAGCCACCACGCTTGGCTAGAAAATGGGTAATTTCTTAAAGGCAAGTGAGAAGAAGGGAAATATTAAAAACAAAAGCAGAAATAAATTGAGTAATAGAAAACAGAACATAAAATACATGTAGCCAATGACTATATCTATTTGTTTAAAAATGGTTTCTAGAGCATTCCATCTCCCTGCTGTGGTCCCACTCTCTTACAATTAGGCTTGATTTCCAAACTGTCATGGGTTTGATATTCACCAAGAGAAAGCAAATACATATTTGGCACATTAATAATATTTAACAACAATGAATTATGGTTACATATAGAAATAATTTACGTTCTGAACAAATGTTTATGCTTCTGTAAAAAATAAAATGGAAAATATTCTGTATCAGACACTCTACATCTTCACCATAGACTTGTCACGATCTAGGTCAGTGTTTTTCATTTGAGGATAGAAACCTACTGGTAAATCATAAAATCAGTTTAATGGTTATAATTTACATTAAAAAATAGAAAAGGTGCTCCCTTTGGCAGCACATATACTAAAATTGGAATGACACAGCAAAGATTAGCATGGCCCCTGTAAGAAAAAAATAGAAAAGTGTAGAATTTGAAAATATCATTGTGCAGTGCATGTAGGTAAGTACTGTTTCATGAAATATTAGTCTTATAATATGTGTGTGTCCTAGGTTGAGATTAAAATGTATATTTTACTGTAGGTGGAGAAGGGAAAAAAAAAGTTTGAAAGTTGCTGACTTTGCCCCCTGTGATCAAGTGATGCTCAAAATATTTCACAACTGGTAATGCTTAGTCATAGCCCAGTCAGAATGAAAGCTGGCTGCGATATTGGAATCCTGCTATGCCAGGGGTTACTCCTTTTATGCTAGACTGAGGGTCCTAAGGGAAGGGTCAGGATGGCCGAGGCACTAGGGGGAGTTGGTGCAGTGACTTTATGGGTGTATCAGTTTTCTATTGCTGCAGTAACAAATTACCACAAACTTAGTGGTTTAAAATAACATTAATTTATTATCTTACGGTTCTTTAAGTCAGAAGTCAGGCACAGGTCTCACTGATCTAAAATGAAGGTGTTGACATGGCTGTATTACTTTTCAGGTGCGCTGAAGAAGAATAGGTTTCCTTGCCTTGTTCAGCTTCTAGAATTTGCCCACATTCTTTGATTCATGGTCCATTTCCTCTGTCTTCAAAGCCAGCAACATTGCATCTCCCTCTGATCCTTTTCCCATAGTCACATCACTCCCTCTGACTGCAGCTGGGAAAGGTCCTCCACTCTGAAAGAGCCTTGTAATTAGATTGGGCCCACCTGGATAATCCAGAGTACTCTCTCCATTTCAATATCCTTAACCTTAACCCCATTTGCAAAGTCCCTTTTGCCATGTAAAGGAACATTTTCACAGATTCCAGAGGATTAGGGAATGGGCATTTTTGGAGGCCACGATTCTGCATATCACAATGGGTATGGAAAAGTTTCATTATCTGAACAATCAGCACAACCACACCTGTGCATCCTGCCAGAGTGGAACTGAAAACAGGTCACCTGTGAAATCACCCATTTGGAGTCTCCATTGCAGCATTCCATGAATGTGTCTTGAATGTTTGCCCTATCCCTTCTAAGAGGAGAGAGGGGAAAGTTTACGCTTCACAAATATAACTCAATCCATTGCTTTCACATCTCCAGTATTTTCCTAGAAGGTTTAACTGTGAAATGGGTTGACTACCTCAGACCTAGGAGAACTGAGAGAGAATTGTGCACAAACGTAAGAAAAGTATATAACAGAAATATTCTTCCTTTTATCACAAGTGAAAAATGTAAATATATAGATGAGCGTATTTTAATACCTATATCAATATTAATTTCCATTGGTAATATTAGGCGTTTTATGATGACAGCAAGTGACAGCTTTTAAAAAATAAAAAGGTTCCAGAAAGCCATCCCAACTTTTATAATTCTAAACTGTTCCATAATTCTGGAAAAAGTCTCTGGAATAGCATTTCAGAATAGTATCTCACAAAATATACTTATAGATGTAGGATGTCTGTGCACATACACATATGCCCTGGAAAGGAGAAAAACTTATTTTAAAAACTAGTGTTTTAAGTGTATAAGATCTTTTAAAATTAAATGTGCTCTACTATACAGTAGAATTTTCAAAACAATCTTTGAAATGATCTATGCATGTTTACCATTAGTGCAATCCTTCTGCTCAGCACTGCTCATTGAATGCTTTTTATGCTAACTAACAAAATAGGAATTAACTCATTTTCGAATCATTTAATTCCGGCCACAAAACCTCAGTGAACTCTAACGAAGCACTTTATGAATCAGAGTGAGGGTGGAGGAAATAAAAAGAAGCTTTAAAAAATTCCACATCAGGTATCAAATGATGGTAATGTGAGCCTTTTACAAATGCTTGTGGATCTGCCTGAGTGGTATATGAAAAGGAAGTTAATCTTGGGACATAACTCTATTATGCTGTTTTACTCCGTTGTCTAAAGACATTGAAGGATGCTAATTTAATCTAGCTTTTGTGTTTTTGGTGACTTGCTCTTCTTCCATTATAAAGGCGACTTTACATATAATTAGTAAGCTAGATTTTTTTTCTTATGAATCTCATTGGCTCTTGCCACTTAGACAAAAGGAAAGGTTTCAGTTGTTGCTCCTCTACCCCCATCCTCAATTTTGAAGACAAAATGCTTTCTAATTGGAAAAAATGGAGTCTTTTTCAAAATCCATGCTGCCTTTCATCATTTTTCCTTTTCTCATCCATCCTTAACTACCTATCTTGGTCTTGTGTTACTGCCATCTTTTTTTAAAAAAAATTTTAATTTTTGTGGGCACATAGTAGGTGTATTATTGCCATCCTAATAAACCTCGACAGTAAGATTTCCCAAGAAATGACTGGGAACTGATTAACGTTTTATATTTGTTCAGTCATTCAGAATTTCCTATCAAATGTAACTGATTAAAAATTATTTAACATTATTTTAATTAATTTTTTTTTGAGATGGAGTCTTGCTCTGTTGCCCAGGCTGGGGTGCAGTGGCGCAATCTCGGCTCACTGCAACCTCTGCTCCCTGGGTTTGAGCAATTCTCCTGCCTCAGTCTCCCTAGTAGCTGGAATTACAGGCATGGGCTACCACGCCCAGCTAATTTTTGTACTTTTAGTAGAGACCATATTAGGCAGGCTGGTCTCGACCTCCTGGCCTTAAGTGATCTGCCCGCCTCAGCCTCCCAAAGTGCTGGAATTATAGGCATGAGCCACCATGCCCAGCCTGATTGATATTATTGTGCCAGTTACATTTCTTGGCTCAATGTCACATTCCCTTTCTGCACTCTGTTTTATAACTGCAGGGCCTGGAAGCCTGTGTATACTCCATTTCCCAGAATCCTTTACCGACTGGCTTCTAGTCAAATTTGGCCAATGAGAGTTACTGGTGAGAGGAAAGACGCCATTCTGATCTGGCACCAGTGGTGGAGGTGTCTCAGTGGCCAATTCGGCACTGGCCACATAGGGCCTCTTCTGTGAAGGTGGAGAATTGGCACCGGCCACACCGTAACCTCCAGCAGCAAATGCAGCTAGCTAGAGGGCTCCAGCCTAAGAGTGGTAGCAGCTCTCATCTCTGGGCAGCCTTCGTTCCTTTCTCCCCCAGCCTTTCCAATGCCTTTGCAACCATTTCCCAGAATTAAATCCCTTTGTGTTTGAATGATGTACAGTGTTTTTTGTTTTCCTGATTGGGACTGACTGGCTGATTATAGACCAAAGTATTCAGAAGCTTTGGGAAACCAAGGTGTTTATAAGTCAAAATAGTGTAATGCTTTTCTGGAAACCAGTCTTCCCTCCAAACTGTTATCAGGCAAATTTTATGCAGTTCTTAGTCCTAAACACTTGAGGCTCCACCCAAATGCAATGGATCATGGAGTTTGCTTCCTGTTTCAGGGGTGCACATGGCATAGCCAGTGTGTGGTTTGGGCACCCTGGAAAGTGGCTATGGGCAACGGTGGACATCCTTGGCTTTTGGGCAGTACGAATAGCTAGGTTCACCCGCTGTTCAGGGATACGTGATTGAGGTCTCAGGCTCTGCTGGTTCCTTGAAAAGTCGTTGAGAATATTTAGCGACTTGCAAGTGAGGAAGGAAATTGGTCAGGCAATAGAAGTTTTAGGCACCTAACTGAAGGTGGAGTGGTGGCGTAGGCGCTCTCCTACCCAGGTCGTCATCTGTTTGACAACTGTGTCCAGTAGGAGTATTTCTGGCTTTTGTTTCACAAACCAGGGACTTGGATGGGAGACCCCAAAGGGAATAGTGTCCATTAGGGTTAGATTTCCTCTGGGTGGTTAAGGCTACGTTGGGGAGGGTGCCTGTGGCTGCCAAAATTTCTGGGCTCCTCAAATTCTTTTCTCCAGGACCAGATGATGCATTTGTCTTGGTCTTTACTTAATGTCTCTCTTTCTCAAATCTGTTTTCGCTTATCATTGTACCCTCTGGGCATAGCAAAGTGCTACATGTATTCATTCATTGAATTATTCATTCATTCAATTAATATTAAATGCCTAATTTATTCCCCAAACATCAACATACCAATAACCTCTTCAAAAGTTTCAGAATTTGGATGGGGCACAGTGGCTCATGACTGTAATCCCAGCACTTTGGAGGACAAGGTAGGAGGATTGCTTGAGCCCTGGAGTTCAAGACCAGCCTGGGCAACATAGTGAGACCCCATCTCTAAAACAATAATTAAAAATATATAAAAATTTGAAAAAGTTTCATAAGTTTATGTCAATTCATATTGAACACTCTTAAAGTGACTTCCTGTAACAAAATCTCTATATACCCTTGAATCTCTGTGTACATATACATACAGAAATTATGTCTTTCTTAATGGATTATGTATTTCTTAATTGATCTGTAAATCAATTAAGAGATTCATAAATTGCTATTTCTTAATGATTTACAGATTTTCTGGAATGTTTTCCTACTGTTCTTCTAACTCTGCAGGCAAGAGCCCTTTGTCTATATGTGATAACCCCAGTGCTCACAACTCCAGTGAGTTTCAAACTTTAATGAACATAGCATAAAAAGTAGGTATAACTCTTTATTTTTTATTTTTATTTTTTATTTCCATAGGTTTTTGGGGAACAGGTGGTGTTTGGTTACATGAATAAGTTTTTTAGTAGTGACTTCTGAGATTTTGGTGCACCCATCACCTAAGCACTATGCCACTGTACTCGGTTTGCAGTCTTTTCCTCACCACCCTCGACCATTTCCCCTGAGCCCCCAAAGTCCAAAAGTCGGTATAACTTTTGATTAACCAAATGAACAATAAACAAAATTTCCATTTTGTGGGAGACTAAAAGGCTTAGTAAAATGTTTGGAAATAAGGTAATACACATAAATAAGGAAAAAACAAATAAAATATATACAGTACATATAAAATATTCATGTATAAATTAAATGCCATTCACAGGTACCAAAAATACTCAGTTTGAAATAAGTAATTAAAAAGGAATCCTAATTTACAATAGCAGCAGATGTGAATAAGTTAATGAACTTTGAGGGAAAATATATTACCAATATGAAGAAAACCAGAAGATTCTTCTGAAAAGTATAAAGTACAAGAAAAGCAATATGATATTTTTAAAGACTACTATTTTAATAATGTCATTCTCCCACCAATGAATTAATATGCATAGAGCAAAATCCCAATAAAAAATAATTTGGGAGAACTTGACAAAATAATTCTGAAATTTATCAAAAAGAATAAACAGATAAGAATAGCTAATATCCCCAGCTATCATAAAAAATGATTTAACATTACATTAACTTTTTTTTTTTGAGACAGAATCTCACTTTGTCACCCAGGCTGGAGTGCAGTGGCACATTCACGGCTCACTGCAGCCTTGAACTCCCCATCTCAAGTGATCCTCCCATCTCAGCCACCTGAGTAGCTGGGAGTACAGGCATGTACCTACAGGCACATGCCACCAGGCCCAGCTAATGTTTTGTATTTTTTGTAGAGACATGGTATTGCCCTGTTTCCCAGGCTCGTCTCAAATTCCTGGAATCAAGCGATCCTCCCGCCTTGGTCTCCCAAAGTACTGAGATTACAGGCATGAGTCACTACTCCTGGCTACATTAATTTAAAAAATACATACAAAAATAACAAGGATTATCTCATGTTTTATATTATTTTTTGTGTTCACATTATTATTTTAACAAAATATTTTTCTATGAAAAATGCAAGCAGAAATTTTATATTATAAATTATAAATTGGTGAGGTTCAGATGCCATGAGTAGCATAGTAAAAATAAATAAATAAATAAATAAATAAATAAATAAATAAAAAGAGGAGCATTAAGGTAGTAAGATTTTATTTTATCAAGAATTGGGACCAGGCACGGTGGCTCATGCTTGTAATCCCAGCACTTTGGGAGGCCGAGGTGGGCGGATCATTTGAGGTCAGGAGTTAGAGATGAGCCTGGCCAACATGGCAAAACCCTGTCTCTACTAAAAATACAAAAAATTAGCTGGGTGTGGTAGTGCATGCCTGTAATCCTAGCTACTTGGGAGGCTGAGGCAGGAGAATCGCTTGAACCCAGGAGGAGGAGACTGCAGTGGGGTGAGATCACACCACTGCACTCTAGCCTGGGCAACAGAGCAAGACACTGTCTCAAAAAAAAAAAATCTTAATAGGCAATTTTCTCCATGATAGAAAAATATATTTTAAAACTTGAGTTTGAACTGTTACATATTCAGCTAGTACAATATTTCAATGTTTTCAATAGCTGGATTGCACTCACATATAATTTCATTTAAAATTAGCTTAGCTTTTGGTTTTTTATATTTAGGCAGCCACCATTATTCCTAAATACTTAAGATAATGACTTAAATGATGAATTCATTTATTAAATGATGAAGTTTCAGCATCAAATGAATGGTTGGTCCAACCTCTCTAAAAGTGGTACTTTGAGATCTGTTAATCAAAAGATAATTCATTGAAATAATTCCTTTATCCTATTAGGTCATTTGAAACCAAAATCCTTCTTTTTTTTTTTTTTTTTTTTTTTTTTTTTGAGACAGGCTCTTGCTCTGTTGCCTGGAGTGGAAAGCAGTGGCGCCATCATGGCTCACTGCGCTCATTGCAGCCTTGAACTTCTGAGCTCAGGCCTTCCTTCCTCCTCAGCCTCCTATGGAGCTGGGACTACAGGTGTATGCCACCACTCCAAGCACATTTTTAAATAATTTTTTTTGTAGAGACGAGTGGTGGTTGGGGCTGAGGGAGGGCTGACTTGCTATGTTACCCAGGCTGGTCTCAAACTCCTGGTCTCAAGCCATCCTCCTGCCCTCCTGCCTCAGCCTCCCAAAGTGTTGGGATTGCATGCATGAGCCACCATGCCTGGCCTGTAAGGCTTTTTAAAATTTGTATTTTTCCCTACTTGGGAGCTAACAAGTTACCAGAATGTGTTTTAAATATACATTTATACTCCTATAGAAATACAAGAAGCAACATATGCAGGATTGTTACAATAGTATAAACACCAAATCTTAAAGTTTCAGTAATAATGGATATGGTTGTGGATACTACATGTAAAACTGGTGTTTACTGAAGTGCATAGTTTCAGTGAGTTTTTAAAAAAGTGTAATTATGGTAATGGATTAGGACAATGGATTCATCTTTGAAAAGTAGTTCAATGATATGGGTGTAATTTCAGTACTAAAGTGTTGATTCTATTCTTACAGTTCTCATTAAAATTTTTTTTATAAACCTTTTTTTTTTTCTTTTTTGAGACAAGTTCTCACTCTATCGCCCAGGCTGGAGTGCAGTGGCTCAATCTTGGCTCACTGCACCCTCCACCACCTGGGTTCAAGTGATTCTCCTGCCTCAGCCTCCCAAGTAGCTGGGAGTATAGGTGCATGCCACCACGCTCAGCTAATTTTTGTATTTTTTTGTAGAGGCAGGGTTTCCCCGTGTTGCCCAGGAGGGTCCCAAACTCTTGGGCTCAAGTGATCTGCCCACCTCGGCTTCCCAAAGTGCTGGGATTACAGGCTTGATCCACTGCACCCGACCACCAAAGGCATTTTTTAAAATCACAAGACAGCCAGGACTAAATGATTAACTAATATGTCCCTGGATGCTCAACAAAACAAGAATACAATTTAAAGATTAGACACAAGAACCCATAAATAGTTGTAAACCATTCCTTAGATTCTAGAGTGAAGGAGATAACTAGTCATAAGAATGAGATCTTCAGGGAACCTGTGGAGATGGATATAACTGGCACTCTCCCAAAGTGCTGGGATGCCCGGCCTGGTAAACTCTTTTGTTTTCTCTCTCTTTTTTTTTGAGACTGAGTCTCGCTCTATCGCCATGCTGGAGTCCAGTGGCATGATCTCGGCTCACTGCAACCTCCGCCTCCTGGGTTCAAGCGATTCTCCTGCTTACCCAAGACCATTTTTTGATATAATTATCCATAATTTATACATGGCAAAATGTTCATGTCCAGTATTTAAACCAAATCACCTATTAAAAAAATAGCAAAAATTCAGTAGGATTAGATGCAAAAGTACAGACAGAGCTAAAAGAATGTTAACAAAGGGAAACAGCAGCAACAAAATCCCAAAGGTGGGAAAAACAGATCCTTCTCAGAATGGCAAAATAAGGACGCTCAGATAGGAAGTAAGTGTCAAACCAAATTGTTAAAATGCCAGTATAAATAATTTTGGAGACATGAGCAGAGACTGATACTGATTCTCAACTGTCAAAATATTAGAAATGAAAATTATGTATGCATAGTAAGGACATGTTTAGTGGTGAAACATTCTAAGTTTTTAATGTACTCATACTGAGTAAATTTCATACTTTGAAGCTGCACTGTCCAATATGGTAGCTACTAGCCACGTGTGACTACTTAAATTCAAATTAATTAAAATTAAATAGGCCTGGACAGTGCCTCACACCTATAATCCCAGCAATTTGAGAGGCCGAGGTGGGCAGATTACCTGAGGTCAGGAGTTCAAGACCAGCCTGGACAACATGGTGAAACCCTGTCTCTATTAAAAATACAAAAATTAGCCGGCCGTGGTGGCGCACGCCTGTAATCCCAGCTACTCAGGAGGCTGAGGTAGGAGAATCGCTTGAACCCAGAAGGCAGAGGTTGCAGTGAGCTGAGACTGTGCCATTGCACCCCAGCCTGGAAAACAGAGCAAGACCCCATTTCAAAATAAATAAATAAATTAAATTAAATTAAAAGAAAATTCAGTTTCTCAGTTGTACAAGCCATATTTCAAGCTCTCAAGAGCCACACTGGACACAGAGCACACTGGACATGCAGAAATAGAACATTTTCATTAGGGTAGAAAGTTCTGTTGATGCTGTCATGGAGTATGACCAGTTGTGAGTGAAAGGGCCATAATTAAGCTTTATCAATATTACTTACCTAGAAGTTTATCACAACTACTTTTTAATTATCCATGCTATGAGTTACTTCTATTTTTTTTCTTTTTCTTTATTTACACACCCTTGCTGGCTTGAAAAGTTACTTTTAGAGGCAAGATATACAACTAGATAAAACAAGGGTCAAATTCTTTACTGCCTTTTTTCTTCCAAGGAAGACTTCCTTGGAATTTTATTATCTATAAGCTAGTAAGAAATGTAATGGCTTATTGTGGCTATTATCTTCCAGCACCTAAGAAATGCAATAGCTTCTTGTGAAAAGTAAATATGCAGCAACTTTTGACTTGGTATAACATTCCAGATGCTGAATAACTAGGCATCATTTTATTCTTTCTGTGACTGAGCAGAACAGCTGAGGAAAATAAAGGATTTTCTCTGCTTTATATAATAGTATAACCCATAGCACACCCAGACAGAAATAATCTTTTATGATGAGTTTGGTAGGCACTTCTTTAACATGTAGGGGTAGAAAAAAAAATAACCTCTATTAACAGTTAAGGGTTTTGAATTATAAAATGTCTCTACTGTGATACAAACATTTATTTATTTTCCACTTTTAAATTTTAAAAACAGCATTCTTTTCAGAAATGCCTTAGGAATATATAAATAATACTGACATGGATAAAAATCATTATATATTTTTCTGGAACAAAAGAGAAAATAATTGTATATTATCTAGTTCTCTTATGAGCTAAACATAGCTCTGACACTATAATTCAATAAAGATGTGATACACCAAAAAATTTTAGTAAGACAAATCCTACTATAAATATTAGATATAAAATAGTTAAAATGCCAGCAAACAGTTCAAAAATACATTAAAACCTTAACCTGGGCTGGGCAAGGTGGCTTATGTCTGTAATCCCAGCACTTTGGGAGGCCAAAGTGGGAGAATTGCTTGAGCACAGGACTTCAAGACCACCCTGGGTAACACAGTGAGACCCCCATCTCTACAAAAACTTTTTTTTTCTTTGTTTCGAGACAAAGAGTCTTGCTCTGTTGCCCAGGCTGGGTGAAAAAAAAATTAAAATAAGCATAATGAAGAGTATTTCTTACAATTTTTTTTTTTTTGAGATGAAGTTTTGCTCTTGTCACCCAGGCTGGAATGCAGTGGCATGATCTTGGCTCACTGTATCCCTCGCCTCCCAGGTTCAAATGATCCTCCTGCCTCAGCCTCCTGAGTAGCTGGGATTACAGGCTTGCACCACCACACCTAGCTAATTTTTTTATTTTTAGTAGATATGGGATTTCACCATGTTGGCCAGGCTTGTCTTGAACTCCTGACCTCAGGTGATCCGCCTGCCTCAGCTTCCCAAAGTGCTGGGATTACAGGCGTGAGCCACCATGCCCAGCCTTTCTTAAAAATTTAAAAAAGTCAGTTATACCTGGTAAAGATGTATTCTTTTGTCTTTTTTTTTTTTTGAGACAGAGTCTCCCTTTGACACCCAGGCTGGAGTGCCCTGGTGCAATCACAGTTCACTGCAGCCTCCACCCCCTGGGCTCAAGGGATCCACCTACCTCAGCCTCCCCAGTAACTGGGGCCACAGATGCACACCACGCATGGCTAATTTTATTTGTATGTTCTGTAGGGACAGGATCTCAAAATGTTTCCCAGGCTGGTCTGAAACTCCTGGGCTGAAGCAATCCTCCCACTTTGGCCTCCCAAAGTGCTGGGATTATAGGGTGTGAGCCACTGTGCCTGGCCTAAAGATTCATTCTTTATCATCATTATTAAACATTTCACATTGTTTATCATCTTTAGCGACTGTAATAAAATACGAAACAGAAAAAAGAGAAACAGTGGAAGGGCAAAAACAAAAAATATATATTTTTTAGAATATATGATTGCATAGCAAGAAAATTAAAAAGAATCACCTCATAACTACTATAATTAATAAAAGAACACAGATATTGGCCAGGCACGGTGGCTCATGCCTGTAATCCTAGCACTTTGGGAGGCTGAGGCGGGCGGATCACGAGGTCAGGACATCGAGACCACCCTGGCTAACACGGTGAAAACCATCTTGGCTAACATGGTGAAACCCCGTCTCTACTAAAAAATACAAAAAATTAGCCAGGCGTGGTGGCGGGTGCCTGTAGTCCCAGATACTCGGGAGGCTGAGACAGGAGAACGGCGTGAACCTGCGAGGCGGAGTTTGCAGTGAGCCGAGATCATGCCACTGCACTCCAGCCTGTGAGACAGAGCGAGATTCTGTCTAAAAAAAAAAAAAAAAAAAAAAAAAGATATTAAATGTTAATGCTGCTAAAATCAGTATATTTCTGTAAAATCATCAAAACCCAATTAGAATGTATGTAAAATAAACTCACCCAAGCAAAATGAGTGATAAGCATGATCTTTATAAGGAAAACTACAATGCTGATTGAGAGATACAAATGAAGACTTAAATGGGGAAAACACCATATTCTTCAACAGGAAAAATAAATATCATAAGGACCTTTTTTTTTTCAAACTGTCTTACAGATTTGATGCAATTGTAATTAAAACATAATTTTTGGATGCCATAAAAGAATGATTAGAAATTCATGAGAAAACATTTTATCTGATAATAAAATACATTACTCTCAGATAATTAAATATATTACTATCAGATAATTAAATGCATTACTACGGTTTAAAACAATGCCTCTGATTAATCTCCCCTCCTCTCCAATATTAATGGGAGAGCAAGCTCCCTAAGACCTCTGGGTCACACTGAAGCAGGATCTCCGTTGATGTTGATTTCCTTTCCTTTTTTCCCTTTTTTCCCGTGGTCTGCCCTCTGGTGATCTAAATCAGCAACTACGTTTTCACTGCAGCAAGACAGTTCACAACTTGTTATGGAAAGCCAAGGAATTAGGAGTGAGTGCCTGGGTCAAAAGGGCATTAAATGACATCTTCCAATCCTACTTCCTATATAAAATAATATGACGTCTTGGTTTGGCAAAAAACGCTGACAATTTTTAAAGCATGATGTTTCTTTTCTGTATGCTTGCAAATTTCCATAATGAAAAGTTAAAAATAGAAACAACAAAAAATTATTGCTCCCACAAATATGTGACCAATATATAAAAGAATCCTCAGTCACATTAACAATTAAACAAAGGCAAATTAAAACAAGTAAAAAATTTTTTTTCATTCCAGACCAAAAAGAACATTGAAACGCTAATACCTTTTAGCGCTAAAGAGGATATGGGAAAATAAGCAGCCAATCTTTTGGGGAGGGTATTACTGCTATCTTTTGGAGAACAATTAAGTAATACCAATGGAAAATTTTATTGTTCCAAAAACATTTCATATCCTTACACCCAGAATTCCACTTTTATCTTATGAAAACACCCAGGGAAGAATGCAAAAATATATGTACATGAATGTTTATTGTACCATTGTTTATCAGAGCAAAACATTGGGAATGAGTATGAATAAGTACTTATTAAATAAGTTAAGATACATCATACAATGGAACACATGCATCTTTTATTTATTTATTTATTTATTATTTTTTAGAGACAAGATCTCACTCTATCACCCAGGCCGGAGTGTACTGGTGCAGTCAGGGCTCACTGCAGCCTTGACCTCCCAGGCTCAAGCAAACATCCCACCTTAGCCTCCCGAGTAGCTGGGACTACAAGCAGGAGCCAACAAGCCCAACAAATTATTGTTTTTTTTGTAGAGATGGTGGTTTCACCATGTTGCCAGGCTGGTCTTGAACTCCTGGGCTTGAGAGATCTGCCTGCCTTGGCCTCCCAAAATGCTGGGATTACAGGCATGAGCTACGGCATCTGGTCCATGCATCCTTTTAAAAGAAAATCTCTTTTTATCAACACAGAAAGATATCCTTGGAAAATTAAGTAATGAAACAACTCGTATAAATGAGAATGGCCACATTTTGGTTAAAGAAGATAATAATATATGTTAATATGTTCATTTAAAAAAATGTGGAGGCCAATAACCAAACAATTACAATGGTTTTCTTTAGATAGTAAGAAAAATGGGAGACTTTCACTTTCTTCATTGTATAGTTCTGTAATGTTTGATTTTTTCAAGGCACATATATTATTGTTAAGCTCAATGTCCTGGGTTCCAAATATGAATCTTGAAGTTATCATCATCATTTTCCCCAGAATATTCTAAAAGGGACTAGAGTAAATAGGACACTCATTGACTTCCTTACTTATCTGACAAGGATAAAGCCCAAGCTAGTGGCCTCCACAGTGGGTGCACAAGATGATCCATTGATGCTCAGAGAAAAAGTATTCGAACATCAACATACATATTTTAATCTCATCCTTTGTTAATTTCCATTGTCAACTTTTGTTTTTAAATCATACATTATATAATTATTTATATTCATAAATGTATATTACATGTATATCATTTGTACATAAATATATACTCATATATTAGGGGGAGTGTTCAAACATTTTTTTACTGATGGAGTATCTGATCAAAAGAGTTTAGAGTCCATTAATTTAGGTCAAAGCTGCCTTTAAGAGAACTTGAATTAGAGCTAAGGTAGACATAAACATTTTCCATAAGTTAGTTGTCCTCCCCAAAGTCACTAATACAGTACTTAAAAGGAAAAAAATCAGGAAAATAGGTGAGAAAACACAATGGAAGACACATGAAAGAGTCAACTCAGTAAGTAATAAAAGGTAGAAGAGAAGAAAGTAAAACGGACAGAATGATTATTTACCTATACACAAATCAAATAATAAAACAATGGGGAAAACCTTAATGAATAAAGAAAGGGAAGTCAAAAAGCAGGAATAATCCCACAAAACATTTAGAGATGAAGAAACCACATTCTATCCTGAAAAAAAAGCAAATTGTCAAACAGTTGGAATTTAGAATGTAACACATCTGTAGTTCTATGTTTTCAGCATAATGCTTCAAGCATAGTATGCACTCAATGAGTAAAGAAAGAAAGGATTTTAGGTTATAGCATTTTACACCAAATTAATGTGTTTAGCTGCAATTTGAAAGCTTAATGTGTTTTTGTTATTTCTCTATTTTAAATTGAGCTGCTGAATATTTTATAGATTATGAGAAACAGAAAACAAAAAAATTGAAAAAACAATGGCAATTTTGTGATGTTACATTTGCAAATGCAATGAAAAAGGTAACAACTCATTGGGAGAATTTCAAAATATGACAGGTAATTATTTATTTGCCAACCCATGGAAACCTCCTCTATTCCTTTGCCGTTATATGAGCCAAATAATCAAATAAGAATATTTGCAATGAACTTATAATTTAGAACTTCTAAAATTTCTAGAGCCAGAATAAAGGCAATTAACAGGATTAAAGCAGTGACCTTTTTCCTGCTCTTGAAAGCTGAATTCATTGGTGATGTTCTATACGGTCTATAAATTATTTCTTAAAATAACACTTCCATTGTGTGGGTATTTTTAAGCCTATTGCTAATAGTTACTTTAAGCCCTCTGATCTAGAATGTAAGCATGTTTTGTTAGTGTTAAAACAAAATGAAATCCTGTTTTGCAGTAGTTACAACTTTACCATCTCTCCCAGGGGCAGCAAAGATAAATAGATTATTCTTAGGCAAATGTAAGGCACTATATTCTTAGATTATCATTCAGATATTCATCAAATATTCAATGAGGGTTTCTCAGTGCCAAACATTGTGTTGGAGTTGGAGATCCACTCGTGAAATTAATGAGTCAGCCTCCTCCAGAATTCACAATAGTCTTTCCTTGATTAATTTTGCAATATCCAAACTATCTGAGATATATCTGTGCATGTGTATGGATGTGTAGACTCATGAATATAAAACATTACTATAAAAAAGATAACTACTTAACATTTAACCATGATTATTGTAGGAGGTGCAATACTTAACTCTTAAAAAAAGTAAGTAGAAGTATCTTTAAAAGCCGCATAATGTGTGATTCAACAATTCTACTTTTAGGAATTCATCTTCACAAAATGATAAAGGTTAGTGGCAAATATTTAATTACAAGGGTGCTCATAGTAGAATTATTATTATTGTTGTTATTATTATTATTTTAAGACAGGGTCTCACTCTGTTGCCCAGGCTGGAGTACAGTGGTGTAATCAGAGCTCACTGCAGCCTCCAACTCCTGAATTCAAGCAATCTTCCCATCTCAGCCTCCTGAGTAGCTGACACTACAGGTGCTTGCCACCATTCCTGGATAATTTTTTTTTCTTTTGCAGAGGCAGGGTCTCGCTATGTTTCCCAGGCATATTTTTTAAAAAAGTGCAAGAAACATCTTAGATCAATGCAGGATTGCTTACATAAATTATGATCACACAATGGGAAACTAGGTAATATTAAAAAGGATTATGTAGAAGTGTTTTCATTGATGTGGAAAAAATTCCATGATATATCAGAAAGTGAAAATTAGAAGTTTCCTTGTTGCTTAGGTGTCTAGTACAGAAAACAAGTCCTGACTGTGCTCTGAGCCTGGGCAAGACACTTGACCTCACAGACTCAGTTCTTCCATCTGTTAATGTGTGGAATTTGTGTTACCCTCAAATTCATATGCTGAAGTGCTAGTCCACAGTGCCTCAGAATGCGATATTTGGAGATAAGGTTTTTAAAGAGGTAATTAAGTTAAAATGAGGTTATTAGGGGGCCTTAATCCAATATGACTGATATCCTTATAAGAAACGGAGATTAGTACATAGGCTGTATAGGGGTAAGACCAGGTATAGACACAGGGAGAAGACAGCCGTCTGCAAGCCAAGACGAGAAGCCTCAAAGGAAACCAACCCTGCCAACAACTTGATCAGAGACTTATAGACTTCAGAACTTTCAGAAAATAAATGTCTGCCGCTCAAGCCACCCAGTCTGTGGTAATTTGTTATAGCAGTCCCAGCAAACTAATACACCATTTAAAAGAGGGAGAAAATCTTAATATCATCTTTATTTAGCTCACAAGTTTGCTGTAAGTCAAATAGATGTAATCTCTTTGTAAACTGTAAAGTACTATATAAATGTGAATAATTGTTATTCACAAGGTCCTTGAAAATGCAGTCATGTTGTTACGATTTGAATTTTATATTCCTTTAGTAGGGCAGACACTCAGTATCAGTACAGGGGATGGGGAGAAGCAAGAGATTTCCTAGGGCTGCAGCAAAAAACACAAATGATTTGTCATTGAAAGAAGAGGCAAAATAAAATGAATAGTTCCTTACATTCATGCTGCAAATTTTTAAGCAAACCGATACCTAAACTACATACAATAACAATATCTAATATGTATTAAGCATTTACTAAGTACCTAGCATAATCCCAAGTACTTTTAATATGTGTTCTCAGCCAGGCGCGGTGGCTCACGCCTGTAATCCTAGCCTTTATCAACCCCATGGTAAAAGTGCTTGGTGTGTGTATGTGTGTCATGTACTGTGTATATATATTTATTTATGTGTGTGCATCTATTTTAGTTTTGTTACATGTATCTTTTTTTTTTTTTTTTGGAGACAGGGTCTCACTCTGTTGCCCAGGGTGGAGTACAGAGGTGCAATATCGGCTCACTGCAACCTCTGTCTCCGGGTTCAAGCGATTTTCCTGCCTCAGCCTCCCAATTAGCTGAGAGTACAGGCGCCCATCACCACGCCAAGCTAATTTTTAGTAGAGACGAGGTTTTGCCATGTTGGGCAGGCTAGTCTCAAACTCCTGACCTCAAGTGATCCACCCACCTTGGCCTCTCAAAGTGCTGGGATTACAGGCATGAGCCACCGCACCCGGCCTGTTATACATATCTTTAACATTAAAATTTGTTCCTATGTGGTAAGAACAGTAAAAAGAGTAATAAAATTGCCAAAATAAGTTGTGATTTTCCAAGAGATGACTGTGCTTTGCATTACTGTGAAACACTGAAAACACTGCTAAATGACCTATGCGTAACACACACCCATGCTATCTTCTTACTCTTGCCCCAGTACATCCATATGCATTGCTCTAACAGTGTGCAAGCTGTTCTTCTGAGTTTGTTTATTTTATGATAAGCGTATTGAATACATTATCTCAAATCTGTGTAAGCATCCTGCTTATAAGAATCTCAAGCAATGAACAAAAAGAAAAGCCTTGTTTTAAGGAGAAAATGAAATAATAAAATATTTTGAAACAAATGAGAGAACTTGCAGGCCTGAAGGAATCCACATTGCCCATTTAGATTTAGAGATTTAGAAACAAGGCTAAGAAAATAAAAGAAAGGAAAACTCCTACATCATAGTTATCTGCTTCCAGTGGAATTGAGAAGCATTTGGAAGAGACTGAAGACAAAGAAAGACTCTAATGCTGAACAATGAGTGTGGTTGAGGCCGGGCGTGGTGGCTCATGCCTGTAATCCCAGCGCTTTGGGAGGCCGAGGTAGGCAGATCACTTGAGGTCAGGAGTTTGAGACCAGCCTAGCCCGGCCAACATAGTGAAACCCTGCCCGTACTAAAAATACAAAAATTAGCCAGGCTTGGTGGCGGGCGCCTGTAATCCCAGCTCCTTGGAAGGCTGAGGCAGGAGAATCGCTTGAACCCGGGAGGTGGAGGTTGCAGTGAGCGAAGATGTCACCACTGCACTCCAGCGTGGGTGACAGAGCGAGACTCTGTCTTGAGAAAAAAAAAAAGGGGGGCTGTGGGGGGGCTATCATTTTAACCTAGTAGATTGGCAAAGACTATTTTTTAAAAATATTTAAAATAGGGAGCCCGAGGCGGGCAGATCACGAGCTCAGGAGATCGAGACCATCCTGGCTACTAACATGGTGAAACCCCGTCTGTACCGAAAATACAAAAAATTACCCGGGCGTGGTGGCGGGCGCCTGTGGTCCCGCCTACTCGGGAGGCTGAGGCAGGAGAATGGCGCGAACCCGGGAGGCGGAGCTTGCAGTGACCCGAGATTGCGCCACTGCACTCCAGCCTGGGCGACAGAGCGAGACTCCGTCTCAAAAAAAAAAAAAAAAAAAAAAATAATTAAAATAATTAGTTCAGTAATTTTCCCATGAGAATTTGTTCGAGGGAAATAATGAGACTAGGGTTCAAAAACATATGTGCAAGTATATTCATTACACAATTGTTTACGGGTTTAAAAAATTCAAGTAATTTAATGTAGCAGTTGAGGTTTGGTCAAATTAACCAAGATTATATTCTTTCATTTAGCAATTCTCCTGGAATCTATCCCTTGGAATAGTAAATAAAACCAACAGTTCTCAGGATGCAACATTTATAACAGCAGTTTGTGGAAGCAAAAAATGGCAAATCCACAGCACGGAGGAGGAAAAAGAAAAAAATTGCACATGGCCAGGCACGGTGCCTCACGCCTGTAATCCTAACTCTTTGGGAGGCCGAGGCAGGCGGATCACCTGAGGTCAGGAGTTCGAGGCCAGCCTGGCCAACATGGCGAAACCCTGTCCCTACCAAAACTACAAAAATTAGCTGGGTGTGGTGGCACATGCCTGTAATCCCAGCTACTCTGGAGGCTGAGGCACAGGAGAATCTCTTGAACCCAGAAGGCTAAGGTTGCAGTGAGCTGAGGTCACGCCACTGCACTCCAGCCTGGGCGACAGAGCGAGACTCCGTCAAAAAAAAAAAAAGGCACATAATGATCATCTTCATGCATTCAGGTAAGATACTGTGTGCACATTCACAAAATAAAAATAGACTAAAGGATGGTTTATGGAATACTATGCAGTTGCAAAGAAAGCACAAATTTATATTTTTAAAAGATAAAGATATAAGAAAAAAATTCATAACTGTACATATAATCCTATTTATGTAAAAATATATATATATGGTTGTCTGAAGATATTTTGGGACTCCAAACACCTTCACAATGACCACTGAAGACCCCATTCCACAATGGACTCCACCTAAATGCTGAGTTGGAGTTACAATAAGATTCGGTTACCAAGGCATTTATTTAAGTGAGTATTAACTTTGCTCTTCCCCTTGAAAAGCTCCTAATTCTAGTTATCTTTATCCAAGCGTAAGAGATTAAAGACCCGCCTGAAGATACAGATGCAAACTGACTGTAAGACAATCAGCGAGTCTCACACAGCTCGGCTTTGTATTTTCAGACAACCCTTTAATTACAAACGCCTCTGGTCCAATGGTCTGAAAATGGTTGGGACTGAGGTGCTGGGGATACAATGATGAACTGCAGCCGCTGAAGCCCTGTCAGGTGGAGACCCGGTTACCTCAGACCCTCACTGAGCCTTTTCTTTTTTCTTTTCTTTCTTCCTGTTTTTCTTTTGAGACGCAGTCTCCCAGGCTGCAGTGCAGTGGCTCACTGCAACCTCGGCTTACCGGGTTCAAGCGATTCTCCTGCCTCAGCCTCCCGAGTACCTGGGATTACAGGCGGCGCCACCACGCCAGGCTAATTTTTGTATTTTTGGTAGAGACGAGGTTTCACCATGTTGGCCAAGCTGGTCTCGACCTGCTGACCTCAGGTGATCCGCAAGCCTCGGCCTCCCAAAGTGCTGGAATTACAGGCGTGAGCCACCGCGCCCGGCTACTGCGCGTTTTCTAAACCTTGGCTCCTACGCATTTATCAGAAGAGAGAGCGCAATCTGTCTATGACTTCCAGCCAATAGCTACACTTCTTTTCTCAGCCCTCGTCCACTGTTCTTTTTTAACCAATCAGAAACGTTTTTCAAACGTTTGCCCTCCCCGCTAAGTGCGCAGGCTCCTGGAAAGTTGTCTTCACTTCCGGGCCGCGGTCTAGTGCGACTAAGTGTGTTGCCATAGCGACCATTTTGCGTTAACTGGTTGGTAGCTTCTATCCTGGGGGCTGAGCGACTGCGGGCCAGCTCTTCCCCTACTCCCTCTCGGCTCCTTGTGGCCCAAAGGCCTAACCGGGGTCCGGCGGTCTGGCCTAGGGATCTTCCCCGTTGCCCCTTTGGGGCGGGATGGCTGCGGAAGAAGAAGACGAGGTGGAGTGGGTAGTGGAGAGCATCGCGGGGTTCCTGCGAGGCCCAGACTGGTCCATCCCCATCTTGGACTTTGTGGAACAGAAATGTGAAGGTAAAAACCAGAGCCCGAACCGACAATCCTTTTCTCCTCTCTCACACCAGCGGCGGGCAGGGGGTTGGTAACCATAAGTCATCTCTCGTCTCCCCGACCCCCTGTCTCCACCCCTGTCGCAAGGTCTCGTTCCCCTCACCACCTTCTCCACCCGCGTCATCAGGTTTAGAGCTGGTTATGTGGGAGGAATTCCTTTCACCCTGCCAATGTGTTCCTTCGCAGACCTGAGAACGGGGACCGAGACTCCCCTTCTCTGGGGCCCAAGCGCACGTCCGAAGAACATTAGACTTGAATCGTAAATTCGGTCTCTCACCCTGTCCTGAACGTTTCTGCCCTCGGCAGGTGGACTGTTTGGCTGGGCTTCTTCAACAGCTTTGCCAGACTTGAGAGGAGAAGCGTCGGTTTACCTGAGTTCCTTATGATCCCTAGCATTTCGCCCGGTGTAGTCAGCTTAGGAAATGAGAAATGATTTCACTCCAAACCAACAGTTACTGCAAAGGAGGGCATGTGATAACTCCAGGAAGCCCAGAGCCGGTGATTTTGGTGGCCTGTGTTCCCCTTGGTGAGCTCTTTACTCTTCGCTATACCAAAAATTGGCGAGGTGGGGCAGGACCATTCTTGGAACAAAGGAGGCGTATAGATATGGCATAATATTCCCCGTGAAGGACAGGCATCTCCGGGTTCTGAGCCAGTTCTTCAGGCTTGGAGTTCTGCATTCAGTTCGTGGAGACTATTTGCAGCCCATTCGCAGAAAAGGAACCAGAAACCACGTCATATAAATGAGTGCCCAAGCGTTATTGTGGTTGTTTAATCGGGCAAGACTTTGAGGGTAGTAGTATTCATCAATTATTTGAACATCTGCTTTGTGTTGTAAGGTTCAGTGGAATAGAGCTAGGGTCAGTTGGTACAAGCTACAGGGAAACAAATTTCAGTGAAGGAAGTGTTTCATGACAGAATGTATCCAAGATGAGTTAGCCAGCCTCAGAAGGTAATGAGCTTCCCGGCTCCAGCAGTGTTTGAATGGATCTGATAGCGACTTAATAGGGTTAGAGGGATTCAGCTATTCAGCTATCAAATGGTCGGTTATCCTGGATGACCTTTTAAGACTTCTTTAAATTCCAAGATATCATGAATCTGGTAAAGATGAAATTCAGTTTGACCACTGAATCTTTTCATTACGTTTTCATTGCTATAATCAATATTCAAATCATAGTTATTAAAGTGTTATTTTTACAGGTAATTTTTTAACAATGTTCAAAAACAAAATAACTTGTATTTGTACTCCTTTTTTTTTTTTTCTTTTTTTTGGGAGACAGAGTGTCGCTCTGTTGCCCAGGCTGGAGTGCAGTGGCGTGATCTTGGCTCACTGCATTGTTTTATACATATGATCATTCAGTAAACACTTGTTTTGATTTTATTTAACTTCATTATTTATCTGTGGTAACAAAAATGGCCTGGTCACTTTCAGTAACATTTACATCAGCAAAATTCCAGTACAATAAAATAATATGGAACCTATTGTAAAAGGATTTAACCATTAACAATAATATTACATTAAAAGTTATGAAGAAATTATTGCCTCATATTGATTGAAATGTGTTTTTGTCTTAAATATGAGGTAGTATTCATTTTAAATATTTTCTCAAGTAGGCAAAAAAGCTTGTTTACAATTAATAGTATATATGTGTGTGTGTGTGTGTGTATTTTTTTTTTCTTTTTTTTTTTTGAGATGGAGTCTCACTCTGCCGCCCAGGCTGGAGTGCAGCGGTGCAATCTTGGCTCACTGCAACCTCCGCCTCCTGGGTTCAAGCAATTCTCTTGCCTCAGCCTCCCGAGTAGCTGGGTCTACAGGCGCGCACAACCACGCCTGGCTAATTTTTGTATTTTTAGTAGAGATGGGATTTCACCACATCAGCCAGGCTGGTCTCGAACTCCTGATCGTAGGTGATCCACCCACCTTGGCCTCCGAAAGTGCTGGGATTACAGGCATGAGCCACAGTGCTCGGCCAATAGTATATATTTTTAGATATATTCATTTATATATTTTTAAAAGATAAACCCTAAGAATTCAAAGCTGAAGAGCTAGGTTGACAGTTCTATTTGGAAGGAGTGGATTTTTAAATTTGCATTAATAAAATGATTTGGTTTTTACACTATGTAATATTTTCTTTTAAATTTAGTTTTTGATGATGAAGAAGAAAGCAAATTGACCTATACAGAGATTCATCAGGAATACAAAGAACTAGTGAGTATTTTTTTTCACTGATTTTTAAAAGTAATTAGGCTAATACTACTTATAGCTTTTCTAAATGAAGAAAAATATTTTTACATTAAAAATCCTTAATTTTACAAAAATCCAATCTACCTTAACAATAGTGCCAGTTATATCTGTCTCCACAGGTGCTCTGAGTATCTCATTTGGATGACTTATCACCTCTACTCTAAGGAATGGTTTTACAACTCTTTATGGGTTCTTGCATGTATTCTTTATATCTTATTCTTATTTTGTTGATGCATCCAGGGACATAATAATTATTCACTTCGTCATGGTTGTCATGTGATTTTTCTATTTTTTATTTTTGAGACAGGGTCTTGCTCTGTCACCCAGGCTGGAGTGCAGTGGCACTATCACAGCCTATTGCAGCCTCAACCTCCCCAGGCTCAAGCAATCCTCCCATCTCAGCCACCTGAGTAGCTGGGACTACAGGTGTGCACCACCATGCCCTGCTAATTTTTTTGTATTTTGTAGAGATGGCGTTTCTCTGTGTTTCCCAGGCTGCTGTGGAACTCCAGAGCTCAAGTGATCCACCTGCCTGGGCCTCCCAAAGTGTTGGGTTTACAGGCGTGAGCCACTGCCCAGCCTGTCTTGTGATTTTAAAAAATGCCTCTGGCAGTGGGGCTCAGTGGCTCACACCTATAATCCCAGCACTTTGGAGGCCAAGGCAGGTGGATTGCTTCAGCCAAGGAGTTCGAGACCAGCCTGGGCAACATGGTGAAACTCCATCTTTATAAAAATTACAAAAATTAGTCAGTCATGATGGCATGTGCCTGTAGTCCCAGTTGCTTGGGAGGCTGAAGTGGGAGGATGATCTCTTGAGCCCAGAAGGTCAAGGCTGCAGTGAGCTATTACTGTGCCACTGTAGTCCAGTCTGGACAACAGAGTAAGACCCTGTCTCAAAAAAAAAAAAAAAAAAAGAAAAGAAAAGGCCAGGCGTGGTGGCTCATGCCTATAATCCCAGCACTTTGGGAGGCCAGGGCAGGCGGATCACCTGAGGTCAGGAATTCGAGACCAGCCTGACCAACATGGTGAAACGCCATCTCTACCAAAAAAAAAAAAAAAAAAAAAAAAATTAGTCGGGCATTGTGGCAGGCGCCTCTAGTCCCAGCTACTCAGGAAGCTGAGGCAGGAGAATTGCTTGAGCCTGGGAGGCAGAGGTTGCAGTGAGCCGAGATCGTACCACTGCACTCCAGCCTGGGTGACAGAGTGAGACTCCATCTCAAAAAAGAAAGAAAAGAAAAGAAGAAAAAAAAATGCCTCTGGGTAGCAGAAGAGTTGTACCACACTGAACTTCATAATCCTGACTTCAACTATTTCTATTAGAAGAAATACAATTTCATGTGATTTTCAGCAAAAATATTAACTTTTAATTTGTGTTTTGGTGAAAGACAATGTCACTGTCATGTAATATTATGTAGATTAATATTTGCAAAAAATTCGATGATACTTTTCTAAACTAAATACATAATATGCAAACTGTCATGTAGAATTTTTCTATGTAATTATAAAAGTTAAACTTTGTTTTTTTAGGTTGAAAAGCTGTTAGAAGGTTACCTCAAAGAAATTGGAATTAATGAAGATCAATTTCAAGAAGCATGCACTTCTCCTCTTGCAAAGACCCATACATCACAGGTTTTTGCTTTGTGTTATTCTGCTAACATACAGTTTTAACAAATGCCCAGGGTTAAACATTCACTTAAATTTGAATGTTTGATTGACAAAGTGTAATATTTTAGACATTGTGAGAGGTAGAAAGATAATTCATCACATATGAGTTCTTTTTGAGAGCAACCCTGAAAAATGATAATTTGAGGCATTAATGAACTGATGCAACTCAAAGTGACCTTTCTAAACTTAGAACTAGAATAAGATCACAGGGTTTATACAAACTACTGTTTTATTTACATAGATCTCCAATAATTCTGCAGTTGCTCCTTTTATAATTTTAGCAGATCCACAGTCAGTAGTTCCTGCTGCAGCTTCCTTCTCTTGGAACTACTTGTATTATCTTACTGGTTGTGTAGTGCTAGGCTGAAGTAGTAATACATATGTTATAAACTAATGTTTGTTTTTGTTGTTTTTTTGATATGGGGTCTCACTCTATTGCTCAGGCTGGAGTTTAGTGTGATTGCAGCTCATTATAGGCTCAACATCCCTGGGCTCAGGTAATCCTCCCATCTCAACTTTCCTAGTAGCTGGGACTACAGGTGCCGCACCAGCACACATGGCTAATTTTTTTTTTTTTTTTTTGTAGAGACAGGGTCTTGCTGTGTTGTCCAGGCTGTTCTTGAATGCTGGGCTCAAGGGATTTGCCCATCTTGGCCCCCCAAAGGCTAGGATTACAGGCATGAGCCACCACGCCCAGCCTGTAAACTAATGTTTATTGAGGGCTTGTGCTAATTGATATTTTGGGCACTTGACATGTTTTATCTCATTTAATCTTCCTGACACCTCTTAAGAAACTGCTACTATATAACTTCCATTTAGAAATGAGGAAACCAGGCCTGGAGTAGTGGCTCACGCCTGTAATCCCAGTACTTTGGGAGGCCGAGGCGGGCAGATCACCTGAGGTCGGGAGTTCGAGACCAGCCTGACCAACATGGAGAAACCCCGTCTCTACTAAACATAGAAAATTAGCTGGGCATGGTGGCGCATGCCTGTAATCCCAGCTACTTGGGAGGCTGAGGCAGGAGAATCGCTTGAACCCGGGAGGCGGAGGTTGTGGTGAGCCAAGATCGCGCCATTGCACTCCAGCCTGGGCAACAAGAACAAAACTGTCTAAAAAAAAAAACAAAAAAGAAATGAGGAAACCAAAGCACAGATATATTAAGCAAATAGTCCAAAGTCCACAGCTAAATAAGTAGTAGAGCCAGTATCCCCAGCCCAGACAAGCCAACTGAGTGCCCTTGCTCAGAGGGTGAGGATTGGGATATGTTGCTACTACCCAAGTAGCCTTTTGCTCAAAAACTGAAGGCCAGGAAGTGGCTCATGCCTATAATCCCAGCACTTTGGGAGACCAAGACAGGAGGATTGCTTGAAGCCAGGGGTTTGAAACCAGCCTGGACAACATAGTGAGACCCCATCTTTAAAAAATATATAAAAGTTAGCTTGTTGTAGGTTGTGGTGGTGTTCTCCCCAGAGTACCTACTCAGGATGCTGAAGTAGGAGCATCACTTGAGCCTAGGAGGTTGAAGCTGCAGTAAGACAAGATCATGCCACTGTACTCCATCCTGGGCAACAGATTAGGACCCAACCCCAAAAAACAAAACATTGGCTTTGGCATCTCATCTTCTACTAAATAAACTGTAATTTCTTAGCAAGATATGGTAAGAATTGTTTAAGATGAGACTCCAGATTGTATTTTTAGCCATGATCCCTTGCTATAGTTCTCCAATATATTATGTTCTACTGCCATTCCAGGTAACTTGCTCTCTTTTTTTTTTCTTTTGAGATAGAGTTTCGCTCTTGTTGCTCAGGCTGGAGTGCAATGGCACAATCTCGGCTCACTGCAACCTCCGTCTCCTAGGTTCAAGTGATTCTCCTGCCTCAGCCTCCCAAGTAGCTGGGATTACAGGCTCCCACCACCATGCCCGGCTAAGTTTTTGTATTTTTAGTAGAGGCAGGGTTTCACTATGTTGGCCAAGCTGGAACACCTGACCTCAGGCGATCCACCCGCCTCGGCCTCCCAAAGTGCTGGGATTACAGGCGTGAGCCACCACGCCCTGCTGCCACTTGCTCTTATAAGCATCTGTACACCTACCTTTGCTCATGCTGTCCCTTAACCTGGAATGTATGGTCCCCTCCCCAGACCACTCCATCATTCCTTTCATAATGTGGAGAAATCCTCATTATCAGGGCCTGGTTGAAATGCTACTTGTTATAGCAGCTTTGCTGCTTATTCTAAAGTCAGACCAGAATTCAATCTACTTAAGTAGGCCAATTTTAAATTGATATTTTTGTTACTCTGCCTTGAATTATAGTTTCCTACAAGTCTATTTGCCCTACTAAATTGTAAGTCCTTTGAGCTGTGTTTAGTATATTTGCATTCCCTGCTGGTAGAACAGAGATGAAAACTTAGTTGCTAGTACATAGTTCTCAATAAATGTTTATTAATTTAAATTGTCTTGTTATGATGGCCTAGAAGAGGTTGCCTTGACTACTTTTTAATCCAGCACTTCCTCTTTTGCACAACCTTTCATTTGATGATCACCTTTAATTCTAGGAATAGAAAACCTTTTTTGTTTGTTTGTTTTTGTTTTTGAGACAGGGCCTTTCTCTGCCACCCTGGCTGGACTGCAGTCGCTCAGTCATAGTTCTATGCAACCTCTAACTCCTGGGTTCAAGTGAATCTCCTGCCTCAGCCTCCTGAGTAGCTAGGACTATAGGTGTGCACCATTATGCCTGGCTAATTTTTCAGTTGTTTTGTAGAGAGGGGGTCATGCTGTGTTGTCCAGGCTGGTCTTGAGGTCCTGGCATCAAGCAATCCTCCTGCCTCACCCTCCCAAAGCTCTGGGGTTACAGGTGTGAGCCACTACATTTTGGCTGGGTGTGATAGCTCATACCTGTAATCCCAATGCTTTGGGAGGCTGAGGCAGGAGGATTACTTTAGGCCAGGGTCTCAATACCAGCCTAGGCCACAATGCAAGACCCCATCTCTACAAAAAATAAAAATACAAGAATTAGCTGGGCATGGTGACACGCTGCTGTAGTCCTAGCTACTTGGGAAGCTGAAGTGGGAGGATTGCTTGAGCCCAAGAATTTGAGGCTGCAGTGAGCTATGACTGTACCACTGTATTCCAGCCTGGGCTGCAGAGTGAGACCCTGTCTCTAAAATAATAATAATAATAAAATAATTTAAATGTTATTGGTATGCCCACATTAATGTGAAAAAATCTGGCAATTTCCAAGAAGACATAACAATCTTTAATATGTATGTACCTAATAACAAAGCAACAAAATGTGTGAGGCAGAAACGGAACTGCAAGGAGAAATGGATGAATACATGATTATAGTTGGAGACTTCAACACCCTCTGTCAGTATTGGACAGATCCAGTAGTTAGAAAATCAGTAAAGACATAGTTGAACTAAACAGCACCTTCAGGCCAGGCACGGTGGCTCATGCCTGTAATCCCAGAACTTTGGGAGGCCGAGGTGGGTGGATCACTTGAGGTCAGGAGTTCGAGACCAGCCTGGCCAACGTGGTGAAACCCGTCTCTACTAAAAATACAAAAATTAGCCGGGTGTGGTAGTGGGCACCTGTAATCCCAGCTACTCAGGAGGCTGAGGCAGGAGAATCGCTTGAACCTGGGAGGTGGAGGTTGCGGTGAGCCGAGATCGCACCACTGCACTCCAGCCTGGGTGACAGAACAAGACTGCATCTCAAAATAAATAAATAAATAAATAAACAAACAACAGCACCTTCAGTCAACTGAATTTATTTGACATACACCACTTCATCCAATAATCAAAAATACACATTCTTCTCAAGATCACACAGAATGTTCGTCAAGACAGGCTACATTATGGGCCATAAAACATACCTTAACAAATTTAAAAGAAGAGAGATCATACAGTGTCTGCTCTCAGACCACAACATAATTAAACTGGAAATAAATAACAAAAGATAATTGGAAAAAAACAAAATACTTGGAGATTAAACAACACACTCTAAAAAACACATGTGGGCCAGGCATGGTGGCTCATGCCTATAATTCCAGCACTTTGGGAGGCCAAGGTGGGCAGATTGCTTGAGCTCAGGAGTTTGAGACAAGCCTGGGCAACATGGTGAAACTCCAACTCTATAAAATACAAAAAAATTAGCAGGGCGATGTGGTACACACCTTCTGCCATGTTGGCCAGGCTGGTCTCAAACTGCTGACCTCAGGTAATCTGCCCACCTCAGCCTCCCAAAGTGCTGGGATTACAGGCATAAGCCACTGCGCCTGGCCACAATTTTTGTTTTATAGAATTATAAGGAATTATATAATTATATATAAAATATGTAATCATAGAATAATCATAAAGTATTATATTTTATAGAATTATAAACAAATGCCCCTCTTTATTCCTGATCATCTTTCTTGTTCTGAGGTCTACTTTATCTGAAACTAAATTAAGCTACTCCAGCTTTCTTTTTTTTTAAACAACTTTATTGAGATATAATTTGCATATCACAATACTGATCCTTTTGAAAATTTTTTTTTTTTTTTGAGACGGAGTCTTGCTCTGTCACCCAGGCTGGAGTGCAGAGGTGCGATCTTGGCTCACTGCAACCTCTGTCTCCTGGTTCAAATGATTCTCTGGTCTCAACCTCCTGAGTAGCTGGGACTACAGGTATGCACCACCGCACCTGGCTAATTTTTTTATTTTTTTAGTAGAGATGGGGTTTCACCATGTTGGCTAGGCTAATCTTGAACTCCTGACCTCAAGTGTTCTGCCTGCCTCAGCCGCCCAAAGTATTGGGTTTACAGGTGTGAGCCACCGTGCCCGGCTGAGAACCCTGTTTTAAAGGCTATTAAAATAAATTTTAAAATTGTCCTTTTGGGACATCTAATCATAAATAACAATGTAGCATTCTTGAATTAATCTACTGTTTTGCAGTAGAAATGGTTCGAATGTATGGGTAATAGTTTTAAAACTTGAATCTTCATTTCACTTGAGACTTCTTTCCACAGGCCATTTTGCAACCTGTGTTGGCAGCAGAAGATTTTACTATCTTTAAAGCAATGATGGTCCAGAAAAACATTGAAATGCAGCTGCAAGCCATTCGAATAATTCAAGAGAGAAATGGTAAAATGTTGAAGTTAGAAATCTAAGTACTAAATGCATTTTTTTTTACAGTTTTGACTATTCTAATATGGTCTTAAATGTAGCTGTCTCGTGTACATTTATTTCACGTTTGAAAGACTTCAGCTGACTTGAGATTTTAGAGTATATGGCTGGGTGCAGTGGCTCACGCCTGTAATCACAGCACTTTGGGAGGCTGAGGCGAGCAGACCATGAGGTCAGGAGATCGAGACCATCCCAGCTAACACAGTGAAACCCCGTCTCTACTAAAAATACAAAAAAATTAGCTGGGCGTGGTGGCGGGCACTTGTAGTCCCAGCTACTTGGGAGGCTGAGGCAGGAGAATGGCGTGAACCCGGGAGGTGGAGCTTGCAGTGAGCTGAGATCGCGCCACTGCACTCCAGCCTGGGTGACAGAGTGAGACCCTGTCTCCAAAAAAAAAAAGAGTATAAACTTCCTGATTTGTATTTGACATCTCAAAGAAAGGAGACCAGAATTCAATGATACTTTGGATTTCACAGAGTTCAATTTTCTGCCCAGCCATTATGTTTATGAAGTTGAGTATTTTTGAATGGTTGTAGTTGTGGTTACTGTTGAGAGGTGTCCATCCTTTTTCTGGCTTAAGATTGTTAGGACCTTTGTAGGAAGCAGTGGTTCTTTTTTTTTTTTTTGAGACGGAGTCTCGCTCTGTTGCTCAGGCTGGAGTGCAGTGGCATGATCTCGGCTTACTGCATGCTCTGCCTTGTGGGTTTACACCATTCTCCTGCCTCAGCCTTCTGAGTAGCTGGGACTACAGGTACCTGCCACCACTCCGGGCTAATTTTTTGTATTTTTAGTAGAGATGGGGTTTCACCATGTTAGCTAGGATGGTCTCGATCTCCTGACCTCCTGATCCGCCTGCCTTGGCCTCCCAACGTGGCCGGAAGCAGTGGTTCTTAAGCTTTAGCAAGCATTGGAAATGGTTGGAGGGCTTGCTGAAGCACATATGGCTGCCTCCCAGTTTCCGATTTAATAGGTCTGGGGTACCGATAATTTGCATTTTTAACAATGATATGGTTTGGCTGTGTCCCCACCCAAATCTCATCTTGAATTCCCACGTATTGTGGGAGGGACCCAGTGGGAGGTAATTGAATTTTGGGGGCAGGTGTTCCCCATGCTGTTCTTGTGATAGTGAATAAGTCTCATGAGATCTGATGGTTTTGGGAAATGGGAGTCTTCCTGCACAAGCTCTCTCTTTGCCTGCTGCCATCCATGTAAGACGTGATTGCTCCTGTTTGTCTTCCGCCATGATTGTGAGGCTTCCCCAGCCATGTGGAAATGTAAGTCCGATTAAACCTCTTTCCTGTGTAAATTGCCCAGTCTCGGGTATGTCTTTATCAGCAGCATGAAAATGGACTAACACAAACAAGTTCCCAGGTGATGCTGAAGCTGCTAGTCCTGGGACCACACCAACACCCACTGTTCTAGGGCACTGGGCAGAGACAGATAAGCTTGTACCAGCATCATGTGGAAGACAAAATGGAACTCAAAGCCCTATTAACCCTGGTTGGCTTTATCTTTCCCCTGACCCTGTGCTTAAGTTCACTTTCTCTCTAGCTCTTCCTGCTCTTGTTCCCTTCTTGTGTACCTGAACTACATTTAACATCCTGACTCAAAACAGCCGAGTTTCTAACCATGCTACTTGTTATTGTACCATTTCCTTTCTAACCCAGATTATCATCTCTGTTTCAAATTTCTTGCTGTGGTAACCTCACCTTAATTTCTATATCTTCGTTAGCTCAATAGATTGCCATGATATTTTTTTACCATGGCCCATAACCTCTTTAATGGCTTGGCAGCAGGACCTTTCCTTCGATTGTTTCTTGAAGATATGAGATCTATAGTTCAGTTGTATCGTTGGCTCTTAAGGGCCTGGAACATGCAACAATAGGGCTTCCGTTGTTGCATGGCAAACATGAGAATTTTGCATGGCCCTTACTGGGGAGTTTCCTCCTCATTTGACTGATGTGAGTAGAGACTCTTAGAGCCAGCCACCATCATAATCATCTACTAGAATCCCAAGATGCTTTCCCCAGCAGCTAATAGCGCTGTTGTCTGTGGGTAGGGGGAAAACACCACCCTAACCCTGAAGAATGCATGACACAGTGCTATTACTTTGATGTGAATAAGTCTGGAAAATAGTCTCTTTCTACTGTGGTTTGCTCTATAAAATCCTTTCCTCTGAATTTTCCTGAAAACTATGCTTTATTCTGATTTATGGGTTAGAGAATTTTAGTAAGTATGTTAGTAAACAAATTTTTTTAGGGGATCAGGAAAAGAAATAGTGAACTTGACAATGGCATTCTTTAGTTTTCAGTTTGGAATTTAATTGGAAACTCATTTAGATTTTAATAAAAAGGGAATAAATATATATCTTGTATCATGTGGATGCCTTAGGCTGTCAGTAACAGAACACTCCAGTGAAGAAAAGATCTCCCAGAACAAGAAGTCCAGAGGAAGGGAGAGAAGGAAGACAGGTTCGGGGTTGGTTAATTTAGTGGCTCACTGATCTAATCAAGGACCCCGACACTTTGCATCTTTATACTCTGCCATTCTCAGGATCTTCTCTCATGATTGTACTCTGGCTGTATTGAATGCAGACTCAACAGTGTCTTATGAAGAAATGGAATATTTCCTCCTGTACATCTCTTTTTGTTAGCAAGACAACAATTTCATGGAAACCCTCCAGTTTTTCCCTCAAGTCCTATTGATTAGGATTGGGGTCACTTGCCTTTCTTAAACCATCTGGCAAGGGGAATGAGACCATTATGATTGGCTTGAACCAATTAGGAGTCACTCTCCTGGGATTGGGGAGGGCCCTGCCTCTAAGTAGTTAGCTGCCTGATAATTCTGCAAAAGCTGGCTTCTGTTAGCAAGGGAGGAGGAGGGGAATGATGTAGAATAATGACTATTGTCAGGCCACAGCATGGGGCATTTTACTTACATTTAAACATAAGGTAATACTTAGTTTCTGCTACAGAATTTCTAATACATGTACTTAAGAGTTTTGCTGGCTGGAAACAGTGGCTCATGCCTGTGGTCCCAGTGCTTTCAGAGGCTGAGGCAGGAGGATCGCTTAAGCCCAGCCTCAGACTTCTGTTTGAGGCTGCAGTGAGCTATGATAGCACCACTGCATGCCAGCCTGGGCAACAGAGCAAGACCCTGTCTCAAAATTAAAAAAAAAAAAAGAAAAAGAAAAGAAAGAATGTTGCCTGACTAAGATCCAGGGGTGAATACCTTAGATTAATGTTGATTATACTCAAAACTGCAGACTATTTGAAAATAGTTCTTAATGATGAGAAAAAGTCAAAGGCTCTCTGGATTCTTTTTTATCTTTTTGGTGCCTTATTAAAGAATTTAGAGAAATTGCAAATGAGAGTATTATTTTGATGGTTTTTAAGTACTTCATACTGTTGTGTTATTCTTAGTACTTTCAGTTTTCCTCAGGAAGATTATTAGGAGAATAATAATTTTATATCTTTTGACTGAGCAAAAATGCACTTAAGATTAATGGATTAGTTAGATGTCAGTTTTCTGATTGTGATATTGTACTACTATAGTTTTGTAAGATGTTACCACTTGGGGAAGCTGGGTAAAGAGTATATAGCAGATTTCTGCATTATTTCTTACAATTGCACTTACCTCAAAATAAAATATTTAATTTAAAAAAATGTATATAAACATCAGGAGGATTAGAGTAATAAAGCTACTTAAGAGTAGACCCAAAATCCTACAGTCATATGTGGATAAAGAAATGGAAGGTAAAAATTAAGAAGCATTCTGCTAATGTTGTGGAATGTAATAATTATAGATGCAAACAGAACAATTATTACCAGTCCACCTGCTTCACAGGAAGATAAAAGTAATAAAGTAAATTAAACCAATATTTTAAGTTACTTTTTATTTTCTTGGGCTGAAGTTGCTACTTCCCTGGTTTATAATTATTAGACCAACATCTGAATAGAAGCTTCAAGGGCAGAGATCGTTTTATTCATCTTTGTATCCCCCCAAAGTGCTTAACACCATGGTTTTATTACACATAGTAAGCAGCACCCTTTTCAATAACATCTGTTATAATATAAATGAAGACTTTTAATGCTATTTCAATTAGCAAAATTATATTTTGTTTTGTGACTCTTCTCATTTAAGGGACACCTTTGAGAGCAGTTTCATTATTAAGCCTAACTCAATGATTTCCGTAGTATATTCTTAGACACTATATGATTATGGAAGAGAAAAACATATTAACAAATTTTTGTTGCCATACATTGTTATTTTTAATTGCCAATAAAATAATTACTAAGAGATATTTGTAGTTAAAAGTGTGGGGTTTTTGGTGGGGCTTATTCTGTAAAATAGGAAAAGGCTTAAAAGATGATAGTTAAAAATGGCCGGGAGTGGTGGCTCACGTCTGTAATCCCGGCACTTTGGTAGGCCGAGGGGGGCAGATGACTTGAGGTCAGGAGTTTGAGACCAGCCTGCCGACATGGTGAAACCCCATCTCTACTAAAAATTAGCTGGGTGTGGTGGTGGGCAGCTGTAATCCCAGCTACTCTGGAGGCTGAGGCAGGAGAATCGCTTGAAGCTGGGAGGCAGAGGTTGCAGTGAGCCCAGATCGTGCCACTGCACTCCAGCCTGGGCGACAGAAAGAGACTCTGTCTCAAAAAAAAATATATATATATATATATAAAATAAAAGATGATAGTTAAAAAGATAATAGCTTAGGATGTTACAGTGATAGATCTGAAGATAACTTGTACTTAAGGAACTAGAACAGTGAGAAATATATGTTTTTAATTGAGTTGATACTATTTCATGTGGTCTTTGGTTTTGAACAGGTGTATTACCTGACTGCTTAACCGATGGCTCTGATGTGGTCAGTGACCTTGAACACGAAGAGATGAAAATCCTGAGGGAAGTTCTTAGGTACCATTCTTTAATTGTTTTTTAAATGAATCATTATTAATATTATATGATCTGTACATATGCTTTTTGCTCAACAAATATGAACTAATAAAATTGCTAAATTCTCTACTGAAAACCATCAAAATGATTTATCAATTTATGACTGTGAATATATTTCTTAGTGACAGAAAAAGTTATTTTCAGGTGACTTATACCAGATCAGTCCAAATGAAAGGGTCTTTTTACACCCGCATCATAGGAATAGGAAAGTAGCCACCAATGGGAAAAAGTTGCAGTAGACCTAGCCTGATCTCTGGAGAGAGGTATAATGACTTGAGCTAAACAGCTTACTCCTTGGCTTCTGGATCTCACTATGGAGGTGGCATATTCTAGGTGTCACATGGTAGGAGGCTGGGCATCCAGATTCCACAGATTGAATAGCTGACTTGGTGATAGTAACCTTCAAGGGAGGGATGACAGAGGCGTCTATCCCAGATGAGTATCTTGCCGGTCTCCTTGTTTCCCCAGTTAAATGATTCTCAGCCAAATGCCTGGCAAGGAGTGTGCAGACCACTAATGGGGTCCACACAGAACTAAGAAATGTTAATGGACATTTCTTTTTCTTTTGGGCCTGTTGTGCCCTGACCTTTACGGGAATTTTGGAAGGAAGGGGCAGTAGTAGCTCCTAATTTTTAAATCTCCTGTGAGAATATATTAGGTTTAGGGCAAAAGGATGCCTATAATCACAGTGTCACTTGCAGACTGTGGCCTTGGCCTTTGGGGTCACTTCTTCTCCAACTATACTACCACACATGACCATCTTCTAGCATCCTACAGTTCCCCCCACTTAGGTACTTTGTCCCACCTCCAAAGCAGAAGAGAGGATCAGAGGATGGGCCTGATGGGAAACTATGGCAGGAGATCCAGGATGCAGTGCTTAATTTCGGGGGTTTGAGTGATTATGGAGAGGGTAGCAGATATGCAGTTGAACTCAACCCTTTCTTGCCACATCCCTCCTTGGATGGCAGGGGCAAATGGGAGCCTGAGACAACACAGAATGCTTTGAGTTTACAGGTTTGAGAGGTAAGGGTGTTTGGTTCAGAGGACTGGTAAAGTTTTGATTTGGACTGGTTGTGTTGGTTGATTGGTGGCCTGAAAACTGGTCAGCACTGTATTTTTAGATTTTAGTTTCCAAGAGCTTTTGAGGGAATATACTACTGTGTAAGTAATAGAACTTAGTTATGAACATGTATAACAGTTGACCTTGGTTACTTTCCAAAAGCACTGTCTCAGTGAACAGTTTACAAAAGTTGATGGGCTTTGGCACAGTGATATCACAAGTGCTTGATGATAGCTCAGATGCCATTGGAACAATGACATTTTATCAAGAGGGGTGTAATGACTCTTATCAAGAGGGGTGTAATTGATCACTCTAAAGAGGGTGATTGAAGTCCTTATTAATGGGATTTGCCATTCAAATTTGGGTTCAGGATTTCAAATCTATTGATCTTTATTCAGCTAGGGTTCATTCAGAGTTCTAGAAGAAATGGGTAGACCTGTATTTTGTGTTACTAACTGTATTATGCTGTATGCCTATGTATGTCTTTCCCAGTTGACTGTAAGCCACTTTAGAGCAAGGCTTGATTATCTTCCATCTTTGTGTCTAATGTGCCTTTTATTGTAAGCTTAGGTTAGCATGTTGCTTAGTTGAATATTTTTTCTTTGACCAAAAAAGGAAATTTATCTTTTTATCTTATTTTTGTATATTTCAGAAAATCAAAAGAGGAATATGACCAGGAAGAAGAAAGGAAGAGGAAAAAACAGGTGCCTACAGAACATATAACAGAAGTATTTTATTGCTGTTATCTCTTATTAAGTTTACACCTAGATCTTACTATTAAAATTTATACTTATGTGGAACTACATAATTTTAAGTACAATGTAAATATTGACCAATAATATTAATATATCAATAATTCTATGTATGTCGTGCATTACTGCTGGCCATCATATTATATAGTACTATATATACTTAACTGTATATAGTACAAAGACCACATAGTACTAATTAATCTTACAGGACATGCATATAAGCAAGAGTAGTCATTTTTTTTGGCAAGTTTAAGCATTTGTTTTTAACTTTTTATACTTTTTTCTCCTTCTTTATTTTTGTCCTGGTAACTCACAGAACAACATTTTTTTTTTTTTTTGAGATTGAGTCTCATTCTGTCACCCAGGCTGGAGTGCAGTGGTGTGATCTTGGCTCACTGCAACCTCTGCCTCCGGGGTTCAAGCGATTCTCCTGCCTCAGCCTCCAGAGTAGCTGGGATTACAAGCGTGTGCCATCACGCCTGGCTAATTTTTGTATTTTTAGTAGAGACGGGGTTTCACCACGTTGATCAGGCTGGTCTTAAACTCCTGACCTCGTGATCTGCCTGCCTCGGCCTCCCAAAGTGCTGGGATTACAGGTGTGAGCCACCATGCCCGGCCAGAACAACCTTTTATACTCTTTTATTTATTTATTTTTTTGGAGACAGTCTCACTCTGTCACCTGGGCTGGAGTGCAGTGGCGCAATCTTGGCTCACTGCAACCTCTGCTTCCCAGGTTCAAGTGATTCTCCTGCCTCAGCCTCCCAAGTAGGTGGGATTACAGGCGTGTACCACCACGCCCAGCTAATTTTTTGTATTTTCAGTAGAGACAGGGTTTCACCATGTTGGCCAAGCTGCTCTTGAACTCCTGACCTCATGTGATCCACCTGCCTGCCACTGTGCCTGGCCAACTTTTTATACTTCTTAATATATAAAGTATATACTTTTTTTTTGAGACTGAGTCTTGTTGTATTGGCCAGGGTAGAGTGCAGTGGCGTGATCTTGGCTTACTGCAACCTGTGCCTCCCAGGCTCAAGCGATTCTCGTGCCTCAGCCTCCCCAGTAGCTGGGATTATAGGTGCCTGCCACCACTCTTGGCTAATTTTTGTACTTTTAGTAGAGACAGGGTTTCACCATGTTGGCCAGACCGGTCTCGAACTCCTGACCTCAGGTGATCTTCTGGCCTTGGCCTCCCAAAATGTTGGGATTACAGACATGAGCCACTGTGCCTGGCCAAAAGTATATACTTTCTTATAAGAGTGTATACTTTATACTTTCTTTTAAAGAGGCCAGACGTGGTGGCTCACTCCTGCAATCCCAGCACTTTGAGAGGCCGAGGTGGGTGGATCACTTGAGGCCAGGAATTCGAGACCAGCAACATGGCAAAACCCCATCTCTACTAAAAATGCAACAATTAGCTGAGCGTGGTAGTGCACACCTGTAATCCCAGCTACTCAGGTGGCTCAGGCATGAGAATCATTTAAATCCAGGAGCCGGAGGTTGCAGCGAGTCAAGATCACACTACTGCACTCCAGTCTGGGTGACAGAGTGAGACTGTCTCAAAAGAAAAAAAAAAAGAAAACTATAATATCTTTGGATCCTTTAGGTAGTGAATTAGTTAAAATGAATCTAAATTGTGTGTTTTTTTAAAAACTGTATTATGGAATCCTGAAGTTATCAGAGGCTAAAACAGAAGAGCCCACAGTGCATTCCAGTGAAGCTGCAATAATGAATAATTCCCAAGGGGATGGTGAACATTTTGCACACCCACCCTCAGGTAAGGTTGAGGTGTACTGATCTTTCTCTAATAATATGAATACATAAACACCATATAGAATGTGCCACTTTCTCATACTTATTTAACTTCAAAAGCCCTGGGAGGGAGTATTGAATGTCTTTGGTATTTAACGTTCTTTGTGAATTTGGTTAAAGAAGTTGCAGACGAGATACTGACCTGAAAGAGAGCGTATAGTCCTCAAGTTTCCGTGTAAAGCCTGGAACCCAGAGTAGAGAGCAAAACTCCTTGAGGGAGCAACTAGCCTTTGTGCATGGCTGCAGCTTACAAGAGAGGTTCACATAACATTTGGTATTCTCTTCCATGCTTACAGTTGTATGGTATTTGTTAGTGAGAAGCTGAACTTGGAAAGATAATATTAAATTTCTTTTCCAATGAATTAAGTACAGCTAGAAAATAAGAGGTAGCCATTTTGTCCAGATATTTGGTCAGAAATCATATCTTTGAAATCAAAATTTATAGGAATCCTTGTAGGAAATACTAGTGGATGACCTTTTCAACATGTGGCAAATCTATTCTCAATATGAACTGATTTTCTATATAAGAAAACAAGTAATTCTGAAACAGAAATTATGGTCATGAATTCAGTTCATTTTATTATGGATTCCTATGGTTTTAAATAAATGTCCTTTTCTAAATTAAAAAAATATACTCTGTGAGGTAGATATTATAATCCTTGTTTTTCTTTTATCTTTTTTTTTTTTTTTTGAGTCACAGTTTTGCTGTTGTTGCCCAGGCTAGAGTGCAATGGTGTGATCTCGGCTCACCATAACCTCCACTTCCTGGGTTCAAGTGATTCTCCTGCCTTAGCCTCCTGAGTAGCTGGGATTACAGGCAGGCACCACCACGCCCAGCTAATTTTATATATTTAATAGAGATGGGGTTTCTACATGTTGGTCAGGCTGGTCTCGAACTCCTAACCTTAGGTGATCTGCTTGCCTTGGCCTCCCAAAGTGCTGGGATTACAGGCATGAGCCACTGTGCCTGGCTACTCTTATCTTTTTTTAAAAAATTATTTTTGTTGAGTCGGGTGTTGCTGTGTTGCCCAGGCTGGGTCTCAAACTCCTGGCCTCAAGTGATCCTCCTGCCTCAGCCTCCCAAAGCACTAGGATTATAGGCATGAGCCACTGTACCCATCCCTTCTTTTTTTTTTTTTTTTTTTTTTAAAGAAATTCAAGGAAGCTGAGCGACTTGTCCAAGATCACCGAACTCTTCAATGGTGAAATTATGACTTACCTTGGTCTTCTGACACTAAATATATTCTTCTAAACCTTAGTTTAGAAGAACTTCTATAATTGAGATTAGTGTGATGTTTACCCATTAATTTTTTAATGTAAGTTGGAGAACAACTTTCTTTAATATGCCTAATTTAAGCTGTTTTAGGTTCACAGTAAAATTGAGCAGAAGGTACAGAGATTTCCCCCATATAGTCCCTGCCCTAGTACATGCCTAGCCTCTCCCATTATCGACTCCCTCAAAAGTAGTACATTTGTTACGTTGGTGAACCTTCCTTGACACAACATTACCAACCAAAGAGCATAGTTTACATTAGGGTTCACTCTTGCTATTGTATATTCTGTGGATTTTGACAAATGTATGATGACATGCATTCACCATTATAGTATCATGTAGTATACAGTTTCATTGCCCTAAAAATTCTTTGTGCTCTGCCTATTCATCCTTCCCACCTCCTAGCCCATGGCAACCACTGATCTTTTACTGTTTCCACAGTTTTGCCTTTTCTAGAATGTCATATAGTTGAAATCATACAGTAGTACGTAGCCTTTTCAGATTGGCTTCTTTCACTTAGTAATAATCCATTTAAGATTTCTCCATGTCTTGTCATGGCTTTGTAGCTCACTTCTTTTTAGTGCTGAATAATATTCCATTGTCTGGATGTGCCACGGTTTGTTTATTCATTTATCTGCTGAAGAAAATCTTGGTTGCTTCCAAGTTTTGACAATTATGAAAAAAGCTGCTATAAACATCAATGTGCAGGTTTTTGTTTGGACATAGCTTTCAGCTCCTTTGGGTAAATACCAATGAGCATGATTGTTATATCTTACAGTAAGAGTATGTTTAGTTTTGTAAGAAAGTGCCAAACTGTCTTCTAAAGCGGCTATACCATTTTGCATTTCCATAGCAGTGAATGAGCATTCTTGTTGCATCCTTGCCAGCATTTGGTGTTGTCAGTGTTCTGGATTTGGACTATTCTAGTAGGTGTGTAGTGGTATCTCGTTGTTTTATTTGCATTTCCCTGATGACATGATGTGGAGCATCTTTTCATATGCTTGTCATCTATGTATCTTCTTTGGTGATGAGTCTGTTAAGGTCTTTGACCCATTATATTTGTTGGGTTGTTTGTTTTCTTTTTGTTAATTGGGTTCATTTTCTTATTGTTGAATTTTAAGTGTTCTTTGTATATTTTGAATAACAGTCTTTTATCAGATGTGTCTTCTGAAAATATTTTCTTCCAGTCTGTGGCTTGTCTTCTCATCCTCTTGATACTGTCTTTTACATAGCAGAAATTTTAATGAAGTTCAGCTTATTAATTATGTCTTTCATAGGGTGTGCCTTTGGTGTTGTATCAAAAAAGTCATAACCATACCCAAGGTCACCTAAATTTCCTCCTATGTTATCTTCTAGGATTTTTATAGTTTTACATTTTACATTTAGGTCTGTGATCTATTTTGAATTATTTTTTGTGAAGGGTGTAAAGTTTGTGTCTAGATTCATATTTTTTCTTTCAGATGTCCATTTTCCTTTCCTCATCGTATTGCCTTTGCTCCTTTGTCAAAGATAAATTGATTATATTTATGTGAGTTTATTTCTGGGCTATTATGTTCTGTTGATCTATTTCTCCATTCTTTTGCAAATACCACACTCTCTTGATTACTGTAGTTTGAAGTCTCCAAGTTGGGTAGTGTCAGTCCTCCAATTTTGTTCTTCAATATTGTGTTGGCTATTCTGGGTGTTTTGCCTCTCCATATAAATGTTAGAATCTGTTTGTCAGTATCCACAAAATAACTTGCTGAAATTTTGCTTGATATTGTATTGAATCTGTAGATCATGTTGGGAAGAACTGACATCTTGACATTGAGTTTTCCTGTCCATAAACATGGAATAGGCCGGGCATGGTGGCTCATGCCTGTAATCCTAGCATTTTGGGAGGCCAAGGCGGGAAAACTGTTCGAGCTCAGGAGTTCAAAACCAGCCTGGGCAATTTGGCGAAACCCTGTCTTTACAAAAAAAATACAAAAATTAGCCAGGCATGGTGGTGCTCGCCTGTAGTCCCAGCTTCTAGGGAGGCTGAGGCAGGAGAATTGCTTGAGCCCACGAGGTGGATGTTGTAGTGAGTTGAGATTGCATCACTGCACTCCAGCCTAGGTGACAGAGTGAGACCCTGTCTCAAAAAAAATAAAATAAAAAAATTAAAAAAAGGCCAGGAGTAGTGGCTCACACCTGTCATCCCAGCAATTTGGGAGGCCGAGGTGGTGGATCACTTGAGGTCAGGAGTTTGCGACCAGCGTGGCCAACATGGTGAAACTCCATCTCTACAAAAAATACAAAAAATTAGCTGGGCATCGTGGCAAGTTCCTGTAATGCTAGCTACTCGGGAGGCTGAGGCAGGAGAATCGCTTGAACCCGGGAGGAAGAGGTTGTAGTGAGCCAAGATCGTGCCATTGCACTCCAGCCTGGGCAACAAGAGCGAAACTTCATCTCAAAATAAAATAAAATAAAAACCATGGAATATTTCTCCATTTATTTAGTTCTTTGATTTCATTAGAATTTTGTAGTTTTCCTCATATAGATCTTGTGCATATTTTGTTATATTTTATATCTAAGTATTTCATTTTTAGGGGTGCTGTGCTAATGTAAATGGTATTTTTAATTTTAAATTCCATTTATTCATTACTGGTATAAAGGAAAGTGATAAACTGTTATTAATTTGTATCCTGTAACCTTGCTATATAATTATTCATTTCAGTTTTTCTGTCAGTTGTTTTGCATTTTCTACATAGATGATCATGTGTTCTGCAAATAAAGACATTTTTATTTATTCCTTCCCAATCAGTGTACCTTTTATTTCCTTTTCTTGTCCTAGTGGATTAGGTAGGACTTCTAGTATGATGTTGAATCAGAAAGGTGAGAGGGGACATTTTTGCCTTGTTTCTGATCTTAGTGAGAAACCTTCTAATTTCTCACCATTAAGTACTGTGTTAAGTTTTAGAGTTTTTCGTAGATACTCTTTATGAAGTTGAGGAAGTTCCTCTCTATTCCTAGTTTACTGAGAGCACCCATTAATTTTAAGGAGTTAGATTCTTATTTGATAGAACAACAGGAGTATATTGAACCAGACGCAGATCTGTGAAGTTACCTTGCTTCTTTCTTTGTACCAAGTCAAACCATTTCTTTTTTATATATATGCTACAGATTGTAAGGAGAAATAGCCTCATTTTAATGATATATATGAAAGCTCCTGCTTTAGGTTTGTCTGTGCTCTAGTTTGCTGACCCAAATTAACTTTGTTTTATATACACCTAAGTACATATACTATTTAAATCTTGTGTCTAACATAAATTGAATAAATTTGCTTTGTCTGCTTTCTTATCTAAGTGAAGCTATAGAAAACTTGATCTCAAACCACATATAATTCAGTTGTACACATTAATGGTACACCATAAATGGTAGATTTCAAAAGTAATGATTTCAATTTTTAAAATAATTTTTTTCAAATGCGCATATCTGATATTTCAGAGAATCACTTCGTACAAAGTGATGGAAGCCCAGTATGAAGACCTGAGTTTGGAAGAATCATGAAGTTGTTTGAGCTTCTGTTTTGTCCTTTTGCCTGTCTTTCCCTCATTCCTGCCAGCAATGGATAGTGTCTTTTCTCAGATTGATGCAGATTTGCCAGAGATGAGATGATCTTTCTTTAGGTTTTCTGGCTTTCTGATCTTCCCTTCCTAGAAATTAGAGAAGCTAAGTATTTGGCTTCAAGTACTTTCCTTTCTAGGCCTGAGAATATACGTATGTTCATAATTAACAAACCCAAGGCAAGAACTGTCCAGAGAAAGAACATGAGTGGAATATAAATGCTTATATGTATGGGTTCCCCCCTCCTCAGGAATTATTTGAACTGTCCCTTCTCCAGTTCTGTGAGTCCACTGAGGGCTAAGCCTACCTCTGCTAACGTCACTCTCAGTAATAACAGCGGTGTTTTACCTCTATCTTTATTTCTGTTAGTTATGTAGCTCCCTGTCTAGGTTGGTTTGGAGTGCTGGTTACAGCTTATCTTTTCCATGGAGATTTCCCTTATTGTCCAAGGGTCTGGAGAGCTTTTCTTCCTTCAACCTCTCTGGCACTGTAGTCAGTCTGGTCACTGCTAGAGGAGTGGTCTGTTGTCAAGTTTCTTGCACAGACAAAATTCTGTTTTCTGTTTTAGTATGTATGCTGGCAAGGTATTTTTTTTTTTTTTTAACTGGCAGGATCAACCAGGTGTGGCAAAAATTTTAATCATTTAGAGACACGTGTGCCATGTTTTCCCATCATGCTTTTAGATCTTAGCATCATTTTAATGTCTTTGCTTGTCTCAGTGTGCTTTCTTTCATAGCCCATGTATTTACACTGAAAATGTTTTATCTTTTTAAAAACAATCACCTTATAATAAAAAATGGCTCAGAGGAGCAATTAGAATGTTAACTCTCTCTCTTGGTTGGCACAGTCACCAAATGGCTGGAAAGTATTTAGTGCTCATGTTTATATGTGCTTCCAAGTTCTGCTTGCTTTAGAAATCTTTACATTTTCATAATGCACTGGCAGGTTTATAGTTATCTTCAATACATAATTATAAACAAAAATTATTGACATTACTGGCATGCACTATTGCAATACAAAAAATTATAGTTTTACATTAATTGTTCTGAAAATATAGGGTGACTTTTTACATGCAAGCAAAAGTTTGGAAACCAATTACATTGTAGTAAGGGATTAGTATACTGTTTATTTGGATTATGTGGCAATCTTATATTATAGTGTAGTTCTAATCTTTAGACAAGGATTTTACCTTTTTGTAGCTATAGTACTGTACAAACAGCAGAAGCATGGTACTTGTTGAGAAGTAGGTGAGAAACTGTAGTTCCAAGCTCCTTAAGGATAGAGACATGATGTTTACTGTTCTTACCCAGTGGCTGGCACAGTATAGGCACTGAATATATGTTGACTGAATGACTATGAGGAAAAACAAGTATTATTAACATTAGCTCATTTCGGTAAACCTAGCCTAATACTTAAAATATTTCTCATAATATTCTAATTGGTCTTATTCTCTACTTATTGCCAGAAGTTAAAATGCATTTTGCTAATCAGTCAATAGAACCTTTGGGAAGAAAAGTGGAAAGGTCTGAAACTTCCTCCCTCCCACAAAAAGGCCTGAAGATTCCTGGCTTAGAGCATGCTAGCATTGAAGGACCAATAGCAGTAAGTAAACGACATCACTTAAGAACTATAAGCAAAATGACAAGGTACTGGGAAATCAAACTTCGAATTGAATCACTCAGTGGGCATCTGTGCTACTTACTAAATGGACTTGAATTTAGATAGCTCCTTTTCTTACTTGACCCAGAACTTATCAGTACTTGGAACAGAAGAACTTCGGCAACGAGAACACTATCTCAAGCAGAAGAGAGATAAGTTGATGTCCATGAGAAAGGATATGAGGACTAAACAGATACAAAATATGGAGCAGAAAGGAAAACCCACTGGGGAGGAAGAGGTATGGCTAGCCTTAATATGTCAAGATTTACAAATCTGGTGGTGGAGCTATCAAAATCAGAATATGTGCAAGAAAGCCTCTAATAAATTTTGCTTGCAGACCCATTCATATTAATCACCTCCTAGTGCAGTAGCTGCTAAGTCTTTTCTAGGAAGTGAAATTGTTGTGATAAGGATTTTTTGAGGCAGAAAATAGCGGTGTCATTATACATTTTTTTCTTACGCTGTTTCTTTACTTGCCCTTCTCTGAGTATGTCAGGGTTGGTGGTCTGTTTCACCTGAGCATTCTGAAATGTTTTATCATAGAGCAGCATCAGTACCACCTTTATCATAGAGCACATCAGCCACCACTTCCCAGAGGGGTTCTCCAAGAAGAGACTTTACGAAGAAGAGATTTAGGAGACCTAGTCTATGTCTGTCTCTCCCTCCGTCCCACAAGAAAGTGCCCCCGATTTTTGTTCATTTGAGGCAGTATGTTGGGAATTTTAGACAAATGACCCTATTTCATACTGTAGCCAATTTTTTCTTTTTTTTTCAGGAAATGACAGAGAAACCAGAAATGACAGCAGAGGAGAAGCAAACATTACTAAAGAGGAGATTGCTTGCAGAGAAACTCAAAGAAGAAGTTATTAATAAGTAATAATTAAGAACAATTTAACAAAATGGAAGTTCAAATTGTCTTAAAAATAAATTATTTAGTCCTTACACTGAGCCTTTTAGTTTCGAACACTTTTGTAAATCCAAATATCTTATTTTAAACACTTTAGGTAAAGGACAGTAGGGAAGGCAGCTACTCATACTGATTAGTTTAATACAAATTCCTGGATGTTTTCCCTTGGAAAGAGGGTATAGAAGGAAACTAGTTGATAGTATGTTCATTCATTCAAACTCGGTTACCTACTGTTTGTGCCAGGCATTGTGCTAAGCACTAAGGATACAGGAGTCAACTAGATTGACAGGGTCACTGCCTTCATGGGGCTAGTGGAGAAGGCCCAAAGACGAAACTGTTAGAAAGGCAAAGTGTAGTGTCCTATGAGCAGGGCTGGCTAAGCCTCTTTAAGCTGAATGGAAGGTTAATTACACAAAGAATAGGTAAGGAACAGTTCAGGTTCTGCAGCAGGAAATAAAGCATATACTGAAAAACTGGAGTATATATATGAATGGAGACGGTTAGCATATGAAATTGGAGACAGGTGGGGTACTGACAGTGCAGAGTCTTACAGGGAATGTGAGGATTTAATTTTTTTAAAAATTATTTTAGAGACAGGATCTTGCTCTGCTGCCCAGGCTGGAGTGAAGTTGCACAATCCCAGCTCTGGATTTTAAATTTTGTAATACCAGCAGTGTCAAGTCATTGAAAAATTTTAATGCAGGGGCCAGGCACAGTGGCTGACACTGTAATCCCAGCACTTTGGGAGGCCGAGGTGGACAGATTGCTTGAGCCCAGGAGTTTGAGATCAGCCTGGGCAACATGGCAAAACCCTGTATCTACTAAAAATACAAAAAATTAGCTAGGCATGGTGGCATATACCTGTAGTCCCAGTTACCTGGGAGGCTGAGGTGGTAGGATCACCAGAGCCCCGGAGGTCAAGGCTGCAGGGAGCTATGATCACAGCACTCCACTCCAGCCTGGATGACACAGTGAGACCGTCTCAAAAAAAAAGAAAAAAAAATTAAAGCAGGGAAGTTAAATGATCAAAATTTTCATTTTTATTGCTGTATGGCAACTAGTGCATGAGGTAGAGTAGTTGTGGGTGTTCCATGTATGAGACAGTCCAATCAAGGGTAGAGGTAACTTGGGCAGTGGTAAGGTAGATTTTACATTTATCATTTACACTTATACAAGGCAGGAGCAAATAGGACTTGGAAAATAGATGTGCAGGATGTAAAAAATACTCACTCTTTCTAGACAAACTCTTACTAAAACACAGGCAAAGGGAATAATCGATTGAGCCTGTTGAAGGAGATGCCACCACTGGGTGTTGGTGTTTAAGAGAAGTGACCCTAAGATTTCTGTAGTCTGTTTAAAGATAAACCACAATAATAGGAGACCTTTCTTTCAGAAACTTGCAGGCCGGGTGTGGTGGCTCATGCCTGTAATCCCAGCACTTTGGGAGGCCGACGCAGGAGGATCACTTGAGGTCAGGAGACCAGCCTGGCCAACATGGTGAAACTCCGTCTCAACTAAAAATACAAAAATTAGCCAGGTGTAGTGGCGGGTAACTGTAATCCCAGCTACTTGGAAGGCTGCAGCAGGAGAATCGCTTGAACCCGGGAGGCGGAGGTTGCATTGAACCCGAGCTCACGCCACTGCATTCCAGCCTGGGTGACAGAGCAAGACTCCATATAAAAAAAATAAAATAAAAAAGGCCAGGCATGGTGGCTCGTGCCTGTAATCCCAACATTTTGGGAGGCTGAGGGGGTGCAGATCACTTGAGGTCAGGAGTTCAAGACCAGCCCGACCAACATGGTGAAACCCCATCTCTACTAAAATACAAAAATTAGCTGGGCGTGGTGGTGCATGCCTATAATGCCAGCTACTCGGGTGGCTGAGGCTGGAGACTCGCTTCAACCTGGGAGGTGGAAGTTGCAGTGAGCGAAATCACGCCACTGCACTCCAGCCTGGGCAACAACAGAGCAAGACTCCATCTCCAAAAAACAAACAAACAAACAAAAAACTTCCAGTCTTGTAATATCCCACGTCCACCCTTTTCTAAGTACAGGATACTCCTGAGATTTAACTTATAATCACATTTTATCTCCTTAAGTCTACCATTATAAACTTTTAAAAAAGGATACCAAAATTAGTGTAACAAGATTTACTCATTTCAGTTACACAATTCCAAACTTTCCCCTGCAGGAAAACCAGTATTTACATTTGTTATATTTTCATCACTAGATGGCTAAGAGGAAATGCTAGTGATTAAAACACAGAAATCTGTTTCATGTAACTTTTTATTAAAAATAGTTTTTATATTGGACACATGTTTACAGATACCATTTTAAGAGGACCTAAGGCATACAAATGTGGGCTTTTGGCTTGCTTCACTGAATGAAGATAAAGATATAAAAACCCAGATCTGCCTGAGGGTAGTCATTTAAAGACAGCCGCTAATGTGGAATTCTCACAATTGTTCTTTTAAGGGATATTTTAAGCCTTGTTCTCTTATCGTCGTAGGTAAGCACTTGTACCATGAAAACCGTAACCTGTACTTCAAGAAAACATTCACATTTCTGCTACAAGAAAAGGTTCTGATGATTTAAATGTTTAAGACTTATGGCAGCTCTTCAGAAAGAAAAAGGAAGTCTTCATAAGATACAGAGATAGGGAGGCTGAGGCGGGTGGATTGTGAGGTCAGGAGTTTAAGACCAGCCTGGCCAAGATGGTGAAACCCAGTCTCTACTGAAAATACAAAAATTAGCCTGGCATGGTGACGGGCACCTGTAATCCCAGCTACTCAGGCTGAGGCAGAGAATTGCTTGAACCCAGGTGGCAGATGTTGCAATAAGCCGAAATCGTGCAACTACACTCCAGCCTGGGCAACAGAGCGAGACTCAAACAAACAAACAAAAAGTAACTAGGAAAGTGTTTTACATGTGGGCTTATTTTAAGAAGAAATTTACTAAAAGCTGAGAGATGGGTCTCAATAAAACTTGATGATTCAAAGAAAGTGGATGGGAACTTTACTGATCTTAGTTTAAAATATCCTGAGTCACCTGCCTTATGAGGTGGAAGGTCTTTCTTTCTTACTATATGTACACCTTTAATTGAAAAGGTGAGAAAAGCTCCATACTGTGATGCTATGATTTCCCCAAGGCTTACCTTCTATAAGTAGTCACTGATAAAGTGCCATTGACCCGCATTTGTTTAGAATTATTTCATTAAAATTGGGGTATGATCTAGCAGTTTATAATAAATATTTATGGATAATTTTATTGGCTTTTAAAAGATACTGTAAAATTGACATATCTCAAAATGGAGTTAATTTATATTTACAACAAACCAAACACAAACATCAATTATGGAATTACAGGGTCACATTTTAATTCCTGAATTTTACAGTTTAGCATTAATATCACCACATGTATACAAATGGTGTAAAACAAGTACAGTGGTATTTTTTAATACAAAATAAACATCTGTTTTATGGAAAAAAACTATACTTCATATCTACACAGACAGCTCATCTTTTCCAAACAATAGCCAAAATTAAAATTAACTACAAAATCTCCAAAACAGGGGAAACTGCTTTAGATTAAACGATTCCAGGAAAAATGGACCCGTAACACATTACAAGGGTGATCTAAAGATTGTGGCTGGAATTACTGTTAAAATTTTTTTTTCCCAATGCATTAAATTGTATTTTGGGGAGATTTTTCTCACTTTGGCATGATCTCAGATCATAGATGAGCAAACTAACATTAAAATATTTACAGTTAACTTGTTGCTCTAAAAATAAAACTTAACTGTTTGCCTCAATTTATTTTTAAAATTCACTTACGTATATGGAATGTGCTTTTACTCTTCTTAAAAAAGCAGCTTTCATATCACACCCTTGTTTACAGAAAAGCTACATGTGCTGCATGCTGACTTTGACACTTAAGTAGCTTCTTGGATCAAAATGGCTTCTAGATAGTAAATGCCACTTAATTCAGCACTATTCTTTGTTGGTCTGTATAAGTAATACTTTAAAACTTGCAGCTCTGGAAAGACAGAGAACTTTACCAACAAAGTAGAAAGTGATTTCAAAGTATCTTCCACAAAAGATTGTACTGGTAGGCAGTTGACAACATTCTGTTCGATCTACTCTCAAATTTCTAGAGAAAATCATTTTGGAATACTACTGTACTGATTCTTGGCCTTCGTTGTCTCTAAAAGTGCTGATTTTAACATTATCTTAAAACTGTCCAGTTTGAATTGAGCTTGTTTTCATCAATATACATATTGAAAATTCCTGGTGTAGAAAACTCAACATGTGCTGAATACGGGGTGTACTTCCCTTCAACTACCTAAAAGGCTGAACTTTTGTTAAATCTTAAAGAAATGGTCCCAACAGCTTAACTTCATTTTTTTAATGATAGTTGAATGTGTTTTCCATAAAAATTTCTTTTAAAAAGAGGCAACTGATTAAAACAACAACATGGCCAGCACCATTATACAAGTAATGTTATTGAGTTTACAACTGAAGTTCTGTAAAATTGTTTCTAGATCGACACCCCGAGGAGCAACCCTGCATTATTATATCAACCTTTTCCCCTCCCCTAAACCGTCCCCAAACCTGTGACTTTTCCTTGCTGAGAAGCTGTCTCCCAGGTTCTGGTTACTAATGTTTGTTTTGACAGCCTAAAAGGCAAACCCCTTAATTACTAGCAAGCAATCAAGTTCCTGGGAAGCCTGATTTTTATTAGAACTAAACTCTCTTAGCTGATATACTGTCTTTTGCTACTCCTTGTATATTTTATAAGTTCAATTGAGAAAGCTTTCTGATTCAGATTTTCAGCTCACTGAACAGTTGCAGCATTGTAAGACCACATGTTGAGGGTCCCCTAATAAATATTTTATGAGCCAAGACGAGGTCTTTTCCTGGGGGACGTTTCTTCTTCTTCATCTTCCTCTTCATCATCTGGATAATCCACTAAGCCAACCAAACTTCCCTATTGAAGAATTTAAAAATTTTTTCTTTAAACATATATAACAAAAAAGAGCTTTTAGTACAAATACAATCACTTGTAAAAATATCAGAAATCGTTTTTCTAAATCATATCAGAAATTAACATTTGAATTTGATAAAAGAACTGCTTGAAATTATGAACGTTTGAGTAGTAATTGGTAGCACTTGCAGTAACCCTTAACTTTTCTATCTGGTTCTTGGATTATTAATGATACTTCAAAACTCAATTCTGCAAAATTTTACTGTGGGAAAATGTCTACTTTTCCAAACAGTAGGGATAACAATTAACAACATTTGGAAGCTGGAAAGGACATTGGAGATGAACTGGTTCATTTCTCTAATTTCATTACCACAAGAAAGCCCCTTGTAGTCTTTGTTCATCTTGTGTATATTTCATCACTAAGTACACATCGTTTTCATTGTGCTTTTGAAGTACAGCTTAAATGGCTGGAGATAAACACATGAAATGATTCCTATAAAATAATAAGTAAAACATTTAGGGCTAGCTCGCTGACCAAAAGAACAATAAGGATGAGGTAATTCGTGGTCTTGGCTTTTGATGAGTAACAGACCTCTGTGAAAATCCTAGAAAAACTCTGGGTACTCTCCAGAAAATTACACATCCACAGGGTTTCATTCATTTTGAGCCAATCCCATGAAAACTTATGTCCTATAGGTTAAGAGGGCTACTGTAAACACTGTATTTAGTTCAAACCCTTCAGACCTCTAGGAGATAAACAAATACAACTGAAGTAACTCATACTTCATACCTAAAGTACTGAGGTATCGGGTTTTACCAGAATGTAACCAAATCAGTATAATATTAACCAACCAAAAAAAGGCCTCTGGGCAGCTAGAAACAGTTATCAGAAAGACTTATATACCTGTCTGAGAATCTGTTTCTTAACTTAATCACACACACATCTTAAGTCTGGATATGCAAGAAGCAATATGGCTAAACTGTTAAAAATAGGCTAACTGTAGGTCTGATGTCAAATTCTAATGACACCACGTTTTATGTAAAAAAAAACAAAAACAAAAAAAAAACTTTGGGGCTGGGCTTATGCCTGTAATCCCAGCACTTTGGGAGATTGAGGCGGATGGGTCACCTGAGAGATAATGAGTTCAAAACCAGCCTGGCCAACATAGCAAAACCCTATCTCTACTAAAAATACAAAAATTAGCCTGGCGTGATGGCAGGCACCTACCTGTAGTCCCAGCTACTCGGGAGGCTGAGGGACGAGAATCTCTTGAACCCAGGAGGTGGAGATTGCACCACTGCACTCTAGCCTGGGCAACAGAGCAAGACTCCATCTCAAAACAAAAACAAAAAAAAACACAAAACCTTGGGCAAGTGGTTTAATACCTCTGCCTCAGTTTGTCTGTAAAATTGGTATAGTAGTATTTAGGCCTCAGTGAACTATTTTGAAATTTAAATTGATGGCCAGGCGCAGTGGCTCACACCTGTAATCCTAGCATTTTGGGAGGCCAAGGTAGGTGGATCACCTGAGGTCAGGAGTTCGAGTCCAGCCTGACCAACATGGTGAAACTCCATCTCTACTAAAAATAAAAAAATTAGCCAGGAGTGGTGGCGCATGCCTGTAATCCCAGCTGCTTCAGAGGCTGAGGCAGGAGAATTGCTTGAACCCGGGAGGCAGAGGCTGCAGTGAGCCAAGATTGCACCACTGCACTCCAGCCTGGGCAGCAAGAACAAGACTCCATCACAAAAATAAATAAATAAATAAATAAATTGATAACCAAACATCTGAAGCACTTCAGCACAGTGCTTCGTATGTAGTTAGTGTTCAATAAGTCCTATTAGCTGCTATTACTACTATCATTTTTTTATTATTTTGTTTCTAAGCCAAACAAATTGGAAGAGAGGAAAAACAAGAAATAATTCTGGTATAAAAAGGCACCAATCTGATAATCAAAAAGATGACAGCAAAGTTACAAAGTTTTAATTATGCTTAGTATTACATATCATAACATACAAACATTTGTATTCCAAATGGTTAACACTTGTTTCTGCCCAAGATTAATAAATTGTCTGAAAAACTCAGTTATACAATTTGAGTTTTACTTATATTATCTCTGCAAACTAACATACATTTAAAACATGTTTACAATAAAAATAATAAAAATGCAAAATATGAAATGTTGGAAGTAAAAAGGCCTGTAATCTAGAGATGCACTTTGTGAAGCTGATTCCATACTTTTAATATGTATCTAGAAATGTACTGTTTTAAAATAGCAGATTGAAATTATACTTACTCTTTTACAATCATGTTCATATAAAAAAAGCTTTTGATGTCAGTACATAAAGTTCCATTTCATTGTTTTAAACCCTTGCATTCCATGGTATGAATATATATATATATATATATTTTTTTTATTTTTTAAGAGTCTTGCTCTGTCGCCTGAGCTAGAGTACAGTTGTGTGATCTCAGTTCACTGCAACCTCTGTCTCCAGGGTGCAAGTGATTCCTGTGCCTCAGCCACCCAAGTAGCTTGGACTACATGCATGCACCACCATGCCTGGCTAACTTTTGTATTTTTAGTAGAGATGGGGTTTCACCATGTTGGCCAGGCTGGCCTTGAACTCCTGGCCTCAAGTGATCTGCCCACCTCAGACTCCCAAAGCCGAGCCACCATGCTCGGCTTCATCATATACTTTAATTCCTGAATTTCTGGTTGGACATTTGGGTTGTTTTTGCAGGGTATTTAGGTAAGAAATTTAAAAAGTAAATACCAGCAAAGAAAACAGGAGAAGAGAGAACAGCAGTTTAGAGTTGCCAAGGCATTTTTGGAAAAGAGAAATCAGAGGCAAGGCAAGTCATACAACAGGAAGAAGCCAAGAACTAAGTATTTGCAGAGGGATACAGAAACGAGAAACTGATTTGTCTTAAGAAAACCCCAGAAAGAAGCTAGGCAGTAAAGGCACCAAAATATTGGGGAAAGCAGGGAAAACAGTTTAATTATAGTAAAACAGACAACTGGGTCATTGATTCTACACCTCTGACAGCCAGGAGATTTCTGTTCCTCCACCATCACCAACTACAGAGAATTCTACAGAGAAAATGACTCTATAAAGAATAAACTCTATAGAGAATGTAATGAACTTTACAGAGCAAAGGACCATATACTTCATGACTTTAGGCAAAGTAAAGGGCATGGGTAAGGCCAGGCTGAAAATGAAAGAATAAATTTAAATTTTGTATACTGAGCAGACACGCCTACCCCACAATAAGCTTTGCTATGTAGGCACTCAGAACACTAACAACCATGCTTATACTTACAAGGTGTAAGAGACTAGCTTTGTCTGTAAAAATTAGATGGCTTCACAGGAGTATGGGGGGAACTACAAACAACTAACACCTCCCGAAAAAAGCAGGGCACTACTCTCTAAGTCCATACCATAAAGTCAAGTTTTTAAAGTGTATAATTTTCACACACCATAAACTCACCCTTTTAGAGCATATAATTCAGTGGTTTTAGTATATTCACAAGTTACGTAATCACCACCAATTCCAGAACATTTCCACCATTTCACCCACCAAAAAAAGTCCCCATAAACAGTCCTCATTCCCCCACCACACCCCACACCACCCAGCTCTTGGCAACCACTAACCTACTTTGTTTCTGCGGATTTGCTTATTCTGGACAGTTCATATAAATGGAATCATACAATATGTGGTCTTTTGTGACTGGTTTACTTCAATTACCACAATGTTTTCAAAGTTAATCTATGCTTAGCATATCAGGACTTCATTCTTTTTTATGGCCAAATAATATCCACTGTATGAATATGCTACATTTTGTGTATCCATTCATCAGCTGAGAGACATTTGGGTTATTCTTACTTTTTGGCTATTATGAAAAATACTGCTATTAACATTCATATACAAGTTTTACAGTGGACACATGTTTTCAATTTTCTTACAATATATACCTAGGAAATGAGGTAGCTGGGTCATATGGTAACTCTGGGTCATATGGTACTCTGACTTTTTGGGGAACCGCCAGACTGTACTCCAAAGCTGCTACACCATTTTATTTTTATATATTTATTTCTTGAGACATTGTCTTAGAGACTCAAAAGTGCAGTGATGTGATCTCGGCTCATTGCAACCTCTGCCCGCTGGGCTCAAGTGATACTCCCACCTCAGCCTCCCGAATAGCTGGGACCACAGGCATGTGCCACCATGTCCAGCTAATTTTTGTAGACGGGGTTTTGCCATGTTGCCCAGGCTGGTCTCGAGCTCCTGGGCTTAAGCGATGCTCCTGCCTCGGCCTCCCAAAATGCTGGGATTACAGGCATAAGCCGATGCACCAGGCCTGTTGTGCTATTTTATATTCTCACTAGCAATGGGTGTCACAATTTACATTCTTGCCAACACTTGTTTTTGTGCATCTTTTTTATTATAGCTATCCTAGAGGATGTGAAATGCTATCATATTGTGATTTTGACTTGCATTTCCCTTACTAATGATGCTAAACATCTTTCCACATGTTTATATGGGCCACTTGTGTATCTTCTTTGCAGAAATGTCTATTAAAATCCTTTGTCCATTTTAAAACGGGGTTGTCATGCTGAGGTGTAAGAGTTCTTTATATATTCTGGATACCAGTTACTTATCAGATATATCATTTACAAATATTTCCTCCCATTTTGTGGATTGTCTTTTCAATTTATGGTAGTATCCTTTGGAGTACAAAATTTTTGAATTTTGAATGAGTCCAATTTATTATTTTTCTTTTGTCACTTGAGCTATTTGTGTCATATCTAAGAAATCACTGCCTAAATCCAAGGTCATAGATATTTATGCCTTTTTTTAAAAAAGAGTTTTAGACTTTCAACTTTTACATTTGGATCTTTTCATCCATTTTGAGAGGAGTTTTGTATATGATGTGAGATAGGGATCTAACTTCATTCTTCTGCATGTGGATATCCAGTTGTAACATTTATTGAAAAGGGTATTGTGGCCGGGCGCGGTGGCTCACGCCTGTAATCCCAACACTTTGGGAGGCCGAGGCAGGCAGATCACGAAGTCAGGAGATCGAGAACATCCTGGCTAACACAGTGAAATCCCATCTCTACTAAAAATACAAAAAATTAGCCAGGCGTGGTGGTGGGCACCTGTAGTCCCAGCTACTCAGGAGGCTGAGGTAGGAAAATGGCGTGAACCTGGGAGGCGGAGCTTGCAGTGAGCCAAGATTGCACCACCGCACTCCAGCCTGGGCAACAGAACAAGACTCCGTCTAAAAAAAAAAAAAAAAAAAGAAAGAAAGAAAAAGAGTATTCTTTCCCCCATCAAATTGTCTTGGCACTCTTATTAAAATCTGCCTTATTTTTTTTTATGAAAGGAAATCCTAAGATCACCACTTGAGTAAAGTTTCCAATATGAAAGAAAGGATCAAAATAAATGACAACAATAACCTATGAAAAAGCCCTTTGGGAGGCCGAGGTGGGTGAATCACTTAAGATCAGGAGTTCCTGACGAGCCTGGCCAACATGGTGAAACCCCATCTCTACTGAAAATACAAAAATTAGCCAGGCATGGTGTCGCACACCTGTAATCCTAGAACATTATAATAAATGCACATTCTATAGAGAAATACACACGTATATGAAATGATATATGCAAGTGGTCACATATTGCAGCAATGATTTTAACTACAAAAAGCTGCAAACAACTTTAATGCCCATCGCATTGATAGGGGCTAATTATAAATTGTTATATCCATACTTTTAAGTTCTATGCAGGAAATCTCTAATGTCCTGATATGAAGAGCTCACCAAGATAAATTTGCTACACAAAGAAGCAAAATAACAGGTTTCTCTACTGTGAATCTGTGACGTGTTTATTTTAGTATCCACAAATGGCTTCTCATTCTGATTTTATATTTTTCCTCATAGAAAATGTTTTACAGTTACACAACTAAAGAAGTATTTTGTGTCTTTATGACATTTATATCATAAAAACAAATGTTTTAATTCATTAGTAGCTAATGTCTAGCCAGCCTTCAACTATAGCAATTAACACTGTTAGTGAAACTGGCTAAACCAAAGGGCAATTGGTGATAAAGAATCTGTCACCACTTACGAATGTGGGCATGGTTTGTTAAGAAGGTTGAGAGCAAATTAAAGTGGTGCTTAACTTCTGTCAACTCCTGTCTTGCTTAATTTCAAAATTCTGTGTCTACAGTGATAGAGCAACTGTTTCCCAAGAACACTGTTTTTATCCCTATCTCTAAAAAGGATGTATAACAGATGTATTCTGTAATCTGCTGTTACTGTCAAGAAGAGTGAAAAAGGTGTTGGTGCTTGCATTTAATTTTGCTCATTCATAAGTAAATTATCTGAAAGGATAATAAAAACTCAGGGAAATATAACAGAAAATATAACAGGAAAACAAAATGAATAGTAGGATATAAAAGTAGGATAGAAAAGGTATGCAGTATTGACATATTATTAGAAATAGAAGACACAGCTAAAAGAGTTCAAAGGTATCTTTGTGGAGGGGAACAGAGGGACTGATTTTTTTCTAATATAAACTTGCCTTTTGGTAATATTTGACTTTTGAAAGTACGTGCATGTATTACTTTGATTAAAAAAAAAAAAGAAAAAAAAGAAAAGCTAATATATATTGAGAAGGTGTCAAGCAGTGTTCTCAGCATTTTACATTTGTTAAATAATTTAATCTTCCCAACAAGCTTATAAAGTAGGTACTACCTTACCCCTTTTTAAAACAAGAAAGTCGGCCGGGCATGGTGGCTAACACCTGTTAATCCTAACACTGTGGGAAGCTGAGCAGGACTGCTTGAGACCAGCAGTCTGAGACCAGCCTGGGCAACATGGCAAAAACCCATCTCTACCAAAAATAGAAAAATTAGCCAGGCATAGTGGCATGCGCCAGCACTCCCAGCTACTCGGGAGGCTGAGGTGGGAGGATCAGTTGAGCCCAGGAGGTGGCGGAGGCAGTGAGCTGTGATCACACCACTGCACTCCAGGCTGGGTGACAGAGTGAGACTCTGTAACAACAACGACGATGACGACAACGACGACGACGACGAAGCAGGAAGGCAGGGAGCTTAAGGCCCAGAGAGATTACTTATACAAGGTGATACAGCTAGAAAGAGGCAGAGCCAAGGTTTGAACCCAAACAATACAACCCTATGGTAAATATTCTTTTTTGAGCAGGGTCTCATTCTCCTGTTTAGGCTGGAGTGCAGTGGCAAGATCATGGCTCACTGAAGCCTCCACCTCTCAGGCTCAAACCATTCTCCTGCCTGACTCTTGAGTAGCTGGGACCACAGGTGTGTGCCACCACACCCAGCTAATTTTTTAATACTTTTTGTAGAGATGGGGTCTCACCTTGTTGCCCAGACTGGTCTTGGACTCCTGCGCTCAAGCGATCCTCCTGCCTTGGCCTCCCACAGTGCTAGGATACTGTGCCCAGCCCAAACATTCTTAATGTAGTGTCACAATATTACTCTAAATTGTCCCATCATAAAGTTGAAAACTAATTTTAAAATTTTCCAGTTGAAAAACATAAAATATGTTTCAAATACCGAATACCATGAAAATGCTATTGTCAAGAGCCTATCTCACTATACTACTGAATGAAAATTCTACATTTTTGTAAAATAAACTCAGACTTATATTTTGTGTTCCAAACAAGATGCATTCCTTTAGTTAGGTATGTACTACCAAGGTGTTTCTGCTTGTCTTTTACCTTTATACAATAGTTGTCCCATATTTATGCCTTTTTATTTTAAGCCACTCCTTTTTGGGAAAAAAGGATGATTTCATATAACATATGAACAAGAAAAATGTTTCATATAAAATTTAAACTTGTTTATAAAAAAAGTAACCAAGGGAAATACATTTGTTATAAGAACAACAGAAAGTCTAATATCCTTAACTAAAGATTCATCGACAATAATATAATCCAATTTGCAGAGAAGAGCAGATTCAAAAGGCTAATATTTAGCCTTACTACTAATAAAGTATACACAATTGGAAATGAGATATTACATACTGTCTTCCCTACCTAACTGGCAAATACTAAAAATAATTATAGCACTGGCAAAGCTGCAATTGGCCAGGCACACTCATACACAGTTTATGGTAACATAAACTGGCATAGACTTAATGAAGATGAATTTCACCGTATGTGTGAAGACATTCTACTACTAAACTATCCAAGAAAATAATTTAAAATGCAGTAACACTAAGTAGTCAGTGAAATATTAGAATCAACTTAAGTGCTCCAAAATAGAATGGGGGACAGGGAGGAAGGATGCTTACTTACATTTATTATCATAAGCCTAAATAAAATGAAATTCTCTTTGGGAGGCCGAGGTGGGCGGATCATGAGGTCAAGAGATCGAGACCATCCTGGCCAACATGGTGAAACCCCGTCTCTACTAAAAATACAAAAATTAGCTGGGTGTGGTGGCACGCGCCTGTAGTCCCAGCTACTTGGGAGACTGAGGCAGGAGAACTGCTTGAACCCGGGAGGCGGAGGCTGCAGTGAGCCGAGATCACTCCACTGCACTCCAGCCTGGCGACAGAGTGAGACTCTGTCTCAAAAAATAAAATAAAATAAAATAAAATTCTACAATCAACGTTTTGATAACAGAAAAATTCTAAACAATTCATTGAAATTGTTTTGATTATCCAAATTTTTTTCAGTAAACATGAAAAAAATCTCACAGACAGGAAAAGCAAAGTTTGTGTGTAATGCTGTTTCACCTACCTTGGTGGCTGTTACTGACGTAGGCAAGTTTGTGGTTTTGGAAGAGGATCCATTAGAAGTTGCTGGTGGTGTCTGAGCCACTACAGATTTACTGTTTGTTCCATTAGCAGCACTGGCAGAGTGGGAGAAAGTAAATTTGAAGCCACCAGGAGATGTCCTTTTGGGAAGGTTTTCCTTGTCTTCACTTTCTTTTGCTAAAGCAAAAGTAAAATTTTGAACGTATATCAATAAATACTGCTAAGTCAAAACATCTAAAAACAGCAGTAATTAAAAAACTTATAAAACATTGCTGCCCGGGCATGGTGGCTCACGCCTGTAATCCCAACACTTTGGGAGGCTGAGGCAGGCAGATCACCCAAGGCCGGAGTTCAAGACCAGCCTGACCAACATGGAGAAACCCCGTCTCTACTAAAAATACAAAATTAGCCGGGTGTGGTGGCGCATGTCTATAATCTTAGCTACTTGGGAGGCTGAGGCAGGAGAATCACTTGAACCTGGGAGGCAGAGGTTGTGGTGAGCCGAGATCGCACCACTGCACTCCAGCCTGGGCAACAAGAGCGAAACTCCATCTCAAAAAAAAAACAAAAAAACAAAAAACAAAATAACACCAAAATTAATTGCCTTTGTTTCCTAAGAACTTTTGAAAAAGAACATGATGTGTACAGTGATGATATGGTCTGGCTCTGTGTCCCCACCCAAATCGCAAATCAAATTGTAATCCCCACATGTCAGGGGGAGGGACCTGGTGAGAGGTGACTGGATCATGGGGGTGGATTTCGCCCTTGCTGTTCTTGTGATAGTGAGTTCTCACGAGATCTGGTTGTTCCAAAGGGTGGCACTTCTCCCCTTGCTCTCTCTCTCCTGCTGCCATGTAACACATGCCTTGTTTCCCATTCACCTTCCGCCACAAGTTTCCTGAGGCCTCCCCAGCTATGTGGAATTTTAAGTCAATTATACCTCTTTTCTTCATAAATTACACAGTCTCAGGTAGTTCTTTAGAGCAGTGTGAAAACGAACTACACAGAAAATTGGTACCAGGAATGTGGTACTGCTATAAAGATACCTGAAAATGGCAGGGCGCAGTGGCTCACGCCTGTAATCCCAGCACTTTGGGTGGCTGAGGAGGGTGGATCACTTGAGGTCAGGAGTTCAAGATCAGCCTGGCCAACATGATGAAATCTATTCTCTATTAAAAATACAAAAATTAGCTGGGGGTGGTGGTGCACACCTATAATCCCAGCTGCTCTGGTGGCTGAGGCAGGAGAATTGCTTGAACCCTGGAGGCAGAGGATGCAGTGAGCTGAGATTGTGCCACTGCACACCAGCATGGACGACAGATTAAGACTCCATCTCAAAAAAAAAAGATACCTGAAAACGTGGAAGCGACTTTGGAACTGGGTAACAGACAGAGGTTGGAACAATTTGGAGGGCTTAGAAAAAGACAGGAAGATATGGGAAAGTCTGGAACTTCCTAAAGACTTGTTGACTGGTTTTGACCAAAATGCTAACAGTGATATGGACAATGAAGTCCAGGCTGAGGAGGTCTCAGATGGAGGTGAGGAACTTATTCGGAACTGGAGTAAAGGTCATACTTGGTATGCCTTAGCAAAGAGACTGGCGGCATTTTGTCCCTGCCCTAGAGATCTGTGGAACTTGAACTTGAGAGAGATGATTTAGGGTATCTGGTGGAAGAAATTTCTAAGCAGCAAAGCATTCAAGTGGTGGCCTGGGCTGGGCACAGTGGCTCATGCCTGTAACCCCAGCACTCTGGGAGGCTGAGGTGGGTGGACCACTTGAGCTCAGGAGTTGGAGACCAGCCTGGCCAACAGGGTGAAACCCTGTCTCTACTAAAAATACAAAAATTAGCTGGGCGTGGTGGCACACACCTATAGTCCCAGCTACTTGGGAGGCTGAGGCAGGACAATCAGTTGAACCTGGGAGGCAGAGGTTGCAGTGAGCTCAGATCATGCCACTGCATTCCAGCCTGGGCAACAGAGAGAGACTCCATCTCAGAAAAAAAAAAAAAAGAGGCCTTCTGGCTGTTTCTAAAAGCGTACGCTCATATGCATGAAGAAAGAGATGGTCTGAAATTAGAATTTATATTTAAAAGGGAGCAGAGCATAAAGTTTGGAAAACTTGCAGCCTGACCATGCAGTAGAAAAGAAAACCCCATTTTCTGGGGAGAAATTCAAGCTGGCTGCAGAAATCTGAATAAGTAACAAGGAACCAAATGTTAATTCACAGGCCCAGAGGCCTAGGAGGGAAAAATGGTTTTGTGAGCTGGGCCCAGGGCCCTGCTGCTCTGTGCAGTCTTGGGACACCCTGCATCCCAGGTGCTGCAGCTCCAGCCATGGCGAAAAGGAGCCAAGGTACAGCTTGGGCCATGGCTTTAGAGCATGCAAGCCCCAACTCTTGGTGGCTTCCATGTGACACTGGGCCTGTGGGGCAGAGGCAAGAACTGAGGTTTGGTAACCTCTGATTCTCAAACCACCTAGATTTCAGAAGACATATAGAAATGCCTGGATATCTAGGCAGAAATCTGCTGCAGGGGCAGAGCTCTTATGAAGAACCTCTACTAGGGCAGTGCGGAAGGGAAATGTGAGGTTGGAGCCCCCACACAGAGTCCCCACTGGGATACTGCCTAGTGGAGCCATGAGAAGAGGGCCACCATCCTCCAGACCCCAGAACAGTAGATCTACCAACAGCTTGCACCATGCACCTGGAAAAGCCACAGGCACTCAACTCTAGCCCATGAAAGCAGCCATGGGGGCTGTACCTGGCAAAGCCATAGGGGCGAAGCCAGCCGTGGCCCTGGGAGCCTACCTGTTGTATCAGCATGCCCTGGATATGAAACATGGAGTCAAAGGAGATTATTTTGGAGCTTTAAGATTTAAAGACTGCCCTGCTGGGCTTCGCACTTGCCCAGGGCCTGTAGCCCCTTTGTTTTGGCCAATTTCTTCCATTTGGAATGGGAGCATTTACCCAATGTCTGTACCCCCATTGTATCTTGGAGGTAACTAACTTGTTTTTTATTTTATAGGATCATAGGCAGAAGGGATTTACTTTGTCTCATATGAGACTTTGGACTTGGACTTTTGAGTTAATGCTGGAATGAGTTATGGGGGACTGTTGGGAAGGCATGATTGGTTTTGAAATGTAAAAAGGACATGAAATTAGGGAGGGACCGGGGTGGAATGATATGGTTTGGCTCTTGTCCCCACCCAAATCTCATTGTGAATTGTAATCCCCAGGTGTTGGAGGAGATGATTGAATCATGGAGGCAGAAAACCCCCTTGCTATTTTTGTGATAGTGAGTTCTCACGAGATCTGGTTGTTTCAAAGTGTGTGGCACCTTGGCTGGGCTTGGTGGCTCATGCCTGTAATCCCAGCACTTTGGGAGGCCAAAGTGGGTGAATCATCTGAGACCAGGAGTTCAAGACCAGCCTGGCCAACATGGTGAAACCCCATCTCTATTAAAAATATAAAAATTAGCCGGGTGTGGTGGTGCATGCCTGTAATCCCAACTACTTGAGAGGCTGAGGCAGGAGAATTGCTTGAGCCCAGGTGGCAGAGGTTGCAGTGAGCCGAGATCACGCCACTGCACTCCAGCCTGGGCAATGAGAAGGAGACTCCATCTCAAAAAGCAAACAAACAAACAAAAGTGCGTGGCACCTCCTCCTTCACACTCTCCGTCTCCCGCTCCACCATGGTTAAGATATGCTTGCTTTCCTTTCGCCTTCAACCATGACTGTAAGGTTCTCGAAGCCTTTCAGCCATGTTTCCTGTTAGGCCTACAGAACTGTGAGTTAATCAAACCTCTTTTCTTCATAAACTACCCAGTCTTAGGTAGTTCTTTTTAACAGTATAAAACGAACTAATACAAGTGGTAAGTCTTTATTAGCTAGAATCTTAGAAATCTCAGTATTAGAAAGGACCTTACGGATTATAACAAAATTAGCCATTCTATGCTAGAACTCTACATTGTGGTATCTAGCACATACATCTAAAATCTCATTAGCTGTCTGACTCTTCCTTTTATTGTCTCCCTGTAGCTTCCACTCACTGACTCTACACTTCTTTACTCGTGGTAAAAACCTAGTAATTTCTCTCACAAGTCAATATTCCAAATGCCTAAAGACAATGATCAAGTCCGTAAGTCCTAAATATTCCAGGTTCCTTTTTCTGTTTGTGTTATGACATAGGTGTCCAATCCCTTTTAACATCTGGTTATTATTTTTATATATGATTCTTAACAGCGTCTCACTCAACACTGGATACAGAACTTCAAATACGGCTGTACTGCCTCTTTTGACAATAGTCAGGGCAGTACCTGTAATGAGTAAAGGCAGAAGAATTTGTCTAGCAAAGGTACCGATTTCTTAGGATATTTTAATGAGCTTTTTGCTCCGCCACGCTGAGGCAAATAAAACTCATCAAACTAATGAGTTGAAAATGAGTACGAACAATAGTTTCAAAGAAAATGTAATAAATGAAATTAATTTTCTGAGAATTGTCTTTAGAAAATGTCACATTCAAAATCACAAACTTACATAATAAATCCAAGAAAGGCTTTTATCTTCTAAGACATAAATTTTTTTTGTTTTTGAGATAAGGTCTTTCTCTGTTATTAAGCTGGAGTGCAGTGGCAGCTCATGGCTCACTGCAGCTTCGACCTCCTGGGCTCAAGTGATCCTCCAGCCTCAGCCTTCCTAGTAGCTGGGACTCCAGGTAAGTGCCACTGTGCCCATTTAATTTTTGTGTTTTTTTGTAGAGACAGGGCTTTACCATGTTACCCAGGGTGGTCTGGAACTCCTGGGCTCAAATGATCCACCTGCGTCAGTCTCCCTAAGTGCTGGGATTACAGACGTGAGCCGCCATGCCCAGCAAGGTATAAATTTTAATTAAATATTTAAATGATATACTCAGGGCAGTATTCCAAAAAATGGTAATTCCTCAGGCCACAGAAGTAAAATGGTTAGTTCTTTTGAAAGATATATTACTAGCAAGATCTTCATTTTATAAAACAAGTTAAGCACATCTGAAAGCCAGGGGAAGTTTTACTTTTTCACTTCTCTTGTTAGTATATCTTTATGTAACTTTTGTAATTTTAAAATTTCAAAGAGCAAAGTTACTTGTTTGAGCTCAGTTTATCAGCTGTAAAAGACACAGGCAAAGTACTCTAGAAGGTTTCTATGAAGCTATATGGTCTCTGTTACTACTGAGAATTTCAGTATAAAAATAAAGCCAAGACTATTCACAGAAAGAAAAGTATAAGTAGATAATTCAATTTCTAACTAGCAAATTAACAGCATTACAAAATAGCAAGTTTGAAGAGAAACATTTTAAACATGAAAACAATTCCCAGACAGATTTGGAAAAAGTACATAATTTTAAAAGAACACAATTTGGTATAAAATTTTTGTCTTTCTTGCTTTGTAAACTATAAACAAACCTTCACAAGCAACAAAATAATTTCTGCACTAAATAAGAGGGTACACTGTGCAAAAACTCCGAATTTTAATACCTTTTTTAGTCTCCATAAACTTTTCATAATTATCTGGAAAATCATCTTCTGGCTTAGATTTTTCCACTGGTGCCACAACTGCTTTTCCTTCCTCTTCTTCATCTTCATTAAACCACATTTCTTCATCCTCTTCCAAGGCTTTTGCATCTCTGCGAAATCTGTTACTACGCAATATAGATGGTACACTGTAAGAAATATATCACAAATATTGAGTAATGATTTAAAGTTCATGATCAGATTGAATTAAAGGAAAAATATGTATAACCAAGATGAACTGAAGTAATTTTAACTGACTATAATTTATATCAAAATAATCTCTGTAATGATAGAAGATGTAGCCAGAGAACATTCCAAAATATTTTAGGATGTTGTAAATTAAACTAAATATTCTTCGTAAGTTACAACATGGAGTAGTAATTCAACATATAAATGATATGGGGTAGGGGGGACGCCTTACCCTCCTATTCAACTCTATGCTATCCAGTGATGGAAAGAAAATTCCTCAGTAAATTTCACATGGAAAATCTGAACTACAAACAATTTTGGACACAGTTTTGTAGGCTATAAAAGCAGTATACTTAAACAATACCTGTTCAGTTTCTGATTTTGTCTGTCTTTTTCTTGCTCATATTTAGTCTTCAATCCTTTGAATGTCTGAACATATTCAATCGATTCAAGTGCTTTATAAAAGTTTTCAACTATATGGGCAGTAAGAGACTTGATATCTTCCTGTATAAGCACAAAATTTACATTTAAAATATAATACAATGCTTGTTAGAAGAAAAACTTTAAAATTTTGTTTTGTAGTTCTAAAGCTGATCAAAAAAGGTTTTTCAAAATCACCTTCCAAAATGTAATGTCCTGGTTTCTTTACACATGAGTCAGGACTGCACAGAAAACTTGAAAAAAAAGGAGAAGCAATTTACTGGAGCCCTTTTATAGGACTATAAAGAACATTCGAAAAGTAAATAGATTTATTTTACACCTTCTATTTTTTGTATTTATATATATATAGCAGTTTACAATTTAAAAAGCACTTTTACATACAATTTCATTTCATCTTCACAACAATTCTATGAGATAGGTTTTATTATTCCCATTTTAGAGAAAAACCAAAATTGAGGCTCTAAGAGAGGCTGGATGGTTTGATCCAGAGCACACGGCTGGTTAGAGGGCAGATGTTAAAATTACATTTTCAAAATACTCATGGTGATGGATACCCCAAATACTCGGACTTGATCATTACACATTCTATGCATGTAAAAATAAATACATGTACCAAATACATCTGTACAATATTATGTATTAATAAAAGAAAAACATATTTTTCAACGAACAGGTCTTATTTAATGACTTCCTGTTTAACTGCTATCAAAATGGGATATGGTTGTGGTGGTTTTCTTTCTGGTACATTTGTTAAGTTTTCAAATGAGCCTAACTCTGCCACATACATTATATAGGAGCTGGCAAAGGCTTGATGACAAAGAGATCTCTCTCAAGCCTTTCCCACATCAGAGGCTGGCTTTCACACATAGAAGAAGAAAAAACAACAGAGGACACGTGTTACCTAAGTAATAAGAAGCAAAGATTTCTCTGACTATATTATACACACAGATCTGATAAACTATCTGGAACTCTACTTGTCTATTCCTATAGTCTTCCAATAGTATAATATCTGTGAAATAAACTAACTGATAGTAATAACTTCTAAATTCTAAACCATCACTGCAAATGCATGCATGCCCAGTAGGCTTATTTTAAAAAAAAAATTAAAGTTGTGATTGAGCACTTTACAGATAACACTACATAGTAAGAAACACACAGGTCATTTCTTGAAAAGATACACCATAATTTGGTTGCATTATGGATTTTAAGTCTTAAAACTAGTTCTCCTGTACTTCTCAATTGAAAAAAAATATGCAAATCAGAAATTAGAAACCTAGGTAATGGCTCTATGTTATATGTGAAACGAAAAAATACATTAAGTTTTGGGGCACAAGGTACACAAATCGACCACTCAAACTTATTTTCAGAAAAACAATTCCATCATGGGCATAGGGACACGGTTGTAAACTCTACCATTTGCTTTATCTGTATCTCACCAAAATTTTAAAGGAGAATAATATAAAGTAAATAAAATATAAAGCTTTGATTTATTGCAGCAGTACAATGGGAACTAGTGAGCTAGTTAACCATGTTCCTTCTTTTACCAGGTTAAAGACTTCTACCCTCTTCATCCTTTTAAAAATCATATACTTGGCAATTGACCACTTTTAGAAAAACAATCCAGTCAGCCAAATAATCTTCATATGAGAATAGCATGTTATCAGCAGAAATCTGATTTGTAAGAAATAAAACTAGATAATGAATTTCTAGCTTGGACTTTCGTTTTTCAAATTATTTCCAGCCAGGTGCAGTGGCTCACACCTGTAATCCAACACTTTGGGAGGCTGAGGTGGGAGAATTGGTTGAGCCTAGGCGTTTGAGACCAGCCTGGGCAACAAAGGGAGACCCCATACCTAAAAAAAAATTACCATTAGCCAGGCACTTTAGTGCATGCCTGTAGTTCCAATTACTCAGGAGGCTGACGTGGGAGGATCTGCTTGAGTCCAGGAGGTCGAGGCTGCAGTGAACTGTGATTACATTATTGCACTCCAGCTTGGGCAACAGCATGAGACCTTGTCTCAAACAAAACAAAACAAAAAATAAAACCCAAATTCTTTCCAACTATGTGGCCATTTCCTCAGTGGAATGATTTCGGTGTAAGTACAGGTGAAGTAAATTTGTTGTACTGGTTCTACAGTTACCTGTTGCATTCCTGTTATTCACATAGATTGCCCTCCAGATTGTTTATGACAAATCTTCTGTTGCCTAAAACTAAGCTGGGACAAAGCTTCAAGTTCTGACTGGTCCTGATTGTGCTACTATCCAAAAGGATGTTCTTGAATAGGTCACTTAATAACTTTGGGTGTCTTAATTTCCTGATCTATAAAATATGGTAATTGGAGTAGTCCATCTAACTTCCTGATCTCTTTAACTTAAAATTCTAGGATTCCATCCTACCTTTTATGCATGTTGTATTAATGCCTACCAAATGAATTTTTTTTTTTTTTTGAGACAAGAGTCTTGCTCTGTCACCCAGGCTGGAATGAAGTGATGCAATCTTGGCTCACTGCAACCCCACCTCCTGGATGCAAGTGGTTCTTGTGCCTCAGCTTCCCAAGTGGCTGAGACTACAGGCGTGTGCCATCACACTCAGCTAATTTCTGTATTTTTAGTAGAGATGGGGTTTCATCATGTTGGCCAGGCTGGTCACGAACTCCTGACCTTAAGTGATCAGCCCGCCCAGGTCTCCCAAAGTGCTGGGATTACAGACGTAAGCCACCACGCCCAACCCCAAGTGAATTATTTTTCCATCTTTCTATTCTTTTTAAATCACTACCTCTACAATAAAAATATCACCTTTTCCTAAAAGATCACGTGAATAAGGCATGATTGACTGAAATGTCCACATACACCAAATGAGATCATGAAACATTTGGCCAATAAAAATGGAACTGAGAAAATCAAGTAAATATGGGCTGAAAGACTATGCTGAATTTCACTTTTATATTTCACAATTAAAAATATTAGCGTTAAAAAATATCAGTGTCAAAAGTAAAAACCACTAAACTATAACCATGTGGCAAATAAGAATTAAAAAGCTACTGATTTTTAAAATTTCTGTTTATTAGAATAGATTCTAAGACACATGGAATATATAATTTCAGGGGTGAAAAGGGAATGAAGTCACTTTGCTTACATGTAATTCTTTTACATAAAAAATTATTTACATATAATTACATATAATAACAGTTGTTTTATATAAACTTACCACTCTTATAAATTCAAACAACTCAATAACAGCTGAATTCAACAGATTGTACCGAGTTCCATTATCCAGAAGTGCATTTATAACTGGCTCAAAAAGATTTCCCTTCGTGATGTAACGATTATAAAATTCATCTTTAAGTCCAATTATCCGCCTCATAAAGCGAAGGGCACCTAATTAAAAATAATATAGGGAATAAGTTAATGATCTTACTAAAATCAATTATTATACAGGTGTTTTTCCACCATAAAGCAATGTATATGCTCTTCTAAAATGAAAAGTAAAACTGTGTATAAAGTAAAAAGTAAACTCCTCTAAAATGAAAAGTAAAACTGTCTGGTAAAACTGGACTTTGAGGAAAATAGAGCTGCAGAGGACCGCTCAAAACCTGTACAACTTTGTAGCCAGAACTAACAACAACAACAACAACAACAAAACAGTAATTGGAATCTAGGAGATAAACTACCCAGGCAGGTAGCTCTATGACAGAGATTTAAAAATATGCAAAATCCATAGACTGCAAATGCTAGCAGTATTTACAGCAGTGCTGGTGGATGCTGAGACAACGCAGTGAAGGCAGCTCAGAATCAGTGGGGGCACTGTCATTAAGGTGGGCACAGGAGTGGGCAACCCACCATGAGCTAAGATTGCCTTGCCTCTCTGAGGGAGGGAGCTTTAGAGGCAAAAGCTTGTTTTCAGTTTTCTGAAAACACAGCTAAAGTGTGGGCAGCAAGCCACCCAGGTGCCGAGGCAAGAGACTGAGGGCACGAGCTGTTCTAGTATAATAAAATATATAAAATAAGAATAGTTATACTAGATATAGATCTTAGATATGATTATATATGAATATCATTAATCATTAGTTTGCAGTAATTATTCTTTATTCCAATATTATAATAATCCTCGCTCTACAATCATAACCTAGGAAAAACCAGGCCATGCAGAGATAGGAGCTGAATGTACATACTGAGAAGTGACCAAAAGACCGGACAGGGCCACCAGAGGGCTCCTTGGTCTAGCGGTAACGCCAGCGTCTGGGAAGATGCCCGTTGCCAAGCAGACCATGGTCTAGCGGTAGCGTTAGTGTCAAGGAAAAACACCTGCTACTTAGCAGACCGGGAAAGGGAGTCACCCTTTCCCTGGGGGAGTTTAGAGAAGACTACTCCTCCACCTCTTGTGAAGGGCCTGACATTAGTCAGGCCCACCTGCAGTTATCCAGAGGCCTAATCGTTTCCCTGTGATGCTGTGCTTCAGGGGTCATGCTCCTAGACCACCTTTATGTTCCATCCTGTACACCTGGCTCTGCCTTCTAGAAAGCAGTAGCAAATTAGTGAAAGTACTAAAAGTCTATGATAAGCAGAAATAATGGTGTAAGCTATCTCTCTCTCTTTCTCCTCTCTCTGCCTCGGCTGCCAGGCAGGGAGGAGCCCCCTGTCCAGTGGACACGTGACCCATGTGGCCTTACCTATCAATGGAGATGGTTCACACTCCTTATTCTGCCCCTTTGTCTTGTATCCAATAAATATCAGCGCAGCCTGGCATTCGGGGCCACTACCGGTCTCCGCGTCTTGGTGGTAGTGGTCCCCTGGGCCCAGCTGTCTTTTCTTTTATCTCTTTGTCTTGTGTCTTTATTTCTACAATCTCTCATCTCTGCACTCGGGGAGAAAAACCCACCAACCCTGTGGGGCTGGTCCCTACACTAAAGAGGCTCCTGATGCCAGATGCCAATCACATAAAGGAGATCTAAAGGTTTTTTACTTCTCTGATGAAGACTATTTCCACTCACACTATTCTACTTCTCCTTGCCTTGAAAAAAACATTTGTGCTGAGGAAGGCAGATCACGAGATCAGGAGATCGAGACAAGCCTGGCCAACATGGTGAAACCCCGTCTTTACTAAAATACAAAAAATTAGCCAGGTGTGCTGGCAGGCGCCTGTAGTCCCAGCTACTCGGGAGGCTGCGGCAAGAGAATCACTTGAACCCTGGAGGTGGAGGTTGCAGTGAGCTGAGATCGTGCCACTGCACCCCAGCATGGGTGACAGAGTGAGACTATGTCTCAAAAAACAAACAATTTGTGAACCAATCCTATCTTCGTATTATAATTACATCATTCTCTTATGTACCAATTGCTTACAAGCTATTTTACCTGGCTAAATATGCACTGTGGCAGATCAGATTGTATTTGTTAAAAGTAAAACAGAGTAATGAATAAGAAGTACAACTTGACTTCACATTTTAGGACACTGAAAAGAAATCTCCTTTTTAACTCGTGACTAGCTAAATAAAGCTTACTAAATTTAGCAATATTACTGCTAAAAATCTTATGGAACAGGAAGGACTATAATTTCAATCCTTTATTTTTATATGTTGATCATTTAACTTGTATCCTTTCCCCTAAGTAGTTTATTCTACAGATACCACTAGTCAAATCTTCAAAACACAAGGCTTCTGATTTTATAAGTCATTTTCTCATTCCAACCCTCTGTTCATAGATGAAACTCATTAAACAAAGAAGTTATGCCTGTCACAAGAGGTTCTAAACATTATCTGAGAATAAAACAGAAATAGGCCACATAAGGTATAAATGTTAACTGTAACACCAAACAAGTATAGGGAGAAGTGTTAGACTTACAATCTTCCCTCTTTTTGTGGCAGGATAAGAAATGGTTTACTTAAGATGCAGAAGACTGAAGCACTGGCAAGTTTGTGAGCAAAGAGGCACAATTCTACACTGCTGGTAAATGAACTGACATGTACACAAAACTACAGTTACAACAGCACTGCTTATAATAGAAATCTTGAAACAATATAAACATTTAAATATTGGAAATTGTGGCTGGGTGCAGCGGTTCACACCTGTAATTTCAGCCCTTTGGGAGGCCGAGGAGGGTGGATCATGAGGTCAGGAGTTTGAGATCAGCCTGGCCAACATGGTGAAACCCCATCTCTACCAAAAATACAAAAAATTAGCCAGGTGTGGTGGCAGGCACTTGTAATCCCAGCTACTTGAAAGGCTGAGGCAGGAGAATCACTTGAACCCGGGAAGCAGAAGCTGCAGTGAGCCGAGACTGCGCCACTGCACTCCAGCCTGGGCAACAGAGCAAGACTCTGTCTCAAAAAAAAAAAAATGGAAATGCATTCAATTGACATGTTCCTATTAAGGGAAGTATTCTGCAGTCATCGAAAAGTACTATTTAACGAGCCAAATAGGAAAATCTGTCTTAAGAACATCAAACATTCCAAAATTAATATAAAAATATAATGTAATTCCAATCAAAATGAACTGGATACAACCAGTTATCATGAAAGAAAAAAATGTCTAAGAACAACCAAGACAAGTATGAAAAACAAAAGTGAAGGGGTCTCAGCAGGTATTAAACCTTACAAGAGACACTATAATGCCTGGCATAATATAATAAACACAGGTTTTTTGTTTGTTTGTTTGTTTCTTGAGACAGAGTCTTGCTCTGTTGCCCAAGCTAGAGTGCAGTGTTGCGATTTCAGCTCACTGCAACCCCCGTCTCCCGGGTTCAAGTGATTCTCCTGCCTCAGCTTCCTGAGTAGCTGGGATTACAGACATACACCACCATGCCTGGCTAATTTTTGTATTTTTAGTAGAGACAGTTATATTGCCCAGGCTGCTCTCGAACTCCTGACCTCAGGTGATCCACCCGCCTTGGCCTCCCAAAGTGCTGGGATTTACAGGCGTGAGCCACTGCGCCTGGCCAACACTGGTACTTTTACATTTGGTGAAATTAAATGACTGTCCAGAAATAAAACAAAAGTATATATATGTTAACTTATTTAACAAAAATGGTATTTCAATTCAGAAGGAAAGAGGAAAGGTATGGTTGCCTTAATAAAGGTGCTGATACTGTTGGCTATATATCTAGGAAACACTCATTTCAAACACTCTCATTTCAAAGTATATGCAAAAACAAATTTCACATGTGTTACATATATAAATGTAAAAAAGGAAATAAAGATATTAGAAGAAAGTGAGAATATTTGCATAATCTTAGGACATAGACTTTCCTAAGCAAAACAAAAAACCCAAAAGTCATAAAAGTAAAAGAAAGACATTTTTGCCATCATAAGGAAATTTTAAAGTTATCTGGAAAACAATACTACAAATAAAGGCAAAGACAAAAGACAATGAAGATGGACATTTTCTCCTCAAAACATGACAAATTGTTAATATCTCTAATATACAAAAAGGTCTAAGAAAAAGATAACTGGCAATTCACAACAGATAAAAATGCAAAGTACACTAATATATGAAAAGATGCTGTCAGGGAAAATGCAAATTAGAATAACAATGAGATACCACATTTTTCAGTATCAGATTGATAACATTTTAAAATTAGTAACACTGAATGCTGGGACAATGTCAAAGTGCTTCAATTTTGGCGGAAGTAATCTGGCAGCTATATGGTAAATTAAAACTTAGAGATACATTAAAAAGTATAAAACAGATAAATATTTTGTCTTACCAATCCCATTATTGAGAATCTATCCTATAGAAAGAAATAAATCAGTACTTAAAAGATTTATGTACTAGACTATTTACCACAGTGAGATGTGGAGTGGCAAAAAAGCAAAAACAATCCTGTAATTTATCCACTGGAGAATGGCAGAAGAATCTGTGGAAGAGCCATACTATAAAATCTTACTCAGCTATCTCCAGGAATAAAATTAGTCTATACAATATTGATTAATCTAGAGTAGTATTAGCAGGCTGAGAAATGTGTTGGTATGATACTGTTCTGTAAATATAAAAAACACAAAAAAATCCTCTATACATGTGTGAATATGTTTATTACATAAATTGGTACAGGTATGAAAAAAAGAAATAATGCAGACAGTTAACACTGGCTATTTTAAGTCCATAAAAATAAAGATTAGGGAGATTAACATTTTCTCTATACATTAAATTAAATGTCTATATTTAAAATATAATTTTTATGGTCAGAATAAAACCACAAAGTACTTTTCATTTGGAGGGAGGATGTTTCTTTCTCTGCTTGCAGGTGAAATTATGAAGGTGAAAGTTTATAGTCTGCTAAAAATCAACATTGATGCAAATATCAGGATAATTATAAGGAGTGACTACTAAATGACAGTTTGATGAAGTAGATGTAAAAAAACAACAGAACTGGTTCTGTTAGTAAAATGCTGTCACTGCACATGGTAATGTATCACAACAAAAGTTAGGCTCATTAAACCTAAATGTGAGCAATATGTGGGTGGGAAAATCACTACAACCTAGTCCTCTTGACCTTTAAATAAGAACAAAAGAATAGGACTTCTCACAATCATCTCATTCATAGAATATACACTGCTAATAAATAACTTCAAATGGGTAACTTCAGCTTTATCTCTATTAAAAATGTTGCTCCTTAAAACATTTTATACTTACACAAGGCCAGAAAAGTGTGCTTTGAATTCATCAAGACCAAGACTCTTCTTAGCAAGTCCTTGTTCATAATATAGTTTTTTATGTGATATGTGTGATGTTCCACACAAAATGTGAGTAACTCTAAAATTAAGGCAAGTAGCTGTGCTGTTTGATAATTATCTACAAAAGAAAGTAATCTCATGAAAATAAATATTGAATATATCTAAATAAAGAATAAATAAAGCTTACATCCTATATTTTATAACAAAATCTAAACTATATTTCCTCCTCTTTTTTTTTTTTTTTGAGACAAAGTCTCACTCCGTCACCCAGTTTGGAGTGTGGTGGTGTGATCATGGCACATTGCAGCTTCCACCTCCCAGGCTCAACTGATCCTCCCACCTCAGCTGCCAGAGTAGCTGGAACTACAGATGTATGCCACCATGCTAGCTATTTTTTTTTTTCAAGTTTTTGTAGAGATGGGGCCTCACTGTGTTGTCTGGACTGGTCTCAAACTCCTGGGCTCAAGCGATGCTCTCACCTGAGCCTCCCAAAGTGCTGGGATTACAAGTGTAAGCCCCTGCACCTGGCCTATTTCCTCCATTTTCGTATCCATTAAAAAGGCTGTAGATTTTTACTTTTTCATTAGGCAGACTCTCCAGAAGCATATTATCAGTTTTACCTACTAGATAACTAGACTTATATTTGCATAAAATATGAAATACAGAAAGAAAGGCAATAAAAATATATGAACATGATAATAATACCTTGATGGCACTGAGGAGTTCTTGGTAATGTTTCTGTAATAAATGCTATATTATTAATATTAATAAATCTATAAAAGGGCCCATTGTTAAAAAATACTTAAAACTTTTTGCCTAAAGTGGCTCAGTGCAAATTTCTCAAGAAAAATTATACGCTTTTAGAAAAGACATTTTAAGAAAAGGATATTTTTGGCTGTTTGAATATCAAGTAAAAAATATTACATCAAGATTCTTTTTTTTTTTTTTGATACGGAGTCTTGCTCTGTCGCCCAGGCTGGAGTGCAGTGGCGCGATCTTGGCTCACAGTAAGCTCCATCTCCTGGGTTCACGACATTCTCCTGCCTTAGCCTCCCGAGTAGATGGGATTACAGGCACCCGCCACCATGCCCAGCTAATTTTTTTGTATTTTTAGTAGAGATGAGGTTTCACCGTGTTAGCCAGGATGGTCTCGATCTCCTGACCTCGTGATCCACCCGCTTCAGCCACCCAAAGTGCTGGCATTACAGGCGTGAGCCACTGCGCCCAGCCTGATTCTTAAACATGATTTAATATAATTTCATATACAACTTTTTTTTTTTTTTTTTTTTGAGACGGAGTCTCACTCTGTAGCCCAGACTGGAGTGCAGTGGTGCGATCTCGGCTCACTGCAAGCTCCGCCTCCCGGGTTCACGCCATTCTCCTGCCTCAGCCCCCCAAGTAGCTGGGACTACAGGCGCCCGCCACAACGCCTGGCTAATTTTTTTTTGTGTGTTTTCAGTAGAGACGGGGTTTCACCGTGTTAGCCAGGATGGTCTCGATCTCCTGACCTCGTGATCCGCCCACCTCGGCCTCCCAAAGTGCTGGGATTACAGGCGTGAGCCACCGCGCCCGGCCTATTTACAACTTTTAAAATATCAACTCACGATGTCCATAGAGAGGGACCTACTGAATAAACTTGCATTTTTTCTTTCCCTGAGGCTTTGGTTGATACATTCATGAAATGATTTTGAACTGCATCCTGAACATCAAATTTTAATTTATGTCAAGGGCTCACATGGACAATCATGCACCACCCATATTATAAGTGCTTTAGACAAAGAAATATTTTCTTGTTGTTTGAGACAGGGTATCACTATGTCACCCAGGCTGGAGGGCACTGGTGCAATTTCGGCTCAATGCAGCCTCAACCTCCCAGACTCAAGTGATCCTGCCACCTCAGCCTCCCTAGTAGCTGGGACCACAGGGATATACCACCATGCCCAGTATATTTTTTGTAGAGACGAGGTCTCACTATGTTGCCCAGGCTGGTGTCTAACTCCTGGGCTCAACCAATCCTCCTGCCTCGGCCTCCCAAAGTGCTGAGATTACAGGTGTGAGCCACCACGCTTGGCTAGACAAGGAAATATTAAGCTGTAAGGAAATTATAAAATCACAGGCTTACGGAATTTTTAAAAAAATGACATCATCTAGTACAATTATTTTATTTGAGATTATATACATAAATATTTTGGGGAACTACAATGCTATTGGAAATAAATTAGCATTCTAATAACAGAATGACCATCCCATATAAATACACAAAATAAAATTCTGATATTTCAAGGACTGTTTCTACTTTAAATGCAAGTAAAGAGTTTCACTTGCTCCAGACCAATTTCTCTAACAGCCAGTACCACAGCCAAAATTTGAACTAGTCCCTCACCATTAAAACCAATTCCTGGCCAGGTGCAGTGGCTCATGCCTGTAATCCCAGCACTTTGGGAGGCCAAGGTGGGTGGATCGCCTGAGGTCAGGAGTTTGAGACCAGTCTGGCCAACATGGTGAAACCCCATCTCTAATAAAAATATAAAAAAATTAGTTGGGCGTGGTGGTGCACACCTGTGATCCCAGCTACTTGGGAGGCTGAGGCGGGAGATTGTTTGAACCCAGAAGGTGGAGGTTGCAGTGAGCCGAAATTGTGCCACTGCACTCTAGCCTGGGTGACAGAGTGAGACTCTGTCTCAAACAAACAAAAAAAGCAATTCTTTCTCAATTCCCAAATTTTATTACAAAATATTTTTTAACCTTGACCCTCAATGCTGTAGGTGGAAATTAAATTAAAAAAAACAAAAACAGGCCGGGTGCGGTGGCTCACGCCTGTAATCCCAGCACTTTGGGAGGCCGAGGCAGGTGGATCACGAGGTCAGGAGATCGAGACCACCCTGGCTAATACGGTGAAACCCCGCCTCTACTAAAAATACAAAAAAATCGGGAGGCTGAGGCAGAAGAATCGCTTGAACTCAGGAGGCGGAGCTTGCAGTGAGCCGAGATTGTGCCACTGCACTCCAGCCTGGGCGACAGAGTGAGACTCCATCTCAAAAAAAATAAAAAAGAAAAACAATGAACTACAGTGTTAAAGAAATGTCTTCATCTTTATAACGGGGACAAGAAATTACTTGTATCTCTAAATAGTCCAATCTCTAAACAGCCTCCTTATTTGAAACTGGCTCCCCTTTGAGATTTGATGAGGCTGGCAGAAAAGGCATGGGACGGTAGATGCACACAGCACATGTCTTTATTAGTATCAAGCCCATACCTAGTATGTCTATTCTAAGTAGAAACAACTGCTTTTAGACTCAGATTCATGAACAATAAGCATAAAGTGGTCATGAAAATTAGTTGCAAAGTAATTGGTTTTAGTTTACTACATTTCAAAAATAAGAACTAAATCCTCAACTTTCAGACAATGCCTTCTCATAACAACATCAGAAAACAAGCTATAAATTTTCAGGGAAAAAACAACAGAATTCCAACTCGTTTTCTATTTTTAATATTGGAGATAGTGGAATTACAAAAGTAAATTTCTTCTTGGATTTTGTTTTTATGCCAAAATATGCTTTTCTTAGCCTTATATAAGTGCATTACACTTAGAGTAGAAAAAAGTTTATAATTTGCATGTATTCATAAAGTATGAATTCATACTTACCGGGACAAATTGTGTTGTTTTTGTTTGATCCAACTATATTATCTAATAAAAAAATTAAAAATTAAAATAAAATACTTCAGTAATAATATCCCAGATTTCCCTAGTACTTTATAATATACAATGCATGTCTTCAATCATAATCTCCTTTTACCCTCAAAATAACCATTAAGACTTGGTTGCTTCAGCAAAATTATAACTATATCTGCAATCTTTTACAAAAGTGGATGCAGATGTGGAATTATTAAAAGACAACATAGCATAAATATTCTGATAAAAAGTAAGATTACAACCAGAGATAAAACTGACATATCTTTTACCTTCTCCTATTCATCATTCAACAATTAGGGTATTTCTCTTCATCTCATTTTTGTTTTACTATTTTTAATTTTTTAAAATAACATTTGCATTTGATCATCCATTATACATCTAATTTTTAAAAACAGAAAATGCAGGAATTTTTAAAACTCCAGAATAATGAATGTGTTTATGCTTTAAATTAAAAAAAAAAACTCAATTAAGTAGGCCATTATAAATAAGTTCCAATTTCTAGGAATACATTCTAGAGCACATCAAGGCACATGTGCACAGGGAAACACAAGAATGTAACTGGAGCATTATTTGTAATAGCAAAAAGCTAGAAACAAATGCACATTAGAGGCAGAATGGCTGAATTACAGCATCCTCATAAGAGAGGATTATGTAGGAGTTAAAAATAAATAAGAACTCTGTTTCAATATGAATTAGATCAATATGAACAGGTATCAATACGAATAGATCTCAAAAATAACACTGGATAAAAAATATGCAGAATAATATGACAGACATTAAATTTATAGCAACTTTGAAAATATGAAAAATAATACCGTATATACACATCATAACAACATAAGTAAATATAGGAGTGATAAACTCCAAATTCAGCATACCTTGAGAGATGGAGGAAGAGGGGGTAGAATGGGAATGGGAATGTGAAGGGGTACATATGAAACTCCAACTATATCTGTAATGTTTTAAAAAAAAATCTGAAAAAAAATATGGCAAGTTAGTTTTGATAAAGCCAACAGGGAGTATATGAGTGTCTGTTACATTATTATCTATATATTTCTGTAAGCTGGAAGTGTTTCATTAAAATGAACATAAAAAATGCATTATTTTCATTTATATAAATGGAACCATTCTGCAAGAAAACCCTCTGCGATGTGCTTTTGTACCCATTCACCTTGATATTTTGGGGAATTATTCAGTTGATACATCAAAATTCAATTATTTTAACTGCTATATAGTATTCCATTATATGAAAAAACATATTTTATTCATTTTCCTACCACAAACAATGCAGCAACATTCTTGTACCTGTCATGCATATGCACAAACATTCCCTAGAGTATATACTCAGAAATGGAACTGATAGTATTACATAGGGTGTGCTCATGTTTCAACTTTATTAGTTTCATAAACATTCTCCTAACTTCCTTTTAAGTGACTCTTCAGGTTAACAAATACTCTCAGATAGTGGCTAATGTTCTATTATGCCCCACATATTTCTGATTTCACTAATTAAGTTGTACGCTTTTCAAAGTCCTTTGCTTATGTTAGTATGTAGTATGGTCATATGGTAACATATGAGATTGATGAAATCTCAGAGAACTGTAATATCTACAGTTAAGTTGAATATAGAAGGACTCAATTTAAAAATTGCCTCCAAATTAGATACATGCAACTATAATTACCTAGAGGGATATAATAAAACCATAGGATTCTGCACTTAGACTCCTTCAAAAATATTTTTAGATTTTCACTCCATTTTAATAAACTGAAAACAGAAATTGCAGCTGATGAATTACGGGTGCCAATGATATAAGAAAGAGAATATGGAAATGCAATTTTAAAAATACTAATGAAAAAGCCTTGCCCTTATATATTAGCACATATTGGCATATGAATGTGCATTTGGAGGCTAAGTTAAAATATTTATACTATTTGCTTCTACTCATTCTAGATATCGCACAAATTTGGTGACAATGCTTTCTTTTGATGAGTGTCTACATATCAATTCCTTAGTGTGTAATACTGTTTGCCACATTTTCTTTTTTTTTCTGCCAGTGGTCTACACGTTCAGAGAAACTTCCGTAGTAAACTATAGAAATGGCCCCCGAAAGAATAGTCTTGCCACATTTTATCATTCACTTCCATAACCCTAAGAAACAAGAAAATCATAATTTTATATTGCAGTTTAAGTTTTTCAGTCGTAATCTCCCTGTCTTATAAAGTCTCAAGTAAATTGCCTGTTAGTTTAATATTTATCTCATCCTTCTTTAAAAACAGAAATCACAGCAGATAAATAAAGAGACCCTACCCTTTTCACATTTGTCTTCTGAAGTATTGGTCAAAAGTGGTGCTGTGAGAACATGCATACAATGGTTGTAGAAAAAATTTAGAAATTCACTTTTTTCGGTTTTCTGAAACATAGAATTTTTTAAACAATACTGTTACTTATGTAAATAAAAACATCTTCAAGATTAGCAGTACATACCTTTTCCAGAACCAAACCAAAACAAAAAGAATTAGCAGTACAGATCATATATAAGCAGATACTTTAAGATACTGTGAAAAAAATCAAACACTTGGTTGTACATTGTCAAAGAACCAAAAACTAACTATATTCACTTTAGTCTTATTTCTGTGGAACTGAAAATTAAGTCTACTTCATATTATATACTAAGTAAAAATGAAGGCAAGATAAAGATCAGAGAGCATCACAAAATGTTTTTCTGAGGAAAATTATTCAAAATAATTTTTTTAAAAGATGCCTGTGATATGAATATGAAATGCAGTGAAGAACCAATCTATTGTACAACAAATATAATAACAACATATTACTAACAATTTATTACACTTGCAAACTGCTAAGACAGTAGATTTTAAGTGTTCTCAACACAAATAAATACTTGAGGTACAACAGACACAAAATAAACAACATGTAAGTCAGAACAGCATGCACCATAATCACTATTGATCCCATTTGTCTCTCTCTCTCTCTGCAGTGTACTGAGTTTTTCCCAAGAAAGTAACAAAGAAAGAAAATTCTCTCAACTTTAAAAATAACATTCAAATGGGGGTAAAAGGCACATTTGAATCTGTTTTGGAAGAATAAAAATGTTTAGAAAGAAAAAGAACCAATTAAGCCCATGTGATAGCAACTTAACTACCTAAAATTTGGAACCCCAGATTTCACCAATTCTATCTAAATTTTAAAAACCACTGAATCACTTTATCAAGCCACTGGATGAAAAGACAAAATTTAAATCAACTTTTAACATTTTAATATTTTATACTTTGAAAATTTGGAAAATAATGTCTATGGCTTTTGCCACTATTTTTTACACAATTGGGTATACAAACTTGTAATGATTTAAAAACGATGTACATATTCTCTAAATATGAAGGAAATTTTATAAAGAAAAATATCCCTCCATATTGAGAGAATGACTATTAATATTCTGGAGTATCTAATCCTTAAGTATTAAGGACTTAATCCATAAATCTTTTAAAATGTCTTAGGTAATTAAGATCATTCAGTATATTTAAATTTTTCCTTTTTTATGGTGATAAAATCACGCAACATAAAACTTGCTATTTAAAAATGTATTGGCCAGGCATGGTGACTCACACCTGTAATCCCAGCACTTTGGGAGGCTGAGGCGGGTGGATCACCTGAGGTCAGGGGTTCAAGACCAGCCTGACCAACATGATGAAACCCCATCTCTACTAAAAATACAAAAATTAGCCAGGTGTGGTGGTGTGCATCTGTAGTCCCAGCTACTTGGGAGGCTGAGGCAGGAGAATCGCTTGAACCCGAGAGGTGGAGGTTGCAGTGAGCTGAGATCACGCCACTGCACTCCAGCCTGGTGACAGAGCAAGACTCTGTCTCAAAATAATAATAATAATAATAATTTTATCATTTTTAAGTGTACAGTTTAGTAGTGTTAAGTATAATCACATTGCTGTGTATTAAATTTTAAGAAATTAACACATAGAGGCCAAGAGCCATAAATGGAATTCCTAACATTTTACTAAGATTTTGACGGATTACAATTTTGTATTTTACCACAAATGAATTGCTATAAGAATACCACTGCTACTTAAATACCAACTGTACAAATACTTAAAATACTTGTTTCTCAAAATCTTATTACAAAGCCACCTAAAACTGACTAGGCCAAAACATTTTTATCTCAGAGTAATTTCTTACATTAGTTGTAGCCAGCATGTTCTCTGGATCAATTAGAGTACGAAGAAGTCCCATTAACTGAACAGCGCCTCCTAGCTCAGGATCAGTATCACAGATCATTTGTTCAATTACCACATTAATAAGAAGAATATCCTGGTGGCAAAACAAAACAAAACAAAACATGTTTCCATTAGACCTGGTTTAGATCTAAGACAAAAACACCAACTGAAAGAGCAAAGTGAGAATTATATAGAGAAAAAACGAAGAATGGAATAGCTTATTTAAACTTTTATTCCTAATGCTTTTGAAAGTTCTATAAAATACTACACACTAGAGTGAAAAAAAATCCCACTCCGAGAAAAAAAAAAGAAGAAGGAAAAAAAAACCCACAAAAGCAGAGCATGCTTCAACTTATAGGAAGTGGAAAACAAAATTATTTAGCAGTAATTCTTGTTCAGTAGAGGTTCCAACAGAATCTCATTTTGGGTTTCAGACTCAGGCGTAAATTTAGAGGTTGACTAAACAAGCAAGATCACATGACCCTAAGACATAAATTATCTCAGCCTCTAACTAGTAAATCCTTCCTAACAAAAAGAAAAAAAAGAAAAAATGACCAAAAATAACCCAGTACACAACTCTTCATGCAAGTGAACACTGTGTTATATAACAATCTAATATTAAATAGATTTGTTACATTAGTAACATGCTCTTGGATTTTATTTATTTATTTATTGAAACGGAGTCTCGTTCTGTTGCCCAGGCTGGAGTGCAGTGGGGCAATCTGGGCTCACTGCCACCTCATTACAAACCAGTCTCCTGCCTCAGCCTCTTTAGTAGCTGGGATTAAAGGCATGAGCCACCATGCCTGACTAATTTTTGTATTTTTAGTAGAGACTGTCCTGATTCTAAGCTGGCATCTCTATTTTCTGATTGGGAAATATAAAGAAAATCAGATGTTCAAATTTGTTTCATTGATTCTAAAACAGATTTCTTAAAAATTTTCACCTCTTAAAATTAAGATACATTTTGTAACTGATGGCATTTGACAGCCACTATCAGCCAAGTGGTAATCGTGACAAAATTACATAAAAATCTTCTACTGACACTGTCTGGTAAGATCAAGAAAACATTAGCATCTGCATATCTTAGGTTTGATGGATTCAGTAAATAAGAGGAGAGCACAAATCTTTAAAATGTAAGGATTCTTTTAAAATAACACAAATGTTACCATATCTAAAAAATTAACCTAAGATTTTATTCTTAAATGAGAAAACACCTAACAAAATAACTAATTCAGTAATAACTGTATTACTTATCCAGTCAGGTTCTGCAAGTTTTACTGAATGTTTCAAAGGCCATTAATATAAAAATATGTGCAATCTGTGGCATAAAAAGATGACATTATTGTTAAATTTACCCTTTCTGCTTGGATAGAAACAATGACTACAGTAAAAAATGTTAATATTTCCTTTCATCTTAATACATATTTAAATATTGTAATCCATGTTGCCATAACCAAATCTGCTCCATAATACTTTACCAAAAGGAAATGTTTGAATGCTGAGCATTTATTTTAAAAGGGCACTAAAATATCAACTGCCACTGAATATAAAAATAAGTTACTTTCTGTTTCCTTCCTAAAGGTCACCACCAGCCCAGTATGGAATTCAGCATGTAGAAGACTTAATTTGGATTTTTTTTGGTAATTAATTTATCTTCTCTTGTGGACTAAATTATTTTGAGGCAACACAGTTTTAAAAATGTAAAATTGTTAGCTCTCAGAAAATTCAGGAAAATGAAACCCCTAGAAGGTTGTTATAAGAAAAAAAAACACTGAGAAAGGATCTTTTCACAGTGAAAAAATCAATCACTGCTTTTCTAAGTCTTAGGTATCAATTAAACAAGAAATATTTTTAATTAAAACAGGAATCAAAGCTTGAAGAGTTAAGAATTCTGAAAGTTAACAGTTTACTAAGATCATGATCTGAGATTGATTCATGGTCATTTTATGATAAATGCCTCTAATCACACACATCACTGAAGATGGAGCAATGGGAGTGTTAATTTCAAAGTTATCTTTTGTAAAGGGTGGCATTAAGATAAACCAATGAGATTATAAAATGATTAATAAAGTAGGCATTTCTCTTTAAAGTCAGAATTAGCATCATTTGACATTGCAGCATTAGCCCAAGTTGATTCTAAAATAAAATCACTTTAAAAAACATTGAAAATAACTAACAAACATAGAAAGTATAAATCTAAGGACACATTAAAAGATTAAATGCAAAACACATAAAACAACTATAATTTAACTCAGTGGTAACTGATGCAAGTATCAAAATTGAGAATCAAAAACTTTCCTTAACAAGTGGATCATGCCTTTAATCCCAGCACTTTAGGAGGCCGAGATGGGTGGATCACCTGAGGTCAGGAGTTTGAGACCACCCTGAACAACATGGTGAAACCTCTTCTCTACCAAAAATACACAGTTAGCCAGGCGTGGTGGCGCACAGAGGTTACAGTGAGCTGAGAATGCGCCATTGCACTCCAGCCTGGGCAACAAGAGTGAACCTCTGTCTCAAAAAAAACAAAAAACAAAAAGGAAGACAATTATAATTATCTCCTACTTAAAACTAAGGCATTTTTAATAATAAAAAAAGAGTACTTTTAATTATAGCTCTCTGTTCATTTTGTCCTTAAAATAGCTTAAGGGGAAAATTTAAATATATCAGTAGTGGGAAAACACAATATTGGTCTCATTATTAAACTTTCTTTTTTTTAATGTTTTTTATTTCCATAGGTGGTTGGGGAACAGGTGGTGTTTGGTTACATGAGTAAGTTCTTTGCTGGTGATTTGTGAGATTTTGGGGCACCCATCACCCAAGCAGTATACACTGCACCCTATTTGTAGTTTTTTTATCCTTCACCCCCTTCCCACCCTTTCCCCGAGTCCCCAAAGTCCATTGTGTCATTCTTATGCCTTTGCATCCTCATAGCTTAGCTCTCACTTATGAGTTGAGAACATATGTTTGGTTTTCTATTCCTGAGTTACTGCACTTAGAAAAATAGTCTCCAATCTCACCCAGTCATTATTAAACTTTCATTCCTACTTAAAACATATTTTTTGAACAAATAAAAGCAACTTTTTAGTTATCCTAGGCAAGTACCTGACCTGTAGATCTCCTAAGGCTTGAAATTACATTTCATTAACACTTGAAATTTAAGACCAATATTTACAAATCTGATTCTATTATAATCTATTTATCTCAATATTGGTTTGAATATCTGGGTTTTTTTTTTCTAACAATAAACAAAATCAGTCGCCACATATTCTAATTTGGCCAAAGTCACAACGAGTCAGAAATCTATTATTTTGCTCCCAAGAAAGATTAAGATTATGTTATGTTTTTTTCTCTCAATAGTTTGCAAACACTACTCACTCTACAGGTAATTCACATAGAACCACAGCATTATTACTTACGTCATCACTCTGCTGAGCTTCTTGCATTACAAACTCTCGGACCATAGATGGACTAAATTCTACTAGATAAGAAAATATATCTGTAGCAGCTGATCTGACTTGCAAATCATCCATGCCCTGATAAAAGGAAAATTAGGTTACTTAGAGACTGTTAACAAAAGTTATTCTCACATTTCTTTTTTCTTTTCCAAATCCATACACTAGCTCTCAACTTTTTGGATTAAGATGTTTTACTGCAATCAATGTGTATAACCTCACCAGTATGTTCTTCCTTTCTTTTTACAAATATTAAAACTTTTAGGCAATTCAATGATTAGTTTCTGCTGATTTTTACCACTGCAAATAAATACACAGAGAATTTAAATATAAGAATTGGCACAGGATTATAAGGCAATACTTTACAAATGCTGTAAAAAATATGGGAAGGGGATTTATTTAAATATATGTAAAAATTTGAATAACGTCTCCTAGCTAAGACTTCAAAGTCTTCCAGAATCTGCCTTTTGTCCTGATTTTGCCAGGGTTACTCCTTAGTAACTGTATCTATTTCCTGTGACTCACCTAATAGAGCATGCTTTTGAAAACTCTTTTTGGGCATTTCTACCCTTTTCTGCAACTTAGTTTTCTAAGGTGGTAATCCTAGATACTTTTCCCCTCCAACACATGAAGAGTACATGACTTATAAGTTACAAAACCTTGAGGTGATTCTGAAAACACTCCCCAACCCAGCAGTTCTCAAAGTGTGGTCCAGGTAATCCTGGTGAGAGGGGTCTAACATCCTTTTCAGGAAGTATACAAGATTAAGACTATTTCGTAATAATAAATAACACTGAGCCTTTGTCATTTTCACTCTCATTCAATCACAAGTACAGTGGGGTTTTCCAGAGGCTGTGTGACATATGATATCACCACAAATTAAATGTAGAAGCTGCTTTGTGAATCTAGACACCTTCTATAAAGCAAGGTATTAAAGGGATTAGCAGGAAAAAAAAAGTAAAAAATGGTACTCTTTTCACTAAATTTTTTGTTTTGAAAAAATTATTTTTCATAAAAGTTATAATGATTTCAATCTCAAGAAAATGTGGTGAAAAAAGTTCTATTATTTATGTTAACATATAATGGGTTATCATTTTTAAATGAATGCTTTAAAAATTTGTTTTAATTTTCTATAAAGTAAATACCAATGGATAAAACTCATATAAAAAAAACTCTAAGAACCATGCCCTAACCCTGTGTTGCAGCATGAATCCCCTTGTTTCAGTCTGTCCTTATTCCACTCACTGATCTAAAAACAAAAGATATTTTACTGGCTTCTATGAAACACACTTAATATTGTTAGAGAAAATATAACAGTCTTGCAAAAACGTGGGGTTTTTTTACTCACTTGAAAGCACACTATATGCAAGTGATTACATACTGATATTAAAAATTAAATAAAAATCTGAAACTGAAGATATTCTTGTAATTCAATTAAGATAGCTAAACTATAGAATTGAATATACATTATTATATATTTTCCCATCCATAACATAAGTGTATTACAAATTTACAATTTCAAAAACATGAAAAGAAACGGCATAATTACCATTACAATTTCAAGAGCAGGAAGAATTCCCAATTTTGCCAATGTTTTGAAAAATGCATCCCTGTTTTGAGGTTGTAATGTCTGAGAAAATGCACAAAACTCCTTGAAAAAATTAACCTGTAATGTTAGAAATTTCAGTGAGACATTGATAAACATAAACTTGGGGCACACTATAGTAATCATCTACCATGGTGTGGTATTCACCCTTCTGAAGGATCTCATCTTTTCGGAGTATGCTGGCTCCTCAAAACTACATGAAAAACAAATTTAAAACTAGCACCCCATTAAAAGTAAACCTTGCATTACTGGGTGCTATTAAGCAAAAAGAGAAATCCACCAATACAAGGTAAATGTAAGCTGGCTTTCTGAAAGACACATCATAAGCTGCTTTTTTCCTTTTTTTTCCAGTGAATGGAGGTGTTTGACAACACATCTTTCTAAGTGAACCTTTGAAATATGTTATTAGAACATTTTCCTTACTCCATTGGGACCTTATAGGTCAACAGAGATATTTGGCTATAAAAGGCAAATGAAAGCATGCATGCTTTGTTTACAATGCTGGATTTGCCTATTGGTCTATTAGTATGCAAAAATGCAAGATATACTTTTAATGGGGTGCCAGTTTTTAATATGTTTTTAAATGTAGGTTTTGAGGTGCCAGGATACTCTGAAATGATGACATCTGGCGGGGCACAGTGGCTCACGCCTGTAATCCCAACATTTTGGGAGGCTGAGGCAGGCGTATCACTTGAGCCCAGGAATTTGAGACCAGCCTGCCCAACAGGGTGAAACCCTGTCTCTACTAAAAATACAAAAATTAGCTGGGCATGGTGGCACACGCCTGTAATCACAGCTACTCAGGAGGCTGAGGCACGAGAATCGCTTGAACCCAGGAGGCGGAGGTTGCAGTGAGTTGAAATCATGCCACTGCACTCCAGTCTGGGCAACAGAGCAAGACTCTTTTTCGAAAAGAAAAAATAAAAAAAGATGACATCTTTCAGAAGGCTAACACTGATCAATTAACTCTTTAAACACATTCAGTGCAAAAATGCCAGGTAATAAATTTGTTTTGAATTATGAACACATAGTTTCACAGAAACCATCCTACAACTCAACTCTAGCTGGGTCCCCAGTAATATCTCAAAAACATAATACTGGTTTAAGGACTGAAATGTACATCAAAACTTCTCTAGTCTAAAACACCAATATTATAATTGAGAAAACGAAGTAGGCTACTAATAAGTAACTACACCAAAGATGACTTAGAGGTTTTAAATTAGCCATCTTTCATTATTTTGTGAAATCCAAAATAAATAAATAAAAATCTGAAACCGAAGATATTCCTGTAGCAATTCAATATCAGATAGCTAAATTATAGAATTGAATATGCATTACTATAATATATACTTTCCCTTCTCATCTCATTATGTTTGAAAAAAATGTCAAACATCTGGCAAACGGCAATCACAATCACTATTCTCTTCCTCAAAATGGTTTGTATCTCAAAGAAAATGCTTACAATAAAAAATAAAAAATTTCCAAAGAACCAAATTATTTATATCATTTATTCAGGAAGCATTTTCCTTATCTCTTGTTTAAAAAGAAAAGCATTGCGGCTAGGCGCAGTGGCTCACACCTGTAATCCCAGCACTTTAGGAGGCCGAGGCGGGGGGATCACCTCAGGTTGGGAGTTCGAGACCAGCCTGACCAACATGGAGAAATCCTGTCTCTACTAAAAATACAAAATTAGCCGGGTGTGGCAGCGCATGCCTGTAATTCCAGCTACTTGGGAGGCTGAGGCAGGAGAATCCCTTGAACCTGGGAGGCAGAGGTTGCGGTGAGCCGAGATCGCACCACTGCACTCCAGCCTGGGCAACAAGAGCGAAACTCCGTCTCAAAAAAAAAAAAAAAAAGAAAAGCATGGCTATAATGTGAATGTCTGCAACCATAAAAATGTGTGAATTTTGTAGTTCTGTTCTAACATAAGGCACTTATCTGATTTGGGGATTTATAAGGCATACAATGGTGGGGGGTGATACATCAGAACATCCTAAGAAGTTTCTAAAATACACAAATTCTAGAAACAAATTTTAGAAACTCTGAATAATCATTTCATAGTTCAATTTAAATACATACTTTTCATCTCTTACTAATCTAATTACAAAAAATTGTCTCAAGTTAGCAAATTCAAGATTAAAAGCTGTGCATGCCAAAAGAATAAGTGCTCTTTAAGAGTTTGAATTTCATAACTTACCAATTCACGCCGTTTATCATCATCTGTAGCCTCATCTGTTAATTGTGCAAAAACTTCAGACAAAAACTTCTCATCTTCCTGCATGAGAAAAATAATTACTATGAAATATTAACAAAAGAATAAAGTTATACTCATTTATATGACTTACACAAATTAAAAAAAATAGCTGACAAGTAGTATTTTCATCATGAAACCAAACATTCTGGGGTGTATTTGTGTGTTACAATTTTCTAAAATTTGACTACACCATTCAATTCTTGTTATAAATACATCAATATCTAGTTTAACTAAAAACCTCAACTACAAATAACTCTCTGGAAAACAAAAATATTTGTTCTAGAGGTGTTACGTGAAAACTCACTTAACTTAGATTCTCTAGCCCCCTTTCAGGGTCTACTTACTCTTAATTTAAACATAATTCAAACAAGCCTAAGGATCTTATTGTCAGTCTATAACAGATTAGAAAAACAAGAAGAATTGTAAGACAAGGAACAAGGAAAACAGTAAAGGAGGCTGAATTCCGACAGTAGATAAAGTTACAAAGCTATTTAAAATACAATAACTCATAAAATACAATAACCTACAACCAACTGGTGCAGAGTTTTACACGTTCTTGCGGTCCCCAAGGATATAACTAAATGACAAAGCACTACAATAACTGCTTTTCATACTAATGACTCTGGGGTATTAAAAAGAAAGACAAGTGCTAATTTCTCCAGGCGTTGTCTAAAAGGACAAACAGAAAAATATAGTCAAGTGGCCAGGCACGGTGGCTCACGCCCGTAATCCCAGCACTTTGGAAGTCCGAGGCGGGCGGATCACGAGGTCATGAGATCGAGACCACCCTGGCTAACATGGTAAAACCCTGTCTCTACTAAAAATACAAAAAAATTAGCCAGGCATGGTGGTGGGCGCCTGTAGTCGCAGCTACCCGGGAGGCTGAGGCAGGAGAATGGCGTGAACCCGGGAGGGGGAGCTTGCAGTGAGCCGAGATTGTGCCACTGTATTCCAGCCTGGACAAAAGAGCGAGACTCCAACTCAAAAAAAAAAAATTATATATATATATAAAAATATATATAATTATATATATTTAATATATATTTAATATATTATATATATATTATATATATATAGTCAAGCACGCATTTTTAAAAAATAAATTTGTGGGCCAGGTGTGGTGGCTCATGCGTGTAATCCCAGCACTTTGGGAGGCTGAGGTGGGGGGATCACCTGAGGTCAGAAGTTCCAGACCAGCCTGACCAACATGGAGAAACCCCGTCTCTACTAAAAATACAAAACTAGCCAGGCATGGTGGCACATGCCTGTAATCCTAGCTACTAGGGAGGCTGAGGCAGGAGAATCACTTGAACCTGGGAGGCGGAGGTTGCAGTGAGCCGAGATTGCGCCATTGCACTCCAGCCTGGGCAACAAGAGTGAAACTCCGTCTCAACAACAACAAAATAATAATAATAAATAAATTTGTTTGTCTAAAGTCTAGAAGGAGTACCGGTTAGACTGTTAACTGTGGTTACTGCTTGGTGATAGGTTATGAGTGATTTTCTTTTTTGGTTATCTATATTTTCTAATTGGTGATAGGTTATGAGTGATTTTCTTTTTGGTTATCTATATTTTCTAATTTTCTACAATAAGCACAGACTAAATTACAAAGGAAAAAATGGGCAAAAATATTAAAATTCACCTTAGAGATTTCATCAAAATCTGCTAAAAAACTGATGGAAATTGTTGGTGGTTTTAAGCTTCAGTTATCTTCAAAATTCATTTTTATGAAATGTAATTTCCATTAATTTAAAGTAACATGTTCTAAAAAAGTTTGTAACAATAGTATCTGTAGAGTTGATAGTAAAATAAAACCCTAACATTTAAAGGATACACCCCAACTACCTGTCCTTTTTCTTACTGAGGATCATCCATTAAATGGTATCAATCCCTTAAATCCTTTTTGAAATAACGTGGAACATGTATTTTTAAAAAATGAATAGAAACCACTAGGTACAATCAGAGAGTATAACATGCTCTTCCACTAAAAATCAATTGGTGCTACTCAAAGACAAGACACTGGGAGATGAATCACTTAATTAGTCTGACTCAGAATGTGTTGGAGCCATTTAATTAGTCTGACTCAGGTGTTTCTTTTCGTATTTCATTGACTCCTTTTGGACCTTATGCACTGCAGCCTGAACATCCATCTTTTGAGGGAGTTTATATGCATATGTAATCTTTTATTTAGCCCTCAAGTTAGTTTTTCCTTTTTTTTTTTTCTAGTCTCACTCTGTTGCCCAGGCTGGAGTGCAGTGGTACAAACATGGCTCACTGTAGCCTCGACCTCCTGGACTCAAAGCAATCTTCCTCCCTCAGACTCCCATGTAACAGAGACTGCGGGCACGTGCCACCATACCTGGCTATTTTTTTTTTTATTTTTTGTACAGATGGGGGGGTTTCACTTTGTTGCCCAGGCTGGTATCGAACTCCTGGCCTCAAGCAATCCTCCCACCTCAGCCTCCCAAAGTGCTAGGACTACAGGAATGAGCCACCATGCCCAGCCTACTTTTTCCAAATACTTTTAGTCTTAATATTTTAGGTTAGGGTGAGTAAGTACATATTTACCTCCATTCACACCTTTTATAAATTTCTATTTTCCTGCATCTGTTGTAGATTACATCTTCATCCTTTACTACCTGAAAATTTAATTTTTTCAAAATATTTTCATAAGAAAAAAGTTCCAAATCCTTGATAAATGCAATTTCCCACTTGAATTCTTCTTATATGATTCGGTACTTGTGAGCTGATAAGTAGAACTGCATAAAATATTACAGATAGAGGCAATCTCAATTATTACAGTCCATTAAGAGAATGTGTATTCCTAGTATTTTTTCCCTGATTTCCAGCATTACTCTGGCTATTATTCATTAAGCTATAAAAGCACTCTGTTCCAATATATTTATGAAGGAAGCAAATAATCAATAACTTAAAGCCTATCATATAGTTGAAATACTTACTCCAAAATCTCTGGTTCTCCAAGTAATCAAACTAATCTCTTTTAGTTTTTCTTTTCTATTTGGTTTTGACAGCTTTTGTTTTAATAAAACCTATATATTTAAGTCAAAACTTGTGTGGCTGCTTTTCTGGACAACATAAAAAAACACTGTGGGGAAAAAAAGAGGTTGCTTCTAAACAGTCTAAATCAAACTCTTCTCTTTGCAGTAATATAAATACAGGCCAAACAAAAGAAAAAACAGAACCCGTTCATTTTTAGAAACATATAAACACAGAAATTTAGAATTAAATCAGATTTTGCAACATTACAGAGACTGTCAAGTCCAATTTTAAATTTCAAGAGACTGAGGCTCAAAAAGTGAACTTTTCTGAGGGTAGCTAGTGACAGATGGATTTAGAATCCAGGCCTCCCAAATAATTAATGAGGTTTTTGTCACTCCTACTAAGTAAACCACAAGACAGGTTCCCAAGTATTTCAAACTTCAAACGTAAGTTTGAAGTTGATTCAAACGTATGAATCAAACCAAAGCAAAAGATACACAAAGCTGGAATGGGCCAAATCTAGTAAGATAAAATTTAATGTATTAAATCCTGTACTTGAATCCAAAGAAAAATCCTAAAAACAAAATGAAAAGCCCTATTACTCTAAACAGTTTTTTAAAGAGTATCTGAAGATTTCACAGACTTAATCTGTAACTGGGATGGGAAGTTAGAAATTTTTCTCTTTCCATGCCAAAACCTTAGTATCTGCAAAATATGTTAAAAAGAGAACTAAACCGCTAATCCTGCTGGGCTAATTTTAAGCTTAACTCTTACCTATGGAATAGCAGAAATATGTATATAATATAATATATGTAAATGTGCTAAAATGTCAACATTTGAGATTCCTATCCTCCATCATTTCTAGTAAGGAGAGAAATTAAAACTTTGTTCTGAAAAGGATCTTATTCTATAACTGTTTGTGCAGAAATAATCTCATTTTACTTGCTTTCAAAAATTTAATTTCTGGCTGGGGGCAGTGGCTCATGCCTGTAATCCCAGCACTTTGGTAGGCTGAGGCGGGTGGATCACCTGAGGTTGGGAGTTCGAGACCAGCCTGGCCAACATGGTGAAACTGTCTATACTAAAAATACAAAAATTAGCCAGGCATGGTGGCTGCTGCCTGTAATCCCAGCTCCCAGGAGGCTGAGGCTTGAGAATCACTTTAACCTGGGAGGCAGAGGCTGCAGTGAGCCAAGATGGCGCCACTGCACTCCAGCCTGGATGACAGAGCGAGACTCTATCTCAAAATAAATAAATAAATAATTTCTAAAATATTTTAAAAGAATGTTGCTCAATTCTGGGCACAGGGGATTTTGATCTGCAATTAGCTAGAAAATTTGGAGTCACTAAAGTCTTATGTCCCTATCATGCTTAAGATATTGTCAACATGTATTAGCACACATACTAGGAGCCACTGACTATGCTAAGTACTTTCATATAATTTCTCAGTTAATTAACCTAATTTAAGCTAGGATTTATGATAAGGACCTTCGTACTACCTCACTTCGGCCCAGTTACATAAAATTCTTACATATTCACTTGCCTTCTACAACTCACACAGCAGCAAGTTAATGCACATTTAAGAAACCACAGGTAAGTGTACTAGATACCCAGATAGGTATCTAGAAACACCTACTACCTAACCAAAAATTTCTACATGGAAATCTCAGAGTGAGACTTTAGGAAATAAGTGCTTAGAGGCCACTGTAGGGCCAGGTGTGGTGGTTCACATCTGTAATCCCAACACTTTGGAAGGCTGGGCACTACGATTGCTTGAGGCCAGGTAAGAACAGTTTAGGCAACATAGCAAAACCCCACCTCTACAAAAAATAAAATAAAATAGAGACCACTGGCCACAATCTTATTTCTTTCCTTTTCACACATAGTGGAAAACACAATTCATACCCAAAGGAAAAAAAAGCATTATATTAAAAAGACACCTGCACTTGTATGTTGATCGCAGTGCTATTCACGATAGCAAAGTCATGGAACCCACCTAAGTGTCTACCAACAGATGATCAGACAAAGAAAATGGGGTGTATATATACACTGTGGAATACAAATGAAATGTTAAAAAATCATGAAATCATGTCTTTTGTAGCAACACGAATGGAGCTGGAGGCCATTATCCTAAGTGAACTCAGAGGCAGAAAATCATATATCGCATGTTCTCACTTACAAGTGGGTACACAAGGACATTAAGATGGAAATAACAGACACTGGGAACTCCAAAAAGGGGTAGGATGGGAGAAGACTGAAGGTTTAAAAATTATCTACTGGGCACTGTGTTCAATATCATGGTGATGGGTACACTAGAAGCCCAATCTCCACCATTACTCATGCAATACCTATGTAACAAATAAGCCTATGTGCCCTCTGAATCTAAAATAAAAAAAAAAAAATTCAACATCATTGCTGGCACATAAGAGATAATTAAGTAGTAAACGTTATGTAAATAACAGATCACAGAATCTGGCTATTTCATGAAATGCATCTCATGAAGCAGAAATGAGTAAATCTTTTAGAAAAATAAAAAGCTGCACTTGATTTACGTAATTATAGCCTTCACAAATAAACCTATTATAAAATACATAAAATGACAAAGTTTTACAAATATTTATAGTTCATATATTTTCTGAATATAAAAAAGTATTTACGATTTACTAGTATGAATTTGGAAACCCTTCTGAAGACAAAAACAGTCATTTGAAAGCTACATATGAGCTTCTGTTCTTGGTCCTCTTTTTATCAACTACAGACTGTGACTCTATGTCCAATCTCCTAAGATTATTAAATGTTTTTCTGTCAACAAGTGAAATAGCACCCTGAATTGTATACTACAGTTTAAAAATAAACAGGTCCTATATATTATAAAAAGAACCTGATATGTACATCTAACCTCCCCCACACTCATTATTGGTGAATAACAAAAAATTGGTAGGTGAATAAATGACCTGAAAGAAAAGTAAATCCTATGCAAAAAAATAAAGTAAACAATAATAGGTGACTACTGGTGGGAAACGTCGCAAAATGAAGTCGATTAGCTAGGCACTAAGTCAGAGATAGAATCTCAATTATTTGTATCAGGACCCTTTTAAACTTTTTTTTTTTTTTTTTTTTTTTTTAGACAGTCTCGCTCTGTCACCCTGGCTGGAGTACAGTGGCACAATCTCAGCTCACTGCAACCTCCGCCTCTCGGTTCAAGCAATTCTCCCACTTCAGCTTCCTGAGTAGCTGGGATTACAGGCACGTGCACTGTGCCTGGCTAATTTTTGTATTTTTAGTAGAGATGGAGTTTCGCCATGTTGGTCAGGCTGGTCTCAAACTCCTGACCACAAGTGATCCTCCTGGCCTTGGCCTCCCAAAGTGCTGGGATTACAGGCATGAGCCACCACACCCAGCCTAAACTCTTAAGAATTATGCAGAGGCTGGGTACAGTGGCTCACATCTATAATCTCAGCACTTTGGGAGGGTGAGGAGGATCACTTGAGGCCAGGAGTTTGAGACCAGCCTGGGCAACACAGTGAGATCCTGTCTCTATATAAAAAATAAAATAAATTTTTAAAAATTACAATTAAAACCAAGACTCATGAAAATATTTATGAATTCATTTTAAAATAAGTCATTTTATGTTTATGTAAATATTTTTTAAGAGAAACAGCTATATGATCCAAAATTTAAACTTTTAGAAAAAAGAGTAGCCCCTTTTACATTTTTGCAAATCTCAGTACCTGGCTTAACAAATGACAACCAGATACTCATTTATCTTTTCTGGCATTCAGTGTGTTGCAATATGTTCTTTAAGCAAAAGTACATGAAAAAAAACAAAAAAACACGGCCTCACACTGACATCAAACTAGAAAAAGGAAAACCTCATAAATGCCTGTAAGAGGGTCTCAGGGACTTCCAGAGGTCCACAAACCACACTCTGAGATCCACAATACTAAGTATATAGTAGCTGCTCAATAAACTTAGTGAATGATATGGAAATAATAAAAGCAGTTATGCAGAAAGCTGAGTATAGTCTACTGTTACAAGTAAGACAAGTACTTAAAAAGCATGCTTACTATACTGTTAGGGTGTAAAGGATTAACATGATAAATATAGTATAAAACTCCTATTTCACAACTCAAGGACACAGAATAAAATCACCTTCATATAGCAAATAGCCACATACTCGTATACACCCCAATAATAACAGTATCTCTCAAAATGGAAGAAAACATACTTTTAACCCTTTACCCATTTAGAAAAAAAAAAAGTACAGCTTGCTGCAAGGACTCATTTAATTTTACATAAACACACTCTTTGAGGCCGAAGCAAATCTGACTTTCAAGGTGAAAATAAAATATAAAAACTATTCTTGGAGTTATTTCTAAACAGAACTAACATCAGAATTGTTTGAATCATCAGATTTGTCTATTTCGAAAAAAAAAATCAGATTCAACAAACGAATCCTCGGGCAACAACTGTTCGAGAATGACAATACCATGTGCAGGAGTGCTATGTTTTCTACGATTTGACATTTTCAGTGATTAAGAATTACTATATTTTGTAAATGAAAATATCACTATTAAAACCAGAATGCTATAAATAGAATGATGTCTTCTGTTTCCAAAGTCAATATGCCACAGCAATGCAAAAATAATAATAAAAGCTAGGTATTTCGTGGCAAAGTTATCTCAAGGTAAACACTGCAGCTAAGCACTACTGGCGAGTATTCACAGGACAGACAGGAAAAGGGTTAAATATAGCTGCATCGGCCAGGTGCAGTGGCTCACGCCTGTAATCCCAGCACTTTGGGAGGCCAAGGCAGGCGGATCACCTGAGGTCAGGAGTTTGAGACCAGCCTGGCCAACATGGTGAAACCCTGTTTCTGCTAAAAATACAAAAAATTAGTCGAGTATGGTGGCGTGTGCCTGTAATCCCAGCTACTGGGGAGGCTGAGGCAGGAGAATCGCTTGAACCCAGAAGGTGGAGGTTGCAATGAGCCGAAATCACACCATTGCACTCCAGCTTGGGCAACAAGAGTGAAACTCCGTCTCAAAATAATAATAATAAAAAATAGCTGCATCATCGATATATATAATAGGCAAATTCATAAAGAGTAGAATAGTGGTTACTAAGAGCTGGAAGGGGGGAATATGGGGAGTTACTGTTCAATGGGTTCAGAGTTTCTGTTTGGGATGATGAAAAAGTTCTGGAAATGGATAGTGGTAACTGCTGCATAACACTGCAAATATACTTAATGCCAATGAATTGTACACTTAAAAATTGTTGAAACTGGCCGGGCACAGTGACTCATGCCTGTAAGCCAAGCACTTTGGGAGGCCGGGGCAGGTGGATCACCTCAGGTTGGGAGTTCGAGACCAGCCTGACCAACATGGAGAAACCCCCCTCTACTAAAAATACAAAAAATTGGGCTGGGCGGGGTGGCTCACACCTGAAATCCCAGCACTTTGGGAGGCTGAGGCGGGTGGATCACAAGGTCAGGAGATCGAGACCATCCTGGCTAAAACGGTGAAAACTTGTCTCTACTAAAAACACAAAAAATTAGCTGGGCGTGATGGCGGGCGCCTGTAGTCCCAGCTACCCCGGAGGCTGAGGCAGGAGAACGGCGTGAACCCGGGAGGCGGAGCTTGCAGTGAGCCAAGATCGCGCCACTGCACTTCAGCCTGGGCGACAGAACAAGACTCCGTCTCAAAAACAAACAAACAAACAAAACTAGCCCGGCGTGGAGGCACATGCCTGTAATCCCAGCTACTCAGGAGGCTGAGACAGGAGAATCACTTGAACCCAGGAGGCAGAGGTTGCGGCGAGCTGAGATCATGCCATTGCACTCCAGCTTGGGCAACAAGAGCGAAACTCCATCTCAAAAAAAAAATAAATAAATAAATAAATAGCCAAAATGGTGAATTTTATGTTATGTATATTCTACCTCAATTTTAGAAACACAAATACTAAATTGTATAAAAAGCTAAAACATAGGCTACTTAAAAATATAAAAGGCTGGGCTGGGCACGGTGGCTCACGCCTATAATCCCAGCACTTTGGGAGGCTGAGGCGGGCGGACTGCCTGAGCTCAGGAGTTCAACACCAGCCTGGGCAACACAGTGAAACCCCTTCCCTACTAAAAATACAAAAAAATCAGCTGGGCATGGCAGTGCACACCTGTAGTCTCAGCTAATCGGGAGGCTGAGGAAGAAGAATTGCTTGAACCCGGGAGGCATAGGTTGCAGTGAGCTGAGATCGCGCCACTGCATTCCAGCCTGGGCGACAGAACGAGACTCCGACTCAAAAAAACAAATAAAAGGTTGCACTAAAACCACAAGACATAAAGTCCCAATTTCTTTTGTTTACTTTAAATGTACTTAATAGTACATTTAAACAAAATAAATCTTTCAAAAAATAGAGGGTACAAACACCTGCTTGAACTATTAAGGGAACTAAATATCTGAAAAATGGAATAGTGAAGAGTATCTTTTTACTTACCTGCAACATGCTGACTATCTCAACTTTGTTGAAGAAAATAAAAGACGTAAGAGTAGAAAGAAAATTCTCTTCAAAAACAGATGGTGTGGGCAAAATGATGTCCTGAATGTACTGTACCCTGTAAGTCTGATGTATTTTTTGCCTTAGTTCAGAGTCTGTTATTGGTATAACTTCCTTGAACTTTGCAGTTTTGGTCAAGAATTCTCTATGTCTTTTTGGCTGAGCCAAAGCAGGGTCATATTCAAGGCATCCCACGACATCCATGATACACTCATCAGAAAACATTACCTCAAAAAGAGTTGCCTTATTTAGGAATAAGATTCCTCTAATAATTTCATACAAATGGTGTAAGCCTTCAGTGTTTTCTAGGTTCTCGCAAGCTTGGAACAGCTGCAATAGTTTTTTAATATAGCCTTCATTTTCCAAGGCGAGAGCCAGCTTTTCCCTACGGATAGGTGAGGAGAGCACTGAGGTAACTAAGTCAGCAATCTCTTCAAGTTTATTGAGTTCACATGTGGGCAGGTCAATCAGATGACTAGTTTCAGGCATTTCTTCAAATCGTTCTTCTTCAGATTCATCAATGAGGTCCTGTGTGACTTCCACTGATGGGTCTTTACCTTGAACCTAAAAATATCCAAGTATACAGCTAATTACCTTAAAATACAAAATAATTCAAAATTTTGGAAATCAAATCATTTGGAAATGCCTGGCTAGTCACTACTAATTAAAAGTGAAGTCTAGGCCAGGCACGGTGGCTCACGCCTGTAATCCCAGCACTTTAGGTGGCTGAGGCAGGCAGGTCACTTGAGGTCAGGAGTTCAAAACCAGCCTGGGCAACATGGTGAAACCCCGACTCCACTAAAAATACAAAAATCAGCCAGGTGTGGTGGCATACGCCTGTAATCTCAGCTACTCAGGTGGGTGAGGCAGGATAATCGCTTGAACCTGGAAGGTGGAGGTTGCAGTGAGCTGAGATCGCACCACTGCACTCCAGCCTGGGAGACAAAGCAAGACTCTGTCTCAAAAAATAAAATAAAAAATTAAAATAAAAAAATAAATAAAATAAAATGAATTCTCTTCCAGCTTGGTCCCTGAATGACTCTCATGAATAGGGCCCCTTCCCCTATTGGTCAAACAGCATTAAGGAGAAATCAACTTTTGTTGTGACAAGCCATTGAAATTTTAGGATTGTATTACTACAACACAATCTGATCATAACGTCTCAGAGACAGCCAATGAACTCTGCTGTATGGATTCACAATAAATCCACACTATCAATAGGGTTTTTCAATAAAAATTCTCTAGTCTATAATCCTATCGTCATCCCTTACAGCTGCTGCTTTAAATATTTTTTCACTTTCCAACTTCTCAAACATTACCTTCACCTTTAAGTCTCAGAAAATAAGAGGCTTCCTTTGAATAAAAAGCCCATCAGTACTCAACTTCCTCTAACATTTCTCCATCTCACAACTTACCTTCACACATTTCCTTCATTCATTTCAAAGGAAATGTCTATACCATTTCCTAAGGTTAACATTTCCATATGTACTTCTAAACTTATGCTTTCTCAAAGCTAAACATATAAAAATTATCTTTGCTCTTGTTTTTATAATTTATTTCTCTCCAATGGTTCCTTCTATTTCATCATTCTCCAATCCCCTTAAGACACTCTGAACTATCTGAACCATCAAACTTTTTCAGGGAAGCTTTTTTGTTCTATTTTCTCATTATAAGGGGTAGTGGCTCACGCCTGTAATCCCAGCACTTTGGGAGACCAAGGTGGGCGGATCACCTGAGGTCAGGAGTTCAAGACCAGCCTGACCAACATGGAGAAACCCTGTCTCTACTAAAAGCACAAAATTAGCTGGGCGTGGTGGCGCATGCCTGTAGTCCCAGCTACTCGAGAGGCTGAGGCAGCAGAACTGCTTGAACCTGGGAGGCGGAGGTTGCAGTGAGCCGAGATCACACCACTGCACTCTAGCCTGGGCAAGGAGAGCAAAACTCTGTCTCAAAAAAAAAAAAAAAAAAAAAAAAGGCGGGCAGGGGTGGTTAAGAAATAATTAAGTAATATGGCGCTTATTGAAATTGAAATTGTCCTTTCAAAGATCAGTAATGACTTCCCAGAACTGAAAAAGTAAAACATGAGATATGATTTTGTGAAATATCATGCAGTAGTTAGGAGCAAAAAACTAAATATATATTCAGCAACATGCACAGATTTTAAGAAGTAGAGTGCTGCGTTGTACAGTAAAGAGTTAACTTTGCTGGGCTATCAGAGTGCTATCTAATATCCCTTCCAAAGGTGGAAAGGTCTGAATAAAAATCAATGACAAAGAAAAAAATAAAATTTAAAAAAACAATGACAAATGGAAAGGAGAAACAGTAAAAGAGGGAAAAAAACATGAAAAAATGAGTAATGTAACAAGGAAAATTCAGTATTAACATTGGTGCCTAAGCTGGGCGCTGTGGCTCATGCCTGTAATCCCAGCACTTTGGGAGGCTGAGGCAGGCAGATCACGAGCTCAGGAGTTCAAGACCAGCCTGTGCAACCTTGTCACTACAAAAAATACAAAAATTAGCCAGGCATGGTGGCGCACGCCTGTAGTCCCAGCTATTAGGGAGGCTGAAGTGAGAATCCCTTCAGCCTGGGAGGCAGAGGTTGCAGTGAGCTTAGATCACACCACTGCATTCTAGCCTGGGGAGAGCCAGACCATGTCTCAAAAAAAAAAAAAAAAGTAGTGATGCCTCAAGAAAGGCTGAAGGCAAGAGATGACATTGTCTCTTAGCTCAGTTATAACAGATGCCTGGAAGGGTTAAGCAATAGGTTTGCCAAGACCACCCCTCCTCTTAAAACCTGACAAGGTCAAATGGGAGCCTGTAAGCTTTGAAGAGTGACACTGCTCTGGGAGACGTTTTGTCATACAATATGATGATGAACCAGACCAACTGTCTTTTTCTTTTTTTTTTTGAGACACAGTCTCGCTCTGTAGCCCAGGCTGGAGTGCAATGGCACGATCTCGGCTCACTGCAAGCTCCGCCTCCCAGGTTCATCCCATTCTCCTGCGTCAGCCTCCCAAGTAGCTGGGACTACAGGTGCCCACCACCATGCCCGGCTAATTTTTTGTATTTTTAGTAGAGACGGGGTTTCACCGTGTTAGCCAGGATGGTCTTGATTTCCTGACCTTGTGATCCTCCTGCCTCGGCCTCCCAAAGTGCCGGGATTACAGGCATGAGCCACTGCGCCCAGACCCAGACCAACTGTTAATGACTACGTGGGATTCTAGTAATGTGCTAGAATCTACCAACTCTTACTTTTCAGGTTACATCTACTACCATAATGTGATATGGTATAACACTAGTATTGTTGATCCAACTATGTTATCTATATAAATCTTATAATACTGATATTGATGATCAAATGTATTGGGAGACTGAGTTAAACCTTCCTGAGGATGTAATGCTGATAGAAAAACCACTGGCCCATGCTGCAGTTATTTGAATAATTAAACTAAACTAAACTAAGAAAAATGAAAGTCACTGGCCCTACAGAATCATGGTCTGGAACCTAAGAAGAAAAAAAATCACTGGACTGACAAAAAGCTGGATTTTGTTGACTATCAGTTTCTATGGTACACAGTTCTGTACAAGTTTATGATAAGGTACAATCTGCAGATCAAGGAGAGAAATAAATCAAAGCAGTACAAAAATACAAAAGGTATGACATGGTTTTATAGGAAAAGTTAGTTGTTTCTTTAAACCTATCTCTACTCCACACTGGCCCCAAATACTAGGTATATTCATACTGATATTATTTCTCTGTCTGTGATATATATCCTATGCTAAATGTAGATGCTCACACAAATATGATCATTTTGGTGTAAGAGAGCCTTGGTCAAGGAGTGGCCTGTGCAGTAAAGGACTGACCTTGCCAAAGGAAAAGTTTGGCCCTTATCTAGCCCCAGAGAGGTAAACTCTAAGCACTCAGAATATCCTGCTTCATAATAATGTTTACCTGGGGGACATCACCTATGCCAGACATACTATGCTAACAATGTGCTATGTGGTGGGGGCCTTGGACCACAAGATATTCTTGACCTCTGGAGGTGCTGGAATAAGGTCAGCCACACAGGCGGTCAGCCATGCTTACATAAACTCTAATCTCCAGTGAAAACCCTGGACACGAAGGTTTGGGTAAACTTAACTAGTTGGCAATACTGAATGTATGCTGCCATATATCACTGCTGGGAGAAGTAAGTGCTGTCTGCGTGATTCCACCAGGAGAGAGAACTGGAAGCTCAAGCCTGAAACTCTCCTAGACCCTGCCCTATGCACCTTTTCCCACTGGTTATTGGAATCTGTATCATTTTGCTATAATAAACTGTAACTGTGAGTATAACAGCTTTGCTGAATTCTGTGAGTCTTTCCAGTGAATTATGGAAATTGAGAGTGCTCTTGGAGACCTCCTGAACTACCTAAGTGAAAACAGTAATAAACAAATTTCCACAAAAATTTCTAGGACGAATACTTTTTTTTTTTTTTTTTTGAGACAGAGTCTTACTCTGTCGCCCAGACTGGAGTGTAGTGGCATTATCTTGGCTCATTGAAACCTCCCTCAGAGGTTCCAGCTATTCTCCTGCCTCAGCCACCCTAGTGGCTGGGACTACAGGCATGCGCTACCACGCCTAGCTAATTTTTGTACTTTGAGTACAGATGAGGTTCCACCGTATTAGCCAGGCTGGTCTCGAACTCCTGATGTCAGGTGATCCGCCTGCCTCGGCCTCCCAAAGCGCTAGGATTACAGGCGTGAGTAACCACGTCCGGATGGACAAATACACTTATATCCAAGAACATGTATTAAAAAGTAGGTGTTGACATAGAGGGGTGGGGTAGTAGGATGGGACAAGGTATAATCTAATACAGTAATCACTAGAATAAATTATCCACCATATAAATTTATGTTCTAGCAGATATGTAAATCAATATCCTAGTTCTAAATAAGAGGAGATGTTTGTCTTCTGCATTATAGTTATATTTTCTGTAAATCTAAAACTGTTCTAAAACAAAAGGTTTCTTTTAAAAAAATTCTAGTTACTTAAGAGTTACCACATATTCTATATATCCTGCTACACTCTAAGTTCCACATAAACTGAAGTCATGAATACTGTTGAGCATTAGTGCCTGGTACAGTATGCATAAACATTAGGCAAACATATGACCAAATATTTATGTTTTTAATCTAAAAGCTTGACTTACTTACTTAATCTTCTTCTGGTTTGCTTAAAGTACTTGCCATTTTATAATATAAGGTATTAATTATGAGCATATGCTATCAAAATCTAAAGTGGTAAAACAAAAGTATGACAAAGTTGTTTTTAAAAAACTTAAAGTAAAATAATTTGCCGTAGAATATAAAAAATTTCAAGTTAGATTATCAAGTCTCACATTAAGACACTATCTCTCCACATCCTAATAAATATGTTTGAAGTAAAAAGGAAACAAAAATTCAAGAAAAGAAGCAAACATTAAGTTAAATATTATAAAAAGAAACTTACCTGACAAATTTTTTCCCAGATCTCATCACAGCCAGCTTTCTCCTGAAAACTCAGAGCCAAATCATAGTTCTCTGCTTCTGACCAAACAATTAATGTATCCTGTTTAAAAATAAATATTTCTATATCATCACACTAGAAAAGAGGTATCTACAAAGTACAAATAGAAATCAAGAGGACTGGAAACAACACAGCAATGACAAATGCCCCGATATGAGTAATCAATGTATATCTGATTGGCATTATTAGTAATATATTGGCAACACAATAGTAGCTTTGATACTAAAAATGACTGAGCAATTTTCTAAAACAAAAAATATTAAAACAGGCTAATAGGCTCTGACTCATGTTACTCAAATAATATTTATAAAAAGGCTAGCCATTCTTGGCCAAAACTATAACAAAGACATTCCAACCATCTACTTTCTGTTGCTTCCAGAAAATCAGCTGTCCCATTCACTAACCACCTATGTATTTATCCTTCCCTTTGAGCTGGTTAAAATAAGCTAATACCTGAAAATAGGTTAAGGCTTAACTCTATTTTTGCCTTTTTTTTTTTTGTATCTGGAAAAGACTTCAGGATCTTAAGAAATGTAACACCATGGTGAAACAAAGCTATTTGCTCTTATTTACAAGTGCTACCAACAGCACCCAGTTCAGTACCTTAGCTTAGGGTGTAGAAAAATTAGCCCAAGGTTTAGGTAAGCAGTCTCCTAGAATGTCTTCAATTATATGCCTACCAAAGGGTTAGTTACATTTTTAGGAAAAGGTTGTCACCCCTTGTATTAGAAACCAAGGTTTGGATTTAAAATAAAACATAGACACACACACACACACATACACACAAATATACATATATATATTTTGTTGTTTCCTCCTTGAGACAGGATCTTGCTCTGTGACCAGACTAGAGTGTAGGGGTACAATCACGACTCACTGCAGCCTCGACCTCCTAGGCCCCAGCAATCCTCCCACCTCAGCCTCCCGAGTAGCTGGGACTACAGGTGCACACACCACGCCACACTAATTTTTCGTAGAGACAGGGTTTCACCATTTTGCCCAGGTTGGTCTGGAACTCCAACTCCTGGGCTCAAGCGATCCGCCTGCCTCGACCTCCCAAAGTGCTGGGATTACAGGTGTGAGCCACTGCACCCAGCCTAACACACATTTTTAAACACTAAAAACACTATGCAATACTCAAATGAACAATCTTTTAAGGATATATAATAATGAAAGTTTAACGTGGCTAAAACTTTGATTTTCAAAAAAATACAAAGTTTATACGCTACCAAAAATATAATCTACAAAACACCTTATATGTAATAACTTGTTAATTTAAGTAGTACTTATAAATATCATGACCTGACATGAATACAAAACTAAAAATCATCCCCAGATCCAAGACAAAGTGTTGAAAATGGGAACATTTCAGTACTTTTTGGCTTTAAACAGTAAATGAAAAATATTATTTAATTAATCCAGGCCTCAGATTAATACTTCTTATTTTCTGTGTAATCAGGTAAAAATAGCTAGAAATCTGTGTTCTATCTTCTTCCTGGCTATGCTTTTTGGGAGAAACTTGCTACCAGAGTTAGTCTAAAATTCTCTCAAGTCACTCCTTTGTCTAAAATCCTTCAGTTTTGGCCAGGTGCGGAGGCTCACACCTGTAATCCCAACACTTTGGGAGGCCAAGGTAGGCAGATCACAAGGTCAAGAGATGAAGACCATCCTGGCCAACATGGTGAAACCCCGTCTCTACTAAAAATACAAAAATTAGCTGGGCGTGGTGGCGCGTGCCTATAGTCCCAGCTACTCAGTAGGCTGAGGCAGAAGAATCGCTTGAACCGGGGAGGCAGAGGTTGCAGTGAGCCGAGATCAAGCCATTGCACTCCAGTCTGGCGACAGTGCGAGACTCCGTCTCAAAAAAGAAAAAAAAAAAAAGAAATCCTTCAGTTTCTCTCATCATCCACAAAAGTTTTCAAACCTTTTTTAAAAAAACCAGAACCCCTTCTACAAACAAAAATTCACTAAGAACCTCCATATATATAAAAAAAGACATAAATAGAGCTACTCTGGTCAGTGCTGGTTAAAACACCAGGGTACCCACTCAGGCTCCCTACATTCCCAAGTCATCTTCTTAGAGCCTTCCTCAAAATAGCTTCACAAACAGTGATCTCCAAAACATTTTTGACTGCAGTTTAATTTGCTTATTATATACAAAAATATATTAGTATATTAATACATTATAAAACACATGCTAAAATAGAAAAGTCTTATAAGAAGATAACATAAGCAAAATTTTTAAATGTTTGAACTGCAATGGCTCCATATCATTGGTTAGTATTAAGACCCAATATACACTTAAGGCATAGTATACCCAAACATAACAGTGGATATAAATCCATATTTAAAATTATCCTTTGGTAGAATGCAATGGCTCAAGTCTGTAATCTTAGCATTTTGGGAGGCTAAGGCAAGTGGATCACTTGAGGCCAGGAGTTTGAGACCAGCCTGGGCAATGCAGTGAGACTTCCATATTTAATTAAAAAAAAAATTATTGGCCAGGCATGGTGGCTCACACCTGTAATCCCAGCACTTTGGGAGGCCGAGGCGGGCGGATCACCTGAGGTGAGGAGTTTGAGACCAGTCTGGCCAACATGGTTGAAACCCCATCTCTACTAAAAATACCAGAATTAGCCGGGTGTGGTAGCAGCCACCTGTAATCCCAACTACTCGGGAGGCTGAGGCAGGAGAATCGCTTGAACCCGGGAGGTGGAGATTTCAGTGAGCGAGATTGCATCATTGCACTCCAGCCTGGGGGACAAAAGTGAGACTTTGCCTCAAAAAAAAAAAAAAAAAAGTAAAAAAAATTATCTTTTTAATAACCGAACTTTTTGAGAGGGGTAACTTCTTGTCAGATCTATTACATCATTGTTTCTGCTTTGTCCCATGGTTGACAGTTTACACTAGCAGTAAATGTAAATTTAACCATTGTCTAGTTCATTTGTACTTATATCATCATCAACCCCTTTTAAGGCACCTATCCATTTTGTTTGAGTTAGGATAGTTTAAGTTACAAAATATTTGCAGTTATCTCCACATATAGGCTACAGTAATTCACAAAAGTTGGGTATGAGAATATAGAAATAAAAAAACAGTTTCTCATACTACACTATCACAACACAAATGACTGCTGTCACCTTCACCACCAAGAAGTGTGAGGATTTCTCCCCACCAATAATCAATCAGTTCCATATTAGACACCAGGTGGGTGTTCTCCAATTCACCTTCGACACTGTTTACCCGGAGACACTGACAGATACCACAGTTGAGGGCTCAGCCCTACAAGACTGCCCCCTACTTCTAATGCCAATTGCAAGCCTGCGTTGTTTTACCTGTTTCCAACCAAACGGCTATAAATCAGGCTTCCCATGACTCCCTCCTTGGATTTGATTAATTTGCTAAAGTAGCTCACAAAATGCAGGGAAACAGTTATATCTACCAGTTTATTATAATATAAAGGATATTTTAAAGGATACAAATGAAGAGAGGTATAGAGCAAGGTATGGGGTAAGAGGCTCAAAGGTTGCATTACCTCCCTGGGCATATCATCCTCCAGGAACTTCCACTTAGTTATCTGGGAGCTCTCCAAACCCAGTCCTAATGGGCGTTTATGGAGGCTTCATTAAACAGGTATAATTAAGTAAATCACTGGCGACTGGTGATTAATAAACCCTCAGCCCCTCTCCCCTTCTGGAGGATGGTGGATGGGGTTCAAAGCCGCAATCTTCTAACCATGCCTTGGTCCTTCTGGTGACTAGATCTATAGATAGTACTATCTACAGTCAGGTCAATGGATATTACTAACAGAATGAAATCCAAAACCCTTTATCCAGCCATCCAATGCCTTTTCCATTTTGGCTACAATCAATGTTTGGTCCAGGTAAACATTGAAAGAGAAGGTCCAGGTAAACAACGAAATCTGAATTAAGGTAACTGAGCACCTTTTCATCATCACTTTCTTTTGCTCTTCTTTTTTTTGATACAGAGTCTCACTTTGTTGCCCAGGTTGGAATGCAGTGGTGCAATCTTGGCTCACTGCAACCTCCACCTCTGGGTTCAAGTGATTCTCCTGCCTCAGCCTCCTGAGTAGCTGGGATTACAGGCGTGTGCCACCACACCGGATTAATTTTTGTATTTTTAGTAGAGACAGGGTTTCACCATGTTGGCCAGGCTGGTCTTGAACCCCTGACCTCAGGTGATCTGCCAGCCTTGGGCTCCCAAAGTGCTGGGATTACAGGTGGGAGCCACTGCACCCAGCCCCTCATTCTTAACTTTAAATTCTTTTCTCTGATCTTGTCAAAATACCAGAAACTAAATGGGGTTTATATTTAGAGTTCTTTTCCAATGCTGAGGACTGACCCTGGGAAACAGTCAACGGTTACTGATCTTTCTTCTTCCTGATTACCAATAACTGATCCATCACATGCCCTGTCAATTCTACCTTCAATAAAGATCACAAAATCCATCCATCTCTGTCCATCTCTATCACCTCAATCCAATCCAACATTATCTTTTGCTTGGACTATGCAGCAATCTCCCAATGAGTTTCCCACTTATTGCTTCTCTTCAATTCCACAGATTGATACTATTAAGTATTCTGGATCATGTCATCACTTTGCATAAACTCTTCAAAAGCTTACTTTAAAAATCCCAACTTGGCTGGATATGGAGGCTCATGCCTGCAATCCCAGCACTTTTGGAGCCCAAAGAGGGAGAACTGTTAAGCGCAGGAGTTTGAAACCAGCCTGGGCATCATAGTGAGACCTCATCTCTACTAAACATTAAAAAAATTAGCCAGGTATGGTGGTATGCGCCTGCAGTCCCAGCTACTCAGAAGGCTGAGGTGGGAGGATCGCACCTAGGAGGTCAAGGCTGCGTGAGACTTAATCATGCCACTGTGCTTTTGGCTGGGAGACAGTCTCATCTCAAAACCACCGCCCTGCCTCCAAAAAAATTCCAAACGAAAAGATAGTGACCAGCCAGAAGCAGCACTCGATGAGGTATTTCTGGATGAATGAATATATGTGGTCAGATCAACAAGACTCAGTCTTGAGCTCTGTTCTTTTCTCAATTTATAGCTATTACCTCAAAGGAGGTTACCTTGTAGCTAAAAATTCATAATTCATCTGATTTTTTTTTTTAAAAGGCTGGAGTGCAGTTGGCTATTCACAGGTGTGATCATCATGAACTATAGCCTCAAACTCCTGGTCTCAAGTGATCCTCCTGCCTCAGCCCCGAAAAGCTGGGACTACTACTGGCATGCTAGGCCTTTTATGATTCTTAAATTAGAATCTCCTGCTGGAAAGTCTCACCCTATCTCTATTCCCAGATGTTCATTTTAAGACCTTTTCATGGGCTGGGTGTGACGACTTATGTCTGTATTCCCAGCACTTTGGAAGGCCAAGATAGGTGGGCTGCTTGAGCTCAGGAGTTCAAGACCAGCCTGAGCAACATGGCATAATCCCATATCTACAAAAAATTAGCCAGGCATGGTGTGCACACCTACAGTCCCAGCTACTCAGGAGGCTGAGGTGGGAGCCTGAGTGCAGGAAGTTAAAGCTGCAGTGAGCCATGATCACGCCACTGCACTCCAGCCTCGGCAACAAAGCAAGACTGTGTCTCAAAAAAAAAAAAACAAAAAAACTCTTTCCATTTATTTTACTGTATGTAACTTCAAAGCCCGGATGGAAAAAAAAAAAAAAAAAAAGCAAAGCACAAAACAGTATATAGTATGCTACCAGTTATACCAATAAAAGGGAAAAAATACATACAATTGTATGCATATTTGCTTACATATGCATACCTCCAGCAAGATATATAAGAAACTGGTGATGTCAGTGGCCTCTAGCAAGGGAAACTGTATGGACAGAATCTGGCGTGGGAAAGAGACTTCAATAAATACCTTTTCAATTTTTAACTGGGCTAATATATTACATACTACAAAAAATTTTTTTTAATAAGCCTCAAACCAAAAGATTAATGTAAACCTGCTTAACTTCCCACTTTCTGGAAAGAACCATCACCTTCCTGGCCAGACTCAAAAACACTATCAGTGACCTTTGATTCCTTCTCTTTAATATTTAATCATTTACCAAATTTTCCAGCACTTTCTGGAAAATATACTGGAGCTCTGTTCCTTCAAGTCCATTTACCGTGGTGGAATAGACTTTCATTTTTTGTATCTGAATTATTGCAAAAGGTCTTGCTACTCAAAGATCTTCTGCTCCACCCTATCCCTCCTCCCCAATTTATTATTCATGACATTGCCACACTCATTTCTTTAAACACAGTATCACTTTAGGCCCCTACTCAAGAACCTGTAATGTCCCCTTCTGAACCTGTGTATTATCATATTTGGGATTGGTGGTAGGAGGGGGAGAAACCACTGCTACAAATAGGCTTAATACCTTTTGTAGCAAGTATATTTCCTTTCCTATCACAGTTCCTTCCACTACCACCACCAAGAATGAACTTTTTCTTAATGATTCCAGCTTATATTAACCTCTTCCTTAATTTTCTACTGCTCTAAGTCTGTGCAAAATGCAAGTTTACTTTTTATATTTTGTGTTGGCACATACCTGCTGTATAATCTCAGTCAAGAATCTTACCCTTTCTGTACCTTTGTTGCCTCATGTGTGAAATGCTTTCATGGGCTTTCAGTGAAGACTGTGGTAAAACACTGTTATAAGCTATCTTATTATCATTCTGTATCTGTTTCATCTGTTACATCCTGCCTCCAAATAAAACTGCAATAAGGATTTTCTTAAACCCAATTAACACACAATTGTGTTAAATAGGTACACATTCTTATGACTCTGGTTTTTTTTTTTTTTTTTTTTGAGACAGTCTTGCTCTATCGCCCAGGCTGGAGTGCGGTAGCACAGTAACAGCTCACTGAAGCACTGACCTCCTGGGCTCAAGCAATTCTCCCACCTCAGATTCCCAAGCAGCTGGGACTACAGGTATGTGTCACCATGCCCAGCTAATTTATATTTTTTGCAGCGAGAGTCTCAGTATGTTGCCCAGGCTGGTCTTGAACTCCTGGACTAAAGTGATCCTCCTGCCTCAGCCTCCCAAAGTGTTGAGATTACAAGTGTGAGCCACTGTGCCTAGTATGACTCTTGTTTTTTACTATTTTAAGATATGTAGCCCAGGCTGGGGTGCAATAGCTACGCACAGGCACAATCATAGCACACTACAGCCTCAAACTCCTGGCCTTAAGTGATCCTCCAGCCTCAGCCTCCCAAGGAGCTGGGACCACAAGCACACGCCACCACACCTGGCTTTGACTCTTTTTGATTTAGTCAGTATCAGTGGGACTGATTTGAAGTAACTTAAAATTTCTGTCACATCTATCAGGTATGTTATTTCATGTTGTATCATATAATGATTCTCTTCTCTTTCCAACATGTTTAAATGCTTAAGTTTATTGGGTAAGTACATCTTCTTCCATTAACGACTTCAGTACTATGCACAGTAAGGAAGAAAGTGATGTAAATCAATAATGACTTTTCAATATCCAGTCATATGACATTCAGCTTGACTCATTCTAACTCCTTTTAGGCTCACAATTTGGTACTTCATTTATGAAAGAAAAGATGTATCTTGAGCACACAATTTAGTAGTTGGCTCATTTTAAAACTATAATGTTAAAAGAAGAATGTTTAACATTCCCCTCTGAATTTACTCAATTTTTTTTTTTTTTTGAGACAGAAAAATCGCTTTGTCTCTCCAACTGGAGTGCAGTGATACAATCATGGCTTACTACAGTCTCGACCTCCGAAGCTCAAATGATCCTCCCGTCTCACCTCCAGAAGTAGCTGGCACTATAGCTGCGCACCACCACACCTGGATAATTTTTGAATTTTTTTTGGTAGAGACAGGGATCTTGCTATGTTCTGCAGGCTGTTCCCGAAATCCTCAGCTCAAGGGATCCTCCTGCCTTGGCCTTCCAAAGTGCTGAGATTGCAGGTGTGAGCCACCATGCCTGCCATAGTCAACATATTTTAATACAGCAAAATGGCCTATAAACATCTCATTCACTTACTCATTAAGTTTTTAATAAAAACCCGCTAATGGAAACAAAAAATTTAACCCATTACTGCAGTCCCAGCTACTGGAGAAGCTGAGATGAGAGGATCACTTGAGCCTAGGAGTTCAAGCTCAGCCTGGGCATCACAGCAAGATCCCATCTCTGAAAACAATTTTTTAAATTTTAACTCCACTACTGAACAACAGACTTCATGTGATATTTGGAAATTAATAACTTTCTAGACTAATTTATTGAATAACCTAAATGATGCCTTTTACAAAGGATAATTCTAACAAACATAGAAAAATGTTACTGTATTTGGAAATCTCAATTTGTGTAACTTCAAAAAACTACAAATTAAGCTGAATACAGCCACTGCTCACACCTGTAATCCCAGCACCATGGAGGTACTGAAGCAAAAGGATCACTTGAGGCCAGGAATTCAAATCAGCCTGGGCCACACAGTGAGACCGTCTCTACAAACACAACAACAAAGTTTTGTAATAAATTTTTTAAAGGTGCAAATTTAGCCTGGACAACATAACGAGACCCCATCTTTACAAATTTTTAAAAAAATTAATAAGGTTGGCCGGGCTTGGTGGCTCACGCCTGTAATCCCAGCACTTTGGGAGGCCGAGGTGGGCGGATCACGAGGTCAGGAGATCGAGACCATTCTGGCTAACACGGTGAAACCCCATCTCTACTAAAAAATACAAAAAAATTAACTGGGCGTGGTGGCAGGCGCCTGTAGTCCCAACTACTTGGGAGGCTGAGGCAGGAGAATGGTGTGAACCCGGGAGGCGAAGCTTGCAGTGAGCAGAAATCGCACCACCACACTGCAGCATGGACGACAGAGCGAGACTCCATCTCAAAAAAAAAAAAAAAAAAAATTAGTCAAGCATGGTGGCTCACATCCATAATCCCATCTACTCAGAAGGCTGAAATTGGAGGATCGCTTGAGCCCAGGAGGTTGAGGCTGCAGTGAGCTGTGATCAAACCACTGTACTCCAGCCTAAGGGACAGAAGAAGACCCTCTCAAAAAAATTATTTTCAAAAGTGCAAATTGAAGATTTGGGTGAAAATATGAAAAACCATATCTATTACAAAGAAACTAAGTTTAACATAACCCCTAAATGGCCCTATGATTTCAATTAGAAAAGTGTACTCAATTTAAACAAAAATAAACAGGTAACATCATTCACACAAGTTTTTCACTCTTCTTCAGTGTTTCCATATTCTTCTCATTACCAGAGTTCTCTTATACACCTGAATGTTATGTTGCAAAAAAAAAAAAAAAAAAAAAGCCCAACGAAAAAATAAACTATTACAAAACCCCAAATAGTATATTATTTAAATGTGATTACAGAAAACATTTCCAAATGGTGTAATTTTTTTAAATAATGCATTTTTTCCAATACTTTATACTAAGTGTATACAAAAATGCTAATTATCTAGAACTAATTTTCTAGTAGAGCAACATTATACACGAAATTACCTACATATCCTAATGATTCTAAAGTATTCACAGAATCACTATGTATTTTTAACTTATGTTGGGTGACTATTTTAAATACAAACCTACTCCATAATGTGATGTTTCCAAAGTAACAACAGCTAAAAGATCTTATATACAATCTGAGAAGAATCCATTATTAAACCTAAATTTGTAGGGAACTGTTTATGACTTAGTTACATTTAAGAACAAAGTTCCTGATAATTATATTCATGCAGATAAGGGAAATATGGTAAAAAAAAAAATTAGTATTTCTTTCCCCACAAAGAAGCAAGCAAACAAAAACAAACTAAAAGTGATCATCTGGTAAAAACTCGGTATAAAGACAGAGAGTAAGAGATGCCTGGCTGACTGAGAAATTAAATTTACTTAAATGTCTACCTTACAATGCCTAAGGTATAGGAAACATCTTCAGGTTTTCAACTCAGGACAAATGTTTAATTTGCTTCTCCATCAAAAAAGACACACAATATTTTCTAAACAGAGAAAAAAGCTATGAATTGAATATTGAAAATTTTAAAGTATTTCAAATAACTGATTAAGAATGTGTTATATACATAAAATAATTGTTCTAACAGTAAGACGTTGTAATAATAAGCTGCACAACAGACAGAATTTTATTCCTCCAACTACGAAGTACTTGTTTCTGGGCATCCAAATTTTCATAAACCTTGAAGTGGGCACTGACGCTGTAAATGTAATCCTAAAATAATTTATCTTCCTTCAAAAATCTCTGCCATCGTGACTTTACATACCACACACAAAAAAGAATACCTGGAAATAATTCAAATGTATAACAACAAGTGTATGTCATACATAAGAATACTATACAGAGTTTAAAAAGAAAACTAGATCTACATTGTTAACATGAACGAATATTCAAAATGAATGTGTGAAAAATGCAAGCTGCAGAATACATGTAAGAGTACGATATCCACTGTGTAAAGTTTAAAAACACACAACAGACTACATATTATTTATGGATACATACATATGCAGAAAAGGTATAAACGCATGTACACAAAGAATACACATCAACTTCAGAATAGTGGTTACCTATGTAGGGGATGGAGAATGTAAACAACGGGATGGATACAAACAAGCTTTAACTCTATCCATAATGTTCAATATTACAAAAATATTTGAAACAAATATGGCGTAACGTTAACATTGTTAAATCTGGTGGTGTTACAGTAGACACCGATTATTCTCTGTACTTTTCAATTTTAATATATTTCATAATAAAAATAAAAACATTCACAGAATAAAAAAGATTGAATCACTGCTACCATTTTCAGATTAATCAGGCATGCTAAAATACAATACACATTTTCTTTCCCAAATAAGACAATAAATATTAACAGAAGATGTTACATACTTGGTAATGTACACTTTTATAAAGTATCCATTGATTACTATATTAAAAATACACAACAATTAAAGAGCAGGATTTAATGCTTCTACTTCAAAACCTCTACCTTTACTTGAGTCAAAGGATTTAATTTCACACCACAAACAGGCTTTCCTTGCTTTAAGAGTATCCCTTTGAATTTTGTTCTATGTCATTTCCTTTAAACGTGACTCAGAATAAAAGGTTTCATGCACAAGGTATAGAAGAGACTTGGCTAACTACAGTTAAATAATACTAATAAATACATCTTAGAATAAACCGACAGTGGCTCAATCCAAAAATGATAATTATCACCAGTACAAAAACTTTTTTTCAGTCTGAAACTTTTAACCTGCAAGAGAAATACACATGATCTTTGTTTACCAAACATGTTTTTTTCTTGTCAGGAAAGCTTTCCCACCTTTGTCAGATTAATACTTCCTTGATCACAGATGAAGTCTTTCAAATTAAAGATAAACAACTACTTGCCTGTTGTTTCTGATATGCAGTATTTGGATTTATCTTTGATTCCAAGAGTAGTGATCCTGAAAGATAAAAAATAATACATCATAAGTCTCAAATGATAAAACCCTGAATAAAAATTAGAATACACATTAAAGCCGGGCGCGGTGGCTCACGTCTGTAATCCTAGCACTTTGGGAGGCGGGCAGATCACGAGGTCAAGAGATCCAGACCATTCCAGCCAACATGGTGAAACTGTCTCCACTAAAAATACAAAAATTAGCTGGGCGTGGTGGCGCATGCCTGTAGTCCCAGGTACACGGGAGGGTGGGGCAGGAGAATCGCTTGAGAGAGAGGGAGAGGAGGCAGAGGTTGCAGTAGCCCAGATCGCGCCATTGAACTCCAGCCTGGCAACAGAGCAAGACTCTGTCTCCAAAAAAAAAAAAAAAAAAAAAAAAAAATACACATTTAAACCCCGCCCCCGCAAACTTTTCAAGTCTTTTAACCGAGTTGGACATCTTAATAAAATGTATTCGAATTCACATTTTCTCTCCAAATCTAGGCTTCACATTTAATCTAAAATATTTCACCCTATTCCCATACACCCTTAAAGGAAAAATTAATCTAAAACCAACATTCAAACCAAGGAATGAGGAGACTAGATGACTATTAAAATTTTATTGTAATAAAAATTTTAAGGTCTAAATGACCACTTCAAGCCATTCGTTTTAACAAAAGTTGTTTTATTGCATTCCCAGTTTAACAAATAATGCAAATTACAAAACAAAAACATCATGACAGGGATTAAATACTTAGTATAGAAATTACAGTGCTGCATTTATCCTTTCCTCATTAAGAACAAAAGAACACCTTCTGTAGAGTGATGACTATTTAAAATAAAAGGGAACAAGCAAGAATACAAAATATGTCAAGACTAAACCTAAGATTCTTTTTCTACAGTTGTTCAAATCAAGTCCAGATTATACTATAAAAGGCATTTTAATTACGGCTCTACATTTTGTAATTTAAAATACTTCACATGACTACAATAAACCAAAGAATACAGCAGTTTACAACCTGCTTTGGTGTCCCAACTTGCTTAGATTGTAAGGCATTCACTTTCTCATAGCGCCTTCTACAAAGGCAGCCCGAAGAAATCCAGACTACAGATGTATGTGCTTGTGTGTCCATGTATCGTGGCAACAGTCAGCAATACAGCCAGGAAAACGTGCCTTTCGGTTTTCCCCAGCACCTGTCGACTGTGGCACCTGGGGCCCGTTGGTACAATTTTTTTTTTTTTAACGACACTCGGAAAGAAAAGTTTCCCTAAACCGTTTGTACTAGACGTATAATGGATAAGTAAATAAAGGGGGAGGAAGGTGTCAGCTCCTAGGGCGACATCAGTACCTAGTCTCTCACTACTTGCTCCCTTCTCTCTCACACTCTCCCCTCTTCAAAAGAGGAGGAACTGGAAAGGAAGGAGTCTAATCCTTAAGAGAGATGGGAGAAGGACAGAGAGTCTCGGTCTCTGAGGATAAGTCCAGTCAAAAAGTACAGTACTTTGTTTTTGCCGTACACAGAGCCAGTTCAGAACCAACGCGCTGTCCCGAAGGAGTAGCAACGGTAACGGGCCCAGGGCCCTAAACCCAAGCTGTGCCCCAACCAGAGGCACTATCCCCTATTCTACAGTTCCGATAACCTTACCGTCGGACTCTGCCCGAACCAGCAGCGACATCCCCTTGAGCTCCTCCACGTAAGTGGAGGAGACGTGCCCGGTGCCTCGGTCGTCCCATTGCCGGTCTTCGTTCAGGGTATAGACCTTCACTCGCCGCCGCGTATCCGACATGGTGGCTGCTGTCTCCACCGCTCCAGCCGCCGCCTCCTCGCTTACCTCGTCCGCGCTCCTCACTCTTAGGAGACGGTAAAGGCAGTAGTGGCGGTGGCGGCGGCGGCAGCTTCGGAGAGGCCCGAATTCACCATGGCTCCAAAGGTTCAGCCGCGAGAAGGGGTGACAAGAGCCACTGAGGCCTCTCCGCCCGGAGGCCCCGTTACCTCTCACTTCACCCCCGCATACACCCACTCTCCGTTCCTTTGCCTCCCAGGGCTCGCTCGCTCTCCCACCGCCGCCGCCGCCGCCGCGGTAACTACTACAGATCCGCCATCTTGTAACCCGACTCTCTCTGCCTTTCTCTTCCTCCTCCAGCAGGCTCGCACGGGCTGTCCTCGCAGGGGCTACGGCGGCCGACAAGTCCCATGAGCAGCACCTCCGCTTCTGCACGCGCTTCCCAGGCCGGAATGCTCGGCGCTCTCGCGAGGAGGGGTACCCGACTGGGGCGGGAGTACTCCGGCGAGACTTCCTCCTCTTTCGGCCCGACTTCCTCCTCTTTCGGCCCCGCCTCCTGGCGCGGGGTCGCAATTGGGCGGGAGGTTCTCGCGATCTCCCCGTCCCCGCCTGCGCCGCGAGAGGCCGCTAGGTGGAAGGGGACTCCGGTTCCGCACTTCGTCAGGTTGTTGGCTGGCACCAGTATGTGACGTTCCTAGGAACTTAGCTCTGAGGAAAAAACAAAGCAAACCGGGGAAGTACGTAGCCTTGAACCGGAGTAACCAGGGACAGAAAGGAAGGAAAAGGGTTTCATACCTTCAGGGAACGACGCTCACTTCGTCCGCCTGAGGAGGAAAAATAAGTTTAAACCTTTCTGTGAAAAAGAACGTGGAGCCCTTTCTGCCGAATGGAAACCCGCTAAACCCCGTTATGGAGTCTGCTACAATTAAGCATCTAACCAGGAATTGTCTATGGACACAACTCTCCAGGCAATTCATGCAGAAAGTGTGTTGACGATTTCCTGTTTCTCGCAGAGCGCTTCACCGTTAAGGTTCTTAGTAGCTGGCGATTGTAAAGCACAGTTTCCGCTTCATGAAAATACAGTGCTCTTCTTGTGTTTGTAACCTTGGAAAGTAAGTCTGCAGATAAGTTTAGGGAAGTGGCGGGGAGCTACTTTCCTAACATATCTGTGATTGTTTTGATACTTCTGAGTTTCTCGCGGGCATTTCCTGCGTTCTCTATAGAGCTCTCTTGTACTGAATAAGGAAAGGAGGAATTCTCTCTGCATTGAGGCTATTATCGCACATTGTGCGGTGGATATAGTCACGCATTGGGTCGTAGTAGCCTGTCGTTTATTTCAGTCCAGCTCACTCTTGGTAGAATCCCTTTATTCGTTTTGTTGTTTTTGATAGTCTCTCTCTGCTTCCCAGGCTAGAGTGCAATGGCGCTATCTCGACTCACTGTAGCCTCCGCCTTGAGGGCTCAAGCGATCCTCTCACCTCAGCCTCCCGAGTAGCTGGGACCGTAGACGCCTGCTCCCCATCCCCGCTATATTCGTTCTTTAATACAGTCTCTCAGCTTGTTCAGCTGCCACTTCTGTGCGGCTCATTAGCCTGATAGGTGAAAACTAGGCGAGACGCGCACACTGACCCTGCAGTGCATCTTGGGAGTTGTAGTCATAACTAATCAATGGTCTTGTTAAAACGTGCTTATGTTTTGACCAGATCGCTTAAGTGTGGACACCCTTCAGCAGTACACTACAACGTGGGTCAGTGTACAGAACACATGCTGATAGAAATAATTTCAAAATCTGGATTCATAGTTTTTTTTTTAATCTAGAGACCTCAGAAAATGTACTTGAACAAAATCATCATAATATAATACATAACAATAGAGCCAATTAATTGATGTGATGAAAGTGGACAAAATGTATTTTGACCTCAGAGAAAATAACATTTCTGCCTTGGAAGAGTCAGAGAATGCTTCACACAATTTTTGAGCCTGATGTTAGACACTCTCCAGCCTTCTGTCCAAGCCTCACCCTTTGGTTACTCCCCAGGAAGAATGAACTTGGGAAGAGGATTGTGCAGACCCTGGAGTCAGGCTTGGCGTTTGGGATAGGGAATTCTAGAGTGCCCACAGCATGGTCTGAAAAAGGGAAAGTGGGCTGCAGGTGGCTACAGTCCCATGATTCCATGGATTTCAGACCCCTCCAAAGCACAGGGCTCAGTGCTTGTCCAAGTCTGAGGGCCCCCCATAACCATATTTTCCCCAGCAGATGTTCTTTGCTTCAGGCAGTCATCAAAGTTCCACTTCAAAGAGTTGCTAACCAAATAAGCCCACAATCTTCCTTTTTTGTTGTTTTGAATAAGTAATGCCTTTACACATATGAAATTAAAAAGAGAGGCCGGGCATGGTGGCTCACGCCTGTAATCCCAGCACTTTGGGAGGGCGAGGCGGGCAGATTGCCCGAGGTCAGGAGATCGAGACCAGCCAGGCCAACGTGGTGAAACCCTGTCTCTGCTAAAAATACAAAAATCAGCTGGGCGTGGTGGTGGGGGCCTGTAATCCCAGCTACTTGGGAGGCCGAGGTAGGAGAATCGCTTGAACCTGGGAGGCAGAGGTTGCAGTGAGCCAAGATTGCACCACTGCACTCCAGCCTGGGGGCCAGAGTGACAGACTGTCTCAAAAAAAAAAAAAAAAGGCAAAGATATATAGTGAAAACTAAGTCTTCTTTTAGTCTTTGTCTCCTGCCACTCATAGAATTTTCCTCTTGGAATCACCTCTATTCCATTTTCCTGTGTATGTTGCCAGAGCAGGGCTGGCTTCATGGTGGTGACCTGTACAGATAGGCACTTGGTTTAATGTTTTGCTGTCACTAACTTGAAATTCAGAAAAGTTTCTGGACAAGGGCCCTGCGGTTTTATTTTGCACTGGGCCCACAAAGTATGTATCTAGTCTTATTCCAGAGATATTCTATGCATATACAGGTAACTATATGTAGATATGTATGTAGTGGTCCAGTAGTGGTCCAGGGCCTGTTAGGAACTGGGCGGCACAGCAGAAGGTGAGTGGCAGGGGAGCTAGCATTTCGGCCTGAGCTCTGCCCCCTGTCAGATGAGCAGGGGCATTACATTCTGGTAGGAGTGAGAACCCTATTGTAAACTGCACATGCAAGGGATCTAACCTGTGCACTCCTTATGAGAATCCAACTCCCCCTTTCCATGGAAAAATTGTCTTCCACAAAACCAGTCCCTGGTATCAAAAAGGTTGGGGACCTCTGTAGTAGGCTACACCATCTAGGTTTGTTTAGGTACACTCTATGATGTTCACACGACAAAAAATCACCTGATGATGCATTTTTCAGAAAGCATCCCCATTGTTAAGGGACACATGACTGTAATGGAATACTATTCTTTTCCTTCCTTTTTATTTTTTGTGGAGACAGGGTCTCTACATGTTGGTGCCCAGGCTGGTCTCACACTCCTGAGCTTAAGGGATCTGCCTGCTTTGACCTCCTAAAGTGCTGGGATTACAAGTGTGAGCCACCATATCTGAACCCCTGTCCCCCACTTTTTTTTCTTTCTTTTTTTTCATACACAGTCCAGGCTGGAGTGCAGAGGTGTCATCTCGGCTCACTGCTACCTCCATCTCCCGGATTCTAACGATTCTCCTGCCTCATCCTCCTGAGTAGCTGGGATTATAGGTGCCCGCCACCACGCCCAGCTAATTTTTGTATTTTTAGTAGAGATGGGGTTTCACCATGTTGGTGAGGCTGGTCTCAAACTCTTGACCTCAGGTGATCCACCTGCCTCAGCCTCCCAAAATACTGGGATTACAGGGGTGAGCCACCGCGCCCAGGACAGCCTTTTTTGGGTCAGTGTGTATATAGAGCTAACTCATTCTACTTAATGGCTACATAGTATCCCACTGTGATAGCTGCAAAAGGCAGACAAATCCTAGGCAGACAGGGGCAGGTCCCTGGTGAAACCCTTCAAGCTGAGGACAGTTTAAAGGCTAGCCACAAGACCAGATTGAGAACCTCTCTTCCCATTTGGCGTGCTTTCTTCTGATTGATCCCCACCCTTCACCTATTTTACACATATCCTTTCCTAATTGTTTTTCTACACTGTTGTACCTACCTTTGAGTGGTGCTGTTGTTTTAGCCTTTTTTGCATACTCACAAACCAATCAGCATGCACGCCTTCATTCTGAGCCCATAAAAGCTGTGGACTCAGCCACACTGAGAGAGAGACCACCTGACTTTGAGTGAGGGACCACCCTTGCATCCTCTCTCTCCTGAGAGCTGTTTCATAGTTCAAATAAAACTCTTCTCCACCCTCCTCACCCTTTGATTGTCAGCGTGACCTCATTCTTGGACGCGGAAGAAAAATTCAGGACCCACCAAACGCAGATACAAAGAAGGCTGTACACACTGTGGCCCTTTGCCCTCTGCTGGTGGAGGGCAACCGTCCCACACAAGACGATGGGAAGCAGCAGTGGGGCAGAGCCAGTCCTGAAGCCACGGGCCCGAGTGGGGCAATGGGACTGATAGAGCTGTTAACATGCCACTGTCCATTGGCCTGCAGACGGCAGAACTAAAATAGTGCTTAGCATACTGTAACACCTCCTCTGGGGCTTCAGGGTCATGAGCACCCCTGTTTGGGTGCCACCACATTTCCCTCAATGTGACACACCTGGTCCAGCCACAAGCCCCGCACAGAGCCCACTCCTGCCCTGCACTCGTTCACTCACACACCCCCTCCTGCCAGGGGCTGAGGCCATGGTGGCTGCAGGATTCGTGCCTGAGCACAAGCCAGACACGTCCTGGTGGGCCGAGTAGTTGGGGTGTTGCCGGCCGGAGGTCTCCAGCTGTCAAAGTGGCCAAGAAAAATCCTGCATCAACTGTACAAATGTACCCTAATTTATTTAACTCATTTATTGTATATCTGTGTCATTTCCAATGGTTCGTAATTTCAAACATGATTGTGCAAGTTGTTTTATGTGTGCCAATATCTTTGTAGGTTAATTTCCTAGAGCAAAGTTTTTCAACCTAAGCACCACTGACATCTGGGGCTGGATAATTTGTTGTGAGGGGCTGTCATGTGTGTTATACGATGTATCCTATCCACCCCTATATGTTATGAAAAATATTTCAGTGGCCAGAATCCTTTCAATGACTTAAAAAGCCCTTTTCATCCTGCTTCTGCCTACCTCTCCAGCTGCATCTTAGTACCCGCACACTCTTTTTTCAGACTGATGCCCCTGCTTGCTGTCTTTGCACAGGTATTCTCTTTGTCTGGAGCTTTCTTCCTCACCAATCATCTCCTAATAACTCCCATTTTATCTTTTAAATGTTGCCACTATTATCACTTCCTTGGAGGAGCCTTCTTGGACTGCCTATTTCAAATCCCCTGGGTTTTTTTTTTTTCTTTGACAAAAGCCACATTCGAACAAATCCCCCTTGGAATGTTACAATTACCAAAAAATCCAATTTAAACTAGTTTAAATGACAAGAGAATTTATTGGCTCACATAAATGAGAAGTCTGAAGATAAGGTGAACCTCAGGTTGATTTGATTGAGTGACTTAACAGTATCAGCAGGAACTTGATTTCCTTCTACCACTCAATTTTCTTTCTGATGTCAGATTCATCCTAAGGCTTACTCCTTTTGTATCATAAAATGGTGGCCAGGATCTCCCAAGGTTATGTAGTTCTTTGTCCATATCAAAAGAGAGTTTCTTTCACATATTTCACAGTTTCAATGTGATTAAACTAATTTAGGTCACATCTCCACCCCTAAACCTAGAGTTTTGTGGTCTAGAGAATGTCAAGCACTGATTGGCCAGGGCAAATCAGGGCCTATCCTTGGAACTGGAAGTTACGTTAATCCCACCTAAATCCCATGAATGTTACTCTATGAGGTATCGGTAAAATCGATGCTAGGAATACAATCAGAGAATCCATTATATCCTATTACACGAGTATAGCACCATGCACCCCTCCATTGTAGCACCTGTCATACTTGTAGCTTTATATTTATTTGTATGATTTCTGATTAATAACTGTCTTCTCATCTAGATGAAAAACCTCTATTAGTCCAGGGAACTGCATTTTTTCTCACCATTGTATCTCTAGTCTAGCACAGGGTGTCAAACATAGCAGGTTCTCAATAACTATTGAAAGAATGAAACTTCCCTTAGAAGTTTACTACTCAATTTGACATTCCCTTTAGCAGGCAATTTAATAGCTACCATATCAGACTTATATTACATATTTGAAAGTCCCAGACTGAGATCTCTAATTTCTATCTCCAGGCAGTCAGTTCTTGACACACCACTGAGTAAGATTCATGGAATAAATCTGACCATATTATATTCCCTTGACATCTTTCAAGTTCCTGATTTCTTTTAGGATAAAGTTATTTATGATGCCATTCAAAGCTCTTCATGGTTTGGCCCCATCTGGCTTTCTATTCTCAAGAGCAAAACTATAGACTTCTGGTCTTCTTCAGGGTGATCTTTCTCTTTCAATCATAGTCCCTCCCCAACCACTCACCAAATATCAGTTTTTAGAAGTCTTGTCTCTTGCAGGGAGTAGAGAGGGGGCAGTAATAGTTTATTCAGGGATTCCCCCATATCTTTCCTGGGTAAAGGTATTCTAGAAGGAGGCAGAGGAAGGAGGCTAGAGGTCCCACTGTTTGGCATTCAGGCTTTCACTTAATGCTCACTTTAGCCCTGCTTCACAATCCCCTACTACCTACTGTGACTAATATTCTCAAGAGTCTCTCCCATTCTAGAAAATAAATCAGGCTCCTGGGATGTGGTGGTGGTGTTATAGGGGCATGTGTGGGTATGAGTGTGTGTGTATGTGTGTGTGTGTGTGTGCGGTGGCAGTCCTTTGGTTATATGGGATTGGGGAATAGACCCAGGGATGTAGGTGTTCTTTATGTAGGCTTTCACCCTTCCCTAAAATTTTCTGCCCTGATCCTTTCTAATTATTTTGTGGAAAGAATTAGCTCTTTTAATTTATTTATTTTATTTTATTTTATTTCATTTTATTTTATTTTTTTGAGATGGAATCTTGCTCTGTTGCCCAGGCTGGAGTGCAGTGGTGTGATCTTGGCTCACTGCAACCTCTGCCTCCCAGGTTCAAGCGATTCTCCTGTCTCAGCCTACTGACTAGCTGGGACTACAGGCATGTACCACCATGCCAGGTTAATTTTTTGTATTTTTAGTAGAGACGGGCTTTCACCGTGTTAGCCAGGATGGTCTCCATCTCCTGACCTCGTGATCCGCCTGCCTTAGCCTCCCAAAGTGCTGGGATTACAGACGTGAGCGACTGTGCCCGGCATCTTTTTATATTTTTAAAAGGTCACATGTATGTCCTTTTCTATGAACTGTTTATATTCTTTGCCAAAGTACTGGGATTACAGACATGAGCCACTGCACCTGGCCTTACCTCTTCTTTTTTTCTTTAACCACCTGTGGAGGCTTTTAGAATGTGCCTTTTGCTGTCAAGTCTACTACTGCTCTTCCATCGGCTTATCATACAACCATTTGTTGAAATTTCTTTTGTATTTTGTTTGCCTTTTGGGCTCTACACTTTTTAAAAATTTATTTAGCTGTCAAAGAGATGACATACTGTGTATGGTTAATTTTCCATGTATTCTGGAGTTCTAATATATTTTCATGGTTTTTAAATGTTTAGTTCTTTAATCAAGTTGGAATTTTTAAAATATATATGAAGTAGGATGCTAATTTAAAACTTTTCCTCCAAATGGATATCCAGTTGTCTCAACATCATGTATAGAAAAAACAAATTGAAAATGCTATCTTATCATATTATTTACTAAATTTACATGCATATACATATACATACATACATATATCTGAGTTTGAGTCTGAATTCACTACTGTTTCAATTGCTGTAGTTGGTCAATTCTAGTATGACAGAGTTTTAATTGCTACAGTTTTGGAATGATTATGGGGTTATTTTTGAGACAGGGTCTGGCTATCTTGCCCAGACTGGTCTCAAACTTACCGGCTCAAGCAATCCTCCCATCTCAGCCTCCTAAAGTGTTGGGATTATAGGTATGAACCACTGCACCTGGCCCTGGATTGCGTTTTGACTGTGGCCATAGAAGTTTCCACTCAGATCTTCAAGAGAACCTACTCTGGGGACTACAAGTGACTGACAGCCAGCTGCCACCCCTTTGGAACTACCATGCATTCATGTCAATGCCACATATCTCTGGAGTCGCCCCCAGCTAGTGGCTGAGCACAGTAGGAGTACTAAACTTGTTCTTTCTTGCCCAGTGCAGAACTCCTCTAACGGGCAACTTTGGCTTGGGGAACTTCTCATCAGCCTGGATGAGACTATCTTAGAACTACAGTGTAGTCGAGGCTCTTTCTACCCAATATTTCCTTCTCTTCTTTTTACAGAAGTCAGACCTGCACCACAGTCTGAAGTCTCTCTGCCAATTCCTGAGCCTTCCCACTTTATCCTTCACAAACATTTCCCCCAATAAATATCTTGCATGTCTAATCCCTTCTTGACATCTGCTTCTCTGAGGACCAGAACAGACAGGTGGTTTACCAAGTGGTGCAAGAAAACAGATAGTAAGATGGGTTTTGGGCAATGGCTTACTTGGTCCCTGGCACAAAGCAGCCATCTGAGTCCTGATTTAGCCAGCAGTGACCTAGGAAAACATCCCAGAGAAGGGAAATCCTCTTGCTCGTGCAATTCAGGCATTTAAAAGATATGGGGAATACGATGCCTACAAAGAAAGCAGAGCTGGCCAACTGTTACTAAGACAAGTAATGCCTTGCAGATGGATAATGAGAAACCGAGAGCACTTAAACAGTTAAAGGCTAAGTGTGGGAGCCGGGGGCTTCTCTGGAGCTTAACAAAGAAACTTTTATTTCCTGCAGTGGAAGAGCAGAAATGGGATTGGATGGTCACAGAGCTCTAAAGATATTTGAATGCTCAGCCTAGGGAGATCCAGTATGTAGTCAGGGCCCTGGTTGGGGAAACCAGCCTGAAGCTTTGAAACATGGGACGGGTGCCCCTGAGGATTTTGGCTCTGTAGATACCTCTGGACACTCGAGAGCTTACAGAACTGGCTCATACTTCCTAGTAAGAGCAAGCACTTCCCTCATTACAGAAAGACCTCTTCCATAATTGTTCTTAGTTTTTCTCCTGGCTGCCAAGCCATGGTAACTGGAGTTAACATCTCAGCATAATCTGCCTAGGAACTGCTGGCCCTGATAAGAAAGGAAAGATTACACACCGAAGGAATTGAAATAAGTTACCATGACTATCAGCAGCCAGAGAAGTATACTTAGGATTGGATTTTAAGGGTGTTCAATTAAGGGGGCTGGAATTTAAGACAACATAAGCAAGACTTCATGGACTTGGGGTACTTTTTTGGGACAGATTTAACCTCAGCAAGTAGTCCCGAGGTTAGCTTTTCAAAGCCTGGAAAAGGTGATGGCTTTGAAAAAGTGGAAATGAATTCACACCATGGCAGCTTTTAACTTGAGGAGAAGATAGCTATTTATTTTGGCATATTTATGTGGTTACTGCTCACTTACTAGTCCCAATTGTTTTGTAACCACTTTTTATTTATTTTTTGAGATAGTCTCATTCTGTTGTCTAGACTGGAGTGCAGTGGTGCAATCTTGGCTCATTGCAACCTCTACCTCTTGGGCTTAAGCCATCCTCCCACCTCAGCCTCCTAATTTTTGCATTTTTTGCAGAGATGGGGTTTCCCCATGTCACCCAGGCTGGTCTTGAACTCCTGGACTCAAGTCATCTGCCCATTTTGGCCTCCCAAAGTGCTGGGATTACAGGCGTGAGCCACCACATCGGGACTGTTTTTTTTGTTTTTTGAGATGGAGTCTTGCTCTTGTTGCCAAGGCTGGAGTACAATAGCACCATCTCAGCTTACTCCAACCTCCACCTCCCGGGTTCAAGCAATTCTCCTGCCTCAGCCTCCCGAGTAGCTGGGATTACAGGCACCTGCCACTACACTTGGCTAATTTTTATATTTTTAGCAGAGACGGGTTTTCGCCATGTTGGCCAGGCTGGTCTCAAACTCCTGACTTTGTGATCCGCCCACCTCGGCCACCCAAAGTGCTGAGATTACAGGTGTTAGCCACCATGCCCGGCCACCTGGCCTGTTTTATACCAATTTAAAGTGTTTTTTTAGGCTTCACATGGTGGTTCATGCCTGTAATCCCAGCACTCTGGAAGGCCAAGGTGGGAGGATCGCTTGAGCCCAGGAGTTTGAGATCAGCACCTGGGCAACAGAGCGAGACCTCACCTCTACTAAAAATTAAAAAAATTAACCAGGCATGGTAGTCCATACCTGTAGTACCAGCTACTTGGGAGGCTGAGCCTAGGAGTTCAAGGTTGCAGTAAGCTATGATTATATCACTGCACTCCAGCCTGAGTGACAGTAAGACCCTGTCTAAAAAATAAATAGTGGTTTTTAGATGATCATCTGCAAATATTTTTGTTCTTTCCCAGTATCCCTTTTTAATCTCATCACATTGATTAGGACATCCAGAACACTGGTGATTCTTGTTTTGTTCCTGACTTTAATGGCCATGTTTCCAGTGTTGTATACATGTTCCTAATTTTTGATACATACCACTTGTGACATTAAGGACATTTCCTGATATTCTAAACTCTCTAGGAAATGGATATTGAATTATTTTTTTTAAAAAAGTCTCTTTTTAGCCTGGGCAACATAGTGAGACCCTGTCTCTAAAAGAACAACAACAGCAAAAAATTTGCTGGCATGCTGGTGCATGCTTGCAGTCCCAGCACCTCAGGAGGCTGAGGCAGGAGGATCACTTCAGCCCAGGAGTTTGAGGCTACAGTGAACTATGATCCTGCCACTGCACTCCAGCCTGGGCAACAGAGCAAGACCCTGTCTCTAAAAAAAAAAAAAAGAAAAAAAAAAGAAAAACAGGACCATTTTTTGCATCTGGTGACCATATGGTTTTCTCTTAATATTATGACAATTTATAACTGTCCTCATAAATGATAATGATCTATAAATTTTTATGTTTGCTTTTTTTTTAATCATCTCTTCTAGGTTATGAGTCCTAGGCAATTGCATTAAATTTTATAACCATAGTATTAAAAAAACTGTTTATAGTCAACAACTCAATTTTGGTTTTCATGAAACACTGGGTATTTTTCAATGCTTCCCATCCCATGCAGGATAAAGTCAGAGTACTAAATCTCATATTCTAAACTCCCACACAATCTGACGTCTATTTACTGGCTTCTTCATCCATTAATAAAACTGTTCCTTCTCCACAAAGTGCCTTTCCCTTTATAATCGTCCTTTAAAGCCCAGCTCAAATACTAACTCTCTATATTGAAATCCAGTTCAAATTCCACTTCTTAGAAACCTTCATTTTTCCTTCTAGTTTACCTCTTCTCTTTTTATAGCATGACTTTTTAAAAACTTTCATTATAGTGCTCACCAACCTGCCTTTCATTAATTAGTAACTCTGTATTAGACTATATTTAAGTCCCTGAAGGAAACAAACTATTCCATAGCAGAGTACTGTGCTCCTAATAGGTAGTTTTAAAGTTTTTATTACATTAAAATTAATTTGTAAATTTCAGTTATATTGAAGCCTCTTGCAATGATCTGAGATATGCTTGAGATGGCAAAACTGAGGTTGCTTTCAATATTACCTCTACAAAAGTCACTTATTACCAAATTGCCTTTTAGACCATTTTACCTGTCTGTTGGTTGATGACTTCATACTCATATTTAATGAGTCAGACATCTCTCTCTTTTTTGAGACACGGTCTGGCTCTGTTGCCCAGGCTGGAGTGCAGTGGGACAATCATAGCTCACTGCAGCCTTGAATTACCGGGCCCAAGTGATCCTCCTACCTGAGCCCTCAGCCTCCCAAGTAGCTGAGATTACAGGTGCGCACCACCATGCCAGGCTAATTTTTTTATTTTCTGTAGAACAAGGTGTGACCATTTGGCCCAAGCTGGTACTGAACTCCTGGGCTCATGTGATCCACCCACCTTGGCCTCTCAAAGTGCTGGGATTACAAGCCACCACACCCAGGCCATCTTTAAACTATTTAAAACTATTTAAACTCTTTAAAACTATTTTGTCCATTGGCCAGGTATGGTGGCTGACGCCTGTAATCCCAGCACTTTGGAGGCTGAGGCGGGCAGATCACAAGGTCAACAGATTGAGACCATCCTGGCCAACATGGTGAAACCCCGTCTCTACTAAAAATACAAAAATTAGCTGGGCATGGTGGCGTACAGCTGTAATCCCAGCTACTCGGGAGGCTGAGGCAGGAGAATCGCTTGAACCTGGGAGGCGGAGGTTGCAGTGAGCCGAGATCACACCACTGCACTCCAGCCTGGCAACAGAGCGAGACTCCATCTCAAAAACAAAAACAACCCTATTTTGTCCCTTTTAGTTTCTATTTATGTAACAGATCCTATTGTCCTCACAATCCTCAGCCTGAAATCCTTAGTCATAACTGCCGCTCTCTTCCCTCCACTTTCCACTGACTCCCCATTTTATCTGGGTTAAGTCCATCCATTATCCCTTATATTTGCTCTGCAACATCTTGGTATGTGCCCAGCCCACTTTTTCTGAATACACTCTCTTCTCAGAAGTGAGCTCTTGGTAATTTTCTGACCAGTTGCTTATACCAGGTTTAGGGTTACCAGATTTAGCAAATAAAAATATAGACAATTGTCTGACCAGTTGCTTATATCTGGCTGATGGTTACCAGACTTAGCAAATAAAAATATAAGACATTCAGTTAAATTATTTGAACTTCAGATAAACAAGGAATAATCTTTTAGTGTTACATGGGACCTACACTGAACATCTGTTTATCTGGAATTCCAATTTAATTTGGCATCATTATTTTATCTGGCAATCTCAGTCAGGTTTAACACCTTTCCCAAGCTGAGCTTGTCATTTCCTCCAAAAGAACACAAACCTATAAAGGACAGGTAACGTCCTGTGAGACAGCCATCCTTTGCCCTATGCTGAGAAAACAGGTTTGCAGAGAATAAAAACGAACAAATAAATAAACATTTAAAAAAGCAGTTGTGTGGAAAGAAGCACAAAAGAGAGGCCATGAGACTCCATAATTAAGCAGAGATGAACTGCCCTAGTTCTTAATGGCTTGTTAGTCCTCATTCCAGTCTTCCACAGGGTGTGACTTGGCTTCCATAAAATAAACTCACGGTCCCATGATCATTTTCCCTCTTTGCTTTAGCAAGAATCTTTAACTAAAACAACTCTCTTTTCATTTCCACTGTCTACCACTCTAGTCTCAACTCTCATGAGTCTGGAATTTTGCAAAAGCCTGATAAACTTGTCACATGATTCCAGTGTCTACCCATTCCTTGTAAGTAACCAAGATATTCTTGCCTGATTAAATGCTTTGAAAATATCATCTTAGGCCAGGCGCAGTGGCTCACACCTGTAAGCCCAACACTTTGGGAGGCTGAGGTGGGCGGATCACTTGATGTCATGAGTTCGAGACCAGCCTGGCCAATATGGTGTAACCCCGTCTCTACTAAAAATACAAAAATTAGCTGGGTGTAGTGGCGGGCGCCTGTAGTCCCAGCTACTCGGGAGGCTGAGGCAGGAGAATAGCTTGAACCCGGGAGGTGGAGGTTGCAGGGAGGTGGAGGTTGCAGTGAGCTGAGATCACGCCACTGTGCTATAGCCTGGGTGACACAGTGAGACTCCGTCTCAAAAAAAGAAAAAAAAAAAAAAAAAGAAAATATCATATTGTACTGGCCATCCCTTGTTTCATATTCGTTAATAAACTTTGCTACTTTGCTTTCTAATTTCGGTGAAGAACAAGCACAAGATTAAGGAGTAAGACTATGTGAAACTGGGTTATAAATTGAAAGGCTGTTGGCTGTTGTATCTTGTAAACAATTCAACGCAATGCCAAGTGAAAATGAAGTTGTTAGTCCCTCTATCTAGAATTCTTTCCCAAATAGCTGCATATCTTTTTCCTCTGCTTCATTTAAGTCTGTGCTGAAATGTTATCTACTCAGAGAAGACATTCTGGATCATTTCATATTAAATACTAACTTTTATCACTCTATCTATCTCTTTATCTAGTTGTTTTTCTTTAAGGTACCTACCACTACCTGACATGTTGTACAGTTAAGTTCTTACTTAATGTCTTCGATAGGTACTTGCAAACTGTAACTCTAAGATAAACTACATAAAATGAAACCAAATTTACCACAGGCTAATTGATATAAACAAGAGTTAAGATCCTATGGCACATTTCTGGTAAAAAAAAAATCACCAAACTTGCAAATAAAGACCAAAACATTTCTAATGTTAAACACTGAAGTAAATGTGAGCTAGACAACATTCAAGAAAGATGAATAAAACAAGATGATTTATCAAATTACAACAGTTCAGGGTTTTGGGTGGTTGGAGCCCATCCTGGCAGTTCAGGGTGCCAGGTGGGAAGTGATACTAGACAGGACAGCCATCACATTGCAGGGTGCACTCACACACACATCCACACTCATTCAGACTGGGCAACAAGAGGAAAACTCTGCCTCAAAACAAACAAACAAACAAAATAAAATAAATTATCCAGTCTCAGGTATTTTTTCTTTCTTTTTTGAGATGGAGTCTCCCTGTGTCACCCAGGCTGGAGTGCAGTGGCATGATCTCGGCTCACTGCAACCTCTGCCTCCCAGGTTCAAGCGATTCTCCTGCCTCCTCAGCCTCCTGAGTAGCTGGGATTACAGGCGTGCACCACTATGCCCGGCTAATGTTTGTATTTTTTTTTTAGTAGAGACGGGGTTTCACCATGTTGGCCAGGCTGGTCTCGAACTCCTGACCTCAGGTGATCCACCTGCCTCAGCCTCCCAAAGTGTTGGGATTACAAGCTTGAGCCACCGCACCCAACCTCAGGTATTTCTTTATAGCAATGCAAGAATGGACTAATATACTCCTGCAGACATGGAAAAAAGTGCAGACTCCACACAGACAGTAAGCCTGGCCAGGAATCAATGTTTTGTTTCCTTCTCAACAACATTTTAATGCAAATGATGTTGAAAAAAAAGTTATTCAAGGACCTGCTGTATCGTAATTTGCTATCAATTTCCAAACTCTAGAATATGAGCATTGGAACTTTAGCTGTTTTGTCTGTTTTTGTTATTTTGAGATGGAGTCTTGCTCTGTTGCCCAGGCTGGAGTACAGTGGCACGATCTCGGCTCACTGTAACCTCTGCCTCCCGGGTTCAAGTGATTCTCCTGCCTCAGCCTCCCGAGTAGCTAGAACTACAGGCATGTGCCACCACGCTTGGCTAATTTTTGTATTTCTAGTAGAGGCGGGGTTTCTCCATGTTGGCCAGGCTGTTCTCAAACTCCTGACCTCAGGTGATCCACCCGCCTCAGCCTCCCTAAGTGCTGGGATTACAAGTGTGAGCCACCGTGCCCGGCCTAACTTAGGTCTTTTATTTACTGACACATCCCCTGCATACCTTATAATGCCTGGCACATGTTAAATGATGAATAAAAGAATGCTATGCTTGGCTGAACTGAACTAAGAAAGATATTCACGTTTTCATTTTAGATCCAAGAATGTAAGATATTCTGTAATAGAAGAAAAAATGATTATATAAAAACTGTACTGTGATAGAACAGTAACTTATGGAGTATGTGTGTTTGTGTATCAAAACAAAAGTCATGGGAAAAAAAGTCTTATAAGTACTTGTATTGAGCTAACCACCAAAGATGGCATTCAATTTGATCTGAGTCACTATAAATTAGTGTTTCCAGCATATAATATAGCCGTCATAGAAAAACTTCATTGGGGCCAGGCGCAGCGGCTCATGCTTGTAATCCCAGCACTTTGGGAGGCCGAGGTGGGCAGATCACAAGGTCAGGAGATGAGACCATCCTAGCTAACATGGTGAATCCCCGTCTCTACTAAAAAATACAAAAAAAAAATTAGCCGGGCATATTGGCAGGTGCCTGTAGTCCCAGCTACTCGGGAGGCTGAGTCAGGAGAATGGTGTGAACCCGGGAGGCGGAGCTTGCAGTGAGCTGAGAATGCACCACTGCACCCCAGCCTGGGCGACAGAGCAAGATGCCATCTCAAAAAAATAAGAAAAAAAAATAATAAAAATACAAAAATTAGCCAGGTGTAGGGCACCTGTAATCCCAGCTACTAGGGAGGCTGAGGAAGGAGAGTTGCTTGAACCTGGGAAGTGGAGGTTGCAGTGAGCAAGCATTGCGCCGCTGCACTCCAGCCTGGCAACAGAGTGAGATTCTGTCTCAAAAAAAAAAAAAAAAAGAAAAGAAAAGAAAGAAAGAAGGAAAGAAAAAGAAAAACTTCATTGGAAAGTAGGGAAAACTACCAACATTTAAATGAAGACAAAAATAAGAAAAGTTCAGACATAAAGTGTAGGCTCTTGGTTTAAGCAGAAATGGTGTTCTTTTGGTGGTTTGCAGTTAGTAAGCTATATTTGTACTTTGTGTCAGTTCAGGTTTCTGGAGTTTGTTTAAGAACTGGCTTCATTTTCCATATTATTAGGAGTTGGGAGTTCCTTTGAAAAAGAAAACAGAAAATTTAAGAAAAACACAAATTGCAATTTTGAAATTCTACCATTAAGGATGATATCTTAAAATAAGAATTATGTCTTAAACAGAAAGCAGAAGTGAGAATAAAAACTTTTGTTACTGTTATTAAATAATAGTCGATATCAAGTGTAGAAAGCAAATAAATTTAATCTTTCATTTTCAATTAATCTTTAATATTTCAGAAGTATATCAACATTGCCTAACATGCTATTTTACACACAATAGATATATAATCAATGTTTATTGACTTAAAAATCTTTGGTTTAGCCAGATAAATTTGTAATATTTTATGAACTAGTTAACCCTGAGTCATGAATTTACCTTTTTTTTTTTTTTTCTGGAGACGGAGTCTTGCTCTGTCGCCCAGGCTGGAGTGCAATGGCGCAATCTCGGCTCACTGCAACCTCCATTTCCCAGGCTCAAGTGATTCTCCTGCCTTAGCCTCCCGAGTAGCTAGGATTACAGGCGCCTGCCACCATGCCCAGCTAATTTTTGTATTTTTAGTAGAGATGGGGTTTTACCGTGTTGGCCAGGCGGGTCTTGAATTCCTGACCTCATGTAATCCACCCGCCTCGGCCTCCCAAAGTGCTGGAATTACAGGCATGAGCTTCTGTGCCCACCATTTTTTTTCTGAGATGGAGTTTTACTCTTTTTGCCCAGGCTGGAGTGCAGTGGTGCGATCTCAGCTCACTGCCACCTCTGCCTCCCAGGTTCAAGAGATTCTCCTGCCTCAGCCTCCTGAGTAGCTGGGATTACAGGCGCCCGCCACCACGCCCAGCTAATTTTTGTATTTTTAGTAGAGATGGGGTTTCACCATGTTGGCCAGGCTGGTCTCCAACTCCTGACCTCAGGTGATCTACTCGCCTTGACCTCCCAAAGTGTTGGGATTACAGGTGAGAGCCACCATGCCTGGCCAGATATACCTACATTTTTATAAGATTTAAAATTTTTTTTAGAGATAAGAGTCCTGCTATGTTGCCCAGTCTGGAGTACAGTAGCTATTCACAGGTATGATTGTTGCACACTACAGTGTCGTACTTCTGGGCTCTAGTGACCTTCCCACCTCAGCCTTCCAAGTAGCTGGGACTACAGGCACGTACCACTGAGTCCAGTGTATTTTTATAAGATTTTAAAAAAGATTACACATTCTAAATTATGACGTCCACATACCATTTACTTTTCTGTGGAATTATAAGGTGATATTTTAAATGATGGGAATGAACAACTTGACATGTGTATCAGTAACCTCTAAACATCTATTTCAAACATCTATTAACCGAAAGTCATGATCCTTCAGCTCTTATACTAAGAACTTCCATACATTAGAGCAATATACATATTCAAATTGACCTAGTTCAATTTGACAAGTAAATAATTTTTTTTTTTTTTGAGACGGAGTTTTGCTCTTGTTGCCTGAGCTGGAGTGCAATGGCGCAATCTCGGCTCACTACAACCTCCACCTCCTGGGTTGAAGTGATTCTTCTCCCTCAGCCTCCTGAGTAGCTAGGATTACAGGCATGCGCCACCACGCCCGGCTAATTTTTGCACTTTTAGTAGAGACGGGGTTTCACCGTGTTAGCCAGGATGGTCTCGATCTCCTGATCTCATGATCCGCCTGCCTTAGCCTCCCAAAGTGCTGGGATTACAGGCATGAGCCACCACGCTCAGCCAATAATCTTTCTGTTTAGGTAAATTTGAAAAATATACATCATTACTACCACATTCATCCTAGTTAGAATCTCATTTATATTTATTCCACTCTGTTTATGATTTGGTAACTAATTTGAAAGGCATTATATTATCAAAAGTGTATCAGATTAGCTCCCTCAACTCACTATATCTGTTAACAGTTCTGAAGAAATAGGCACTGGCTTTGAATATGGCCTGTTCCAGTTTGTGAACCGTTGTAGGCAAGTAAAGTTGTTGGGCACAGAGGTGACCTGTAGGATGACTGAAGGTAAACTGTCACTGCTGTATACAAAGAAGAAAAATAAGATGTAGGAAGAGATCTGTTATAATAACATATGACATATTCTATCTAAGCTTTTCATATATTTCAGAATTGTAAAAAGTATGTAATTTTTTCTAAGATGTATAAATGACTTACTTTTAATAATAAATATTTCTTGATTTATAATGTAAATACAATTAAACGAATATGGGTTACTCGAATTAAAAAAATGGCACATGTAAATGAGCATTTTGGTACAAATAATTAAAATGTATTTATATTATATATAAATCTACACAATGGAAGATACTACTAAAATGTTGCTCTACAGCACATCACCCTAGACAAAATAGAATTCTAGAATTCTCTTTAAAAAAAAAAAATCACTGAGAATTAGATGATGACTGTGAAATAGGTTCTCCCATTACAATACTACTTCTGTCATTCAAAGTTCTGACCACGGTTGTAGCTGGCGACTGAAGCACTTTTCGAGAAAGCCTCATTCTTCCATCGGCTGGGTCACGTCCAAAGTATTTCACCTGTGTTAAAGAAACAGATCTTCCTTTAAAGTTACAGCACATTGAGTGACATCTAAACTAATAGACATTTAAATTTACATGGTCCAAATAAGGCAATGATTGTTTTTACTTGTTCACTGAAAGCATTGTTCAGTGCTAAGTGGACGTATACACTTAACATATATAAGTAGTCATTATAAAAAAGAAAAGAGACGGGGCAGTTAGTTGTTCAACTATAATCTGCCGCTGAACTCATCTGTGCCTTTTTATTCTCACCAGGCCAAGTCCTTATACTGGGGGAACAGTCACAGGCATAGTGAATGATCCTAGACAAGGGCTTTGAGAGCCTAATTGTGTTATATACTATAGAGGATTATGCTTAGGTCACTTGGATTTTCACTACTGCTCAAAGGACCAACACATTAGTGTTTATTTGGCTTCACCTTGGAAAATGAAAGGGGCAAATGCAAAGGTTTAAAGTTCCTTCTGATGTGAAAACAACAACAACAACAACAACAAATAAACCAAAAAATCAACCTTATACAGAGATACTATATCTTAGCACTCATATTCCCCCTGAGGCTACTTGGACAATAAGACTACACATTGGGAATAAACCAGAAGCCTTAGTTACTCAGGTCATGGGTATTAGCGTAAGTGAAAGACAATGTGGTGGAGCCCGAAAAAACAGACTGGCAATGACTTCTTTCATCCACTCATAAAGGACTACAAAGAAAGGGCCAATTTTGTTATATGAATTCTAGGCCTGAATAACATGGCTCTTACCAAGCTCAAAAACTTTAAGTAGTGGAGAAACAAAGTCTCACCTCCTCAAAGATGACATTCAAAGACTTCAACAAGTTACCTTATCACAGTTCTTACGTCAGTGTCCAAATCATGGAGTCTGCATAGCTAACACTAACATGCTCATGTATTTTTTAAATGAACTAAGGGTGACTACCATTTTGGCCAAGCTGCAAGCTCCTTGAGGGAAAGAATTGTGTCTTAAATCCTTAATGAGTCTGTTCAAGCAATTCTAAGATTAAAAATGAAGTACTGCATACAAATAAAAAACTTCATAGATGGTGACTCTTCTTTCAACTTTTTGAAAAAAAACAATGGAAGCTTCAAGAACAATTTACAACTTCAAGGCTAAAAGGTGGAATACAAGTACCTGAATTTCTTGGCCAACTTCTAATCCTAGGGCAGTAGGATGTTTAATCTGGAAAAAAAAATGTTAATCTATTAGTTGTTGTGCATAATTATGTAGTGTCCATGGAAGTACACATTTTTTCCTCAAGCTTTATCAGTTTTTCTGATTAAAAAAATCAGTTAGTGGCTGGGCGCAGTGGCTCAAGCCTGTAATTCCAGCACTTTGGGAGGCAGAAGCGGGCAGATCAGGAGGTCAGGAGATTGAGACCATCTCTGGAGGTCAGGAGAGTGAACCCCCATCTCTGCTAAAAATGCAAAAAATTAGCCGGGCATGGTGGCGGGCGCCTGTAGTCCCAGCTACTCAGGAGGCTGAGGCAGGAGAATGGCGTGAACCCAGGAGGCGGAGCTTGCAGTGAGCCGAGACCACGCCATTGCACTCCAGCCTGGGTGACAGAGAGAGAATCCGTCTCAAAAAAAAAAAAAAAAATCAGTTAGCCGGGCATGGTGGCTCACGGCTGTAATCCCAGAACTTTGGGAGGCTGGGGCAGGCAGATCACTTGAGCTCCGGAGTTCGAAACCAGTCTGACCAACATGGTGAAACCCTATCTCTACTAAAAATACAAAAACTAGCTGGGTGTCGTGGCACACGCCTGTAGTCCCAGCTACTCGGGAGGCTGAGGCAGGAGAATTGCCTGAATCTGGGAGGCAGAGGTTGCAGTAAGCTGAGATTGTGCCACTGCATTCCAGCCTGGGCGACAGAGTCAGACTCTGTCTCAGAAAAAAAAAAAATCAGTTAATTATAAAGATTTAAAATACAGATGTATTAAGAACATAAAAATTATCCAAAACAGGCTGGGTACAGTGGCTCACACCTGTAGTCCCAGAACTTTGGGAGGCCGAGGTGGAAGGACTGCTTAAACCAGACTGGGCAACATGAAGAAACCCCATCTCTACAAAAAATCCAAAAAAATTAGCCGGGTGTAGCGGTTTGTGCCTGGGGACCCAGCTTCTCCAGAGGCTAAGGTGGGAGAATCACTTGAGCCTGGGAGGCTGAGGCTGCAGTGAGCTGTGATCATGCCACTATACTCCAGCCTGGGTGACAGAGCAAGACCCTGTCTCAAAACCCTCTCAAGTTGTAGATAACTACTGCTAACATTCCAATGAGTATCCCTTCAGATGTCTACTTAGTGTATGTGTACGGCATTTATAAAAATGGACCCTCTGTGCTTACTGTATATCTTAAGGACATCTTTTTTTTTTTTTGAGATGGAGTCTCGCTCTGTCATCCGGGCTGGAGTACAGTAGCATGATATCCGCTCACTGCAACCTCTTCCTCCCAGGTTCAAGAGATTCTCCTGCCTCAGCCTCCAGAGTAGCTGGGATTACAGGTGCACGCCATCATGCCCAGCTAATTTTTTATATGTTTAGTAGACACGGGGGTTTGCCATGTTGGCCATGCTGGTCTCAAACTCCTGACCTAAAGTGATCCGTCCACCTTGGCCTCCCAAAGTGCTGGGCTTACAGGCGTGAGCCACTGTACCTGGCCCAAGGACATCTTTTCATATCAATAAATTAAGACTTACCGTTAAGTTTCAAACTATATAGTTTATTTAAACAATCACCTAAAGACAATAAATTGTTTTAAATTCCAGTGTTGCAAATGTTAATGACTGATGAATATAGGAGAAAGATATATGAGGGTTTAGTGTATTATTCTTTCAACTTCTTTGTACATTAAAAACTTTTCAAAATAATAAGGTGAAAAAAAATAAGTTGCAGTGTAGCACAGATCATGAATTCATCTACTCTAATTATCCTCTCCAAATAAAATCCTACAATGTCTAGGTCCATAGACATTTACCAGACACCCTCTAAAAAGTTTGTCCCAATTCACACCCCCATCAACAGTGTATGAAAATGTCCATCTTTTCTCTTATACACACTGAGAATTTTAAACTATCTGAAAGTTAAAACTGATATCTTAATTTCATTTGCATTTCAAAAATTGCTGTTGATATTAAATATCTTGGTTGGCTTTTTATAAAAATAATTTGTTCATGTTCTTTACTTATTTTTCTATTGATATTCATCATTCTTACGGATTTATAAAAGCCCTCTTTGTAAATTAAGCTTCTGCATATAAGCATTTTTACTTTAGGTTGCTGATTATCTCTTAACCTTATTGAAATTTTTGCCATATAATTAAAAAATTATGGGGTCAAATTTTATAAGTTTATTTACTTTTTTGGCTTTGATATCATGTTGAGGAGTTCTCCACTACTAATCTTATTAAAACATCCAATTTTCTTCTAGTAAACCCTCCTGCCCCAACAAGATTATCTTTTCCTACCACCTTTTTTAAAAAGCACATTTAGCTCTTTGATCCAGACAGGATTTAGGTATAAAAATGAGTAGAGATCCTGTTTTAAGATAACCAGCTGTACCAATATAATTTATTAAATAATCTTTATTTACTGACTATAATACAACTTCTAGCATATATTATAATCCCATGTATATTATTTCTAGTTTTTGTTTTCTTGTTGCATGGATTATCTATTTCTGGGCCGGTAATATACTATTTTATTGTCTATGGCTCTATAATATATTTTAATATATGGTAAAACAGACACTCTTTTTTTTTTTTTGAGACAAAGTCTCACTCTGTCGCCAGACTGGAGTGCAGTGGCACAATCTTGGCTCACCGCATCCTCCGCCTCCCGGGTTCAAGCGATTCTCCTTCCTCAGCCTCCCGAGTAGCTGAGACTACATGCGCACGCCACCACGCCCAGCTAATTTTTGTATTTTTAGTACACACTGGGTTTCATCATGTTGGTCAGGATGGTCTCCATCTCTTGACCTTGTGATCCACCCGCCTCGGACTTCCAGAGTGCTGGGATTACAGGCACGAGCCACCCTGCCCAGTCAATTTTTCTTTATGCTAAACAATGTAAAACTTTTTGCCAGCAGCATCTCTGCCACTTGTTTTCTCTGTTTAGGCTAGTAGTAGGCAAAGTGTATAATTCTTACCAACCTAGGTAATTTCAATACAGTGTTTCAAGGCAGTTATAAAAATAATAACAATAACATCTGTCTTTTTACCTTTCGTTGATCAAGTTGTGTGTTATGAAGCAGTACCGCAGTCATATTTGGATATAATTTTACCATTACACCAGTATCTCTACAAAAAAATAAATAATAAGCCTGGTTAAAATAATAAGTATCTGTATATCCATTGACAAATAAAACATTGTTTTCATATGAGGAAAAAGTAAAAAACGAAAAGAAACAATTCTAGCACGTTTTTAGAACTATAAAAAGTATACTTTTCAACTGAAAATATACCCTATAAATAAATATGTGTGAATCAAAGAATGAAGAAAAGATAAAGAAAAAACATGCAATAGAAAAGCTTTTAGAGCCAGGTGCGGTGGCTCACACCTGTAATCCCAGCACTTTGGGAGGCCAAGGTGAGCAGATCACGAGGTCAAGAGATCAACTCCATCCTGGCCAATATGGTGAAACCCCATCTCTACTAAAAATATAAAAATTAGCTGGGCGTGGTGGCGCGCACCTGTAATCCCAGCTACTCAGGAGGGTGAGGCAGGAGAATTGTTTGAACCCGAAAGGCGGAGGTGGCAGTGAGCCGAGATCGTGCCACTACACTCCAACCTGGCAACAGAGTGAGCCTCCGTCTCAACAAAAAAAACTTTTAGAATATATCTTCTTCTGTATTTCTCTTAACAATTTCCAAAAACATTTTTTTTTGTTTGCCACCCAGGCTGGAGTGCAGTGGTGCCATCTGGGCTCACTGCAACCTCCGCCTCCCAGGTTCAAGTCATTCTCATGCCTCAGTCTCCCAATCAGCTGGGATTACAGGCATGTGCCACCATGACCAGCTAATTTTTGTATTTTTAGTAGAGACGGGGTTTCACGAAGTTGGCCAGGCTGGTCTCGATTTTCCAAAAATTTTCGAAATGACATTAAATATTTTAAAAATAGTATAGAATCTCATATGATTAACCTGTAAGGTAAGGATTTAAGGAAGGTGGTCAGGTAAAATGGGATACTTATTTCATTAAAAAACTAATCTTCCCTTTTTTCTCTAATCTATGAAAATAAGTCATCCCATTTCTTATTTTTCACCTGCAATATTAAACAAATTATCTCATTGCCTTTTATTTTATTTCAAATAGCTTTGAACATTTTTGCTACATTTGATAATTTCCTTTTTCTTAAAAGAGGGATTTTCTTATCCTAAAAAAACAAGCTCTTTTAGCTGGTCAAAAAAAATGCTTTGAGATTGAAATTGGCTTTTTTTTTTTTTGAGATGGAGTCTCGCTCTGTCGCCCAGGCTGGAGTGCAGTGATGCGATCTCATCTCACTGCAACCTCTGCCTCCCGGGTTCAAGCGATTCTCCTGCCTCAGCCTCCTGAGTAGCTGGGATTACAGGCATGCACCACCATGCCTGGCTAACTTTTGTATTTTTAGTAGACATGGGGTTTCACCATGTTGGTCAGGCTGCTCTCGAACCCCCCACTTCGTGATCCACCTGCCTTGGCTTCCCAAAGTGCTGGGATTACAGGCGTGAGCCACCATGCCCAGCCGAAATTGGATTTAAAAATATGTGCCAATTAAGCATTCAGATATGTTTAAAATAAGCCATCAAAAGAAAAAAAAAAGAAATAAAGAAATATTGCTAAGTCTATTTTGGGCCTATTTAATATTTACTGGGAAAATTAATTTGGGGTTTCACCAATTACTAGTAGAAAATTTGGTTAAAGTATTCAGTTGGCCGGGCGCGGTGGCTCAAGCCTGTAATCCCAGTACTTTGGGAGGCCGAGGGGGGCGGATCACAAGGTCAGGAGATCGAGACCATCCTGGCTAACAAGGTGAAACCCCGTCTCTACTAAAAATACAAAAAATAATTAGCTAGGCGTGGTGGCGGGCACCTGCAGTCCCAGCTACCTGGGAGGATGAGGCAGAATGGCGTGAACCCGGGAGGCGGAGCTTGCAGTGAGCCGAGATCGCACCACTGCACTCCAGCCTGGGTGACAGAGCGAGACTCCGTCCCAAAAAAAAAGAATTCAGTTAAGAGAACCTATCATAATTAGAACCACAGAACTGCTACTTTAATTTTATAAAATGATACAGAAAACAAAATATACTATACCTTAAAAAATAATGATTATATGGCAATTGGCATGTAATCTAAACACCTTATGATTTCAAAGTAAATGTAAAATTAAATTGGGATTATAATAGGAATCTGTTAAAAACCAAAACAGGGCTGGGCACGGTGGCTCATGCCTGTAATCCTGGCACTTTGGGAGGCTGAGGCAGGAGGATGGCTTGAGGCCAGGAGTTTAAGACCAACCTGGGCAACATAGTGAGACCATGTCTTTACAAAAAAATTTAAAAATCAGCCACGTGTGGTGGTGTGTGCTTGTAGTCCTAAATACTCAGGAGGCTGAGGTGGGAGAACTGCCTGATCCCAGGAGTTCAAGGCAGCTGTGAGGTACAATGGCACCACTGCATCCCACTGTGGGTGGCAGGGTGAGACCCTGTCTCTAAAGAAATAAAGGAAAATGCTCAGCATAGTATATTACTTGATATTACCTGATTTCAGTTATTGTGGCGGTATACACTGCTCCAAATTCTAATTGCTGCTCCTGCTGTAAGTGCAAAATAAGCCATAAGATTCATAAAGAAAACATCAACAAAAAGTAGAAAAAACAAATATAGCTATATGATACGTAATTAATATGATCTATACTTACATCATCCTTGCAGATTTCAGTAATGAAGTCTCTTGCCTCATGCATAGCACTGGGTGTTGGTGCAAATACAGAAAACGTTTCTTCATCCACCTGACTAATAGTTACACCTTTTAAAAACAAAACGTAACATATTAAAGTTAACTTGGCTGGGCATAGTGAGTCACATCTGTAATCCCAGCACTCTGGGGGGCTGAGGTGGGAGGATCACTTGAGCTCAGGAGTTCAAGGCCAGCCTGGGCAACATAGGGAGAGCCTGTTACTACAAAAAATAAATTCAAAAATTAGCTGGACCTGGTAGCATGTGCCCACCTACTTGGGACTCACAGTCGGGAGGATCACTTGATCCCAGGGGTCAAGGCTGGAGTTAGCTGTGATTGTGTACTGCACTCCAGTCTGGGTGACAGAGCAAGGCCCCGTCTCAAAAAAAAAAAAAAGTTAACTTGCTTATTCCAGTGGAAACTAGTCTTAAAAATAGATGTGAGAATAGGAGGGACCTATTAGTAGCTGGGTGGAGTTATGCTGTATTTAATCATTACTTTAGGAATGAAGGAATTCATTCATCAACAAATACACTCTGCATACTTGCTAGGTACCTGGCATTATACTAGGTAGGCCCTGGGGATACAATGGTGAGCCAATATGCTTGATTTCTTGAAATTCACCATCTAGTGAAATCAAATATATCTATACAAATTTTGGAGAGTCTGGTTCTGCTCTCTTAATTACGAGTAGAAACTATAATAGAACCCTTTCCTTACTTTTTTTCTTTCTCCCGCTTACTCTTACGAGGGGTGAATAAACGAATAAGGGACAAAATCACATCAGTTTCTCAATGTTAGCAAATGGCTAAGGTGACACTGCTTCTCACTCTCTTGCAGTAACCTCAAACCTTGAAGTACGAGGTAATTCAAACATTGCTTCAGGAAAAATAAATTAAAACTTTTTTTTATATACTCTTTAAATAAAAGAGTTAAAATAAAACTAAGTGAAAGTAGCAGAATAAAAAGAAATAACTAAGTAATAATTCCTCTAAAGTTAAAAACTAAAAATTATTCTAGATGTTCAACTATAAAATGTTGCAAAAAAGTCCTGATGAATTCTTTGTAATCCTTCTTGAATATAGTTAAGAATGACCATTTGCTAATTTATTAATAGGCACACAGAAAACTCACAGTCAAGACACGTCATATCCTTTTCTCCTGGTCTTTCTCTCATTTCTCAAATAAATATATATTTAAAGCAACATACTAGAGATGAAATAGCAAACTTTTATGGTCTAGCATTTAATTAAAAAACCCCAAACTTCATACAACTCTTACCTGTTTCAGCCTGAAGTTTTTTTAAGTTATAGCCACCAGGTCCAACAAATTTTGCTCGTTTTGATAATGGAACCTGAACAGTTTCTGGAACGTAATACAGACAAATATATAAACAATTCAACTACGTACATGAACCTAAAACATGCCATGGTCACTTGAGATTTTTTTTTTTTGACCTAGACACATGTAAAAATATTTTACTATAAAACAGAAAAGTAGATGATTAAAATTACTGAAAACTGTTAAAGAATATTCCCTAAAATTTAAAGCATTTTAACTACAAAAATATTTAAAATATTTTCGTTTTGTGCACTGGGTAAAAACAATTTAAAAGCAGTAATATTCATTCATATATTAATGTTTATCTTACCATGATCACTAAAATTTTTTTTTTTTTTTGAGATGGAGTCTCACTTTATCGCCCAGGCTGGAGTGCAGTGGCGCGATCTCGGCTCACTGCAAGCTCCGCCTCCCGGGTTCACGCCATTCTCTTGCCTCAGCCTCCCGAGTAGCTGGGACTACAGGCGCCCGCCACCACGCCCGGCTAATTTTTTGTATTTTTTAGTAGAGACAGGGTTTCACCGTGTTAGCCAGGATGGTCTCGATCTCCTGACCTTGTGATCCGCTCACCTCGGCCTCCCAAAGTGCTGGGATTACAGGCGTGAGCCACCGCGCCCAGCCGATCACTAAAATTTTAATGTATTACCTACAACAGGTCCATTTTCTTTTCTAGATGCTCGAGGTTTTGAAATAGTTTTGTTCATGATCTGTAATATCTCCTTTTTTGCCACTAGAAGAGAAAAACACAAAAATTATAACTACATAAAACAAATATGATCTGAAATACTGCACTCTTAGTTTTCACGGTATACAATCTAAACCCTGCAGCTTAATAATTGAAGCTTTCCACATCCCTATTACCTTGAAAATTCACTCATATTCTCCTCTCCAAAAATCCCATCTTAAATAGAGTTGTTTAATTTGTAAAAATTGAAATTTCACTGGTAACCCACTTTGGCGTTTATTCATGTGTCCCAAAAACTTAGTTGTGCTTCTTCTTTTTTAAAAATAGATATGGGATCTCACTACGTTGCCCAGGCTGGTCTTGAACTCCTGGGGCTCAAGCAATCTTCCTGCCTTGGCCTCCCAAAGTGCTAGGATGAGCCACCATGCCATGCCTGGCTACTTAGTACTTCTTTTTTTTTTGAGACATTTTCCCTCTGTCACCCAGGCTGGCGCGCAATGGCGTGATCTCGGCTCACTGTAACCTCTGCCTCCTGGGCTCAAGCGATTCTCTTGTCTCAGCCTCCTGAGTAGCTGGGATTACAGGTATGCACCACCATGCCCGGCTAATTTTTGTACTTTGAGTAGAGACAGGGTTTCACCATGTTGGCCAGGCTGGTCTCGAACTCCTGACCTGAAGTGATCTGCCTGCCTCGGCCTCTCAAAGTGCTGGGATTACAGACATGAGCCACCACACCTGGCCAGTACTTCTTGATCTAAGTTATATGAAATTCCACTTTTTAAAGCAATATTTTATAATAAGCCTAATGAGAACTGTAGTTCCCATTAGCAAAGTGGAAAAGAATGAAGGGAGAATCAAGCACACTAGCTCACCTGAAGCTTGTTGAATAGCCTCCATTACAATTTTTATTGGTATTCCAGGTAATTTAATATCAGCCTAATATGGAAAAGTCAAACAATTATATAAATATTGACTCATGGCATTATTTAAATGTTACAAAAATGAAACAAAATGGGTTTTAAAAATACCTGTAATGCAGTTATTCCTTTATTAGTGCCAGCTATTTTGAAGTCCATGTCACCATTGTAATCTTCAATTCCCTTCAGGAATTTAAAAAGTTATGACATAGTTTTAAACAAAAACAAAAGTCAACATATTCACTGTAGAAACATTTCAAAAAACAGCTTTAGAAGTAAACCATATCCTAAGTCCAAACACAAAGCAATGTTTTCTACAGTAACTACCACTTCCAATTTGTGACTTTTTAAGCTACAATTATTTTCACCAGAAACATCATTTTATTTTTAGATCATTCCTTTCCCTCATAAATGCCTGAGAATGAATTTATGCTCATTCTAAAGTGAGTCATTATGAATACTTACACTGTGTAAGTATTACTGCAATACTTAAGGGTAAGTATTACTATTTTTTTAAAGTAATCATTTTATTTAATTTTATTTTACTTATTTTGAGACACAGTCTTGCTCTGTTGCCCAGGATGGAGTGCAGTGGCACGATCTTGGCTCACTGCAACCTCTGCCTCCCGGGTTCAAGCAATTCTGCCTCAGCCTGCCAAGTAGATGGGATTACAGGTGTGTGCCACCATGCCCAGGCTAATTTTTGTATTTTTAGTAGAGATGGAGTTTTGCCACATTAGCCAGACTGGTCTGGAACTCCTGACTTCCCAAAGTGCTGGGATTACAGGCATGAGTCACTGTGCCTGGCCTATTACTATTAATATAATATCTATTTTAAATTCATATCCTATAGGATACAAGGTGAACATGCAGAGGAGGAAGGGAAGAACAAGTACCTGTTCTTCAAATACTAGCATTCTTCTAAGCATACGCTACGTGCAAAGTACATATAGTCTTCACCATTATTTGTTTTTATCTTTTAATTTTTATTTATTTATTTTTAGTCTTCATTATTAAATATTTGAAACCGAGAATATACTTGCCAAAATATCTGTCAGCAAACGATAATCTTCTATTTCACCCTTCTCAGGATCGGTTTTGGTGACCAATCCTATTGCTACGCCTGCAACAGCAGATGAAATTGGAACCCCTATAATTGGGAAAAAGAACAACTGTGGGTAATGTGTACATGAGCCTAAAACAAATATTTATCTATCAATTTTTTTTTTTTTTTGAGAGGGAGTCTCGGTCTGTTGCCCAGACTGCAGTGCAGTGGCATGATCTTGGCTCACTGCAGCCTCTGCCTCCTGGGTTCAAGCAGTCCTCCCACCTCTGCCTCCCCTATAGCTGGGATTATAGGCACCCGCCAACACGCCTAGCTAATTTGCTTGTATTTTTAGTGGAGATGGGGTTTCAACCATGTTGGCCCTGTTGGTCTTGAACTCCTGACCTCAGGTGATCTGCTAGCCTCAGCCTCCCAAAGCGCTGGGATTATAAGCGTGAGCCACCGCGCCCAGCAGACATTTATTTTTAATGTAAGTGGATATTGTTGCCTAAATTGACAATCACCGAAGCTGAGTTGGAAGTCTTAAGAGGTCATCTGACTACTTCGTTTGTTTTTGAACATATAATAAAGTTCCCTAAAACAATGTAAACAAGTACTATATCCAGCAAAAACTTCCCTAACAATAGCAAACTTTATAACTTTTAAATTATCCGTTGTTTTGCTTTTTTGCTTCAGGTGTCTTATTTTCTTTTTGTTGGAAAGTAAGCATCTATTTGGTAAATTCTTCCAGCCTGAACTCCTCAGTTTACCTCCCCATGGCAGCTAACATTAGTGTATCCTCCTAGAAAATTTCTGTGCACAAGTACAAATATAAATATAATCTTTTGTTTTCTTTACTCGTGGCGGCAGACTGTATGCATTTACTGTTCTGCACCTTGCCTTTTTCACTTAATAACATGTCTTGGATATTGACACATACCACCACACAAAGCTCTACTTTATTCCTTTGAATAGTTTTAGTACTCCCTGTATGTTTTACAAGTCACACACAGAAGTGCGATTGCTGAGTCAAAAGGTATGTGCATTTACGTTTGTTAGACTGTCAAACTGCCTTCTAAAGACATAGCATTTTAAACTTTTACCAGTGGTGTAAGAAGGTACATGCTACTCTATATTCTTATTAATTCTTGTCAAATCTTTTGATTTTTCTCAATTTAAAGTGTAAAAAATGGTTATTTTAAATCTGACTTGTTTTTTATGACTGAGGTTGAAAACTATTTCATGTTCATAAACCTATTTATATGTCTTATTTTGAGAACTCCCTGTTCACGGCCTTCAACACTTTTCTACTTGGTTGGCAGTCGTTTTATTACTGATTTTCTTTCAATATGGACAGAGCTTTATTAAAATGTAAAGATAAAATATTATGTTTAATAACATATAAATAAAATATTTTATTTCCTAGTTCGTTGACTTTGCTTATGGTCATTAGTTTTCTGTGTAGGATTTTTAGTTTATGTAATCATGGTTTCTGGGTTTTGCTTAGCAGAGCTTTTCTTCTCCAAGATTTTGATAAAACCTACCATCTTTCATTTGTTTAAAAATGTTTAAGTTTTGATCACTTGGAATTTACTTTGGTATAAAGGAGTGTGGATCTCATTTCATTTTCTCTAAGCAACCTCATCTATACTTATGATTTTAACCACCATCTATAATGTTGATGACTTAAAAATCTATCCCTCCTGTCCAGCTATCTGTGCCAAACCCTGGACCTGTATTATTAGTAAACTCCCTGTCAGACATCTCCAGCTAAATGTCCCCAAAGCACCTTAAATATATATTCAAAATTGAGCCAGGCCCAGTGGCTCATGCTTGGCAACGCTTTGGCAGGCCAAGATGGGAGGATCACTTGAACTCAGGAATTTGAGACCAGCCTGGGCAATATATTGAGACCTCATCTCTATAAATAATAATAATGATGATGATGAAAGAAATACATATATGTTCAAAATTGAATCACTATCAAAAAATCCTTTTCCTCCTGCATTCTTTGGTTGAAAGCAACTAAGACACTCATGCCAGAATCAACATTTCTTTCCTCATTTCCTATATCCCATCAAGTCACAAAGATCTGTTTATTTTTTAGAAAGCTGTCCTTTACCCTAAATATTAAAATACCTATTGTTACTTTTTAGTCTGAGTCCATATCATTTCTTGCCCTGGCAACAATCTCCCTGTCTGGCTTCCCAGATTTTACTTTCTCTATTTGCTTCTTAGTCTCTCCCATCTCATTCCCCAGGGCTATTCATCACTTAAGCTGGGAAAAACTGTTTGGAAAAAACAAAAGCAGATTCAAATCATGCCACTGTTTTCCATAAAATCCTTCAAGTTCCCCACTGCCTACTTTCAGGAAATTTTTGTACATATTCTGTGGTCAAATAAATTTGGAAAAATATTACATGTCCTATTCCTAGAGAGTCAGTATTCGGATTAGCTTATTAAAGTCTATTTAATCCATATTAAATAAACCTGCTTAACCCTGCTGAAACTTAACTTTAGAACAGAATAAACTTTTTCATGGTATACAATAATCAATGTCCTGTGGAACACTATTCCATGGAATACTGAATTGGAAAAATGCTGGCTTTAAGTCCAAACTCCTTAGCGTAACAATAACCTTCAACATATGGTTCTACTTTATTACCTTAACACCTCTTTCGAGTAGATTCCTGAAACACACTACACTGTAACTTCTTAACTTTGCACATGCTGGTCCTTTCATGTGAAATACAGGCCCTGCTCCTAATATGCCCAGTCAACAATTACTCAGCCTTTAAAATCAGATGAAATGTAGCAGTCTCTCTCAGCCAATTATGCTCAGCCTAGTTCAACAATCACCCTTACACATATTTGTATTATTACCTCTTCAATCTATTAGTATCTTTTTGTTTTCAAACCTTTAAGCTTTTTCAAAAACTGGGTACAATTTGTATCCCTGGGGCATAGGACAGTGCCTGACTTAGGGCAGGGCAAGCCCTACTCCAGCAATTCAAATTCATATTTGAATTGAACTGCATACCTTGTATCGGCCCATCCCACAGGACTTGACATTCATTCTTATCAAATTTAATTTTTTTGAGGTTTTTGGCTTTAACGCTTCAAATTTAATTTTTAAACTATTAAGCTCCATATTTTTTTATCCTGCTCAATTTTGTCAGTCATCCATTCCTTTTAATCAGTATTTTTATTGGCAGTATTTTTAGTGGCAGGCCAGTGTTCTCAGTCAAGTCAACACTGAAAGAGACAGGGCTGAAATAAGCATCCTCAAGTCTTCAACTTAAGATCCTTCTCTGACCTGTTGATCAGATTAAGCAGTCCCTTTGCTCATCCCTTAACCAGTATGAATGGTGCACCTATTATTTAGTCTAAATTTCTGCATCATTTACACAAGATATCATAAAGATATCATAAACCGTAAAGCTGAATTATAGATATATCACACCAACAGCAATACCCTCTACTGCAAATGCAGTAATTTCTTCAAAACAGAAAGTGAATTAACTATGGCATGACTTATTTTAGAGAAGTCCCTTCTGGCTTCTTTCTGTAGTCCCTTTCCTTTTTTTTTTTGTTTTCTTGAGACAGAGTCACTCTGTTACCCAGGCTGGAGTGCAGTGGCACGATCTTGGCTCACTGCAGCCTCCGCCTCCTGGGTTCAAGTGATTCTCTTGACTCAGCCTCCCAAGTAGCTGGGATTACAGGCGTGGGCCACCACACCCGGCTAATTTTTGTATTTTTAGTAGAGACGGGGTTTCACTATGTTGGCCAGGCAGGCCTCAAACTGCTGACCTCAAGTGATCCACCCACCTCAGGCTCCCAAAGTGCTGCAATTACAGGAATGAGCCACTGTGCCTGGCCCCTTTCCTTTCTAAACTACTTATAAACCATTCTTTTTATAAGTTCTTAAGAGTCTTGTTGAGGGTCACGATCAAGTTCATTGGGTTATACTTTATAGAAAATACTTTTCTTCTCTTCCAATAATAAGAACGTTTTCTGTCCTTGGGATACTAGTCTCCACGATTTCTCAATGACTGCCATCATACTTCAGTAATCTAATCCTGAAGTTCTCATTATAGTCAAGGATGAGTTTTTGTCTAGACCAAAAGATCTGAATTCATTTAAAAATGGCAGGTAAAGACTCTCCTATGATGTCATCTTTTATTTTTCAGTTTACTTTTTTCAAGATTTGTTCAGTGTTTTCCAGTATGAGATTTGGAAGACTGAGAAACACAAGTGCCATGAAGTCTAAGACTGTTTTGTTCATCACCATGTCCTAACAACTTAGATCAGTGCTTGGCACATAGGTGCCACAAAGTAAAGATTTGTAGAGTGAAAGAATGAAGATGAAAATAGTAGCAGCAGTATTTTACCAGCTACCTTAAATATCAGATTATGTTTTCCTTTATTGAATAAATTACAAAAGTACCTTTTACATTTTTTGTTTTGGCCTGTTTTTAGTTTTAATTTTTCTAGATAATATTATTATATATTCAAACCATGTTTTCATTTAATCCTTTGTTATTCACGGCCCTCTTTTCTATCTTTCATGCCAGTACTGTAAATGTGTTAAGTTATCAGAGAAATCCTTCTGTGGCCTCTTTAGTGTCTTTAGGTTCCTTCTCTCTTTCTTCTCAAATAGCAGCATTCATGACAGTTTGGCACGAATTGGTTTTAAGAATCTCCTAGCGGCCAGGCGTGGTGGCTCATGCCTGTAATCCCAGCACTTTGGGAGGGCAAGGTGGGTGGATCACGAGGTCAGGAGTTCGAGGTCAGCCTGGCCAATATGGTGAAACCCCGTCTCAACTAAAAATACAAAAATTAGCCAGGCGTGGTAGCACGCACCTGTAATTCCAGCTACTCAGGAGGCTGAGGCACAAGAATCACTTGAACCTGGGAGGCGGAGGTTGCAGTGAGCCGAGACTGCACCACTGCACTTCAGCCTGGACAACAGAGCGAGACTCTGTCTCAAAAAAAAAAAAAAAAAAAATCTCCTAGCATAATGCTTTCGTTTTTGGCGTTTCAGACCTGGGGATTATAATGAAACATTTGTAGTCCGCCTTCCTAAAATTGTGTGTACATGCCTGAGTGGCATTGTTCTCTTGGCTTGTATAAATAGACTGAAAGATTACAGTTGCTTTCTCTTATGATTCCTAATAGTACTTACTAATCAAAACTTCCTTGGTGATTGGAATCAATTCTGGAGCTCTCTACCTTTTGGAAGGAAATAAAGTTTACTGGGTCACCAATGCAAATAAAAATTTTTCAGTGTACTGCTTTTAGCTAAAAATAAGAATTCCAGCAGATATCTGGATATCTGAAGCTCTACTTTTCACCCATCTTGCCTCTGGCTTGATTTGGCCATCTGTAATCTGACTTTGAGTTTTACTAAAATCCAAATTTAAAGAAATCTTATATTTTATACTAACAGGTGTGTATAAAAGGTTAGCATTTTTTTTTAATCTTCTTTGTAGAGATGAGGTCTTGCTATGTTGCCCAGGCTGGTCTTGAACTCCCAGCCTCAAGTGAGCCTCCTGCCTTGGCCTCCCAAGGCTCATGCCTGGGATTACAGGCATGAGCAATATCAGCAGTTTTGAGACATAATTCTTTTACCTGAATCCATTAATGCTAAACTTCCGCCACATGCAGATGCCATAGAAGATGACCCTATAGAAAGAAAAATAACTGCTTTATATTAAACTGATTTTTTTAATGTAGAAAAGTGTTACTATTGGTTATTTCCTTATAAATATTCAATTACAATACAAATATTCAATAGTCTCTTCTTTTTAAAAGCAACTAAGGCAAGGTCTTTTAAGCTATAAACTATGGGGCTGCAAGGTCCAATATGGTAGACATTAGCCATAAGTGGTGACTTAAAGTTAAATCAATTAAAATAAATTTAATTCTTCAACTAGATAGGACAGATAAAGAGGATTTCTATCATCACAAAAAGTTTTATTTTACTATTATTTTTTGAGATGGAGTCTCAGCCTGCCACCACGCCCAGCTAATTTTTTGTATTTTTAGTACAGACAGAGTTTCACCATGTTAGACCCTTTGGACCTTGTGATCCACCCGCCTTGGCCTCCCAAAGTGCTGGGATTACAGGTGTGAGCCACCAAGCCCAGCCTATCACAAAAAGTTCTATTGCACAGTATTGCTACAGATATTCTAATAGACTTCCTAGGGCATATCTTTTGTCTTGCTTAACAGAAGTAGTTAAAGATATAGGGCTTTGGCTCTCTCACTCTCATAAGCCCATTAATTTAGTCACACCCAGTAGAGAACCACAAAGTCTTTAGTTTAAATTCTGAGTTTACCTTGGTATTTTTCCCTCAAAATCTGTGACTATCTGATTTACGTCTGTTACACCTTTAAGAACTCCATGACCTTTCTGCCTTTAATGACTGCACCGTACCTTGACCCATGGACAAATTTTTTATTTAAATGTGACCTCTTGGCCTAGACTCCCTCTGTGATGTACACTTATTATTCATGTGGATATGTGACAGGTATCCCCTGCCTAATGATCACTCTATTTTGGCCCTTCCTCTCTCTGTTAACCTTGTTCTGTGGTTTGTTTGTAAAAATAAAGAAACAAGCCAAACTGGATCTACTATAACAGATAAAGAAAAACATTTGTTTTATATTGCTTTCAAAACAACTCATTAGCTAAGAACAGAGATTAAGACAAGTATTTGATTAACTCAATACATTTTTCTCTTGCAACAAACTTGGGTTCTGTAGCAATAAACAAAATGTAACATTACATTTGAAAACTTAATAATAGAATAGGGAATATGGTCTTTTCTACTATGAAAGAAGTATTTCAATACCATACCATTTGACTCTAGGACTTCAGATGTAACTCTTATGGTGAAAGGAAAATCTCTGGGAATAACAGGATACAAAGCTTTCTCAGCAAGAGCACCTAAATTAGAATAGAAAACAATAAGTAAAAAATGTATTAAGTCTCTGTAAGAATACCGTATTAAGTTTACAGACCTGTACTTACCATGCCCAAGTTCTCTTCTATTTAAACCAGTGACTTTGCCAATTTCATTAGTTGCATAAGGAGGAAACTTAAAAAAAAAAAAACACAAACACACATATACAATTGACATAGAAAGATGTCCAAGTTATATTACCAAAATAATAAAACAACTTATAGAACAGTAGAATCTCATTTTTGTTTTTTAAAAAAGTACATTCATAAATATACAGAAAACGTATGATATAAATTTAACATACATACCAAATGGTTAAAAGTAGCTATTTCAAGTGTGTAAATGGATTAGGATGTGGGAACTGGATGGGTATGGGGATTTACACCATAAATTTCCATTACATTTAAATTATTAACAATAACGTTATATTTTTGTAATAAGTAAAAATATGTACATATTTAAAAAGTACACATTGAAGAATCACAGATTTTTTCCATAGCAAAGCCCACATTTATTTCACTAAATTGAAATTTAATTTACACTGATACTTTTTAGAGTTATCTCTCTCCACTAACTTTTTCAGATATGAAACAAAATACATGAATGGGAAAGTTGCATATTTTGAAGTATTTCTCAAGCAAAACACAATGACAAAAATGTATGGAGGAAACAGCTCTTTTCCATAAGGGTTTTATTTTAGCCAGTGGTTGCAAACTGTTTTATTTGGTGGATATGTTACCTTGAAGGAATATGAATTAGTTGTGATCATTTGACAATAGGAACACTTCCCATAAAAATCTGTAATTTCAGGCCGGGCGCAGTGGCTCATGCCTGTAATCCCAGCACTTTGGGAGGCCAAGGCAGGCAGCTCACTTGAGCTCAGGAGTTTGAAACTAGCCTGGCCAACATGGTGAGACCCTGTATCTACTAAAAATAGAAAAATCAGCAGGGCGTGGTGGCGCATGCCTGTAATGCCAGCTACTCATGAGACTGATACACAAGAATTGCTTGAACCCAGGAGGTGGAGGTTGCAGTAAGCCGAGACTGCACCACTGCACTTCAGCCTGTGGAACAGAGACCCTTTTTTTAAAAAAAAAAAGAAAGAAAAAAAAATTCCCCCAAATATCCGTAATTCCAGATTAACAAGAATTTTTTTGTTGTTTTTTCTTTTTTTTTAAGACAGAGTTCTGCTCTTGTTGCCCAGGCTGGCGTGCAATGGTGCAATCTCGGCTCACTGCAATCTCCGCTTCTGGGTTCAAGCGATTCTCCTGCCTCAGCCTCCCAAGTAGCTGGGATTACAGGCATGCACCACCATGCCCAGCTAATTTTGTACTTTTAGTAGGACAGAGTTTCACCATGTTGGTCAGGCTGGTCTTGAACTCCTGACCTCAGGTGATCTGCCCGCCTCAGCCTCCCAAAGTGCTGGGATTACAGGCATGAGCCACCGCTCTTAAATGCAGTGGATGGAGCAGGAATCTGATTAAACCTCTGGATCTAGCGGTCAATTTGCAGGAAATAGAGAGGGGGGAGGAACATGTTGAATTGCACCATGAGTGTGCAATCAGCAACACCCAGACTGTGGGAGACTATAAGTCAAATGGCTATGGGGCTTCAATAGATAGACTGCAAAAAAAAAAAAAAAAAAAAAGAATGTAATGGAGGAGAAATGTATAGATTTAAAAAGACTTAAAGAAATATCAGGCCGGGCATAGCGGCTTATGTCTGTAATCCCAGCACTTTGGGAGGCTGAGGCAGGCAGACTGCTTGAGCCCAGGAGTTTGAGACCAGCCTGGACAACATGGCAAAACCCCATTTTGTAAAAAATCTAAAAATTAGCGGGGTGTGGTGGTGCCTGTAGTCCCAGCTACTTGGGGGACTGAGGCAGGAGGATCACTTAAGCCTGGGAGATGGAGGTTGCAGTGAGCCAAGATGGTGCCACTGCACTCCAGCCTGAGTGACAGAGTGAGACTCTGTCTCAAATAAACTAAAACAAAAAAGGAAATACCAAATGTTTTAAAGAAAAAAACAAAACTAAACTATAGTATCTAAAAATGGAGCCAGGAAATCCAAGATGATTACCGTAAAACTTAGGAGAGTAGTTACCTACTTTTAAGAGACGATGGGTATTGAGATTGGGATGAAAAACATGGAGGGGCTTTTGAGGTGGCTGGCAATGTTAAATTTCCTGACTTGGGTGGTGGTTACAAGGATATTTGCCTTATAAAAACGTATTAAGCCATCCTTTGTTTTATACAGTTTTCAGTACCTATGCTTTATTTTATAATAAAGAGATTTACAAAAATAAAATATGGCAATAATGGCCCATATCCTTCTCCAGCTCCCTCCCCAACCCCCTTACCCAATAATCAGCTAGACCTCCATTTTGCACAGCTGCCCTTTTAAGACTGCCATGTGCTCTCCAGCTCATGACAAAGAACATGCTTTACTCAATTATAATTCCTTTCTGGCTTCTGTAGCACCAGGCTATATCCAGAACAGGATATTTATAAGGGATTCAAGACCTGTATGAATCTCGATGTTTATGGATATTCTGTAGCATATAATTTCTACAAAAAAATGTTCTCTACTGATTACAGCAGATTCTGCAAGAGTGAAATGCTGAGATTCTGGGCAGCCAACAAGGGTTACACAAAAACGAAATGACTTGCTACTTTACATAAGTTTCTCATGTTGTATTCTTTTTCTTTTTATTTTTTGAGACAGGGTCTCACTCTGTTGCCCAGGCTGAAGTGCGGCAGAGTGATAATATCTTGCTGCATTCTCAGCCTCCTGGGCTCAAGCAATCCTCCCATCTCAGCCTCCCGAGTAGCTGGGACTATAGGCACATGCCACCATGCTTGGCTAATTTTTAGATCTTCTTGTAGAGACAGGATCTCACTATGTTGCCCAAGCTGGTCTTGAATTTCTGGGCTCAGCAATCCTCCCTCCTCAGCCTCCCAAAGTGCTGGGATTACAGGTATGAGCTACCATGCCCTGCTCTCCATGTACATTCTTCAAATAATAAAATTAAAAGTACTTTATATTAGGTCTGGTCCCTTAGGATTTGTTGTGAATAAAGTCAATCACAAACTCAATTATCTATAATCATCTCATATAAAGTAACTTAATACTAAACGTCTCATCTTTTACTACTAATCAATTGAGTATAAATATGAACATTTCAATGAGCGAACAGAAGGTGATTTGTGAGTTGAGGTATTTAAAAAACTCTACTTTTGTTTGACACACGTGTATACAGGCATGACTTTTTTTTTTTTAACCTAAAACGATATTGTCTGCTATACTTTAACTTTTACGTATGACTTAGAACAGGAAGTTGTTGATTAGAAAACTACCACTTATCTCTCTAAAGTACTTATCTCTTATCTCTCTAAAGTAGTACTTTAGAGAGTGCTAAATACTCTCTAAAAATACTACTTACATCTCTCTCTACTTATCATTCTACACAAAGCTTGCCATGCCTTCTGTAAGCAATAAAATAGTAGCCCCAAATTGACCTTAATAGATATATGATAAAACTAGAAAAGTAAAATATTATTGGTAAAACCCAGGTAGTGGATATATGGATAGTCACTGTAAAGTTCTTTCAACTTTACTGTATCCTGGAAGTTTTTAAAAATAAAACGTTTCAGCCTGAGCAACATGGCAAAACCCCATCTCTAGAAAAAAATAGAAAAATTAGCCAATTGTGGTTGCACAAGCCTGTAATCCCAGCTACTTGGGAGGCTGAGGCGGGAGGATGTCTTGAGCCTGGGAGGGAGAGGTTGCAGTGAGCTGAGACTGCACCACTCCACTCCAGCCTGGACAACAGGGTGAGACCTCGTCTCACAAAAATTTATTAATTTATTAATAAAATTTTGAGGAAAAAAATTCACCTTACCTCGTAGTGCAGCATGAAATTTTTATCTTTTATCCCACTAAAAATAAAAGGCATAATATTAAAAACATCATAGAGAAAAAACATATTTATTTCAAAACACAACTAAAACAGATTTAAGGGGATTTTACAAAAGAACTAGGTGTTAATGAAAAATCAGACTGAAACTGAAAACCAAAGAATTAATTAGAAGGATGATTGTGAGATGATATTTTCTTCTGGGGCTTATGAATGAATTGTACAGATTTAGGAAACCAATTTTACTTTAAATATAAGTCCTTAAATATCCAGATTTGAATACTAAGACAAGACAATAGATGTATTTTTAAGCATTAATGACTACTGAGAGAATCCTAAATGCTATACCCACCTTAGTTAAATCTCAGAGCTACAATGCTTCTCCCAGTCAATATGTGAAATGAAGAAAAAGTCCTGGGATGGGGCAGAATCTGCATGATCATAAACTGTAGCTTTGGAAAAAGAAATCTAAAAACCAAACTCCTTCAGAGGACTAAAGGAATCACAGATTTGGTGAGCCAGAGAGGATTATAGCAGGTCACTGGCCCAGTTCATTTGATAAGAAATAGAAACCAAAGGCCAGTGTGGCTGAGTGATGATGTGTGCCCCTTTATTTACACAGGTTATAGACCTAAGACTAGAATATATGGAGGTACCCTGACCAAGCCCAGTGTTCTGCATTCCACCTTCACACACACAGCTGCAGTGTCGATTCTATCAGATACATGGAAAACAATTACAGCGGCTACTGGGAATTATCCTCATCAGTTGGGCATCAGGAAAAGGAGGGCCGAGCCTTGTGGTCTTCTGAGACCCTTAACCAGGAACAGGAAGTAGCCCTACTAGGCACTGAGGAAAATAAAGAACTGGCTATGAGAGTCAAGACTCTATGCAATAATGCTGGTGAGGACTGCAATAGAGATTCTTTTTTTTTTTTTTTTTTTGAGACAGAGTCTCGCTCTGTCGTCCAGGCTGGAGCGCAGTGGTGTGATCTCACTGCAACCTCCACCTCCTGGGTTCACGCCATTCTCCTGCCTCAGCTTCCCGAGTAGCTGGGACTACAGGTGCCCACCATCACGCCCAGCTAATTTTTGCATTTTTAGTAGAGACGGAATTTCACCGTTTTAGCCAGGATAGTCTTGATCTCATGACTTCAGGATCCACCCACCTCGGCCTCCCAAGTGCTGGGATTACAGGCGTGAGCCACCACGCCCGGCCTGCAATAAAGATTCTTATCATCAGAATTGATTTGGCCTGCAATAAAGATTCTTATCATCGGAATTGATTAGCATGATTTTACTGTTGACTTTTTAGGGGCAGAGGAGGACAGCCAAGTATTTCTGAACACAAAATCACAATGTGGCTTGGGATTCGACAAGGTTTTTCATTAACAAGGTTTTTCATTAACAGCCTCCAGATTATTTTCAGCAATGGGAGCTTTCGTGTATTCATTTGCTCTCTTGTTTCTAACAGAAAAACCAATCCATTCAAGATTACCAAGGAAGCCTGTCCTAAGAAATCATTCTAGAGACAGAGAACAAACTAAATATACCCACATTAAAGAATTAAATGCTTTACTAATATTTGTTCCAAATCAGTGATTTAGAAGACAATCTAGCACACACACAAAATCCTTTGAAATCATGATGATGTAAACAGAAAAATGAAGTACAAAAACACAGGTTAAAAAAAGTAACAATTAATAATATACCACATAAGCTTTAATTATATAATAGAACATCATAAAACATAACAAACATCTTAAAAACATAACTTACTTTATAGCTGTTATAACTTGATCTGACTTAATACCAGATTCTAATGAATCAAATGTAACGGTACAAAGCACCTAAAAAAGAAAAAGAATTCCTCAGGCTTTAATATACTAACCACAAAGATGAAAACTAAAAATACTTGAAGAATCCAACTAACTCTTAAAAAAATGAGATAAGTACATCCTACACAAAGTTTGCCATGCTACTAACTGCAGTAAACACTTATTTATTCTATAAATATTCATACTATGTGTAAACCTCAATAATCCAAAGTTCTAACATCACATAGACTACGTATGTAAAGCACTGCTCTAGGAGTGCTGGGGAAGGAAGGCAGGAAGAGAAAGCAATATTTTTAAGAACTATGTAGGAGAGTACGCTGAGGAAGCCTTAATACAGGTTCAGCCAATACAACTGCCTGCTTAAAATTAAAAAAAAATCAGGCCAGGCGTGGTGGCCCACACCTGTAATCCCAGCACTTTGGGAGGCTGAGGCGGGCAGATCACAAGGTCAGGAATTCGAGATCAGCCTGGCTGATACGGTGAAACCTGTCTCTACTAAAAATACAAAAATTAGCTGGGCATGGTGGCGTGTGCCTGTAGTCCCAGCTGCTTGGGAGGCTGAGGCAGAAGAATAGCTTGAACCCAAGAGGCGAGGTTGCAGTGAGCCAAGATCACACCACTGCACTCCAGCCTGGGCAACAGAGCGAGACTCTGTCTCAGAAAAAGAAGAAAAGAAAAATAAATTAAGAAAATCAGTCTTCTTTGTAGAGACATAACATAATCCAGACACTCTACAATGTATCATTCACAACATCCAGAAAACAACCTACAATGAAACAGGAAACAGGGCCCATTCTCAAGAATAAAGACCAGGAATGGAGGCTGATTCTGAGTTGATTAAGATGGTGGATTAGCAGACAAAAGATTTTTTTTTTTTTTTGAGACGGAATCTCACTCTGTCACCCAGGCTGGAGTACAGTGGCACGATCTCGGCTCACTGCAACCTCCATCTCCTGGGTTCAGACGATTCTCCTACCTCAGCCTCCTGAGTAAGTAGCTGGGACTACAGGTGCGTGCCACCACGCCCAGCTAATTTTTTGTATTTTTAGTAGAGATGGGGTTTCACTGTGTTAGCCAGGATGGTCTCGATCTCCTGACCTCGTGATCCATCCGCCTTGGCCTCCCAAAGTGCTGGGATTACAGGCATGAGCCACCGTGCCCGGCGACAAAAGATTTTTAACAGCTATTATAACTATACTCAAAGGACATAAAAAAGAATAAGTGGAAATTCTAGAATTGAAAACTTTAATATCTCATAATGGAAAGGAGATGGCAAGAGTCAGTGAGCATGAAGATGAATGAACAGAAATTGCCCAATTTGCAGAAGAGAGGAAAGAGAACATAGTTGCAGTGACCTATGGGACAGTATCAAAAGGATAACATACGTGCAGTTGCAATTCTAGAAGAAGAGAGAGAATGAGGCATGAAAAAATATTTGAAGAAATAATCGATGAAAATTCTCAAGTTTGGTGAAAGACATCAATGTACAGATTTAGGCTCAGGACACTTTTAGCAGGATAAATTCAAAGGAAACACACCTTTCAATCATAATGCTGAAAACCAAAGATGAGGTGCAAATCTTGAAAGCACCCACATGAAAAAAATAATAGATAAGGAACAATGATTTGAACGGGTCCTTTTCATCAGAAAAACATGGAGAACAAAACCACTGAAATGGCTGGGTGCGGTGGCTCATGCCTGTAATCCCAGCACTTTAGGAGGCTGAGGCAGGTGAATCACGAGGTCAGGAGATCGAGACCATCCTGGCTAACATGGTGAAACCCCGTCTCTACTAAAAAATACAAAAAAAAAATTAGCCGGGCGTGGTGGCAGCCGCCTATAGTCCCAGCTACTTGGGAGGCTGAGGCAGGAGAATGGCAGGGGCATGAACCCAGGAGGCGGAGCTTGCCGTGAGCCGAGATCACACCACTGCACTCCAGCCTGGGCGACAGAAGGAGACTCCATCCCAAAAAAAGAAAACTCATAGGGTGATATTAAAGGAAGTCTTGTCAGAATGAAGGGAAATGATACTGGATCCATACTTGGATCTTCAGAAAGGAATAAAAAGCACCAGAAATGGTAAATATGTGGGCCAATATAAAAGCCTATCTTTTTCTTATTACTTCTTTAAAATACATGATTGTATGAAAGTTATAACACTGCCTTGTGGGGGTTTATGACACATGTAGATGTAACTGATAAGACAACTGCAATATAAAGGATAGAAGGGGCAGGAAATGCACCTAAATGGTTGCGAAGTTTCTTCATTTTATGTTAAGTGGTACAAAATTAATTCTAAAAAGACTGTGAGGGTCTTATGCCTGTAATACCAGCACCTTGGGAGGCAAAGGTAGGAGGACTGCGGGAGCCCGGGAATTCAAGACTAGCCTGGGCAATATGGCGAAACCCTGACTCTACAAAAATTTTTTACAATATATAAATAAAAAGTTGTGAGAAGTTATGGATGTATACTGTTATTTCTATAGTAATCACTGGAAAATAATTCAGAGGTACAGCTAAAAAATAAATAGGCAAATTAAAATAAAATTCTAAAAACTATTCAATTCATTCAAAAAGAAGGCTGAAAGTAAAAAATAGAGAAACAAAAAACAGAAGGGCAAAAGAAAACAAAATAATAAAATGACGGTAAATTCAATCACATCAATGATTAAATTTAACATGAATGGACTAAGTACTACAGTTACAAAGCCAGAGATTGTCACAATGGATAACAAAAGTATGCAGAACATCTTAATAAAGGCATTTTAAAAACTTGACTAAAGAGCATAAAAGAAAACCTGAATCAAAGGTGATACTGACTCTATTCATTGTAGACTATAACTTAAATTGTAAAAGTATGATACTTCTCTCAGATTAATATAAAAATTTAGTATAATTATAATTATAAATCCTAGAAGGATACTTTGAGAACTTGATATAATACTAAAATTCAAATAAAGGAACAAATGTATCTAACTTTTTAGGATAATTTTGAGGGGATTAAACAAACAGGGAAGATGACTTGCTTCTCAGATATTAAAATATACCCCTAAATCATAATAATTAAAATAGTTTGACAGTGGCCCAGAAAATTCACGTAACAATGAAAAAGGATATAGTTTAACATGCACTTATAAACTTTGACTATCATATGGTGACATCACAAGTCATTGAGAAAAATAAAGTATTAGTAAATAATGTATAATTGGCTCACTATGGAGGTTTTCATTTCATACAACGTGTAGGAATAAATTCAAAGATCGACTAATGGTCTACATTCGACAGCTAAAACTAGAAAGCTAATAGAAAAAGTAGGTGAGTAACTTTGTGACTTTGAGGTACAGAAGAATTTATATCAGAACTAAGTTTTCAGGTTTACTCTAAACATAGCAGACTACCACAGGCAAAGTTAAAAGGCAATAAATAAAGAAGGAGACATATATATATAAAGTTTGTTACCAAAAGGAATTAATATTTAAAACACTTTAGAAATTACTACAAAATAGCAGGTAAAACACAGTAAACCATATTAAAAAAAGAAAAACTGGCCAAAGGATATGGACAGAAAATTCATAAAAGGGCAAACCTGAGGCAAGGCCACCACACTGCACAACTCTAGGGGACAACATCCATGTGAAAATAGTGCCCTGGAGGTGTGCAGTTCCCCAGGGCATGGTTTATGCAGTGACCATGTTGACTGGCTGTTATATAAATAATGCTGAGCCTCACTAGTAATCAGGAAAATAAAATTAAAGCAAAAAGTTACTACTTGGTGCCTATCAGATTGATAGAATTAAAGAAACAATTAATGTGGGAAAGGAGTATAAAGCATAATATGGTACACAGAACAATGAATACAGATGTAGGTAAATATTAATAAACGAAAAGAAGGAGAACCAGAAGGCTACCTGTTAAATACAAGAGTGGGTGCCTATGTAAAGAATAAAGAATAGAAAAAGAATAGAACTGTACAGGCTAAATGGAGAAAACAAATGAGGGCCTTGAACAGGTCAACAATCACAATATGCCATAAACTAGAGTCTGAGTTACTCAATTTTGTATACCCAATATTAAAAGAAAGATACAACAGAAATACCAGATAATTCTAGAAAATGCAAACTAATTTATAGTGACAAAAGCAGATCAGTAGTCTCCTGAGGAGGTGGGGGGCAGGAAGAAGGAATTACAAAAAGGCATGAGGAAACTCTTGGAGGTAACTGATATGTTCATTATCTTTTTCATTTTTAAATTTTTTAAGAGACAGGGTCTGGCTTGGTAGTCCAGGCTGGAGAGCAATGGCATGACCATAGATTATTGCAACCTTGAACTCCTGGCCTCAAGCAATCCTCCCTCCTGGGCCTCCCAAAGTGCTGGAATTACAAGAGTGAGCTACCATGCCTGGCCTGTTCATTATCTTGCTGGTTTCTCAGTTGCATACTTGTGAAAAGTTACCAAATCATACATTTTAAACAGCATAGTTTATTGAACAGCAATTATACCTCAAAAAAAACTGTTTAAATTACATAAAAAACACACCAAAGGCCAGGCATGGTGGCTCATGCCTGTATCCCAGAACACTGGGAGGCTGTGGTAGGAGGATTGCTTGAGGCCAAGAGTTTGAGACCAGCTTGGGCAACATAGTAAGACCTTGTCTCTACAAAAAAAAGTTTTTAATTAACCGGGCATAGTGGCACACGCCTGTAGTCCCAGCTACTCAGGAAGCCGAGGTGGGAGGATCGCCTGAGTCCAGGAGTTAGAGGTTTCAATGAGCTATGATTGTGCCACTGCACTGGAGCCTGAGTGACAAAGCAAGAACCTATCTCAAACAAAACAAACAAGAACCACCAGATATTAATTTAAATAAATAATATACACCATATGACAAAACCTACAGCATCTACTAATGTACTTCTATTAGATCTAATTAAACAATCTTAATTTAGCAAATAATTAGAGCTTTTTATATAAATTACCTGTGTTTGTCCTCTTTGAAATAATGCTGATCCATGAAGGGTTTTAAACATATCTACCTCACAACTTACATTCCTAAGTGAAGTCAAATCCCGACCATCGCACCTATAGTGATATAGGAAATAAGTACATTAAGTAACGCTGGAAACAGAAAAATCACATGTCTTTATCTCTCCCAGGAAGTTCTCAACCTCAGTTGTGTATCATAATCCCCTGTGGAACTTTAAAAAATAATAGATACTTGAGCACTATCCTGAATATCACTGAATCAGAATGTCTGAAGTTGAACCTATATTCCTGTGTTGTTAAAAAGCTCTACAGGTAGGCCGGGCGCGGTGGCTCATGCCTGTAATTCCAGCACTTTTGGAGTCCAAGGCAGGCGGATCACGAGGTCAGGAGATCGAGACCATCCTGGCTAACACGGTGAAACCCCGTCTCTACTAAAAATACAAAAAATTAGCTGGGCATGGTGGTGGGCACCTGTAGTCCCAGCTACTTGGGAGGCTGAGGCAGGAGAATGACGTGAACCCGGAAGGCGGAGCTTGCAGTGAGCCGAGATTGCACTCCAGCCTGGGTGACAGAGCGAGACTCTGTCTCAAAACAAAAAAACAAAAAACAAACAAACAAAAAACTCTACAGGTAATCCTGAAGTGCAGTCAGGGCTGGCAGGCACTGCTTTATACACCAGGCCCAAGACAGATGGTCACATATCATGTACTTTTTCTTCAACAGGTGTCCATTTATATAGCAAATATTATAATTCTTTACTGTTCACTCGAAAAAAAACAAACTTTCTTTGATCAAGTTTCCATTTTCAAGGCAACTTGCAGAGACAGTGCATACTTCAATTTCAACAAAAAAGGGTATGTTTACCTTTTGTATTCATTCAAAACAATACTTCTAAAAACTTCCTTTGCAACAACATTGAAGGATTCTATTATTTCATATGGATCGGCTTCTGGAAATTTTTCTATAGAAAAAAGACAAACCAAAACAAAGATTTTTACTTTTTTAGGAGATAGGATTTCTCTAAAGTTCATAGCATAATATCAACTAACTACGGGAATCAACCAAGGGAGATGACTCTGAACATTTAGTCCTCAGGCAAACAAAGTAGATAAATTAAATGTTCTCAACCAAATGTGACACATCAAGTACCAAGTACTACAACTGTGTTGTTATTGTGAACTTAGTTTGCTTTCTACCTAAATGACTGAATGACAGTGCTTTGAAATCAGTTCCCTTTTCTTTCTTTTCTTTTTTTTTTTTTTTTTTGGAGACAAAGTCTCACTCTGTTGTCCAGGCTGGAGTGCAACGCGGCAATCTTGGCTCACTGCAACCTCTGTCTCCTGGGTTCAAGCAATTCTCCTGCCTTAGCATTCTGAGTAGCTGGGACTACAGGCGTGTACCACCATGCCTGGCTAATTTTTTTGTATTTTAGTGGAGACGGGGTTTTACCATGTGGCCCAGACTGCTCTTGAACTCCTGAAGTCAGGCAATCTGTCTGCCTTGGCCTCGCAAAGTGCTAGGATTACAGGCGTGAGCCAATGCGCCCGGCCCATCAGTTCCCTTTTCTATTATGTTACCAGAAGAATCCAGTCAGCCTTTACGGAAAAGGTCTGACAGTCTTTTTTTTTTGAGACGGAGTTTTGCTCTTGTTGCCCATGCTAGAGTGCAATGGCATGATCTCAGCTCACCGCAACCATCGCCTCCTGGGTTCAAGCAATTCTCCTGCCTCAGCCTCCCTAGTAGCTGGGATTATAGGCATGTGCCAACACACCTGGCTAATTTGTGTATCTTTAGTAGAGACGGGGTTTCTCCACGTTGGTCAGGCTGGGCTCGAACTCCTGACCTCAGGTGATCTGCCTGCCTTGGCCTCCCAAAGTGCTGGGATTACAGGCGTGAGCCACTGTGCCCGGCCTAACTGACAGTTTTAAGAGTAGACACCCTCACTCTTTTGCCTTTAATCTAAATCTGCAAATTGGGGAAAAATTTTAAAAATATATTAGAAATCCCTACAAACTGTTTTCTATCTAATATTTGTCAAATGCTTTCATGAGCCAGGCACTTTATTGGTTTTTTAATGCTTTTAACTTTCATAATAACTTATGAACTAAATTTTATGATTCCCATTCTACAGAAGAAAAAACTGAGGCTTAAAGGGGTGAAGTACTGTGTAAGAGATAACCACTGAGTTTAAAAAAAAACATAAATAAAAAATAAAGAGGTGGAGTAAACTGCCTGAGACCACACAGGTAGTAACTGATACAGCTGTGACCTGAATAAAGATCTGTCAGCCTCAAAGGCTTATGGTTTTATTTTATTTTATTTTTAGCTTAGGGTTTAGATGTTAAGCTATTCTACCCTATCAATTAATTTATGCCAAGTTTTAAGTACTATTCTCTCATGTGTATGGTTTATTAAACATAACTTCAAAGTAACCAAAACACAAGAAATGGTCACAGAAAGATATATTAGATTGTGTCTTCCTCAGAAAAGAATAATTTTTAATATTAGACTTTAATATCTTTTCTGCTTTAACTGAGTTGTACTTGGAAAGGAAAACAATCAGTACCAAAATGTTTAAAATATCCTATCAACCCAGAGGGTCGTGAAGATATTCTACTATGTATAATACAAACAAAAAGTCACTATTCTTTTAAAATAAGACAATATTCGCTATAAAATTTCTTTCTTACCAAATAGGATGAAATGTAGTGAGAAAGGACTAAACTTATTCAATGACAGTTACAATTAATGGCCTTAATATCAATGCTAACAGCATTTTTTTTTTTTTTGAGATGGAGTCTTGCTCTATTGCCCAGGCTGGAGTGCAGTGGCGATCTCAGCTCACTACAACCTCTGCCTAACAGGTTCAAGTGATTCTCATGCCTCAGCCTCCCGAGTAGCTGGGATTACAGGAGCCTGCCACCATGCCCGCCTAATTTTTGTATTTTTGGTAGAGATGGGGTTTCACCATATTGGCCAGGCTGGTCTTGAACTCCTGACCTCAAGTGATCCACCCACTTTGGCTTCCCAAAGTGCTGGGATTACAGGCATGAGCCACCACGCCTGGCCAGTTTTTTATCTTAAAATAAATATTCATGTGAGAGTATATTTGTCTATTAGAAAAATTAACAAAAACTATGTCATACTTCATTTATATTCAGTTTGTGTGAGGTTGGTATTATTATTATTTTATTTATTTATTTATTTATTTTTTTGAGACAGAGTCTTGCTCCATTGCCCAGGCTGGAGTGCAGTGGCGTGATCTCGACTCGCTGCAAGCTCCACCTCCTGGGTTCACGCCATTCTCCTGCCTCAGCCTCCTGGGTAGCTGGGACCACAGGTGCCCGCCACCACGCCCGGCTACCTTTTTGTATTTTTAGTAGAGACAGGGTTTCACCGTATTAGCCAGGATGGTCTCGATCTCTTGACCTTGTGATCTGCCTGCCTCGGCCGCCCAAAGTGCTGGGATTACAGGCGTGAGCCACCGCGCGCCTGGCCAGAGGTTGATATTATACAGTAAGATCCTTTGCTTAATAATTTCTGGAGAGCTAAATTACCTAAGTTCTGTATCTTATGATTCCACTAGGTATTAAGAATAGCATCAGTTAACATTTATTGAACACTTACTGTGTGGCAGGCACAGATGTAAATGATTCACTCATTTAATCCCCATAAACCAGGTATTATTAACACTGCAATTTCACAGATCAAGAACTCAAGAATTTTAAAGAATATATTTGGGTTTTCAAATGATAAGATACCAGGTTACATTTCTTGTATGGTAGGAGTTTGATTCAGAAAAGATCAGGAACATTCACATTCAACATTTACTAGGTACCTACTCTGCATCAAATGTAGTGCTAGCTACATTCACAGAAGTTAATTTAGCAGTAACCTTGTGAGCTATCATTATTACAAGTTTATTGAAAATAAAGCTGAGAAGCAATGAGAGTAACATTTATTTGAGATCTTCAACTAAAGTTAAAAAAAAAAAGTCTATTATTTCTTTTAACGCTTTTAAAATTAAAAAATACATAGTAATAGCGGTTCTGTGCAAAGGGGACTTTCTCTTTCTCCGAAACAGTTCGGGGAGGCTTTGGAGAAGAGGTGGCATTTGAACCTTGGGTTAGAAGAAGACCACCTGCTATGAGAGAGCATTCTAGGTCTAGGGAACAGCAGCTGTAAAGTTGAAAGTCCTTTGAATTCTTCTTTTCCTACAGATGTGATGCCTTTCCTCTTTGACCTTTAATCCCAAGAAGCAAGAGTCAGGCCATGCCTTATTAAAGCTGCCCTCAGCAAAAAAATAAAATAAAATAAAATAAAATTTACCTTTTAGTTGTTCCTCTGTATCTAATCTTATTTTGTTAACAGCTTCATCTCTGGAAACCTAAAAGAAAGTTGAGGTTCAGTTATTACATATACATGACAACATTTAATATTTGTTTTCTAATTATTATACAATGAACACATTGTGAATTACTCAGATTTCTTTAATATTCTTTAAAATATTGGAATTGGTTCTTGATTTATGACAAACACTACATGTTAATTCATTCAAATACATTTGTACACTCCCCTAAAACTTATATTAAAAAGAAAAGAACTTTGGGTGGCCAAGGTGGGCAGATCACTTGAGGCCAGGAGTTTGAGACCAGCCTGGCCAACATGGCCGTCTCTACTAAAAATACAAAAGATAGCTGGGTGTGGTGGCGTGCACCTGTAATCCCAGCTACTTGGGAGGCTGAGGCATGAGAATCGCTGGAAGGCGAAAGTTGCAGTGAGCTGAGATCATGCCACTGCACTCCAGCCTGGGCGACAGAGAGAGACTCTGTCTCAAAAACAAAACAAAACAAAAGAATGGAGAAACAATTAGGCTTTTGTTAGTTTTTCATTTAGAGATTTTTAATAAAAATAGGACTAGCATTCATAAAGAAAATTACATGAGTTATGACAAAAATGTATTCCTAGGGCAATTATAGAAGACAAAACTCAGGTATACCTACTTTGTCATGCTCGTAATCTGTAAAAACTGCATAGAGTCTCTCCATAGCAAGTCTATTTAAGCACAAAATAAATGTTAGCATAATAATATCTGGAAACATGAGGCAGTTTCTATTATAAACAAAACTGAAATATTTAATAATAATCAGCTAAAACTTTAATAAATACTTCAGAAAGAATTGAAAATTTATGTTGCTATTTATCATTGCTAATCTGTTTACTATTTATGGTATAGAACACAAATTTCTTTCTCCCACCCTCCCAGGGGAAACTACATGTGGTATCCTGTTCTTTTCTTCTTAATTGTTCAATTAATTTCACCTTTCATATATTCTTTTTAACCTCTTCCTTTCTTCATTCTACCCATTTTGGCTCCATTATCACATGAAACTCTTTTGCTAGGAAGAGTTAATTTAATTTCCAACTCATGGCTGTGCAACTGACATTAAGGGAAAGTATTAACCTTTTCAATTTTTTCAAATAAAATAATTTTCCAGTGATTCATTTACATTTACTGAGTGTCTGCCTAACGTTCTAAGCACTGGGCATGTAACAGTGATTACATCTGATTTCTTTTTGAGAATTCCAACAGTTTCCTTAGATATTCAAATATCTTACGTTTTATTCTCTTTTTCCTAGACGTGGAGAGATGTGGTGATTACCTGAATCTTGACCAATAAACACACTCTTTCATTTGAGATTCAAAGTTAGGTCTTACAAGAGTGATGTGGGCTTATCCTTTTTAAGGGAGTAAGCAGATATTTATGGGAATGACTCTTAAAACAGAAAAGTGCTATTTATGAAGTAATGCATGGGCAGTGCTTCCATGGGAAGTTTCTCTCCCACGAGGAAATTAAATCTGACGACAGTTTCATATTTTCATTTGCACAGATGTTCTTACTTATGAGTATGTTTCACAATCTCTGGCGAAGGGGTAAATAACTTCTGAGGTGTCCTCTTGGTAACACCAGTTTCTTTTACCAACTGCTGAATGCCCTGAATTATTTGTTGGGTATATTTCACTCCCACTTTGATAGCATGGCAAAAGTCCTGCTGTAAAATGTTCTCTGCAGAGGCTTCCAACATGACTATTTAAAGGAAAAAGAAAAAAAAAAATGACTGCCATCGAAGCTCTTAGTAATATAACATTTTCAAATACCATGACATGACATAAATATTATGGATCAATTTTACTTCTTAGTGATAGATCCACCTTGATTTCTTTCCTTAGAATCAACATACTTCCAAAACGTAAGCAGGGGTAAATGAATAAAGACACCTTGATATCTGTATTTAGGTTTACATTCTCCTTAAGTTTAAGGAGGGATTTCCCATAAAAAATGAAACAGAAAAAAAAAAAAGAAATCATGCACATATTTTAAAAATAAGTTTTATTGAGCAATAAGTCACATAAAATAAAAATTAAATCTTTTAAAGTATACAAGTGCATTTGTTTTTAATACTTTTTTTTTTTTTTTTGAGACGGAGTCTCACTCTGTTGACCACGCTGGAGTGCAGTGGCGCAATCTCGGCTCACTGCCAGCTCTGCCTCCCAGGTTCACACCATTGTCCTGCCTCAGCCTCCCGAGTAGCTGGGACTATAGGCACCCGCCACCATGCCCAGCTAATTTTTTGTATTTTTAGTAGACACGGGGTTTCACTGTGTTAGCCAGGATGGTCTCAATCTCCTGACCTTGTGATCTGCCTGCCTCAGCCTCCCAAAGTGCTGGGATTAGACGTGAGCCACTGTGCCTGGCATCTTTTTATATTTTTAAAAGGCCATATGTATGTCCTTTTCTGTGAACTGTTTATATTCTTTGCCAAAGTGACTTTAGGTGATCTGCCTGCCTTGGCCTTCCAAAGTGCTGGGGATTACAGGCGTGAGCCACTACATCCAGCTAATTTTTGTAGTTTTAGTAGGGACGGGGTTTTGCCATGTTGCCCAGGCTGCTCTCGAACTCCTAACCTCAGGTGATTCACCCGCCTCAGCCTCCTACCTCCTAAAGTGCTGGGATTACAGGCGTGAGCCACCGCTCCTGGCAATACATATTTTAAATAAAATGTAAAAATATGTAACACAATAGGAATCTAATAAATATTTCCTGTTTAACAATTAATTCTCACATTGTCTAATTCTTGCACAGATGGGGAAATCTCTGCAGTGATCCTGTTTCAAGTAAGCCAACTAAAGGACTGAATAATAGAATTTTTTCTATTGCATTAGAAATAGCTAAAGGAAGTTTTCTAAACAGAAATGAAAAAATAAGAGAAGACATCGTGGACTGTTAGAAAGGAAGGAAAATCAGTATGCAAACTAAGAATAAATATAGAGGCTGGGTGTGGTGGCTCACACCTGTAATCCCAGCACTTTGGGAGGCTAAAGTGGGCAGATCACCTGAAGTCAGAGTTCAAGACCAGCCTGGGCAACATAGCGAGGTCCTGTCTCTATAAAAAATGAAAGAATTAGCCAGGCATAGTGGCGTGCACCTGTAGTCCCAGCTACTCAGGAGGCTGAGGCATGAGAATCACTTGAACCCAGGAGGTGGAGGTTGCAGTGAGCTGAGATCACGCCACTGCACTCTAGCCTGGGCGACAGAATGAGGCTCCATCTCAAAAAAATAAATAAAGAGAGAAAAAGAGTAAATACAGAGCAATAAGCTTTTCTTTCCCTCTTGAGTTTTCTAAATTATGTTTGACAGTTGAAGCAAAAGCAAAAATTGTAACACTGCCTGATATGGTTCTAACTGTAGAAGAAAATGATAACAATTGCATTCCAAATGGGAGAGGGTAAAGAGAAATAAGGTTTCCATATTTTGCACCAGGCCTGAAGAAATTTCTTCTGATACCATGATACTGAGATGGCTATATTCTTTTTCTCATCTGTATTTCCAGGATATCCTCTCACTTTGACAGGATTAATGCGGATATTTTTAAAAATTCATTTAATGGGTGTAAATTATATCTCAATAAATTGCTTTTAAAAATAAAATATGTGGCCAGGTGTGATGGCTCATGCCTATTGTCCCAGTACTTTGGGAGGCCAAGGTGGGAGGATTATTTGAGGCCAGGAGTCTGGGACCAGGCTGAGCAACACAGCAAGGTCCTGTCCCTAAAAAGATAACAACTAGAAGATAAAAAACTCAGCTGTGGTGGTGTGCCTGTAATCCTAGCTATTCTAGAGGCTGAGGCAGGATGATCACTTGAGGCCAGCAGTTTCAGGCTAGGCTACAGTGAGCCATGATCACGCCACTATACTCATACTCTAGTCTGGACAACAGAGTTGAGGAGAGTTGAGAACCAGATTTAAAAAAAAAAAAAATATGGCTGGGCATGGGGCTCATGCTTGTAATTCCAGTGCTATGGGAGGCCAGGACAGGAGGATTGCTTGAGGCCAGGAGATTAGCCTGGGCAATATAATGAGATGCTATATCTAATAAAAATAATGGTAAAATTTAAAAAATAGAATATGACAAAGAAAAATGGATACCCCCCAAATAAACTTTGTTTTCACTCATTAAACTTTAATGCAATTCCTTTTAAAAAATACTTTCTAAGAAAATTTCTTTAGCCAGGTGTGGTGACATGTGCCTGGATTCCCAGCTACTCAGGAGGCTGAGGACATAGGATCGTTTGAACCCCACAGTTTGAGGCTGTAGTGATGTATAATCACACCATTACATTCCAGCTTGGCAACAGAGTAAGACTGTCTTAAAAAAATAAAGAAAGAAAGAACACTCCTTACAGTTGAGTCTACACAGCTGTGCTGTCCAATATGGTAACTACTAGCCACATACGGCTACTTGCATTTAAATTATTTAAAATTAGACAAAATTAAAATTTTGGTTCCTCAGTTACTCTAGCCACATCTGAAGTGCTAAGTAGCCACATGATCAGATATAAAACATTCCCTTCACTGCAGAGTTCTACTGGACAACACTGCTATCGATGCTAAAAATTTAAACATAAAAGCTTGTCAAAATGATTGCTATAGGCCCAGCGTGGTGGCTCACGCTTGTAATCCCAGCACTTTGGGAAGCTGAGGCAGGTGGATCACCTGAGTTCAGGAGTTTGAGACCAGCCTGGCCAACATGTTGAAACCCCATCTCTACTAAAAATAAAAAATTAGCCAGGTGTGGTGGTGCACGCCTGTAGTCCCAGCTACTTGGGAGGCCGAGGCAAGAGAATCGCTTGAACCTGGAGATGGAGGTTGCAGTGAGCTGAGATTGCGCCACTGCACTCCAGCCTGGGTGACAGAGTAAGACTCCATCTCAAGCAAAAAAAAAAAAAAAAAGATTGCTATAAACTGTCAACCATTTTAGCAGTTGAAGATGAAGGAGTTTTGAGATTAGCTGAAGCTATAAATTCTAGACCCAAAATATCTTCTAAAAACATGTTACTGGTATACTTTTTCCTGACTGATATCTTCTCACACACAGAAATATTAGTGATATTAAATATACCAGTTGAAAACAAGCATCTAAATGGTACTGTTCAGAATGTTGGTGTTGAAGTAACCCAGCAGCTGACAGCATGGAGTAATTATTCTTGCCCTATAAGATTATACTCTAAAGATCTGGATGACTGCCCGGGAGTGGTGGCCCATGCCTGCAATCCCAGCACTTCGGGAGGCCGAGGCAGGTGGATCACCTGAGGTCAGGAGTTTGAGACCAGCCTGACCAACATGGTGAAACCCTGTCTCTACTAAAAACACAAAAATTAGCCAGGTGTGGTGGTGCACGCCTGTAATCCCAGCTACTCAGGAGGCTGAGTCAAGAGAATCACTTGAACCTGGGAGGCGGAAGTTGCACTGAGCCAAGATCATGCCACTGTACTCCAGCCTGGGCAACTGAGAGAGACCTGGTCTCAAAAAAAAAAAAAAAAGATTTGGATGACTAAATGACTAAATATTTTAATAATGAAATAGTAGCAATTACTTTTTGGTATTTTTGTATCACAGAAGTTCCATGATGGTGGTATTTCACTTGGACCCGATGTTAACTTTAACAGGTAAACAAGGGGTTAAAATGCATATTTGATGCATCTTTATGAAAGCAGAGAGAGCTGGCTGAATAGCTGCATGGAAATAGTGATGCAAAAGTCATAAAATGGAGGCTGGTAATTCCTAAAAACCATCCCCTTACAGGTTGGTTCTGAATCACTCTCAGCCTCCCTCTACCCAAGAATACTCTCTGAAATTTATGCGCTCTAGAGTCTCATTCTTCCCTCCTGTGAGCAACAGGTGAGAAGAGCCAGCTGGAAGTTGGCCTGTGGGGTTTCTGTGGCATGCCACATGTGCAGCAAAGATTCCTTGGTTCTGCTGGGTGCGGTGGCTCACGCCTATAATCCCAGCACTTTTGGTGGCCGAAGCGGGCAGATCACTTGAGGCCAGGAATTCGAGACCAGCCTAGCCAACATGGCAAAACCCCGTCTCTACTAAAAATACAAAAATTAGCTGGGCATGGCGGTGCACGCCTATAATCCCAGCTACTTGGGAGACTGAGGCAGGAGAATCACTTGAACCTGGGAGGCGGAGGTTGCAGTGAGCTGAGATCGCACTGCTGCACTCCTCCACCCTGGGCAACAGAGCGAGACTATGTCTCAAAAAAAAAAAAAAAAAAAAAAGATTATTAGTTCATTCCTCTAATGTCTACTTAACAATTAGAAGGGTTCAAACTCTAAGGTAGATAGTGGCTATATGACCAATTAGCAGCAGGTTTATTTCTGTGTCTTTTTTATTTGTTTGCTTGTTTGTTTTTTGAGACAGAGTCTCGCTCTGTTGCCCAGGCTCGAGTTCAGTGGTGTGATCTCGGCTCACTGCAAGCTCTGCCTCCCGGGTTCACGCCATTATCCTGCCTCAGCCTCCCAGTAGCTGGGACTACAGGCGCCCGCCACCACGCCCGGCTAATTTTTTTGTATTTTTAGTAGAGACAGGGTTTCACTGTGTTAGCCAGGATGGTCTCGATCTCCTGACCTCGTGATCTGCCTGCCTCGGCCTCCCAAAGTGCTGGGATTACAGGCATGAGCCACTACACCCGGCCATTTCTGTGTCTTAATGATAATAGCAGGTATTAACTGTATGCTTATTAGGTAACATGCTGGGCACTTTGCAAATCTTGACTCTTATCTTCATAACTACCCTGTAAAGTAATGAGACTAGTTTACTAACAGCGAATAAACGAACGCTGTAACTTTCAGCAAAAATTCCAATGCAGATGAACAGGAAACCAATACTTTGCTCAAGGCTCCCAGATGCTCAGACATGAGGTAGACATCATCTATTATTCATGGCTTCCCCATTCTTTGGAATATCCTCTCTACATTTTGATAGTTACTCACAGTACGAATCCCACCTTCTGCAGGCAGAATACAAAAATCATTTCCTTGCCTCACTTGCAGTCGAGGCTATAGTCATGTGCCACAGTTCTGCTCAATGAGATGTAAATAGAAACTACTGTGTGGGGATTTCTGGGAAAGGTGCTTAAAACGCAGGTTGACTTACTCAACTGCCACACACCTTTTTTGCTGTTCCCTTCTTTTTTCTTCCTCCTGCCTGTAAGTCAGATAAGTTGGCCAGAGCTCTTCATGCCAGTTCATAAGCATGAAGATGAGGCCACATCTTGAGGATAGCAGAGGAGAAAGCTAAAAGGAATCTAGATTTCTTAAGATGTCATGTAACCACTATCACTGTCCTAGATTTACCACCTCTAAATTTCTTTTACCTGAGAGAAAAATAAAGTTTCCATCTTGTTTAAGTCTTGTTTATTTGGTTCGACAACACAACCCCCAACTAATATGTGGGGATTTTTCTAACTTATAGAACCTAATTTTAACTTCATCACTGGCTAACAAACCAGAAGAAGAAGCTGGAAATGAGATGTTTCACATATTACTTGTACAAAAAAGCAGTAAAAGTTGAATAGTTTGTTTCATCAAAATGTTCCCACATCAGAAGACCCTATGTCAAAAAGTCACACACATCAAACATCACATAGTAGGATAAACCAACAATAAAAGCCCTTAAATAATCTGTCCAAGATCACATGATTATAGTGGCAGAGACAGGTTTCAAATCCAGGTCATTCTGACTGCTAAAGCCCATTTTCCTTCCACAGAACAAGGACCTGATTTTCGTTCATGCAAGTATGACATTTCTGTCACAAGGAGTAAGTGAAAATGGCCCATGGTCAATGCATTTCTTCTATTTTATTACCAGTTTTCCACCTAGTAGAAATGGGTCACTTCTCAAGAGGATACCAAGCAGACTTAGAATGAAATAGCTAAATTATAATATTTAAACTAATAAAATGGTTACTACCAGACTTAGAACTTCTATTTTTAAACTAAGTTATTTAGACTAATAACTTATTAGTCTAAACATAATTATTGAAATTATTTTTAGACTAAAAATTAGTCATAATTTTAATAATTAAAATTTAGTCTAAAAATAATTATTGAAATGATCTTGGTAAATATTTTTGTATATTTTAAATAAAATTGAATAAAATCCTGTAATTTTAGGAATCATTTGATATGAAGCAAGAGCACAAAAATAGGACAGAGATAAAACATGACAAAAATTTTTATGGCTACCGACAAAACATACACACAGAGTTTAAATTCAGTTTAAGAAGTCAGAACTTGTAAGTAAAATCCAGAACAAATGTGGTATTTAAAACAACTTACCAATCTGACTTTTAGGTGCTCCAGCAACCACTAAATTTAAAGTACTAGAAGACATTTCTTTTCTTGTTGGGTTAACAACATATTCTCCATCAATTATTCCTATTCGTACTGCCCCTAAAATGTATTAGAATATTGGCAACTGTTTAATGGAAATTCCCAGTTTTCAAGACATTATTCCAGTCATGGCTTCAACCCCATCTTTGACTGTGACCACAGAATAAAATCCATGTTTCTACACGGTATTTAAGACCCACAGAACATCCTACCCCACCCTACCTTCTGTCCTCACTGGATCACTCTGAACTGCTGAAATATACCACTTCTTCCACACCTCTGGGATTATGCTCATGTTTGTCCCCTGGTCTAGCCAGTATTCTCTCTAACGCAAATGCTTAACACTAGATCCTACTAAGGTTCAGCCTACACAAATGACTACTCTGAGGAGCCCTCCTTGACAACCTGACCACACAAAATCAAATCTGCTCTTCTCTATCATATTCTTAGCACTTTGACTATGTCTTTATAATAACACTGATTATAAGTAATTATCTGTCTCCTTTATGCAGAAATCAAGAACTGCATCTTTCATTGTTGTATTGCTAGGGCCTGCTCTGCCTAGGACACTTGATAATTATTTACTCAATGAGCCATTTTTATATTGCATGATTATGAACTTATAACAGCCGTAAGTTACATTAATTTCATCCTGAAGGAGTATATACTCTGATAATTTCCCAGTTAAAAAAAAAAAAAAAAAAAGAAGTCCTCTAACAGAAAGAGACAATTATGAAGTCAAAATATCTAGGGACATAAAATCTGTAATACCGTAACATATGCTATTAGAAACAGAACCCAAGACAAGGATGAAAATGTCTGAAAGACCTGAAAGGAGACTTAGAACATCATCTAGTTCAATTCATGAAGAGGTAATAAATCAGAGCCATATGCCATTGCTGTAACATGGTCACTACTACTTACTGAAAAAAAAAATACACATATGATTTCTTAATTTTAAATCCTAACTTACCAACAGGTCCATTCCAAGGAATATCTGATAATGAGAGGGCTACGGAAGCTTAAAAAAGGAGAAAAATCAGGGCCGAAATTAAAATTTCATTGCTTTAAAAAAATCAACACTGATAATTTTAATCTCTACTTTTATACTTACCGCCATTAATTGCTAGGACATCAGGCTCATTTACACCATCTACTGCTAACAGATTACACAGAACCTGGTAAAAGGGAAAAAATTTGATTTGGAAGGGTTATCATTTAGGTTAACATCCTGGCCTAAAATACAAGAGCACTATATGGCTAAAAGCAGGGGCTTTGTAGCCAAACCTCTTAATTTTGGCTGTCATTAAACGAAATGCTTGACATTGGATAAATTACTTAAATTAAACCTCAAAAGCTTCCTCATCTTTAAAAGGGAAAAACAGGCCAGGCGTGGTGGCTCACGCCTGTAATCTCAGCACTTTGGGAGGCTGAGGAGGGCGGATCAACTGAGGTCAAGAGTTTGAGACTAGTCTGATCAACATGGTGAAACTCTGTCGCTACTAAAAAGACAAAAATTAGACGGGTGTAGTGGCCGGTGCCTGTAGTCCCAGCTAATCAGGAGGGTGAGGCAGAAGAATCTCTTCAACCCAGGAGGCAGAGGTTGCAGTGAGCTGAGATCGCGCCATTGCACTCCAGCCTGGGTGCCAGAGTGAGAATCTGTCTCTAAATAAATAAATAAACGGGAAAAATAATGGCCTCTTCCCAAAGGGTTCCTATGAGAATTAGATAAATACTGTAGGTAAAGCACTTATCACAGTCCTCGCATGTTGCAAGTATTCAGTAAATGTTAGCTATTTCTATCATATAAAAATCTTTTCTAGGCCAGGCATGGTGGCTCACGCCTGTAATCTCAACATTTTGGGAGGCTGAGGCAGGTGGATCACTTGAGGTCAGGAGTTCAAGACCAGCCTGGCCAACATGGCAAAATCCTGTCTCTACTAAAAATACAAAAATTAGCCGTGCGTGGTAGTGCACGCCTATAATCCCAGCTACTAGGGAGGCTGAGGCAGGAGAATCACTTGAACCCGGAGGCAGAGGTTTCAGTGAGCTGAGATCGCGCCATTGGTCTCCAGCCTGGGCAACAAGAGCGAAACTCCATTTCAAAAAAAAAAAAAAGGCTGGGCGCGGTGGCTCACGCCTGTAATCCCAGCATGTTGGGAGGCTGAGGCGGGCAGATCACGGGGTCAGGAGATCAAGACCATCCTGCCTAACACGGTGAAACCCCGTCTCTACTAAAAAAATACAAAAAATTAGCCAGGCATGTTGGCAGGCGCCTGTAGTCCCAGCTACTCAGGTGGCTGAGGCAGGAGAATGGTGTGAACCTGGGAGGCAGAGCTTGCAGTGAGCCGAGATCGCACCACTGTACTCCAGCCTGGTCGACAGAGCGAGATTCCATCTCAAAAAACAAACAAACAAACAAATAAAAAATTTCTGTTGGCCAGGTGCGGTGGCTCAGGCCTATACCAGCACTTTGAGAGGCTGAGGCAGGGGATCACTTGAGGTCAGGAGTTCAAGACCAGTCTGGCCAACATGGCAAAACCCCATCTCTATTAAAAACAGAAAAAAATTAGCCAGGTGTGGTGGCAGACACCTGTAATCCCAGCTACTCAGGAGGCTGAGGCAGGGAGAATGGTTTGAACCTGGGAGGCAGAGATTGCAGTGAGCCGAGATCGCGCCATTGCACTCCAGCCTGGGTGACAGAGGGAGACTCCGTCTCAAAAAAAAATAATTTCTGTTTATAAGCATAGATGAAAGAAACTTTATACTGCAATAACGTGCCCATGTCATGCACTTAAAAAAAAAAAAGTTCTTTTTATAAGCATAGATTAAACAAACTTTATACTGCAATAATGTGCCTATGTCATGCACTTCAGAAAAAAACTTCAGTGACCGGGTGTGGTGGCTCATGTCTGTAATACCAGCAGTTTGGGAGGCTGAGGCAGGAGGATCGCTTGAGAGCAGGAGTTCGAGACCAGCCTGGCTTACATAGTGAAACCCCCTCTCTACAAAAAACAAAAAAACTTAGCTGGGTATGGTGGTTTGTGCCTGTAGTCCCAGCTACTTAGGAGGCTAAATTGGGAGGATCACTTGGGCTCAGGAGTTTGAGGCTGCAGTGAGCCATAATCATGCCAACTGTACTCCAGCCTGGGCAACAGAGGTCCTGACTCAAAACAAAACGAGACACAAAAAAAACTTCCTGAGGCTAAGGCTGTGATATTCTTGCAAAGGCATATTTGCAAGGTGTATTTATTTATTTCAAATGAATGAAATGGTTACTTAAGTATATGTGTCATTATCCTGAAAGAAAGTATTATTCAGGAAGTATTAAAATATAATAAAGTAGAGGTTCAGAGGATCCAGCAATAAAATTAGGTAATAAAAATTAGTTACGTTAGTTGTCCTATTCCCAGCCTGATCTGGTCTCCACTCACTGTAGTCACGCTGATCTTCTTTTTAAACTCATTAATTTCTTTCCTGCCTCTGGGCTTTCAATGCTTCCCTGACACACCTTGGTTGGCTAACTCCTACTGAAATTCAGGTGTCAACTCAAACAGACACTGAATAAATGTTAGCTTTTTAAAAGCACTATCTTTTGGCCAGGCACAGTGGCTCATGCCTGTAATCCTAGCACTTTGGGAGGCCGAGGGGGGCAGATCACAAGGTCAGGAGTTCAAGACCAGCCTGACCAACATGGTGAAAACCGGTCTCTATTAAAAATACAAAGATTAGTCGGGCATGGTGGTGCGTGCCTGTAATCCCAGCTACTCAGGAGGCTGAGGCAGGAGAATCACTTGAACCTGGGAGGTTGAGGTTGCAGTGAGCTGAGATCGTGCCATTGCACTCCAGCCTGGGCGACAAAGTGAGACTCCGTCTCAAAAAAAAAAAAAAAAAAAAAAAAGTACTATCTTTTTTCAAAAACTTAATGTAAAATATAACAGTATCATAAAAAATTCTTATGTTCTTTATAATGTTTACTCTAGGAAATATTACAGAGATTCATTAAGTAATTTTTGATTGATCTGGCAACTAAAAAACCTAAAGCAGAATCTACCTGTGTATCATAGAAGTAGCCAGCTGGAAAGAGCGGTCTAATTGAACGATCTGCCAAAAGAAAAAAAAAGACATTAAACCGTACTGACAGAGTTGCTTTACAGTTCAAAACGTTTGAACTAATATAGATAGCCATTCAATATGTTTTCAAGAAAAATCCCCTTGGACTGATTTACTAAGAGGGACACAGATAAATGTCAGTGCTTCCATTATTACATACCATGCCCTAACAACAAAAAACAAACACAGAAGAAGCACATTAACAATAAACATTGGGGAGCAATTTTTCATTCTGGTTCCACAGGCAACAGTTACATATATAAGCAGAGCAAAGAGACTTAAGACCAATAGCAGACCAAAAGAAAATGCTTCCTTGCTACTTTGTGTCTGAAGACTGTATATAAATATACATAAAATAGCAATTTCTGGCCGAGCGCAGTGGTTCACGCCTGCAATCCCAGCACTTGGGAGGCTGAGGCGGGTGGATCACGAGGTCAGGAGTTCAAGACCAGCCTGACCAACATGGAGAAACCCCATCTTGACTAAAAATACAAAAATCAGCCAGGCATGGTGGTGGGCACCTGTAATCCCAATCACTTGAACCCGGGAGGTAGAGGTTGCAGTGAGCCGAGATCGTGCCACTGCACTCCAGCCTGGGTGACAGAGCAAGACTCTGTCTCAAAAAAAAGCAATTTCTGGGTAGAAGAGCTATAAATTACATATGATCCCACAATATGTAGGGATGTTAAAGATTTGAAAGATTATAGACATATTTCAGTAGCTGATGAACATAATGTTTAGGAATTACTATTCTGAACATGAAAAAATGTACTAGGAATAGATTCAACAAAGTAGAGGCATGGGCCAAAAAATTCATATGCTCAATAGAGATTTACTCATTTACTCAACAAATATTTATTGAATGCCTATTCTGTGCTAAGCAGTATAACAGGTACTAGGGATTCAACACTGAAGAAATAAAAGTTTTTTTCTTTCATAGTGCCCACATTTGAGTGAGGGAAGAGAAGGAGTGAATAATCTTAGGTGGTGTTAATGCTATGCAGGAAAACTTAAGACTTATTGTAGAACACAGATGCAAGAGAAGAGATGCTAACATAGGCATATCAGAGAAGATGAATACCTCTATGTTAATATCTTACCTATTATTCGACTTGTAAGAATTTCTTTATCAGAAGTACCAATCTCTCTTCTCAGATAGTTTGTGGGAATTCTACCTGCTGCAGCAGCTTTTTGTCTGTAGTCAACCTGAAGCAGCAATAAAAAAAAGTTCATATAATTCTTTTTGCAGAAACAAACTATACTGTATGAATGCTAATTCTCCTGAGGTTGCTAACAACACAGTCTAGACACAGAGTAGAAAATGTTATTTACTTAGCATTTTGTATCTTTTGGGGAGAGGAAAGTTGATAGAAATGTTTCTGCAAAGTGATTTTAAAAAACGTTCAGGTGCAGTGGCTCACGCCTGTAATCCCAGCACTTTGGGAGGCCAAAGCAGGAGGACCACTTGAGGCCGGGGTTTTAGAACTGCCTGGGTAACATAGAAAGACCTTGTCTCTACCCCCAATAAAAAAAAAATTAGTTGGGCACAATGGCCTGCGCCCATAGTCCTAGCTACTCAGAAGGCTGAGGTGGGAGGATTGCTTAAGCCCAGGAGTTTGAGGCTGCAGTGAACTATGATCACACCACTGAACAACTCTAGCCTGGGCTAGACAGAGCAAGACCCTGTCTCTTAAAAAAAAAAAGTCTTCTACTCAACAGTAAAAGTGGAAGAAGACTCACTATTTGCCACAGATGCTCATTCTGATCAAGTCAAACATTGCTTTTTTTTGGTATCAACTCTGTTAAATATAATTGTACCCCCCCCTTTCATAATAGAAGGGAGCTATAAAATTCTAATGAGCTCATTACTAAATATACACAGTTGTCTCTTGGTATCCCTGGGGGATTGGTTCTAGGACCTCTTGCAGATATCAAAATCCATGGATGCTCAAATCCTTGATGTAAAACACCATAGTATTTGTTTATAACTTATGTATATCCTCTCATATACTTTAAATCATCTCCAGATTACATATAATCCTTAATACAATGTAAATTCTACATAAATAGTTTTTATACCGTATTGCGTAGGGAATGACAAGAAAAAAAGTCTGTACATATTCAGTACAGATGCAATTTTTCCCCCAATATTTTCGATCCATGGTTGGTTGAATCCATGGATGCAAAACCCAAAGATATGGAGGGCTGACTGTACTTGCAGAGTCATACTGAAGGGAAACTATGAGGGCAATGAATTCATTGCTTATTCAATGTCAAAGTACTCATGCACTTCCAATCTTCTTGTCAACTTACGCACTTGGACGTTCCAAATTCTAAAGTATGCTTAATCCTAGTATTTGTTTATGAAGCAGTTTATACTCTTTTAATGAATCAGTATCAAAAAACTAGGAAAAATTCTTTGTTGTGCAAGTTTGTATTTTCCACTCACTAGACACTGGACAAAAATATTATACATTCTACACTTTACTCAGACCATATTACAGTTCAGATAAATCAGCAAATACTTACCACCAAAGGCATAAACTGGGAAGGGGAAGGTTTTGTTTTACTGACCGCTGTGACCATTACTGCAGTGTCACCTGACTTAAACATAAAGAACAACGCTGGTAAGTTCCTTTGAAATCAGATATTAGCATCTAAGTAGCAACTGAATAAATCCTTACTCCAATTAAACTCAAGAAAAGATATCTAATTCTACGACATGATTATGAAATAAAAAATATTCACAAGTAGTCCAATCTTGATCCCTGAGCTTTTCAAAAGCTATGGAATCAAAATAAGGAAAGATTAACAGGTAATTTAGTCATATTCAATGAATTGAATAGTATTCTCTACTTCTTATGTGGCTATACATAAGGAAAAATTCCCCAATTATTACTATAGAAGAAAATACCAAAATCACTTTCTCTAGAAAAGCACAACAGAATTTATTAACGCATAAAACAGAAGCCCAAGTTGGGAAAGGATGTTAAAGGTCACTTAATACGGCTGGGCACAGTCGCTCACACTTGTAATTGCAGCACTTTGCGGGGGCAAGGCAGGTGGATCACGAGGTCAAGAGATTGAGACCAGGCCAGGCGCGGTGGCTCACGCCTGTAATCCCAGCACTTTGGGAGGCTGAGGCAGGCGGATCACGAGGTCAGGAGATCAACACCATCCTGGCTAACACGGTGAAACCTCGACTCTACTAAAAATACAAAAAATTAGCTGGGCGTGGTGGCAGGTGCCTGTGGTCCCAGCTACTAAGGAGGCTGAGGCAGGAGAATGGCGTGAACCCGGGAGGCGGAGGTTGCAGTGAACCGAGATCGCGCCGCTGCACTCCAGCCTGGGCAACAGAGTGAGACTCCATCTCAAAAAAAAAAAAAAAAAAAAAAGAGATCGAGACCATCCTGGCCAACATGGTGAAACCCCGTATCTACTAAAAATACAAAAATTAGCTGGGTGTGGTGGTGCACGCCTGTAGTCCCAGCTACTCGGGAGGCTGAGGCAAAAGAATCGCTTGAACCCAGGAGGCAGAGGTTGCAGTGAGCCAAAATCGCACCACTGCACTCCGGCCTGGAGATGGAGCAAGAGTCCACCTCAAAAAAAAAAATAGGTCACTTAATACATGCAGCGCTCTGGACTCTGGTTGTCTGGAATGATTCTTGCAGTAGAAATTATCTTAGTAGTATATGAATTAATTTCCAGTACCAAAATTCTAAGTAGTTACACGATATTGTAGTTACACATTTAGTATGAGTCTCTGTAACCATTTTTAAGATGAATTTTTAAAATCTGGACTTTTTACCTGTACTACAGCAGAGCCATCTGCAAATCTGGCCAGCTTTCCAGAAGATATTTCTAATTTCCTGTTTAAAAATAAAAATGCAATACAAGAAGACTTAGGTCATCTGTACAATTCCTGCTTCGTATAAAATAATAAAAGATTCTAAGGGAAGATTCTAACCCCCAACCCACCCACTCCACCAACAAAAAGGGGCAGAATCCATGATCATTATCAAAAGTAAAAGTGGAATTTAAGAGTGGCTTAAAGAAGAATACGGAAACCAAGGCACAGGACTGATCTGAACAGGAAAGTCTTTTGGAGGTTCAGAAGTTAACTGTTTCCCTAAATGTTAATTCCCATGTACCATCTATTTTTTTTTTTTTGAGGTGGGGGGTGGTCATTGTGCCTTGTATCTTCTTTTTCTTTTCTTTTTTTTTTTTTGAGACAGGGTCTTGCTCTGTTGCCCAGGCTGGAATGCAGTGGCACAATTACAGCTCACTGCAACCTAGAACACCTAGGCTCAAGCGATCCTCCAACTCAGCTTCCTGAGTAGTTGGGACTACAGGTGCACACCACTACACTTGGCTAATTTTAGTTTTTGTATGGATGAGATCTTACTATATTGTTTAGGCTGGTCTTGAACTCCTGGCCTCAAGCAATTCTCCTGCCTTGGCCTCCCAAAGTGCTGGGATTACAGGTATGAGCCACTGTGCCTGGCTCCATTTACCATCTTAGTACAGTCTCTTATCATCTCTCACCTTGTTGACTACAGTAATGTTTTAACATACAAACAGGATTGTTTCCCTACTTAAAAATCCTTTAGCCAGGCGTGGTGTCTCCCACCTGTAATCCCAGGACTTTGAAAGGCTGAGGCAGGCCTGATCACCCGAGGTCAGGAGTTCAAGACCAGCCTGGCCAACATGGTGAAATGCCATCTCTACAAAAAATATCAAAATTAGCTGGGCATGGTGGTGCGTGTCTATAATCCCAGCTACCAAGGAGGCCGAGGCAAGAGAACTGCTTGAACCCAGGAGGGGGAGGTTACAGTGAGCCGAGATTGTGCCAATGCACTCCAGCCTGGGTGACAGAGTGAGACTCTGTAACAAAAACAAAACAAAACAACAACAACAACAAAAAACTTTAGAATTTCTCCCAATGCTTTTAGGACAAAATATAAACTCCTAAATATTGCCTATAAGGACCTTCATGTTCAACAGAAGGGGAAAGAACAATCTTCAATTCAATGAGGAAAGAGTAGCCTTTTGAGGCAATAGTGGACAACTGGATGCAAAAAAGAATGAATCTTCATAAATTAAGTCAAAATGGATCCTAGACCCAAACGTAAGAGCTAAAACAATAAAAGTTTTAGAAACAAAACACAGGAGTAAATCTTCAGAGACTTGGGCCACACAAAGTCTTAAATATGACATCAAAAGCATAAATGACAAAACAAAAAAATAGGTAAGCTGATTTCATCAAAATTTAAAACTTTAATTAAGAAAGTAAAAGAAACACCATAGATTAAGAGAAAAATATTTGCAAACCATGTATCTGATAAGGGACTTGTGTTAATATCTAGAATATTTAAAGAATGCTTACAATTCAACAATAAAGACAACTGAATTTTAAAACTTGGCAAAGGATTTGAATAGCCATGTCTCCAAAAAAGACATACAAATGGCCAGTAAGTACATAAAAATATGCTCAATATCATTAACTATCAGGGAAATCCAAATCCAAATCACAATGAATACCACTTGACAGCTGTTATGAATGTTCCTTGTAGCATTATTCATAATAGTTCCCAAATGGAAACAACCCAAATGTCCATCAACTGATGAATGGATAAGCTAAATGTGGTATAATCCATACAACTGATTATTATTCAGCAATAAAAAGGAACAAAGTACTAATACATGTCACAACATGGATAAACCCTGACAACATTATGTTAAGTGAAAGAAGACAGTCACCAAAGACTATGTTTCCATGTAAGAAATGTTCATAATAGGCAAATCCACAGCGATGGAAAGTAGATTAGTGGTTGCCTGGGGCTGGGGAGAAATGCTAAGTGACTACTACTAATGAATTTCTTTTTAGGGTGATAGAAGTGTTCTAAAATTGATGGTGGTAATGGCTGCAAAACTTTGAATATACTAATATCCATTGAACTGTACACTTTATTTATCTGTATTTACTTATTTTGAGATAGGGTCTTGCTCTGTTGCCCAGGCTGGAGTGCCGTGGTGCCATCTCAGCTCATCTCAGCCTTGACCTCCCAGGCTCAAGTGATCCTCCCATCTCAGCCTCCCGAGAAGCTCGAAATACAGGTGTGCACCACCACGCTGGGCTAATTTTTAAATTTTTTGTAGAGATGAGGTCTCACTATGTTACCCAGGCTGGTCTCAAACTCCTGGACTCAAGCAATCCTCCTGCCTTGGCCTCTCAAAGTGCTAGGATTACAAATATAAGCCACTGCTCCCAGACGAGTTGTACACTTTAAATGAACTGTATGGTATGTGAATTATATCTTAATAAAGGTGTCTTATATACATGAAACAGGCAGCACTATTAGCCTTATTCCCTAGTTTCAGCAGAGAATGCAAAAAGAGATTACTGATGTCTTGAAACAGACCAGCAAAACTTGTCAAAGAGCTCAAGATTCATCAAAAGGTGTTTTGAGATGAAACCAAGTCAGTGACCCCTGAAGATACAGAGAAAGATGTTGTGTCACATGAACTCAGCTTCGGCAACATTCTATCATAGTCTGGTGCTGAAAATGCACAAACCAAACACAAGCATGTAGACAGGCCCAATGCCCTACCCCAAGTAAGATTATTCTGTCTTTCACATACCAAAGAGATGAAGGAACAACCCTTAATATTTTCACCTGTTAAATACCTTTGCCAGAAGCCTGAGTTAATGAAAAGCATATTTATCTATTCAGTTAGACTCATTTTGTTAAGTTTGAAAGTCAGAACAAAGTATGTACATTTAATATATGTTAATAAATACAATGATTTTGTAGTATCAAATTCTTGACTCTGAAATATTAGTTTTTTTTTAAAATCAGGGAATATTTGAGAAATTCTAGTTGGGTTTCTATTTATTCAACACAGATGTTATAATGATGAAAGCCTACAATAAAATGGGTCTCCTGTGACTAATGGGAATGAGGCACAGAGAGGAGGCTGATGCTGGATTAATATGTTGAGTAGATGGAAGGAACGAGATACTCAAAACCAGTCACACTGTGTAGTATCACAGACCTGCAACAACCTATAGCTGAAATCAGTATTAAGTAATGGTTTCATGAAGCAAATGTAAATTTGACATCTTGAAATTTTGTTTAACCCTGAGTAACATGCCACCAGTACTTCTCAAAACTTACCAGGAACTGGCATTCTGTCTACCAACGTAAATTCTGAATACCTAAGTGATCTCTGTGAAGGGGAGTGGAGGATCTTTAACTAGACAGAAGTGAGCCCAAAACACAGGGAAGAAAAACTGTGAAAGCTACAGTTCTACTCTACTAATGGGGCTACTGCCTTAGCATTTTGCCCACTGTGGCATATTCTGTTGAATATCCTCAGTGATTTAATACATAGTAGATGCTCAATAAAAGCTTGCTGAAATGAAAATTAAACACCTGCCTCCAAGGTTACTGTGAGCATTAAATATACTATCTGAAAAACACCTACAATAATTATATAATCTTCCAGAATGCAGTAAAGAATATATATGATAACAAATATAATGTGCCTGGTACATAGTAGTCACTCAATAAATGTTGCCAATGGCAAACAAGACAAAAATGAAAGAATTTATCCAGCAGGTATGATATTTTATGAGTCTAGTTATTTCAACACATGACACGAGTTTAAAAAGAACTACCTACAAAAGAGGAACAGGTTGATTAATAAATGAAAGAGTCAAAGTAGATTATTTATGGAAAATATGGGGGGCAGCAGCTGCATCTTGTTTTCAGTATCTAATGTCTATCTCACAGTACGTGTCTGTTGAATGAAATGTTCTGGGCATTTCTTTGAAGCATGTGTAGTCCTTGAAGAATGGAAGAGATGTCCTCTTCCCTCAAAAATCAGAATTAATGAATGCTGGGAGTGGAATAAGCCTTAGAGAAAACCTAGTCTAGGGGCGACCAAACTACAGCTCGTGGCCTATTTCTATATTACTCTTCAATTAAAAATGTTTATATATATATATATATATATATTTTTTTTTTTTTTTTGAGACAAAAGTTTCACTCTTGTCACCCAGGCTGGAGTGCAATGGCACGATCTCTGCCACTGCAACCTCTGCCTCCTGGGTTCAACTGATTCTCCTGCCTCAGCCTCGCAGGTAAATGGAATTACAGGTGCTTGCCACCACGCCCAGCTAATTTTGTATTTTTAGTAAAGACGGGGTTTCACCATTGTAGCCAGGCTGGTCTCGAACTCCTGACCTCAGGAGATCCACCCACCTCAGCCTCCCAAAGTGCTCGGATTACAGGTGTTAGCCACTGTGCTCGGCCGTTTTTTAAAATATTTCTAAAGGGTTTGTAAACACATACACACAGTGTGTACCCCAAAAAGCCTAATATATATATTATCTGGTCCTTTATAGAAAAGTTTGCAGACCCTTGATGGAATCCACTCTCCACACTTCGCACAAGGAAATGGTGAATTAACCTGTTCAATGTCAATTACTTATCAAAGTTAGAGTGCGAGACCTGGATTCAAAATGATTTTTTTGCTTTTTGTATGAACTGGGGTCCAAATTTTTTCAAAGTACACGTAAAAAATTTAGATATATGAAGTTTGCATTAGCAATTCCATTTATTCTAAGAACGATTAAAGCAAACTTTTTTTTAAAAAAAGGTCCCCTAAAAAAAAGTATGGGCTTTGTAAGCAAAAAACAGAAATTCAAAAACCACCTAGTCCCATGATACTAACTTTTTAATAGACTCTTAGAAAGTTATCTAACCTTTTTTGAGCCTCTGTAGTCTTAACTATAAAATGAGGGTAATAGTACCTTTACGACAGGTTTAAAAAGATTGCGAGGATCATATAACTGGCGTTCAAAAAACTGACTTTTCCTTTTCCTCCTAACCCAGGGTCATAGTGGTCACACTTTAGGCAATCAATTAGATTGGATGACATGATATCTTGTACTCCTAACTTCAAGTCATCCTTCCGTCTTAGCCTCCCAAAGTGCTGGGATTACAGGTGTGAGCGCCTGACCTTTTGCCATCTCTTTGCACTGATCTTTGCTTTTGTTTCTCTCTGTGTGTCTCCTTGCCTCTCTCCCTGTCACTGTCTCTCTCTCTCCCCTGCCTCCCTCTTGGTCTCTTTTTTTTGATGTCTTTCTGATGACCTTGTTCCCATCTCTGTGCGTGTGTGGCTCTCTCCCTGCCCATCTCTTACCATCTCTGCCTTCCTCTCCCAGGTCTTAAACGAATATTTCCACAATGTCTGTGAACTGGACCTGGTGTTCAACTTCTACAAGGTAGGCTCCTGGTGAAGAGGAGGCTGAAGGAGCCCGAGGAGTGGGACGTGGGGGACCCGTGGTGCACTAGCCACCCGGAGCCTCTGCTGAGGTCTGTGTCCCAGCTCGAGGGGCATCAGAGCCCCAGCTTCCAGGGTCCAGGCCAGCATCCCGGGGGGCCTCGTCTCACCCACGTCAACTCGTTATTCCTAGGTGGAATGTTTCCCACTTAAGAGCCCAGTGGTCCCGGAAAGTAAAGAGATCGGAAGTCAGGTGGACGGACAGAGTCGGATGGAGCAAAGAAGCCCGGCACACACCAACAGAGGGAACGACATAGCGCGGGAAGGAGGGTCCGAGGAGACACATTCCAAACCCGGAAAGGGAAATTTGGAATTTAGGTTTAGGGTAAGGAGAGATTAAATAGACCTGGGATACCGGGTTTCTACCCTGGGAGATGAATACGCTCAAGCTGGCTGGACAAGACACCTTATGACAATACAGTGAACGCACGTCACTCCTTACCTGTTGCCTAAGTCCACGGCCACAGCTCGAGACCCTGCGCTACTCCATAGTGCTCGCACTTGCAACTGGGTGAGTGCCCGATCCCGCCCTGGCAGAAGGAAAGGACCATCGCTCAGGGGCCGGAGCCGGAGGCACGAGCAGCAGTACCTGCAGGCCGCCATGACACCCGGCACGCGGTCAACGCAGGCTGTGCCCTGATTGGCTCACTCCGCAGACCGTGGGGCGGAGCCTGATGGAGTTTCGTTTCCGCCGTGCCCGAGGGACGCCGGGGTAACGGAAACCTTGGCCACCTTCTACGAAGACTAGAGAGGGTCAAACCTATCAGAACGCGATTATGTTGCAAACGATCTTTGTCTTTATGTGCCAACGAAAGGCAATTAGATAAATAAGGTTTTTGTGCGTGTACTATCGTAATTTAAAGGAGAAGTCCTAGAATAATGTAAATGTTTAATATGCAGAGTAAATTTATATTTACTTTTAATACTAGAAGTCATAGAACAACACATTATTATTATTTGGCTCTGTGAACTAAGAATTAGAATTTGGGTGGTGGGCCTTGGAAAGAGATCTCCTTCTCCCCTTCTCCGCCCTGGTTTTTATTTTAAAAATTTCACATAGCAGATATGTTACTACAGCGATTTGTGTTAACCAATTTACAGTAAATTCATTTTTCATCGACTTGTAATTTTAGAAATCTTTATTGTCACTTCTGATTCATTTTCATTTCCATTGCTAATAATTAGCTATTTATATTTCTGTCCCTTTTGGTCGAACTCTTAAAGGCAAAATGCCAGCTACTGTTTGAAGTAAATATTTTGTAAAATGAAAAAAAAAAGTTTTTGGGATTTGAAAAATTTTTAGAGAGTGGATAAATTTCTTCCACCCCATTAATCCATTCTGTTAGAAATTCTTTATATTTTTCCTTGAATGAGCCAATGGTCATTTTCATATTATGATGTAAATTTTTTGTGTAAGGTGATAACCGCCTTACCCCAAAGAAAACCAAACAACAAAAACCCAACACTCATTCAAACACAGTTTTAAGAATTAAAAACGTTGGCTGGACGCGGTGGCTCACGCCTGTAATCTCAGCACTTTGGGAGGCCGAGGCGGGCGGATCACCTGAGTTCGAGACCAGCCTGACCAACACGGAGAAACCCCGTCTCTACTAAAAATACAAAATTAGCCGGGCATGGTGGCTTATGCCTGTAATCCCAGCTACTCGGGAGGCTGAGGCAGGGGAATCGCTTGAACCCGGGAGGCGGAGGTTGCAGTGAGCCGAGATCGCGTCATTGCAACAAGAGTGAAACTCGGTCTCAAAAAAAAAAAAAAAAAAAAAAAAAAAAAAAGTCCGGGCGCAGTGGCTCATGCCTGTAATCCCAGCACGCTGGGAGGCAGAGGCGGGTGGATCACGAGGTCAGGAGACCCAGGGCATCCTGGCCAACATGCTGAAACCGCGTCTCTACTAAAAATACAAAAATTAGCTCGGTGTGGTGGCGCGTGCCTCTAATCCCAGCTACTCCAGAGGCTGAGGCATGAGAATCGCTTGAATCCAGGAGGCGGAGGTTGCAGTGAGCCGAGATCGCGCCACTGCACTCCAGACCGAGACTCCATCTAAAAAAATAAAAAAATAAAAAAGAATTAAAAATGTTGATCCGTGATGATTTAAAAAAGAAAAAAGAATGATGAGCTCTAAACAGACAAATGATTTGCTGGCAAAGCAGTTTTCTGACACCTTGCTTTCATGAGCTATTATTACTGATTTGGGATTTCCATTCCAATAGAGGGATTACCATTAACTTTGTTTACAGATTTTTAGTGTTAAAGCAGTTTTTGCGTCTCCTCCCTTTTACTTTACCTTGAGTTGCCACAGAGTTTTCAAGACCAATCAATCTATTGAAATCTCTGATGAAGATAAATGTCTCAGAAAACCTACTTGCCACAATTGAACATGACTTTTGATTTATAGAGTAAGAATACAAAATCATCTTTTTGGTAATATACTTAAGTACTGTGTAATCATTTTCATTTGGGCAGTATTGCCTAATAGTTTAGAGCATAGACTTGGAGTTAGTCCCAGCTGGTTCCAATCTTGTCTCTGTTAATTACCAGTTGTGTGACTCTAGCTCTCTGAGCCTCAGTTTCCCCATAAAAACAGATAGTAATATGAATCTAATAGGGTTTTTGTAAGGATTAAAAGTGTCAGATGATATAATAGTACCTAGCACATTGTCAACACTCAATAAATGGTAAATTTAGCTTTCATCCAGCCTTTTCGTTTTTTTCAAGACAGAGTTTTGCTCTTGTTGCCCAGGCTAGAGTGCAGTGGCGTGATCTCAGCTCACTGCAACCTCCGCCTCCGGGGTTCAAGTGATTCCCCTTCCTCAGCCCTCCCAAATAGCTGGGATTACAGGTGCCTGCCACCATGCCTGGCTAATTTTTTGGATTTTTAGTAGAGATGGGGTTTCATCGTGTTGGCCAGGTTGGTCTTGAACTCCTGACCTCAGGCAATCCACCCGCCACGGCCTCCCAAAGTGCTGGGATTACAGGCATGAGCCACCGCGCCCAGGCTTATCCAGACTTTTCTTAATTCTTCCTCCAGTTTCCAGGTATTCTGAACATTTTTCTCTTCTTCAGAACTCCTTGAACTCCTTGAATCGGTCAGCTTTCATCCAGCCAGAAGTGATGGAAAGCAGCATTTACCTATTAAGAATCCTCCACCCCCATTTCCTCACACAAATCTGATATAATTCAAATAGTAGTAATTGGGTAGTAAACTCAAAAGCAAATGTAGGCACTAAAATCTTGTAGCAGAGCTTTGTTATGAAGATATAGATGATACAGAATACGTTTATATGTTTATATTAAGCATTTTTAAATTAGCGTAGAAAGAAAAATATAAAAAGTTTAAATTCTTGTAGTTGTTACTACTGAAGCTATAATCCATGAGGTTCAGTCTGAGATGTTATTCTGGAAGTAGAGTTATGACAAGTGTAGTTCAACAGCCAAAATATAATTTAAAAGGGATTTATTTACCTATGACTGCTGAAGGACATGAAAAATGATCCAACTTAAATCCACCAGCAACTTCTCAGATCTCCTTTTCCCTTTTCTTCAAACTCTGATGAACCTGCATCAAAACAGTTAATACCACTGCATGTTCTGAATAAGCAACTACGTTAAGTAAAACACCATTGCATTAAATTATGCTTAACTACTTTTTTTTTTTTTGAGATGGAGTCTTGCTCTGTTGCCCAAGCTGGAGTGCAGTGGCACAATCTTGGCTCACTGCAACCTCCACCTCCTGGGTTCAAGCAATTCTCCTGCCTCAGCCTCCCAAGTAGCTGGGACTACAGACGCGGGCCACCGCGCCCAGCTAATTTTTGTACTTTTAATAGAGACGGGGTTTCACCATGTTGGCCAGGCTGATCTCCAACTCCCAACCTCAGGTGATCTGCCTGCCTTGGCCTCACAAAATGCTGGGATTACAGGCGTGAGCCACAGAGCCCGGCCCTTTAACTATATTTTAATTTAGTTTGTAGTTTAGTTTAGACAGGGTATACATTTATATTGCTTTTATGACTAAAAGCTGTAACAATATGGAAGTTATATTTTGTTATATAGTAACATTATAATTAAAAGTATCAGCAGACCCTGAAGTGTTCAGGAAAAAATTCTTCTCTTGAAAGAATGTAGCCTACTCAACTTTAAGAAAGTCTGTGCTACACCACTACCAGAAGGATCTTCTTTCTCAATCACAAATAGAATTGTGTCTCCATCCTGATTAAATTTTTTCTGTGGCTTCCTAAATCTTTAAGGATAAAATTTAAACTGCTTTGTATAGACTATAAGCTTTTCCTTTCCTATTGGCCTCATCAACTTTTTCTTACTACCCTATTTCCTTCCCTTCCTCTTTTCACTTTATACTCCAAGTAAACTGAACTGCTTGTTCCCTTGCAATACTTCTCCTGTGTCTGTGGCTTTACAGGTATGATTCTCTGTGCTTGGCACACACTCCTCACATGCATCAATCAAACAAACTCAGTCTTCAGTACTATCCTCTTTACTTCCCTAGGCAGACTTATGCATACAATCTATGTCTGTCCTTCCACTTTATTAATGTATTTATGTAGTTATTAATTCATCTGTGCAAGTGAATGTGGGAATAGGTATTGCATAGTGGTTAAAAGTGCTGGCTCTGGCATCAGATTGCCTGGGTTTGAATCTTACCTCTTTCCCCTCCTAAACATGTGACTCTTGATAAGATACTTACCCTTTCTATGCCTCAGTTTCCTCTTTTGTAAATGGGAATGATAGTAAATACCTACCTCCCAGGGTTGTTATGCAGACTTAAGGCAGTCTTATTTTTATGAAACTAAGGATAGTCCCTGGCACATGGAAAGCATGATAAGGTGCTCTAATATTTATTGAATACTTACATTATGCCAGGGTCTGTGCTAGGCTTGAGACCATAGAGATGTCAAGAGAGCCATAGGGCATAATCCTTGCTTTATGGAGCTTGCATTCTAGCGAGAGACTGACAAAAACCCAATCAAACATATAAACAGATAAATTAGAATGTGGTTTATGGAGCTTGCATTCTAACGAGAGACTGACAAAAACACAATCAAACATAAACAGATAAATTGTAATGTGGTTAATACTAAGAAGGAAATAAACTAGGTAAAAAGAGAATAATGGGATGGAGAGAGAACAAACTTCAAAAACAGTGGCCAGGGAATGCATTCCTGAGGAGATATTTTAGCCAATCCGAAGGACGAGAAGAAGACACCTTCTGAAACACGGGGGCCAGGTGGGAGCAGTGACTTGTAGCAGGAGGGGTGCCCTGAGTCAGGAGAGAATTTGGCTTCTCTGAGGATGTGGAAAAGCCAGTGTCACTAGACAGTAGTAAGCAGGAGAGTAGTAAGCAGGTGGGTACGAAGTAGAAGAGGAAGGCAGAGCATAGCACGGGGTTTGGGAAAACAGCGGAAAGTTTAAACAGGGAAGTAGCAGGATCTAGTGTACATTTTAAGTTGGTCCCCTCTGGCTGCCAGGTCTAGAATGGATCAGAGGAGGACAAGAGAGAAATGTTGTGATTTGGACTAATGTGGTGGCATGGACTGATGTGGTGGCAGGGGTGACAAGAAGAAAGGATGGGCAGATTGTAATATATTTTAGAGGTGGAATTGATCAGACTTGCTGATGAATTGGATACAGAGAGAGAAGAATTAAGACCATTAATAGACTCAGATGGGTCAGAAATGCAATGTCTGAGACACCAGAGCATAGCTGTCAGCAGATATTTGGATCTGAGTGCAGGACGCAGAGGAGAGGACTAGGCTAATGTAAATATAAAAGTAATCACTGTGGGAGTAGAGATTAGAGAGAGAGTGAGTAGAGAGAAAAGAGAAGAGGGCCTGGTCTGAACCCTGAGGAGGGAGAGGCTGCATGGCTATGAAGTTGGAGCCAGTGTTGTGTTGACGCAGGAGGAGTGTGAGAATGTATTATGCTAGTATTTTCCATTTGCTCCCATCCATCCGTTCTCTACCTTCCTTGGCTTTGCTCTGTGCCCCAGGGAACTGATCATTATGGATTGCAACACCCCAACTCCCTGGCCCTCTGGCTATTGGTTGGATCAGCCAATGGGAAGTACCAGCAGGAGATACAAGAGGAGAGATACACTAAAAATTAGGAAGCCATAATTCATTATGGCAAGGCAGTGGCTGTATTTCTCTGCCACTGTGGCTCCTACTGGGCAGGCCCTCCTTGCCCGCTTCCAGCTCTCACTCCAATTCTACTGCTTCTCCTCCTTGCTGCTCCGGCATTAACACTTCCCCATGGGTGCTAATGCCTCAGTGCTGCAGCACTCTTCTTAGTCCTGGAATCTGCCTGCCACTCTGTAACTAATACTTTCCTAAAATTCTCTTCAGAATTCACATGAGTGTGCAATCTGTTTCCTGCTTCCCTTGCCACCTCAGAGACACCTCGGAGACGCCTCTCCATACTCTCTCCTAGCAGGAAGTCATTGTTAGTTGTCACTAGCAGCTTGTTAGCCTGGAGGTGGGAAGTCAGGGGCTTGTGCTGTCTGTTGTTCTGATTAACCCTCAGTATCAGGCAGGCACTATGTCTCAGGGTCTTGGGTGCTGGTGGCGTTCTCTGTGTTCATACCCCCATCCCAGATGTCATTCTGAGCCCAGCATTCCTTCTGTCCCTTCCCCAGGGGTAGAGAGTCTTGTTCTGTTTCTTCCCTGAGCTGCAATCAGTTTGCACAGCTTTTTCTTTCTTTTTCTTTTTTTCCCCTCCCCTCCCCTCCCCCTCCCCTCCCCCTCCCCTCAGCCTTCCCCCTCCTATCCCCTCCCCCTCCCCTCCCCTCCCTCCCCTCCCCTTCCCTCACCTTTCTCCTTTCTTTTCCCTCTTCTCTGCCACCCTCCCACCTTCCCTTTCTTCCTTCTTTTTCTCTCTCTTTTGGGGGAGGGGGGTCTCACTATGTTGCCCAGGCTGGATTCAAATTCCTGGGCTCAAGGGGTGCTCCCACCTCAGCCTCTGGTGTAGCTGGTACTACAGGCATGCTCCAGTGTGCCTGGCTGCTTTTCACAATGTCTTAGGCTAATGGTGTTTGTTGCCTTCCCACAGCACCTAAGGCTTCTATTCCTTTGGAGAGACGGGGAAGAAGCATCCAGTGAGGGTTCTGCCTTTCTCACAGTGACTGTGTCCCCCTTCCCCAGGCCTACACCATGAGGGACACTCTCGGGATTCTTGCTCTTACCTGAGTCTTTTTTGTAAGGCCCAGTGAGGTCCATGGAGACAAGCTTTTGAGTGATTGCAAATTCCTCTTGTGTCTATGGTCCCCAGGGGTTCTATATTCTCTGGGCAGCTGTCTTAGTCAGCTTGAGCCAGAAGGCCATAGACTGTTTGGCTTAAACAACAGAAATGTATTTCTTTCTTTCTCTTTTTGAGACAGAGTCTTGCTCTGTTGCCCAGGCTGGAGTGCAGTGGAGTGATCTCGGCTCACTGCAACCTCTGCCTCCCGGGTTCAAGTGGTTCTCCTGCCTCAGCCTCTTGAGTAAGCTGGGATTACAGGTGCACGCCACCACGCTGGGCTAATTTTTGTATTTTAGTAGAGATGGGGTTTTACCATGTTGGTCAGGGTGGTCTCGAACTCTTGACCTTGTGATCCGCACGCCTCGGACTTCCAAAGTGCCGGGATTACAGGCGTGAGCCACCGCGCCTGGCCCAGAAATGTATTTCTTATACTTCTGGAGGCTGGGAAGTCTAAGATCAAGGGGCTGGCCAATCCAGTTCCTGATAGGGGTCCTCTTCTGGCTTATAGTTGGTCACTTTCTCTGTGTCCTTACAAGGAAAGAGAGAGTAGGGTTATAGGGGAGAGAGAGAGGCAGAGAGGGAGGGGGAAAGAGAGAGCAGGGAAGAAGGAGAGAGAGGGAAGGAGGGAGGAAGGAAGGAAGGGGAAGGAAGGGAGAGAGAGAAAACGTGAGCAAGTTCCCTGGTCTCTTCTTATAAGGGTATTAATCCCTGTATGAAGATACCCTCACACCTTCATCTGAACCTAATTACCTCCCAAAGGCTCCATCTCCAAACATTATCATATTGGGGATTAGGGCTTCAAAATATGAATTGTGGAGAGACACAATTCAGTGCACAGTAATAGCCCATACTCAGGTTTTAGCAATTAAAGTATTTGGTTGAATTCTTCTTCTTGCCAGTGTTTCGTGGTGACTGCTCCAGGTGGCAAGAGCTCATGCCCCAGCTCTCTTTGCAGGTGCCCGTCTTTCCTAAGATTTCCGGTTAGTAGGTTGTTCTGTCTCTTCAGCTCTCTGATGCGCTCAAGAAGAGTTGTGAATTTTCCGATGGTCTGGCTTTGTTGTTGTTACTGTTGTGATTGTTTTTGTTGCTCTAAGAGTGGGGTGCTCTTTCCAGATTTCTACAGCTTAAGCAGAAGCCACAGGCCTCTCAAAGCTTAAGCAGAAGCACAGGCCTCTCTCTCCTCTCTACTACTCAGGGAGGTGAAGAAAGAGTCTAATTTGTTCATTCCCAAGTTTTTGTTTTTGTTTTCTTCCTCCTGCTTCCATAATTCTTATGCCTCTTCCAGGATTGGGACATAGGATAATAGAATAGAGGAAGGAATGAAATAATTCAATTTCTGGAGCCGATGGAATTCTTCTTTGACCAACACTGGATGTTTTTCATTGCTACCATTATTACAGACATCTAAAATCTGGCCATGATATGGGTTATAGGTATGGGTTACATGGGTGACCTCTGCTAGGACTGCCAAACTAACGCCGTTTCCCAGTGTGAGCACTTTCTGGGTCATCTTTTGTGACTCTCCCAGCCTCTGCTCCTGGTAGTCTACTGTACTTGTACAGCTTTTTTTTTTGAGATGGAGTTTTGCTCTTGTTGCCCAGGCTGGAGTGCAGTGGTGCGATCTTGGCTCACAGTAACCTCTGCCTCCTGGGTTCAAGCGATTCTCCTGCCTCAGCCTCCCCAGTAGCTGGGATTACAGGTGCATGCCACCACTCCTGGCTAATTTTGTATTTTTAGTAGAGATGGGGTTTCTCCATGTTGGTCAGGCTGGTCTTGGAACTCCTGACCTTAGGTGATCCACCCACCTTGGCCTCCCAAAGTGCTGGGATTACAGGCAGGAGCCACTGCGCCCGGCCCTATTGCACAGCTTCTTACTGCTGAGATCCTCTTGTCTTGGCTCTTAGCTCTCTTAGGTGAAGTACCTTCAAAATGGATTTCTTGGGTTCTTTTGGACCACAAACTCATACATCCTTGTCCCCCAGATAGGTAAAATTATAGCTTGTTTGAACTATTGATCTCTATCCTTGCTCTGCCATTTCTGGTGGCTTCAGGTAGCCTCTGTCTTCCAAATTCTCTGTGGGAAGCAGGCACTAGTGTCCATATTCTTAAATGTTCCTGGTATGGCCACTTTGCAATAGCAGGATAGACACTCACCCAACATTCTAATTCGATGTCAAGACTGATGATGTCATACACACACATCAAAAGGGTGTGAAAAGGTGTATTCTTTTTTTTTTTTTTTTTGAGACGGAGTCTGGCTCTGTCACCCAGGCTGGAGTGCAGTGGCATTATCTCAGCTCACTGCAACCTCTGCCTCTTGGGTTCAAGCAATTCTTCTGCCTCAGCCTCCCGAGTAGCTGGGACTACAGGCGCATGCCACCACGCCTGGCTAATTCTTTGTATTTTATTAGAGACGGGGTTTCACCATGTAGCCCAGGATGGTCTTGAACTCCTGAGCTCAAGCAATGTGCCTGCCTTGGCCTCCCAAAGTGTTAGGATTACAGGCGTGAGCCACTGCGCCCGGCCAGGTGTATTTCTTTCATAATGAGGCTTTTTGGGGAGAGCAGGACAGGCTTCACAAGCTGGTCTAAAGGTGACTTGAGAGAGTAGGAAAAGGAGATTGGCTTGGAGTTTTTCTTCTCGTAATTGGGTGGGGTGGGGTGACGGTCCCTGCGTATGGGTAGGCAGAGGCTTCTGTGGTTAGAATCTCCCATGAGTGCCAAAGGAGGGAGCACCTGAGCTTTCTTATCAGCTTGCCCAGATGTGGGCCACAAGGGGAAGAGAAAGTGGTGAGCGTTAAAAATGATCAGGAATCAAACATCAAAAAATGGATTTAAACTCTATTAAGGCTTAGTCTAGCTCTAGGGGACATATGGCAAGACTTCCTGATAACTCTCTTCCTGGGCCTGGGCTTGGCTACTAACTCATGATAGCACAGGACTATTGTACAGCTTAATAAATGTCTAGTTGGAGAGGGAGATGCCAATCTTTTCCTCATTCTCTACTGTGGTTCTCTTGGGCTCCCATTGCTTAGTTTGGAGGGTAAGATAGGGAAGAGGGACTCTGACTTCCTCCACAGAGAGGGGAGAAAAATGTCACATCATTTCTACCTAGGCTGGCAACTCTCTACCTCAATGCCTCTCATCAATCTGTGTTCCAAATTTCTACTATTCTGCTTTTTGGCTGGAATGAGTGATAGGAGTTAATAATTATGGACTAATTCTGCTATCTTAGATTTTATAGAGTGTTGGGGCAATTATTACTCTTTGTTTTCAGTTTTAGAGCCTTAACTCAAATTCTGAAACCACGGGAAAAGCGCTCATTCAACATCCGGTTATACACAGAGGAGGAGGAAAATTTCTTTCATTGGGATGGCAGAGAGTGTAAGGCTGAGAACGGATGCAGGTGAATTAGTTTCCTTCCCTCTCTCCCTCCCTTCTTTCCTTTCTTTCTTCCTTCCTTCCTTCCTTTCTTTTTTTTTTGACAGAGTGTCATTCTGTTGCGCAGGCTGGAGTGCAGTGACACGATCTCGGCTCACTGCAACCTCCACCTCCTGGATTCAAGCTAGTCTCCTGCCTCAGTCTCTCTAGTAGTTGGGATTACAGGTGTGTGCCACCACACCCAGCTAATTTTTTTTTTTTTTGTATTTTTAGTACAGATGGGGTTTCACCATGTTGGCCAGGCTGTTCTCGAACTCCCGACCTTAGGTGATGCACCTGCCTCTCAAAGTAGTGGGATTACAGGCATGAGCCATTGTGCCCAGCCAGATGCAGGTGAATTAGAAGATTTGCTTAAGGGAAGATGGGAAAAATTTATTTGGCTTCAGTCTCTAGTGAATTTTGAGGCAAGGGGAGCAGCCGAGAGTACGGGGGGAAAGAAGGTATGTGAAGTTAAGGGAGGAAGTGATTTTGGGGGATGCAAGAGTAAGTCTATTCAAGAAACACAGTGGGATTGCTGGACAGTGGTGCCTTGCTACATGGCCTTTGAAGTTTGTGATCATGAATTTCAAGAGAAACCAGTCTGTTCAGTTGGGTGGCTTTTTTTTCTAGCAAATTGTACCTGTTTGGTGCAGGCATGGAAAAAGCAAATGGTAGGATTCATCTGGGGTTGGGGTTTCCTAGGTGCTATGAACTAATTGTGTCCCTCCACCCTTCAAATTCATATGCTGAAGCTCAGCCAGCACGGTGGCTCACGCCTGTAATCCCAGCACTTTGGGAGGCTGAGGCAGGAGGATCACTTGAGGCCAGGAGTTTGAGACCAGCCTGGCCAACATGGCGAAACCCTGTCTCTATTAAAAATACAAAAAAGTTAGCTGGCTGAGGTGGCGTATGCCTGTAATCCCAGCTACTCAGGAGGCTGAGGCCAGGAGGTGGAGTTTGCAGTGAGCCAAGATTGAGTGACTGTACTCCAGCCTGGGTGACAGAGCGAAACTTTGTCTAAAAAAAAAAAAAACAAACAAAAAAATTTGTATGTTGAAGCTCTAACCCCCAATGTTGCTGCGTTTGGAGTAAGGCAGTAATTAAGTTTAATGAAATCTTGAGGGAGGAGCTCTGATAGGATTAGTTTCCTTATAAGAGACACCGGAGAGCTTTTGGGCTTTCCCTCTCTCCTCATCACGTGAGGACTGTGAAAAGGCAGCCATCTACAAGCCAGGAAGAGAGCCTCTTCCAAGGACAGACTCTGCCAGACCTTGATCTGGGACTGCTAGTTTCCAGAACTGTGAGAAAATACATTTCTGTTGTTTAAGTCACCCAGTTTATGGTATTTTGTTATGGCAGCCCAAGCTGACTATTACACTAGGCAAGGATGACTGAGGGAGAGAGGGGCAAAGGAGTTGTGGATGTTTGCAGAAGAGTGATTATAAGGAGGGGACCCCGTCTGAGAAGTGAGGAGCCCCTCCGCCCGGCAGCCGCCCCGTCTGGGAGGGAGGTGGGGGGGTCAGCCCCCCGCCCGGCCAGCCGCCCCGTCCGGGAGGGAGGTGGGGGGGGTCAGCCCCCCGCCCGGCCAGCCGCCCCGTCGGGGAGGTGAGGGGCGCCTCTGCCCGGCCGCCCCTACTGGGAAGTGAGGAGCCCCTCTGCCTGGCCAGCACCCCGTCTGGGAGGTGTACCCAACAGCTCATTGAGAACGGGCCATGAAGACAATGGCGGTTTTGTGGAATAGAAAAGGGGGAAAGGTGGGGAAAAGATTGAGAAATCGGATGGTTGCCGTGTCTGTGTAGAAAGAGGTAGACATGGGAGACTTTTCATTTTGTTCAGTACTCAGAAAAATTCTTCTGCCTTGGGATCCTGTTGATCTATGACCTTACCCCCAACCCTGTGCTCTCTGAAACATGTGCTGTGTCCACTCAGGGTTAAATGGATTAAGGGCGGTGCAAGATGTGCTTTGTTAAACAGATGCTTGAAGGCAGCAGGCTCGTTAAGAGTCATCACCACTCCCTAATCTCAAGTACCCAGGGACACAAACACTGCGGAAGGCCGCAGGGTCCTCTGCCTAGGAAAACCAGAGACCTTTGTTCACTTGTTTATCTGCTGACCTTCCCTCCACTATTGTCCTATGACCCTGCGAAATCCCCCTCTGCGAGAAACACCCAAGAATGATCAATAAAATAAATAAATAAATAAATAAAAATAAAAATAAAAAATAAAAAAAATAAAAAATAAGGAGGGGACCATGAAATCTAGGCTAGACAAGGCGCTGTGGACATGAAGCCAAGAGAAAGTTGATGAATAGTGAGAAATGGTGGGACCAATGGATCAAATGTTGAATTATAGCAATGAGGATAAAAAGGTGGTGGTTGTTTTCAAGGTTCATTTGTGTTATAGTATATATCACTACATTCTTCCTTTTTGTGGCTGAATAATATTTCATTGGATGGATATACTATGTTTTCTTTATCCACTTATCAGTTGATGGACATTTGGTTTGTTTGCAGAAATGTGAATTATTGGATTTTTTTTTTTTCCCAGTTAATTTTTACTGGGCTTCTGACATTTGCAGTTTAAAAAGTTTCACATACTGGTGAGTGTGAATGTCATAACAATGTCAATTGCACAGAGTTTTTATAGGGATTATATATGTAATGGACACTGCTGCACTATCCAGAATACAGACTGTGTACTTGGGAAAATCAAGGAAGAGTACATTCACACATTCAGTTATCCAATTGGTCCAGAGCCCCAGAACTGCTCAGTTTGTTTGTCCCTAGGGAAGATACAGAAAATGTATCTGCTACTGCTCTTTTCATTGTCTGTGAAAAGTAAGCATTTATCTAAAAATTATGCTTTCTTACTTAATTTTTGTGTTTTACTTTTTAATATATATTTTTTAAGAAACAAACACACCTATTCCTCATTGTCATGGGTTCAGTAAGAAAGCTGTGACTAGATAGCACTGCTGGCCCACAGTTTCTGCTCTGAAGAAAGCAGTAACAGAGGTTAGAACATTTCCCTCCTTTGGAATGGTCACCCAGCTCTGCTGGTGCAGGTAGCAGATACCTCTTCTGTATCTTCCCTAAGAACGAACAAACTGCACACAGTTCTGGGGTTCTGGGCCAATTGGATAACTAAAAACTCCCACTTTAAGGCAGAAGGTAGCAGCAGGTTAGATATGCCTGGATGATATTTGCTGCTGCAGTTTTTTTGTTTTTAATTGACAATAAGGGATAGTAAAAACCTTTTTCAGCCTGTTTTTGTCTCTTGGTATACTGAACTTTTTCTTCATTCCAACACAAGACAATCAGAAAGGGTCTGCCTCCAAAAAGGATCACCCCTAATTTTTTCCAGATCTTAAAACAGCAAGGTTCAATGTCTAGACCCTCAGTGTCATGAGTGTTGCTCTGTGTCATGCCACCGCCAATGACCATTTTGGTTATTTGCTACTTCTACCACCACCCATCATTGTCATTATTCCTAGGGAATAGATTTTTCTTGTGCTGACCACACTCCTGATGCTTTCGTACATGCAACTCAGTCACAAACTACTACAGAGAAAGTTTTATTGGTTTGTGATAAACAGAATCAATTCACAAGTAGTCTTTGGTGTTTACTTGTGTGTTCTTAGATTTTAACTAAATGCAGTGCCCCCCTCCACACCCCATACCACTGGATTGTTGTCTAACTTTTCACATTGGTTAATTGTTCTTAGGATAGTGGGGTCATTGTTCCTTCTCACAAAACAAAACAGTTTCTTTAAAATCAGGATGAATGAGCAGTAATTGAGCATAAAAGCCTGACCTTGCCAACAGTGCATTGCATGCTGAGTCAAATTAGTTTAGACCATTACAGTTTATATTAATTGTGTTTGTCATTTGTAATTAATGTGAATTAAAATTTGGGGAATTTTAGAATTGTTTTGGTCAATTATGCTAGTGGGAATTTCAGAACATATTAACATGTTCTCTTGCTCCTTAAAATTGTTCTGTGTTTCTGTGTTTTGTTAACAGAATAATTATGTCTTTGACCTGATTTTGGAATAGGCTATCTTTTGTTTTTTATTTTTTATTTTTTTTGAGACGGAGTCTCGCTGTCGCCCAGGCTGGAGTGCAGTGGCTTGATCTCGGCTTACTGCAGGCTCCGCCCCGCTGGGTTCACGCCATTCTCCTGCCTCAGCCTCCCGAGTAGCTGGCACTACAGGCGCCCGCCACCTCGCCCAGCTAATTTTTTGTATTTTTAGTAGAGACGGGGTTTCACCGTGTTAGCCAGGATGGTTTCAATCTCCTGACCTCGTGATCCGCCCGCCTCGGCCTCCCAAAGTGCTGGGATTACAGGCGTGAGCCACCGCGCCCAGCTGGAATAGGCTATCTTTAATGTTAGCTCGGGGATAATGTGGAAACCATTCTTCACCCAATTTTCTCTGGTTTCCTTTGACAGTTGGCATAAGTCTGATCGGGAGAGAAGCAATCCATACATTTGAATTTTGGCTCATTGTGTAAGATGATAACATTGAGCCAAATTTAGAATGTCTTAGAGTAACTTGAGACTTTCTACTGAAATATGCTTACTGTGTCTTGGATATGAAACAGGTGGCTCAGCAGACAAGCATGAGCTGTTGTAATAAATGGACTATTATATGCGAAGAACCTTTACATTATCATCGTTAACCCTCATTAAAATCACAAGCTTTTAGCTTCTCACAGCTTGTTTTCTTTTAAAGAGATGATGTTCAAGGTCATGCTGTAGTCTTTGAAATGTTTACATTTAAAATAAAACCTCGAGGGCCGGGCCGGGTGGCTCACGCCTATAATCCCCTCACTTTGGGAGGCTGAGACGGGTGGATCACGAGGTCAGGAGTTCAAGACAAGCCTGGCCAAGATGGTGAAACCCCCGCCTCCACTAAAAATACAAAGATTAGCTGGGCCTGGTGGCAGGTGCCTGTAATCCCAGCTACTTGGGAGGCTGAGGCAGGAGAATCGCTTGAACCTGTGGGGCGTAGGTTGCAGTGACCCCAATGCACTCCAGCTGGGTGACAGAGTGAGCCTCCATCTCAATAAATAAATAAATAAATAAATAAAGCCTCTGCTTATTCTTGTGAATCAATCTTATGAGAGAGATGGATTTGAAGTTGAGCAGTAATATCAACTTTAATTTTTTTTTTTTTTTTTGAGATGGAGTCTCCCTCTGTTGCTCAGGCTGGAGTGCAGTGGTGCAATCTTCACTCACTACAACCTCCACCTCCAGGGTTCAAGCAATTCCCCTGCCTCAGCCTCTCCGGGTAGCTGGGACTGCAGGCACGCGCCACCCTCCCAGCTAATTTTTTTTGTATTTTTAGTAGAGATGAAGTTTCACCATGTTGGCCAGGCTGGTCTCCAACTCTTGACCTCAGGTGATCTGCACGCCTCAGCCTCCCAAAGTGCTGAGATTACAGATGTGAGCCACCGTGCCTGGTCAACTTTAATATTTTATTGTCCTTTTCAGTCTCTCATATAGCTTTCAAAAATTATTGAGTTCACAGAAATCCACTCACATTTGCAGTTTCTCTTTCTTTTAGCAATCCTTATCTCTTTTTTTCCTGGTTCTCATACGCATCATTCTCAATATCACTAACCATGCATGGAGCCTATATCATTACGTGAGAAAGCACAGCAATTTCTTTAGTAAATGTGTTCACATTTCATCCCTTTCAGTACAGACTCTGATGGACTCTAAGCAAAGAAATGCCAGGGTGAAAAGGGTGTACGAGATTTCTCTTAGGCTTCTGCCTGGTTCTCATTAGGCCTTGTTTAATTTGGTTTTGGCTCTAGCTACATAGCCCAGTTTAATTTACCTCCCCTGCCCCAATATTTTCTTGTGGAAAATTTCAGTTTTAGTTTTTAACTTTTGTAAAATTTCGTTGCTTTTGTTGAAAGATAAACTTAGGCACATTAAAATTTGGAAGAATTTATTTGTGCAGGCAGAGATTCATGAATTGGGCAGCACCAGACCGTAAGCAGTCCAGGACTCCATCAAGGAGGTTTGATGGGAAAACTTTTATAAGGTGTTTGTGGAAGCAAGACAAAGAAAATATTTGATTGGTTAAAGTGGAAAGTTCCTAGTTAGAGGTTAGTTGGTGGTTTCCGATTGATTAAGCTTAAGTTTCATTTTACTGTTGACAATGAGTTAGGTTTTGGTTTACTAGTAGGGGACCCAAGGTGCCGGAGTTGTTTCAGCCTAATGACCTCCTAATTAAATTTTTTTAATACTCTGAATGTTAAGAAAGTATACTTCACTCAAGACTTGAGCTCTAGCCGGGTGTGGTGGCTCATGCCTGTAATCCCAGCACTTTGGGAGGCCGAGGAGGGTGGATCGCCTGAGGTCAGGAGTTTTAGACCAGCTTAACCAACAAGGTGAAACCCTGTCTCTACTAAAAATACAAAAATTAGCCAGGCGTGGTGGCCGGCGCCTGTAATCCCAGCTACTGGGGAGGCTGAGACAGGAGAATTGCTTGAACCCGGGAGGCAGATGTTGCCGTGAGGCGAGATCACACCACTGCACTCCAGCCTGGGTGACAGCGCGAGACTCCGTCTCAAAAAAAAAAAAAAAAAAAAAAGACTTGAGGTCTATACACGCTGAAATTGTTATCCCTTTTGATGAAGAGGTAAATTTGGAAATGATGCTTAAAATTTTGGGGCTTGGTTTCAATAATGATTTATTGAATATGTTGAATGTAGGCAGTATGTTGTTTTCACATTTATCATTTAAAAATTAATTTTAACTTTAATTTTAAGTTCTGGGGTACATGTGCAGGATGTGCAGTTTTGTTACACAGGTGAACGTGTGCCATGGTGGCTTGCTGTGCCTATCAATCCATCACCTAGTTATTAAGCCCAGCATGCATTAGCTATTTTTCCTAATGCTCTCCCTTCCCCCACCCCACACCCTGACAGGCCCCAGTGTGTGTTGTTTCCTTCCTTTGTCCATGTGTTCTCATTGTTCAGCTCTCACTTATAAGTGAGAACATGCAGTGTTTGGTTTTCTGTTCCTGCGTTAGTTTGCTGAAGATAATGGCTTCCAGCTCCATCCATGTACCTGCAAAGGACATGATCTTGTTCCTTTTTGTAACTGCATTGTATTCCATGGTGTATATGTACCACATTTTCTTTATCTAGTCGATTATTGATGGGCATTTGGGTTGATTCCGTGTCTCAAGATCTAGAACCAGAAATACCATTTGACTCAGCAATACCATTGCTGGGTATATACCCAAAGGAATATAAATCATTCTATTACAAAGATACATGCACATGTATGTTCATTGCAGCACTATTCACATTTATCATTTTATTTAATTGTAGAGCATGGCCATGCAGACTTGGCCTAATATAAATTCATGAGCAATGTGCAACTGGGAATTCAAGTGATATATAAGACATTGTTTTCTTTCTTTCTCTTTCTTCCTTTCTTTCTTTCTCTCTTTTTTTTTTTTTTTTTTTTTTGCAGAGTTTTGTTCTTGTTGCCCAGGCTGGAGTGCAGTGGTGTGGTCTCGGCTCACTGCAACCGCTATCTCTCAGGTTCAAGCGATTCTCCTGCCTCAGCCTCCCAAGTAGCTGGGATTACAGATGCCCACCACCACACCCGGCTAATTTTTTTGCATTTTTGGTAGAGAGGGGGTTTCACCATGTTGACCAGGCTGGTCTAAAACTCCTGACATCAGGTGATCCACCCGCCTCGGCCTCCCGAAGTGCTGGGATTATAGGTGTGAGCCGCCGCGCCTGGCGAGACTCTGTTTTCTCTTGAGAAATTTGCAAGGAGACATATGAGTATAATGAGACTATATTTTGAGATATAAACTTATTCCTCTCTCCTAATATTTTATGCTATCCTACCATTGTCCCCAACCTAGGAAGTAACTAGGGTACTTTAAGTGCCCCTAGGAGAGATTGTTAAAAAGAATAAAGAAAATAATAAATACTTTTTGAGTTTCAAAATACATACAGACCATATTTTGAAAGAAATGCTTTGTGAGAAAAGGGGCATAAAGTTCTGCATGCCATAAAAAGTAGATTAAGAAGAATATGGAATGATGTGAGGAGCATTTTTCCAGTATTTTGAAAAGACAGCCTAGAGAGAAGATAAATGCAGGTTGGAGAGGGGTGGTCATAGGGACTTAAAACTTGAGGATCTGTAATAGAGGAGACTTGAGCTGAATGAGTTTTCAGTCCCCCAAAGAGCCATATTCACTTGTGCCTCAGTGATTTTGCTCATGCTGCTTCTACGTTTGTATGCGGCTCAGCTGATGTTTCTGTTGGGAGGCCTGCTTTAGCCTACCCGAGTCTACCGAGTTTCTGTAATAAGTAAAGGGTTAACTCAGTAGGCCTGGGTTCCTCAAATTCTGCACATTCCAAAGGTCTTCAGGAAGGGTCCTTGAATGGTTCCTGGTAGGTAACCTCTGAGCCCTTAAAATATCCTTTCTGATAAGACTGTCTTTGTGTACCTGAGACTTTGGTTTACGTGGATAGTTTATGCTAACAATGTGATTTATGATAAATGCCTGTTTTTGTGTGACTGAGGCCCTGGGCCACACTGTATCAGTTTGACCTCTGGATGGAGGCTGGAGATAGAGTAAGTAGAGTTGGTCATGCAGGTATCCCACACCTATGTGACTGACCCCAATAAAAACCTCTGAACAAAGGCTTTGTGGGGTTCCCTGGTTGGCAACACTTTGTGCTTGTTGTCACGAATTGTTTAACTGGGGGAATTAAGTGCTGTCTGTGAGATTCCTCTGAGAGATGACAACTGGAAGCTTGTTCTTGGTTTCTCATGGACTCTGCCCTATATACCTTTTTTTTTTGCTGATTTAAGTCTGCATTCTTTTGCTGTAGTAAACCATAATTGTGAGTGTAATAGCTTTTCTGAATCCTGTGAGTCCTTTCAGTGAATCATCAAACCTGAAGGTGATCTTGACACTTTTTGATAATTTTTTTCTGTAACAATTATCACACTGTTCATTCATTCATTCATTCTTTCATCCATCCATCCATTTAACCAATGAACTGTTGAAGCCTGCCATGTCCCAGGGATTGTGTTAAGCCTAGAGGTATAGGAGTAAACATAATAGGCACAATCCTTACCATCAGCGAGTTTATAGTCTGGTGGTGAAGGAGAGAAGTAAACAGATAAATACAATTCAGCGTAGTAGCAGCTATGATGGGCATAGTGCAGGGTGCCATAGGGAGCAGAGAGATAAGAGGCCAGCACAAACTAGTGAGGAGGGTGTCAGTTCAAGCTTCCTAGAGTAGGTGAAGAGCTGCTTGCTAAGTAGGCAAGTGATAAAGGGGTAGAAAAGAGTGATTAAAGCAGAGGCAACACATATATAAAAACCAGGAAGTGAGAAAAGTGAAGTGATTTTATTGTATCTGGAAAGGAATTTTTGTGGTTGTTGTTGTTTTGAGACGGAATCTTGCTCTGTCACCCAGGCTGGAGTGCAGTGGCGCGATCTCACTGCCACCTCAGCCTCCTGGGTTTGAGTGATTCTTGTGCCTCAGCCTCCAGAGTAGCTGGGATTACAGGCACCTGCCACCACGCCTGGCTAATTTTTGTATTTTTAGTAGAGATGGGGTTTCACCATGTTGGCCAGGCTGGTCTCAAACTCCTGACCTCAGGTAATCCACCTGCCTCATCTTCCCAAAGTGCTGGGATTACAGGCGTGAGCCACGGCGCGTGGCCTGGAAAGGAATGTTTGAGGGAAAAAGTGGCAAGAGATGAGGCTGGAGAAATATGTAGTGGCCAGAGTCAAGTAAGACATGGTATGCTTCTCTTAAACGGATGTGAAGAAGTCTGGATTTGGGAGAAAAAAGGTGAGTTCAGGTTTGGTCATGTTGATGTTGTTTAATGGTTTCTTCTTCCCTTCATCTGTAAGTTCCATAAGGTCAGGCAATACTATTTATTAAATATAACTTATTCTGTTGTAAGCCAATAGTATCATTCCTAAGATGCTTATCACTACGAAAAGTATATTATCAAAACCATTATTTCTGGAGATTAAGGAAATTAGGAGTTAGAGAATTTTTAGAGGGGCAGTATCAAAGTTATTTTTGCTGCAGGGATTTCAATAATAAAGGAATTTTGAATATAAATATATTTAGTTATTAGATGCTAAAAATAATAAATTATATTAAAACTGACAAAATAAACTTCTTCACTTTCATTACATTCCACTCCCTCCACTTATTCTTTTCTTTAATCTTTGGCCTTAACCTGGCAATTTTACTTGCAGCATACCTCGTAAACACCAAAGGTAAACGTAAGAGCAAACGCATTGCCCAGGTGAATAAATACCTTAGAGTAGCCACTCATTCCAGCAAAGTGGCTTTGTGTCCTATGCTTTTATACATGTAGTCAGCATCAGTTCTCTATCATGATCAAATTATTAAAGTACTGATCACATTATGGCCTAGGGAAATTATGAAAATTAGCACTATTGGAGAAATGGTTGCTATCCATTCCCCCATGATATGAAATGGCATCTTTGTAATACACTCAATTCCTATATATATTTTGTTTGTTTGTTTGTTTTGTTTTGTTTTGTTTTTTGACAGTCTTGTTCTGTCACTCAGGCTGGAGTGCAACGGCATGATCTCAGCTCACTGCAACTTCTGCCTCCCAGGTTGAAGCGATTCTCCTGCCTCAGCCTCCTGAGTAGCTGGGACTACAGGTGTGTGCCACCACACCTGGCTAATTTTTTTGTATTTTTAGTAGAGACAGGGTTTCACCATGTCAGTCACTTTGGTCTCGAACTCCTGACCTCAAATGATCTGCCTGCCTCGACCTCCCACAGTGCTGGGATTTCAGGTGTGAACCACCGTGCCTGGCCCAGGAAGCTATATTTAAAATAAAACAAAACAAAAAAACTCTTCAGGAGATTCTGATATTTAGCCAGCTTTGTGTATGATGACTATAGATGATGTAAAGATATGTACTATAAGTCAGAATTCCTTTCTAGCAAATCAGTCCTGAAAGTGAGATGGCATGAACACAACATTTCAGTTTAACCAACATTTATTGAATGTATGAGACACTGGGCTAGGAGATGGAGCTATAAAGATTAGTAAGTCATGGACTTTGCCCTTAACTCTGTTAATGAAAGAAACAAACACACAGCCAGGTAGCTTCAAAAGAAACCATGGCGGCCCGGCATGGCAGCCCATTCCTATAATCCCAGCACTTTGGGAGGCGGAGGTGGGCAGATTACTTGAGGTCAGGAGTTTGAGACCAGCCTGGCCAACATGGTGAAACCCCATCTCTATTAAAAATACAAAAATTAGCTGGGCGTGGGGGTGGGTGCCTATAATCCCAGCTACTTGGAGGCTGAGGCAGGAGACTCGCTTGAGCCCAGGAGGCAGAGGTTGTAGTGAGCCAAGATCACGCCATTGCACTCCAGCCTGGGCGACAGGGCTAGACTGTCTCAAAACAAACAAACAAACAAACATGGCAAGGTGCTATGATAGAAGCCCTGTGCACAGACTTCTGCTTGCTGAAGAATTCCAGGAAAGCTTCCTGAGAAAGATGAATTTTGAACTCAACCAGAATGACATCACCAGGTACAGAAGTGGAGCTGAGGATGCCAGAGGCCACTCCTGGCCCGACTCATTGTATCCTGTGTGACTAGCATTCCTGGGGTAATGCAGTGGGGGTAGTTCTGGAAGAGGGGTCTTGAAGGGAAGATCAGCCCAGGCAGAACAGAGGTGGAGAACTGTAAAACAGCAGAGTGTGTTTAGGGAACTGGAATCAGTTTGCTATTACTGTATTGTAAAGTGTAGATGGAAAGTGGTAAGATGCAAAACTAGAGGATGGGTGATTCTGTGCTGTGGATCCGGGACTGCACTCTGTAGGCAGTGGAGAACTATAGGTGGGTTTAAGTAGGAGAGAGATGTAAAGGTCTGAATTTCCAAGATGTCTCCTGTGGTAGTGTGGAGGGTGAACTTGAGGGGGTAAGATCAGAAGACAAGAAAGAGACTAGTTGCTGTAGTTCCGTGAGTGATGAGGATGCCAAGAACTAGGGCATTGCAAGAAGGCAGAATGGGTGTGAATGTTAGAGATGTTCAGGGCATCCAGAATTTGGTTTATGATTACAGTAAAGGCTGAGGGGAAGGGGGGACTCCAGGATGACTCCCAGGTTTCTGAGAGATTTAGAGTGTGAGAGAAGATGATGTCATTTTTTTTTTCTTTTTTTTTTAGACAGTTTTGCTCTTGTTGCCCAGGCTGGAGTGCAGTGGCATGATTTCGGCTCACTGCCAGCTCCGCCTCCCGGGTTCAAGCGATTCTCCTGCCTCAGCCTCCCAAGTAGCTGGGATTACAGGCACCTGCCACCACACCTGGCTAATTTTTGTATTTTTAGTAGAGACAGGATTTCATCATGTTGGCCAGGCTGGTCTCAAACTTCTGACCTCAGGTGATCCACCTGCCTTGGCCTCCCAAAGTGCTGGGATTACAGGCGTGAGCCACCGCACCCGGCCATGATGTCAGTTTTTGGTCATGCCACGTCTGAGGTACTTGTTAACCACCTTGTTCTGTAATACAAGGTTGAAAGTAATAAATGACACAGAGGAAACAGAAATAGAACTCAGAGGAATAAAATAAAAAAAGACTCAGAAGAGGATAAATAATTTCTGGTTTGCAGAATTAGGAAAGATAGAATCATAGAGAAGGATTGGTCTAGGCCTTGAAGGATTGGTAAGATTTGGATATGGGGATATGATGGGAGGGAATTGTCCAAGTGAAGGCACAGTCACCCTCAGGATATTGTTTGGGAACAACTGAGACTTCCTGTTTGTGTGACTATAGAGTAAGCTAAAGCCAGATGAGGAGGATGTGGCTACCACGGTAAGTCGGAGCCAAGTCCTGAAAGGCACTGGGGTTCTGTCTCTAATGAGCATTGGGCTTCGCATTGGGCTTCGCATTGGGCTTCGCATTAGGCAATACTTTGAATGGGACTATGCTTTAGGAAAAATAATCTCAGGTATTATATAAGATACATTAGAAGTAGAAAAATTAAAGGCAGAGAGGAGTCAGGACACTACACCAGGATGCCAGAAACAGGAATGGAGAGGAGGGACCAGTGACTAAGAAGAGCGGGAAATTATTGCATTTGAGAGTGTGGCTCAGGTCAAAGGTTAAAGATGGTTGGATTACAAGGGATTGAGAAGATGGTACTGCCTCTATAGAAATAAAGGCATCTAATAGAAAAACAGGTTTGTACTGAACCCCTAGATCTGGCTCTGAACATTTAGGTACGTGCTGTACTAATTTGAATCCAGAGAGATCCATGTAGTGGGTCAAGACACTTTACAAAGTGCAAAAGTTAGCTTTACGAAATGTCAAGTAAATGGAAACAAGGCCAGTTATTTCTTTTTCTTTCTTTCTTTTCTTTTCTTTTTTTTTTTTTTTTTGAGATGGAGTTTTGCTCTTGTTGCCCAGGCTGGCGTGCAATGGCATGATCTTGGTTCACTGCAACCTCTGCCTTCCAAGTTCAAGTGATTCTCCTGCTTCAGTCTCCTGAGTAGCTGCGATTACAGGTGCCCGCCACCACACTGGCTACCTTTTTGTATTTTAGTAGAGACAGAGTTTCGCTATGTTGGCCAGGCTGGTCTCGAACTCCTGACCTCAGGTGATCCACCCTCTTTGGCCTCCCAAAGTGCTGGAATTACAGGCATGAGCCACCGTGCCCAGCCACAAGACCAGTGATTTCTACAAAAGTCTTACGTGTTTTCAAACGAGACCAGCATAATATTTACAACTTGAGGTAATCTCAAGAGTTCACTAGAATTCTATATTAATAAATTAATATATTGTTAAAGTGCTTTGGATTCTATAATGTAAGTAAAGATACTTTCTGCCATCGTAAATAATTGATTGAGGCAAGCAAGAATCATCAATGGATGCTTAAACTAGTAGGTGAAAATTTGAAGAGTAACAGATATTTACACGATCTAAAATTTAGCTTTCTTCCATTTTTCTTCATATTTGTTTTTAATGCACAAACCATTCGCCAGCTTCAAAGAGTTAAAAGAAAATAATGGAAATCTCATTTATTGTTCAGCATACTGGCAGCCTTTGGACACTAGGAGAATTCATTTCCCACTAGAGGGCGCTCAGGTGTTGCTTAATTCACCTCTTCAGGTTTTTGGGACCTCCTTTGTAACTCAAACTGTAAAATGGAATTTTAAGTTTTATATTTGTGGGTGAACTTAACTAACATTTTAGGATTAATGTAGCAACAACATTTTAAAGCTTTGGGGTTCATATTAAAAATAATTACCCAAATGACAGCAATCAAAACTCCCTCCAAAAATAAAAAATAAAAAATAAACTTCCACCATCCCCCAAATCAATTGTTTTTTGTTTTCCAGCAAACATTTCTGGTCCTGGTTCATCGCAGGTTTGAGAGGCACGGTTTCTTCTCCATTATTTACCTACTCTAGAACCACTTTATAGAAGGTGGAGGTGGGGTGGGTTGGCCAGGGTGAGATAAACTCTCAGTTTCAGAATGTGGTGCAAGGCGCTGACACTCTTGTGAGTCCTGCCTTACATTAGACTATGCTAATGGTTCTCAAAGTGGCAGTCCCCCCACCAAGCAACGTCAGCATCACCTGGGAACTTGTTAGAATGCAAATTCTTGGGCCCCACCCCAGACCTATTGAATTGGAACTTCTGAGGGTGGACCTATTGGTCTGTATTTGAACAATTTCTCTGAGTGATTCTGATGAATGCTACCGTTTGAGACCCACTAAGCTAGATACTTGGTTTTTACAGGGCAAACTGCTTTTGGGCAATCAGAGCTCAGGTTTTATCGGTTGGTGCCCTCTCTAAGAATCAGGAACAGACTCCCTCCAGGCTAGGTCTCAGACCCTTAGGCAAATGGCAGTCAGGGTCAAGGTGGTTTTCTACCTGCTTCAAGTTTCTAAAGAGAACTTGTCTTTCACCAGTCTCAGCAGGCATGATGGCAAGTGCTTGTAATCCCAGCTACTTGGGAGGCTAAGGCAGGAGAATCGCTTGAACCTGTTGGGGTAGGGGGTGGAGGTTGCAGTGAGCCGAGATTGCGCCATTGCACCCTAGCCTGGGATTTTCTTTTAATCCCAGCTCTCACACCTAATAGGACTGACTGTGAGCAAGTTACTTAACCTCTCTTTAAATTTCACTTTCTTTCTCATTTGTAAAATATGGGTGATAATAATCATCTAACAGAGTTAGTGTGAGAGAAAGGAATACAATCAGAAGGTAAATTGTGGAAATAAGGCACCATTATCTGTATATTACTGTTCCAGGAAATGCTGTAGTTATAGGGTAGTTCTAGCCACATGATAGGGCTAGATACACATTAGTTCCCTTTCTTGCAAAGCTTTGTACCTTTTGAGTATTCAGGACCCTTTTAAATTGTCAAAGTGGGCTGGGACTGGTGGCTTATGCCTGTAATCCCAGGACTTTGGGAGGTCAAGGTGGGAGCATTGCTTGGGCCCCGGTTTTCAAGGCTGCAGTGAGCTATGATTGTTGCCACTGTGCTCCAGCCTAAGCAAAAAATAAATAAATAAATAAATAAATAAAATGAAATAATAAAAATAAAATAAAATAAAAATAAAAAATAAAAAATAATCACAGTGAATTATGTTCTTGTACTGTTTACTTCCAGCTTCACACTCCAGCTCCTGGATATCTGGAGTGGCTGGGAGAGGGTTCTATTTTCCCTCCTTTTCTCACACAGGGGTCTTTTGAGCCAGATTTTTTATTCTTTTCCCCTCCAGATCACAAAGCTTATACTTTTATTGCAGAAAATTTGCAATATTCAATAAAGCATAAACAAGGAAATGAACATCACCAGTCCTTCCCCAGAAGAAAGCATCATTAATGTTTTGGAGTATTTCCTGCTAGACTCTTCCCCCTCTGCTTATATAAAATTGCTATCATAACTCACGTTCAATTTTCCTTCCTGCCTCAGGGCTTCTTTAGATGCGATTCTCTTGGCCGGGCACGGCTTTCTCTGGCTTTGGTTGCTCCTTCTTTCCCTACCCTTTCCTCCCATCCCAGCCCACCCTGATGCTTCAGATAAGGTGAGGTCTCCCTGCTAGACGCTTTCAAAGCGTGCTGTGCTCACTCTGGACAGCGTTCCTCATGGTCTGCAATTATACATTTACCTATGTGATGGTGTGAGTTGTCTCTGTCCGTGGCTGAACTGCAAGCTCTGGGAGAGTAGGAGCTGTGTCTGATTTACTCACAACCGGATGCCAAGTGCCAGCACAATGCTGGACACATAGTGTGCCCGCAACAAATCATTTTTGAATGAGTGAATAAGTAAATGAAGAATTTTGTAAGCATTTTTTCCGCACTGGACATGATTTTATTTTATTATTTATTTTGGGCGTGATTTTAACTGGTCGATGTCCGGGGATAGATGAGGTGTTCTCTCAGGATTTCAGATAACTCCATGGATGTCTGAAGCAGCCTGTTATGGCGGAAGGATTCCTGTTCTGGGGCTAAAGAAAACCGGGTCCTGCTTTTTGCTTTGCCAGTTCCTCTGATCTCGAGCAAGCCACTGAGCCTCATTTTCCTTAGTTACTCTGCTTCTCTCCCAAAGAATCTCACACATTAAATAAAAAAGTGCATGACAAAGCCCTTCTCAACTGCAAAGGTCCATAAAAATATGTAGAGAAGGTTGTTCAAAAGATATTTTGCTTTATGGATAAATGGAGCCACTTGCTAATTAAATTTGCACTGAGGCACTAACTTTGAAACTTAAAATTTATTGTTTCCAAGACAATCTCCCGTTTCAAAGCTTAATAATTAGAAATAATTGTGAGTCTAAATGTCTTTACTAGCCAAAATACATTAACTACTACTTTATTTCTTAAGGGCAGACATTGTAGAGTTTGTTTCAATTTTGTAAAGATTGCAATAAATAATTATGATATGTTGTGACAATAGAAACTTAGATTTATGTTTCTTTCAAATTTCATTGTGCTGAGGTAGTCAAGATATTTTTTGACAGACTAGCCAATGAATGTAAATTACATAGATTATTTTAAGAACAAACCTTAGTTTTAAATTTTTTCTTTTTTTAATAAAATAAGCTTTTTACTGATGTATAGTGTACATACAAAAGAGTGCTTAAATCATCAGCATTTTGAGGGATGTTCACAAATGAAATAGGCCTAATGTAATCAACAGTAAGATAAAAAAATAGAACATGCCCAGTATTTAGAAGCCCCTCCCCCTATGCCTTTCCAGATATCACCCCAGGAAGAAAACCTTTATTCTGACTTCTGTCGTCAGAGACTCGTTTTTCTGGTTTTAAAACCTTTACAAATGAAGCCATACACTGTGTTGTAACCGTTTATGCTTGGCTTCTTTTACTCAAAGTTATTCATCCATTTTGTTGCCTGTAACAGTAGTGTGTTTTTTTTTTTTTTTTTTTACACTGCAGGAATATGTTTATTTTTGAGATCTATTGCACATCATGATGAATATAATTAATAATAGAACATTGTACATTTCAAAATTGCTAACAGTGTACATTGCAAATGATCTCACCCCAAGAAATGTTAAATATGTGGGGTGATGTATATGTTAGCTGGGTTGACTCAATTATTTCACATTGTATTCAAAGACCATAATAGCACTTGGTATCACATTACATATACAGAATTATAAATGGTCAACTTTTAAATTTTTCTTATTTATATTTATTTATTTATTAATAAAGGCCGGATCTTGCTATGTTACCCAGGCTTGTCTTGAACTCCTGGGATCAAGTGATCCTCCAGTCTTGGCCTCCCAAAATGTTGGGATTACAAGCCTGGGCCACTGAACCCACCCAAACCCTAGTTTTTGAATATACTCTATACCTTATTCAACAAGAAAGGAATATGGTAAAATTTGGAATTTCCAAAATGGAGCTAGTATCTTTGTGATATGATTAATATTCATATTTAAAGGTTGGATGAAAGAAAGTTTTCCACCAAGGTCTTGGATGCCAAGAATTAGAATAAGTAACCCCTATAACTAAGTTTTATTGATTGATTCTGTAGTTTTCCATTGTATCTTAAATAATTTCCTTTCTGTTTTAGGTTATATGATGGTGCTTGAAATGTATATACATTGAGGACATAAAACATCTTGGAGAACAGATAAGAATTGAAAGTATGGTAGAAAGAAAGACCAGTCTCTTACTATCTGTGAAAATTTGTGAGTTCATGGATAAAATGAGGCAGTGTTTGCTGATTTTATTTTTTAATAACTCCAACACACTCTACTGAAAAAGAAACATTTTTCTTTTCTTTCTTTGTAACACCAATTAGTAAACACATAGCATTTTAGAAGAGGAAAATACTTGAAAAGTTCATTGTCCTTGTTTCATAGATAATATCTAACATTTACAAAGAAATTTACAATTGCTTCCAGATAACATGATTTCATAGAATCCTGAGAACTCTATTATTACCCTCAATTTAAAATGAGGAAATGGAGACTCAGAGGACTTAAATGACTTATCTAAGGTCACAGAGATAAACATAATAATGATGGATAATATTAATTGAGCACTTACTCGATGCCAAGCCTTCCTCATGCATGATCACATTTAATCCGCAGAATAGTCTTATTACCTCTTACATAATATGTGACAAGCTAGCATTATAAATCTGTGCTAAGAAACTGGCATAACTGACTTTTTTTCCTGGATGCTCTTCTATAGACACAACCTAAATATTAAATAAAATCAATATGATTTTATGTATTTAGGATAGTATCACATTGTGTATGTATGATGTTGATTGGTTAAGTAAATAGTATTATAGTATTCTCATTTTACAGATGAGATATTATGGACATGGAGAATTAAAGACTCCCATAGTAGTACTGTGCTAGCTGACACTGATGAGCAGAGGCAAGAATCCAGTTCTTTTCACCACACTAGTTTCCTTTTCTCTGAGATGTGTCTCAGAATGTGGAGTGGGCAATTGGTGACTTGGATCCAAAGCTAAGGACAAAGAGGCACCAAGAATCTCATATTCTGAGTATTGCAGGCCAAGTACCTCCTCCAGGTTTAGTAAGAGTCAGGCAAACTGACTGGGCATTCCCCTAATCATCGTCTGAGACTCAACCACTTCTTATGCCCAATCCATCTACACTTTTGACTAGACAGGGAAGACAGGCATTTGATGAGAGTGTCAAGTCTTTGGTGAAAAGTACAGTGGCTCCTGCTTTGAAGCCAAAGACTGGGTGCCCTGAGGACCATCTACAGAGAGTGGGATTAAATGAGAAGAATGACATCTTATTTCTTAGCTCACACCAGCTGATCTGACCTCAGTGCCTGTGAGAGTAAGGGAATGGAGAATTGAGATAATGAAGCAGAGAGAAGTGAGGCAGTGGAGCAGGTTGCACCCATCTGGTGCTATGACAGTGCTGTATGGGTATTCCAGGGGTCAAGAAGCCACCATGGAAGTAGCTGGACTTGATTTGACCTGCCAGTACTCTACTCAAAAGGAGTTGGGGGGAATGCCAGGGGAAGCAACTGAGGGGGTAGTAGAGGAGCTGGGTGGAGGGTGCTCCCACAGCAGGAAACTCTGCCCTGGGGAGACTCCTGCAAGTCCCCAGTGTAGCCCATGGAAGAGCCAGTGTTGGGACACCCACCACACAGAGACTAATCGACAGCACCAGCCAAGAGAAGACCACAGCTGCAGCACTGAATGAGACACTGTTCCTTTCTGTCTCTGCATCTACTACAAGCCACCACCCCCAAAGCCCACAACTCAAGAGGGAATGAAGGTGGAGACTGTACTCCTTTTCCATTTCAGGTCCTGGCCACAAATGCCTGAGCTATCTACAGGAAGGGAGGATTGGACTTCTTCATTTCAAAGCTGTGAGAGAGCTGCGCAGAATGTTGTTAAGCGGTGAGAAAGGGAGGTTCAGTGGAGCATGGTTAAGGTAGTAATTGGGGAAGAAAAGGATACTTTATACTTGTACTCTACTGAATTCAGGTTGTGTAGAATAGACATTACATATGCCTCTCTCTCCGTATATAAATATAATAACCAATATTAATGTATAGCTTTGCATCCTTTTCAAATATGCAGAAAGTCTTATGGGATGATATTATCAGGAACCAAGTAGAATTTTAAAAATTATTGCATATCCAAGTGATGAAATTAAGGAAACATGGGCCAAAAAAAAAAAAAAAAAGGTAACCTCCTCTTTTCTTCTGAGTTTTCTTTTTGTCCCAGCAGATGTGTTGGCATCTGACCTGCTGGGATGCTAAGACATCCTGACTGATAGACCAATAGATTCAATCAAACAGTCAGTATTCAATTAGTACCTTCCATGGCAAATACCATAGGAATGAAAGAGTATATAAAAAATGGTCCTGGCCAGGTACAGTGGCGCACACCTGTAATCCTAACACTTAGGGAGGCTGAGGCAGCTGGATCACTTGAGTCTAGGAATTCGAGACCAGCCTGGACAACAGGGTAAAACCCTGTCTGTACAAAATATACAAAAAATTAGCTGGGCTTGGTGGTATATACCTGTAGTCTTGGCTACTCAGGAGGCTGAGGTGGGAGGATCGCTTGAACCCAAGAGGTCGAGGCTGCAGTGAGCCATGATCATGCCACTGCACTCCAGCCTGGATGATGGAGTATGATCCTATCTCTCTCTCTCTCTCTCACACACACACACACACACACACACACACACAAAGTTCCCTGCTTTCAAGGTGGTGACACTCTAGATAAATGTACACTCATTAAAGATAGGGCAGCATATGACAAGTGCCACGTGAATCAAAGTGACAGTAAAGGTAATGTATGACTTTAGATTACCTAGAGACCCTCTTGCACTGGTTGCCTGACTGGAAAAGGTGAGGCTCTAATGGTGCCATGAAGGATGGGTGAGAATAAGAGTGCAAGGCTAAAGGGCTGCTACATGAGCAAATGAGCAGAGACCAGCGTAGCTGGGAAGTCACATTTGGGGACACTGAGTCCCCCTCAAAGAAATTCTGTAACAGCATCCTTTGCAAGTCCTGGAAAACCCAACTAAAACTGGCTTGTATTAGGGCATTTATTAGTTCATATAACTAAAGAGAACTAGAGGTAGAGTGTGCAGGAGTGTGTTAATTTGGGTTGTAGCTCTGTTTCTATGTGAGCCTCACTGCCCTCTCTACCTTCAGCCTGGTATTCTTGGTTGTTAGATGGCTCCCTGGGTGTATTGGTTATCTATTGCTGCATAACAAAAAACCCTCAAATTTAGCAGATTAAGCAGTACACTTTTTTTTTTTTTGAGACAGAGTTTCACTCTGTCAACCAGGCTGGAGAGCAATGGTGACATCTTAGCTCACTGCAACCTCTGCTTTGTGGTTTCAAGTGATTCTCATGTCTCAGCCTCTCGAGTAGCTGGGATTACAGGCACACACCACCACGTCCAGCTAATTTTTGTATTTTTAGTAGAGATGGGGTTTTACCATGTTGGCCAGACTGGTCTTGAACTCCTGACCTCAGGTAATCCACCCACCTCGGGCTCCCAGAGTGCTAGGATTACAGGCGTGAGCCACTGTGCCCGGCCAAGCAGTAAACTTTATTTTTATTTATTTATTTATTTATTTATTTATTTTTGAGACAGAGTCTCAGTCTGTCGCCCAGGTTGGAGTGCAGTGGCACCATCTCGGCTCACTACAACCTCCATCTCCTGGGTTCAAGCCATTCTCCTGCTTCAGCCTCCTGAGTAGCTAAGATTACAGGCGCCCACCACCACACCCAGCTAATTTTTGTATTTTAGTACAGACAGGGTTTCACCATGTTGATCAGGCTGGTCTCGAACTCCTGACCTCAAATGATCTTCCTGCCTTGGCCTCCCAAGGTGCTGGGATTACAGGCATGAGCCACCGCACCCGGCCAGTAAACTTTTTTTGTTGTTGTTACAGTGTCTCACTCTCTCACCCAGGCTGGAGTGCAGTGGTGTGAACAGGTTCACTGCAGCCTCTAACTCCTGGGCTCAAGTGATCATCCTGCCTCGGCCTCCCAAAGTGCTGGGATTAAGGGTGTGAGCCACCACACCTGGCCACAATAAGCATTATCAGGCCTGGCACAGTGGCTCACACCTGTAATCGCAGCACTTTGGGAGGCTGAGGTGGGTGGATCACTTGAGGTCAGGAGTTCAAGACCAGCCTGGGCAACATGGCAAAACCTCATCTCTACAAAAAAATGCAAAAATTAGCCAGGTGTGGTGCCACGTGCCTGAGGTCCCAGTTACTCAGGAGACAAAGGTGGGAGGATCACCTGAGCCCAGGAGGTTGAGGTTGCAGTGAGCAGAGATTCTGCCACTGCACTCCAGTCTGGGTGACAGAGTGGCAGAGTGAGACCCTGTCTAAAACAACAACAACAACAACAACAACCAAATAAAACATTTATTCTCTGGAATAAATGTCAGGAACCTAGGTGCAGCTTAGTAGGTGGCTCTGTCTCAGGGTTTCTCGTGAGGCTGCAATCAAGATATCAGTCAGGCTGACCATCTGAAACTTTATGGGGGCTGGAGGATCAGCTTCCAAGCTAACTCATCCTGTTGTAATGGAGACTTCAGTTCCTTGTTATATGGGCCTCTCTATACAGTCTCTCATGACATGGTAGCTAGCCTCCCTCAGAGCAAATGATGAGGGAGAGGGGTGTGTATTATAACACAATCTCAGAAGTGATATACCATCACTTCTTCCCTACTCTATTGATTATGCAGACCAGTCTTGCCAACCCTGATATATTGTGAGGCGGGATTATTCAAAGCTGCAAATATCAGGAGGCTGGAATCATTGGGGCCATCTTGGAGGCTGGCTACTACATCTGTCCTATAGGATTCCTTATTTATATCCAGAATAAAGTTGCTTCTTTTTAGCCATTGAACAAAAGTTCTCAGATTTTCTCTGATTGTGCCATCTTTAAACACAGGGGCTGGGAGAATAACAGCTACTATGTGGCTTAGGTGTAGGTTACTGAGCCAATGTCTGTTTCAAGGGGAATAGGATGATGATGACTGGCTTAGACAAATTAGGATACACCTAGAGCTAGAGTTGCGGTTGCTGCATGGTTCAAACAGCTTGGTTGATTTGTAGAAAGGAGTGGTTAATATGTTGGGAGGCAACTACAAAGTCCTCAGCATCCATCTATGTGAACATCGTCATGCTTCTCAGGATCCATCTATATTATTCTCCTCCTTACCCAAAGACTCACATGGTCACGTGTGTTACAACCCTTCTCTAATGAGTCAATCCAAAGTCTAATTCAAGTTCCAAGTCCAGGCTCTCTGGGTGTTGTTCTTTCTTCTCCATCAGGTCTGGATACAACTCTTCACAGTCTAATGATTTCAAGAGTCCACTTCTTTCTTTTTTTTTTTTTTGAGATGGAGTCTCACTCTGTCACCCAGGCTGGAGTGCAGTGGTGCTATCTTGGCTCACTGCAACCTCCACCTCCTGGGTTCAAGCGATTCTTCTGCCTCAGCCTCCTGAGTAGCTGGGACTACAGGTGCGCAGCACCATGCTCGGCTAATTTTTGTATTTTTAGTAGAGATGGGGTTTCACCAAATTGATCAGCCTGGTCTCGAACTCCTGACCTTGTGATTCGCCCACCTCGGCCTCCCAAAGTGCTGGGATTACAAGCATGAGCCACTGCGCCCGGCCTCCACTTGTAACATAACTAATATGGAATTGTGAATAAAGAACTGGATAACTTCAATAAAACACTCATTAGGAAGAGTGGATGGACGACAATACACAGTTTCCCTGGTCCACAGCACATATTACATCCTGCTGGAAACGAATTTTAAGTTCTCCCTACCCTGGTTGTAAGAGAGAGTCTGGGTAGCAAGAGTAAAGTAGGGTCCCCATCATTAATTGCTGCCAGATTGTGGAGGGCCTTTTGGAATGGTAGCCTGTAGGCAATGGAGGAAGAAAGAAGATCATTCAAGGTTTTTGCATAGAGTAGTGACGTGATTTTGGTTAACTTAATTTTGGAGGCATTATCCAGTATAAATTAATAAATCCCCTTGAAATAATGCCCTGGGGACACAGAAATGTTAACTGATTCCACAGTAAAAGCCCATGTATAATCTAGGTTTGTCTCTTTCCAAATAGAAATTATAAGTTGTTTCCAGGAACCTACGTGGAACAAGCAGGGTGGTTCACATTGTGTCACTTCCTTGGTATTAATTCCAAACTAGAATGAAAAAGCTTTAAGCCTCTTTTGAAAAGATTTGTAATAGAAGTAGACTTGGTAGGTGGAGAGTGACTGGGACTAAGTTTAAATAGAAAAAATGAGAAAAAAATTACTAGAGAAAGCATTTTTGGATAGCTATAATCCTTCACTTACTTATGCATAGTGAAGGAAATAATAAAAAATTGTTTAAATTATTTTACTATTGTAAGTCCTGCATAAGTTAGCTAGCTACAAGGTTGTATGGGCTGCGAAACATTTGTACTTTAAACAGGATCGAGTTGTGGGATAGGTAAAGCTGTGAGCCATTGCACTACCTGCTATTGTGAGGGGCTTTTCTTAGTTCAGGATATGAGGAATAAAGCCTATGAGATTTCTTCTCAGATGGCCTGGAAGAAATCCAAAATGGAAAATGGTAGAAAAACAGAGTATTCCTATTTGAAATTTCAGATATTATGATTTAATTTGCATTTGACTTATTTCTGAAAAACATGGTAGAAACACCCCCATAATAAAGTTATGTTATTCCTCTAGTCTACAGACTTGAGTATGGGTGAGTGAAATGTATAAAAGAAAACATTTTTTGAGGTAGGAATAGATTCATCATTGAGTTCCTCTGCCAAATTCAGAATTAGATAGTGGAAAAATTCTATTTATTTTGAGTTTGTTAATCTGCCAGCAAACTGTTGGGAAAAATAAAGACAAGCCAGATGAGGACTTGGGTTATGGAATGAACCATAGATGACATATGAGTGAACTTTTTAAGAGAATATAGTTGTTCCTACTTTTATTTCCTGTTTGTAGTTTAGAGTGTTTAATAACTTTGATTTGCAGTGTGCATTTCTACTGTACTAAACTATAGCAGCAAAATGGATAACACAGCGTATTGCTGTGTTGAAATTAACCTTAAGGGTCAGGAAACTGAAAATATCGCGTTTCCATAGTAACACTAATTTAGTCAGATCACACATGTTGTTTCTGAGCCATTAGTTTACTCTTATGATATTCTGGATGGGAACACAATATTTACTCTGGAATGTGGTTAAGTTCATGTTACAATGCAAAGCAATTTCATATTTTCTTTATGTCCATTTTAAATCCTTTATTATGGTTGGTTTGATATCTGATTCCTTGTGCTATTTGCAAAATGCAAAAATGTAACAGTTTTTAAAAAAGTTTCTGAAGATAATTAAATAGGAAATCATGAATATATCATATTTATATAACAATTATGGAAAAATTGTAAGAAAGAGGAACTGGATTTTGAAAGTTTGCGTCAGCATTTTTGGGTAATTGTTAGATAATTTATTTGGTCTTCCAACTGGGTGGCTCTGACTTGATCTGATTTTAGTTTTCATGGTTGTCAAATTCCATATGATATCTAGTAGGGATTTTCCCCATCTTCTTTTGAATTCCAAATTCATGAATACTGCTATAGCTCTGTCTTTGGCTGACATTTCAGGCCCACTTTTCCATAAAGAAGCCTCTCGCCCCACAACTTCATAGGAACTATTACCAAGATAATGACCTATAGAAAAGGGCAAATCTGCCTTCCAAGTGGGCCCTTTCTCAGTGCACACACCAAGCACATTCCTATGCCTGCCTGTACACGAGTCTTGTGTGTGATTCAAATCGGCTTCTTAGTAAAATGACAAAATGCTGCATGTCATATCTTTGAGGCTATTCATGATTATCACATCGATTTTCAGCTGTGCATTTCTGGGATAAATCTCACTTGATCATAGTATATAATTCTTACTATATGTTGCTGGATTTGGTTTGCTAGTATTTTGTTGATGATTTTTATTTCTATTTCCATAAGCAATATTGGTCTGTAGTTTTCTTTTCCTTTTTCCTTTTTTTTTTTTTTTTGAGATGAAGTGTCACTCTATCCCCCAGGCTGGAGTGCAGTGGCATGATCTTGGCTCACTGCAACCTCCGCATCCTGGGTTCAAGCAATTCTCCTGCCTCAGCCTCCTCAGTAGCTTGGATTAGAGGCACTTGTCACCATGCCCAGGTAATTTTTGTATTTTTAGTAGAGATGGGGTTTCACCAAGTTGGCCAGGCTGGTTTCGAACTCTTGACCTCAAATGATCTGACTGCCTTGGTCTCCCAAAGTGCTAGGATTACAGGCGTGAGCCACTGCGCCTTGCCAGGTCTATAGTTTTCTTGTAACATTCATGAACATTAGAGTGTACTGTATTACCCAAACTCTCATTCAGTTCACTTAAGAAAAACAAAAGCAATGAAGAAAATGACAATCATGCCTTTTGGTATTGTAAATATGAATACAATTTATTTGGTTGATTGGACAGTTTCTTTCTTTCTTTCTTTCTTTCTTTCTTTCTTTCTTTCTTTCTTTCTTTCTTTCTTTCTTTCTGTCTTTCTTTCTCTCTCTCTCTCTCTCTCTCTCTTTCTTTCTTTCTGACACGGTCTTGCTCTGTCACCCAGGTGGGAGTGTAGTGGCATGATCATGGCTTGTTGCAGCCTCCACCTGTTGGGCTCAAGTGATCCTCCCGCCTCATTTTTTGATTTTTTGTAGAGACGAGGTCTCACTGTGTTGCCCAGGCTGGTCTTGAACTCCTGGGCTCAAGCGATCCTCCTGCTTTGGCCTCCCAAAGTGTTGGGATTATGGGTGTGAACCACTGCTCCTGGCCTGGACAGTTCACTTGCTTGCCAGTCTCAGTGCTAAGTAATATGGAGAGATTAAATTCAATACAAGACATTATTTATTGAATGCCTAATATGCTAGGCTTGTGCTTGGTACTGGGGGTATTGATGAGTATTGAAAGGTAGTAGTTACATAGTGGGTAAGAGTAGTTGGATTTGGGTCCTACCTTTACTACTTCCTAACTGATGGACCACAGACAAATTACTTAAACCTGTTTCCTCATCTGTGAAATGTGGCTACTAATAGCATGTAATATAGGATTGCTGTGAAGTTTAAATTAAGAATACGGGTAAACAGTGCCTGATACTTAGCTATCACTAGATACAGTTTAGCTTTATTATTTTTTGTTTTTCTTGTACCAGAACTTACATACATCATTTCATTTAATTCTCATAACAGCCCTGCTGAGGAGCTTAGTATTAGCTCCATTTTCATAGCTGAGAAACCTTTGCTTCTAGAGGCTAACCAACTTACCTGAGATCACAGATATGGCTACTGGTAGAAGCATAACTCACATCCAGAATATTCTTGACTGCCAAGCTAGTGTTAAAAAACATATAGTCTTTCCCTGGCTTAAAGGAGCACTCACCTAGATTTTCCAGGTAGCCCTGTCCAATTATTAGTTTAGATTCTTTAAGTTTCCAGGGAAGATGTTTTGGTGCCATATTCCAGTGACTTGTTCCCCTAAAGTCAGTTAAAAAAAAAAGTCTAATACCAATGTCATCTATTGTATTAGAACTCTATTTCTTTTCTTTCTTTCTTTTTTTTTTTTTGAGATGGAGTTTCACTCTTGTTGCCCAGGCTGGAGTGCAATGGTGCGATCTCAGCTCACCGCAACCACCGCCTCCCAGGTTCAAGCAATTATCCTGCCTCAGCATCCCAAGTAGCTGGGATTACAGGCATGCACCACCACGCCCGGCTAATTTTGTATTTTTAGTAGAGACAGGATTTCCCCATGTTGGTCAGGCTGGTCTCGAACTCCCAACCTCAGGTGATCCACCCACCTCGGCCTCCCAAAGTGCTGGGATTACAGGCGTGAGCCACCACACCTGGCCTAGAGCTCTATTTCTTCCTTAGTATACAGAAGAAATGTGTCTATGTGGCAACCTAAAGTGAAGGTATTCTGGTAGTTTCTCTGACATTTACCTAGAGAATTCATTGTTAAATGCGGGAAAAGCACATACTATATAGAAAGCTTGGTTTTTCTGGATTTCTCTTCAAGGTTAGAAAGCTCAATTAAGGATCTTTTATTATCTTTCTAGACCCTCTCTCTGCCCTTGATTTTGATCCGTGTTTGACCAAGGATTTTTTTCCAGGGTCTCTGACTACCTGTTCTCGTTTGGTTCCCACCTTGCTATACTTTCTAAGTGCTCCGTTTTCACATCACTTGAAGGGTCTCAGAGGTCCCCTCAAAATAAAGCCTTATAAGCAATATATACTTAGAACTGAAGTTTCTAGGAAAGATGGGTGAATACCTAAAAATGAGAAAACTTTCTGAAAGGAAAAAAATCTTTATTTTAAAGGAAAAAAAATTCCAGTGCATACCAAATATGACACAAAGCTGATACCCACCCAGTGGCCAGATATGTTTTCCTGAGGGATTTCCTTGTGTTTATTCCTCTAGCATTTTTTCATTCCTGACTTTTGGGGTGGCCCTTCTGTGAAGAGTTTCCTCATCCCAGCTGTTATGATGTTTAATCTAGAGTTGCCAACTTCTGATCCGGCGGTTCCAAGACACAGGGTGAGGAAAACAAAGCTTTCCAGTATTTCTGAATCTGATCCCCCACCCACATTGGAATTACTGCTTTAATCTCTGGTCAATCCTGAATTGTTTTGAACCCTAGCTTTATCTCTCCTCTCCCCCGGAATAGCGGAAGAATTACTAATGGTAAAGATCTATGCCCATGTCCAGGGTTCAAATTACTTATGCTCCGCACAAACCTCAATTTATGTCTCTTTTCTTTTTCTTTCCCTCCCCTCCCTTCCACCCAAGTAAACTGTGGTGTCTTTGGGTCTGTGTGTGTGAAATAATTTACTTTCAAGAGCTTTTTATTTTTTTTAAGATAAAAATTAGATTATAATTTTTTAAGCTAACTGGGGTTATTTTTTCTTAGGAAAAACAGGGTAATCTTTAAACAGGCTAACCATCTGGTTTTGATCCTAATGTTAGTCCATGAGATGGCTTGACACTTTAAATAAGCAAAGTCATGGCTTTTCGTTTAGAAATATGCAAGGATGGCTACTCCTGGCTCCATCCTGCCCTTGGCCTGATTGTTTAATGTTAAGGTGGAATGATCCTGACTGGTCCTGTGTTTTATGCCTGACCTGCTGCAGCACTAGTCAGATAAGGAATTAGGGAAAAGCAGAATTATTACTCAAAGGCAGAAAACAAGGCACAGATTTATATGAAGAAACAGCTCCTTTTTCCAAATATGGAGAAACACAAAACTTACAGTACGGTAACATGTTGCTTTTTTCTGGTACATTCAACTAGTACTGTGAATGAAGCTACCTCTGGCAATGAAAAGTATTTAGGAAATCAAATGGTAAAGTAGGAAAATGGTGTTTTTTAGTTCTCTTACTGTCCCCAAGTTTCTGGTATAACATGACTATTCTCACATGGCTTTGTTTAAGGACACCCCCCTCAAAGCCCCCACAGATTTGCCTTTAGACCATACCCCTTGCTCTGGATCTTTTCCTCACCCTACTGTCCTTGGTAAGGATGGATAGCCACTGACCTGAAACAGTCTATTTATTATTTATTTATTTATTTATTTATTTATTTTTGAGGCAGAGTATCGCTCTGTCACCCAGGCTGGAGTGCAGTGGCACAATCTCTGTTCATTGCAACCTCTGCCTCCTGGGTTTGAGCGAGTCTGCTGCCTCAGCCTCCCGAGTAGCTGGGATTACAGACACCTGCCACCATGCCCAGCTAATTTTTGTATTTTCAATAGAGATGGGGTTTCACCATGTTGGCCAGGCTGGTCTTGAACTCCTGACCTCAGCGGATCAGCTCACCTCGGCCTCCCAAAGTGCTAGGATTATAGGTGTGAGCCACTGTGCCCGGCCACTGACCTGAAATAGTTGAGTGTCCCCTTCCCTTATGTATCTGCTCCCAGCTAGGCATAGCCAGCTAGCTTGCTGGAAAGATAAATAGCAGGAATATACCACTTTGCACTTTAATAACAGGAATCTTTTAGAATTAATTTCTGATCCCCAAAGAAATTCTGTAAATATAACAAATTAGTGGAAATTTTAGGTGATGTCAGGCTAATTGAACCTGCCTGTCTGGGAGCAGGCAGGTTTTCTAGTGTCCCATAGTATATTATATATAAGGTTAGAGCTGCCTTTGAATGTTCACTTCTTTTCTCTTGAGAAAAATCCCTATTCCTTCTATTGAAAGGTCTTAATGAAAGCTTCAAAGAAACATGCAGGTTTCTAATGAAAGAAGGGTGGGTCCTTATTAGAAAGGTGTTTTAACCAAAAAATACAAAATGTTTAAATGGTGTTCCAAATACTTCATAGCAGTCTAGATAAGAAAAACCCAGATTCCTGTATTGTTTCTGCAGTATTACTCTAGCTCTTTTATATGATTGACAACTAATTCTCTTGTTTATGTTTCCCTTCTTTTTGCCTTGTCCTTATTATTTATATGTTTGTTTTGATATATGAAAGAGCATTCCTTCCAAATAGAAAGTCAGAAAGTTGAAGTTTTCCTACTATAAAACAGGTTAGTTATTTGTTTTTGTTGTTTTTCTTAAGAATTAGGGTAGAAATCTACCTTTGGCAGAATGGAAAATATTTAGGAGGGTTGAGTCACATTTATACTGTTATTGTATTGACATTCTATTTTGACTTATCTTTCAAATAACAAACATTGTGGAAACCTTTTATGAAATTGTGTTGAGTGAATTTGAATATCTGACTTAGAGACTGGGCATGACTTCTTTGGAATGTTTGTGTTTATGAAGATATACTTTGTCTGCCTAAATTTGTTTACCTTAATTTGTATAAAAATGAATTTCTGAGAATTTAGGAAAATAATTCCTTTCTATTTAAACATTAACATGTGTTTCTTTAATTGTACATTAATATAAAGCATAATTATTTTGCTTAGTATTAAGAAGCTACGTTGATTAAATATTAAATGATTTTTGGTTTGTTTACTCATTTTCAGTTGTCAAAATAAGTATAATTGGAAACAGCTGCCTTCATATTATTTTTGACAATTCTTCACAATTGAATCTAAAATGGGTAACTAAGAAAATGGGCCTTTTCTAATTACAATTTTTCCTAAAATATACATTCAGATTGCTCTTCTGTAAATGAGAAGCAGACAGATATTTTCTGTGGCTTCCTCATTTTTATGAATTGATTAGCCTCATTTGGCTATTTTACACATATTAGCAGATTTCACTATTCTCTGGCATGATTAAAATGTGGTAGAAGACTAGTGAAGTGTTTCTTTATCCTTTTAGTCTTGTCTTCAAGCTGCACTTAAACTTCTTTTCATTATCAAAACAACTTAATAATGTGATTTGATATTAGCAAGAGATTTGAAATTTTTCCATATCTTAATAGTATCTTAATAACTTCTGTGATTAAATAAGTACGTTTATTTTAGCCGTTCTTAGGATTAATTTATCTAATGCAAAGTGAGCTCCTGATTAATTTAGAAATTAGGAAGCTAGAAATATTTTTTAAAATACCAGTTTAATATAAAATGCTATACTATTAGGCAATTTTTTCTTCTAAATTTATCCCTACAACACTTCTAACTTTTTAAATGAATTTAAAAAGAAATACTGTGTTCCTCTCCCCAACCCCCCACACCAGAAAGTCTGGCCAAGACCAAAAGAAATATAATCCAAGGTACCTCACTTGCATTCGAAAGCATGGGAAATGCTTGTTTTACTGCTTATGCTACGATTCCATTCCTACGCATGTATTACATAACTCACAAAGAAGGAATTGGGCTCCAAAGGACTTTGATTTTTGTTTTTCACTTTGATTCTTTTTTATTTATTTATTTATTTATTTTTTATTATTGTACTTTAAGTTTTAGGGTACATGTGCACATTGTGCAGGTTAGTTACATACGTATACATGTGCCATGCTGGTGTGCTGCACCCACTAACTCGTCATCTAGCATTAGGTATATCTCCCAATGCTGTCCCTCCCCGTCCCCCCCACCCCACAACAGTCCCCAGAGTGTGATGTTCCCCTTCCTGTGTCCATGTGATCTCATTGTTCAATTTCCACCTATGAGTGAGAATATGCGGTGTTTGGTTTTTTGTTCTTGCGATAGTTTACTGAGAATGATGGTTTCCAATTTCATCCATGTCTCTACAAAGGACATGAACTCATCATTTTTTTATGGCTGCATAGTATTCCATGGTGTATATGTGCCACATTTTCTTAATCCAGTCTATCATTGTTGGACATTTGGGTTGGTTCCAAGTCTTTGCTATTGTGAATAATGCTGCAATAAACATACGTGTGCATGTGTCTTTATAGCAGCATGATTTATAGTCCTTTGGGTATATACCCAGTAATGGGATGGCTGGGTCAAATGGTATTTCTAGTTCTAGATCCCTGAGGAATGGCCACACTGACTTCCACAATGGTTGAACTAGTTTACAGTCCCATCAACAGTGTAAAAGTGTTCCTATTTCTCCACATCCTCTCCAGCACCTGTTGTTTCCTGACTTTTTAACGATTGCCATTCTAACTGGTGTGAGATGGTATCTCATTGTGGTTTTGATTTGCATTACTCTGATGGCCAGTGATGGTGAGCATTTTTTCATGTGTTTTTTGGCTGCATAAATGTCTTCTTTTGAGAAGTATCTGTTCATGTCCTTCACCCACTCTTTGATGGGGTTGTTTGTTTTTTTCTTGTAAATTTGTTTGAGTTCATTGTAGATTCTGGATATTAGCCCTTTGTCAGATGAGTAGGTTGCGAAAATGTTCTCCCATTTTGTAGGTTGCCTGTTCACTCTGATGGTAGTTTCTTTTGCTGTGCAGAAGCTCTTTAGTTTAATTAGATCCCATTTGTCAATTTTGTCTTTTGTTACCATTGCTTTTGGTGTTTTAGACATGAAGTCCTTGTCCATGCCTATGTCCTGAATGGTAATGCCTAGGTTTTCTTCTAGGGTTTTTATGGTTTTAGGTCTAATGTTTAAGTCTTTAATCCATCTTGAATTGATTTTTGTATAAGGTGTAAGGAAGGGATCCAGTTTCAGCTTTCTACATATGGCTAGCCAGTTTTCCCAGCACCATTTATTAAATAGGGAATCCTTTCCCCATTGCTTGTTTTTCTCAGGTTTGTCAAAGATCAGATAGTTGTAGATATGTGGCGTTATTTCTGAGGGCTCTGTTCTGTTCCATTGATCTATATCTCTGTTTTGGTACCAGTACCATGCTGTTTTGGTTACTGTAGCCTTGTAGTATAGTTTGAAGTCAGGTAGCGTGATGCCTCCAGCTTTGTTCTTTTGGCTTAGGATTGACTTGGCGATGCAGGCTCTTTTTTAGTTCCATATGAACTTTAAAGTAGTTTTTTCCAATTCTGTGAAGAAAGGCGTTGGTAGCTTGATGGGGATGGCATTGAATCTGTAAATTGCCTTGGGCAGTATGGCCATTTTCACGAAATTGATTCTTCCTACCCATGAGCATGGAATGTTCTTCCATTTGTTTGTATCCTCTTTTATTTCCTTGAGCAGTGGTTTGTAGTTCTCCTTGAAGAGGTCCTTCATGTCCCTTGTAAGTTGGATTCCTAGGTATTTCATTCTCTTTGAAGCAATTGTGAATGGGAGTTCACTCATGATTTGGCTCTCTGTTTGTCTGTTGTTGGTGTATAGGAATGCTTGTGATTTTTGCACATTGATTTTGTATCCTGTGACTTTGCTGAAGTTGCTTATCAGCTTAAGGAGATTTTGGGCTGAGACAATGGGGTTTTCTAGATATACAATCATGTCATCTGCAAACAGGGACAATTTGACTTCCTCTTTTCCTAATTGAATGCCCTTTATTTCCTTCTCCTGCCTAATTGCCCTGGCCAGAACTTCCAACACTATGTTGAATAGGAGTGGTGAGAGAGGGCATCCCTGTCTTGTGCCAGTTTTCAAAGGGAATGCTTCCAGTTTTTGCCCATTCAGTATGGTATTGTCTGTGGGTTTGTCATAGATAGCTCTTATTATTTTGAAATATGTCCCATCAATACCTAATGTCCCATCAATACCTAATTTATTGAGAGTTTTTAGCATGAAAGGTTGTTGAATTTTGTCGAAGGCCTTTTCTGCATCTATTGAGATAATCATGTGGTTTTTGTCTTTGGCTCTGTTTATATGCTGGATTACATTTATTGATTTGCGTATATTGAACCAGCCTTGCATCCCAGGGATGAAGCCCACTTGATCATGGTGGATGAGCTTTTTGATGTGCTGCTGGATTCGGTTTGCCAGTATTTTATTGAGGATTTTTGCATCAATGTTCATCAAGGATATTGGTCTAAAATTCTCTTTTTTTGTTGTGTCTCTGCCCGGCTTTGGTATCAGAATGATGCTGGCCTCATAAAATGAGTTAGGGAGGATTCCCTCTTTTTCTATTGATTGGAATAGTTTCAGAAGGCATGGTACCAGTTCCTCCTTGTACCTCTGGTAGAATTCGGCTGTGAATCCATCTGGTCCTGGACTCTTTTTGGTTGATAAGCTATTGATTATTGCCACAATTTCAGACCCTGTTATTGGTCTATTCAGAGATTCAACTTCTTCCTTGTTTAGTCTTGGGAGAGTGTATGTGTCAAGGAATTTATCCATTTCTTCTAGATTTTCTAGTTTATTTGCGTAGAGGTGTTTGTAGTATTCTCTGATGGTAGTTTGTATTTCTGTGGGATCGGTGGTGATATCCCCTTTATCATTTTTTATTGCATCTATTTGAGTCTTCTCTCTTTTTTTCTTTATTAGTCTTGCTAGCGGTCTATCAATTTTGTTGATCTTTTCAAAAAACCAGCTCCTGGATTCATTAATTTTTTGAAGGGTTTTTTGTGTCTCTATTTCCTTCAGTTCTGCTCTGATTTTAGTTATTTCTTGCCTTCTGCTAGCTTTTGAATGTGTTTGCTCTTGCTTTTCTAGTTCTTTTAATTGTGATGTTAGGGTGTCAATTTTGGATCTTTCCTGCTTTCTCTTGTGGGCATTTAGTGCTATAAATTTCCCTCTACACACTGCTTTGAATGCGTCCCAGAGATTCTGGTATGTTGTGTCTTTGTTCTCATTGGTTTCAAAGAACATCTTTATTTCTGCCTTCATTTCGTTATGTACCCAGTAGTCATTCAGGAGCAGGTTGTTCAGTTTCCATGTAGTTGAGCGGTTTTGAGTGAGATTCTTAATCCTGAGTTCTAGTTTGATTGCACTGTGGTCTGAGAGATAGTTTGTTATAATTTCTGTTCTTTTACATTTGCTGAGGAGAGCTTTACTTCCAACTATGTGGTCAATTTTGGAATAGGTGTGGTGTGGTGCTGAAAAAAATGTATATTCTGTTGATTTGGGGTGGAGAGTTCTGTAGATGTCTATTAGGTCCGCTTGGTGCAGAGCTGAGTTCAATTCCTGGGTATCCTTGTTAACTTTCTGTCTCGTTGATCTGTCTAATGTTGACAGTGGGGTGTTAAAGTCTCCCATTATTAATGTGTGGGAGTCTAAGTCTCTTTGTAGGTCACTCAGGACTTGCTTTATGAATCTGGGTGCTCCTGTATTAGGTGCATATATATTTAGGATAGTTAGCTCTTCTTTTTGAATTGATCCCTTTACCATTATGTAATGGCCTTCTTTGTCTCTTTTGATCTTTGTTGGTTTAAAGTCTGCTTTATCAGAGACTAGGATTGCAACGCCTGCCTTTTTTTGTTTTCCATTTGCTTGGTAGATGTTCCTCCATCCTTTTATTTTGAGCCTATGTGTGTCTCTGCACGTGAGATGGGTTTCCTGAATACAGCACACTGATGGGTCTTGACTCTTTATCCAATTTGCCAGTCTGTGTCTTTTAATTGGAGCATTTAGTCCATTTACATTTAAAGTTAATATTATTATGTGTGAATTTGATCCTGTCATTATGATGTTAGCTGGTTATTTTGCTCGTTAGTTGATGCAGTTTCTTCCTAGTGTTGATGGTCTTTACATTTTGGCATGATTTTGCAGCGGCTGGTACCGGTTGTTCCTTTCCATGTTTAGTGCTTCCTTCAGGAGCTCTTTTAGGGCAGGCCTGGTGGTGACAAAATCTCTCAGCATTTGCTTGTCTGTAAAGTATTTTATTTCTCCTTCACTTATGAAGCTTAGTTTGGCTGGATATGAAATTCTGGGTTGAAAATTCTTTTCTTTAAGAATGTTGAATATTGGCCCCCACTCTCTTCTGGCCTATAGAATTTCTCCCAAGAGATCTGCTGTTAGTCTGATGGGCTTCCCTTTGAGGGTAACCTGACCTTTCTCTCTGGCTGCCCTTAACATTTTTTCCTTCATTTCAACTTTGGATAATCTGACAATTATGTGTCTTGGAGTTGCTCTTCTCGAGGAGTATCTTTGTGGCATTCTCTGTATTTCCTGAATCTGAACGTTGGCCTGCCTTGCTAGATTGGGGGAATTCTCCTGGATAATATCCTGCAGAGTGTTTTCCAACTTGGTTCCATTCTCCCTATCACTTTCAGGTACACCAATCAGATGTAGATTTGGTCTTTTCACATAGTCCCATATTTCTTGGAGGCTTTGCTCATTTCTTTTTATTCTTTTTTCTCTAAACTTTCCTTCTTGCTTCATTTCATTCATTTCATCTTCCACTGCTGATACCCTTTCTTCCAGTTGATCACATCGACTTCTGAGGCTTCTGCATTCTTCACGTAGTTCTCGAGCCTTGGTTTTCAGCTCCATCAGCTCCTTTAAGCACTTCTCTGTATTGGTTATTCTAGTTATACATTCTTCTAAATTTTTTTCAAAGTTTTCAACTTCTTTGCCTTTGGTTTGAATGTCCTCCCATAGCTCAGAGTAATTTGATTGTCTGAAGCCTTCTTCTCTCAGCTCGTCAAAGTCATTCTCCATCCAGCTTTGTTCCGTTGCTGGTGAGGAGCTGCGTTCCTTTGGAGGAGGAGAGGTGCTCTGATTTTTAGAGTTTCCAGTTTTTCTGTTCTGTTTTTTCCCCATCTTTGTGGTTTTATCTACTTTTGGTCTTTGATGATGGTGATGTACAGATGGGTTTTTGGTGTGGATGTCCTTTCTGTTTGTTAGTTTTCCTTCTAACAGACAGGACCCTCAGCTGCAGGTCTGTTGGAGTACCATGCAGTGTGAGGTGTCAGTGTGCCCCTGCTGGAGGGTGCCTCCCAGTTAGGCTGCTCGGGGGTCAGGGGTCAGGGACCCACTTGAGGAGGCAGTCTGCCTGTTCTCAGATCTCCAGCTGCGTGCTGGGAGAACCACTGCTCTCTTCAAAGCTGTCGGACAGGGACATTTAAGTCTGCAGAGGTTACTCCTGTCTTTTTGTTTGTCTGTGCCCTGCCCCCAGAGGTGGAGCCTACAGAGGCAGGCAGGCCTCCTTGAGCTGTGGTGGGCTCCACCCAGTTCGCGCTTCCAGGCTGCTTTGTTTACCTAAGCAACCCTGGGCAATGGTGGGCGCCCCTCCCCCAGCCTCGCTGCCGCCTTGCAGTTTGATCTCAGACTGCTGTGCTAGCAATCAGTGAGACTCCGTGGGCGTAGGACCCTCCGAGCCAGGTGCGGGATATAATCTCGTGGTGCACCGTTTTTTAAGCCCGTCGGAGAAGCGCAGTATTCGGGTGGGAGTGACCTGATTTTCCCGATTTTCCAGGTGCTGTCCGTCACCCCTTTCTTTGATTAGGAAAGGGAACTCCCTGACCCCTTGCGCTTTCCGAGTGAGGCAATGCCTCGCCCTGCTTCGGCTCGCGCACGGTGTGCGCACCCACTGACCTGCGCCCACTGTCTGGCACTCCCTAGTGAGATGAACCCGCTACCTCAGATGGAAATGCAGAAATCACCCGTCTTCTGCGTCGCACAGGCTGGGAGCTGTAGACCGGAGCTGTTCCTATTCGGCCATCTTGGCTCCTCCCTCAGGACTTTGATTTTACAGGGCAATATGGTAAGCCTTAAAGAACACTGTCCTATGTGTTGATAGCCCTGTAGTTCAAACTTTGCTTTTCGGTAAGTCATTTCTGTAGGCCTCATTTTCCCCAAACATATATCTATAAGGATGGATTGGATGACTTCCCTGTTTTCACCATCTGTGATATTTTATTTTATGTTTTATTTTTTTTGAGATGGAATCTCACTCTGTCGCCCAGGCTGGAGTGCAGTGGTGCGATCTTGGCTCACTATAACCTCTGCCTCCTGGGTTCAAGCAATTCTCCTGCCTCAGCTTCCCAAGTAGCTGGGATTACAGGTACCCACCACCACGCCTGGCTAATTTTTTTGTATTTTTAGTAGAGACGAGGTTTCACCATGTCGGCCAGGCTGGTTTTGAACTCCTGGCCTCAAGTGATCCACCTGCCTTGGCCTCCCAAAGTGCTAGAATTACAGGCCATCTCTGATATTTTAGAATCTTTGAAATCTGTAATTACTCTCTCTCATATTTCTCACACTGGCCTTCTCAAGCATTTTGTGTTTTCCTCAACACTTTTTCAATTTAATACTTACTGCAGATGACTTCAACTCTGAGAGCAACATGAACACTGCATCTTGAACCACAAAAAAGACGAACCGAAACAAAACAAAAAGCAAGAACACTTTGTCTAACATAAGCCCTGAAATAGTGAAGCCTTGTTTGAGTCCTTTCTGTAAAGTTCCTATTTGGAAGCAATTTTACCTCGACTTCTGCCATCTACAGATAGGTGGCAATCCTTGCTGATATGCTAACCATGTGAGAAAATGGCTGCTTTTGCCATAAATAGGCATACTGTTACCTTGGTAACTTTGCATCTCTCCCCTTAATATCTGCTGTTTGCTTTGTTTATGGAGCCAATTCTTTTAGACTAGACTAGACTTCATTACAAGACATTAGACGTAAAAGTACTTTTCTATTACTAACACTTTGGTCTCTGACTTTTCCTTTCACACTGAACATTTTAATATCCAAGGTCTTCTGCTTCAGACAAGGGTGTGTTCTTCCTCCTTTCAAAGACTAGTTCCTGTACTTGTGTTCTTCCAGCTCCCAGAATATTGTTTCTTCACATATCTACTCTGATCACATCTTCCTTCTTTAATATTTCTTTGTGGTAGCTTTCCTATCTGCCTAAAACCACAAATGTCTTTCTTTTGATTTTATTCATCTCTCATGTTACTTTGCTTTAGTTCACCTTTTCATTAACAAAAGTCTTGAAAGAATCCTCTATTTTTAACCCAGAAGAATTCCGAAATTCCATAACCATTTGTAGCCTGGCTTTTGCCCCCAAACATCTACTGAAACCACTCTTATAAAGTTGACTAAGAATTGGTCAGTGACTAAGTACAATGAACTTTCAGTTCTCTTCCCTGCTGTTGTCTAAATCTGGAAACTCATTGTATTAGTTCATTCTCATGCTGCTATGAAGAAATAGCCAAGACTGGGTAATTTAAAAAGAAAAGAGGTTTAATTGACTCACAGTTCCACATGGATGGGGAGGCCTCAGGAAACTTACACTCATGGCGGAAAACACCTCTTCACAGGGTGGCAGGAGAGAAAATGAGTGCTGAGCAAAGGGAGACCCCCCGCTATAAAACCATCAGATCTTATGAGAACTCACTCACTATCATGAGAACAGTATGGGGGAAACTTCCCCCATGATTAAATTATCTTTACCTGGTCCTACTCTTGGCATGTGGGGATTAGTACAATTCAAGGTGAGATTTGGGTGGGGATGCAGAGCCAAACTATATCACTAGTTTTCTCTTTTGGCTTCTTTACATTTTCCTGGTTTTCCCATCTCTCTGCTAGCCCCTTTTCTGTTTCATCTTTCTTCTATAAATTTACTTGTTTCTCAAGGATCTGATCTTGGCATTGTTTTCTTCTTATTCCCTGTTTTAATCCAATTTCAGACTTATCTGGTCTATGGGGATCAATTGTTAGCTGTCTGTGGTTGGCTCCTGAATCTGTATATACAGCCCAGCCTTCTCTACTAAATGAATCTCTCTCCCCATTTTTCTTCCATATTTATCCAGTATCTAACAGGTCTGTGATTTTAATGGTCAGCAAAATATCAGTAGTGGGATATTTTCTAGTACCTCTCCATCATTATGTATAAAATGTAACTTGTCATCTATATGCTTAAATCTGCCCTTCCTTACATGACCCCCTTTTGAGTTAATGATAGAACCATCCATGAAAGTCACCCAGGATTGGGATCTCGAGCCATATTTAATTTTTCTCTGCCTTATTCTTTGCTCTGCTGACAAGTTGCTAAGCTGTATATAGTTTATCTCCCTAAAAGCTCTCATACCTACCCAATTCTAACAGATGCAATCCATTTCTGAGCCCCCATCTCTCTACAGTTTTCTTGCCTTCAGACTGTTTACCATCCTGTTTCTAGCTTCCTGAAGCCCAAGTCCAATATTATTATCCCCTGCTCAGAAAATCGTCAATGATATATCCACTTATGGCACTTAGAGGGGTCTCTTTTCAAAATCACAGGCTTCTCTCTTGTCTAAAAGATTCACTTGTTTATTCTCTTCCAGACAATTTGGGCTTAAAATTTTTTTAAACAATTTAAATATTGTGAAACATAGGATACAAAAAGTGCATACAACTCATATGTATAGTTTAACAAATATCTGTAAAGTAAACATCCATGAAAACTACCACCCAGGTGAGGAAATAGAGCATTATTGACACATAGGAAGCTTCCTGTGTCTGTCTTCCCAATTGTCCTCTCAATCCCAAGCTCCTTTTCTTTCTCCAGGGAAAATCACTCTCCTGACTTTTATAGAAGTACTTTTCTTGTTTTTCATTATAATCTGACCACTTGGGTATATACTCCTGAGTAATATAGTTTGTGTTTCCCTGTTTTTGATGTTTATATAGATGGAGTCATTATTGTATGCATTCTCTGTGTGACTTTTTTTCTATTGACTTTATTTTAAGAATTATTCCTGGTCAGATGGGTGACTCACGCCTGTAATCCCAGAACTTTGGAAGGTTGAGGCGGGCGGATTACCTCAGGAGTTCGAGACCAGCCTGGCCAACATGGTGAAACGCTGTCTCTACTAAAAATACAAAAATTAGCTGGGCGTGGTGGCAGGCACCTATAATACCAGCTACTCGGGAAGCTGAGGCAGGAGAATCGCTTGAACCCAGGAAGTGGAGGTTTCTGTGAGCCGAGATCGTGCCACTGCACTTCAGCCTGGGCAACAACAGCAAAACTCCATCTCAAGAAAAAAATTATTCCTATTATTAGTTATAGTTATGGATTGTTCCTTCTCTTTGCTGATTAAGGCCACACTTGCTGGGTGGAGTGGTGCCCACTTGCTGGGTGGAGAGGAGCTTCCTGTAATCACAGCTCCTCAGGAAGCTGAGGCAAGAGAATCACTTGAGTTCAGGAATTTGAGGCCAGAGAGAGGCAACATAGTGAGACCCTGTTTCTAAAAAAAAGATCATACTTTATTTATCCATTCTTTTGCTAATGGACATTTGAATTGTTTCCAGTTTTGGGTGATGATAAACAATGCTTCTGTGGATATTCTTGTACATATACCCTGGTATATTTAAACATACAATCTCTAAGATAAGGATTTGGGGGTAGAATTTCAAGGTCATAAGGTAAGCATATCTTCAACTTGATTAGATAATGCAACACATTTTCAAATAATTTGTAGCAATTTACACCATTCGCATTCTGTAAGTTCCTGATGCTCTGTATTTTGGATAACTCAACACAGTTATTACAGTTAATACAGTTAATTCCATCTGTATAATGTAGTCTGTATTATTAGACTTTTATATTTTTGCTCATCTGATGGATGAGTAGTGGTATTTCGTTGTGGTTTTAAAATACATTTCCCTGAAAAATAATGACCTTGAAGATTTAAAAATATGGTATTGGTTGTTGGGATTTTCTCTTTTGAGAAGTGTTTGTTCAAGTCTTTTCACCAGTTTTACTCCTGGTTTTCCTTGTTATTTGGAGGCATTTCTTCATATTCTGGATACTATACTTTGTCAGTTACAGGCATTTTTTTTTGTTGTAGCTTTGCTTTATTGTGCTTCACAGATATTGCATTTTTTTTTTTTTTTTTTTACAAATTGAAGGTTTGTGGCAACTCCATATTGAGCAAGTGTTTCAACAACATGGACTCGCTTTGTGTCTCTGTGTCACATTTGGTAATTCTTGCAATATTTCAAACTTTTAAATTATTATTATATTTGCCTTGGTGATCTGTGATCAGTGATCTTTGATGGTACATTGTAGTTGTTGTGGGACACCATAAATCATGCCCATGTAAGATAGAGAACTTAATTGATAAATAAGTTAGATATAAGATAAGTTAAATGGTGTGTTCTGACTGCTCCACTGACTGGCTGTTCCCCTATCTCTCTCTCTCTCTGTCTTTGGGCTTCCCTATTCCCCGAGACACAATAATATTGAAATTAGGTGAATTAATAACCCTATAGTGACCTCTAAGTGTTCATATGAAAGGAAAAGTCATACATCTCTTACTTTAAATCAAAAACTGAAAATGATTGAGCTTAGTGAGGAAAGCATGCTTAAAGCCAAGATAAACCAACCTCTTGTGCCAAACAGTTCATTGTGCATTGAAGGAAAGTTCTTGAAGAAAACTAAAGTACTCCTATGGTGAACACATGAATGATAAGGAAGTGAAACAACCTTATTGCTGATATGGAGAAAGTGTGAGTGGCCTGGATAGAAGATCAAACCAATCACAGCATTCCTTTAAGCCAAAGCCTAATCCAGATCAAGGACCTAATTCTCTTCAAATCTGAGAAGGCTGAGAGAGGTGAGGAAGCTGCAGGAGAAAGGTTGTAAGCCAGCCAAAGTTCGTTCATGAGGTTTAAGGAAAGAAGCCATCTCCTTAACATATAAAGTGCAAGATGACCCAGCAAGTGTTGATAGAGAAGCTGCAGCAAGGTATCCAGAAGATCTAGCTAAGATAATTAATGCAAGTGGCCATATAAACAAGAGATTTTCCATGTAGACAAAACACCCTTCTATTGGAAGAAGATGCCATGAGGACTTGCACAGTTAGAGAGAAGAAGTTAATGCCTGGCTTCAAAGCTTCAAAGAAGAGGCTGACTCACTTGTTAAAGGCTGATGCAGCTGGTGACTTTAAGGTAAGTTGAAGCCAGTGCTCATTTACCATTCCCTAAATCCTAGAGCCCTTAAAAATTATGAAGTCCCATTCACAATTGCTACAAAAAGAATAAAATACCTAAGAATACAGTTAACAAGGGAAGCGAAGGACCTCTTCAAAGGGAACTACAAACCACTGCTCAAAGAAATCAGAGAGGACACAAACAAATGGAGAAACATTCCACACTCATTGGATAGGAAGAATCAATATCATGAAAATGGCCATACTGCCCAATGTAGTTTATAGATCAAATGCTATTCCCATTAAACTACCACTGACATTCTTCACAGAATTAGATAGAACTATTTTAGAATTCATATGAAACCACAAAGAGCCTGAATAGCCAAGATAATCCTAAACAAAAAGAACAAAGCTGGAGGCATCATGCTCCCTGGCTTCAAACTATACTACGAGGCTGTAGTAACCAGAACAGTATGATACTGGTACAAGAACAGACACGTAGACCAATGGAACAGAATACAGAACTCAGAAACAAGACTGCACACCTACACCATTTGATCTTCAACAAACTTGACAAAAACAAGCAATGGTGAAAGGACTTCCTATTTAATAAATGGCGCTGGGAGTGCTGGCTAGCCATATTTAGAAAAGTGAAAGTGGACACCTTCTTTACACCACATAGAAAAATTAACTCAAGATGGATTAAAGCCTTAAATGTTAAACCCAAAACTATAAAAACTCTAGAAGAGGCCAGGCGCAGTGGCTTACACCTGTAATCCCAGCACTTTGGGAGGCCGAGGCGGTTGGATCACAAGGTCAGGAGATCGAGACCATCCTGGCTAACATGGTGAAACCCTGTCTCTACTAAAAATACAAAAAAAATTAGCCGGGCGTGATGGCAGGCACCTGTAGTCCCAGCTGCTCGGGAGGCTGAGGCAGGAGAATGGCGTGAACCCAGGAGGCAGAGTTTGCAGTGAGCCGAGATCGCGCCACTGCACTCTAGCCTGGGCGACAGAGGGAGACTCCGTCTAAAACAAAAAACAAAAAACAAGAAACAAAAAACACCTCTAGAAGAAAATCTAGGCAGTATCATTGAGGACATAGGCACAGGCAAAAATTTCATGAGAAAAATGCCGAAAGCACATGCAACAAAAACAAAAATTGACAAATGGGATCTAATTAAACTAAAGAGCTTCTGCACAGCAAAATAAACTATCAGAGTGAACAGATAATCTACAGAATGGGAGAACATTTTTGCAATATATCCATTTGACAAAGGTCTAATATCCACTCTACAAGAAACTTAAATTTACAAGATAAAAACAAGGCCAGGCATGGTGGCTCATGCTTGTAATCCCAGCACTTTAGGATGCCAAGGCAGGAGGATTACTTGAGGTCAGGGGTTTGAGACCAGCCTGGCCAACATAGTGAAATCCTGTCTCTATTAAAAACACAAAAATTAGCTGGGCGTGGTGGCACACGCCTGTAATCGTAGCTACTTGGGAGGCTGAGGCAAGAGAATCACTTGAACCTGGGAGGCGGAGGTTACAGTGAGCCAAGATCTCGCCACTGCACTCCAGCCTGGGCAATAGAGTGAGACTCCATCTCAAAAAACAAACAAACAAACAAACAAACAAACAAGAAAACCCCATTAAAAATTGGTCAAAGGACGTGAACAGACATATGAAAAAGAGCTCAACATCACTAATCTTGAGAGAAATGCAAATCAAAACCACAATGAGATACCATCTAATGCCAGTTAAAATGGCTATTATTAAAAAGTCAAGAAACAACAGATGCTGGCAAGGTTGCACAGAAAAAGGAACACTTTTACACTGTTGGTGGGAGTGTAAATTAGTTCAACTGTTATGGAAGATGGTGTGGCAACCTCTTAAAGATCTAGAGGCAGAAATACCATTTGACTCAGCAATCCCATTACTAAGTGTACACCCCCAAATATATAAATTATTCTATTATAAAGATATATGCATACGTATGTTCATTGCAGCACTATTCACAATAGCAAAGACATGGAATCAACCCAAATGCCCATCAATGATAGACTGGATAAAGAAAATGTGGTACATATACACCATGGAATACTATGCAGTCATAAAAAGGAATGAGATTATGTCCTTTGCAGGGACATGGATGGAGCTGGAAGCCATCATCCTCAGCAAACTAACATAGGAACAGAAAACCAAACACTGCATGTCCTCACTTATATATAAGTGGGAACTGAATGATGAGAACACATGGACACATGGTAGGGAACAGCATACACTAAGGCTTGTTGTGGGGGGTTGGGGGAGGAAGAGCATCAGGAAGAATAATGGATGGGCTTAATACCTAGGTGATGGGATGATCTGTGCAGCAAACCACCATGGCACACGTTTACCTATTTAACAAACGTGCACATCCTTCACATGTATTCCTGAACTTAAAATACAAGTTGAAGAGAAAAAAAAAAAGAGAGAAAACCCTCATGGTGATGGTACTAGGAGGTAGGGCCTTTGGGAGGTGATTAGATCAGAGGGGTCGAGCCCTCACAAATGGGATTAGCGCCTTTGTAAAAGAGGCTATAGGGAGACTGCTTTCCCCTTCTGCCATGTCAGGATACAACAGGAAGGTGCCGCCTTTAAAGCAGAAAGTAGCCCTCATCAGACACTGGAAAAAAAAAAAAAGAAAAAAAAAAAGAAAAGAAAACCTTCTGGAAAGGATTCACCACTCTAGAGGCCATTAAGAGCATTTGTGATTCATGAGACAAGGTCAAAATATCAATATTAACAGAAATTTGGAAGAAGTTGATTCCAACCCTCATAGTTGACTTTGAGGGGTTCAAGACTTCAGTGAATGAAGTATCTGCAGATATGGTGGAGACAGCAAGAGAACTAGAGTGGAGCCTGAAGATGTGACCAAATTGCTGGACTCTCATGATAAAACTTAAATGCAGAGTTGCTTCTTATCAATGAGCAAAGAAAGTGGTTTCTTGATATGGAATCTACTCCTGGTAAAGATGTTGTAAACAATTGTTTAAATGACCACAAAGGATTTAGAATATTACATAAACTTATTTGATAAAGCAGTGGCAGGGTTTGAGAAGATTGACTCCAATTTTGAAAGAAGTTCTTCTGTGGGTGAAATGCTATCAAACAGCATTGCATAAATTTTTTTTTTTTTTTTTTTTTTTGTGAATGGAAGAACTAATCAATGCAGCAAAGCAAATTTGATTGTTGTCTTTTTGTTGTTGTTGTTGTTATTGAGACAGGGTCTTGCTGTCTGTCACCCAGGCTGTAATGCAGTGGTGCGATCATCGCTCACTGTAATCTCAAACTCCTGGACTCAAGCAATCCTCCTACCTCAGCCTCCCAAGTAGCTAGGACTACAGGCACGCACCACCAAACCCAGCTATTTAATTTTTTTTTTTTAATAGAGATATGGTCTCACTACGTTGCTTAGGCAGGTCTCAAACTCCTAGTCTCAAATAATCCTCCCGCCTTGGCCTCCCAAAGCTCTGGTATTACAGGCATGAGCCACTATGCCTGGCTCATTGTTGTCTTGTTTTATGAAATTGCCACAGCCACCCAACCTTCAGCAACCACCACCCTGATCAGTCAGCAGTCATCAACATTGAGGCAAAACTCTCCACCAGCAAAAAGATTATTATTTGCTGAAGTCCTAGATGATCATTAGCACTTTTTAGCAATAAAGCATTTTTAAAAATAGAAGTATGCACATTGTTTTTTTCAGACATAATGCTACGTACACTCAATAGACTATGTATAATATAAATACAACTTCATATACACTGGGAAACTAAAAGAATTGTGTGGCTCATATTATTGCAATATCAGTTTTATTGAGGTGGTCTGTAACTGAACTTGCAGTATCTCCAAAGTTATGCCCGTATATATGTTGCAAATATCTTTTCTCACTCTGAGGGTTGACCTTTTGCTCTTTCTGTATTGCCTTTTATAAGTAGAAGTTCTAAAATTAATTTTATCAGTCTTTTTCTTCATTATGAGTGCTTTTTGTATTCATTTGGGAAATCCTTCCCTAGTCCAAGGTCAAGAAGAAACAATCCTGTATGTTTTCTGTTCTCAAATCCATTGTGTTTTATTTTTGCATATGCTGTGAAAGAGGAGTCTAATTTCATTTTTTCATTGTGCAGTGTTATTTATTGGAAAGTCCATTCCATCTCCACTGCTCTGCAATGCCATCTCTGTCATAAATCAAATTTCACACAAGTCTGTTTCTGAGCTGTTTGTGAGCTCTCTTTTTGTGTCTATTCATCTACTTCCCTATCCATGTGCCAATACCACATTGTCTTGCTCACTATAGCTTTATAATATATCTTGATGCTAGTAATACACATCTTCCTCTTTGTTCTGTGTCTTCAAGTGTTTTGTTATAGTCTGAATTGTGTCTCCTCCAAAAAGATATGTTGAAGTTTTCATATCTCAGAATGTGACCTTATTTGGAAATAAAGTAATTGCAGATAATGTCCTCATTAGTTAAGATGAGGACATACTGGAGTAGGGTGGGCCCCTAATCCAGCACAAATGATGTCCTTGTAAGATGAGGGCTATGTGATGACAGAAGCACACAGGGAGAATACTACGTGATGATGAGGGCAGGTTGGAGTTATGCAGCTGCAAGCCAAGAAAAATTAAAGACTGCCAGGAAACCACCAGAAGCTGGGAGAAAGCAAGGAAGGATTCTCTGTACAGGCTTCAGGGGAAGCATCAACCAGGAAATACAATTTTGGACTTGTAGCCATCAGAACTGTGAGACAATAAACTTCTTTTTGAAGCCAGTACCATCTGGTTGTGGTGTGCTTTGTTATAGCATCCCTAGAAAACTAATACAAGTGTCTTGATTGTCTTGGCTTTTTGCATTTCTATATTAATTTTAAAAGCAATTTATCAAATTCCATAAAAACTTATGATTTTGATAAGATTGCATTGAATTTATGCATAAATTGTGGAAGAAATGCCATATTTTTAATATTGACTGTTCCAATCCTTGGACAGTCTCCTCTATATTACTTTTCTTTAAGGTCTCTCAACAAGGTTTTACAATTTTCTCTATAAAGGGCTTAAACATCTTTATTAGATTTATTCCTAAGTGATAATTTTTTAATGCTATATTGTAAATGGTATCTTTTATAAAATTAAAATTTCTATTTGTTGCTGTTATAGATTTTTATATATTGATTTATTATCTAATACATTTGCTAAACTTTCTTGTTCTAAATGCCAACAACTTATTTATATATATTTTTAGATTTTTGTATATAATCATTATCAGCTGTAAATGATCATAATTATGTTTTTTCTTTTACTTTAATTTCTTACCTTTAATTTCTTGCTGTTTTTTCCCTCATGGCTGGGCCCTCCAGTGAAATGTTGACTAGAAACAGTGATAGGAGACTTTCTTGTCTTGGTCTTGATCTCAAATGAAAAAGTTTCAGCATTTAAGTATGATATTTATTGTATGTTTTTACCAATATCCTTTATCAAATTAAAGACTATTTCTTCTGTTCTTAGTTTGCACAGAGCTTTATTTGATGAAATCATAAGTAGATGTTAAAGTGTATTAAGTACTTTTATCTGCCTATATTGAGATGACCATATGACTTTTTTCTGCTTTAATCTGTTAACATAGTGAAATACATTAATTAATGTTTGAATATTAAACCAACCATATGTTTCTGGGATAAATGGGATAAATCCAACTATTTTTATAGGTTGCTAGATTGTATTTGCCAATCCAGTAGAGCAAACTATTAGCTCAGGATTTTTGCATCTATGCTCATATATTAGGGTTCTCTAGAGAAACAAAACAAATATATACACAAAAGGAGATTTATTATGTGGAATGGCTCATGCAATTATGGAGGCTGAGAAACCCCACAATATGCTGTCGGTAAGCTAGAGACACAGGAAAGCTGGTAGTGTAATTCAGTCTGAGTCTGAAAGCCTGATGAGATTAGATGAAATGAGAGGTGGCAGGCCGGGCGCGGTGGCTCACGCCTGTAATCCCAGCACTTTGGGAGGCCGAGGCGGACGGATCACCAGGTCAGGAATCGAGACCATCCTGGCTAACATGGCGAAACTCCGTCTCTACTAAAAATACAAAAAATTAGCCAGGCGTGGTGGCCGGCGCCTGTAGTCCCAGCTACTCGGGAGGCTGAGGCAGGAGAATGGCGTGAACCCAGGAAGCGGAGCTTGCAGTGAGCCGAGATCGCACCACCGCACTCCAGCCTGGCAACAGAGTGAGACTCCGTCTCAAAAAAAAAAAAAAGAAAGAAATGAGATGTGGCAACTCAACCAGTAAGGCAGGAAAAAAGGGGTGAATTCCTCCTTCCTCCACCTTTTATTCTACTCAGGCCCTCAGTGGATTGGATGATACCCAACCATATTGGGGAGGACAATCTATTTTACTGAGTCCACTGGCTCAAACGCTTATCTCATCCAAAAACACATTTACAGACACACCTAGAGACAATGTTTAATCCAGGCACTCCATGACCCACTCAAATTAACACATAAAATTAACCATCATAGCTCATAAGTGAGGTTGGCCGATAATTTTCTTTTCTTTATAATATCATTGTTAGGTTTTGGTATCACAATTATGCTAGCCATAAGAGATGAGTTGGACAGTATTTTCTATTTTTCTATTCTCTGGAAGAGGTTGTATATAATGGGGATTATTAATTCTTTGTGCGTTTGTTAAAACTCACCAGTAAAATCATCTGGACCTGGAGTTTTCTTTGTGGGCACACTTTGACTACTGATTTAACTTCTTTAATGTTTGTAGGATTCAATATTTTCTATTTCTTCTGATATCAGTTTTATATATGATATTCCTCTAGGTTTTTATAAAATTTCATCCAAATTTTAAAATTTATTGACAAAATCTGTCAATAATATGCTCTTATTATTTGTTTAATGTGTGTAGCATCAATAGTGGTTCCCTTTTTTACCTCTGATATTTGTTATTCATTCCTTCTTTATTTTTTCCTGATCAGTTTCACCAAAGGTTTGTCAATTTTGTTAGTTTTTCTCAAAGAAAGACCTTTTGACTTTATTGGCTTTTCTCCATTTTTTAAATTTAATATCTATCTACTCTCTCATTATTTATTTCCTTCTACTTTCTTCAATTTTCTTTTTCTTTTTCTAATTTCTAGAGACAAATGCTTAGCTTACTAATTTTTAGTCCTTATAATTTCCTGACATATTCAGTTTAAGTTATATGTTTCCCTCTAAGTATTGTTTTAGTTGTATCTTAAAGTTCTGGTATTCAAGTTTGTACATTATCATTCAATTTAAATTATTTTCTAATTTCTCTCATTATTTGTTTTCTTTGGCCCCTTTCATAATTTCTCAAAAAATGGCAAATTTTGTAGTTATCTTTCCAAAATGTATAGTGGGCATAGAACAACATTCTTTGTATGATTTTAGTCCTTTGAAATGTGTTAAGATTTGCTTTATGGTCCAGTATATGGGCAATTTTTGTAAATATTTATTGTGTACATTCCACAGTTGGATTCAGTGTTCTGCGTATGTCTGGTACATCTAGTAAGTCAGTTTGTTAATTGTGTTGTTCAAATCATTTGTCCTTATTTTTCTATGTTTGTTTTACATAAATTGGGGAAGAAATGTCATCTTTTTAATGTTAATGTTAAATGTCTTTTTTTGTTGTTTTGAGATGGAGTCTTGCTCTGTCACCCAGGATGGAATGCAGTATGGTGATCTCAGCTCACTGCAACCTCCGCCTCCCAGGTTCAAGCAATTCTCCTGCCTCAGTCTCCTGAGTAGCTGGGACTACAGGCATGCGCCACCATGCCTGGCTAATTTTTGTATTTTTAGTGGAGATGGGGTTTCACCATGTTAGCCAGGCTGGTCTTGAACTTCTGACCTTAAGTGACCCACCTGCCTTGGCCTCCCAAAGTGCTGGGATTATAGGTGTGAGCCACCATGCCCACAGCCAATGTTAAATGTCTTAATATTGATAGTAAATGTTCTATCATTTACTGAGAGAGGTATGCTAAATCTCCTAGTATGATTGTGAATTCCTTTATTTATCCTTGTAGATCAGTTTTTGCTTCACATATTTTGAGGCCATGTTAGGTATGTACAAATTTTAAATTTTGTCTTCTTGGTGAATTGAAATTTTATCATTAGGAAGCCTCTTTATTTAGAATACATTTATTTATTTATTTATTTATTTATTTTAAGATGGAGTTTTGCCCTCGTCGCCCAGGCTGGAATGCAATGGCGTGATCTCTGCTCACTGTAACCTCTGCCTTTTGGGTTCAAGCGATTCTCCTGCCTTAGCCTCCCAAGTAGCTGGGATTACAGGCACCCACCACCACACCCAGCTAATGTTTTGTATTTTTAGTAGAGAGGGGGTTTTGCCATGTTGACCAGGCTGGTCTTGAACTCTTGACCTCAGGTGATCCACGTGCCTCGGCCTCCCAAAGTGCTGAGATTGCAGGCATGAGCCACAGTGCCAGACACTTTTTTCCCTTAAAGTTGATTTTGTGTGATATTAACATAAGTGCACACAGCTTTTTTATGGTTATTATTTGCATGGTTTATGATTTTTGCATCTTTTAACTTTCAATTTCTCAATGTCCTTTTAAAATCCAGGTTAAAAATCTTTGTTTCTAACACTGGAACATCTGGTCTATTTACATTGAAGGTAACCATTGATATATTTTTATTTAATTATGTTATTTTATTTTATTTATTTCTGTTTGACATACCTGGTCTACATTTTTTTCTCTCTTTGTTTGCTTTTTTTCCAGATTGACTGGCAATATTTTTTAAAATTATTAGCTTTGTAGTTATATACTCCAGTTTTATTCTATTAGTAATTACACTATACATTCTAACATGCCTAATTTACTTATCAAAATCTAAAGTTAATAGAAACTTTGCCCTTCTTCCAGATAATACAGGCAATTTATTAATAGTATTTCATTTCCCCTATGGCTGACTTTATTTTTTCCTCCATTTTAACTTTTTGAGTTACTTCAACATCATTACTCCACAGAATCATTGAAATGGATAGGCAATTTATTACTAGGAAGACAAGATAAATTTAACATTGTTAGATACAATTTCCAAACCAGTTTTAACTGGAAATTCAAAATTTACTTATGTGTGTCTTCCATTGAGTTTTGGAGCTGCTAAGGAACATGGAAATCCGTGTATAAGTTCTTATATTTAGACTTCTAAAGATTTTAAATATAAATATGTATTTTAAGAATAGATTTTTTACTTTAGCATAAATTTGGCCCACTTATTCTGTGTAGCACTTGGTGGGTGTTTTTAATCTGAAGGCTACTGTATTTCTTCTATTTTGGGAAAGTTTATGCCATTTCCTCAATGCTATTTATTGGTGCTTCCATTATATATATGTTGGAGATGCCCAATGGATCTTCCATATTTTTTATAATGTGTTTGCACCTCTTTATTCCACCATAATGGGTTCTGGGTAAATTCCTAGTACTCTTTCAATATATCAATTCTGGATTCCATTATCTCAATTATTAAGGTTTTTGAAAACTTAAACTCTAATTTTTAATTTCCAGGATTTCTAACTGTATCAGTCTGTTCTTACATTGCTATAAAGAAATACCTGAGACTGGGGAATTTATAAAGAAAAAAGGTTTAATTGGCTCACGGTTCTCCAGGCTGTATAGGAAGCATGGCAGCGTCTGCTTCTGGGAGCCCTCAGGGAGCTTTTACTCATGGTGGAAGACAAAGTGGGAGCAGGTGCATCTTACATGGCAGGAACAGGAACAAGAGAGAGAGAGGAGGTGGGGGGAGGGGTCACACACTTATAAACAAGCAGATCTCATGAGAACTCACTCACCATCATGAGGACAGTACCAAAGGGGATGGTACTGAATCATTCATGAGAAACTACCCCCGTGATCTAATCAGCTCTCACCAGGCCCCACCTCCAACACTAGGGATTACAATTCACCATGAAACTTGATGTGGATGCAGACCCAAACTAAATCAATAACTTTTTTTTTCTTTTTTTTTTTTTTTGAAATGGAGTCTTGCTCTGTCGCCCAGGCTGGAGTGCAGTGGCCCGATCTTAGCTCATTGCAACCTCTGCCTCCCGGGTTCGAGCCATTCTTCTGCCTCAGTCTCCTGAGTAGCTGGAACTACAGGCACATGCCACCATGCCTGGCTAATTTTTGTATTTTTAGTAGAGATGGAGTTTCACCATATTGGCCAGGCTGGTCTCAAACTCCTGACCTTGTGATCCACCAGCCTCAGCCTCCCAAAGTGCTGGGATTACAGGCATGAGCCACTGTGCCCGGCCAATAATTTTTTAAAAAGGCAATTTTATTGGAAAAGTTTCAGGTTCACTGCAACATTAAGAGGAAGGTACAGAAATATAGCTTTTTCCAACTTCCTTTCCATTCTCTCTCTCTCTTTTTTTTTTTTTGGATAGAATCTCGCTCTCTCATGCAGGTTGGAGTGCAGTGGTGTGATCGTGGCTCACTGCAACCTCCTCTTCCTGGGTTCAGGTGATTCTCTTGCCTCAGCCTCCTGAGTAGCTGGGATTACAGGCTTGTGCCACCACACCCGGCTAATTTTTGTATTTTTAGTAGAGACGGGGTTTCACCATGTTCTCCAGGCTGGTCTGAAACTCCTGACCTCAGGCGATCCGCCCACCTTGGCCTCCTAAAGTGCTGGGATCCACTCTTGTCTCTTATTTCAAGCAGTGTGACTGGATTTGGTCTTCTACCTCACATAGGATGCTTACAGTCTTGATTTCCCTTAAGGATGTAAATTCCTGTCTGCCTTTGCCTACTGCATCCACCAATGTATTGCTTTGTGTTTCTGTTACAATTCTCTTCTGTTAGAACCTAAATTTCATAAGAGCAGGACCTTTATTCTGTTCAGCTCAAAATCCTTTGTATAGAACAATGTCTATCACATTGTTGCTAAATAAAAGCTTGTTAAGTAAATGAATGAATGAATATTTGGTTTCTGACCCACAGAAATGTTTGTCTTTTTGTAAGCTTGGCTACAATTTTTTTTCAAGTTTCTATTTTATCTTTCATTGCTATAAACTTATTTGGGGTGGGGAGTGGCCCAAAACATGAATTTATGACATTATCTCGATCTGAAGTTGTGGCTAAATATATATATTAATACAGTTAGCTTTTTGCCTAATAGGAATGGATCACATGTGTTGCATTATCAGTCTTTGTTATATCTCACACAATCTTCAAATGCTTAAAGTTTTAATAATTTGAGCTTCGCAAACTCAAAGTACATCTTGATTTAATTTTTCTCCATACTCTAATGGTGAATAGCATTAGAATTTTCATATGATATTTAACTTGATGGAAGCCTGCCAAAAATAGTCATCAAACATAGCTTGTCTAATTAGCCTTTTTCTGTATGATTGTAATTGTGAAAGGGCAGAAAGTACTGAAGGATATATTATGCCCAGAGAATTAATTAGAAGCATACCCCAAAGAAGATTTGGCATATGTGTTAGTTTTCTCTTGCTGCCATAACAAATTGCCACCAATTTAACAGCTTAAAACAGTATCCATTTGTTTTCTCACAGATCTGTAGAACAGAAGTCTGGCATGGCATGGCATGGCATGGATTCTTTGCTCAGAATCTCACAAAGCCAAAATCAAGGTGTTGGTAGGGCTGCATTCCTTTTTGGCGGCTATTGGGAAGAATCTGTATCCAAGGTATTAATCATGCCTTTTTATTTCTGTATTTTTGATGCTTTGACAACTGGGACTTTACTGGCGCTCCCGTGCCTGTACCTTCTAGGGCTAGCCAATTCCTAGAGATAGTAAATGACTTGCCTTTGAGTGTACCTTTCATATGCAGATTAGCAAACTCAGAGCCCATACCCTAACCTCTTCATTTATCAGACTCACACTCAGGACCTCTTTCCACTTGCACAATTATCCCAGGGCCCAGGTACCAGGCACGTGGGGAAAACCTCTATTCTCCAGAACCCAATGTAATTTTTCTAACTAGCCAGTTCTAAACCTTCATACTCTGCCTCACCCATTTCTTCCTATGGAAACCACAATTAGGATTCTTGTGTCCTGACCAACCCTGGTGCTTCCCTGTGTGGTGTGGCATGCCCCCTCCTTTTGGCAGCTGTAACAAACTGTCTTTTTAATGACAACTGTCTTCTGATCTTTTGGCCCACCATACCTGAATAATAATAGGACTTACATTTTAAAGCACAAACTTATTCAGGTTGTTGGCAGAATTCAGCTCCTACACTCATGCCTCCTACATGGCCCCCTTCACCTTCGAGCCCACAACAGCACATTACATCTTTCTCATACTTTCAATTCCTTTGACTTCCTTTTCTATTGCATCTCTCTGACTTCCTCTCCTGCTTTTAAGGGTAAATGTGATTATTTGGGGTCCCCTTGTATAATCCAGAATAATTTCTCTATTTTAGGGTCAGGTGATTAGAAACCTTCATTAGATCATTAACATCCTTTTACCATGTAATGAACCATAACCATAGAAGTAATCCCAGGGGCAAAGATTAAAATGCATGCCAAAATTCTGCATACCACAACATTTTAGATGTTAAATAAGAAAAGAAAAGCTGGCTTCAAAATTTGGGAAGATATTATTAGAAGTTGTAATTTTTTTTATCTGTTCACATTACTGGCTGCAGGCTTTATTTATTTATTTATTTATTTATTTATTTATTTATTTATTTAAGAGACAGTGTCTCACTGCATTGCCCAGGCCAGTCTCGAACTCCTGGGCACAAGCAATACTTTGAGTAGCTGGGACTACATATGTGTGCCATTGTGGCTGGCTTACTGGCTACAGTCTTTGAGTTTCTGTGTTAAAAATTTCTATATTAAGATGGCTTTAGAATGGTATGATGAAATAATTACTCTGTGAGAAATGGACCAGTTAAGTATGAGTCTAATTTTGCTTCTATTACGCATAAGGGCAAGATATTAAGCTTGCTTGACACTTAGACTGTGTTCTCCTCTATTTGAAATTCCTAATATTTCTCCAAGGGGAAAGCTTAGGTGTTTTTGTGTTCTTTCATGCGCAATTACCCCCACAGGACTCCTTAATACTCATTGTATTTTTCCATCATAGTAACTTTATATTGACTTCAACTGCTTATATGCTTATTGGGGAAAAAGTTCTGAGGCATAATTATACATTGATAGTTTAAAAAGTCTGACTTACATTGGCTAGTACTTGAATACAATTAAAAATACCTTATTTGCTGCAATTTATACAGGACCAAATAATGCAAATGTAAAACATCTCAAAGACAAACATTTTCCAAGATCATTTTGTCCCATTACCTGGGTGCCTTTTGAAATGTTTGCAAGTGTGTTCTTCTTGTCCTACAAGTGCTTAGTCCCTCACTTCCTCTAACCCTGTCTTCCTATGCCCTTTTCCCTTCCTTTGTCATTTAAAAATTTTTCTTATGTCTGCTCTTTGCTTTTTCCCTTCTCCATTTTATATTTATTTCTCTGTGTGCATGTCCTAATCTTGCTTTACGGATTTCCTCACTATGTGATTTCATCACTCACTTTGTTTATCCTAGTTTTTCAATTTCCTTGGATTGCTGTTTCCTTTTTCTTTTCATTGTGTTTTTTCCAACAAGCATTGTTGCCTCATATCATTTGCTCCTCAAACACAGTATTTTTTTCCAAAACATATCTATGCAATTTTTTGGCAAATAAACCTGTAGTACCCACTGAAGTCTACTGCTAGAAGAGGTAAGAGTAGTAATATTAGTGATAGTAATTGGCAATGTGAAGTTGAGTTTAGATATAGGGTCTTCCTCACCCTATTCCCAGTTACTCAAATTTTAGCTTTAGTTTTCCATCTTCAGAATTTTATGGATTGGAATAACATAATGAGGACAGATAACCATCCGAAGGTTAAGTGTTTTTCAATTTCTTGCCCAAACAGGAGGGCATGGCAGTCTTATGTGCTGGCTCAGGTTCAGAGGCATGCTTCTCATGTTTTTCATGCCTTTGTAAAAGAAGTTCAGAGTTGCTCCAGCCCTAACATCTCATATGCCAAGAGTTCTGAATTTATCCCTGTAGGGTATGCTGTGGTTAGTACACTATGTGCTTAATGAGTCTCTGTTTGGGGATAAAGCTTGACTCTGAGCTCCTTCAAATCTGAACTGTCATTATTTTCTCAATGTAAGTTACATTGACCGTAGCCTTGCCATTTGCTTGGTATGCTGCCCTGCTGCTGCTTTAACTCATGAAAGATGGGTGAAGTTTTCATTTGGCCATGGTAGTTTCAACAAAACCAGAGTTGGCTTTTGCAAAATCATTTTGCTTTTGAGGCCTGGCCTTTGAAAACCATTAGGATCTTTTGCAAGGCTTTTAAGGAAAATATTTTGTGAGAGTCAAGTCCAGTTTTGTTTTGTTTTTAAACTGCCACTATCAGGGGAAATCTGGGCAGAGGAATCAATTCCCCCTGTTTTCAGAGTTTAAACAATGCTGTACAAGATGCAAATGGGTAGCACTTTGCCTGTTAGGATCTTTCCACTACTTTTTCATCTGCTACAATTATTAAACAAACAAACAAAAACCCAACAGCAAGTGATTCAGGTCTCTTTTTTTTCTTTGTTTCTTGGTTATTCAGGGCTTCTCTTCCCTGATATGACACAAGGAGCCTCCCATAAATGCCTGGCCTCAGAGATCCTCTTGCCTCAGTCCTCAATGAGTTATAGAGTATCATACTGTCTATGCTAGGCTTAAGATCAGGATTGCTAACTTGATGTAGAGTTTATATTCAGATTTCCTTTCTCTCTTTCTTCTTTTTTTCTTTCTTTCTCTCTCTCTTTCTTTCTTTTCTTTCTTTCTCTTTCTTTCTTTTTCTCTCTCTCTCTCCCCTTCCTTCCTTCCTTTCTCTCTCTCTCTCTCTGTCTCTGTCTCTCTCTCTCTCTCCCTTTCACCCTTTCTTCCTTTCTTCCTTTCTTCTCACTCTGTCACCCAGGCTGGAGTGCAGTAGCATGATCACAGTTCACTACTGCCTTGACCTCCTGGGTTCAATTGATCCACCTGCCTCACCCCCTGAGTAGCTTGGACTACAGGCATGCAGCACTACGCCTGGCTAATTTTTATATATTTTTTGTAGAATAGGGTTACGCCATGTTGCCCAGGCTGGTCTTAAACTCCTGGGGTCAAGCAACCTGCCTGCCTCAGCCTCCCAAAGTGCAGGGATTACAGGCATAAGCCACCATGCCCAGCCTCCCTTCATACTCTAAAACTTACAATACATTGAGGTACTAAAGATTTACACACACACACACACATCTTCCACAGTGTGAAAAGAAAAAAAAATGTAACAGGAAAGATTTAAGCCCAAAATAAAGTAGAATTTATTTTCTTTCTTTTTCTTTAATTCCTTCCTTCTTTCCTTTTTTTAAAGACAGGTCTCTCTCTGTTACCCAGGCTCGAGTGCTATGGCATGGTCACAGCTCACTGACCTCCTGGGCTCAAGGGATCCTGTCATCTCAGCCTCCTGAGTAGCTGGGACTATAGGCACGTGCCACTATGCCTGGCTAGTTTTTAAAATTTTTTTTGTAGAGATGGAGTCGGGGTTGGGGGCGGTCTCACTGTATTGCCTAGGCTGGTCTTGAATTCCTGGCCTCAGAGATCCTCTTGCCTTGGTCCTCAAAGTGTTGGGATTGGAGGCGTGAACCATCCCACCTGGCCTAAAGTCGAATTTCTTGAATGCTGAGATTATTAAGGGATTTAGTATTGATAGAGAATCCACTATCTACCTACACTTAACATATATCATCTTACTTAATTCTGCTAACTACCATGTGAGGGAGGTATCACATTCCTCATTTTATAAATTAAATGAGAACTGAGAGAATTAGAAGTATTTAATGTAACTGGGAGTGAGGAACACTAGGTCTGTCTTTCTCGAAGGTTTATATTCTTTTCAGCACAGTGGCTAGAATCGATTTTGAGTTTTTTCCCCCCTAAAAGCCTTTAAATTCTTATTTGCAGTAGTTCAGGATCATTTAATGGAAGTCTGGAGGTGAAAATAATGGAAAGATAACTCTCGGAGGTGCCAGGAGATCTGGGTTGTAGAGCTGGTACTAGTTTCCACATGTGAAAGTAGAGACACGGCTGCTTATTTTGCCTGGATCTTGTCAGTTGCAAAGCAATCTTTACAGGCAAGGTCCTATTGAGTAAGAAAATGTCAGCCATGTTTTTTTTTTTTTTTTATGGAGTAAACAGAACACAGTTTGAGGTTTTCCTACTACTACTCACTTTACTAGATTCTCTACCTCTGGTGAAAAGTGATTATGATTAAAATTCACAAACTCATGAATCAAGAAGACATGAATAGTCAGCATAACTCATGCCTGTTGCCTTGCTTAGGATTACTAAATCATTAGAACAGGGAGAGAATGGCTCCTGTCTTGTGGCAAAAAGTTAAAAACATGGTAACTTTGGAATTTAAGCCAGAATCATAGGTCTTGTTGTCAGGTAGGCCCTCATGAACTAATCCGCCTCAATCCCACTTTTGGCCAGGCAAGGTATAAATTCCTACTTTATGGATAAAATAACAGAGGCTAAGAGGTTACACTTGGTAAGTTGCAGAAGAGTGCCATGAGAGGGGAGTTGGGAGTAGAATCATCTCCAAGAGCAATCTTCTTCCTACTGCAAAACACCAAAGCAAGTCCTGGTGTCAGAGATGTCTCTTTTCTAACGGATCACTTAGTTTTGCATTCCCCAACCAGGGAATGATCTGTCTCCTCACCTTCTAAGTCAACCACTGAGGCTAATCTACAAATGATAACTAAAAATCTTTGAAATGAAAGGAACTTCCATAGTAGTGCTCTCTAACAGAACCTAAAACACCTGCATTGCATATGCTGGCCCTAGATCACCACATCCAGAACACCTGGGTTAATTCCTGTAGTTTTAGAAACAGGTTATTCATTGCTTTTATGTGAAGTAAGTAGTGACTGTCGCAGATTTTTCCCACAAAACTTCTCTTGGTAGCCTCTTTTTACTTCAGGTGTTTAGAGTCTGCTATCTTATTAATCATTCAGTAAACCAAAATGTGAACATTTCACAAGTCTCTGCTTGTACCTGGTGTATGTGCCTCTGTGCACCATTCCCCCATTCAATGTTGTTTCATACTGGAATGGCCCTCATCAGGGTAAGTTCTTGCCAGCTGTTTGTTAGGAACTCTGTGAAGAGGATCCAGGCATAAGATTAAGATTCAAACTATATGAGTTTCTGGGGTCTCTTAATTCTGTGAAACTATGGTTTTGTGATATCAACATTGGTCAACTGAGAGCCATGAACCATAGATAACCACTCGTTAGTGATAGTGATCAGTACAGACAGCCACTTTGAGTTAGTGTGTGTGTGTGTTTTTAAATGGGGCTTATGTTTTAAATGCCTCACGAACTTTCAAAGGGGCACTGAGAGAGTTATATCTTTAAATGCTATCGGATAGTGGCACAGTAGCCTTAAAGATGATAGGAATAGGATAAATTTGTTAATTTCACTGCTTGGCAATTAGGTTAACCATAGTTACCCTAATTTTCCCTTCATCTTCATGGTTATAACAAATGTTTTATGTAAAGGGACAGATAGTAAATATTTAGGCTTTCTGGGTCACTTAAGCTCTCTGTCACATATTGTCATTTTTTTTTCCTCCTTCTTCTCTTTCTCTTATTTGTCCTCCTTGTCCTCAATTCTTTAAAAACCATCCTTAGCTTGGAGACAGTACAAAGGCAGGATATAGGCCACTTTTGGCTCAGGGGCCAATAGATTTCTAACTCCTAGGCTATATCATAGTTGTTTCTTTTTTAAACACTTCACTATTAATGGAAAGTTAGGTTGTTCACATTTTTCACTGTTTCAAGAAATGCTGTAGTTAAACTCCTACTACTTGTGTTTTTGTGGATATATGCTGAATTAGTCCATTTTCATGCTGCTCATAAAGACATATCTGAGACTCAGTAATTTACAAAAGAAAGAGGTTTCATGGACTTACATTTCCACATGGCTGGGGAGGCCTTACAATCATGGCAAAAGGCAAGGAGGAGCAAGTCACATCTTATGTGGATGGCAGCAGGCAAAGAGAGAGCTTGTGCAGGGAAACTCTTGTTTTTAAAACCATCAGATCTTATGAGACTCATTTACTATCATGAGAACAGGGCAGGAAGGACCCACCCCCATAATCCAGTCACCTCCCACTGGGCTCCTCCCATGACATGTGGGAATTGTGGGAGTTACAATTCAAGATGAGATTTGGGTGTGGACACAGCCAAACCATGTCATATCCTAATAGAATCCTAGAATTGTGATAAATGGTTAAAGGGTATTTGTATTTATATTGAGATGGATATTGCCAAAATAACCTTTGCAAAGTTTGTACCATTTATAAGTCCACAGATAAGAGTGTGAGAGTACTATTCCCTACACCCTTGTAAAAACTTGGTATTATCAAACTTTTGAATTTCCACCCATCTGATGAATAAAAATTAGTACTTCACTTAAAAAAATTGTATTTTCCTCATTCTTAGCAATGTCAGGAATCTTTTCATGTGTTTATCAGGCATTTAAATGTATTTCCTGTGAATTTCCTGTTCACTAGTTTTTTGTCCTTTTCCTATTAACTTGGAGAGTTCTCATTAATTATTTCTTTATTTTACATGCTGTAAAACTTCCAAGTCTGTCAGCTGTCTTTTAACTCTGCTTAGAAATTTCATATTTTTATTTTATACAATTGAATAATCCTTTACTTTGTGACTTCTGGGGATGTTGTGTCTTGCTTTGGATGTGTCATTATCAGATGAGAAATATGTATTTATGATAGGATATTTGACAAAATTCCTATCAGGATTTGATGTAACGAAAACATCAGTTTCTCTCAAACAACTTCTATGCTTTTTTGTCTTGGTTGTTAGGAAACTCAGTTAAATTGATGATTCAAGTTTGATAACTATCTTACTTTTTAAGCAATGCAATGGATAACACACATTGTCAGTGTTAAACGGTGGTTACAAACCTGAAAACCGAGACTGGGGATAAGCTGGGCACTATGAAAAGCTAACTTCCAAATCAAAATCTATGGCATAGAAATATGACATCAGGAGACCCTAAATATGAATGGATCAGCTTTGAGAATTTGAGTTTGTGACAAACTTGATCAGCAGTACAAGGGCGTTGGTGGGAAGCAAGGCCTGGAAATAAGGATGGATGCATGAAATCTAGGGCAGTCTGTAGCCATATGTCCTGAACCTGTGAGCTCACAACTTCTCCAGGCTCACAATCCTTTATCCACAATTCAGAAACCCAAAAAGCTCTAAAAACCCAGGCTTAAAAAAATTTTATTTGTCAAAATCTGACCTAAATGGTTGTGAGACCACTTAAAGTCTTTATTCTACTTAGTTTTAAAATTCACACATTTTGTGGTATAAATAACAATGTGGTTGATTTTACATTGTTGCTCCTGGCCCTACTGGAGGGTATTGTGTAATATATGGTATATGTATCTCTTAACCTTTCTGGAATAAAAAACTTGTAAATTCTGAAACATATCTGCTCTCAAGGGTTTTTCCTAAGAAATTGTAGACTTGTAATAAATATCTTACCTGAAGGCCCAGGCAGAAATAGTTCCCTTCTTGCCTCTTTATGGTTTCTGATTTGACTTTCTAACATTATTTTTAATGATTCTGTTGCATATGCATTTTTAGTATGAGCTCTCAATTTTTTTGGCAATAGAGGTCCCCTAAAAGGATCCACACTAATCCTTGCCCTTATGTAGTACCATCCTATATTAAGTCAGAGCTGCTGTGTGTGCCCATATAGAATATGGACAGATGTGAAGATGTTAGACTTTGGAGGCTAGGTTATAAAAGGCATTTCAGCTTCTCCCTTGATCTCTTGAATCTCTCTGCTTCTGGGGGAAGCCAGCTGCTATGTGGTGAAGACACACAGAGCTGCAAGGAGAGGCCCAAAAGGAGAGGAGCAAATTTGCCAGCCACATGAGCAAGACATCTCGAAGTGGATCCTTCAGCCCCATTCAAGCCTTCAGATGATTGTAGTCCTTACATACACCTTGACTGCAAAGTTATGAGACACCCTGAGTCACAACTGCCCAACTAAGCCTCCCCCATATACATGAGCCCCAGAAATTATGAGAATAATATATGACTATTATCCTTTTAGACACTAAGCTTTTAGGTGATTTGTTATGCAGAAATAGATAACTAAAACACTGAGTAATAACTAATAAATAATGGATTAATTAAAAAGTCTACAGTTTGGAAACTGTTTTCTTTTTTTTTTTTTTTTTTTTTTTTCTTTTTTTTTTTTTTGAGACGGAGTCTCGCTGTGTCTCCCAGGTTGGAGTGCGGTGGTGCGATCTCGGCTCACTGCAAGCTCCGCCTCCCGGGTTCACGCCATTCTCCTGCCTCAGCCTCCCAAGTAGCTGGGACTACAGGCGCCCGCCAACACGCCCGGCTAATTTTTTGTAATTTTAGTAGAAACGGGGTTTCACCGTGTTAGCCAAGATGGTCTCGATCTCCTGACCTCGTGATCCGCCCGTCTCGGCCTCCCAAAGTGCTAGGATTACAGGCGTGAGCCACCGCGCCCGGCCTGGAAACTGTTTTCTATGGAGCCCCAAAACTAATAGATTTAGTGTGTTATTTAATTTCGGAATTTTATTTCCGGCATAATTTGCATATTGACTTAATCTGGTATTTTATGTATTTAATATTTTGCCCCTTTTTTCCCCTTCTCTGTCTCATAGAACTGCTGTTATAGTCAAATTTTTATAAAACCTCTTCTTTTGGGACCGTTCTGATTAGGGTTCAGAAATAGTTTTGTATTGACTACTTATTACTGTGTAACAAGCTACCCCAACACTCAGTGTTTTAAGACAATGACAATTTACTGTATCTCGTGACTCTGCAGATTGACTGGGCAGTTCTTCTCCTGGTCTTGCTCAGATTCCCTCACAGAGCTGGTTCTACTGGAGCTGGAGAGTCTAAGATGGTCTCACCATCATGTTTGGGACCTTGACAGGGATGATTGCAAAGGTAGGACCTCCTTCTTCACAGAGTCTTTCCTTGGCATTTAACCCCAAGATTTTTTCCATGGTGGCTGGGTCCTAACAGAGCAAAGGTAGAAGCTCTAAGGAGTCTTGAGGTCGAAGGTCTGGAACTTTCACAGTGTCACCTCTATTACATTCTAAAGGTCAAAGCAAGTTACAAAGCCAGCCCAGATTCAAAGGGATGAGGAAAAAGTCTCACCTTTTCATCAGAGAAATAGCAATGTCACACTGAAAAAGGGGCACAGGCACAGGGAGAAGTGATTCATTGAGGCACATTATTATAATGATAAACCACAAGCTTTATTAAGAGAGACATAAATCCTAAATTAAGATTCTGGTAGCTTGAATTCCTCAACACAGGGCCAGAAGATTCACAATGATTAAATTCATCAAACACACACATATTGAGAATCTACTATGTGCTGGCTCTAGAAAAACAAATTATATAATTCCTTGCTTGAAGCAAGAAACATACTTATTCCCCTAGTTTCTTTAAATGCAGTTCATTAGGATCAGAAAATGAGGGTTCTACATCAACAAAGCAACAGATATTTCTGGAGTGCTTTCTGTGCTTAGAATTCTACTATTTATGCCTGAGGTACTTTGCTAGGAGATGAATGTGGCGGCTTCTGAGAGATACTGATGCTCTCTGCAGATGTGTCTGTGGATCACACACGCTTGGCCATAACATCTGCCCTCAGGGTGTTTGATAGGGCATTGGAGTCCCATTGGGCTCCACCTGCCTTTCCTCTTACACATTTTCCCATATGGCAAAGATGCCAGAAGTGAACTCTCATGGCTTAAAATAATTGGAGTAGGTGTCAGAGGGAGGTTATGGAATTGTCTGCCTGTACTTTATGAATAGAACAAAGTGTTGAGCATTAGATTACAGAGACCTGAGTGAGACATAAGTCATTAAATCATAGAGCTGAGAGAAAAAATGCAAGTTGTCTGGCCATCCCTCTCATTTAAATGATAAGAAAATTGAGACTCAGGGACATTAAATGACATTAAAATATCTATTTAGCAGCAGTCCTGAAACTACAACCTAGGAATTATGATTTGCTCTATGGTGTTATTTCAACTAGTTCTTACCATCTTAAAGTCTTATCTTCTCAAAGAAGAGAAATATCTAAGCCTCACTGAGATTTAACTTAGTATGTGCCAAGCAGTGTGCTAAACTTGGAGTTTCTCAAAGAATCCTCAACCAGAGGAGTGGGTGTTGTTAGTATTCCTACTTACAGGGAAGGAGAGCTTTAGTAACTTTCCCAAACTCCCAATAATATTTTCAGAGGCAAGTTTTCACCTAGGTGTTCTTACTCAAGAGTCTGTGCTCTGAATCATTGTGCCAGTCCTACTCTACGCATGAGGGTGATAACACTGAAGAACCCAGAGGAGGCTGGGAGCCTGCTGAGGTTCCCTGAAAAGTTTTCAGGTTCCAAGTGGGGAGCGCTAGAGAGAGGGGACATGCACCCCTGGGGGCAGAACACAGCCTGGCTCATGGTGGAAGCTTAGGCTGGGTTTATTGAGTGAATGTTCAAATACCCCAGCTTACTGATGGACCAACAAGTCAGTAGAGTATGGATTATGAATAGAATCTTTTCTTTCTTTTCTTCTTTCTTTCTCTCTCTCTCTTTCTTTCTTTTCTTTCTTTCTTTTTTTCTTCCCTCCCTCCCTCCCTTCCTCCTCTCTCTCTTTCTTTCCCTCCCTCCCTTCCTTCTCTCTTTCTTCCTTTCCCTCCCTCCCTCCTTTCTTTCTTTCTCTTTCTTTCTTTCTTTCCTTTCTTTCTTTCCTTCTCTCTCTCTCTTTCTTTTTCCCTCCCTCCCTCCCTTCTCCCTTCCTTCCTTCCTTTTTTTCTCTCTTTCTTTCTTCCTCCCAGGCTGGAGTGCAGTGGTGCAATCTCGACTCACTACAATCTCTGCCTCCTGGGTTCAAGTGATTCTCCTGCCTCAGCCTCCCAGGTAGCTGGGGTTACAGGCACCCACCACCATGACCGACTATGAATAGAATTTTTCTTTTGCACTGACAGATATTGCTGATAACAATCTTGTCCTGAATGCATTAAAATCCAGCCATTCTATGGCACACATAATAGATCCTTTTTTCGTAGTCTACTTCAGAAATAATTAGATTTGTGAGCCATTCATTCATTCATTCATTGTTTCATTCAATAAATATTTTTGAACATGAGTTGTGTGCAAGAAGACATTGTACTAGGCACTAAGCCACTTCAGGGCTACCTTAGAGGCTGTTTCTACTTTCCTTGTAGCTCAGATTGTGTCATCCTATTTAAGATGGCTCCTGGTGCTTTCTTCTTTTTCTTTCTTGAGGTGACAAGATTTGCACATTCTTATTTAAGTTCACAGCAGAAGTAAAATTAGAAAGTCATATGTCTCACATGATTTTAGATCTGGCATTTTTTTAAGGGGATCCCAGAAAGAAGGAGCATAAATCTGCCCTTGGCCAATTTGAATTCAAAATACTTGTTTTATTAGAGGCTAACTGATGTAACAAAGCCACGGATATATAATGGCTAACACATAAAATAAGTTTATTTCTTGTTCACATACAATTCTAAATGGGTTTTTCTGGTAGAGAGGTGAATCTCCTCCAAGTGATAATTGGGACACCCAGTTCCTCTCAAAGTTGTCACACATGTCCACATCAAGCAGCAGAAGGAGGAAGAGCATGGACGGTCATACATGTGAAGTTTTTATGGGCTTGACATGGAAGTGGCATACATGTTTCTAATTACATTCCTTTGGCGAGAACTCAATCACATCGTCAGAGTCTAATTGTGAGGGAGCTTGGAAAATGTACACCACCATATTCCCAGAAAAGAGGCAATCGTTTGATGAACAGCTGGCCAGTATCTGTCAAAGTGTTTATATACAACACCACACACACACACACACACACACACACACACACACACACACACACACACGGGATCCTGTGAATTACAATATTTATTTGAAAAGAAGAGAAAGGACTGTAAAATCTTTGAGCTTATTTCACTTCTGTCTTAATACACTAACCCGCTTTTAACCTACCCATTTCCTTGAATTTCACGTACTTAGAAATTTAAGCTTTTCATTTCATAAAATTAAAAAATTACATTAGCAGGTTTCTTTCGAAATCACGTTCAGACTTTTTGTCTTATAAATGAGAAATGAGGTCAGAGAGGTTAAAATAATTTGCCTAAGATCCCACGATTGATAAAGCTAAGACTTCCAGAGGTTTCTTGATTTTTTCCTTTATCTTAATTTGAAATAATATCAATAACATATGCTCAAACCGTTGTTACCTGTTTTATATTTTAACCTTACACAAAACAATTTTTTCAAATTCATTTTGTAGAAAGTCTGCTGCGATTATTTTTTTTTCATGGCTAAAGAAGTTCTTACTATAACCTTTAGATGGCACAAGTTAGCTAATCCAAGGCTTTTTTGTAGCTACAGTAATTATAGGAGGTTAAAGAAAAGTTTCTGGAAAACTGGAGCACTGAATAATAATTTAGATAAAGTAGGGATGTAATCAGCAAAATTTCCTTGCATTTAGAATCATTATTCTGAATGATATTTTATATACAAGAGGCAAATGTTTAGAAGATTTTTCGGAGGTCCTCTAATTGTGCCAATGTCAAGAATAATTAGAAATAAATTACTCTTGGGATAGATTTTTGGGTACAAATTGGAATTGGAGAAGCTTTTCCAAAGTGGATAGAATATAAGTCTGGGAGATGGGAGGCCTCTGTTTTCCACAAGTCCCCAAATACACAGGACAAGTTCTCTCTCCACTGGCTTATGCATGCTACTTATTGCAGCTCCTCATTTGCTAATTATTTATCTCACCTGGGTGTTCTGAAGACCTATATGACAATGACTGAAAAGCTTTTTATGTACCTCTGTAGGACAGGGCTACAGCACAATACTGTGCGCTTATTAGGGCTACAGGAATTGTTTGTAGAATTGAATTCTCCCACTTGATTTTCTTTTTCTCATTCCTGTGCCTTGGAGGAATGCGAAAAAGTAAATCCTAGGTGTTAATGAGAAATGGTATTTACCCAGTGCCTCTTATGTTGCCCCACCCTCTTATAGATGGTGTGAGGAAATCTGCTGTTTCCTGAAATGTAGTTCGGTTCTGAAGACAATAATTAGCTAAGGAAAAAAAATCATACACAGAAGAGGCAATATAAAACCAAAACACTGAGTGATTGTATGCACAGTTAGTGCTTTTGTTGTGAGCATGAGCAAACAGTTGTCATATACACCAAAGAAAACAAAAATGCATTGAATTGAGGAAGGAGATAGTAAGTGTTCCTTTGGTATTCACTTAGAATGTGCTCTTTGTCCTCACTGTGTCTAATTTTCAAATTTCTATGATTAATGAGTGTTGGAATCTGAATTAGAGTTTGAATATGCTAACTTCCTTTTTCCTGACAATGCCTGTTTCCAGGTTTATGTAACAATGCGAAGGAGGCAAAGCAAATCGATGGTGTTCCTTGGCTGTGCATGGTAGGTCCTTTCTTATTTTGGGTGACATTCCCATCCTCAGCTCACTCCCAGAAGTCAAAGTCTTCTTGTTCTTTTCGTATAATTCCTGACAAAACCCACTCTCTCAACCTTCATAATAAGGCATATGGGTCTGATGCTGGCCTCGACTGTTCCAGATATCCAGCAGGTTTTCAATTTTTTTTTCTCCTCTTTTCATAGGTGTTGAAGCAGGTTTTTAATTTTAACTGGTCAACTGGTCTAAACCACTTCCTAAGCCAAAGGTCTACAGATGTACTATTTTTGTAAAAATGTATGCGTCATCATTATAAAAATGACATATAAATAAGTACATCCCACATTCCATCTCCTAAAGATAACCACTACAAACACTTTGGTGAAAATTCTTCCTATGTGTATATACATGCATACATATGCACAAAGACGGGATATGAGGTGTTGCTGGTAAAATTGAAGCCCTCTGTCAGGTAGCCTATCCTAACAACTATGTAACTTGTTTTGCCTAATGGTAAGACAGTTTGCATAAGCGTTCAGAAACTTAAAATACATTGTATTATACAATTATCTTCCGTGATTTAATGATTGTCTGTCTTAAATATTGTGAAATACAAATGGTTATTCCTGATGATTTTTATATTGGAATATAAATTGTCAGGACTAGAAAGTTTATTCGTATTTTGGCACATATTCCTGCACAGTTTTTGGTGGAAGAGAACAGAGCACTTGCATTTTTGCCTTTAGGTCCTCACAAGGAGAAGTAGCAAAGTATGATTCCTGTTGATTGCAGGAGGGAAGAGGATTGATAGATGTTGGTTATAAGTCAGTGATGAAGTGACTGGTTCACTTTATCAGTCACGAAACATCCTGGTTCTAATCTAATCTAATCTAATCATATTAGGTCTCCTAGAACAAAAGTTTGTTATCAAGGAAGATTATGGCTTCACTATACTACTATTAAATTTCAAAACTTTATTTAAATTTTTGTATGGAAATATCCTCTGTAGGAGGTAGAATTCTGTATATCTGGTCTCTTGAATACTTTTCTCCCACTTCAAATACCTGACCGTTATTTTTGTCTTTCAGGTTTAGAATTTTTCCCCTCTCTTGTCTTTATTCTAATCTAGACCCACATATTTGTTCTCCTTTTTTCAACTCTGCAGAGTAAGAATTTTCATCTAAGTTAAACAATTAGTAATTAGTAATGTGATTAACATACTGCCCAACACTGTGAAGGTTACGAGAAGAGGTAGTGCTGCTTAGTGGTTTAGCACTTGGGTTTTGGACTCAGGTTGCCTAGGTTTGTACACTGGCTTTACTATTCATTAACTATGTGAACATGGGCAATTTCACTTCTGTGAAGTGAAGATGACAGTAAAAGAGGTTCCATCAAAGATCGTTGATATAATTCATTGAGATAATCTTGTAAACCACTGAGCCCAGTTCCTGGTACATAATGAAGAGACAATAGTTGGTGTTATTTTTATTTATTATTTACTTTATTAATTATTACCAAAGGTCATTCAACATGAAGTCTGTCCTAAACAGATTTACAGTCTAGCTGAATTAATATTTATATACGAGCCACAAAGAATAGAATAAAAATAATTAAGTGATATAGATTATGATATTGGCAATAAGACCTTTAACTAAGGAGGAATTCATGGAGGATGCAGAGATTTAGCTGAGCCTTGAAAGGTAGATGGGGTTCGGGTATGCAAAAAAGGAAGGGAGACAAGATTCCCACGTGCAGACAATGTGTATTACGGTTGGTTTTTCCTGAGCATCAAGAGACTTGGGATTCTTCCATATTTTCTAAAGAAGGTGGTTCTAGGGCCAGGTTCTGGCAAGACCAGGAACACTGTTGCTTCAGAGCCCCAGGGTTTGGTGAATTTGTTCTGTGGGGATTAGTAGAGTAGATGAATGAGTAACAGAAATGGTAATTAAGCAATATGATAGGACAGACTATGGCATAACAGCGATTAATGGGATGCCTCAGGTGAGCATAGAGGCACAAGGCAGAACTGAGAGCTCTTGGTATCCAGAGAAGTGTCATTAATCAGCATTATCTCATGCTTGAGAGTGGTTTTATTGAAATTATAAAATAGGTACTTAAAATAACATTAAAAGCACAATTTTAAACCTGCACAATTGATTTTAGTGAAGTACTATGCCAGAGAAAAATTTCAACCTTCCAGAGGACTGTACCCCTAGAAAAAGAAAAAGAAAGCTGTGCTCCTCAAAGCTGAAAGTAGACCATTGACACAGTTTTGCTCTGCCAACTTTACCTTCTTAAAATTGTTCTTTTCATTGTAAACCACAGTAGAGACCAGCACAAACAGAAGTGAAATCTTGGCAGTGCTTCTTTCTGCCTCATGTGCCTTGTAATGTCTCCCAAGCTCTCAGCCAAGGTTGGCTATTTCCTCCACATCAAATTGCAAGGAAGTGTGTAAAGGAAGAGGTTCTGGACAACATGCAAGCATCTGTTGAATTTGGTACAATCTATTGCATCTACAGATCAAAGAGAAAACATGAGGTTTGGGATTTGATGGTCGGGGAAAGCGATTAGGTCTCTCACCTTGAGCCGCTATGATGGGTTCATCCCAGTAGGGATGTAGTTCAGTATCAAGCACTTTAAATCAAGGGATTATACAAGAGGTCAACATCTAGTCAGGTACAGGTTGCTAGTTGGGTATCCTGCGATTCAGAGATGAGTTTGAGTTTTGGAGAAGGCCTTTGCAAACTCAGATTGGAAACCTAAGGGCAGGGAAAGCAACATAGTCCAGAGCTGATGGACCTGACATGCCCAGGAGAGCTTGGTGTCATGCCTAGAATACCTAGTAAGGCTTCCTCCTTCACCTACCCACTTCCATTATCAGCGCCCCACCCCCCCACCTAAACTTGGTTCCCCTAAAAGGACTCTGATACTGATTCATCAGAATTAATTAAATAAGTGGGTACCTCCTTTCTTTGTGTATTAGAAAAAAAAAGAGTTGTGACTTCATACTCAACTAAAACAAGATGAAACAACACAAAACGAAGACCATTTGCCTTTTTTTCCTGCAAAAATCCTGCTCTAGTCATATTTAGATTACTGCCTCATTAGAATTGCACATTGTTTTTTTGGCTTTAATCTTGCCTCAGCCCTGAGAGTAGGTTGCATGGTTATCCCCTGAAAGATAGGTCCAACTACAACATGTGAATGTGAACCTTATTTGGAAAAAAGGTTTTTGCAGATGTAATTAAGTTGAGGATCTTAAGATGAAATCATCCTGGATTAGTATGGGCCCTAACTCCAATGACAAGTGTCCTTATAGAAGAAGAGAAGGGGAGAAGACACAGATAAGAAGGAGGTCTAAAGAACAAGGCAGAGAATAGGAGTGATTGGCACTTACAAGCCAAGGAATTCCAAGGATTACCAGCAATCACTAGGAGCTAGAAGAGAAGCATGGAATGGATTTTCCCTTGGAGCCTCCAGAAGAAATCAAATCTTGCTGATAGCTTGATGTTAAACTTGTGGCTCCAAAAACTGTGAGAGAATACATTTCTGTTATTTTAAGCCACCATGTTTGTGATCATTTCTATGGCAGCCACAGAAAATACAACCTTGTAGAGCCTACATCAAGGAACAGTTTTAGTTGAAGGGGCTCGGAAACTTGCTAACTTGCTGACCTTAGTACCCAGGGATGATCCTCTACAGTTCAATCCAGATTTTGGGATTTCTGGAGTTAAGGGAGGAGAAACCTTTGACGTGGGTGGGATGGATCACTCTCCTAGTTTCATTGCAGACCATGCTATGATACTGTTGTTTTTCTGAAATGAGTGGAAGCCTTTTATTGTACAACTCATGCCAACCAGCTTGGTATGATACTTGACAAATTAAATGAGTTTAAATGCTTTAATGGACAGCTAAAATACCATCTTAAAATGTAAAGTTGTTAACCATCTGCTAAAAAGTACAATTCTGAGAACCACAGATAAGTACCCTGAGCTCTGGTTTCATTAATTTAATCATTAAATATACAATGAGCACATTCATGTTCTCTGTCTTTCTGGGATTTACATTCTGTGAAGTCACTGGATTCAGAACAGTAGACTTCATTTGACTTGGTTTACTCTTTCTTTGTTCCTCTCAGTTGATATAAAGATCCAGACTTGCAAAATGGATAAGAAAGAGGATGATGATTTGCTTTACACAAGGATCCTTTGCTTTATAAAAGAATTAAATGTATGGTTCATCCATTCAGCAAGTATTTATTGAGAATCTGTGTGGCAGGTGCAGTTCCATATCCTGAGGATACAGGAATGAACAAGGCACAGTTCCTATCCTCATGGAGCTTACTTTCTAATAGGAAAGACAGGTGCTGAGCAGATAAACAATCATATAAATTAATAAACATACTATGATATCAGACAATATTATGTAATATGAAGAAGTTCCTCCTCCCCCAATGCCAAGACATATTTTGACGGGAATTTTTTTTTTATCTTTTCTGATTATTTTTTAACAAACCTTGGTTTTTCAGAAGGCAGCAGTCTCCTAGTTGGTCTCCTAGTTTCTACTCTTGAACCACCTCAAATCTGTTCTTCATCCAGCAGCCATAAACAAGGTGATGTCCCCTCACATCCCCTGTTTTGTTCTTCACTTAGAAAGGAATCCAAATTTCTACAAGGTCTTGTGCTATCTGTCCCCCACATACATCTACCCTTGTTTCTTGCCACTGGCCCTATGGTCACTTGTTCAGCCGTGTTTGTCTTTCCCTCAGTTCCTTCAGGACACACATGTAGCCTCCTCTGCTTTTCATGTTTTTCACTCCTCTCCCCCTTCAATAGGTCCTTCTTGCTATCCCCCATCACATAAATCTATCACAGCATCTATCACAGATTGGAAATGTACACACACACACACACACATTTGCACACTAGTTCTCCCTTTTTGGTGGTTTTGCTTTCTGTGGTTTCAGTTACCTGCAGTCAACTGTGCTCTGAAAATATTAAATGAGAAATTCCAGAAATAAACTGTTCACAAGTTTTACATTGTGTGCCATTTTGAGTAGTATGATAAAATCTCTCGCCATCCTGCTCCAACCTGCTTGGAATGTGAATCATCCTTTCGTCCAGCGGATCTACGCTGTCTGCATTCCTCATCTGTTAGTCACTTAGTAGCCATCTAGGTAATCAGATTGGCAGATAAGAAGAAGAAGGGTAAGTATAGTACAATACGATATTTGAGAGGGAGAGACAGAGACTACATTTACATTACTTGTGTTATGGTATATTGTTCTAGTTGTTCTATTTGATTATTAGTTATTGTTGTTAACTCTTACCGTGCCTTATTTATAAATTAAACTGTATCATAGATATGTACATACAGGAAAAAAACCCATAGTATATCTAGGGTTCAGTACTATCTGTGGTTTTAGGCATTCACAGGAGGTCCTGGGACTACTGTCTATTTATTTGCTTGGTACTTGCTCCCTGCAAGTCTTCTGATTTTACTAATCTGAAACTCCAGGAGGGGATGGGATCACAGCTGTGTACTTAGAACCTAGCCTGGCACTTGACACATAGAAACTGTAGGCAGACATTTGTTGAATGACTTAAAAAGAAAAAAAGAAAATGTGCTAGTGAGTGAGGACCAAATAACTTTTAAGAAATTAATCAATTTCAAAGACCAAGTTACCTAAATTATTCTTACATTAAATTGTATTGCTTTGTAAGTTTATTATTTTCCAGTCCTTTTGTGCCTACAGTTGTAGTCTCAGAAAGGAGAAAGTTTACTGGAATCAGGTGAATTGTGGCCACAGAAATACTTTCATGTTCCTTTCCAGCACAAATTTGTTGGTTAACAAATAGAAGGAAGGCATTTAATAAATATGACTAGCTGTTGGTTGTGTATATCCTCAATGAAAGAGAAGATGCTGAGATAGTTCTTCAACATATTCTAGAAAGCAGCTCCCTAATTTGTGGGCAGTCACTTTACCAATGACCTTTTTGCACTAAAGGTTACTGTCCCCTTCTTTAACCAGGCAGTTTCATCTTCCTTCCGACTATGGAAAGCTTGGGTGCTTTTGTTAGTGCTATTTGAGGGAGGAGGTACCCACAAAGTCAGTTCCTGTCTGTGGCAAGTTGAAGTTAGAGATCACTGTTGTTTGGTGTCCAATGGGTGACAATGCCAAAATTCAGAAATAGCTGGCAAGGTCCCTGCCTCCTAGTGGGAGCCTAGAGGCTGGTGGCTTGGTGTTCTAGCTTCACCAAGCTAGAGTTCAGCTCCATTATACATCAAGGAGGATTTTGTGGTCTGATCTGGAAACCTAATATCCCCTCATGACATTATTTTAAAGGGAGAATGCAACCAGAGTGCCAGATAATAAACCTTTAAGGAAATTTTTGGAACTTAATGCCTCCTTAAAATAAGACAGTTTCACTTTTTAAAAATTCCCTGGAGAGAATCAGAAAACTTTTTTTTTGAATTATTGGGCAAAATCTAATATTTAGCCAAGGGCAATTGATTTTTATATTTTCTAAATTTTCTATAATGAATATATACTTTTTATTAAAATTTGTTTTTAGGAGAAAGGAAAGACATTACAAGGAAAAGGAAGGCCATTACAGGGAATATAATAACATAAATATAATAAATTATATAAGGGCCCATTGCAGTGGAGGCAAGGGTGGGAAATGTGCACGCTGCAAGGAGCGACTCACATGTGATACTGAAAATCATTGGTGATGCCCTCAGCCTCAGCCTGAAAAGGTATGGACACAAATGAACAGATTAGCAACCCAGCTTACACTGATGTGGTTTCTTGAACCTCAGCAATAATCTTTCCTCTTGGAAGTGACCCACTGGACAATGCAGAAGGTGGCCAGGGAATGTATTTGCAATCAGGCTCTGCCCTGGACTCATTTTACCCTCTTCATTTCTGTTCCGCCACTGAAGCTGCTGAGTACAGATGCTGTCATTTTACACTAGGGGTCCTCTTTTTCCATCATCTCTTCTAGACATTCAGAGGATTAATAGTGAGTCAGATAAAATCTTTTGAGGAACCTGCTAGTTTATAAATGAAAAAGAATTAAAACTATCTCTAATAGTTTGCATTCCTACAGCACTTTATAATTATCAAGTATTTTTGAAATTACAAATTTAATGTACAATACATATAACATAAAAGTTACCACTTTAACCATTTTTAAGCATATAGTTCAGTAGTATGAAGTACATTCACATTGTTGGCAACCATCACCACCATCCATCTCTAGAACTCTTATTGTCTTACCAAATTGTAACTTTGTACCCATTAAGCAAATCTACCAAGTGTTTTCTTACACATTATTTCATGTGCTCTTCTTGATATCCCTGAAAGTGGGAGAGAAGATATTATTAGCTCAGTAGAGCACAGTGGTTAGTGGGGCAGGCGCTGGAATAAGACTAGCTGGTTTAAACCTTGATCATCAAGTATTGTTAACAATAGAACCTATCTTGCCAGGTTGTTGTGAGGATTACATGAGATCATTCATAAGGTGTTTAGAACATAGCTATAATCATCCCCATTTCGCAGATAAGAAAAGTAAGACTAAGAGACCTTGAACATTTGCCAAAACTCACAGAATTAAGAAATGCTAGCCGGGTGTGGTGGCTCATGCCTGTAATCCCAGCACTTTGGGAGGCTGAGGTGGGCAGATTACGAGGTCAGAAGTTGGAGACTAGCCTGGCCAACATAGTGAAACCCTGTCTCTACTAAAAATACAAAAATTAGCTGGGCATGGGGGCGTGCGCCTGTAGTCCCAGCTACTCAGGAGGCTAAGGCAGGAGAATCACTTGAACATGGGAGGCAGAGGTTGTGCTGAGCCGAGATACCACTGCACTCCAGCCTGGGCAACAGAGCAAGACACTGTCTCAAAAAAAAAAAAAAAAAAAAAAAGCAAGTGGGAACCTGAATTGTGGTTGATTCAGTGTTCTTTCCTTTATACCCGTTAATAATTAATTAAGTCCCTGCTCAATACTGCCCACAGAAACACTTTTGTGTTCCTCAAAAACATGTAAAAATCTAGATTTTAGGCTAGCAAAAGGAGGCGATTTCACTTAAATATGTTTTGTGTTTTTGACTTCAGAGTCAAGGCCTTGCAAATTTCCTTATCAGCCCTGACATCCCTTGGGAGGTGCTGACAGCACTGACCTCAAGGCATGCTGTGAACCCAGGAGAGCGTGAGCTGGGGATGGGGAGATTACAAGAAGGTAGATGAAGTCAAGCAGGAGTGACAGAAATTTGGTCCAGCTCCAAGCTGGTATTGGAGGGCCAAGGGGAGCCTCCTTCAGGAGGATTGGCATAGGAAATAATTTTAAATTGCAGAATAGAAATGCTGATGGAACAAGGCAAAGCAGGCTTATGCCAGGATGAGGAATAGGGTAGGATCCAGGCCCAAGGCATAAGTTTGCAGAGATGTGTGTGTGTGTGTGTGTGTGTGTGTGTGTGTGTGTATGTGTGTATGTATGTATGTATGTATGTATCTGTGTGTACCTGATCAGGTACCTGGGATATAAGGCAGGAGTCTCTCCTCACCCTCCTGCCCCTCTCTTTATACTAGTGTCTGGGGATATGAGAAAAACAGAGGAACTTCTCCACCATTACCAGAGGCTGAGTAGAAGGGGGCAGAAAGGTGATCTGATCACTCTCTAGTTCAGAGGTTGGTGAGGATGAGAAAGAAAGGCTGCTTTTGATAGCCTTGTGAAATACCCAAGCTTTGGCTCTGAGGCATTAGAGTTCTACCAATTATTTCCAAATTCCTAGGGTTTAGGTATTTAAAGCTCTTGGTCAGGGATTACAGGAATGAAGTGGGGTGGTGTTTATATAGCTGAATGCTCCCTCCAGAGCTGGGATGAGGCTAGGACAGGAGAGGAGATGACACAGGTAAGACTTGCAAGGTGAGCTACATATTTCCCTACCCATGTCTCATTGTTTTCCCTCAGAAATCATCTTCATAAACTACTTCTTTCTTTTTCATTTTCTTTCTTTCTTTTTTTTTGAGAGGGTGTCTAGCTCTGTCACCCAGGCTGGAGTACAGTGGCGTGATCTCCACTCACTGCAACCTCCGCCTCCCAGGTTCAAGCAATTCTCTCTGCCTCAGCCTCTCAAGTAGCTGGGATTACAGGTGCCTGCCACCATGCCTGGCTAGTTTTTGTATTTTTAGTAAAGATGGTGTTTCTCCATGTTGGCCAGGCTGGTCTTGAATTTCTGACCTCAGGTGATCCTCTTGCCTCGGCCTCCCAAAGTTCTGGGATTACAGGCATGAGCCACAGGGCCCGGCCTACCTCCTTATTTTCTGTAGTATTAACCTGTTTTTCTCTGTGGCACATTTATTTTTGCATATAAGCATGTTCAATATTCTCAAATAATATGAAACAAACAAAGTCAACAAAATAACCCCTCATCCTTGGCTCCCCATCTTCTTTAAAGTTGCTGTTCGTTATTCTTTTCTCCTGTATGGTCACACTTCTTGAAAGAGTTGTCTCCATTTTCCAGTGCCCTTCCTCACTTCTGAGTCTCACCTCAGTCCACTATAACCTAGCCTCTTACCTTCCCCTCCATTGAAACTGCTACTGCAAATTGCAAATGTTCTCCACAATCCCAAATTTCATGGCCGTTTTTCTCTTTTTTTGATGATAATGACCGGGCTTGTGTTTTTCACTGCTCTATCCTCATTACCCACTAGCACATGCCTGGCACATAGTTGGTGCTCAATAAATATTTTTTGAATTGAATTGATCTCTCTGTGGTGTGTGACACTTTACCACTGAAGGGGATTAGACTATGCCAACCCAAAATATACCAGTTTGGCACAGGGATCATTTTCAGCTGAAGAAAATGGAGAATCAACAGATGCAAAATGAAGTCCTTCTAGAGTTCCCATTATCTGACTAAAAGCAGAAACTTCTGAGAATTGAGGATTGCCATAAATCCCCTTTCTTGGGCAAATTTTATGACTGTGAGGAAGACGGCAAGTTGGCACCAAGATGGACCTGCACAAACAAAGCTTGAAAAGATAGCCCTTATTTTCCATTAGTTTTCTCTATATATTTACCTTCCCAGTTTGCAGCCCTTAGAAGCCTAAAAACTTTCTTCCTTTGTCTTGTGCCATCTCTGCAATTTATCTTTCTTGTTGTTGTTAAAAACGGTATAGAAACTCTCAGACCTATTTGCTTCTTCGTTCTTCACTTTTTTCGTAGGAAGATCCCTGTGTCATATAAAAGCTACACATCAAATACAATTCATATGCTTTTTCTCTCCCGTTTGTCTTTCACCAGTTTAATTTGTAAATAAGTTGGGCATGGTGGCACGTAGAGATGGGGTTTCACCACATTGGCCAGGCTGATCTCGAACTCCTGACCTCAAGTGATCTACCTGCCTCACCCTCCCAAAGTGCTGGGATTACAGGCATGAGCCACTGTGTCGGGCCTCTCAGGCTTCTTTTTAATCTCTTCCCTTGGCTTGTTCCCTAAAGGTCAGTAGACTACAGGGTCTGTTTTTTGACCTCTGCTTTTCCCAGTTTGTAGACTTTCTCTGGATAATCGGATCAAAACCCATGGCTTCAGCTATCTGCTCTGAGATCATTATCTTCCAAATCTATATCTGCAGCTCAGACCCTATAGTCCAATTATGTGATAGAAATCTCCAGTTCGATGCCTGCCATGTACCTCAAACTGAACATATTCAGAACTGAACTCATCATCTGCCCCCCTCAACCTGCTCCTCCTGTAAGTGATGGCTCAGTGAATAACACCCACCATGCACCCAGTTGTCCAAATCAGAAACCTGCAGCTGTGTTTCCTTCTCCCTCATCTCTCACATCCAGTAAGTCATGGAATCCTGACAATTGTGCCTCCTTAATGGCTCTCAGACCCATCTCTTTTTCTCTAACACCACTGCCATTTCCCAAGTCCAGGCCACCATTGTCTCTCCTCTCCATTATTGCACTGGCCTCCTCACTGCTCTCCTTGGTATCTGGCCTTCCTCAGCCTCATTGCCTCTTCTCCATCCTTCTTGGCATGAATAACTCTTAGTCATTCCTCAAGTGCCACTCAATGTCACTTCAATTGGGAAGCTTCGCTGACTAAGCCCTCCCCACCCATGAACCCCAGGAGATATTGAGTGTGTCTGCTATATGTGTTCCAAGCATTTAACTCGTCTTATTATAATTGCTTGGTTAATTGCTTAACTGTACCACCAACCCACTAGATTGTAAATACTCTGTTTTTTGCTGCACCTATTTCTAGCACCTCGCGCAGGGCCTAGAGCATATAGTATGTAGTAGCACGCAGCACATAGTAGATACTCAAAAAATATTTGTTGAACAAGTCAAAGAAAATACTCTCTAAAATGAAGAACTACCATTTTGTAGTTCATCTAAAAATAAACAAGGATCAGTGGTTTAGCAAATAAATCTATGGTGTATGTGTGTGTAAACCTCCCACTCTCAGTTCATGTGGTTGATGAACCTCAACTATGTAAGTGAAACCTTATTTTCCAAATAAAAATATTCAATGTGAATGGCAATGTCATAATTTTTGGTGCTCATGGCAACAAACAGCTCAACAAATAAAATAAGCAAAGAAACAAAGGTAACAAAACCCCATTTATTCATCCAGATCTTTTCTGTTTAACTCTGCAGTCTTAACAGTTCAATAATTCAACTGCAAATTTGTTAAGATTCATTGCTTTCCAAGTCCATCACATGCTCAGGCTTATTTGCTTGTCTCTTTCTGCTGGGAAACTATTTGTCTGTGGAGTAGCCCAGAAAACAACTTTTTTTCCATGTTAATTACTCAAAGATTAAAAAAGGTAAAATAAGAGTTATGTAACAGAGGGTTTGTTTTGCTCCTAGGATTACACAGTAATGAACATGCATATTTATCCTTGGGAATGCTTACAATGATATTATCTGAATGATATATTCTCTTCTTGTATCCCTATGAATAAGGTACTAATTTCCATCTTCCCATCTGCATTAAATGGTCTGAACCCTCTTGTACCTGTAATTAAAATTTTGAATTATCTGCTATGTATAGAGCACTGTGAGGATTGCCAGAGCAGTTAGATGTGTCCTATATCCTTGATCCCTTTGGAAGAATGTGACCCAAACCCTCATGAAACACATAGGAGAGGGTGTGAGAAGTAATTGTAACTAAAGCCTGCCAGGCCAGAGTTCCTTCCTACTAATCACGAACCGGTGTTTTTGGACTTAATATAATCACTTGGGTTAAACTTGAATACTTAAGTCTAAAGGTAAATGTTGTAAAAAATGAAGAGTTGGGGCAGTTGCTTTTTTTCTACAGTTGTAGTCTCTAGAACTATGGTTGTATAAATATTTTTATAGTATTACAGCATGCACATAAATCTACTTTAAGGAAATAGCTTCATTCCTTTCTCCCTCCCTTCTTTCTTTCCTTTTATAAAAAAATTAATATTTTCCTTTTTTTTAAACATCAAAGTAACGAGTACAGGTTTAAAAAGTCAAATAATGCTAAGAGGCTTACAGCAAAAACCAATATTCTCTTAATCCCTCCACCTCAAATTGCCTCTTGTCCTTCTGAATACTCCTACCTCCCTCAGGTAAACATTTTCAAAATCTTCACCACTTCTAATATCAAAACACTGTGCGAATACTGCTATTGCCTTTTTAAAGCATTATTTATTTTGGCCTTTTTATAGTTCTTTTCTTGAATCCATTCTTTGTGAAATAGTACCATCATAAATTTTGGTTGAATCTATACCATCAATTTATTATAACCATTTTGTAGTTAAATATGTACATAGTTTGTATGTGGGAATATATATAATATATGGTTTGTACTGTGTATATATAATTATATATACTATATAGTATGTATATAATTTGTGCTATATGTATTATCTATATAGTTTATACTATATATTTATACTACTTAGTCATAATATGTGCATACAGTTTGTACCATATATATTATAATATAAACTATGTATAGTTTATACTGTATATACTATGTAAAGTTTAAACAAGCTAAAGCATAGTATATATGTATATGTAGTATATAATTTATGCTGTAATTCCATTTCTTATACAATTTCTGTTTTCTGGGAGTTAATAATTTTTTTATTTTTTCACTTGCCTGGTTTTTATATTTTTGGAAACTACAAATTTCTTTGTAAAGTAGTTCTCATTACAGCTTTCTACATGGTAAAATTTGTAAGATAATCTGCAAATTCCATTTAGGAGGAGTTTATTCTTACCTTTTGTCCTTGTGTTTCGATTAGGATTGGTTGCTTTTTGAACCTGCTACACATGTTTATTAGGTCTTCGCTTTGATACCATCTTGAGAATTCTCTTTATTTTATTTTATTTTATTATTATTATACTTTAAGTTTTAGGGTACATGTGCACAATGTGCAGGTTAGTTACATATGTATACATGTGCCATGCTGGTGTGCTGTACCCATTAACTCGTCATTTAGCATTACATATATCTCCTAATGCTATCCCTCCCCCTTCCCCCACCCCACAACAGGCCCCAGAGTGTGATGTTCCCCTTCCTTTGTCCATGTGTTCTCATTGTTCAATTTCCACCGATGAGTGAGAACATGCGGTGTTTGGTTTTTTGTCCTTGCAATAGTTTGCTGAGAATGATGGTTTCCAGCTTCATCCATGTCCCTACAAAGGACATGAACTCATCCTTTTTTATGGCTGCATAGTATTCCTTGGTGTGTATGTGCCACATTTTCTTAATCCAGTCTATCATTGTTGGACATTTGGGTTGGTTCCAAGTCTCTGCTATTGTGAATAGTGCCGCAATAAACATAGGCGTGCATGTGTCTTTATAGCAGCATGATTTATAATCCTTTGGGTATATACCCAGTAATGGGATGGCTGGATCAAATGGTATTTCTAGTTCTAGATCCCTGAGGAATTGCCACACTGTATTCCACAATGGTTGAACTAGTTTACAGTCCCACCAACAGTGTAAAAGTGTTCCTATTTCTCCACATCCTCTCCAGCACCTGTTGTTTCCTGACTTTTTAATGATCGCCATTCTAACTGGTGTGAGATGGTATCTCATTGTGGTTTTGATTTGCATATCTCTGATGGCCAGTGATGATGAGCATTTTTTCATGTGTGTTTTGGCTGCATAAATGTCTTCTTTTGAGAAGTGTCTGTCATATCCTTCACCCACTTTTTGATGGGGTTGTTTTTTTCTTGTCAATTTGTTTGAGTTCATTGTAGATTCTGGATATTAGCCCTTTGTCAGATGAGTAGGTTGCGAAAATTTTCTCCCATTCTGTAGGTTGCCTGTTCACTCTGATGGTAGTTTCTTTTGCTGTGCAGAAGCTCTTTAGTTTAATTAGATCCCATTTGTCAATTTTGGCTTTTGTTGCCATTGCTTTTAGTGTTTTAGACATGAAGTCCTTGCCCATGGCTATGTCCTGAACGGTATTGCCTAGGTTTTCTTCTAGGGTTTTTATGGTTTTAGGTCTAACATGTAAGTCTTTAATCCATCTTGAATTCATTTTTGTATAAGGTGTAAGTAAGGGATCCAGTTTCAGCTTTCTATATATGGCTAGCCAGTTTTCCCAGCACCATTTATTAAATAGGGAATCCTTTCCCCATTGCTTGTTTTTGTCAGGTTTGTGAAAGATTAGATAGTTGTAGATATGTGGCGTTATTTCTGATGGCTCTGTTCTGTTCCATTGTTCTATGTCTCTGTTTTGGTACCAGTATCATGCTGTTTTGGTTACTGTAGCCTTGTAGTATAGTTTGAAGTCAGGTAGTGTGATGCCTCCAGCTTTGTTCCTTTGGCTTAGGATTGACTTGGCAATGTGTGCTCTATTTTGGTTCCATATGAACTTTAAAGCAGTTTTTTCTAGTTCTGTGAAGAAAGGCATTGGTAGCTTGATGGGGATGGCATTGAATCTATAAATTACCTTGGGCAGTATGGCCATTTTCACGATATTGATTCTTCCTACCCATGAGCATGGAATGTTCTTCCATTTGTTTGTATCCTCTTTTATTTCATTGAGCAGTGGTTTGTAGTTCTTCTTGAAGAGGTCCTTCACATCCCTTGCAAGTTGGATTCCTAGGTATTTTATTCTCTTTGAAGCAATTGTGAATGGGAGTTCACTCATGATTTGGCTCTCTGTTTGTCTGTTATTGGTGTATAAGAATGCTTGTGATTTTTGCGCATTGATTTTGTATCCTGAGACTTTGCTGAAGTTGCTTATCAGCTTAAGGAGATTTTGGGCTGAGACAATGGGGTTTTCTAGATATACAATCATGTCATCTGCAAACAGGGACAATTTGACTTCCTCTTTTCCTAACTGAATACCTTTTATTTCCTTCTCCTGCCTGATTGCCTTGGCCAGAACTTCCAACACTATGTTGAATAGGAGTGGTGAGAGAGGGCATCCCTGTCTTGTGCCAGTTTTCAAAGGGAATGCTTCCAGTTTTTGTCCATTCAGTATGATACTGGCTGTGGGTTTGTCATAGATAGCTCTTATTATTTTGAAATACATCCCATCAGTACCTACTTTATTGAGAGTTTTTAGCATGAAGGGTTGTTGAATTTTGTCAAAGGCCTTTTCTGCATCTATTGAGATAATCGTGTGGTTTTTGTCTTTGGTTCTGTTTAAATGCTGGATTACATTTATTGATTTGCGTATGTTGAACCAGCCTTGCATCCCAGGGATGAAGCCTACTTGATCAGGGTGGATAAGCTTTTTGATGTGCTGCTGGATTCGGTTTGCCAGTATTTTATTGAGGATTTTTGCATCAATGTTCATCAAGGATATTGGTCTAAAATTCTCTTTTTTGGTTGTGTCTCTGCCCGGCTTTGGTATCAGGAGGATGCTGGCCTCATAAAATGAGTTAGGGAGGATTCCCTCTTTTTCTATTGATTGGAATAGTTTCAGAAGGCATGGTACCAATTTCTCCTTGTACCTCTGGTAGAATTTGGCTGTGAATCCATCTGGTCCTGGACTCTTTTTGGTTGGTAAGCTATTGATTATTGCCACAATTTCCGAGCCTGTTATTGGTCTATTCAGAGATTCAACTTCTTCCTGGTTTAGTCTTGGGAGGGTGTATGTGTCAAGGAATTTATCCATTTCTTCTGGATTTTCTGGTTTATTTGCGTAGAGGTGTTTATAGTATTCTCTGATGATAGTTTGTATTTCTGTGGGATCGGTGGTGATATCCCCTTTGTCATTTTTCATTGCATCTATTTGATTTTTCTCTCTTTTCTTCTTTATTAGTCTTGCTAGTGGTCTATCAATTTTGTTGATCCTTTCAAAAAACCAGCTCCTGGATTCATTAATTTTTCGAAGAGTTTTTTGTGTCTCTATTTCCTTCAGTTCTGCTCTGATTTTAGTTATTTCTTGCCTTCTGCTAGCTTTTGAATGTGTTTGCTCTTGCTTCTCTAGTTCTTTTAATTGTGATGTTAGGGTGTCAATTTTGGATCTTTCCTGCTTTCTCTTGTGGGCATTTAGTGCTATAAATTTCCCTCTACACACTGCTTTGAATGCGTCCCAGAGATTCTGGTATGTTGTGTCTTTGTTCTCGTTGTTCAAAGAACATCTTTATTTCTGCCTTCATTTCGTTATGTACCCAGTAGTCATTCAGGAGCAGGTTGTTCAGTTTCCATGCAGTTGAGCGGTTTTGGGTGAGTTTCTTAATCCTGAGTTCTAGTTTTATTGCACTGTGGTCTGAGAGACAGTTTGTTATAATTTCTGTTCTTTTACATTTGCTGAGGAGTACTTTATTTCCAACTATGTGGTCAATTTTGGAATAGGTGTGGTGTGGTGCTGAAAAAAATGTATATTCTGTTGTTTTGGGGTGGAGAGTTCTGTAGATGTCTATTAGGTCTGCTTCATGCAGAGCTGAGTTCAATTCCTGGATATCCTTATTAACTTTCTGTCTCATTGATCTGTCTAATGTTGACAGTGGGGTGTTAAAATCTCCCATTATTATTGTGTGGGAGTCTATGTCTCTTTGTACGTCACTCAGGACTTGCTTTATGAAACTGGGTTCTCCTGTATTGGGTGCATATATATTTTGGATAGTTAGCTCTTCTTATTGAATTGATCCCTTTACCATTATGTGATGGCCTTCTTTGTCTCTTTTGATCTTTCTTGGTTTAAAGTCTGTTTTATCAGAGACTAGGATTGCAACCCCTGCCTTTTTTTGTTTTCCATTTGCTTGGTAGATCTTCCTCCATCCTTTTATTTTGAGCCGATGTGTGTCTCTGCACATGAGATGGGTTTCCTGAATACAGCACACTGATGGGTCTTGACTCATTATCCAATTTGCCACTCTGTGTCTTTTAATTGGAGCATTTAGTCCATTTACATTTAAAGTTAATATTGTTATGTGTGAATTTGATCCTGTCACTATGATGTTAGCTGGTTATTTTGCTCATTCGTTGATGCAGTTTCTTGCTAGCCTCGATGGTCTTTACAATTTGGCACGATTTTGCAGTGGCTGGTACCGGTTGTTCGTTTCCATGTTTAGTGCTCCCTTCAGGAGCTCTTTTAGGGAGGCCTGGTGGTGACAAAATCTCTCAACATTTGCTTGTCTGTGAAGTATTTTATTTCTCCTTCACTTATGAAGCTTAGTTTGGCTGGATATGAATTTCTGGGTTGAAAATTCTTTTCTTTAAGAATGTTGAATATTGGCCCCCACTCTCTTCTGGCTTGTAGGGTTTCTGCCGAGAGATCCGCTGTTAGTCTGATGGGCTTCCCTTTGTGGGTTACCCGACCTTTCCCTCTGGCTGCCCTTAACATTTTTTCCTTCATTTCAACTTTGGTGGATCTGACAATTATGTGTCTTGGAGTTGCTCTTCTCGAGGAGTATCTTTGTGGTGTCCTCTGTATTTCCTGAATTTGAATGTAGGCCTGCCTTGCTAGATTGGGGAAGTTCTCCTGGATAATATCCTGCAGAGTGTTTTGCAACTTGTTTCCATTCTCCTCATCACTTTCAGGTACACCAATCAGATGTAGATTAGGTCTTTTCATATAGTCCCATATTTCTTCAAGGGTTTGTTCGTTTCTTTTTATTCTTTTTTCTCTAAACTTCTCTTCTCACTTCATTTCATTCATTTCATCTTCCATCGCTGATACCCTTTCTTCCAGTTGATCGCATCTGCTACTGAGGCTTGTGCATTTGTCACGTAGTTCTCGTGCCGTGGTTTTCAGCTCCATCAGGTCCTTTAAGGACTTCTCTGCATTGGTTATTCTAGTTAGCCATTCGTCTAATTTTTTTTCAAGTTTTTAACTTCTTTGCCGTTGCTTCGAACTTCCTCCTTTAGCTCAGAGTAGTTTGATCTTCTGAAGCCTTCTTCTCTCAACTCGTCAAAGTCATTCTCCATCCAGCTTTGTTCCATTGCTGGTGAGGAGCTGCGTTCCTTTGGAGGAGGAGAGGTGCTCTGATTTTTAGAGTTTCCCGTTTTTCTGCTCTGTTTTTTCCCCATCTTTGTGGTTTTATCTACCTTTGGTCTTTGATAATGGCGACGTACAGATGGGTTTTTGGTGTGGATGTCCTTTCTGTTTGTTAGTTTTCCTTCTAACAGACAGGACCCTCAGCTGCAGGTCTGTTGGAGTTTGCTGAGGTCCACTCCAGACCCTGTTTGCCTGAGTATCAGCAGTGGTGGCTGCAGAACAGCTGATATTGGTGAACCGCAAATGCTGCTGCCTGATTGTTCCTCTGGAAGTTTTGTCTCAGAGGAGTACCTGGCCGTGTGAGGTTTCAGTCTGCCCCTACTGGGGGGTGCCTCCCAGTTAGGCTGCTCGGGGGTCAGGGACCCACTTGAGGAGGCAGTCTGTCCGTTCTCAGATCTCCAGCTGCGTGCTGGGAGAACCACTGCTCTCTTCAAAGCTGTCAGACAGGGACATTTAAGTCTGCAGAGGTAACTGCTGTCTTTTTGTTTGTCTGTGCCCTGCCCCCAGAGGTGGAGCCTACAGAGGCAGGCAGGCCTCCTTGGGCTGTGGTAGGCTCCACCCAGTTCGCGCTTCCTGGCTGCTTTGTTTACCTAAGCAAGCCTGGGCAATGGTGGCCGCCCCTCCCCCAGCCTCGCTGCTGCCTTGCAGTTTGATCTCAGACTGCTGTGCTAGCAATCAGTGAGACTCCGTGGGCGTAGGACCCTCCGAGCCATGTGCTGGATATAATCTCCTGGTGCGCCATTTTTTAAGCCAGTCGGAAAAGCACAGTATTAGGGTGGGAGTGACCCGATTTTCCAGGTGCCGTCTGTCACCCCTTTCTTTGACTAGGAAAGGGAACTCTCTGACCCCTTGCGCTTCCCGACTGAGGCAATGCCTCGCCCTGCTTCGGCTTGCGCACGGTGCACTGCACCCACTGTCCTGCGCCCACTGTCTGGCACTCCCTAGTGAGATGAACCCGGTACCTCAGATGGAAATGCAGAAATCACCCGTCTTCTGTGTTGCTCACACTGGGAGCTGTAGACAGGAGCTGTTCCTATTCGGCCATCTTGGCTCCCCCTCCTCGAGAATTCTCTTTCAAGGAATTCTCTCTCTATTGTGCTGAATCTTCGTCTTTCTTGGTTTTAGTGGAGCACATTTCTCAATAGCTTCCAGAGAAAGGGCACCTAGGAATTTGCATGAGACTTTCTATGTCAGAAAATGACTTCATTTTATCCTCACGTAGTTTGATGTTAAAATTATTTTTCCTCAGAAAAATAATTGGTCTCTTTTTTAAAAATAACTTTTCTTCAAATATCTGGAAATTCTTGGCTGTTCATTTATCTTTGAAAGTGAGTCATTAAAAAGAGATCAAGTTCAGTGTTTCTGCTACATTGGTTTGATGGGGAAAGAGACAATGAGGCTGCTGAGGTGCTAGGGAGGCGTCACAAAAGGCTGTTTTCCAGCAGTCAATTACTGGTCTTTTCAAGTCTGTTTTTTCTTTTCAATTTTGTTTATTCTTATGTTTGAGACCTAAAAATTTCCATTTTGAAAATTTCGAACCTGAATTTTGTTTCTTTTCCTTTATTTTTTATTTTTTTGAGATGGAGTTTTGCTGTTGTTGCCCAGGCTGGAGTGCACTGGTACAATCTCGGCTTACCACAACCTCTGCCTCCCGGGTTCAAGCGATTCTCCTGCCTCAGCCTCCCGAGTAGCTGGGATTATAGGCATGCACTACCATGCCCAGCCAATTTTGTATTTTTAGTAGAGATGCGATTTCTCCATGTTGGTCAGGCTGGTCTCGAACTCCTGACCTCAGGTGATCTGCCCCCCTCTGTCTTCCCAAGTTCTGGGATTATAGGCATGAGCCACTGAGACTGGGCCTTCTGTTCTATATCTCTTAAAAAGAAAGCACAACAACCTGAGCTAATGTATTTTCTTTTTTAGTTTAAAAAGATTTTTAAATTTTTACATTTTTGCAGAGATGAAGGTTTTACTATGTTACCCAGGCTAGTCTCAAACTCCTGGCCTCAAGTGATCCTCCTGCCTTGGCCTCCCAAAGTGCTGAGATTACAGGAGTGAGCTACCATGCCTGGCAAATATATAATTAAAAAATAACTGATATTGCTTACATTCACTATTGTTGCTCTATCATTTAGTACTTAATTTTCTCTAAGAAAAAAACTGTTTGTCTGTCTGGTAGTTATAATTTCATTTCAATTTCTTCCTGCATTTTTGTCAAAATTTCTTTTACATATTCTCTTGCTATGTAGTTTCAATATGTACATTTAGTATTAGTAGGTTTCATTGTTAATCTATATTATCCACTATATAGTAACCATATTCATTTCTATTAATAATGTGTGCTTTAAGAAATTACCCTTATTCGCTACTAGGATAATAATCTATGTTTCTCCTATAGACATACAGAGATGATAAGCTTTGAGCATTAGATAATTTTCAGTTGAAGAGTTTTTAACTTGGCCTGTAAGGTATCTGAAATTGTATTCCAAATTTTTCTGTATATTCCTATATGCATTTCCCCACCCTGACTCAAAGGATCCCCAACCTAACTACCAAATAGGTAAAAGCCATTATTAATGTGCCTTGGATGTGTTTCTCTTGCAGACAACAATTAGAAGTAAGACCACAACAATGACAACAACAACAACAACAACAACAACAACAAAAACAATGAAAATGAAATCTTATCATTTAATTTAGCTGGTGATCTTGGGAGTTAAGGCTGTGGTACTTATTCTTTTTATTTACATGGTTTCTGTGAACTAACTTTTTATTTATTTATTTATTTATTATTTTCACCATTAAAATTGGTTTAACTATGAAAATTCTGGAAGATAACCTAGGAAATACCATTCTGGACATAGGTCCTGGCAAAGATTTCATGACAAAGATGCCAAAAGTGATAGTAATGGAAGCAAAAATTGACAAATGGAACCTAATTAAACTAAAGAGCTTCTGCACAGCAGAAAACTATCAACAGAGTAAACAGACAACCTACAGAATGGGAGAAAATATTTGCAAACTATGCATCTGACAAAGGTCTAATATCCAGAATCTATAAGGAACTTAAACAAATTAACAAGCAAAAAATGAACAACGCCATTAAAAAGTGGGCAAAGGACATGCACAGACACCAAAAGAAGACATACACACAGTCAACAAGCATATGAAAAAATGCTCAACATCATTAATCATTAGAGAAATGCATATCAATTTGAGGAGCTTTTTGGATGAGTCTTCAGAGTTTTCTAGATATACAGTCATGTCATCAGCGAACAGTGACAGTTTGACTTCTTCTTTACTGATTTGGATGCCCTTTATTTCTTTTTCTCATCTGATTTCTCTGGCTAGGGCTTCCAGAACTATATTGAATAGAAGTGGTGAAAGAGGGCATCCTTTTCTTGTTTCAGTTCTCAGGGGGAACACATTCAACTTTTCCCTGTTCAGTATAATGTTGGCTGTAGGTTTGTCATAGATGACTTTTATTGCCTTAAGTTATGTCCCTTCTATGCTGATTTTGCTGAGGGTTTTAATCATAAAGTGATGCTGGATTTTGTCAAATGCTTTTTTGCATTTATTGAGATAATAATGTGGTTTTTGTTCTGCACAGCAAAAGAAATAATCAGCAGAGTAAACAGACAACCCACAGAGTGGGAGAAAAATCTTCACAATTCATACCTCCAACAAAGGATGAATATCCAGAATCTGTAAGCAACTCAAACAAATCAGCAAGAAAACAACAAATAATTCCATCAAAAAGTGGACTAAGGACATGAATAGACAATTCTCAAAAGAATATAAACAAATGGCTAACTAACATGTAAAAAAATGCTCAACATCAGTACTTATAAGGAAAATGCAAATCAAAACCACAATGTGATACTGCTTTACTCCTGCAAGAATGGCCATAATCAAAAAATAATAGATGTTGGCATGCATGTGGTGAAAAGGGAACACTTTTACACTGCTGGTGGGAATGCAAATTAGTACAACCACTGTGGAAAACAGTGTGGAGATTCCTTAAAGAACTAAAAGTAGATCTACCATTTGATCCAGCAATCCCACTACTGGGTATCTACCCAAAGGAAAAGAAGTCATTATACAAAAAAGATATTTGCACATGCATGTTTTTAGCAGCACAGTTCACAATTGCAAAAATATGAAACCAGCCCAAATGCCTATCAATCAACAAGTAGATAAGGAAAATGTGGTATATGTATACCATGGAATACTACACAGCCATAAAAAAGAGTGAAATAATGGCGTTTTTAGCAACCTGGATGGAATTGGAGACCATTATTCTAAGTGAAGTAACTCAGAAATGGAAAACCAAACATCTTATGTTCTCACTCATAAGTGGGAGCTAAGCTATGAGGATGCAACGGCATAAGAATGATACAACTTTGGGGATGTAGGGGAAAGGGTGGGAGGGGAGTGAGGAATAAAAGACTGCACACTGAGTACAGTGTACACTGCTCGGGTGACAGGTGCACCAAAAATCTCAGAAATCACCACTAAAGAATTTATTCAAGTAACCAAACACCACCTGTTCCCCCAAAACCTATTGAGATAAAAAAATTTTAAAATGCTCAACATCACTAATAATCAGAGAAATGCAAATTAAAACCACAGTGAGATATATCATCTCAGATCAGTCAGAATCGCTATTATTAAAAAGTCAAAAAATAATGGATACTGGCGAAGTTGTAGAGAAAAGGGAACACTTATGCACTGTTAGGAATGTAAATTAGTTCAGCTATTGTGGAAAGTGGTTTGGAGATTCCTCAAAGAACTTAAAACAGAACTACCATTCAATGCAGCAATCCCATTACTGGGTATATACACAAAGGAAAACAAATTGTTTTACTAGAAAGACACATGCATTCATATGTTCATCGCAGCACTATTCAAAGTAGCAAAGACATCGAATCAACCTAAGGTACCCAACAATGGTAGATTGGATAAAGAAAATGTGGTACCACATATACATCATGGAATACTGTGTATTCATAAAAAACCAAAGTCAAGTATTTTGCAGCAACATGGATGCAGCTGGAGGCCATTATCCTAAGGAAATCGACCAAGGAACAGAAAATCAAATACCACATGTTCTCACTTAAAAGTGGCAGCTAAGCATTGGGAACACATGGACATCAAGATGGGAACAATAGACACTGCGGACTATTAGAAGGGAAAGATAGGTGGCGGGTGGGGGGCGGGTAGGGGCTGAAAAACTACCTATTGGGTACTATGCTCATTACCTGGGTGATGGGATCATTTGTACGCTAAACCTCATTTTCATGCAATGCTATATACCCACGTAACAAATATATATACATATGTACCCCTGCATACGTAACTCATGAATCTAAAATACAAGTTGAAATGATAAATAAATACATAAAAAAGAAAAAAGAAATGCAAATTAAAACTACAATGAGATACCATCTCACAACCAGTCAGAATGGCTATTATTAAAAAGTCAAAAAATAACATACCGATGAGGTTGCAGAGAAAAGGTAACGCTTATATACTGCTGATGGGAATGTAAATTAGTTCAGCTATTTTGGAAACCAGTGTGGTGATTTCTCAAAGAACTTAAAACAGAATTACCATTCATCCCAGCAATTCCACTATTGGGTATATGCTCAAAGGAATATAAATCATTCTGTCATAAAGACATATGCACGCATATGTTCATTGCAGCACTATTCACAATAGCAAAGACATGGAATCAACCTAAATGCCCATCGCTGTAGACTGGATAAAGAAAATGTGGTACATATACACCCCAGTGTGGTACATGGAACACTACATACCCATAGAAAACCAGATCTTGTCCTTTGCAGGATCATGGATGGAGCTAGAGCCATTATCCTAGGTGAACTATCGCAAGAACAAAAAACCAAATACTACATGTTCTCACTTACAAGTGGAAGCGAAACATTGAGTACACATGGACACAAAGAAGGGAACAACAGATTGGGGCCTACTTGATGGGGAAGGGTGAGGATTGAAAAATGACCTATCAGGGGCCGGGTGCGGTGGCTCACACCTATAATCCCAGCACTTTGGGAGGCCGAGGTGGGTGGATCACCTGAAGTCGGGAGTTTGGGACCAGCCTGGCCAACATGGTGAAACCTCGTCTCTGCTAAAAATACAAAAAAAAAAAAAAAAAAAAAAAAAAAAGAAAAAAAAGAAAATTAGCTGGGTGTGGTGGCGCTTTCCTGTAATCCCAGCTACTCGCGAGGCTGAGTCATGAGAACCGCTTGAACTTGGGAGGCGGAGGTTGCAGTGAGCCGAGACTGCGCGACTGCACTCCAGCCTGTGCGACAGAGCCAGACTCCGTCTCAAAACAAAAACAAAAACAAAAACCTTCCTGTCAGGTACTATGCTTATTACTTATGAAATTATCTTTACACCAAACCCCCTGGACGTGCAATTTACCTATAAAACAAACCTGAACATGTACCCTTGAACCTAAAATAAAAGTTAAAAATAAAAGGGATTAAAAAAAGGCGAATTTGAGGGACAGGAAAAGTAACTGGGCCACATAAATTTATAGCTATATTAAAAAAACTTAAAACAGTTTAACATATATATGAGTATACACGCAAATATAATACTGAGATACATAAATGCAAATATAAACATATATACATACATATAGATAAATATATATACTTTATCTGTATGCACATAGAGACTATATATAATATTTTTCATTTATAGTGAAAAGCAAGATTTTAAATTAACAAATTGTGAGTTTTCACAAGTTTATACACCTGTGTAATTAACACCCCATTAGGAAATAGAATATTTCCATGACCCCAGAAGTAGCCTTCAGTTTAAAGGCTTTTAAAAACAAAGTTGGAAGATAATTTTAACTCAACATATTCTGCTTAATCTATTTTCTTTTTTAAAAAAGCATTAGCACAGATATATAGAACTATTCTTTAAAATATTATTCTAAATTCTAAAATTAAGTAAAGTTTTAAATACTTTATAGAAGAGATAAAACATTTGTTTAGTCATGATTTTCTCTTTATACTAGAGTATAGCTGACTTTTTTCATCGAGACAGATGTGTTTTTTTTTTTTTCCAGGTTAAACAAATTCAAATATTCCACTGGTGCCAGCTTTTCTGGTTTTCTTCATATACCATTGTTCTTGCAAGTTACATTTTATGGTTCCATTTCTTCAGGTATGTTTACAGCTGTGCATAGTTTCTGTTGTTTGTCTAAGCTCGTTGTCTTGTTAGTGCATCTTGTTAGTGGCGTTGCTGACTTCTTTGCTGTGCCCTTCCAAACCTGATATTTTAAGACCCTTTACATTTAAGAAAAGTTTCTCTGGTTTAATTAGTGGTGCCCAACAGAGGTTGATTTTGCCTCTGGGGGGACATTTGACAGTGTCTGGAGACGTTTTTGATTGTCACCACTGGTGGGGGTGGGAGGAGGTGAAGCCGCTCTGGCATCCAGGGAGGAGGCCAGGGATGCTGCTGTCTCCCTGCAATGCACAGGACAGCTCCTCCCCAACAAAAGGAATTTTCTGGTCCAAAATGCCAATAGTGCTAAGATTGAGAAATCCTGACTTAGATGATTTACAAAGTTTAGTGTAGTTGTCTTCTTCAGGTGAATAATATTTCCAGCATTATGCATGACATGCAGATTCCTATCAGAGGTTTATTTTGAGGCCCTCCTTTTTTGTTTTCTCCAGAGACTTTCCAAAATTACCTGAAACATTTTTTTGGGTAGAAAACAAAATACAGTAGCCTCGCTTTATAGTTGCAGGTGTTTACTTTGGCACTTAAAACAAAGCTCTCACTTGAGGCTATTTCCAACAGTACATTATTTGTAAGTCTTAACTATCACTTTTTCCACCCCCCCGTTTACTCAAGGGACTTCATAAATCAGTCAATAAAGAAAGGTGATTGCATTTATAAAGCTAGAATAGTAGGCCTTGATTTTAACTTAGATCTTCTAAAAAATGATATTGAGTGAAAAATATATTCTTAGCAAAGTCTTTTAAGACTGGATCATTTTAAAGGGATTCTCAGCATGAACACATCACAACATATGCTCAAGAAGTGATTTAGCATGTGTGCTGGCAACTCTCAAGTTGAGAAACTGAACAACTAGATCAATTTTTCATTCCCTCTGGTTGAAATTCAAGTACTAATAAACACTATAGCATGAAAACATATGGATATTTTGGGTCTGGGGCTTGGTTTGCAGCCTTGGTGAAAGGTAGTTTGTTTTGTTAAATTTTTTTCTTCTTGTATGCAGGGTTCGAACTAAGATACAAAAGGAAGTAGGAAAGTTGAAATGTGCCCTGAAGTTTTAAAAAGAGAAAAGGGAGGATTTTAGCCTACTCTGTACTTGCTGATTAGTGTATCTTAAACACCAACCAGGCAGATGGCTTCCAGAATTCCTAAACAGAAGTGGAGTCACTGTAACCTTCTCATGGTTTCCTGCACACATGGCCTTTAGAATATGGGAGCATTTTTTATTATAGTTTAAATCAAATATTTATTGACTACACATTGTGCTAGGTGTGGGGAATACAGAGAATTCTTAGATGTAGTCTTTGCATTTAAGGGATGCATATATTAAAATATAAACAGCTTTCCAAATTAGTACCTGCTAACTGCAGAAAGGATAACACAGGCAGTTCCTGCTACTGCAGTTTGCTTTCCCTTCTCCTGGAGTCAGCCTCGCCTTGAACTAGCTGTAGGGCAAAGTGTGCTCTCTTACAGATTTGCTTGGTATGGCCCCTCTTACTTCTCCTGTGCTGGGCTCAGCGCACCCAAGCTCTTGGGTATTCACCTTGATAATGGGGTTTTATATCTGTGGCTAGGCTTCTTTAGCTTGGTGATTGACTCAGACCTCTTTTCTATATTACTGACCTTAGTTCCCTGCCTGTCTCTGCTCTGCAGCCTGTCTTGATTTTGCTCCTTAGCAGCTTCTGGGAGGTAATAATCCCTCCACTGGCCCTGCAGCACTCTTACCAGCACTGAGCAGCTGATACCTCTTGCCACGCCTTTCTTCTGCCCTGCTCACTCTTTCCCTCCTGCCCAGGAAGATGCCAGACTTTATGGAAGAGCTGGGACTTTAACTGGAACTTGTGCAAAACAGGGTTTTAAAAAGATTAATCTGAGAGTAGCATGTTTACTGGAGAGAAGACAGGAAGACTTCATGGAAGTAACCCAGGACCAGAGGATAAAGGCCCAAACTGGTGGCAATAGGAAAAGACGGGATTGATGTTAGACATGTTTCTAAGAAAGAATTAGCCAGACTGACTTGGCAGAAAGAGAAAAGAAGAAGATGGATGTCTCTGAATTCTTAGAAATGCTTTGAAGATAAAAGCTCCACCTGGGGGAAAACACGAGAGACCTTTGAGGGTTCACCTTCCAGTAGGGTGACCAATTGTCTCAATTTGCCTAGGACTGAGAAAGTTCCCAGAACATGGGACTTTCAACTTCAAATTAGGATGGTCCTTGGCACACCAGATTGAGTTGGTCATCCTATTCCTGACCAGTGCCAATATCATTCAGTGTGGTGTTGAATAAAAGCTTTTATATTTCTATGGGGCTCTTTTGACACTCCAAGTCAACTTGGCCTGGATCATCTTGAACAGGCATTTCAAAAAGCTGTTGGGATTTTAGTCAAAGGGGTTGAGACTTTTATAAGTAGGGCAGAATGCTACATATAAGAGTGGTTGGCTGGGCGCGGTGGCTCACGCCTGTAATCACAGCACTTTGGGAGGCCGAGGCAGGTGGATCACCTGAGGTCAGGAGTTCGAGACTAGCCTGGCCAACATGGTGAAACCCTGTCTCTACTAAAAATACAAAAAATAGCCAGACATGGTGGCAGATGGCTGTAATCCCAGCTACTCAGGAGGCTGAGGCAGGAGAATCGCTTAGAACCCGGGAGGCAGAGGTTGCAATGAGCTGAGATTGCACCATTGGATTCCAGCCTGGGTGACAGAGGGAGACTCTGTCTCAAAAAAAGAAAAAAAAAAAAAAAAAAAGAAAGTGGTAGGTGCCTGTGTCACAGCCAAGCTTCAGGCTTCCATTTTGGTGAGAAGCAAATTAGAAAAATAAAATGTTCAAATAATCTCAAATTTCAATGTACTTTCATGCCTCCCCCACCAAAAAAAAATTGAAGTTCAATTTGCATAGATTAAAATGTTTTGCTCTTTCCTTCATGCTTTCTTTCCTGTTGGTGGATAATGTAATGCTTACTGAAAATGACTCAAAGCAGGAATCAGACAAAGAGAAGATAAGAACAATCAGGAAAGAGGAGAACTTTGATGGTGAACAAATTGATTGCTGACCACTGAACTTAACTGTGAAATATCCAGAGACAAGTGTTTGGTAACCTCTCTTCTGTGGAATATGAATAATGAGCTGGAATTAAGTCCTCAAGACCTTTATACAACCAGAATAGATGTCGTGCATTTACATGAGAAGATAGAACCTCCTATAACTCTAGAACGGATGTATTTTTAATGGAGATGTTGTTGCAACAGATTTGTTTATTTAGGTTTCTAGCCATCTGCAAACTGGAGGCAATAAACCCAAAGTTTGTTTCTAGACTGATACAAGAACATCAATGCAGAATGACTATGGATAGTTTGATAGTACAGAAGGAGAGAAAAATAAAACACAAAAATTTGCCAAAGTAACAAAGGAAGCATAGTGGCCTGGGGCAATTTAATGTAGGGGCAACTCATTCTATGCATTTGTTATTGTTTTATACCCCTATGTAATGAGATAGTTTAAAGATGACCCTAAATCATCAAGAAAAAGTTAGATACATCTAGTGTACCTTGTTTGAGACCAAGGAAAGTATTTAACATTTTAGAAAGAATTTCCAACAAACTCTTACATTGAGTTTTCAGTTAATCTGAAAATTGACTTCTGTGGAATAACTTTATTCCATAAACTATCAATAAAGGAAATACTACATGTTTAAAACAAAATGAAATGGTGGAAACTAAGTGAGATTCGAGACTCTATGTTAGAGTACTAGGGACCCTGCATTTCTGAGAAAATTGACTTGCAATGTCCCTGTTCAGCTTGGGCTGTGCAATGAATGCCAACTGCAGGACAAAGCTGGGTCTTGCAGACGTCCTGTTGCCCTGACTGCCGGCAGAGAGCCATCAAAAGCTTCAGCGCAGCCCCAAGGGGTGCATATATTAAAGGAAAAACAAGAGCTATGCTCCAAAATGGCTTTATTTAAAATGCAAAGGGTAACAAGAGAGCTACATTTGGGGAAAGCCCAGCTCTCAGAAACAGGAAAGTAATACCGAATCTCGGTTAAAGTTGCTTGCTCTTGAACTAATTAGCTGAAGATTGAATTCAGCATGAGAAGTCAGAATGTGGGTTAAGAGTGAAGAAAAATGTTATTTTTCCTCTTAGGTACCAGCCTGGCACTTCAGAATGTAGTAGCAGGCAGCACATGAGACTCAGCCAATTTGATGAAATCACAAAATTGTAAAAAACACTGTGGCTGATTGAAAAGGGGCTCCAGAGATGTAATGTGGGCCAGATGTTTGATAAAAGGCAGTTTTTATCTACTTTGGTGGTAGCCTCTTTGTAATAAGATATTGGCACATTTGTCATTAAGGAAAAATAAAGAGGAATGAATAATACAGAATCCAGTGGAACAGTAAATAATAAGTTCCCACCACTTTTGAAATACTATTCCTACCTAGAATTGATCTGCTATTTTTTTTTTTTACATCTCTTTTCTTGTTTTTCTAAGATGGGAGGTTTGTGGGAAATTATACATAAAAGAAGGAAGCCAAAATCTTTTGCTTTTGTTTTACTTGAGAGCCTTTAAGAAAAAGATGGAATTTATAAAGTCATATTTCCCATTGATGGCATCCTTCACAGGTTACAATCCCTTGACAGAACATGTCTGCAAATAACAAGATCTTATTTCTTAACAGGTCTGTGCTAGATTCAAAATTTTCGTGCCGAATTAACTGTGTAAACAAATTTGGAATTTCTATGTCACAAGGGAGTGAAAGTTTCCTACCTCTTTTTTTTGTAGATGGGTTCCCCACCTCCAAATCTGAAGAGTTCACATTTTCTGAATCTATGCTATTCCCTCAGTGTTGTTCCCTTTGACTCTTGCTGTGTGCATTCCATGTTAATTCTGCTGCTGCTTTTGGATTCTGAAGTATTCAGAGCCATAAGCAAGGGTATACAGTTTCAGAGAGAGTGACAATGCCCACAAATTGCAGAGCACACTTCAGCTGAGGGCTCCCAGCCCTTCTGGTCCTGCCCTGCCAAAGCCCAACTGTTATGTAAGATTCTCGTGCCCAGATCTCTGCCAAGCTTGGGGATTCTGTGAATTTCTCATTAGTCCATTGCAGAATAAAAGAAGAGGCAGGAAGAGTCTGTGCCAAATAAAGAGTTAGGAGAGAAATGGACTGATTGGGTATGGGCATCCATCGGCAGAGAGTGCTCACCTCAGCATCAGTTAAGAATCCACAGAAAAGCCAGGGGACCACATTGCAGGTCACCCGCAGGCTTTATCTTCTATGACTGACATTTAAACGGGAGAGCTCATTTGATGCTGTTCCAGGTTCGCTGCTGGGTGTTTCTAATTGTGTGTTTTAATTAATGTTTTTATTGTACTTGGTCCCAGAGACTGTTTCAACAGACCAGCATATATTTAGAACTCTCTAAATAAATAAATGTAAAACAAAGGAAAACTGACTCTGGTGGAATTGTGAGAATTATTGTTTCTAAAAAGATAGGGTAAAGTTTCAGACTCTACTGCTTGAAACCAACTCCTTGGCAATATCAGGGCCTGTCCACCTAAACACATCCTATGGGTATAGCAAAGCATGGCTTGAGAATCTTATCCGGTGTTTGGGTTTAGAAGTCTATACTCTGGGTCTTGAGACAGTTGGGAGACACTGTAAAATTTATTGTGTTGGGTTTTTTTTTTTTTTGTATTTAACAAATAAATAGGGATATTGGCAGTGGTAGCAAATATCTGAGGCAACATTTATTTGCACCTGTGTAGGTCTCTTTCTGTTGCTAGGTAAAGAAGGTAACTAGAATTGGCTAGTTCCTTTGCACCCCTTATTGTTGTCTCTTGAATTTTGTTCTCCCCTTTAAAAGGGACAGTAACACCTGAGGGAGTGAATTTAATTCAATTCAGCAAATACTGAGCACTTCTTCATTCAAGCCAGGAGCTTGACTTTATGGTGGAAATGAGGTGTTTACAAGTTATAGGAAATGTATTTATAAGATATATCTTGCTTCTGAATATGTGCTGAGTTTGGAGTAGGTGAAAGCATATTTGATTTCTTCTTGTCAGAAACCATTATTAGTTAAATTCTTCAATTGTAATTTTCTTGGGGCCCTAGAGAGATCGTGAAAGTTACTCAGGAGCTGTAAGGCTGGAGTGTTAGCAAATTGGCAATAGTAATGAAGCCTGGTCCTGGACAGGAGAGTGAAGTTCTGAAGTCTGTCTGGTTGACTGCCATCACTTTTTGTGTTTCCTAATAGTGGCACCCTTTTCTTCCCTTTTCTCCATCTTCAAGGTGACCTAAATTAGTGGCTCTTGACCCTGGTTTGCACAGAGAATTGAAAAAATACTGATGCCTGGGTTTCCTACGAAAGTCAACAAAAAGTGTCACGGCGATTCTATTGTGCAGCCAGGATGAGCCCCAGGTGCCTTTACCCACCTTCAGCACTCCTCTTCTGCATGCAGCATGGCAAGCTTGTCCTCAGGAAAATAACCTGCTTAAGTCACTCTAGTTCCTTGATTCTAAGATGCCACCAGTTCTGAGATATACTATAGATTGAATAACAACTTTTTGATTAAAAAAAGAATGAACAAAAGGCCAGGCATGATGCCTCATGCCTGTAATCCCAGCACTTTGGGAGGCCAAGGTGGGCAGATCATTTGAGGTCAGGAGCTCGAGACGAGCCTGGCCAACATGGTGAAACCCCATCTCTACCAAAAATACAAAAATTAGCCAGGCCTGGTGGCGGACACCTGTAATCCCAGCTACTCGGGAGGCTGAGGTAGGAGAATTGCTCAAACCCAGGAGGTGGAGGTTGCAATGAGCCAAGATCATGCCACTGCACTCCAGCCTGGGAGACAGAGTGAGACTCCATCTAAAAAAAAAAAAAAGAATGAACAAGAAAAAATATCACCACATTATGAGTACACCTTAATTTTAGGTCATGCCATGGTTTCAGAAATATTAAAATGTAAAACTCATGTAAATCTTGGAATAAAGAGAAAAATATAACATCACATTGGTTGAAAACAAAACTTTGCCTGCACTTTTTTGATGGCTGTTTGCATTGTCAAAGAGGATGCTTTCAAAGCTAAAATATTGCAAATATTGCTTTTTTTAAGGACACATTTTCAAACTAGGTACTCTGCTAGGGAAAGGTTTCTGAATCTTGGCAGTATTGACAATTTGGGCTGGATACTTCTTTGTTGTGGGCAGCCGTCCTGTGCATTGTCAGATGTTCAGCAACCTCCCTGGCCTCTCTCTACCCACTTGATGCCAACAACAATTATTACCAACCACTCCCCCACCCAGCATCCAGCAGTCACAACCAAAAATGTCTCTAGACATTGCCAAGTGTCCCCTGGGTAGATGGCAAAATTATCTCTGGTTCAGGACTGCTTGGCTAGTGGAATAGATATTTTAGGGGCAGTGGCTTGTATCAGTTAGCATTCAGTTGCAGAGAACAAACCCTACCGTAGGTGGCTCAAGCTGTAATGCATTAACGACAGAGTATTTAATGGTCTACAAAACTGGTCTGTGGGCTGAAGAAACAGACGCTGGGCTGGAGCCTCCAGAAATGAGTTCTGAAGCTATACCATAACTGAATAATCAAAGGAACTGCTTCACTTGCCTTGATCTGGGCACTAGCAGTCAATGGAAAAGCTGTGGTCCGGAAGCCAATTCTGCTAAACTGGGAAGCTAAGAAGCCTTCTGCAGTAGCGGAAGGACAACTTGTGCCCAGCTTCTTTCCTTGCTTCACCCAGTTCTGAATTCAAGTTCTGAAAGTGCATTTGATAACGCAGCCTAAAACACCCCCAGACTGCAAGGGAGCCTGGAAGAAAAGTAGTTTTTAGCTTACCAGTCTCTGCAATTCACAGGAAGTCATTTTAGAAGGAGATTGGAATGGATATTGAATGAGCCCATTTTTGGTATCTTCCATAAGTCTCTTTCCAGAGATCCTCAACCCACACTAGCGGGTAACCACCTATTCTGGGCAATTGGGGTTGGCCAAAGTGTCCTCTTCATTCCCTATTTACTCATTTTATAATTAGTTATTTTCTTTTTTGTCTTTTCCCATTCTCATCCCTATTTTCTCTCTCATTACCATTCTTTTCACACCTCCTCCTTCTCTCACTCTCTAACTATAGACTTGAAGGTCTATAGTTTTCTGAGGACTTGAAGGTATTTCATACTTGGCCCTGTCCATGCACAGGACACGTGAAAAGTCTTTGTTGATGAGAGCTAAGGCCTAGGATACTTACCTGTCACAATCTGTGTCTCTAATCTGCTGAAGACACTATGGGAATAGATATTTTGGGGCACAGTTATATCTTTGAATAATATTTTCTCCATCTAGATGAATAGAGCACCAGGTAACATGAACAATCCCATTGTCTGATATGAAGTAAATGTTGATAAGTAGCCTTAAGTCCAAACAGGTAAGACTCAACCTATGTTTTCTGGCTCTGGGGTGGAGGCCTTTGCAATTTAAAAAACGACTCCTTATGGCTAGGAATAAGTGATTGCTTGCCTGATATATTTTTCTTCTAGTCTGTTGCAAAAATCTCCTAATTATTAATTTAGCTTATGGTATGGGGACTTTGACCCTAAGTTAAGATTCAGTCAATATCCTTAGGAGAGGTAAAAATACCACAAGTCATTTATTCATTAGTGAAGGGCAACCACATAAAATACAGGAGAACCAGTTATATTTGAGTTTCAAATAAGCAATGACAAATTTTAGTATAAATTATAGTAAAAGTATGTCCCAAATGTGGCATGGAACATACTTACACTAAAACATTATTTGTTCTTCATCTGCAATTCAAATTTAACTGGATGTCCTGTATTTGTATTTGTTAAGTCTGATATGAATGAGATGATCAAGATATTTTTTGAGAAGGACAGGGGAAGAAGAAAACATGAGGATATTGGACTCCTGTGAGAAATAAAGATGAGCAAGTTGGGCTATGTACAGAAAGGAAGAGGGGTAACTCAAAAAATCCTGTTACTAAACTCACCCCAGTTATCAGTGACTGTTTACTAGACTTGCAAATGAAGCCCTGATTGGAAGATAAAGCCATATTGCTTCTCTGCAAATGTAGTCGCTTTCCTGCAGCATTTGCATCTGGTCCCAATGCGGCATTCAGTTGCCCGGGCCGAATATGCAAAGCTTTGAGGTAAGCAGAGGAGATGAGCAGCACAGGCACTGGATACCTTGGAGCCTTGTAATCTTGCTTGCACAACCTCCAGATTGCATGGTTCTTGGCTTTGGTGCAGTTGGGCACAATTTCAGTGCACATCTATGGAGACCATGTCACAACAACAAAACAAACCAATGTAGCTGCGAGTTACATTAACAGCTTGAAAAAACAAGTCAACAGACTTGAAGACTGCTCTGGGAGCCCGTCCCTGGGAGTCAGCCTCTGGCAGAAGGGAGTTACTCCTTTTGGACATTTTTTCAGCTAAGATTATTCTATATGATCTGCATCTTGTCCCCTTCAAAGATTTTATTTGTTTGTTTGTTTGTTTTTTGAGAGAATCCTTATTTGCTTTATGGTTGGTCATCGTTAGATCTTCCTGAGGTATGGAGTGGTCTGTATTGCATGCAAGTTTCTCATAAGAGATGACTTTTCACTCTTCTGATGTCACACCCAATGCAATGGTACATCCTTTCATAGGCTCTTATGTTACTGTTGGTCACAAACACATAGAGCCAGATTTTCCAAATCTTCTGATGCTTCAGTCACTGCCTGCTTGCAAATTGGTAGTTAGGAAGCATTTATACACCTTGCAGCAATATCTCATATGACAATTCTATAATAATTTGTTAGAGAAATGTTGCTACTTATGGAGAGTACATTAGTACACATAAATTAGGGCTGGTAACACCTTCCTTATTATTGAATTAAGAACAAACGGACTTCTTAAAGTATGTTCGTGGATGAGGCCCAGGAGTATGTGTGGATTGGAGGCTTGCCAATATCAGGAACCTCCTGTGCTCATATACTTTTTATTTCTGATTTTTATGAAAGATTTGATTTACGTGCCAATAACATCAGGGTGTGTGGGTGAACACACTGTGAGGAAGCCAGTGAAGAGAAGGAAACTGAAACATTTTGGAAGGGATCTTCTTAGCTGCTCAATGTGATTTCTTTAAAAACAAATGTAAGATATATTTATTTTGCATCTTCAGTTTTTAAAATATGATTTACATTTATTGTTAGACTCTCATATTTTACCTCAAAAATTTTCCCCTACATGTACAATACCTTGTAACAATTCTAATTTTTGTTTTGCTTAATAACTATAAACTTACACTTGTAAGAGAACAACAACAACAAAAACAGCAAACCATTTTCCTTATTTTTCTTCAGTTGTCTTTTTTTTTTTTTTTTTTTTTTAAACCCAGCCACCTCTGACTCATATCCTGGGCTATCTCAATTTGCACATGTTTCCAGAATTTTTAAAAGTTTTTTTTCCATTTTTATTATTTTCCCTAGTTGTTCTTTTTCCTATTATCCATTCCTCAACTCCTGTTTCCACATACCCTCCCTTTCTCTACCCTCTCTTCTAATTTCTCTAGACCTTTGGGGAAAGACACAACCTTCTTTTGCTCTTTTATCACAGAACTGTCATGAAGTTTTGCTCCAAGTCCCCCTAAAGTACATGGAACAGATTGCCCCAGCTCAAGGGAACTCTAGTGAGACATGGAATGACTTGGACTTGCAGGTGTGAAAGGGGATGGATTAAGATCTCTCTTAGGTCCATTCTTCCCTTAGGATACCATGATTCCATGAAGAAATACTTTTCAGATTGGTGGATCAGGTAAGCTCTTTTTGTTCATTTAGATTCTCCAACTCAAATATAGTTGAACCTCATAAGTTCCACTGAACTGAAAAGCAAACAGACAAAAAAATTCCCAAGCCATAAGGAGATTTAGCTGTTTTTAGAGAGACCAAAAGATCAATACTATCAGATGGTCAGAAATCCTTATATTATCTGAGAGGAGATTAACTCTCAGAAGGGAGAGTAACTGTGGTGGGATTAACTCTGAATGTAACTAAAAGGCCTTTCTCTAGCACACCTTGGCTTTTCTCACCAATATGACAACTTTAAGCCTTCCTGGGAAATTAGAGGTCATCAATATCTACAGCAAGCCATGCCCTCCCTGGGATTCCTCTGGTGAGACTTCATTCAGGGTGAAAGAGCTGGAGCCTCTATGAAACCATGCCCAGATGGGAGCTACTGGAAAGGGAGACTGCAGAGTTATATACCACAAGAGATAAGCATCAATTTGAATCTACTTATTTTCTTGAGGCGATTCATGTACTTGTTTGTTCCATAGCACACATACTCTGTTCCAGGCACATTGTTAAACAGTGCCGAACAATGGTGAGCAAAGCCAGGTATGGTGCTCCCACCTTCCTGGAATATATAGTCTAGTGGGCAAGACAGTAACCACATGACCACAAATATACATGAAAAATTCTATCAGTCATAAGGGCTAAAAATGGGAAGTACATGGAGCTATTTGAGCATATAATATGTGGGTTTGACATAGTCATGAGATGATAGAAGAAAAGTGAAGGAAGAAGAGGACTTACTTGGAGGTTGCAGGTTGGGGTGAGCAGTTCCTGAGAGGCAGTGGCCAAGTGCTGAAGCTCTGGGATAGGAGGGATGGAGAGAACAGGCCAGTGCAGCTAGAATAGAGTGAGGATGAGCCAGCCACAGGGGACAGTAAGAAGAAGGGCAGCAGGGCCAGGTCATCCAGGGGCACAAAGGCCATGTTACAGATTATTTTAGTCTTAAATCCTAAGAACAATGAGAAGCCATCAAAGTACTTTTGGGGGTAGGCTAGGAGAGGTGATCAGATTTACATGTCAAAAATATTTTACATTGATGTCGTAGGAAACATCATGAGAATTATTAGAGGACCTCAAACATTTGAAACTGAGATATATTTTTTAAGAGCTAACATCCATTTTTGGCTTACTTCCTAGGTAATTGTGCACCTTGGGCAAATGTTTAATTTCCCCGAAGTCCAGTTATCATATCTCTCTAATGCCCTCATCAGCTTTCCAGGGTGGTTGTGAGGATCAACTGGGGCCACAGGTGTGAAACATATTGAGAAGGGCAGACTGCTAAACAAGTAGACATTATTATTGAAACTTTTAGGAACCTTGAGCAATTATTATAGGAAAAAAAGCATGCGGAGGTAGCAGTTTTTGCTATGAATTACTGTGTTGCATTATATTTTTAGCTTAATGAACTTAGTATAGAGTTATTCCTAAAACTGAAATGGTTGCTAAGTTATGATAGAGAAGATAATAATGAGAGTTTCTTCTTTTTCTCTTTCAAGGGGGTCTTGCAAATGAGATATCATGTGTAAATGAAACAGGATATTTTGATCTCAATTTTTGATCTTGCTGTTTTGATTTTGTTATTTTGACTCCATCATGTTTACATTGAGGACATTTTGACCCCTCCATCTACTCTTTTCTCTACCACTAATAACAATATTAAGAATTATAATAGCTATTATCTATTAAGTACTTACTACACACCAGATTCTGTTCTAGGTGCTCTGCATGTATTTTTTTCTTGTAATACTTTTGATAAGGCATACACTATTACTGGCCTGATTTTATAGATAAGAAAACTCAGTCACAGTCAGGTAGTTAGGTTAAGCAACTTGGCCAAAATAATTCAGTCAGTAACATAGTCAGTTCACAGGATACAAAAGTGATTAGAAGTATTCAAACCACCCAACTGGCTAACCATTAATGACAGGTCAATCCTGGATTAGTTGAGAGAAATTTCTCACAATATTATCATGAATCAACAGTTATTTCTAAGCAATAATGAATATTACAGAAATACATAATGAATAAGAAATAATTATAATAATTAAAACATCACAGATAAAATGTATTTTTTACTAAATTTAAGAGATAAATAAAATATTCTTAGCAAAACGTAGATCGCAAAATTCTTACTTGGTATGAAAAAGCAGTCACAAAAAGAAAGCAAAATGGCCAAAGATAAAATCAGTAGAATCAGGAAAACCAGATATAGATGAAAACCTCATAAATGAAAAAAATCTTTGTTGTAAAATTTACCCCCAAGAGAATGGACCTGATAAAAAATAGTATCAGAAAATAAAAAGAAAAATGGAAATATTAGAAATACTGTAAGTATGTATGCAGAAACTTGGTCAAAGAATTATAATGATTTGGGGGGTGGAGCAAAGATGGCCCAATAGGAACAGCTCCAGTCTACAGCTCCCAGTGTGAGCGATGCAGAAGGCGGGTGATTTCTGCATTTCCAACTGAGGTACTGGGTTCATCTCACTGGGGAGTGCCGGACAGTGGGCTCAGCGCACCATGCGTGAGCTGAAGCAGGGTGAGGCATCGCCTCACCCAGGAAGCACAAGGGGTCAGGGAATTCCCTTTCCTAGTCAAAGAAAGGGGTGACAGACGGCACCTGGAAAATCGGGTCACTCCCACCCTAATACTGCACTTTTCCAACGGGCTTAACAAACAGCACACCAGGAGATTATATCCTGCACCAGCCTCAGAGGGTCCTACGCCCACCGAGCCTCGCTCATTGCTAGCACAGCAGTCTGAGATCAAACTGCAAGGCTGCAGTGAGGCTGGGAGAGGGGCGCCCACCATTGCCGAGGCTTGAGTAGGTAAACAAAGCGGCCAGGAAGCTCAAACTGGGTGGAGCCCACCACAGCTCAAGGAGGCCTGCCTGCCTCTGTAGGCTCCACCTCTGGGGGCAGGGCACAGACAAACAAAAGGCAGCAGTAACCTCTGCAGTCTTAAATGCCCCTGTCTGACAGCTTTGAAGAGAGTAGTGGTTCTCCCAGCACACAGCTTGAGATCTGAGAATGGGCAGACTGCCTCCTCAAGTGGGTCCCTGACCCCCGAGTAGCCCAACTGGGAGGCACCCTTGAGTAGGGGCAGACTGACACCTCACACGGCTGGGTACTCCTCTGAGACAAAAGTTCCAGAGGAACCATCAGGCAGCAGCATTTGCGGTTCACCAATATCAGCTGTTCTGCAGCCACCACTGCTGATACTCAGGCAAACAGGGTCTGGAGTGGACCTCAGCAGACTCCAACAGACCTGCAGCTGAGGATCCTGACTGTTAGAAGGAAAACTAACAAACAGAAAGGACATCCACACCAAAAACCCATCCGTATGTCACCATCATCAAAGACCAAAGGTAGATAAAACCACAAAGATGGGGAAAAAACAGAGCAGAAAAACGGGAAACTCTAAAAATCGGAGCACCTCTCCTCCTCCAAAGGAACGCAGCTCCTCACCAGCAATGGAACAAAGCTGGATGGAGAATGACTTTGACGAGTTGAGAGAAGAAGGCTTCAGAAGATCAAACTACTCTGAGCTAAAGGAGGAAGTTCGAAGAAATGTCAAAGAAGTTAAAAACTTGAAAAAAAATTAGACGAATGGCTAACTAGAATAACCAACGCAGAGAAGTCCTTAAAGGACCTGATGGGGCTGAAAACCATGGCACGAGAACTACGTGACAAATGCACAAGCCTCAGTAGCAGATGCGATCAACTGGAAGAAAGGGTATCAGCGATGGAAGATGAAATGAATGAAATGAAGTGAGAAGAGAAGTTTAGAGAAAAAAGAATAAAAAGAAATGAACAAAGCCTCCAAGAAATATGGGACTATGTGAAAAGACCTAATCTACATCTGATTGGTGTACCTGAAAGTGACGACGAGAATGGAAGCAAGCTGGAAAACACTCTGCAGGATATTATCCAGGAGAACTTCCCCAGTCTAGCAAGGCAGGCCTACATTCAAATTCAGGAAATACAGAGAACACCAAAGATACTCCTCGAGAAGAGCAACTCCAAGACACATAATTGTCAGATTCACCAAAGTTGAAATGAAGGAAAAAATGTTAAGGGCAGTGAGAGAGAAAGGTCGGGTTACCCACAAAGGGAAGCCCATCAGACTAACAGCGGATCTCTCGGCAGAAACTCTATATGCCAGAAGAGAGTGGGGGCCAATATTCAACATTCTTAAAGAAAAGAATTTTCAAACCAGAATTTCATATCCAGCCAAACTAAGCTTCATAAGTGAAGGAGAAATAAAATACTTCACAGGCAAGCAAATGTTGAGAGATTTTGTCACCATCAGGGCTCCCTAAAAGAGCTCCTGAAGGGAGCACTAAACATGGAAAGGAACAACCGGTACCGGCCACTGCAAAATCGTGCCAAATTGTAAAGACCATCAAGGCTAGGAAGAAACTGCATCAACTAATGAGCAAAATAACCAGCTAACATCATAATGACAGGATCAAATTCACACATAACAATATTAACTTTAAATGTAGATGGACTAAATGCTCCAATTAAAAGACACAGAGTGGCAAATTGGATAACGAGTCAAGACCCATCAGTGTGCTGTATTCAGGAAACCCATCTCACGTGCAGAGAGACACATAGGCTCAAAATAAAGGGATGGAGGAAGATCTACCAAGCAAATGGAAAACAAAAAAAGGCAGGGGTTGCAATCCTAGTCTCTGATAAAACAGACTTTAAACCAACAAAGATCAAAAGAGACAAAGAAGGCCATTACATAATGGTAAAGGGATCAATTCAACAAGAAGAGCTAACTATCCTAAATATATATGCACCCAATACAGGAGCACCCAGATTCATAAAGCAAGTCCTGAGTGACCTACAAAGAGACTTAGACTCCCACACATTAATAATGGGAGACTTTAACACCCCACTGTCAACATTAGACAGATCAACGAGGTAGAAAGTTAACAAAGATATCCAGGAATTGAACTCAGCTCTGCATGAAGCAGACCTAATAGACATCTACAGAACGCTCCACCCCAAATCAACAGAATATGCATTGTTTTCAGCACCACACCACACCTATTCCAAAATTGACCATATAGTTGGAAGTAAAGCACTCCTCAGCAAATGTAAAAGATCAGACATTATAACAGTCTCTCAGACCACAGTGCAATCAAACTAGAACTCAGGATTAAGAAACTCATCCAAAACCACTCAACTACATGGAAACTGAACAACCTGCTCCTGAATGACTACTGGGTACATGACGAACTGAAGGCAGAAATAAAGATGTTCTTTGAAACAAATGAGAACACAACATACCAGAATCTCTGGGACACATTCAAAGCAGTGTGTAGAGGGAAATTTATAGCACTAAATGCCCACAGGGAAAAGCAGGAGAGATCCAAAATTGACACCCTAACATCACAATTAAAAGAACTAGAGAAGCAAGAGCAAACACATTCAAAAGCTAGCAGAAGGCAAGAAATAATTAAGATCAGAGAAGAACTGAAGGAAATAGAGACACAAAAAACCCTCAAAAAAATCAATGGATCCAGGCGCTGGTTTTTTGAAAAGATCAACAAAATTGATAGACCACTAGCAAGACTAATAAAGAAGAAAAGAGAGAAGAATCAAATAGATGCAATAAAAAATGACAAAGGGGATATCACTACTGATCCCACAGAAATACAAACTACCATCAGAGAATACTATAAACACCTCTATGCAAATAAACTAGAAAATCTAGAAGAAATGGATAAATTCCTCGACACATACACCCTCCCAAGACTAAACCAGGAAGAAGTTGAATCTCTGAATAGACCAATAATAGGCTCTGAAATTGAGGCAATAATTAATAGCTTACCAACCAAAAAAAGTCCAGGACCAGATGGATTCACAGCCGAATTCTACTAGAGGTGCAAGGAGGAGCTGGTACCATTCCTTCTGAAACTACTCCAATCAATAGAAATAGAGGGAATCCTCCCTAACTCATTTTATGAGGCCAGCATCATCCTGATACTAAAGCCTGGAAGAGACACAACCAAAAAAGAGAATTTTAGACCAATATCCTTGATGAACATTGATGCAAAAATCCTCAATAAAATACTGGCAAACCGAATCCAGCAGCACGTAAAAAGCTTATCCACCATGATCAAGTGGGCTTCATCATCCCTGGGATGCAAGGCTGGTTCAACATACGCAAATCAATAAATGTAATCCAGCATATAAACAGAAACAAAGACAAAAACCACATGATTATCTCAATAGATGCAGAAAAGGCCTTTGACAAAATTCAACAACCTTCATGCTAAAAACTCTCAATAAATTAGGTATTGATGAGACGTATCTCAAAATAATAAGAGCTATCTATGACAAACCCACAGTCAATATCATACTGAATGGACAAAAACTGGAAGTATTCCCTTTGAAAACTGGCACAAGACAGGGATGCCCTCTCTCACCACTCCTATTCAACACAGTGTTGGAAGTTCTGGCCAGGGCAATTAGGCAGGAGAAGGAAACAAAGGGCATTCAATTAGGAAAAGAGGAAGTCAAATTGTCCCTGTTTGCAGATGACATGAGTGTATATCTAGAAAACCCCATCATCTCAGCCCAAATTCTCCTTAAGCTGATAAGCAACTTCAGCAAAGTCTCAGGATACAAAATCAATGTACAAAAATCACAAGCATTCCTCTACACCAATAACAGACAAACAGAGAGCCAAATCATGAGTGAACTCCCATTCACAATTGCTTCAAAGAGAATAAAATACCTAGGAATCCAACTTGCAAGGGATGTGAAGGACCTCTTCAAGGAGAACTACAAACCACTGCTCAATGAAATAAAAGAGGATACAAACAAATGGAAGAACATTCTGTGCTCATGGGTAGGAAGAATCAATATTGTGAAAATGGCCATAGTGCCCAAGGTAATTTATAGATTCAATGCCATCCCCATCAAGCTACCAATGCCTTTCTTCACAGAATTGGAAAAAACTGCTTTAAAGTTCATATGGAACCAAAATAGAGCACACATTGCCAAGTCAATCCTAAGCCAAAGGAACAAAGCTGGAGGCATCATGCTACCTGACTTCAAACTATACTACAAGGCTACAGTAACCAAAACAGCATGGTACTGGTACCAAAACAGAGATATAGAACAATGGAACAGAACAGAGCCATCAGAAATAATGCCGTATATCTACAACTATCTAATCTTTCACAAACCTGACAAAACAAGCAATGGGGAAAGGATTCCCTATTTAATAAATGGTGCTGGGAAGACTAGCTAGCCATATATAGAAAGCTCAAACTGGATCCCTTCCTTACACCTTATACAAAAATGAATTCAAGATGGATTAAAGACTTATATGTTAGACCTAAAACCATAAAAACCCTAGGAGAAAACCTAGGCAATAAGGTTCAGGACATAGCCATGGGCAAGGACTTCATGTCTAAAACACTAAAAGCAATGGCAACAAAAGCCAAAATTGACAAATGGGATCTAATTAAACTAAAGAGCTTCTGCACAGCAAAAGAAACTACCATCAGAGTGAACAGGCAACCTACAGAATGGGAGAACATTTTCGCAACCTACTCATCTGACAAAGGGCTAATATCTAGAATCTACAATGAACTCAAACAAATTGACAAGAAAAAAACAACCCCATCAAAAAGCGGGCGAAGGATATGAACAGACACTTCTCAAAAGAAGACATTTATGCAGCCAAAACATGAAAAAATGCTCATCATCACTGGCCATCAGAGATATGCAAATCAAAACCACAATGAGATACCATCTCACACCAGTTAGAATGGCGATCATTAAAAAGTCAGGAAACAACAGGTGCTGGAGAGGATGTGGAGAAATAGGAACACTTTTACACTGTTGGTGGGACTGTAAACTTGTTCAACCATTGTGGAAGACAGTGTGGCGATTCCTCAGGGATCTAGAACTAGAAATACCATTTGATCCAGCCATCCCATTACTGGGTATATACCCAAAGGATTATAAATCATGCTGCTATAAAGACACATGCACACCTATGTTTATTGCAGCACTATTCACAATAGCAGAGACTTGGAACCAACCCAAATGTCCTACAATGATAGACTGGATTAAGAAAATGTGGCACATACACACCAAGGAATACTATGCAGCCATAAAAAAGGATGAGTTCATGTCCTTTGTAGGGACATGGATGAAGCTGGAAACCATCATTCTCAGCAAACTATCACAAGGACAAAAAACCAAACACCGCATGTTCTCACTCATCGGTGGGAATCGAACAATGAGAACACATGGACACAGGAAGGGGAACATCACACACCGGGGCCTGTTGTGGGGTGGGGGAAGGGGGAGGGATAGCATTAGGAGATATACGTGATGCTAAATGACAAGTTAATGGGTGCAGCACACCAACATGGCACATGTATACATATGTAACAAACCTGCACGTTGTGCACATGTACCCTAAAACTTAAAGTATAATGATAATAAAATTAAAAAAAAAGAATTATAATGATTTAGTGAAATTTACTTCAGTATATCTCTCACCATAAAAAGGTGATCAAAATAGCACAGAGTACACTCTTGCCACTTCTAGTCACCATAGTACTGGAAGTTGAAACCAGAACAATTAGACAAGAAAAAAATAAAAAGCATCCAAATTGGAAAGGAAAAAGTAAAATCATCTCTATCTGTAGACAATTCTAAGGACTTAGAAAACTATTTGAACTATAAAAGAATTCTGTAAAGTTGCAAGTTACAAAGTCAACATACAAAACTCAGTTCTATTTCTATACACAAACCATGAATTGCATACAAAATAAACTGAAAAATCAATTCTATTCACAGTAGCAGCAAAAGAATGAAATACACAGGAATAAACTAAAAAAAGAAGTGAAACACTTTTAGACTGAAAATTATAAAACTAATGAAGGAAGTGAAATAAAACACAGATAAATGAAAAGACATCCTGTGTTTATGGATTGGAATAACTAATATTATTTAAATGTGCATACTATCTAAAGTGATCTATAGAGTCAATGCAATCCCAATTAAAATCTTCAAAGAAATAGAAAAAAATCTTAAAACTTATATGGAACCACAAAAACCCTGAAAAACAATAGGAATCTTGAACAAAAAGAACAAAGCTGAAGGCATCACACTTCCTGATTTCAAAATATATTATAAACTGATAGTAATCCAAACAGCATAGTACTGGCATAAAAACAGACATAGACCAGTGAAATAGAATGGAGGGACCAGAACTAAATCTACACATTATAGTCAACTGATCTTCAATAATGGTGCCAAGAACACACAATAGGGAAAGGATCACATCTTTAATAAACAGTGTTGGGAAAATTGGATATCCACAGGTAGAAGAATGAAATTGGACCCTTATCTCATATCATATACAAAATGAACTGAAAATGGATTAGTGACTTAAATGTAAGACCTGAAACCACAGAACTACTGCAAGGAAACATAGTGAAAAAGCTTCTTGACATTGGTCTGGGCAATGATTTTTTGGATATTACACCAAAAGCACAAGCAACAGAAGTAAAAATAGACAAGTAGGATTGCATCAAACTAAAAGTTTCTTCACAGCAAAGAAAAAAACCAATAGAGTGAAAAGACAATCTAGAGCATAGGAGAAAATATTTGCAAACTATATATCTGATAACTGGTTAATTTCCAAAATATATAAAGAATAACTCTTACAAATCAATAGCAAGAAAACAAACATCCTGATTTAAAAAATGGGAAGGACTTGAACAGATGTTTCTCAAAGAGAAGACAATGAAATGGCCAATGGCTATGTAAAAAGATGCTCAACATCACTAGTCATCAGGGAAATGCAAATCAAAACCATATGGTAACACCCCACACCTGTTAGAGGGGCTACTATCAAAAAGACAAACTATAACAAGTGTTGGCAAGGACGTGGAGAAAAGGGAGCCCTTGTACACCATTGGTGAGAATGTAAATTGGCATAGCCATTATGAAAAATAGTATGGAGGGTCCTTAAAAAAATTAAAGATAGAATTACCATATGATCCAGCCATTTCACTTCTGGGTATAAATCCAAAGGAACTGAAATCAGTATCTTGAAGAGATATTTGCACTCCCATATTCTTTACAGCATTATTCGCAATAGCGGAGAAATGGAAACAACTTAAATGTTGCTGAGAGATGAATGGATAAATAAAATGTGGTCTATATTATATACAATGGAATATTCTTGAGCCTTAGAAAAGAAGAAAATCTGCCATTTACAATAATAGGGAGTAACCTGGAGGACATTATGCTAAGTGAAATAATCCGGACACAGAAAGGCAAATACTGCATGGTTTCATTTATATCTGATATCTAAAATAGTCAAACTCACAGAAGCAGAGTAGAATGGTGGTTGCCAGGGGATCGGGGGAGGGAGAAATGGAGAGATGTTGATTGAAGGGTATAAAGTTTTAGTTTTGCAAGATGAATAATTACTGGAGATCTAATGCACAGCAATGTGATTATAGTTAAAAATACTGTATTATACACCTGAACTTCCAAGACAGTAGATGTTTTTCAGCCCCTCACTCCCAACACACACACCAAAGTAACTATATGAGGGAATGGATATGTTAATTAGCTTGATTATGGTGATTGTTTCATAATGTATATAAAAATATCAAGTTGTATACTTCAGCTATATACAATTTTAAGGCAATAAAAAATGCAGAGTAAAATTGACAACACTCAAACAGTGTGGTAAAATTATTTGGGACCTATTTTTGAATTTTTAGGTATATTTTATCAGCATCTAATATGAGGTCCTGTTCATCACAAGTACTTTGCTAATTGGCATGCCTAGTTTACTTCTTTTTCTTTAAGTCAAGTTTTCATTTTATCTTATTTGGAAAACTAGTAAAAAATTAACTAGTCGGGACCCATAGCCAACCTGGAAAGGAAGAGCTAAAAACTGGCTGATCTTTAACATTTAATCAATAAGTAACTCTCTTATTTCTGCTTGTACATAATGTAGATATTTGTTTGGGACTGCTATTTACTAGTTAGTCACATTATAGTCATCTAATAAATTCCATTGAATTAAATTATTTTGAAAGTGAACTTAAAAATTTTGACAGTGATTCATAATTTGGAGGATTCTGATCAGCTTAAAAGTACAAGATAAGTATTTGACAAAGAAGTCATTTCCTATTTTGTCCGTTAAAAAAATTCATATTCCATTTCAAAGGGCTCACCTAGAGTGATAGTTAATTTCCCATTGATAAAATAAGTGGTCACTATCAAAATCTTTCATTTACTCTTAACAGAAAGTAAACCCATTTCCAATCTGCATGAGTTGTTCTGAAACTAAGCACGATTTCCACTAATAAATTATGAGAAATACAACAAGTTATGAATGATGACCAAAAGATACAGATGCTAAATGTTTAGTTAAAAAAAAGCAATCTTGTAAAGAAAAAAATCCAAGTTCTTGAAAAATGTTAAAATAAGTGCAGAGCTATAGTTCTTAAGCTGGGAGCAATCATATTAATTAGTTATAAAAATTAGCAATTGAAATAAAATGCAGCACATCAATAGAAAAGGCCGCTTGAGAATTGTGAGTCGAAATTATTCTACTGTTTTAGGTCAGAAATTTTATGACATACTATAAAATAAGGAAATTTCCAAATTCTGTATGTAGAATGAAACTTTTTTGAAGTTCTGGGAAACTGATTTGCAAATCACTTTCATGTATGTTGTTTACTTGTGTATGTTAAGCCTAAACCTAGGCAGTGCAGCCTAGTAGTGAAGAGGAAGCTACTGGAGCCTGACTGATTAGATTCAAATGCTTGCATTCTCATTTATCAGCTACAGGACCTCCAAGACCTTGGGAAATTACTTAACCTCTTCAAGCTTTGGCTTCGTCATTTCTAAAATGGGGATAACAGTCCTACTTCACAGGATTTTAGTCAGGATTAGATGTCATAATGCATCTAAAAATTTCTACTTATTATTATTACTGCTAGCTATAGGAGAGAATGCTCTGGCTTAATCCAAATAACTTTCTCTTCATTTTAACATATAGTTGGTGTCTTGAGAATGTTCTTTCCTGCCTAAATTATTTAATCTTTATGTCCATGTTCTTCCTAAAGGCCTCTGAGTCAGCTGTGGGCTGTGTGTGTGTTTGGTGTGATTAAGATTAGAAAATGGAAAATATATTGTGGATCCCTCTACTTAAGATGGCTGACTAGGCCAGGGGCGGTGGCTCGTGCCAATCCCAGCAGCACTTTAGGAGGCCAGACGGGACAAGTGCTTGATCCCAAGAGTTCGAGAGTAGCCTGGGCAACAAAAGGAAACGCCATCTCTACAAGAAATTAAAAAAAAAAAAAGCCAGGCCTGGTGTTGCGTGCCTGCCGTCCTAGCTACTCCCGAGGCTGAGGCGGGAGGATCACTTGAGCTCGGGAGGTTGAAGCTGCAGTAACTTGAGATCTCGCCACTGCACTCCAGCTTCTGCGACAGAGCGAGACCGTGTCAAAAAAAAAAAAAAAAAAAAGGCTGACTAGAAACAGCTAGTGTGCGCCACTCTCACAAACAGAAGAAAGTGGTAAGCGGACACTAGCTCTTTTTTTTGTTGTTGTTTGTTTTTGAGACGGAGTCTCGCTCTGTCGCCCAGACTGGAGTGCAGTGGCGCATTCTCGGCTCACTGCAAGCTCCGCCTCCCGGGTTCACGCCACTCTCCTGCCTCGGCCTCCGGAGTAGCTGGGACTACAGGCGCCCGCCACCACGCCTGGCTAATTTAGCTCTTTAACTAGATCATCCAGGTGGACACTCTGGGATTCAGCGAGGAAACAACACAACCCACGGAGAACAAAGACGAGTAAGACAGGAGAGCCTCCCACCGGGAGTGGTACGGAGCCAGGAGAGGCCCCCAACATGGGGAAATGGTGAGTGAGTCAGAGTGCCTGGGGACCCACACTTCTGCCAGGGGACTTTTGCAACACTGGGCTCAGGAGAACACCCATGACCTCTCCCAACCGGGGCCTGCAGACTGACAGGGAGAGCTAGGTGGAGTCTGGGTGGAGCCGCCACTCAGGCACATGCAGAGTGCTGGTGGCCTTGGATCCCAGGGCACCCCAACACCAGCGGCTGCAGTTACGGCAACAGGGAAGGTCAGGCTCCTTCCCACACCACCAAGATAGAGACCACACCCACGGGGCTGTGCAGTGGACAAACTGCAGGGCTCACCTGCACTGCACCTCCTCAGACAAGGTCCACTGGCCTGGGACCTTAGCGTAGCCACCCAGCGCCAGCTGATCTCTCAGGCCACTAGCTGCTCTGCGCTTCCCTGGGACGGAGCTCCCAGAGGTAGCAGGCAGGCCGCCATTTTCGCTGCTCCACAGCAGTCCCTCCTGTTGCCCTCAGGCTCTGGAGGGAGCACCGTTATTACGCACTCACAGGGACCCCCAGTACAGCACAGCTGCCTTACAGTAAAGCGGCCAGATTGTTTTCCACATGGGTCCCCAGCCCAGCGCCTTCTCACTGGGCAGGGCCTCTTGACCTGGAATCCCAGCCACCCCTTGCTTGGACCATTGGGCTGGTAGCAGTTCTGCACTTCCCTGAGATGGAGCTCCCAGAGGTAGCAGGTGGGTCGCCATTTTCGCTACTCCACAGCCCTTGCTCCTGTTGCCCTCAGGCTGAGGAGTGCAGTGATTAGGGACTCACGCGGGGCTCCAGCACAGTGCAGCTGCCTTACGGAAAAGGAGCCAGACAGTTTTCCATGCGGGTGCCTGCCCCTGCTACTCCTCACTGCGCAGGATCTCTTGACCTGGGACCCCAGCACAGCCACCCTGCCCCTGCTTGAACACTTCCGTTGGTGGCAGCTCTGCGTTTCTCTGGGGAGGAAATCCCAGACATGATCCACAGTCCCTCGGTCACTGAAGCTGCAGTGGTATTGCCCTTATTGCCCTCAGGCTGGGGAAGAAACAAAGGACCTGGTTGCCTCGCTGGAACGTCCAGCATGCTGCAGCCACCATACAGAGAGGAGCCCAGTCTCTCTTCTCTGTGAGCCCCTATCTCCCACCCTTCACCAGGCAGGGCCTCCCAGCTCGGGACCACAGAGCAGCTACCTCACCCCCAGCTGAGCATTTCCACTGGTAGTGGCTCTGTGTTTCCCTGGGGTGGAGCTCCCTGAGGCAACCGACAGCCCCGACAGCCCCATTGCCACTGCAGCGGTTCTGCCCTTGCTGCCCTAGGACTGAGGAAGGAACAAAGGGCCTGAGGGATTTACTTGTGGCACCAGCATGTCAAAGTCGCCATATGAAGGGGATCCCAGTCTGCGCTCCCTGTGAACCCCCAACTGCCTGCTCTTCACCAGTTGCCCCCTACCTTGGGCCAGCTGCACAGACACCCCACCCCCTGACTGAACATTCCCATTGGCAGCAGCTCTGCATTTCTCTGAAGTGGAGCTCCCAGAGGCAACTGAAAGCCCCTCTGCCACTGCCACTGCAGTGGTACTGCTCCTGCTTCCCTTGGACTGAGGAAGGAACAAAGACCCTAACTGCTTTACCTACACCTCCAGCAAGCCACAGCTGCCCTAAGGAGAAGCCAGTCCACCTCCCTTATGAGCCGCCTGCACCCTCCTGCTCATCACCAGGGAGGGCCTCCAGGCTTGGGCCCACAACATGGCTGCCCCACCCTGGACTCATTGCACCAATTGGTAGTGGCTCTGCATTTCTTTGGGATGGATCCCCAAGACACAAGTGAAAGGCCCTCTGCCACACCACTGCCAAGGTCCCTTCCCCCGCTGCCTCCAAGCTGGGGAGGGAACGTAAAACCTGAGCTGGCTCGAGGCCTGCAGTGTGCAGCCCAGGAGTGTCAAGCCAAGATCTGCAGCCAGCACTTGAGGGGAAGAGGAGCCCGCACTCTAAGAGAACTGAGAGAAAGCACAGCTGCAAACATGAGGAGATGCAGAAGAGCCATGTGACTGAGCAAGAGCCTACCTACTGGCCATTACGTTAACCGCCATCTACCCGATCGCAGTCTAAAGTTCAACACCAAAAATACTTTGCTAATACAACCCCTCATGAAACCAAGGACAAGAATTCAGCTAAAAATAAAGACCCTGCACAAAACTTTGGCATGCTGAAAACATTCAGAAATGAAGTCAGCTGATTATATTTTCAAATTACACTACAGTTAAGGAACATCAGCTCACACAGATGAGAAAGAATCAGTGCAAGAACTCTGGAAACTCAAGCCTAGAGTGTCTTTTTTCCTTCAAATGACTGCACTGGTTCCCTAGCAAGGGTTCTTAACCAGGCTGAAATGGCTAGAATGACGGACATAGAATTCAGAATATGGATAGGAATGAAGATCATTGAAATTCAGGGGAAAGTCAAAACTCAATCCAAGGAATCTAAGGATTACAATAAAATGATACAGGAGCTGAAAGACAAAATGGCCATTATAAGAAAGAACTGATCTGATAGAGGTGAGAAACACACTACAAGAATTTCATAATGCAATCACAAGTATTTATAGCAGAATAGACCAAGCTGAGGAAAGAATCTCAGCACTCAGACTGGGTCTTCAATTTAACTCAGTCAGACAGAAATAAAGAAAAAAGAGTAAAAAGAATGAACAAAACCTCCAAGAAATATGAGATTATGTGAAGAGACCCAACCTGTAATCACCAAACAGTTTCACCTTGTCTGCTGCCTAAACAGCTGATTTATCAAGACAAGGGAATTGCAATAAAGAGTCATTCATGCAGAGCCGGCTGTGCGGGAGACCAGAGTTTTATTATTACTCAAATCAGTCTCCCTGAGAATTTGGGGATTGCAGTTTTTAAGGATAATTTGGTGGGTGGGGGTGGGGCCAGTGAATAAGGAGTTCTGATTGGTCAGGTTGGAGATGAAATCATAGGGAGGTAAAGCTGTCCTCTAGTGCTGAGTCAGTTCCTGAGTCAGACCAGATGGTCCAGTTTATTGATCTAGGTGTAGCCAGCTGATCCATCTAGTACAGGGTCTGCAAAATATCTCAAGCACTGATCTTAGGTTTTATAATAGTGATGTTATCCCCAGGAGCAATTTGGGGAGGTTTAGAATCTTGCAGCCTCCAGCTGCATGACTCCTAAACCATAATTTCTAATCATGTGGCTTATTTGTTAGTCCTACAAAGACAGTCTATTCCCCAGGTAGGAAGGGGGTTTGTTTGGGGAAAGAGCGTTATCATCTTTGTTTCAAAGCTGAACTATAAACTAAGTTCCTCTCAAAGTTAGTTTGGCCTATGCCTAGAAATGAACAAGGACAGCTTGGAGGTTAGAGGCAAGATGGATTCGGTTAGGTCAGATCTCTTTCACTGTCTCAGGTATAATTTTGCAATGACCATTTCAAACTTATGACTCATTGGTGTCCCTGAAAGAGAGGGAGAAAAAATATGCAACTCTGAAAACATATTTGAGGATATTATTTACAAACATTTTTTCAACCTTGTTAGAAAGACCAACATTTAAATTCAGGAAATGCAGAGAACCCCTGTGAGATATTATACAAGATGATCATTCCCAAGACATATAATCAGATTCTCTAAGGTTGACATGAAAGAAAAAATATTAAAAGCAGCTAGAAAGACAGGGCAGGTCACCTATTAATACAAAGGGAAACCCATTAAGATAACAGCAGAATTTTCACTAGAAACTCTATAAGCCAGAAGAGACTGTGGGCCTGTATTCAACATTCTTAAAGAAAAGAAACTTCAACCAAGAATTTCACATCTAGTCAAACTAAGCTTCATAAGTGAAGAAAAAATAAGGTCCTTTTCAGAAAACCAAATGCTAAGGGAATTCGTTACCACCAGACCTGCCTGCCTTACAAAAGGTACTTAAGGGAATGCTAAATATGGAAACAAGAGACTATTACCAGCCACCACAAAAACACACTTAAGTATATAGACCATTAACACTATAAAGCAACCACACAATCAAGTCTGCATAATAACCAGCTAATGACATGATGACAGGATTGAATCTGCACATATCAATATTAACTTTTAATGTAAACAGGCTAAGTACCCCAATTAAAAGGCACAGAGTTGCAAGTTGGATAAAGAAGCAAGACCTGGCTGTATGATATCTTCAAGAGACCCATTTCACATGCAATGACACCCATAGGCTCAAAGTAAAGGGATGGAGAAAAATCTATCAAGCAAATGGGAAACAAAAAATCAGGTTGCTTATTCTAATTTCAGACAAATCAGACTTTAAGCCAATAATGATTTGAAAAGACAAAGAAGAGTATTATATAGTGGTAAAATGTTCAATTGAACAAGAAGATGTAACTATCCTAAATATATTTTCCCCCTATACAGGAGCACCCAGATTCATGAAGCAAATTTTTAGAGACCTAGAAAGAGACTTAGATAACCACACAATAATAGTGGGAGAATTCAACACCCCACGACAGTATTAGACAGATCATTGAGGCAGAAAACTAATGAAGATATTTGGGACCTGACCTTGACACTTGACCAAATGGGCCTAACAGTTATCTACAGAAGTCTTCACCCAAAAACAACAGACTATACATTCTTCTTCTCATGTGCACATGGCACATACTCTAAAATTAACCACACAATTGGCCATAAAACAGTCCTCAGCAAATTCAAAAAAACTGAAATATGAAATACATTCTCAGATCATGGAACAATTAAAATGTAAATCAATACTAAGAAATCACTCAAAACTATACAAGTATATGAAAATTAAACAACCTGCTCCTGAATGACTTTTGGGTAAAAAATGAAGTTAAGGCAGAAATCAAGAAATTCTTTGAAACTAATGAGAACAAAGATATTACATACCAGAATCTCTGGGACACAGCTAAGGGAGTATTAGGAGGCAAGTTTATAGTGCTAAAGATCTATATAAAAGATCTATATAAAAAAGAAAGATCTCAAAGTAACAACCTAACATCACATCTAGAGGAACTAGAGAAACAAGAGCAAACTAACCCCAAAACTAGCAGAAGACAAGGAATAATCAAAATTAGAGCTGAACTGACAGAAATTGAGAAATGAAAAACCATACAAAAGATAAGCAAATGCAGTAGTTTGTTCATTGAAGGAATAAGTAAGATTGATAACCTGCTGGCTAGATGAATAAAGGAAAAAAATGAGAAGATCCAAGTAAACATAATCAGAAATGACAAAGGGGACTTTACCACTGACCCCACAGAAATACAAAGAACTCTCAGAGACTACTATGAACACTTCTATGAACACAAACTGGAAGAAACCTAGAAGAAATAGATAAATTCCTGGAAACATATAACCTCCCAAGATTGAACAAGGAAGAAATTGAATCCCTGAACAGACCAGTAATGAGTTCTGAAATAGAATCAGTAATAAAAAGCCTACCAACCAGAAAAAGCCCAGGGCCAGATGGATTCACAGCTAAATTCTACCAGATGTCTAAAGAAGAGCTGGTACTGTTCCTACTGAAACTATTTCAAAAAATTGAGGAGAAGAGACTCCTCCCCAGCTCATTCTATGAGTCCAGCATCACCCTTATACCAAAACCTGGCAGAGACACGACAATGAACAATAAAACTTCAGGCCAATTTCCTTGCAGATGACATTATTCTTACCTAGAAACCCCCAAAATCTCTGCCCCAAAACTCCTAGATCCCATAAACAACTTCAGCAAAGTTTCAGGATACAAAATTAATGTACAAAAGTCAGTAGCATTTCTATACACCAACAACATCTAAGCTGAGAGCCAAATCAAGAATGCAGTCCATTCACAATAACCACAAGAAGAATAAAATACATAGGAATATAGCTAACCAGGGAGGTACAAGATCTCTACAATGAGAATTATGAAAAACTGCTCAAAGAAATCAGAGATGACACAAACAAATGGGGAAACATTCTATACTCATGGATAGGAAGAATCCATATTGTTAAAATGGCCATACTACCCAAAACAATTTACAGATTCAATGCTATTCCTATCAAACTACCAATGATATTCCTCACAGAATTACAAAAAAAATTTTAAAATTCATAGAGAACCACAAAAGAGCCGGAATAGGCAGAGCAATCCTAAAGAAAAAGAACAAAGCTGGAGGCATTATGTTACCTTGTTACCTGACTCCAAACAATAAAGGCTACAGTAACCAAAGCTGCATGATACTGGTACAAAAACAGATACATAGACCAATGTAACAACATAGAAAGTCCAGAAATAATGTCGCAGTCCTACAACCATCTGATCTTTGACAAAGTTGACAAAAACAAGCACTGAGGACAGGACTCCTTCAATAAATGGTGTTGGGATTACTGGCTAATCATATGCAGAAAATTGAAACTAGCCACTGTCCTTACACCATATACAAAAATCAATTCAAGATGGATTAAAGACTTAAATGTAAAACCTAAAAGTATAAGAACCCTGGAAGATAATGTAGGAAATACTATTCTGGACATAGGCCCTGGCAAAGATTTCATGATGAAGATGGCAAAAGCAATAGCAACAAAACAAAAATGGACAAACAAGACTTAATTAAATCAAAGAGCTTCTGCACAACAAAAGAAACTATCAACAGAGCAAACAGACAGCCTACAGAATGGGAGAAAATATTTGCAAACTAGGCATCTGACAATGATCTAGTAACAAGCATTTATAAGGAACTTAAATCAACAGGCAAAAACAAAGAGCTTCATTAAAAAGTGGGCAAAGGACGTGAACAGATACTTTTCAAAAGAAGACATGCACACAGCCAACAAGCATATGGAAACATACTCAACATTATAAATCATTAGAGAATTGCAAATCAAAACCACGATGAGATACCATCTCATACCAGTCAGAATGGCCATTATTATTATTATTATTTTTAAATTATTATACTTTAAGTTCTAGGGTACATGTGCACAAAGTGCAGGTTTATTACATAGGTATACATGTGCCATATTGGTTTCCTGCACCCATCAACTCGTCATTTACATTAGGTATTTCTCCAAATGCTATCCTTCTCCCAACCCCCATCCTCTGACAGGCCCTGGTGTGATGTTCCCCACCCTGTGTCCAAGTGTTCTCATTGTTCAATTCCCACCTATGAGTGAGAACATGCAGTGTTTGGTTTTCTGTCCTTGTGATAGTTTGCTGAAAATGATGGTTTCCAGCTTCATCTGTGTCCCTGCAAAGGACATGAACTCATCCTTTTTTATGGCTGCATAGTATTCCATGGTGTATATGTGCCACATGTTCTTAATCCAGTCCATCATTGATGGACATTTGGGTTGGTTCCAAGTCTTTGCTATTGTGAATAGTGCTGCAATAAACATACATGTGCATGTGTCTTTATAGTAGCATGATTTATAATCCTTTGGGTATATACCAAGTAATGGGATGGTTGGGTCAAATGGTATTTCTAGTTCTAGATCCTTGAGGAATTGCCACACTGTCTTCCACAATAGTTGAACTAATTTATACTCCCCTCAACAGTGTAAAAGCATTCCTATTTCTCCACATCCTCTCCAGCACCTGTTGTTTCCTGACTTTTTAATGATTGCCATTCTGACTAGCATGAGATGGTATCTCATTGTGGTTTTGATTTGCATTTCTCTGATGACCACAGACGATGAGCATTTTTTCGTATGTCTGTTGGCTGCATAAATGTCTTCTTTTGAGAAGTATCTGTTCATATCCTTTGCCCACTTTTTGATGGGGTTGTTTGTTTTTTCTTGTAAATTTGTTTAAGTTCTTTGTAGATTCTGGATATTAGCCCTTGTCAGATGGGTAGATTGCAAAAATTTTCTCCCATTTTGTAGGTTGCCTGTTCACTCTGATGGTAGTTTCTTTTGCTGTGCAGAAGCTCTTTAGTTTAATTAGATCCCATTTGTCAATTTTGGCTTTTGTTGCCATTGCTTTTGGTGTTTTAGTCATGAAGTCCTTGCCCATGGCTATGTCCTGAATGGCATTGCCTAGGTTTTCTTCTAGGGTTTTTATGGTTTTAGGTCTAACATGTAAGTCTTTAATCCATCTTGAATTGATTTTTGTATAAGGTGTAAGGAAGGGATCCAGTTTCAGCTTTCTACATATGGCTAGCCAGTTTTCCCAGCACCATTTATTAAATAGGGAATCCTTTCCCTATCGCTTGTTTTTGTCAGGTTTGTCAAAGATCATATGGTTGTAGATGTGTGGTATTATTTCTGAGGGCTCTGTTGTGTTCCATTGTTCTATATCTCTGTTTTGGTACCAGTACCATGCTGTTTTGGTTACTGTAGCCTTGTAGTATAGTTTGAAGTCAGGTAGCATGATTGCCTCCAGCTTTGTTCTTTTTGTTTAGGATTGTCTTGGCTATGCAGGCTCTTTTTTGATTCCATATTAACTTTAAAGTAGATTTTTCCAATTCTGTGAAGAAAGTCATTGGTAGCTTGATGGGGATGGCATTGAATCTATAAATCACCTTGAGCAGTATGGCCATTTTCACAATATTGATTCTTCCTATCCGTAAGCATGGAATGTTCTTCCATTTGTTTGTATCCTCTTTTATTTCATTGAGCAGTGGTTTGTAGTTCTCCTTGAAGAGGTCCTTCACATCCCTTGTAAGTTGGATTCCTAGGCATTTTATTCTCTTTGTAGCATTTGTGAATGGGAGTTCACTCATGATTTGGCTGTTTGTCTGTTATTGGTGTAGAGGAATGCTTGTGATTTTTGTACATTGATTTTGTATCCTGAGACTTTGCTGAAGTTGCTTATCAGCTTAAGGAGATTTTGGGCTGAGACGATGGGGTTTCCTAAATATACAATAATGTCATCTGCAAACAGGGCAATTTGACTTCCTGTTTTCCTAATTGAATACCCTTTATTTCTTTCTCCTGCCTGATTGCCCTGGCCAGAACTTCCAACACTATGTTGAATAGGAGTGGTGAGAGAGGGCATCCTTGTCTTGTGCCGGTTTTCAAAGGTAATGCTTCCAGTTTTTGCTCATTCAGTATGATATTGGCTGTGGGTTTGTCATAAATAGTTCTTATTATTTTGAGATACATTCCATCAATACCTAATTTATTGAGAGTTTTTAGTATGAAGCGCTGTTGAATTTTGTCAAAGGCCTTTTCTGCATCTATTGAGATAATCATGTGGTTATTGTCATTGGTTCTGTTTATGTGATGGATTACGTTTATTGATTTGCATATGTTGAACCAGCCTTGCATCCCAGGGATGAAGCCCACTTGATCATGGTGGATAAGCTTTTTGATGTACTGCTGGATTTGGTTTGCCAATATTTTATTGATGATTGTTGCATTGATGTTCATCAGGGATACTGGTAAAAATTCTCTTTTTTTATTGTGTCTTTGCTAGGCTTTGGTATCATGATGATGCTGGCCTCATAAAATGAGTTAGGGAGGATTCCCTCTTTTTCTATTGATTGGAATAGTTTCAGAAGGAATGGTACCAGCTCCTCTTTGTACCTCTGGTAGAATTTTGCTGTGAATCCAACTGGTCCTGGACTTTTTTTGTTTGGTAGGCTATTAATTATTGACTCAATTTCAGATCCTGTTATTGGTCTATTCAGAGATTGAACTTTTTCCTGGTTTAGTCTTGGGAGGGTGTATGTGTACTGGAATTTATACATTTCTTCTAGATTTTCTAATTTATTTGCATAGAGGTGTTCAAAATATTCTCTGATCGTAGTTTGTGTTTCTATGGGATTGGTGGTGATATCCCCTTTATCATTTTTTATTGTATCTATTTGATTCTTCTCTCTTTTCTTCTTTATTAGTCTTGCTAGTGGTCTATCAATTTTGTTGATCATTTCAAAAAACCAGCTCCTGGATTCATTGATTTTTTGAAGGTTTTTTGTGTCTCTATCTCCTTCACTTCTGCTCTGATCTTAGTTATTTCTTGCCTTCTGCTAGCTTTTGAATTTGTCTGCTGTTGCTTCTCTAGTTCTTTTAATTGTGATATTAGGGTGTCGATTTTAGATCTTTCCTGCTTTCTCTTATGGGCATTTAGTGCTATAAATTTCCCTCTACACATTGCTTTTAATTTGTCCCAGAGATTCTGGTATGTTGTGTGTTTGTTCTCATTGGTTTCAAACAACATCTTTATTTCTGCCTTCATTTCGTTATTTACCCAGTAGTCATTCAGGAGCTGGTTGTTCAGTTTCCATGTAGTTGTGTGGTTTTGAGTGAGTTTCTTAATCCTGAGTTCTAATTGGATTTCACTGTGGTCTGAGAGACAGTGTGTTGTGATTTCTGTTCTTTTACATTTGCAAAGGAGTGCTTTACTTCCAATTATGTGGTCAGTTTTAGAATAAGTGCGATGTGGTGCTGAGAAGAATGTATATTCTGTTGATTTTGGGTGGAGAGTTCTGTAGATGTCTATTAGGTCCACTTGGTGCAGAGCTGAGTTCAAGTCCTGGATATCCTTGTTAACCTTTTGTCTCATTGATCTGTCTAATATTGACAGTGAGGTGTTAAAGTCTCCCATTATTATTGTGTGGGATTCTAAGTCTCTTTGTAGGTCTCTAAGGACTTGCTTTATGAATCTGGGTGCTCCCATATTGACTGCATATATATTTAGGATAGTTAGCTCTTCTTGTTGAATTGATCCCTTTACCATTATGTAATGGCCTTCTTTGTCTCTTTTGATCGTTGTTGGTTTAAAGTCCGTTTTATCAGAGACTAGGATTGCAACCTCTGCTTTTTTTATATTCCATTTGCTTGTTAGATCTTCCTCCATCCCTTTATTTTGAGCCTATGTGTGTCTCTGCACGTGAGATGGGTCTCCTGAATACAGCACACTGATGGGTCTTGACTCTATCCAATTTGCCAGTCTGTGTCTTTTAATTGGGACGTTTAGCCCATTTATATTTAATGTTAATATTGTTATGTGTGAATTTCATTCTGTCATTATGATGTTAGGTGGTTATCTTGCCCGTTAATTGATGCAGTTTCTTCCTAGCCTTGATGGTCTTTACAATTTGGCATGATTTTGCAGTGGCTGGTACCGGTTGTTCCTTTCCATGTTTAGTGCTTCCTTCAGGAGCTCTTGTAAGGCAGGCCTGGTAGTGACAAAATCTCTCAGCATTTGCTTGTCTGTAAAGGATTTTATTTCTCCTTCACTTATGAAGCTTCGTTTGGCTGGATATGAAATTCTGTGTTGAAAATTCTTTTCTTTAAGAATGTTGAATATTGGCCCCCACTCTCTTCTGGCTTGTAGGGTTTCTGCCGAGAGATCTGCTGTTAGTCTAATGGGCTTCCCTTTGTGGGTAACCCGACCTTTGTCTCTGGCTGCCCTTAACATTTTTTCCTTCATTTCAACCTTGGTGAATCTGACAATTATGTGTCTTGAGGTTGCTCTTGTCAAGGAGTATCTTTATGGTGTTCTCTGTGTTTCCCAAATTTGAATGTTGGCCTGCCTTGCTAGGCTGGGGAAGTTCTCCTGGATAATATCCTGAGGAGTGTTTTCCAACTTGGTTCCATTATCCCCGTCACTTTCTGGTACACCAATCAAATGTAGATTTGGTCTTTTCACATAGTCCCATATTTCTCGGAGGCATTGTTCATTTTTATTACTCTTTTTTCTCTAGTCTTGTCTTCCTGCTTTATTTCATTAATTTGATCTTCAATCACTGATATCCTTTCTTTCATTTGATCAAATTGGCTATTGAAGCTTGTGCATGCATCATGAAGTTCTCATGCCATGGTTTTCAGCTCCATCAGGCCATTTAAGGTCTTCTCTATACAATTTATTGTAGTTTGCCATTTGTGTAACCTTTTTTCAAGGTTTTTAGCTTCCTTGTGATGGGTTAGAACATGCTCCTTTAGCTTGGAGAAGTTTGTTATTACCGACCTTCTGAAGCCTACTTCTGTCAGCTCCTCAACATCATTCTCCGTCCAGCTTTGTTCCATTGCTGGCGAGGAGCTGTGATCCTTTGGAGGAGAAGAGGTGCTCTAGTTTTTACAATTTTCAGCTTTTCTGCTCTGGTTTCTCCCCATCCTTGTGGTTTTATCTAACTTTGGTCTTTGATGTTGGCGACCTACAGATGGGTTTTTGGTGTGTTATGTCCTTTTGGTTGATGTTGATGCTATTCCTTTCTGTTTGTTAGTTTTCCTTCTAACAGTCAGGTCCCTCAGCAGCAGGTCTGTTGGAATTTGCTGGAGGTCCACTCCAGACCCTGTTTGCCTGGGTATCACCAGCAGAGGCTGCAGAACAGCAAGTATTGCAGAACAGCAAATATTGCTCCCTGATCCTTCCTCTGGAAGCTTTGTCCCAGAGGGGCACCCACCTTTATGAGGTGTTTGTCCTCCACTACTGGGAGGTGTCTCCCAGTTAGGCTACAAGGGTCAGGGACCCACTTGACGAGGCAGTCTGTCCATTCTGAGAGCTCAAACAGCATGCTGGGAGACCACTGCTCTGTTCAGAGCTGTCAGACAGGGTCGTTTAAGTCTGCGGAAGTTTCTGCTGCCTTTTGTTCAGTTATGTCCTGCCCATAGAGGTGGAGTCTATAGAGGAGTAGGCCTTGCTGAGCTGTGGTGGGCTCCTCCCAGTTCGAGCTTCCCGGCTACTTTGTTTACCTACTCAAGCCTCAGCAATGGCAGACGCCCCTCCCCCCGCCAGGCTGCAGCCTTGCAGGTCAATCTTAGACTGCTGCACTAGCAGTGAGCAAGGCTCTGTGGGTGTGGGACCCACCAAACTAGGCACGGGAGAGAATCTCCTGCTCTGCCAGTTGCTAAGACCATGGGAAAAGCGTAATATTTGGGTGGGAGTGTCCCGTTTTTCCAGGTACTGTCTGTCACAGCTTCCCTTGGCTAGGAAAGAGAAATCCCCCCAACCCCTTGCACTTCCTGGGTGAGGCAACACCCTGCCCTGCTTTGCCTTGCCCTCTGTGGGCTGTACCCACTGTCAAAACAACTCCAATGAGATGAACCAGGTACCTCAGTTGGAAATGCAGAAATCACCTATCTTCTGCATCGATCACGCTGGCAGCTGCAGACCAGAGCTGTTCCTATTTGGCCATCTTGGAATGGACCCGGCTATTATTATTATTGTTTTTTATTGTACCACTGCACTCCAGCAGTACAATCTTGGCTCACTGCAAACTCCTCCTCCTGGACTCAAGTAATCCTCTCACCTCAGTCTCCCAAGTAGCTGGGACTACAGGTGCATGCCCACCACACCTGGGTAATTTTAGTATTTCTTATAGAAGCTGGGTTTGGCCATGTTGCCCAGGCTGCTCTTGAACTCCTGGGCTCAAGCGATCCACCCACTTCAGCCTTCCAAAGTGTTGGGATTAAAGGCATGAGCTACCATGCCTGGCCTAGAATGGCTACTATTAAAAAGTAAAAAAATAATATGGTAGGGAGATGGCAGAGTAAGAATGCTTATACACTGCTGGTGGAAATGTAAAGTAGTTCAGCCATTGTGGAAAGCAGTGTGGTGATTTTTCAAAGAACTTAAAATAGAATTACCATTCATCCCAGCAATCCCATTATTGGGTATATACCCAAAGGAATGTAAATTATTCTACCATAAAGACACATGCACACATATGTTCATGGCAGCACTATTTACAATAGCAAGGCCATGAAATCAACCTAAATGCCCATCAAATGATAGACTGGATAAAGAAAATGTGGTACACCATGGAATACTATGCAGCCATAAAAAAGAATGAGATCATGTCTTTGCAGCAACATGGATGGAGCTGGGGGCTATTATCCTAAGCAAACTAATGCAGAAACAGAATATCAAATACTGCACGTTACAGAAACTGGGGCCTACTTGAGGAGGGAGGGTGGAAGGAGGGAGAGGATTAAAAAAAACTACCTATTTGGCACTATGCTTATTACCTGGATAATGAAATAATCTGTATACCAAACCCTGGTGACACATAGTTTACCTAGATAACAAACCTGCCTATGTACCTCTGAACCTAAAATAAATGTTTTTTTAAACAAGATTGTAAAGTGTAGCATGCAGTTATATTGCGATCGAGTTCTAATATTATAGGTATTAAAAACAGAGGAAACACAGAGAGTAAAACTAATTCTGAGAAGACGCTTATAATTATGTGATCTTGGTAAAACTCATGTCTCCGCTTGTTAAGTTAAAAAAAAATGATGTAAAATGCTGGCATTGGACTAAATCCTAATTTCCTTCCTGGGTGTCAGATTTAGCTGACTCTTTCTCCTGCCTGAAGTGCTCTCCTTATACAGCTTGTTCCACGTTTATGATGCTATTCATCCTTGAGCAATTGTGGGATAGATCAGTGTGAAGTGGATCATTTGTTTTTAACCTGCTCTGGTTGTCAGTGGAAACCACAATATAAGGGGTGAAGACACCCAGAATTGAAGTGTGCAGTATTATACACAACATTAATAGGAAAGCAGTGCCAAAATGGCAAAATGAGGTGGTGAAAAGAGGCGGCCACCCAGAATCCTGCAGTACTTAGTGTTAATACATATTTACAAACTTACTAACTTGAAATTCCTTTAGGCATCATATTCCAGATTGAAGCTGCTGGGAATTCCTACCCTTATTAATTTTTATCTCCTCTACTCTGTCCTCCCTACATTTATAAAAAGCTACTGCTCAAAGGGTTATTTGTTAGTGGTGTCGAGTGTCTCCACCATTGAGGACTCGCCGTATTTAAAGTACTCTACTGGTGTTGAGTAAATATTTGCCAATGTTCTAAATGCCAGGGCCTCTTGACAACTCAACAGGAATGTTGCTTAGGCAGGAATGGGGGAAGGGCAGAATATTTCCTATCCCTGCAGCTGTGCAGCAAATTTTGGAGGACTGGGCTTAATGCCTCCAAAAAAATGTACCGCATTACTACCACCTTGATTGTTGTTACTGTGCTGGTGACCGCATCTCCCTCAGGCTGCCTTAAAATATTCTCTTTCATGTTGACACTTTGGAGGAGATCAAGAATTCTCTTCTGCTTTGGATTTCGATAAGTGTTTGAAAAAGGAATCATGAAAACGTAGGTCTGCAAGGGTATGACAAAGCAAGCTGTCGACCTCACAATGAGGGCTCAGCAAGTTGCTTCATGTTTTCTATTCATAGCCTCCTCCTCTCTGTCAGCTCTTTTGAAGTACTCATAAAGCAAAATAGGCTCATTAAATATGAGGGGGTAAATGAAGTTGTCAGTTGCACCTAGTTCAAAAAGCCTTTCCTTTTTAGATGTTTACGCTCCAGAAAAAAACAAAACAAAACAAAAAACTCAGAAGATGAATGCCTGCTAGCAGTGGCTATTCATGGCCTCCCTTTTGGGTAAGTGATGTCAGCCAGGCTTTGGAAGATGTGGGTATTTTGTTCCAGATCTAGCACTAAACTGGTCCACAAAATTAATGTCACAATGAAAAGCCAGGAAAGTCTTGTTTACCATTTCATTTACTAAGTTTGCATATAAGGATAAAGACTATTTAGAGTTCCTTTCTAAACAGTAAAGGAAATTTCTTCATCACTCTTCCCACATGGGCAGCGGCTTGTCCTATGTGTACCCTCTTGCTGGCAGGGACAGGCAATGGTTCTGCCCTGTGGATCAGCTCTTCCAACCCTTAGATTCTGTTCTTTGATGAACCTTTTCTTGCACATTTGGCTCCTTTTCTGAACCTACAGCATCTACATTTTAATGAGCTGAAGGGGATGCCAAGAGGCATAAGAGATGGTCTTAACCCTCAAGATCTTACTGTCAGTAAATGAGGTAACGTGATGATGTTCACTAAACTGCCATATGCAAATGTGAGGTAACTTGAGCAGATCCTTGAAAGATGGAAAATGTTTCTTTGGTTTCTGGTTGTGGGAAAGGACATTCCAAACCAAGGGTATAGTTTGAGCAAAGGCACAGTGGCTTTTCTAATCAGTGGACACTCTTTTTAGTCCTTATTCTATTTGGCCTGAGCAATATTTGATGCTGTTGTCCACTTGCTTCATCTTGAAGTGTTCTCTTGGCTTCAGACACCACATTCTGCTGTGTTTACTTCCGCTTTTCTGATGACTCTTGTCAATCTCATCTCCAGGTTTCTATGAGTGTATATATATACTGATGATGCCTTGCCTATGTCTCTAGCCAGGCTGCCCTCTTGAAGTTCAGACCTATATAGCTAACTTTCTGCTGTGCACATTCATATACACAGCTCTTACTTAAATGCCTTAAGTTCTGCATGTTCAAAACCAAACCCATTATCTTTCTCCCCAAATCTGCATCTTCCTCAGTTTCCTATCTTAGTGAATAATGTACACCCAGTTATTCAATTCAGAACCATGGTATAATCTTGACTCCTCCCTCCCCAACACCTTCCATGTAAAGAACCACTAGATCTTTTATATTTTATTTTGTTTTATATCTCTGTATCTGTCCAGGTCTTTCCATCTCTATTGCTACCTTTTTGGGTCAGCTCACCATCTTCTTTTGCTTGGATGACTGCAGTAGCCATTTCCCTTCAACTTTCCCTCCAGGTAATTCTTTCTCTACGTTGTAGCCAAAGGAATCTTTCTAAGGCACAAATACGATCATTGTGTTTTCTTTCCTTACAGCCCTCTAATATCTTCCCTTTGCTCTAAGGATAGTGTCCAGGTCCCTAATAAGGCTTCTTGTCTTTCTCATTCTGGACCTGCTGACCTCTCTTGCCTCATCTCTTGCCACCACTCCTCAAGCTCCCTGAGCTTCAGATATTTTGAAGTGCACCTGCAGTTCACTCACATACCAGGCAGGTTTTCCTATCTCTCAGACTCCATGCACACTCTTCCCTATCTAGCACACTCTTTTCCCTTGCTCTTTCTCTGGTGTTAGCTGGGAAATCACTGCTTCTACTGTATCCTACTGGCCTGTTTACTTGTCTATATTCATTTAGGCCAATACTCCTTATAGAGTCTGGAACATTCTAGATAATCGGTAGACACTTTTTGGATGAATGAGTGAGTGTTAATGCATGAGATGGCTTAAAGGAATGGCAGATCACCCAGACTGACTGGAGTGGAGGATATACAAAAGACAAGAGTGGAAGATATGAAAGAAAGGTGGTTGGGTGTCTTACACTGGGTTTCCTGAGCACAAACTGTGAGATGAAGATTCCAGTGCAGGCAATTTATTGGGGAGTGCTCTTGGGATTAACTCCTGTGAAAGAGTGAGGGAGTGAGAGGGGCAGGATATGGCAGAAGGTGAAGTTGAACTGAAATGAAATTGCAACAGGGCTCTCAGCTGATCCCATGTGGTAATTAGAAGCTGGCATAACCTTACAAAGTTCTGAATTGAGGCAAGGGGCTGGGGCTGTGTATCTTCACAGCAATCAGTCATTGAATGTGGGCTACCTCTGGGGAGGGGGCGAACTCAGGACAAACTGCTCCTTTGCCAAGGGCGATTTCTGGCAAGGGGTTCAACTATGACCTGGCAAAAGCCAACATTGCTGGTATCTAGGGGAATGATTATCCTGGTAGAGGAGGATCTGGGTGGCATTACCACATCCACTACACTGGGCCCACTTCAGGCCAGATTGAGGAAGTTTTGCTTTATTTGGTAGGCCTTGGGATGCCATTGGAGATGTTTACACAGATAAATCATGTGAGTCAGAGCTGTATTTGAGAAGACTAGTCTAGTTGTATGCTCAGATTGGATTGGAGGTGGTGGATAAACTGCAGATAGAGAGGGCATTGGGAGACTATTGAAATAGTCCAGATGAAGAAATAAAGGCCTGAACAGGGGTGTTGGCAGCAGAAATGGAAAAAGCGGTGGTTGCAAGAGATATGTTAATGCTAAAATTCCCAGGCCCTGGTGACTAATTGAATATGGGGAATATGGAAAAATCAAAGGTGATTTCATAATTTTGAGCCTAGCTGAAATGTATGAATGATGGTTCTGGCAGTAGATATTTAAGAAGGATATAGGTTTGGTGTAGATTTGTTGAATTTGCAGTATGACTGCCACCCAAGTAGAAGTGGCTTACAGGTGGCTGGGCAGTTTTTTGGGAGGGCAAAATACACATACATAAAAAGTTCTATGATGATATGAAGATGTTCATGTAGCAGTATTAGCATCAAATTTGTGTAAAAGAAGTTAGTGCTGCAAGAGGCCAGAGAAGACAGAAATCACTATAGCCAAGAAGTGTTCATGGAGGAGGTTGCCTTTGAATGGGGTCTAGGTGCAGGTGTTAGATTTATGATGAGGAAGAAGAGATAGGGAGGGCAGGATGATGACATTCTGAGTGGAGCCAATGGTTTGAGCAGAGACAGAGAGGTAGAAATTCATACTGCATATTTAGAATACCATGAGAAGATCAGTTTGATTGGAACATAGGATTCATTTAAGGAAAGTTTGGTTTAAAAAGTTGAACAATTGATTGCGGAGAAACTTGAATGACAGGCTAAATGATAGGGAGCATAAAGGAGTTTAGGTGATTTTTTGGTAAAACTTTGCCTCTGTTTCTGAAGTTTGATCCTTTCATCTGCCTGGATGTGGGTCTTCAGAACCCACAGAACTAGAACTCTCCACTCGAGAGACACTTGTGCTTGTGATACAGAAGGCTACTGGTCACTAAGAGTCTTTTTCATGGAGATTATATGACGGCACATTGGAGGAAATTCCAGCTGCATGTGTTTCTGAGGCTTTTACATCCACAGTCTTTGCTTAGCTTTCATGAGGCATAAAGAATGTGTGGCCTAATTGGTGAGCTGGTTTACTGGCTCACCCTGAAAAGTAAACATTGTGTATCTGTAAGTGGAAATTCAGTATGTGTAATCTAGCTGCCTAGTCACGCCTGCCCCAAACGCTGTTGAAAACTTTGACCAAGGACTATAAAACTGTCAAGATCTGGGGCCCAAGCTTGCTTTCACACCAAATAATTCATTACTGAAGCTATGGGAAGATAACAGGACATGCATTTGACGTGCTGGTATTCCTTGTTTGCTACAGAAGCATCTGGCAGAGCTAAATGGCTTTGTATTACATCATGTTTCATTTCTTCTTTTTATCATCTATTTTTATTTGTGTGACATGGAAACTTGCCCCACCCACCTCTGAGCACTCTCATTGAATAAAAAATGTATCTTGATATAACTTCAGTGACTTCAAAATGGAATCCTCAGATCGACTCTTGGACCATTAAAAAAACAATGTCAACAAAATTTCTTTTGTGTCTTTGAGCAGATGTTTAATTTTATCCTCCTCCCAAGTGGTCATAGGCTGCTATTAGACTTCCTGACTGCCATTTTGTAACATCCAAAGGATCACTTGTTTTGTTTCCTTTGCATAATTTCATCACAGAGTGTTTGAAACGGTTTTTGGGAACAAGAAGAGAATTGCTGTCTAAGGAACTATTTTTTTTGGAACAGGAAGTAAATGATATATGCTGAAGCCCCCATGGAAGCTTTTGTAATGGCCTGCTAGATTTAGGACCAGAGATGGAGAATATGCAATTCATAATGTACAGCTACTTCTGTTAAGGCAAAGTGGCCCTAACGTGTCTATAGCTTTCCTCACAGGTAATTGCATGCATGGGCTTTCACTCAACGGAAAAAAACGTGCCAAATCTTGAGCAATTAAAAAAAAAATGCAAAAATCTGAGCATGTTATTAAGTTGCAACTGATATTCAACAGCTCTACATTAATCTCTAAGAAGCATACAAAGGAGTACTTACTGTTTTATCAATTCTTCAGTCCTACACAATTGAATATATTCTTCAGCCCACATAAATGTTTACTGCATTATAAGGGATTTTTATGTTTAAACTTTATATTTAACAGTGTCCTTTAGATGTTTGGTCTAAAGGAAGTGCATTTCAGTGATCTAAAAAAGAATCTCACAGGTATGTGTATTGTGTTTTCAATTTAAATTAGACATTGTAACTGCTTAATGCCTTACCTATTCCATTTAGATCCTTCATGAAAACAGACTAATTTTAATAGCTGCCTAGATATTCCTAGTCTTTCTTTCTTTCTTTCTTTCTTTCTTTCTTTCTTTCTTTCTTTCTTTCTTTCTTTCTTTCTCTCCTTCTCCTTCCTCTTCCTCTTCCTCTTCCTCTCCTTCTCCTTCTCCTCCTTCTTCAATAGGGTCTCACTCTGTTGCCCAGGCTAGAGTGCAGTGGTACGATCATAGCTCACTGCAGCCTTGAACCGTGGGATCAAGCGATCCTCCTGCCTCAGCCTTTCAAGTAGCTGGGACTAGAGGCACGCACTTCCTAATGTAAAGTTAGTTTTTTCTTTATTTGCCTTGTCTAGAGATGGGGAAGAAGAGTCATCTCCAGTTTCCATCATGTGATGTTAGGGGTGCTGAGAAGACTTCTGTATTTTGTAAATTAACTTTCATAAATAGTTTTCTATTAGTACAATTACTTTAACAGAGACCAAAGACCTTAATGCAGTTTACTTACTTATGATGTCTTCCAGCCCTACTTTTGGTTTATTACTGTTAGTCTAAATCACAGAGAGAGGCCCTCTAAAAGAAAATGATATTTATTTGGGAATAGAGCATTGCAATGGGAATTGCACAGTCTTTTTTTAGCTTTGATGAGGCAACCTTTGCTTTACATGTGCCATGGTAAACTATGTGCATACTCAGGCGGGTAAAAGGAAGACAAAACTTTTTAAAGGAAAAATAAGGAAAATTACATAATTGTTTTGAGATAATTATCCTTGGCTACAAGGATCAACAACAATGATGACAGCAGCCCAAAGTTAGACAGGCACTTGCTGGGGAAATGTCCTCGAAGAAGTAGTTTTGTGTGTGCAAGTCTGCAGTTTTTGCAGAATCTTTTGTGATAGTTTTTATCATTCATTTATGAATGAGAACTGCCCTCTCCATATTTATTCCTGGCCTTATTTGTCAGGGTTTTTTTTTTTTTTTAACACGGGTGACTATATTTTGATTCTAACAACTCTCATATTTTCGCCCACTGCTGCCATTTTTTTTTTTTTTTTTTTTGAGAGAGAGTCTTGCTCTGTCATCTGGGCTGGAAAGTCATAGCTCACTGTAGCCTCGAACTCTTGGGCTCAAGTGATTCTCCCACCTCTGCCTCCTGAGTGGCTAGGACTATAGGTGTGTGTCAACACACCTATAGTGTACAGATGGGCTCCTTCTATGTTGCCCAGGCTGGTCTTGAACTCCTGGCCTCAAGCAATCCTCCTGCCTTGGCCTCCCAAAGTGTTGGGATTTTAAGTGTGAGCACTGCACCTATCCCATTTCCCACTTTTGATCAAGATCTCTCTCCAAACACATTGTTGATCAATCATCCTGTAGTTAGATTTTGATGGCCCTTTGTGCCAGGATGGGCCTGTCCTGGGTTTCTGGTCTGGTCCCATATTGGAGAGAGTGAATGGCAGCTAGCAGTCAGTGTTAAAACTCTTTTAGCCACATTTGAGCAACAAAGGAGATTTGAAGGGAGAGGCTCTCAGGCTAAGCCTACTTGGAGTTCATTATTAAGTTTAACCTTGTTCTATAGTCTTTTCCCATCATCTCAAAGTACTGGGACAGCATTTAGGAGTTATATTTCTGCAAAAATTTAACAAGTACCAGACACAAAGTTTAAAAAGAGAAGATAGTCTAGTCTATAGGCAGATAACAAGAACTTGGAAACAATGCACAGGGCTACAGTCTAATAACAGGTGTATTGTAGCTTTTCTTTAGAAACATAACTTCTTCTCTTTACATTGATCACATAGAAACTTCAGATTTACAAGCCTCTTGAGGCTAGGCAGCCAAGCTAAGGCAGACTTTAGATTTTATCTACAGTCTTCAGGTTCCTGGGCCTGTCAGAGAGTGACATTTTTAAATGTACTCGCTGTAAGGCTGGGAAGCCAGGTATTCTATGCACATTCTCAAATATGACACTAAAATCTTGGCAATATAACCAATATTTCCAATTGTAACCTGCTATAAAGAGAGAGCAGCTTTTTATTAGAGTTACACAAGTAACCATATTGCCATCAGAATACTTACAAATAGTTTCTGAATTTTGGAAGAATCAAGTAAGGAGCAAAAGCAAATGCTTTCATTCTTGTTCACAAAATTATATTTTACCAAATTGCTGTAAACTATAGATAGCTTAAGAGAGAAAATTTCCTTAAATCTGGGAAACAACACATTTATGTATAGAACCAGTAATGTTTCTACTAACAGTAATAAAAACATTATTTTCATTAGTTACTTAATCTTGCATAATTAATTTTTGTTCTGTTTGATCTTCATTAGCAGTTTCATGAATTCTTCAATTTCTTTATTATAGTTCTGAAAATTTTATTTAGTCTGTTGATCTTAAAGTTATTGGAAACCTGTGTTATCTTAAACATACTGTTAGAATCTTTTTCATGGAAAGCAATTATAGGCCAGTTGTGGTGGCTCATGCCTGTAATCTCAGCACTTTGGGAGGTATAGGTGGGTGGATCACCTGAGGTCAGGAGTTCTAGACCAGCCTGGCCAACATGGTGAAACCCTGTCTCTATGAACAATACAAACATTAGCCAGGGATGGTGGCGGGTGCCTGTAATCCCAGCTACTTGGGAGGCTGAGGCAGGAGAATCACTTGAACCTGGGAGGTGGAGGTTGCAGTGAGCCAAGATTGTGGCTCTGCAGACCACTGCAGCCTGGGTGACAGAGCGAGACTCTGTCTTAAAACAAACAAAAAAAATAAAAAAGAAAAGCAATTATAGCTGATTGCAGATGCTTTTAGAGAAAAATCAAAACAATAACTGTGGATGACAAAAACTTAGAATAGTCATGGTTAAAACTGATGAGAGTTCACAATTGGCAAGGAAACTTAGTTATTTCCATTACGTATTTTAAGATTAACAACCAGAATCATGACTGAGTTACATCAAGACTTTTATAAATTCCATATAATCTTTAGAGTATTCACATCAACAATATCAACACAAATATAACTTTTATGAAAATTTAACATAACCAAAATTATCACTAACATATTATATTTCTATGAATTTATATAATTTTCCAAATACTTTTTTCAATAATATACCCATAAATGTAACTGAAAGAGGATATAGAGTCACCTATTATTTGACAATGTTTCCTATATAATTTACCAAATAATACTAATCATTTAATATCTCTACAAGATAAGAGATGTATCCTTTGAGGCTCTCCAGGGGCTCAACTGGAAAATCCCAAAGTGAATTCTAGATCAAAAAGGCTTGATTTATAATTGTGATCCTGGGTAAGCCTGACAAAAATATTAAAAGGTCAAAAATACCCACTCAAAAGAGGATCACAGGTCATGGTGAAATAAGTCATTTATTTAAACAGTGATAACAAAAGTCTTTGAAAACAGCACAGAAAATTAGGTGTACGCAAAACCTTAACCATTTCAAAGCTCAGTTTTTCTAAGTAATAAAAAACCTAATAAAGAGGACACAGGAAATTATCCTAATGAAATATAAATTCTTTTTTTTAAGGCCAGTTACAAAAAAGGTAAAGAAAAATCCCCTGCAATGTGATTGCTTTTTCTTGTAGGAAGCTTATTTAGATAAACTGGAAGATGAACTTGATTTTTAAAAAAGAGTATTTGAATTTAATCAGACACAGGAAGAAGTATGTCCAAGGTCATAAGTGTACACTTTACTATAGAGGAATGTAAACAAGAAAACTAGTACTTTGAGCAGGGGAATATATGGTTCTTAGTAACAGCACAGGATATTTACTGGTTACATGGAAAATTCAGATACATCAACAAATGCCAGAGTCCAGAATCAAGTTATACTGGAGCAAAACATTGCTTTTCTGGGCCTTCAAGATAAGCATTTTAGTGTCAGGTGATAACAGTAGAGTTAGAAGTGGGAAAAAAGACGTTCCACCAGCTAATGAAAGGTTGAAGGAGAAAGTTATCATCCTGGGCCTTCTCAAGGGGAGAAAGAGCTGAAGGCAATGATGCATAACCTGTAAACCACGTGCTTCGAGATATAGCAAAAGTTGAACCTCTGAGATATGAATTGGAGAAGCTTATGAGGAAAATTATACCGGAATAAATGAAAGTACCATTCTAAATGAAGAGAACAGCATTCCCAGCCTGAAACTAGGAAAATTAAAAATTGAGCTCAGGAAAGAAATGTGGCAGAAATGGAAACTGTCTGCAGTTTAGAAGATGGCCATAAAAGAAACAGATTTTAGATTTTAAAATCAAAACCTCTTGCAACTTTACTATGAGCAGATCAATACTTTAAGAAAAGTTGTTGTTCTCAGGAGGCTGAGGCAGGAGAATCCCTTGAACCTGGGAGGCGTAGGTTGCAGTGAGCTGAGATCTCACCACTGCACTACAGCCTGGACGACAGAGTGAGACTCTGTCTCAAAAACAAAGTTGTTGTTGTAACACAGAGGACCACAGTTTTAGTTTCGTATTAGTGTATTTTTAATATCAAATGCAACCTTTGGAAAGACATAAATAATTCCTTTCTGATTATAGCCAATTAGATCATATACAAAATTCTTTCATAAATTCATAATCCATCCTTCATAAACTTTATTATGACCTACTGAGACCTTATGTGACATGTTTAGACTTTCTGCTTTGTCCTGTACTTCCTCTTTCATAAATAACCATTTTACTTTAGGACAAAAATTTATCACACAAGATTCTTCCTCACACAAAAGTGTTCTCTTTTTAAAAAACTTCCTTGCTAAAAATACATCTTAAACTCCATAACTTTCTTCATATCTCTCACTCTTACTTACTGGTTTCTTTATGTCTTGTTTCTGTATTTTGAAACAACCTTTAAATAACCTCTGAATTAGACAAAATTACTTCTTTCTAATAAGAACACATTTTTTAATGACTTTCTTATAACTTTTCTCATCCCATATTTTTTTGGTACACTTTGTATACAGAATTATATATATTAATTAGAATTTTAGCTCTTAGTAGTCTTGCATACTTTAAGGTCCTGAGTAATTTTGAACTCTTTGTCACATATCAGTATTTTATAGATGAGAACCATTTTATAATTACAACATAATTTTACGTTTATTAATAAATGCAAATATATTTAGTATTTCTATAAAAACCCTTATATTTATATTCAGCAATTTAAGGGTATAAAAAAAATTTTTTTAGACAGTCTTACTCTTATCGCTGAGGTTGGAGAGTAGTGACATGATCATAGCTCACTGCAGCCTCAAAGTCTTGGGTTCAAACAATCCTCTTGCCTCGGTCTCCCATGCAGATGGGACTATAGGCATGTATCACCATGCTCAGGTACTTAAATTTTTTTCTTTTTTTGTAGAGATGAAGTCTCACTATGTTGCCCAGGCTGGAGAAATTTATGTTTTAGCTTTGGTTTTCTTTGGAAATTTCATCCCAGACATTTAGTGGATATCTATTGCTTAATTCAATGTAACTTTAAAATCTCAAATTACATGAAAAGTTGATTGATAAACATTTATCTCTTTTACATTATCTAACTTATTTGTTTTTTAAAAATTTACCTAGATTACGTGTGAAAATTGAAATATTAGACAAAGCTAGTCATCATTTAAAGTTATCCCTGTTAACCATTTTTATAGCCTGTTAATATCAGATATTCACCCAACTAAGAACTTTAAAGTTAAATACATTGGTATTTTGTTGACAACTCAGAAGCTACAGTCATTTTTATTAAGCCAACAATATTAAATTAGTGTTACTTATCAAAAAATTGCACAAGCAAAGATCATTCTGTTTTAGGCTGGGCTTATAATTTTGTAAACTTTGTGTCAAATTTTGATACCTTAAAACTTCTAGCAAGGACAAATATATAAAACCGTCTGATCAGTAAACCCAGGAAAAAAAGTATGCTGACAATTCTGAAGACATTTCTATTTTGATTTTGCCAATAATTTTAAAACCAGCTTATTTATTAAAGATTTGCTTAAGTCACATTAACTAAAATGCATTTGTTAATTAGTATTATTTTATATGAGTGCTCATTTATCTAAGCCAATCTAAGTAGAGTTCCTTAGGGAATTTTTGGCCAACTATGCCCTATTTCACCATGTAGACACAACATATAATACATGTACATATGTATAAACACACATAAACATATATATATGCACATAAATATATCGGTTTCATTTTCGAATTTTAGTAATATGTACAAATTCACTGGTTTGTAAAAGATAGTTGGATCTAAATTATATTTCTGAAAAAAGAAGCTTGTTTACATGGCTAAACTTCATTTGTTCCAATAGATAATGTAATGAAAGTTATGGACTAAAATCCTGACTAAAGCAGTTACCACACCAGTTTGGTTTTAAAAGCTGGCCCCCCAACATTTTTTTAGTTTCAGATGAGTTTAGGGTTAAGTTTTCAATGTTTACATTTTAGTTGAGACTGGCTGAATTGTATAAAAAAACAACATTCTCAAGTAGCCTTGAATCTATTTTTTATTTGCTAGTCTGTTTTTCTTGACTAATCAATGCAGGTAAATAAGTATTTTAAAAGGGTTTTTTTTTCTGCCTTTTTCTTTTTGATTCCTGCATGATAGACAAAAGCAATTTTTATGCTAAACAGAGATACCTTATATTATTGCTGTGAGCTCAAGATTTTGACCTGCTTTATCCAAGAGCCTAATTTGTATAAGCGTTTATCTAGTTCTTTTTAAGACTGTCAATTCTTCAATTAACTCTTCCATCCCCCTAAAAAATTGTTAGCTAGGCAAACCTAAATTTACATTAAAAGGGATGGATCAGGTGCAGTGGCTCATTTCTGTAATCCCAGCACTTTGGCAGGCTGAGGTGGGAGGATTGCTTGAGCCCAGAAGTTCAAGACTAGCCTGGGCAACAAAGTGAGACCTTGTCTCTACCAAAAATAATAAAAAAATTAGCCAGGAACAGTGGCATGGACCTGTAGTCCCAGCTACTCAGGAGATTCAGGTAGGAGGATCCCTTTAGTCCAGGAATTAGAGGTTGCAGTGAGCTATGATCTGGTCGCTGCACTCTAGCCTGGGTGACAGAGCCATACCCTGTCTCAAAAAAAAAAAAAAAAAAAGGGGGGGGGCGATGACTCTTAGGTCTGGGTTGTTGATTACTATGGAGCTGTAATAGTTTGTAACTGGTTTGAAAGCTATTTAAGACTTGTTTCCCTCTCTCTCTTTGCTGAAATGCCATAAACAGTGAGTTTTATCTCAATACCAGCAAAAACATCAGCATATTCACAGTAGGCAGAAAAAAAGTAGAGTAGACAAGAACTCAGAAGGCTGTACATGTTAACTCTGTAGCTGCAGGGTTTTAAAACCATAATTTGAACATTAATCATCTGAGTTCTCAATTTCTCTCAATGTAATTTGTCCATCAGTTTAAAAATGTGTATGAGAATGAGCAATATATGTAGCCAGCTAGAGTTCCAGAAAACTTGGCATGCCTTAATATTTAGGAATACCATTCTATTTCTTACTAATCTCTCAAGAGCAAATAAAATCCTGTATATTCTGTTAGAGAATGTCAGGAGTTTGGACCAAGATGATGGCAACCAACCTAGTTGCTTTTATTTAGCCATCCTGCATCTACCATTTAGAATGTTTATTTTGCTCTAAGAAGATTTTCAGAAACAGGCAAGGGAAAAGAGACAAATCATTTACAGATGCACGTAACCAAACCAAAGGAAACTAAGATAAGAGTGTTCACAAAAATTTTAACCTAGGTATGTGAATAAAACAAAATATTAAATTAGGCAGACAGGAAGAACCAAGAGTAAATTCAGCAGAAAAGACATGCCTTACAGACAGGGTGTAAATTCTGTAGAAACCAGAGTACTCAAACCAGAAAGACGCTTGTCTTTATACCAGAAAAGACTTGCCAGAAAATACAAAATGTCTTTTATCATCCCAGGATGGATGTAAAGTCATTTATTAAAGCAGCCTTATTCAAATGAGATCCCAAATGAAGTTAAGATCTTCTACCAGAAAGAGGGAGGATTTGCCTAAGAGAAGACCATCAGGGCAGAAAAAGTGAGCCATGGAAGCAGAGAGCTCAAAGGGCTCATGTGAGTACTCCATACACATTTCAAGAATCATCTATTCCTTCTAGTAGTAATTTTCCTCCAGGTCCCATTTCTGACACCATTTATATGTCAATCTAAATAAAGAACAGAGAGGGGCTCTCCAAAAGAAAATGATATTTATTTGGGAATAGGGTATCGCAATGGAAACACACATGCCATAATAAACTATGTGCGTATTCAGGAAGTAAAGGAAGACAAATACTTTTAAAAGAAAAATGAGGAGGATTACATAAATGTTTTGAGATAAGCATCCTTGGCTATGAGGATCAATAACAAGGGTGACACCAATGCAAACTGCACAAGCACTTGCTGGGCAAATGACCTTGAAGTTTTTTTTTTTGTGCAAGTTTGCAGTTTTCACAGTCTTTTGTGATAGTTTTTATTAGGCACTTATGAATGAGATCTCTCTTCATGAACTTCCTTGGCTGTATTTGTGAGGTTTATTATTATTTTTTTTAACATAAGTGATTCTATCTTGATTCTGACAACTTTCACATCAAAATTTTTTAAAAAGAAACTCAGAAAACATCAATGATCACAAAGAGTTAGCCATTGATCATTAAAGACATGATTAAGACTGCAGGTTATGGAGTCAAACTGACCTGGATTCAAACCTGGCTCCACCCATATCTAGTTTTGTGACTTAGGCAGTCTTTTATTTCTTTGAGACCAAGTATCTTTATCTTTAAAATGGGAAGGAAGTGCTCATGTAATAAAATGAGATAGTATCTGTAAAGCACAGAAAGCCTTTAGCACAGTGTGAGGCCACTACATAATAGGTGCTCAATAAATGTTTGCTATTATCATTACTATTTAAATATCTAGGCATTAGAAATGCCTTTCTTGGAAAATGCCTACTCAGATATTTGGACACTAAGCCATTTCTGTATGAAGTTTGAAGGCAAGAAAAAGTGGGCCTTAGATATTTAAGTTAGGCACTAGCCTAAATCTCATCCTAGGAAATTAATGTGAACTGCCCAGCACCTGAATCCTTGCTCCTGAACCTCACTTAACACTTCTGAATTCAATATGCTCCCACAGCTTTTGCCTGTTGGATCTGCTTGTTTGGTGTCTGGTACTTCTTGACTGTTCTATTGTAGCCAATCTCTGTCCTTTCTCCTTGATTCTCCTTAACCATGAGTTTGGCATTTTTACCCCACCTCATCTACCCAAGTGTATCAGTCCGTTCTTGCACTGCTGTGTAGAAATACCTGAGACTGGGTAATGCATAAAGAAAAGAGGTTCAATTGGCTCATGGTTACACAGGCTGTATGGCTTCTGGGGAGGCCTTAGGAAACTTTCAATCATGGTAGAATGCGAAGGGGAAGCAGGCACGTCCTACATGGCTGGAGCAGGATGGGGAAGACAGAAAGTGGGGAGGTGCCACACACTTTTAAACAACCAGATATTGCAATAACTCACTCTGATGACAACACCAAGGGGGATGGTGTTAACCAAGAGAAACTGCCCCCATGATCCAATCACCTCCCACCAGGCCCACCTCCAACATTGGGAATTACAATTCAACATGAGATTTGGGTGGGGACAGAGATCCAAAACGTATCACAAAGACTGACCCTCCGGCCTGAGTTCTGTTTTTTACTTTGCCCTCCCTGCCAGGTCAGAACTGATGGATCTGTCCATGGAATCCATGCATGACACTATGATGTTAAAGTCCTCAGTTAATGAGACTGGTGGATTCCATACTACAACAGTATTGAACAAGCACTCATATGGAAGATTCTGGTATGGAAGATTTGGGACTGAACCTCCAATTTAGTTTAATGCCCATTTTGCCTGGGAAGCATGCATATGACCCGGCTGTGATTTCCTGTCATATTTTCAATCTCCTATGGCTTCCTTGAATTTCTTTGAATTTTTAAAAAGAACTTTTAAATCTGATCTGAAATTTATTGCAAAATAGTTTCTGACATAGGAAAGTACAGAGAGGGGAATATACTGTTCCTTTAAACCTACCTCAGAAATATAATCCTACCTCAGTACCTTTAATGGCAAAAACTGCAATTACTTTGCACCAACCTAATAACTACAGTTAACATTTGGTTATGCACTCTTCTTTTTTTAAAAATTAAATTATTATTTTTAATTAACACATAACATTTGTACATATTTATGGGGTACAGAGTGATATTTTGATGTATGTGTACAATGTGTAATGATTAAATCAAGCTAATTAGCATATATATATCACCTCAAACATTTATCATTTCTTTGTGTTGGGAACATTCAAAATCCTCTCTTCTAGCTATCTTCTTTACATATATATATTTATGTAAGTGAGATAGCACTTCCTGCTATTTTCCACTTAACACTGTATTGTAAACATTCCCCACTCTAAAAATTCTCTTTATAAATATGATTTTAATCACTGCACAATATTCTACATACAGGTGTACCGTAATTTTAACTTAGCCATTTCTCGTTATGTACATTTAAACTGTTTTTGTTTATTTGGTCATTAGAAACAACACCAAGGAAATGATATTTGTGCCTACTTTTTTCTTATAAATTAAAAACCCAGTTCTAATTACCCCTCTCCTCCCCACTTTTTAAGAATAAAATATTAGTTGTCTTTGTTCCTGCCGTCCTTAGACATGAAGTAAACAACTAGGCTAAGATAGCAGACAACTAAATATCTACTAAATAAATAAATAGTATTGGAAAGGTGATTTGCCCCCATTAAAAATGAATATATGCAAGTGTGGAACTCTAGTTACTTTTGTAAAGAAAAGAGCTATAGGGATAAGGAGAAATAAGTGAAAGTAAACAAATCCGAAAGGTAGAAAACTGTTCTCTGTCCCCATGGAACACTTCCATGACCGGAATAAAGAATATGCTCATTTTCTAGCTTGCCCATTGAGGCAGAGACTGCTAACTAGTGACCAAACCTGTTTGCTCTTCTTCCTGGAGAGATAGCCAGACTCTGTTTCCCAGCCTTCCTTGCGGCCAAAGGAAGAAGAGCAGAGTGATGTAAGCACCTTCCACACCTTCCCCCTAACAAGTTCTCAGATTCTATCCTTCATGCTTTTTCCCACCCACCTCCTGATGTGGGATGAGCACAGTGACCTTGGAAGTCAGCTGTTGAAGGTGATAGAGCTCCAACATGGGAGAAGCTCAGATAGATCCATGAATCTCTACTTGGAAACAATTGCCTGCCTATCAGATTATGGGAGCCAGAAACCTATACTCATTCTCAACATGTTCCTCTGCCTCACTTTCTGCTTCCAATCCATTGTTAAGTCCTAGTTTTCCTCTCCTATATACAGTATAATCTGTTCACTTCTCATGCTCTCTAGCAACACTCCTGCCCAAGTTAACATGTCATCTTTCCCCTGGCTGCTGCAATAGCTTTCTAACCTGCATCCATCTGAGCCCACTTCCAACCTATCTCCAGGCTAAACGGAATTTTTCCAAAGTGTGAATCTGATTGTTACTTACCTGCTTAAAATATTTAAATACCTTCCCATTGATATAAGAGTAAAGACACAACTTCTTTACTCTAAAGTTGTGTCTTTACTCTTTACTTTGCTCTTTACTACTTCTTTACTTTAAAGTTGTGTTTTTACTCTTTATAGATTATACTGTAGCCAGCCTTATCTGTGGCTCCAGCTACACTGGTATTTTGGTTGATTGGACTGGGTCCCAGAAAATGTTCCCTCCCTCCAAAGGATGTTTGCATGAGCAGATCCCTTTCTGAATGTTTTTCCCTACCTATTTTATGTAGTTAACTCCTACTCATCTTTAAGATCTCAGTTCAAGAGACACTTTCCAGGGAGGCTTGAGTAGGTCATTTGAGTTTCTCCTTATAGGCTCCTATAGCACCATGTTCCTTTTTTTGTAGCACGTGTCACAGTTGCAATGTGCAAAGTATATTAACATGTAATTTCTAAAATTACATTCATCTGTAAGATTATTTGATTACTTTGTCTCTCCAATAAACTGTATATTCCTTAAAAGTAGATATGGTGTTTAAACAGCCATTGTGTCCATGTTTATGAAGAGGAGTAAGGAAAGAGAGAAAAAAGGTTAGGTAAATAAACTGATGGATGGAGTGAGATTTTTCACCACATGATTCATTATTAGGAGTCAGGATCTTGGTTGAGTGTTTGGAACAACGAGGTTTACGAGGTTTCTTGACATGTTGCTTGTTGTGTTTTGCTTCCTTGCCTTTGTGCATAAATTCCTTTCTGCTGAAACACCCTTTCCTTACTTGAAGAAATCCTATTCTACCTTTAAGATCAGCACAGGGTGCTTTCACTGACCTGCTCTGATCAGGGTTAACTGCCCTCAGCTATGCTCCCCTAAGAACATATTCAGTCTCTGGAGAAAGACGGATCTTGTTTCCAGTCTTGGTTCTGCCCCTGCTTGATATTTGGGCCTAAACAAATCACTGAATCTGTTTCTTCACCAGTAAAATGAAACTAATAATTCCTTCTTCACAGGGTGAATGTGAGGAGTCAGATAAGGGGTTGAAAGCAGCTTATGAATAATAGATGGTCGAGAAATAGTGACTTTAAAAAAAATGGAACCCAAAACATTGTTTATTTTCCCCACCATATTGTAAGTTTTTTGAGGTCAGAGACCATGCCATTTTTATCTTTGCTTCCTTAGTACTTAACATAGTGCCTGGCACAGGGCAGATGCCCAGTAAAATGTTTATTGAAGTGAATGATACTAGAATTATAAGGCAAGATCCAGGAGCTGGGGTATGATCAGGGGTTTAGACAGTCACAGATTGACCTCTTTGAGGTCTTTGCCTTTTTATTAATGGCTGGTCAATAGATCTTAAAGGGAAGTCAAGGCAGATAATCACTGCTAAGAGACAAGCAGGGGAAATAGAATGTTGAAGCACCATGAGAAAAACTCATCTGTGGAGACCAAGGGTTGAAATATATTTTTCAACTCTTAAGCTTGAGCCAGACATCGGTAACTCTTTAATCTACAATTGCTATTAACAAGAGTAAATGTTGCTATTGGCAGTGGGGAAAGTTTGAAATAAAGGGCCACTTCCTGTACCTACAATATGTACCTTTTTTCTGCCTAGTCAAATATTGCAAGGCCCAGAATATGTGTCCTTTCCAATTTGCACAAAAGCACTATTTAAGCTAGTGGCAGAACTGCTTTGTGCTCTTATTCCAGGGATGTATCCAGGTTTTGAATGAAGCTTATATGTATTTGAAGGCTCACTTTAAAGAAAAAAAATATAAAATTGTAAGTACAAAATTAGACACAAAAGTAAATTTTTATTTAGAATGATGTAAGAAATTACAATAAATTATACATTTTAAAAGCTGATAAATACAGCAAAAATCTCAAAGTCTGGGAAAATAACATTTTTTGTTAATTAACTGCCTAACACTCCTTTGTAATACATTTTTCCTACTTTTTTAATGCATATTCTGGTTGCCAGTAAATGCAATTTTGTATTATTTTCTGTAGAAAGAACAGTAAAATAAACCAGGTTTTCCTCTAGCCTGGTTAAGTTTTTTTTAAATTGGTAGTTTATAAAAGTTTCTTTGATTTCACAATTCATTATTACAATATCATGCAAATTTTTGATATTGCTCTCAGATTTGGGAACCTCTATCAGATTTCTGTCATATCAGATCTATACGAGTTCAGATCACTCCAAGTGTTCTTGTGCAGGGACTACTCTTAAATATCCTTTGAAATGGTCACACTCATTAGCCAGTGAGTTCTGATGTCCTGTTGTGGTGTATAATTACCAGTTTTCTGTTACCTTCACTGATATTAGTGTTCTAGATCAAAGTAGCAGGACATTTATGTTCTTCCCCAGTGTGTTCATATGATTCATAGTCCTCTCCATTAATTTATTAATCAACTCAAGAGTCTATTTATTACTTCTATTTGAAATTTATTTCTTCTTCTCAAAAATGATCACTTTTGGTATTATCTGAACATCTTTTTGGTTACAACTCACTTTTTATTATCAGAATAATTTCTGGTGAGTTCCTAGAGAAATATATGAAAATATTTTCATGGTATGGTGCATTTATAGTTGTATATGCTGCATAATTAGGTATATTCATGAGTAGGCATTGATTAAAACCACATCCTCTGCTTATTATTTTACATGTCTGGTGAATGGAAGGATTTTCCATAGATTAATTTATAGCTCTGCATATTTCAAAACTTGTTTTTCCTCTGCTATTTACATCCATTGTTGGATGCTGTAGAATGTTATAGTGTGATGGGACTCCTGGCCCTGAACTTTTGGGCATGCTGTCAGCTATGGTCAACACAGAGGGTGGTGGGAATATTTCTAGAGGCTATTCCTACCCCAGACAGGAGCTCAAATTAACCATACATAGAAATGAATGTTAACTATATAAATATATCCTACTAAATCCAAACTAAATACACTCTCCTAACTCCACTTTCCCAGGCTGGATCTGAAACATACTTTTGACACACTTCAGAGCCACGTGACATGTGAAGTGTGTTGGGGGGAGCCCAAGATGAAAGAGTAATTCTAACCAATACAGCTAAAATGTATTATACAAATTTTACAAAAATATATAACTATGTGAACATAGGGTCCCTTTCAGGACCTTGGAAGGGGCTGGTGCAAGGGAGGAGCCTTGAAGCTTTAGCTTCATTAGCTTCCCTGAACATTCACTTTTGAAGGGCTACTCATTCTATTTAGTACTCTGCATTTGGACTTGTGATGAGCTCTAGAATCAGATAGGCTCATGGTATTAACTATACAGTACCACTTTGCATAGTATTATATGTGTCCTTGAATCTAATTCAGTGTCATTGGCTGAACCATGTCCATTAGCCTTGGACATGGTTAGTGCCTGAGCAGAAGAAGAGAATGAGAGAGGAAAAGGAAGAAAAGATGGGAGAATGAACAGACAAAGGTCAAGGAAGAGATTTATGTGATATGAAGCCATCAAGCCAGTAAGTAACAGAAGCTCCATTTGTCAGAATCATCTAGCATTGCACTGGCATCAGTCAGCAAATGTTGATGTCTGCCGCAGATCTCCTTAGCCATATGAGTTTACTGCATGGTGCAGTAGCAGTTTCTAGTTTGCCAACAGCATCCTCTATCAAACCCCTATCTTTCTTACCCTCTGCCTGAGGGCTTTCTCCAGTATGAGGAAGCACACCCTCCTGCAGGCAGTGTGTATGGGCAACACTTACCACAGGGACGGGAGTTGGTACATAAATGCTGCAGCCCATGTGGCCTCTAGTGGAATGTTTCTCAGGTGAGTTCCGTATGATTTATCAGAGGAATTGAGCTACAGTTGCTCACAGAGGTGATCCACTCATTTACTCACGAATTCATTGGCATCTCTTTCTGGCTCACTTTCCCCACTCACTCAAGTTTGCTTCCCAAGAGAACCTCTCAACCTACCAGAACTCAGTTTTTATGTCCGAATCTGCATCTGGGGCAACACAAACCAAGACACCTTGTTTAAGCCATTTGCAAGTAATTTACCACTTAAAGAAACATAATGTAAATATTAAAATACAAAAACATAAAATGGGGTTTTTAAAGGAAATAAACAATTTGGAGATACTCAACTCAACAAAATCATTTGTTTGTGTTATATGCATCTGTTTAAATATCATGCTGAGATTTTGCAGAAACTACTTTAGTTTCTATGGGAAGATAAAAAAGAACTGAATTATTGCATTCAGGTCTTTAAAATTCTCTTGCATTTATATTCCAACTCTGGCTTATTAAAGGGGTCTGTGCTCCGTTAACATACACATGCGCTTACTATATAAACAGCTTAACTAGACATCTGCATTGACTGCATATAAGAGGCAGTTAACTTTTTGCCTTGTTTCTGTTCAACGATCTTGATATTTTAGTCTGCTGGCCAGATGAAACAAGATTGGTTTTTGGGTACCAGATGTGTCACAATTTGGGTTTGAATTTTGCAGGTGCTCCCCCCAGCTGGGAAGATGGAAGTTTGCCATCTTTTAGAGATGATGATTTGGGATAGAAATATAACTGTGTTAAAAATAATTCAACATATTAATAGAGGGCCTTGTCCCTTGTGGGCTTCTTATGCATAACATATGAGCAGACCAGCAGCTGTTCTATATTTTAAAAGGAGCGTTAGAAAGTTAGAAGCATACATAACTATTCAAAACACAAGCAACTGCTTGAAGTCATGGAAACAAGATTCAACAATAAACTTTTATTTGTGAAGCTTCCCCAAAAATAATAATCCCACTGGGCTGTGTTCAGGTGGCCTTAGGGTACTGAACAATCTTTCCATTTCCATCACTTGAATTCACTAAAGCATCTCCCTTGTAAATGAAGAGTGGTAGAAATTAGTACATGTACTAGATATGGGGATTGGTTTCTAGCTGATTTCTACTCTTCAATACTTATATTTTAAAATTATAATTTAAAAAATACCTATGTATTTTTGCCATTTTCACATGTGCAAGAACCTAAAACCCCATTGAGGACTGAGTTCTTAATAGTGTCATATCTTGTCTTACTCTAGGCCTCTAAAACAGAAGCTGTTAGGTGATGATGTTCCTTGTACATATTTGCACCTTCGAAAATCACCTAATGAATGTTAACCAGTGTCAAGGAACGGCAATGTTCTTTACCCTTGGCTTTATAATAATCCTTACAGCAGGAAGGACGCTGTATGCTTTTTTGTCCAGCTCTTGGACCAGGGGAGTGTTAGACTCATTCTATCTTCACCACTGTGTTAGGCTGCCCTTGCATTGCTATAAATAAATACCTGAACTGGGTAATTTATAAAGAAAAGAGGATTAATTGGTTCATGATTCTGCAGGCTATACGGGTAATGTGATACCACCGTCTGCTTCTGGTGAAGACCTCCAGAAGCTTACAATCATGGTGGAAAGCGAAGCAGGGAAGTAGGTATATCACATGGCCAGAACAGGAGCAAGGGAAAGGAGGAGGAGCCAGACTTCTTTAAATAACCAGCTCTCATGTGAATGTGTTCCTGCAGGGAGGGCACCAAGCCAGTCATGAGGGACCCACCCCATGACCCAAACACTTTCCACCAGGCCCCACCTCCAACATTGGAGGTCACATTGCAACATGAGATTTGGAGGGGAGAAACATCCAAACCATATCAATCACTATTGCTCTCAAAGCTCCCCATTATTGGTAGAGATCCATCTGGATCTCTACTAATGGCCTCTTTTCTTCTGGAAACTGCTGTCCTCTCAACTATAGTGAGGTCTACATGACTGGTGTTTGCATTTCAGTTTCCAGAATTCAGGAGTATTTTGGGTAACACAATTACTTCTGCCTGTCTGGAGTTAAAGAGAACAATAAACTACAGTCCAAGAAGGTTATAAGAATCAGGTTGGTGGTATCTATGTTATTTCAATCCGATTGCATGTGAAAGCAGCGATGAAAAAGTCATGCAGCCAGAAAGGCTGGCCCATGATGTGGAGTGGACACTGTTCAAGAAGGGGTTTAAAAGGAAAGAGATTGCTTGTTGGTGTTGAAATTTGGAGTATGGCCAATGAAAAGAGCCCTAATCTAAGTCATAAGAACTGCATTCTAGGCATAGCACTCTTGCTCAACAAACTGCGATGTTGTGCAAGTCTTAAAAATAAGAGATTTTTTACAGGATGGTATCTAAGTTCTAGAATCCTATTATTATTAAAAATAAGGGTATGAAATAGGAGATATTTTATATTTGGAGGAGATGGAGATTGCCAGTTGTTAAAGAAACTACTTAAGAGGGAAATTTGGCAGCTGAAGTTAAATTATTCTCTTTTAGAGAGCTTAACAACCAAGAGGTCTTTCCTAACCACTGTAAAAAAATAACTGTGTCCAGTCAGAGAGCATGGAAGTCTCAGAGCCCAGGCCACAGGTATTACAACAGTGAAGTGTTGGAAACATCTACGTCAGTCCTCATTACTGAGGCTCACTGAGTAAAAACATAGGCATTTCCCTGAAAGCATGTTTGGAAGTGTGGGAACTCATGACTGGCCATTTTTTCCACTGGTGAAATAAGGTAAAATGACTTCCAGTTTAACATGAGTAATCAGATTGCAATTAGTTTCAGTGGAAAGGAACAAAAACATGCATAAGAGTGAATACTAAAAGTAATTGTTGTTTGAATTGCAATTTAAAAAACATAGTTAAATTGGATTATTTCTTATGTGCTCAGCGTTAATAATGAGACCATAAAGTAAAGATATGTTTTTTTTGGTGGGCACTATTCATTTTTTTCTTCCACCAATGATAATGCTTTCTAATAGTCACTGCGTACAAAGAAGACTCAGATGCTTTCAAAGATTTGGCAAATAGAGCTAACTCTTCTTTCAATGGTGCATTCCTGGGAGATATATAGATATAGATATAGATAAATTTTTTTCCTGAGACAGGGTCTTGCTCTGTTGCCCAGGCTGGAGCGCAGTGGTGTACTCACAGCTCACTGCAACCTCTACCTCCTGGGTTCAAATAATCCACCCACCTCAGCCTCCCAAGTAGCTAGGACTACAGGAACATGCCACCACACCTCAGTAATATTTGTATGTTTTTGTAGAGATGGGGTTTCGCTATGTTGTCCATGCTGGTCTTGAACTCCTGGCTCAAGTGATCCACCTGCATTGGCCTCCCAAAGTGATAGGATTACAGGTGGGAGCCACCACACCTGGTTTTCAAAGCTGGAGGAACACCTTGTTTCAATATCCCACTTTTATAGATGAAACCAAGCAAGATACTGAGAAGCTAAGTGACTTCCCCAAGATCTCTTGGCTGGTTATTTTAGAATCAAGACTAAATAGACTCTTGGTTCTTCTATACCATCACACTATTAGACATTGGAAGGAATTACTTTAGAATTTTCTCAATAAATGCTGAGACAATTATGATAATAAATGACTGTGACAATAAATTATTTCCATAATTTTCATCTATGGGAGCAGGCTTAAATCAGTGATTTTCATGGAGGGAAGGAAAGAATCGTGTGTAGTTTGAAAACAGCAGAATTTTGTCCTACTGCTTTGATTTGTTTTTAGACATGATATTTATTTTCAATTTCAAATTAAGAGAGCATGAGATATTTACGTTTATTGAGGATGATTGCACCTATAAAGGAACTCATGTATTAGCTTCTCAAAGCTTTTTCCAGGTTTTTGCTTCCATGAATTAAAACAATTTTTTTAAACTTGCTATTCTTTTTAGTCAAAGGCCAAACTAAAAATGGGTGAATTTAGGCTGTGAAACTAGTGGATGAATAGTCTAGGAAACAGTTTCTTTTTGACACCCAAGATTGAAAAACAATAATCACAGGTATAAACAGCTTATCAGCTGATGTTCATTAACTGATGAATAAACAAAGTGCGATAGATCTATGCAATGGAATATTATTCAGTTGGAAAAAGAAATGAAGTACTGACACATGCTATAACATGGCTAAACCTTGAAAACATGCTGAGTGAAAGAAGCCAGACACAAAAGGCCACATATTATTGTATGATCTTATTTATATACAACGTCCGGAATAGGCAAATCCATAGAAAGTAGATTAATGTTGACTCCCAGAGGGGCTTATGGGAAGGGGAAATGGGAGTGACTGTTAACAGGTATGGGGTTTATTTTTGAGTGATGAAATGTTATGGAACTAGATCAGTGGTCCCCAGCCTTTTTGGCACCAGGTTTGGTGGAAGACAATTTTTCCATGGGTGGGGATAGTGGGGGATGAGGGTGGGGAGGGGTGAGGGGATGGTTTGGGGATGAAACTGTTCTACCTCAGACCTCAGATTACCAGGCATTACATTCTCATAAGGAGCACACAACCTAGATCCCTTGCATGCACAATAGGGTTCATGCTTCTATGAGAATCTAATGCTGGGATGATCTGCCAGAAGGCAGAGCTCAGGTGGTAATGCTCGTCCACCACTCACCTCCTGCTGTGCAGCCCAGTTCCTAACAGGCCATGGACAGGTACCAGTCTGCAGCCCAGTTGTTGGGGGAGTGGTTGGGGGCCCCTGAACTAGATAGTGACGATATTTGCTCAACACTCTGAGTGTACTCCATGCCACTGAACTGTACACTTTAAAATGTCTAAAATGGTGAATTTTATCACAACAGAACAAAGAAATTGCCTCAGTGAAACTTCAGTATCAACCCTCTTCCTTGTGTCTGTAATTTGTGGGTAGGACTAGGCTTTGGGATAAAAGGGCAAACATCTTGTCTGCAGTTAATGGCTTCTGCAGGCCCAGAATAAATATATATATATATATATTTGGAGGTAGAAAATTGAGGGCCAGGGCTTAGCATAAACATTTCAGAGATTGCTGTTTCTTCTACAATTCCCTGGGGAGCCATAGACAAGACCGGTTTTCTTGTTTAAGAGGGAAAAATGTGTTGGAAGAAGGTCTTAGGCTTTTTTTCTTTAACTGTTGCTATTCCCAACTCTCACTTGAGAGCTGTTTTTGTATGTAGGAAAATCACTAGATTGATTAAAAATGGAAACATTTAGATCAAGCTGTAATTTATCTTGACTGTAAGCAATCATGTAGACAGGGTAAGAGGAATGAACTCAACAGTCTTGCTGTGTTGTGGCTGGTGGTTGACTCTGCTTCTGTGCTGTCCCTTGGTCAGATCTGTTCTCTCTCCACTCTTTCTGTGCCCCTTTAACCTTTAAGAGCCCATCCCCTACTCTCACAGAAGGAGTTTGTGTTTTGTTCCTTGGGCTTTTGCTGAACTTTCTTTTTGGCAATTTCTGCACATGAGTCAACTCTTTGAGAGGTATTTGTTTTAGCAGCAAGATTACCTGGTGACAGAGGTTATGCATATATGCTGTGAAACTAGACTTAAGAAAAAGTTGGCTGTTTTGTGGCATGATTTTAACTGTATTTTTGCTTCCTCATCTCCCAGTTTATTTATTAAAAAAAAAACCTAATGGTAGTTCTTGCGCTGGCACCTATAACTGATGTTTATCCCAGATATAAAAATTATATTGGGGGCTACTGACTACACTGAAAAACCTCCAAAGATAGAGTGATCTTCTAAAGGAATATTTATTTTTATTTAAAAATATGATACATCAAAGTAAAGCAGTGACATTTTAAACAAGGAGGCGTATAAAATATTCCATAGAATTGGGTAGGAGGGTAATTTGCTTAAGTTCACTGTCACTCTGGATGCCAGGAATAAAAACCATCATCATTTTCTTCCTCTGTGAGCATCAAGTACGAAGATGAGAAATTTTAGTTATAAATTAGTGAAGTGTTAGGATTTAAATTTTACTTAGAAATTAAAACTTCTCCAGTGAAATACCTTTTATCCATTTTGTTCTGCATCCTGTGGAAGTCCTGAATTCAGGGATGTTATTATATTTTCCGAGTTTGCTTCTTCAGGTCAGTTCCAATGTGGTTTAGAAGGAATTTATTTTCTCATATCCTCCCCATAGATTTCTCAATAGTATAATTTTCTAGGGGATATCTGGTTCATTTTGGGAATTCTGGAAAATTTTGCTTACTGTTTTTTACAAAATATTCACAATCTAAAATTTCTGACAAAATTAAAAATACCCTACAGAAACCAGCATATTGTACAGCAATGATTTATTACTATATAATAAACAACCACCTTTAGGCTGGATATGAAAATAAAAACCAACACAAATATGGCAGATCCCCATTTTCTAAAGAAATATATCTTTATTGACCTTTTCCATTTTCTTACAAAGCAGTTAAAAACTCATTCTTACCCTTGCATGCTATTCAATGGTTATGATGGCTGCCTCCTTATGAGACTGTTAGTGGAGCTCTAGTAAGTTTCCTTAAGCACCACAGAAGATCATCATTGCTTGGTCCCACTTTTATAGGAAAGAATCCAAGTTTCACCAGATAGTGTATACTTAGCTCTCTTGAAGAAGACCAGTTTAGTGGATTAATGTCTAATTTACATATAGTAATAAAGACAAACTTTGAATCTTTACATATTAAATGCCCACTTTATACCATGGTGTAATTGTTTGAATTATGGGTGAGTGTACAGTATAGAGATGTAGATGCACTAGATATATCTATAAATAAAATAGTGCTTTAAGGTAACAATATTCTTTGGCTGACTTAAATGCCTGTGGTTGACTCTTAGAAAAGACTAAAATGAAAATGGCCCCACTATTATTGTCAATCTTAACACAGAGCTTGTGCGGAAGGTCCCTATACTGCTGACTGTCAGCATCTCCAGGTCCACGATATGTTCTCTTGGTCCTGATAATGACTTCACGAGCACAAGCATTGCACTTACAGGACTTGTTTGCTAAAATAAAAGAAAATAGAGAAAGGAAGAGAATAATTTTCTTGGATTGGAGTTTCTATGCTTTGTTAGTATGCCTCCTATAAGAATTAGGGGGAGAATTTTGAAGGTGGTATAAAAGAGCCACTACTTGGTCCCTTCTTGGTTTCAACTCTTCTTGGCTCTTATCCCTTGTCTAATACAGTCATTAGCTCCAAGTTTCAAGGACTTGCTTTTTTTTTTTTTTTTAAATAGTTCTTTGTTTTTGATTCCTCCCTCTCTGTTAACATTTTTCTTCACTTTTATTGAGTAGTTGTGGACTTTACAGAGACTAGAGCTTAAGTGAGAATCTGATAATTTCTAAACTTGTAAACAAAGCTGTCACTTTTCATTTTCTCAACATTGTGCATCTGTTTACATTCTAGTAAGTAAAGAGAAATGGAAACAGTTTTTCAACAGAATATGGTAAATGCTAAGATATATGAGGTTATGCAGGGTACGTATGAAGATACATAAAGGTGTATGTATAAAGGGAAGAAAAGGAAGAGCCCTGAAGCACTGAGGGAAAGCTTTTGAATGCCTGATGAGAGTCACCAGGCATAAATGAAAGTTTTGTAAAGTAATATGTTCAGAAGAACTGGGTGCAGTTTCATTTTGATGAATAATGTGATGGGCTCTTGTGAGTGGAGGGAGATGAGGTTGGAGAGGCAGGTAAGTGGACGTGTGAGTTTGAATGCCAAGGGATAGAGTCATGGATTAGGATTTAGCAGTCACCTCAATGGGTGGACATTAAACCAAGGGAGAGAATGCTTTGGTTAGGGCTACTTGTTATATACTCATGAGCAGCTTGCAACCCTCTGCTGCAGCAGTCAGCATCTTTCTGATCACTTGTTCAATGTCTTGACTACAAGCTCCACGGGGGCAGGAACTGGCTTGGCTTTATTCATTGTCGTGTCTCCAGGATCTTCCACGGTGCATACCTCTTGTAAACAATAGTTGTAGGTAATAATAACACCTTGAAGGTGTTGATTGAATTAATTTATTCATTTAAATTTTATTTTAGCATCTGGTATGTGCCAGGTACCATTCTATGTGCTGAGGATAGAATAGTGAACTGACAGGTGTAGTCTCTGCTCTCATTATGCTCATATTCTAGTGGATGACATAGTTCAGTGAATACTAGACTAGGTAGTGATAGGGCTATGAAGAATAATAGTAAGGCTCAGTAAGGGAGCAGAGACACTGGGGCAGTGTGGGGGATGTTGGATATTCAACCTTCAATTTCATGTACTTTCTTTACAATACGTTCTCTTTTCCAGGGAAGATGGTTTTCTCAGTATTTTCTCAAAAGGAATATAAATAAAATTTTATATTCCACATATCCTTTCAAGAATCAGGCTGACTCATGACTATCAAGAAACCTTCTTTGACAGCCCACATTGATTTTTTGATGTATCTGGACCATGGAATTAAGCACAAAATTGCCCCACTTCTATTTTCATAGATGTTAACTTTTTCTACACAATAATATTTAAAGCTCCTTGAAATCAGAAAATGTGCATTACATGTCCTTTTAATTCCTCATGACACCTAGCATAGAGCTGAGCATGTAGTAGGTGCTTAATTAACCTAATTAATTAACCTAACTAACCTGCTGTTGATTTTCATGTGTTTCAATGCCCTCTGCACAAGTAGAATTTTAGTGGAGAAACTCTGTAGGATTTGATCCAAGTACTTTTTGAATTATGTGATAAGAAATAGTCTTGAAATGTCTATTTTTATTATTTTAAATAATTTTCTTTCAAATAATTTAACATTAACTCTGGAACTATCAAAATTGGCAATGTTTTCTATCAGTCATGAGAATAAGGATTTCACTGGAGAAAAACACTGTATTTTGATTTGAAAATATGAAGTCGGTAAATGCACTGATATGAATAATAAATAACTGTAAAAGTGCCATGTTTAATTGCAAAGAAAAAACATGTTGGAACTTTGTTTCACTCTTTGATTATTCTGCTAGAAAATTTTATTTTCTTACATTATGGCTAAAAGTTCAAAATAGAAAATTATTTTTAAAGATTTTGTTATTTAAAAATAATGTTATTTGTTTAGGCTAGAATTAGTTAATTGGTAGTATCTGAATTGTGTAAAATTCATTCAGTGGAAATTTCTTACAAATATCAAGAATATGTCAAATTTAAAATATCAAATGTTAAAGAACTATATTCTTTTTTATTCGAAAAAATAATTGTAATAGATTGCATTTTGCATTGGGTCTTTCTTTTCAGAAGTTGGTCATGAGAAATTAATCATTTTCTAATATACTGGCAAAGAAATAATATCACATAACTCTGGAGCTATATGGGAAATTAATATATCAAAAAACAGGATAAATGGGTAAACATTAAAAATCTGTAAACTGTACCACAAGGATGAATTTCCCAATTTAATTCATATTCTCAAAATGAAATATTGGCTTTGAAATTTGATTAAAAATAAAGAGTGCCCAAAGGAGTTTTGAGAAAATTGTAACTGGATGAATAACATCATTAGCATGGAACAGTTACCGTAACTCTGCAAACTGCTTGGTAGGGTGCCATCATTTTCACATGAAGTGGTGAGCCGTATTTAAAATATGTCCAAATTTTAACCTAAAATGAACTTGCTGAGATTTTGTAGGGAGACTGGAAGGCTGAGGCTTTGGGGTCAGGGAGACCAGCTCAGAAGCCACTGAAGGGATCATGGAAGTGACGGGAGCCAGTTTATAGGAAGAGAGATAGGGATGTGAGGAAGCAAAGATAACCCAGGAGACAGTGTGAAGAGGGAAATGGCAGAATTCAGAAAGTAGATTTCACACAGGCAATGAAAGATAGCGAGATGACTCCATACTGCCAGCCCAGAAGTTGGCAAGAATGGTACAACTACTGCCATATACTGTGCGGGGAGGTGGGGTCACTTCTCACATACTTACAGGTTTTAGTTTCGGTGTGAACACAAACTGTCTTGTGAATGTAACAATGATGAATTCATGATGTCTGAAAAACTCTTTAGGAGCTCCAGGAATTATTTTGGGTTTGAATTATATGTATGTCTATGTATAATTAATTAACCATCAATGATTAGTGATACCTACTTGGGGGGTATGTTGGGGGGGGCAGAGGCGGGGGGATGGGAGGCTTGTATTTTCGTGGTCACACACAACTCTATCAGAGTCTGCCAAACTTAATATTTGAGTGATTTCAGGGATGCTACTTAATCTTTCTGCATCTCACTTTTCTCCTCTGTAAAAAATGGAGATGAATATTAATATCTATCTGGCAGTGTTACCAAGAGGAATAAATGAAATAATGTAGCTGGAAGGCCTTACACAATGCCTACACATAAGACGCTTTAAATGTTTGCTTTCCTTCCACATGTGGATACCACACAACAACAACAACAACAACAACAACAAACTCCCATCTTTCTCAATAGTTAAGGCTGCCTTCGGGATACTTACTCGTAGGTAGAACTCTCCATTTTCATTTCCAGATTTAATCCGAAAAGTATTGATGGTGTTGGCATAAATAGTTGTGGCCTGTATCTGGAAGATGTCTGATGGCACAGACCTATCAGATCGGATGCTCATGTATTTGTAGACTATTGACTGGGGCAGTTCTCGGCACATGGCATTTGAGACTGGGCAAACACATCGGCTGCAGAGACAAACAAAAGTATTCAGCAGTTTGGCTTGGTAAGACCAGAAAATCCTCACTTTCAAAAGTTCTGATTTTTCTTACTTCTCTGGTGTTAGAATGTAGGGATCTTGACAAGGATTTCGTGGATAACAACGGAAGCCGCCATGATAATTCCAACACATTTCATCCTCCCGGCATTCATTTGTGGTCTCACACTCATTTATATCTGTAGAGATGTAGGGTCAAAGAGTTTACTAACTAAACTAATGAACTGATCTAATTAAATCATATAACTGGCAGATTCTGTTTGCAAGGAAGGAGGTGTGAGAGCATCTGGACTGTGTTCAACCTGCTTTTAGACACAAGACTGGGTGTTCATTGTATTGAATTCAGGACAGACAGAGCTGAGACATTCTAGGCAGATTAATAGGTGTCATTTCATGATATTTTATCAAGCACCTATTGTTCATCTGTTGAATTCAAACCCCAATGTTAACCACTGACTCTGCCTATGTAAAAGTTAAACACCAGTTCTTGTCCTCAGGGACATTATAATTGAGGGAATGTGTATATGGTTACTTAGAAAGTAAAATGGAATTAAGTAAGAGATAGATAAGTATACTGGGGCATGTGGAGCAGAGTTGGGTAATTTTGCCAGGGGGATTAGGGAAGGCTGAAGGAAGGAAGAGGCATCTCAACGTGGCCTTGAAGGGTGGTGGTTAGATGGAGTTTTCATGGCTGGGGCAGGGAAGGCTTTCCAAGCTGAGAAATCAGGAAGCATAAACTATGGAGGGCAGCTTATCATCTCTTTCAGGAACTTGGGAGAAAGGAAAAGGCTAGAAATGTGGTTTCAGTAAGCTGAAGCATGCTGGGAGTGGATTATACTGTCCAGAGGAAGCACAGCACAAGAAGTGAAACTATGAAGTGTTCCACCTCATAGAGCATAGCAATTTTAGGACTGTAAGGAAAAAGAGGAAGTTAAGGAAGAGGCTGTCAGTGCAGGGAGACAACCCAGGAAAAGGCAATGCCAAAGAAGTCAGAGGGAGAGAGAATCCTGGGAAGAAGGGTTGTGTTTACCTCAGGCTGGACAAAGATTGACTTTAAATTTGGGAATCAGAAGCCTCCAGATGACATCTGAGAGAACAGTTTTACTAGAGAGCCATTACATTTATAACAACAACAACAACAATAAAAATAAAATTAATATCTACATCTCTATGTCTGTCTCCCTTTACATTTGAATAGTGATTTATATTTTATTCAATGTAAACTTTTTCTGAATCATTCCTTCTCCACAATGAGATATTTTTATTCATGAATTTACTCATTCCATAAGTAATTTACTGAATCCTTGCTGTAAGCCAAGCATGGGCTAGGTGCTGGGATATGATCTCTTTTGAATTCTCATACCCGGTGTTCTTTTTTAAGGGCCTTTATTGCTTTCTGCTTTGCATTATTGCAATCTGCATGTCTAGCTTAACCCTTCTATTAGCTTGTAAACTCCTTGAGGGCAAGGGTTATTGTACCCATCTTTTAATCCTTTCATCACCTAGCATTAATGCAATAGAGCATCTGGCTTTTAAGAAATATTAAATTGAACTAAGTTGCTCTTCACACAAACTGTGTGGAGGTAGGTGAGAAAGATATTTCCACTTGATATGGATGAAAAACAAAGAAGGGTTTAGTGGCTCATTCAAGTTCATATACTCTAAATAATTCATGCCTTGACTTTGGAGGAAAAAAAAAGTATTTTAGCTTCCAAACTGGCTAAAGTTATCTGGAACTCAAGAACAGACTGGGAAAGCTAGGTAGTCTCCAAGAGACAGTTACAAAAAGTGTCTTCTTGGGCTGGCTATGGCTGAAGAAAGAAAACTTAGATTCTTCAAATGAAATCACAATTGACTTATCCTTTCAGTATTTTCCACTTTTTTGAAAAATAAAGATGCTGTTTAGGTACAGGTAAAACTAATACTTATTTGTTATATGGAGTCCAACAGAAGCAAAAGACAACCTTATAATTTCATTTATTACTTCCATTAATGTACAGCCTAGCATAATCATCACCTTAATCATTCTGGAAGATTTTTCAGAAATTAATACTCTCAAAATATTTGATGAGTGTGTGTCTATGTGTATGTGTATTCTTTTGTCTCTCTGTCTCTCTCTCCACACACACACACACACACACACACACACACACACACACAGTTTTCATTTGTATAGGCCTGTGAAATGAGAACAGTTATTTCATCCACAAAATAAGTCTTTTAGAGAAAGTTAAGAACCCAAAACTTTCAATTTCATTTTATTCCTGTGGACAAGGCTCAGAAGGAATGATTTCCGTAGGAGAAAGCAATTGCTTTATACTTTAGAAGAATGCTAAGTCTTTTTCACAAAAAGTGTTTTGGCTTAACCAAACATTCTGAAGCTGCATATCTTCAACATATAACATTTAGGAATCCCCCACTTGCAATTTTGGTGCATTTTCCACCTTTAATTACAATAGATATAAATGTTTCCAGATAGATAGGCTAGGCAGGTCGGATCCCACCGTGCATTAATCTGCTTCTGTCTTTTGCTGAGCATCAAATCAATTTTTGATCAGAAACACATAGATATTTGTTTGAAGGACTCCAGAGAAATTTGTTAAGACATTCCACTAGCTAACATTTTCTTGCATGTAATATGCATGTTGAAAGTCTCAATTAGGGTTCAGTAAGTAAAATCATTGGAATGCAATGTTTTCCCATAATTAACATTTATAAAGTCTCTAGTAACCTGGAAAGGGTTATAAAGATGTTCATTGTGCAATGAACTACATTCTGATTATGCTCATACTCAGTGGTTGGAGTCTAGTCGAAAAATTGTGTGCCTATTATAAAATCCCAGGTAATGGATTTCCTCTAAGTTAATATTTTCCTGTAAAATCATGATATAGACTGAGAATCCCCAGTGTCTCCTTTCCTTGATCTTTCTTTTCTTAACAGGATCTTTATTGTCCTTGTGTGCCTTCACTCCAAATCTGATTAAAAAGGACTCTCTACAGAAGATGTACTACTGGTCACTTACATTGGTAAGTAAATTTCATAAAAACACCTTGACCTGTACAAGCTTTATAGTTTACAAATTATTTTTATGTATGTTATTCCACTAAATTCCCACAACTCCCTTTTCCAAATGAGGAAGCTGAGGCTCAGAGTAGTTTGATAATTTGTTCAAGATTGTGCAGACCGAATATAGTGGAGCTGGGATTCAAACAGGTTTTCTGTCAAGTTTGGTCATTTTTTCATTCTTTTGTTGCTTTGTGTAAATTTAAGTGTTTGTACTAGCTTTTCCAGGATTTTCTTCGTTTTTGGTTTTATCTGACAGTCCTTTCCCTGTTAAGAAAATTTTCAACTACATGCAACATTGGAGGTAGGGTCTTTTTTTTTTTTAGATCTTCCTGAGAAACTCTGAAATCATACCATTGTGGGGAGCTGCCTCTTCCACTTACGTATAGGTGTGAAGATCATCTGAATGTTTATTTTGAAACTGGACCCAAGGTCATTAGCTATTTTGGGGCTAGTAGTTTTCTCTAAAATATTCAAGTATATTTTACAACATATTAGGCTGACTTTTCTCACACCTACATTCTTACGCAATTTATAATCCTTGTGTTTTAGAGAGCTAAGACTGGATGGAGGTATGTTTAACTCACATATTGAGCTTATGCTCTAAACTCAAACTCACAGGTGAAACATTTTAATAACTGAATCTTTTCCAGTGGATGATTTGAAGATGTATCTCAAAGAGATTATGTAGGTTGCATAGAATACATATCAATATTTTATTAAAATTATTTATCTTTTAAGGACGAAAAATGTCGGCATTAGCATAGAATCACCTCTTTATGAGATGTATATATTTTATGATGAACAGGGGAAAAAAGAGCTTAAATTGTATATTGAAAGTGGGAAAAATGAAAGTCTATAGGAGAATCCTATAACTTCCTCTTGTCTCTTTCCTGGTTAAAACTAAATACCTAACATATGAAAAAAAAAATAAACTTACCTTGACATGTTCTACTTCTCACCACTTGGTATCCCTGGGGGCACATACATGAGAATTTCCCAGGTTCATTGACACATTGATATTGACACAGGTAGCTTGAGGTTCTGCATTCATCAATGTCTGTTGAATTAGACAAGAGAAAGGACACAGAGTTGAAAAGTTTGTGCACCACTACTTTGGATATATATATATATATATATATATATATATAGAGTAAGATTTAAAATATCTATATTAAAATAATTATATATAATTAAAATTATTTATATTTTAAGGAGGAAAAATTATATCTATCTATATATATATATAAAGAGATCTGGCTTCTTGTCCTATTCCTGCTACTGTGTGACTTGAGCACATTTCTTAAGTTGCCTGGGTTTCATATATACACACACACACACACACACACACACACACACACACACACATATATATATATATTTTTTTGTTCTGCTCAACAGTCCAGAGGAAGTAATACACTTTTGAGGTGAGCTAAAGAGAGTAAAAATATTGCAAATTCTGAAATAGAAATACAAAACTTTATAAGCAGCTAAAAGGCAAATTCTAACAATATCAGCTTATTTCCCTCTATGACTTCATAGCACAAAATTTTTTCTTATCATGACTTTTACTGAATCATTGCTGACAATTTGGCTAATCCTGGACCTAACTACACTACTGAATGAATTGGCTTGTGGTTGACGGCCTTCATTTTGGACTCTGCAGACCCATCCAGGATGCAGAGTTCATGTTTGTCTTCTCAGAAATTGGGTGACTTTGAAGCCAAGTTCATTTGAGCTTTGAATGCCAAGTCCCCTAACCTGTGCAAGCTTCCAGAATGACAGCTTGGCAGGATCTGGCTTTCAGGGGAAGAATGCTTTGCATTTCTGAATAGTGATGTCCCTACAGTTTACTCAGAAGGGCAGAGGCAGCTGTCCTGAGGTAGCCTCTTTCAGTTTTGAGTGTAATGGCATGATGTGAGGCCTCTCTCGGTGGGGTTTGAGCTTTGTGTAAAGCTGAGTGAAACGTGAGGAGGTCAGGGACATCAAGTGTCTGTGGCATCCCCCTCAGGATGTCTAATGCCTTTTGAATTATATAACGAAATGTGCACATGCAATGGACCCTGAAGGTCATGAATCTAGTTAAATGGCCCTCCTCTTGTTCATGTGGAAAGTGAAACCCAGGCAACTCAAGAAATGTGCCCAAGTCACACAGTAGCAGGAATAGAACCAGAAACCAGATCTCCTGATTTTTATTTTAATGTTTTGACATGCACTTGGCTATTCTGAAACTTAAATGTGCACACCAGTCACCTGCAGTTTTTGTTGAATGTAGATTCAGACTCAGGAGGTCTGGGTTGCAGCCTGAGATTCTGCATTTCTCATAAGCTCCCAGGAGGTGCTGACATACCTGGTCACTGGATAACACACTGAGACGCAACATGCTAGAGCACCCTTTCTAATTATTAGAGCCAGCCTGCACCTAATATTTCAGTTATTTTTATTTCTTTTCCTTTTTCTTGGCAACACACTAAAAAGGCAATGTAACAACTGAACTACATTAACTGGATTTTAGAACAGAATTCCCATGGGTAAGCATTTGTTTTCATAAACGGGTACATAATCAGATAAAACAACAGCAGTCACAGGAATTGGACTTTATTCCATACTATCTGGGAAGAGTTTTACCTTCACAGTTGAGCCTGTCACTGCTTAGCTCATATCCTTGATTGCACTGACAGATGAATGAACCAAGAATGTTGTAGCACTGCTGAGCACATTGATTGCTGGCATCACATTCATTTATATCTGAAAAAAAGTTTTATATATATATATGTATATGTATATATATACACACACATATATATATAGACTTTAAACATATCCTTACTCTTTTGTACCTACGTCATCTGCTGACAAGTGAGTAATTCCCTAGCTGAATTATTTGCCCTGCAGAAGCTCACTGGAGAACATCCATTTAGGTTTCATATTTGTTGGAACAACTTCAAACGTCTGTCATATACTTCTTTTGGAAATACCAAAATATTTTTTCTAGGAATGACAGTTAGTTTGATGTTTGATGAATCTTTCCAAAGGAATTTAATGCTTCTAATAAATATACATTCCAGTATCGATTTTCTTTTGTTGTTCAGATACAAAATGCCAATTCTATAAATAATTGATATAAGACACTTATACTGATATGGTCTCTCAGCATGCTGTACTGAAGATTTATCTGTGCTATTTATTACTTTTTAAATGGGTTCTGTTAAATTCCATTACAATTATAACATAAGCCTTTGAGACCCATACGGAGTTTTGCAATGCTCTAAAGCACTGAAAATATTGTGAAAAGGCATTTTTCCTACACTAGATTTTTTCCATGTCATGCCAATCTTTTAATTGTGTGCCGTGACATTGCATTCTGAAAGGGGAGAAGAGGCATGTAAAAATCAGATGCACTTTCAGTGGAAAGTTTATATACTTGAACTTGTAGTAACCCCTTTGGCACTTTCAGCATTATATCACACACTGCTGATTGACTGGCGTATGTATATCAATTGATTTGTAGTTTAAATTTGTTGATCTATCCACAGAGGAGAACTAAAACCAAAGTTAAAAAGTTTTCTGTTCACATCTTGATGTGTTTTAAGACACAGATTGGTTATTATCTTTTAAGCTTTATGATTGCTGAAGGGAAGTCAATGGAAACTATTTACTCAAGAACATAGAAAACTGGAAATACTGCAACATGGCATGGGGTTTCCTTTTGTGAAGACAGAAATCAGCAAGTTCTCAAAAGGCTTACCTACGCAGGTATAGTTGTTTGCTGCCAATTGAAACCCAGGACTGCACTGGCAATAAAATGAGCCTGGTGTATTCACGCATCTTTGGTGGCAATATGGAGGGATGGTACATTCATCTATGTCTAGGTTATCAGGCACACACACAAAGAGAACCAAATTATTGAATTAGCATTCTCTGAAAAGCATTATCTAGAAAACCTATGTAGAGAAAATCTCTTTTTAGAAGTAATAATTTCCTATTTTGTTAAAATTAGGGTATATGTATTTTAAATATACTTTGTATTCTGAGTTAAGAAGTTAAGAACAAAGACTCAATGTTCATGCCATTCAGTGGTAAATAAACTTGGTGGGTGGATTGAGATTTAAAGAAAACAAAATAATTGAGACTATTGCATATATATATAAGATGTCAGTTTGGGGAGCTAAAAGCTTATATATAATTACAGAAGTAAAAAAGAACTACTGAAGTGCATGGTGCAGCACAAAACAAAGAAGAAAGAGTTGTGGGCTGTGCTCAACTGGTGACCTTGGCTAAGTCACTTACGCCTTCAGTATCTTGGTTTTTCTTCTATAAGATGTGGATAGCAAGGCTTGCCATGTGTATCTTAGGACGTTTTTGTGTATCAAATAAAAGAACACTGTGGAAGAATTGGATGCTAAATAAGTTACCTCTTGAGAGTGCTCTTTTGACACTTTGATGAAGTGTTCCAGCCTGTGTCCTTCTCATATAAATATTTTCAACTATAAAATGCTCAACTAAGAACTTGCTAAGTGGGACTAACATCTTAGAAGCATAATAAAATTTCATTAATTCATGATTCTACACTTTGTGACAACTTCAACATGGCATGTGTAATTTAAAACAACCATTATGCATATACAATGTAATGCTATATAGTGACACTGCCTTGTGGTAAAACAAAACAAAACAAAACAAACCTTTATGCTGGGCTCTTTTGGTACTTTAATAACTAAAATTAAGTAGTGTGCTCAAGTGGCCTCAGGATAACCTGAGTCTGAATCTTTGTTCTGGCAATTACTAGCTTGGTCTTAACCTCTCGAGGTTGCATTTCCTCTTCTGTAAGTAGAATTATTGGGAGGGTTACAAGACATAATGTAGGCAAAGTTACTGGCACCAAGCAAGTAAACATAAATGGGAGCTAATAAGCTGCAAGATATATTTGATTTAACTTGAATACTGAAATAAATAGTAAGAAGATATTCACATGGCTTTTCCCCTTACTTTGGTTCAGGTGTCCATTCAAATGTCACCTCCTCAGGGTGGCCACCTTTCCCACCAATATCAAATAGGTTCTTCTGCCCTATCTATTCCCTTACCTTGCTTTAGACTTCTTTGTAGTCCTTAACAGTACTCGACATTGTGTTATGTGTTTATTTGCTTCTTGTGTGTTCCCTCACTATAGTGCATGGCATTCTCCCCTTGAGGTGGAGGTAGAGGGTTTTTTGTCTGTTCATTGTTAGATCTGGAATAGGGCCTGGCATAGTAGTAGGTGTTCAATAAACATTATTCGAATAAATCGAAACTTCACACTAATTAAGAGCAATTTTAGCATAGGTGCTTCCTAGTCCTCAGTACTATCATCAGGTGCTAGTATTGATAGCTAATTTGTATGAATGGTATTATACTTTCTAATAGCTCCACCAGGGCTATGAATTTGTAAAATTTGTTTACTACTATCCCAGTGCCTAGAACAATGCTTGTTACACAGTAAGCCCTCAATAACTATTTGGTGAATACGTGATGCATGTCTTCTTAACTAATAAACATTCATTGAACCATTCTTATTTGCTGGTACTGTGTTTGGCACCCCAAGTTTATAATGATAATCAGTATACATGTGTTCTGCCTTGTCTGGTATGAAAGACAGGCATGAAACAAATTATTCCATGGAATGAGAAGATCAACAATAGAAAGGAGTGTATGGGACCCAGGGAGCACCATGCTACTTGAAGTGTGGCCTGCTGACTGCTGCTGGTTCATGGGCTATTTGGACCAGTCTGCAATGAATAAATCCAGAAACTGAGAGTACATGTTTAGAAATAGCAATTTGACATTAGCGCAACATTATTTTTATTGTGCTTTACAGAAGTATTGGTCTGCCGTAGATTGGAAATTTACAAAAAAGTATCCTTCATCATAATTTGAGAAGTACTGGCACAGGGGAGGAGCAACTAATTATATTTGGGTAAATCATAGCAGGCTTCCCAGAGGAAGTGATCCTAAGCTAGGATTTGACAGTGAAATAAGAATTTGCCAGGAGGGAATGTTTTTGTTGTGTAAAGAGCTTGTATAGAGGCACCAAAGTGTAAGTAACACTGTGTGATGTGTGTGGGGAACTGGTGGAATAAAGCTGGGGTGTAATATTTTGTGGTGGGGGAGAGGTGTTTATGCAACAGAACTGGACAATGATCAGATTGAGCAAGACCTTTCATGCTCTGTCGAGGAATGTAGACTTGATTCTCTCAGTGAGGGAAGCAGGAGGGGAAGACACATGATTAGATCTGAGTTTAGGAATATTTCCTCCTACCACATTAAAAGGGCTGTGACCGTATGTTCCATTATCTTTGATTCACCCCACACTAAGTTGGATTAGTTCTTTTTTCTGTACTTTTTATGCCCTCAAATATTTATTTTCCTGTCTAATACAATGGCCAAACTTTGTTATCTCTGGAGTTTTCTACACACTCTTCTTTTAAATCACAGCTTCATTTATAGCAAACCCTGGGCCTTCCTCAGAGGCTGGGCACTAACCCCAGCATCTAGGCACAGCCCTATGGCAGACAGAACTGGGCTGGGGCCCACATGGAACTCAGTGTTGACATGTGAACATCAACAGCTCACATTCTCAGGCGAAAACTGACGCTGGTTGTCTGTCCCCACATCCTCACCCTCTGTTCCTAAGAGGAAATAAGGCTTTTTCACTGATCTGTGGTAAGAGGGGGTATGTAAATAAATGGACAGTCAGAGTTTCATGCCTAGTGCTGGGCCTCATGATTGAGCCCAGAGTACTGTATTTTACTTCACTATCTGCCAGTTGGCTTCCTCATACTTTGATCTTCCATTCACTCAAAACACACGCATAGAGCCTCCATCACATGGTGGGCACACTTCAGGGACTGGGGAGACCACAGTGACACAAGATGACCTGGTCTTGCTGTCAGGGAGCTCACGCTCTTAGGCCCTCCAGCAGAGGCACATGCTGAACTTGGCTTTGTACTCATGGTACCCTACAAAGGCTTGCAGTATAAAGAGCCTTTAATACCCATCTGTTGACTCAGAATACAATGATAGCAAACAGCTTTACTGGACAGGGACAGGCACTATTCTAAGCATTCCCTACATGAGCTCTGGAGGTAGGGCCTAGTATCATCTCCACAGTACAAGTGAACATAGTGAGGCACAGGATTTAAGTAACTTGCTCAAAGTCTCAAAGTGAGCTGGGGTTGGTGCTTGGAATGCATCTCCACCATTTGCTCTATGTGCTGTGCTATGCTATGCTCTGCAGCAGTGAATGGTGAATGAAGCCCACAGTACCAGTGTGTTAGCGCGATGGCCCCCAAAACAGCAAATTTAAATTTTTTTGTGGTTGTTTTTATTGTCCCATTCATACCCCAAATTTCTGCTCTTGCTTCGTCTAACATTTAACCAACACTTTGTTATCCAGAATAGCTCAACCTTTAAGGTTGTTTCTTGTTATTGTGGAAAATGGATTGGTAGTCTATAAAAGAATAACGAATTATTGGCTACCACTCTCCAAAGAAACATGAATGCTTTGATTGGAATGCTTGAGGTTGAAACAGTTAAGGTACTCAAGACAGGACCGTGCTCACTGCACTATGGTACTTACCTACGCACTGCTCCCCTCGCTTCTGATATCCAGGAGGGCACTGACATGCAAAGGATCCCCGTAAATTGATGCACACTTGGTCTGCTCTACAGTTGTGCGTCCCTGCAGTGCACTCGTCTATGTCTGTCAGAGACACGCAACACAGAAAGAATTGTCAGTTGTGAAGATGTTGATATTTCCTCCCTTTTGCCACTTCTTAAGCTAAATTTTTACTTTATTCTTAAAAGTTTATAATGTTCTTACATTGGAAATGTTTAAAATTATAAATTATTTCAAGTGTTCAGAAAATAATTTTGCAAATACCAGTGAGTACTGCTCAGATTTAACAAATGCTAACATTTTGTCATGTTGGTCTTGGCTCATTTTGTTTTGTTAAGAAACATTTCAGATACAGCTAAAGCCTCACACCATCCTCATCCCTTGACCCATCAGCTACCACTGTCTCGGTAGGAATGAATCCTTCCCTGAGATGTTTTTGTACTTTTGTTAGACAGGGATGCATCCATTAGAACATATGGTATTGTTTTGTATGTTAAAAATTTTAATAGATTGTATGATACTTGCTTTTCCATCCAATATATTGTATTTGAGATAATTTCCATTGACAAATTTCTAAAAATCTAACCAATAACTGGGTGTAATCAACCTTTAATATTATACGTTCCCTGTAGCTGTTTGTTTTTGCAAACAGCAGGGCAACATGTATGTATAAATCTTTCATTGCAAATTTCAGAATGCAAAGGATTCAATTTGATCATATTCCTCTAGCCTGTGTAGTTTAAAAATCCATATTTTCTCAAAGCAGTGTACTTCTTGGAATAATTTACTAAATGTGCCTTAATGAGTATGCGGGTTACAGTTCTAGAAAAGTAAAAAATGCTCAGTGATAGCATAATGAACTAGTTATAAGAAATTTCTTTCAGATCAAAAGGTGATATAAATTTGTGTGTGTACATTCATATTTACAGTAATTTATAAGTAAAATCTAATTTTGCCTTATCTGTATCACTTTTATATTCATTCGGCTCTCCTATATCATGAAGTTAAGTAGTACCCAAAAAAGGATCATATAATTTCATCATTCTTCAACAACCACTCTAAGCTTCATTAACAATATCATAAAACTTGTGATTCCTAGATGACAATTTTTGTATAAAAACCAAAATACTACCCTGGGTCTACCACAGTGATGATTTAAGACCCCTGAGGCAGATTTCAGGGGTCTTAGATCATCACTGTGGCAGACTCATGGTAGTATGTTGGAAGAAAAAGTAGGGAAAGAATCAATAATAAAAAATTCACCCAATTTCTGTCTTCCCTCTAAGAATCTCTGAGAGTAGACCCTGAGGTTGGTTTGCCTTTCACTTTTCTGTATTTTCAAGGAGGACTGCGCATTTACACTATGCAGTATAATAATATATGAAGTTGAGATTGTAAAAGGGTTGTCCTCAGAAATCAGCTTCACTTAGCTGGGTGTGGAAACGATAAGAGAGATTCTTTCGATAAGAAAGAGGGAGGGGAGATGAAAAATACTTGAGTGATGTATGGCTATTTATTGGATAATAATCTATAAAGCATCCACTTACGTAATTCTTTGAACTTGGTTTTAAAGTTTTGGCTAAGGTTTTTGTTATTTTGTTTTGTTTTGAAATTTATTATAATTACTACTAGTATTATTTTCAAGTCAGTGATTACAAACTGTCCTTTTTAGGTACTATGCGATGGTGCAACAATCCTGCTTTGAAATTATCTGCTGTTTTTGTGTCTTTTATTATTTTCTCAGATGCACTTGATGAAAACCTTTCTACTGGGGTTTCTTCAGAGCTTTATGGCTCGTTAATGCAGAAATGACAGCAGAGTATCTATTGTTTTATGTCAAGAACATTTGCCAGCATTTGCAGTGATAACAGTCCTGAGAGATACGGCAATGTTAGATTCAGATGTGGCAAGTTTCCTCTGGCAGCAGATCAAGGCCCTGGGCTGGCTGCTGCATTTTCTAAGGGAGGCCTCAGCAGTGACTGAGGCTTTTCTTTTTGACATCTATCTGCAAACTGCCTCCACCCCGCTGCATTCCTACAACTGATGCCCTATGACTTCCTTCCTACTTTCTTGTTGCTCATTTCTTAGTGTCTGATAAATAGGCTAACATTTCCAGTGGAATTAATGTATCATTAAGTAGATTTTAAACACAAAAACCTGTGCTACTCCTTCTTAAGAATGAGGTCTGTTTACCTTCTGAGTGGGTTATTTAATAAAAATATTAGGTGAGTTAAATTAATAAAAACAAACAACAACAAAAAACAAATACCACTGTGCTCACTGCCACTACTTTCCTTCCCTTTCTCCACCAAAACCCAAACAAAGCTGCAACAAGACTTGCCTCACCTAGGACTGACTGGTGATTACACATTTTACTTACCGGGACTCATAAAATTGTCAAAAAAGTGACCTCTGTGACCAGGAGGCAGCTACTGACTACATTTCCATTTATGGCTTCTCTGGCTGTGGTTTAGAATATTTATCGTCTCCTTTGCTGTTGGTGGTTTATCTAATGCTAAAGGCTATAAACAGACTGAATTTCTTTGACCTATTTTCAATTACGTTAATGTCAATTTATTAGTTTATTTAAATAACACAATATTATTTTGAAAATTATACTTTAAGATCCTGGAATTACTTATTTACACATCTATGCAAAGTCATATAAAATTATTATACATTGTTAAATTCCGTTATGTTTGGCTTTTCTACTTCTATGCATTTCCATTTGTCATAAATACCAGAAAGCTCACTATGATACAAAATTTACTAAAATGGACAATGATGTCAGAAACTCAAAGCAGAATACCCATCCCTGTGCAGATGCTCTGGAAAAGCTGGCTCTCCCAGGAGTGTTGATGACAGTCCACTGCCCTCTACTTGCTCCTGACTTCCCATAGTGCAAACACAGCCTTTTGTAGGTATCTCCATGGTGTGTAAGAAAAATCTGTTTCCTACATTTGTATGGGAGAATATCTGCATTAGCAAAAGCCATGCTTTATTTATAAGGGAAACTACTCAGGTCAGCCATGATTTTCCTGATAATCTAGGACAAATTACTATGGGGAGAAATTTTTTGTTGTTTTTGCATGATTATAATTTATCCTTGACAGTTAAGCTCACTTGGTTTTTCAGGCAGTCAGTTAATAAATTTCCTGGGACCTGGACCCAAGCTCTTTGGGTGGGGATGGGGGATCTATGTCTTATTTTCCCCCCTGTATTCCCAGTGCCTAGGATAGTGCATGAAACATGGTGGATTTTCAATAAATATTTGTGCAATAAATGGATAAATGAGTTATTACCATTTGCTGAGAATTGGTACCTAAAGTTTCAGGAAAAGTAGGATCAGTGTTTTACCTAATGGAGCTAAAAATGTATGAAGCAGAGTAACAGGTATATCTGAGAAACACAGCAAAATCAGTAAGATGTTAGTAAAAGAAAAATGATGTTGAGCAAGTGAGTCCAGGAGTGCAGAGGCTATGAGGTATAAAGCAGATTCGCCAGAAGAGGTGGGTTCTCCACTGCATTTTGAAGAAGACGAGATACGTGGGTTGCCAGGAAAAGGAAGCTGTTTCTAGGCAGAAAGCAGCTCACATTAGAAAATGCTGATAAGACAAAACTGGTTTCCATGAGAAGAATGGCAGACAGATGGAGTCAGCACAGCTGCCGGGGCTCTGTGTGAGGAGCCTGGTGCAGTGCCTGGTTGAAGAGGATCATGAAATGCTAGATCTGTCGTGAACAAAATTCAAGGCCTTAAAGGCAGGATTAGAGAGTCTGGATTGAACAACATAAGGAGTCTCTCTGAACTATGTAGACAGAGCCTAATGTTAACATTACCAAAGAACAAAATAATAGATAGTGCTTCCTAAAATATCACAACACATTTCGTCATTCTAATACATTAACAATAGCTAATGGCAATATTTGGTGATTCCCTCATTTTTCAAAAATGTGCCCACGTGCTCCCTCCTAGTGATTTATACTATTGTAGGTCCCTCTCTTGCTGACTTTGGCACCGTTAGTTGCTTTAAATAACACAGGCTAATCTTTGCTCAGCTCTTCTAGCCTCTTTGTCACACCGACCCCCATGTCTAGGGAACTGCACATTTGATTTTCTCTCAAAGTTAATGGAGACAACTTTGTCCACATCTCTGTGGTGTCCATTAAGTCCCTGCTTAGGCCCTCATTCTCTATGTTTTTGGCTCCTTCCCTTCAGTCTGACTCATATTTCCCAAACCCCTGACTCATGCTGCTTTCTCTCTCTTATGCAACATTTTAATCTCTGCAATGTTCTTTCCATAATTTGATAACTTACCACAACATGGAGTCCCTTTAGCATGTTTTCATGGGCAAAAATTATCTGCACCTTGAATGGTGTTGAGTACCATTTAGACTTTTATAATTTGTGCTGCTTTTGGTTTAAGAAATAATTTAGAACTACTTTTGAATAAGCCACTGTAGACTAGTGATGAGAATGCACTAGTAATAGGACAAAGAAGACTGAAATTATTTTGAATCTGTCACTCCCTGTGTGATCTAGGGTCATGGTATCAATTTTTTCTCTTTGTTTCTCCATCTCTGAAATAGAGTCTATCCTCAACAATAACACACAGATTTTTAAAAGTATTCAGATTCTTCACAATATACTTTTTTTGTTTCCAGACTGTAAACCCCTGGAGTAAAATAACCGTATCTTTACTAGTTCTGTGTGGGGCACTGTGCATGCTTTGCAAATATTATTTAATGGTGCTATCCTGTGAACTCTTGTGGTTAAAGAAAAGATAGTGGTTAAATTCAAGTTGGTGATACTTCTTGATCTGTATGGATTTAAAACCTTATTATACCTAGCTTCCTCAATCAAACTGATTTAATCTCATAAATGGAGTAAAGTAGAAAAATGGTCAAGGTAAAGGATTCATGTTTGTTAGAAGGAGGAGCTTCTTTACCATTGGCCTCCTTCCTCCCAACATTCTTAATGATTTAGATACCCACCTGCTCAAAATGATTGCTCCCAATCCTTTCTAGGGACAGGGTGATAAACTAGTTCCTACCAAAGTACTCTTTTTACTTACTCTCTGAAACTTTTTAAATAAAAGGGACTCACTGAGTGAAGGTCTTAGAGGTATTTGGAGTATTTTGTTTTTCAATATAATCCTGGAAGGTAAGAATTACTTCAGCAAGACCTGAGGGCACTGAAGTTTACTACTGTTTTACTCATCCAGTATTTGCTATTGATAATGATAACCTGAGTAATTAATATGATAAATTATGTAGATTGAAATCTGATTTAGAAAAAAGTGTATAATATTTTATACAGATTCATATACAAACTTGGTAACATTCTAAAATTAATTGGTATAAAAATAGGTAAATTCTTAGCAATATAAAAAGATCTATTATTTGATTGGGAAGGCAGAATTACAAAGCTTCTTATTTAATCCTAATAGCCCTGTGGAAGAGGTAGTTACTTCATCCACAGTTTACAGATGAAGAAAAAAAAGGATGTCACTGAAATGTAGACTCAGTTGAGGGAACTTGCCCAGGGTCACACAGAGCAGAGATTCAAACCCCAGATTTCCATTTTGTTTCTGCAATTTAGGTCCTGAGGAAGACTTATTTCCTATGAGTTCTGGAGAGTAGTTTTAAGTGAAATTATAGGTGTTTTTAATTTTTTTTAGCCTTAAAGATAGGGTTGTTAATGTCACAGCATCTTGATTCCTCCCTTGCATCTTTCTTCTACTTAGAATAACATTCATAGCTCTCCAAGTTTTCTGTTTCCCTCCCCAGTTTTTAGCCAATTATCAACATTTTTTTTGTCAAAGACTTTCTAGTTCCCTTGCTGTTTCTTTCATAGTACTGGAATCAGATTTATCTGGGCCAAATGCCCAGTTCTAGTTAGCTTTTCACCCTTCTGAAATTATCAGCTAGAATTCACTCAAGCTAAGCAGTTCTAGTGGAGAAAATAAATACTAATATTAAGTAACAAGAGAGAACTGTCTTAATCGATGGCCAGCAGTAGATTTATAGTTCTAGATTCTTATCAGTTCTGGCAAAACAGATTGTTAACAATTTGGTGTGCTTTAAATGATAAACAAAAATATCACCAAAATCAACAAATTATCAGCCTCCCTGATAGTTCATTTCTTTGTTTTAGAGAGTGGCGAAATCAAGTGTCCTAGAAGCCCTTGGCATTGCATTGTGTTCTATCAGAACTTTACAATATGCTGTTCTCATAGGAAAAAAATCATGCTACTTCGAATTGCTTTTCTAGCAATGATGACGGATTTGCATTGCAAATGGACCCCCCTCACGTAGCTTCCTCTGTGGACAACAGTGTTCATTTGCCAGATGATTGGATGAGGTTAGGCATACAGTTCATGAACATGGGGGAAGAAAACCAACTAATGCATGTGAACGACCAATCTGTGACTCATCTGTACTACACATAAACCAGATGAACCAATGGGTCATAGGCTGAAACAGAGGAAGAGCAAAGAAACAAAGGCTTTACCTCTCATTCTTCAGCTGTTTTTGCCCACTGGCAACATGAAGCTTATGCTTTCAGAATCTCAAGGAAACAACATTGTCTACTGTTAAATGATTGTTAATTGTTAGGAGTATTTTCTGGCATCTTTGTGAGTATGTCATACCCAGCTAAACTCTTTTTTTTTCCTTCTTAAACTCTTTTTTTTTTGAGATGGAGTCTTGCACTGTTGCCTGGGCTAGCATTTAGTGGTGCAATCTCGGCTCACTGAAACCTCCACCTCCCAGATTCCAGCGATTCTCCTGACTCAGCCTCCTGAGTAGCTGCGATTACAGGCGCCCACCACCATGCCTGGCTAATTTTTTGTATTTTTAGTAGAGGCAGGGTTTCACTATGTTGGCCAGGCTGGTCTCAAACGCCTGACCTTGTGATCCACCCACCTTGGCCTCCCAAAGTGCTGGGATTACAGGCCTTCTTAAACTTAATTATTAATTTAGAAAATGTTTGGGAAAAGAAAACCCTGATATTTGGGATATTAACAACCATTCATCAGTCTGCTACCTTGTGGAGGTAAACCTGTATTTTGAAACAAACAGCAACATCAGTCTTTGCTCCAGAGTGGCTCAGTACTAGAAATTAAAGACCCTTTGTGTGAAGGTTTAAGCCCATGCCACACAGGCTGGAGACCTGCTTCAAAGTGGATGGCCTTGGGAGGAATTAAGATCCCGCCCTATTATGGGATGCCTCTGCACTGACATTTCAATTGTGTTTTCCTGGTTCCCGGCCACTTGATCTCTCCTCTCCTCTATCTCCCACTTCCCCGGCTCCGGATCAAACACTGGTGAGTGATGAACTGAATGGAGACTGACTACATTCAACTGAGTCTACCAAGCCCTGCCTGAGCACTGTGATTTGATTCTTGGCCTCCCTCCCTGAGGCCTTGCAGCCAGATTAGTCAAGTCTCTGGAGCCCAAAGCACACACATTCCTGGCTTATTCCTTCAGGCAAATCATCACTTGAGGTCGCATAAGCCCCTGGCTATGGCAGTGCCAATTATAACAAGCATGGCTTGCTGACCTCCTAATTGTATGAAACCAATTACATTATGCTTGTTGTTCATTCAACAATAAGCAGCTTTTGTGCCCACTAAATTGAGGCATACTACTAAATTTGGTGAGTGTAACTTGGCAATACTTCTCCAACTCATTAACTGCCTAAAGCTTTTTCAATAAAGAATATCTTTGTGCCTCTTGCCTTCAGAGAATGTTACTTTCTTGTGTGTATTTTCCTGCCCATTTCATTATATCTTACTTATGATCTTTCTGCGCAATGTTTCTCCATATGCCTCAGGGCCCTTATTTGCACTAAATTCTTTTTTCTGTTCTCTTTTTGATTCAAAATTCCAGCACAATAAAAAGAATAAAGATGTGGATAAATCTAAATAAGTACTGACTGCCTAAAACAATAATAGTAAAGTATTTTGGGATTTATAAAATATTTAGAATTAAAATACATGAGAATAATAGCATATATAGTTTGGCAGGAAGAGGAATAGAGTTTAAATATTTTAAGGTCCTTGAATCACGCAGGAAGAGTTAAAAGTACTAATTTATCTTATATTTTGATAAGTCACGGATGCATGTTCAAATGATCTGTACGAAAAACAATAAAGGAGTGGTAAAAAAAAAAAAAACTACAAAGCTAATAGAGGGGAAAATAGAATAATACAAAATACTCCATCAATTTAGAAAGAAGGCAAGAAAACAAAAGGAAACTAAAATGTGCAGGACAAATGAAAAGCAAATAGAATGGTAGGTAGTTTTAAACCTAAACATATCAGTGGTTATAGTAAATGTAAATGGACTAAATGCACTCACTAAAAACCAAAAATTGTCAAATTGATTAAAAAACAAAACTCAAATATACTGTTTGAAGAGACATAATTTAAATACAAGGACACAGAGATTAAAATAAAAAAGATGGAAAATATTTATGCAAACACTAACCAAAACAAAGTTGGCTTTGCAATATTAGTATTAGAAGAGGTTGACTTTATGGAAAAAAAAGATTATTAGAGAATAAAAAAAATACTACATAATGATAAACGTTTCAGTTTACCAGGAATATGTAGAAATTCTAAATTTAAATGCACTTAATCATATAGGCTCAGTATAGACAAATAAAAAAAGAATGAAACTAAAAGGAAAAATTGACAAGCACAGTTACAGTAAGATTTTAACACACTTCTCCTAGTAATTGAAAGAATAAATACATGTTTTCAGAAATGAATAGAAAATGTGATTAAAACCTTTGAACTAATTGACATGTATAGAGCACAGTACAGAATACATAGCCTTTTTAAATACTGAGGGAACATTAAAAGAAAATGGCTATATGCTGGCATTAAAGTAAGTCTAAATAAATTTCAAAAATTTGCAATATACAGATTATGTTCTCCAACTACAATGCAAATAAGATAGAAACAACAACAACAACAAAACTAGAAAAAGCCCTTCTTTTGGAAAATTAGACATACTTCACAACAACCCATGGTTCAAAGATAGCTAAATTGAAATTTGAGAAATCTCAAACTGAATGAAAATGAAAATATTACAGATCAAAATTTATGGAAAAAAAATGCCAGCCCATAAGAAGGCCCATAGCCCTACCCTACCTCCTCATATCATCCTTATCTTTTTCTTTGTACTCAATTTACAAGAGAAGAAAACATAGATGAGATCTATATCTGAGATCATCTTCAGGGTTATGAAAGGGAGCTTAGGGAAGGAGGAAAAGATCTTTTTATTTTAACTTTTATTTTAGGTTTGGGGGTACATGTGCAGGTTTGTTATATAGGTAAATTTGTGTCACTGGGGGTTGTTGTACAGATTATTTTGTCAGTCAGGTGCTAACCCTAGTACTCAATAGTTATTTTTTCTGCTCTTCTCCCTGGGAAGAGGAAAAGATCTTGACCATGTATTTCCAAAAAGAAGAAATAGAATAAATGGCTAGAAATGCAAGAAAGGCAGATTTTCGCTCAGTGTAAGAGAAAATGTGGTTATTATTTGTTTTGATGTATTAGGAGATAATGAGTTTCCTATCACTGGAAATACACAAACGATTCAATGTGGATCCCAGCAGGAGGTGGGGGATTTGACTAGTCATCTGTGTTTAAAAACAGTGTTAACATGCTACATGCAAATATGACAGAGTTTTAATAATTTTTGAATCTGAACGGTGGGTGTTCCTTGTTAATTGTACTGTACAGTCAACTTTTCTCTAAGCTTGACAATGTTGATGATTAAAAATTGAAAAACAGATGCTGCATCCACTCTAATATAGAAAATTGTGAGGATTCAACAACATTGAATATCTATACTTTCTCTCATTTGACACATGGTGCACATACGTATAGCTTTGTATAGCTGTGAAGTTAACTTTTATACCTTTACAATCTATCTCCCAACATCTGAAATACTTGCCTCATGATGAAGTGTAGCAAGAAAAGGTTTCATTGTCAGTGGTTATTTATTCCTTCTCTCTTCCTTGAGCAGGAAAACAGTTATGAAATTTTAGACTCATTATTTCTTGTCCTGTATTAAGGATTTTTCAGGAAGGAAGACTCAGTCTTCATCATGTTAAGGCATAAGATTATTCCGTCATCAAAATGTTAAACTTGTGCCCAAATCCTTCAGATAACATTAAATCAAGTGAGATCTGACTTCCTGGTTTTGTTCCAAATTGATACCATAGTTACCATTTCCTCCAAGTTATCCATAAATTATCATGCATTCTTGGACTTAATTTGTTGATAAATTATGTTGACATAGGCTGTGGGATTTTCCTCCCTCTATGTTAAAACACTTTCAGTGTTGTGAAGCAACAGCATTCAAATAACTCCTGAATATTAGCTCAAGGAGTGCCTAAAGGCCATAAGGGACAAAAGAAAATCTGTTCAAAAAAACTTCTGACCCTGTGAGTGTTGCAATTCTAAAGGCTTCTCAAAGCTAGCATATAAAATAGTCTTTGGACTTTAAAATGAGTCTGGGGCATTTTACTTTACATTTCCATTGGGGACAGAAATAAGTTTCTCAGAAAATACATTCTCTGAGATCTGTTTCATTTTTATGAATCTGACATTAAAGCCTACTTTGATAAATTCCAAAATGCTGTTTTTAAAAGTATTTGTTTTCTAGCTCTAATCTCTTCTCCCCTCTCTAACTTGGATCTTGGGAAACCTGAGTAACATGCTCTTGCTTTCTTGGGGCCATGGTCATGGATCTCCATTTCTTCTTGCGTCCTTTTTCAATTTTCAGTGGTGACTTCTCTCTCCCTCTAATCTGTAGGATCAAAGGAGAGTCTGAAAATGAACTCATCTTTCTGGATAGGATTAAATGGCTCTGTTAGAAGAGTGGGATGAATAGAAAGTTCTCTTCAATGTTTAAATACACTACTGTGTACCTATAAAGTTACATACTTGTCAAGAATTTAGAGTAGCTTAATGTCTGTTTGGCAGTGCAAATTCTGAAAAAGAAAATCTGGTGGAGAAACATGCCCTATACATGGTTTGTGTGTCTGCAGAGTACAAAGGCAGGTAGACCCAAGCCAGTTATGCAGTTGATGTGTTAAAGGTTGATGCCAAACTAAGTCAATCTTAAAGAGAATTTCTTGGCATGAATAAACAGATGAAAAAAACCAAACTCTACGTTCTTAGATCTGTTATATATACTTAAAATGGTTACTGTATGGAGCACATCCATGGAGTCTATCATATTCCAAGTTTTCATTTTGAAAGAAAATGGAAAAATTGAGCAATTCAGATTGTTAATTTTAAAATTAGCCTAGGATTATTTTTTCCCCTAGAAATGTAATAATTTGTTTATAGAAACTTTTAAGTGAAAACCTTTGGCTTCAGGCACATATGTGGTTAATGTGGATGACTGTGAGGCTGCCAGATAGGTGTAAGGGGGTACCCTGTCAGTGACCTTCAATTACGAATCTCTTTTCATGAGTTTCAGAATTAGAGGAATCATACTATTCTCTAACAGCTAGTATTTTTAAGTTCTAAGTTATTTTATTTGAGATTGTATCTTTCTGTAGTTGCTTATGCTAGCTTTTTTTTACTAGCCTTATTATACCAAGAATTAATGTTTATATATAATTTATTATACCAAGAATTAGGAGTTCAGGGGAGGACTTGTTGATCTTTTTAGAAAGTCTGAGAGTCACAGAATAACTCTTTCTCTTATACAACTCACTGACACAAATATGCTTGAGACAGAAGAGTGGGTAAGATCACAGGTTTTAGAGTCAAATAGGTCCCAGTTCAAATCCAAGCAACATCACGTTTTAGTTATGTGTCCTGGGAAAGTTATTTGACTTTTCTACTCTTCCAAATCTCACTGCCACATCTATGAAGTGGGGGAATGTTCAGTTCAAAATGATACTGTGAGGACAATTAAAACAATACACACTCAAAATGGAGGTACCTGGTCCACAGTAAGTGCTCAATAAATTATACTTAACAGTGTGAAGACTTAAATTGGTATTGGGATCAGGGTGGTACTTCTGCTATATACAGATGGAAGGAAGCAAGAACACTGCAGGAAGTTGGGGTTTTTAATGTAATTTTCTATATACTTTCACATTATTAAATATCCTACCTTTGTTTTGTTGCTTAGTGTCATGTTTTCAATATGGTCTTTATGACTAACACTCAATCAACAGGAGCATCTATGGTATGACCTTCCCCTCCTTTGGCATATTCCAGATGAATGGATACAAGAACAGGCAAACACAGCCTTTCTTGCTAAAAGTTATTTCTCATTAGGAAAATTGAAAACATTCAAACAAAACAAAATCTGTCAAAACAAAACAAATCTAGTATCTTCTGCATTTCATAATATTTGATTCCATAAAATCAGTCCTGTCAGAGGAAAGGACTGTTGCTGGCTACAGGATCGCTTCATGGCAATGAAGTATTAATATTTATAAAGACTACCTAGCACACATAACATTAACTAGAGCTCTAATTAGAACCTACATGTAACTCTGAGAGAGAACTATTGTGTGAACAAGTTCTAGCTATGAAAAAGATATGAAAAATGTAAATTTCAGCAGCAACTTTTATTTATTTATTTTTTTGAGAATGTTAAGGACATTGTGGTCACCATCTTTCAAGACTAATAAAATTATCAATCAGAACTATGAAAAAACAGGGAATATTTTCAAATCTCATAGAGTTAAATGCATATAAAGCCAGGACAAGGATTTCTGGTCATTTGTTCTTAAGAACAAAGCTTAGAGTTAGACTTTAAGATGAAAATGTTGTATGCCTGACTTTTCAAATAAGCAGGTTGGCAGAGTCTTCACTAAGCAGCATGGTGATCTACACCACTTGTATTTAATGAAACATTCATTCAGTCATATCAGATAGGAGAGTTTAATTTTGGGCCAATATTTGTTTTTTAAATGCTGTGCTAGTAATATAGTAAAACCATGGCATATTAGAAAAGTATTCTTTTGGAAAGTTAATTATAGTTTCTTTGAATACAAAATGACCTTCTTCAAATGCCTTCATTATAGCTGAAGGTAAATGATATGTACATACGTGACTGTTTCTTGTTACTCTTGTAAGAGAGTATTAACAAATAGGAAAAATGAAAGAACTTAAGGCCCAAGGAAAAGCACCATGCTTATGGTAATAGGGTGATGAATCACGTGGCTAGGCTGACTCCTTCTCTGTTGTCATCCTAGCCTATCAATCATCATCCTACATTTCTGACCCCTTCCTACTTAAATACTGAATTTTGCATTTGCCCCTGAGACCATTCTTCCAACTTGAGAACTCTGACTGCTGCCACCTCTGAAATGGTGTGAAGACTGCCTTCTATTGGTATGTGGGCCCTGGACACTGCTTCTTGGGCAGCTTCCCTGGCCCAGTGCTGAGGCTCTCTAGTGCACTCCTTGCAGGATTGGCAGGGCTGTCCCTGCCATCTTCACCTTTCTAGTGATGCTGGGCTGCTGCCAGGCTCCCAGGGCTCCAAGACCTGCCTGTGACTGTGCACACGGGTGTTAACAAAATGCAGATGGTCCTGTATGATTGGTCTGAATCTTCACTGCCACATAACAGGTGGTTCCATACATAAAATTGTCTTTTCCTTGGGCTCCATCTCATCAGTGCCATCTTACATGGCCCTCTGCATCAGCCAGGCCACCTACTGCCACGTGCAACACATTCTTGCCACTTGTCTGCCTTTGTCCGTAAGCCTCCCTCTAAATTCCCTATCTTACCAGTAAAGACTCCCTTTGGGGGTCCAGCTGAACTCCAGGTCACCACAGAAAGTAGCTTGTTCAGGTGACCTTTAGGACAGCTGTGTCCACAAATTATCTTTTTTTTTTTTTTTGAGACGGAGTCTCGCTGTCGCCTAGGCTGGAGTGCAGTGGTGCGATCTCGGCTCACTGCAGGCTCCGCCCCCGGGGTTCACGCCATTCTCCTGCCTCAGCCTCCCGAGTAGCTGGGACTACAGGCGCCCGCCACCTCGCCCGGCTAATTTTTTGTATTTTTAGTAGAGACGGGGTTTCACTGTGTTAGCCAGGATGGTCTCGATCTCCTGACCTCATGATCCGCCCGCCTCGGCCTCCCAAAGTGCTGGGATTACAGGCGTGAGCCACCGCGCCCGGCCAAATTATCTTTTTTAAGAAAGACAATTGCAGCAAACTCACTATCTCTGGAAACTCTACTGACTTGGGGCAATGGCTGCTCCTCACCTCATCCTTAATTAAAGCCCCCTTAAGGATGAAGCACCTTGTCTGGCTGGCTCAGGGTCCTAAACGAGTTTTGCTCTGACCACGAAAGTCTGGCATTCTCCACTGGGAAACTAACAGCTGGATAACCCCAGGCACGTATCAGTGGCCTATATAATTTTATAGCCTCAACTTGTTGAAGGTAGCAATTGAGATATCCATTAGGCTGGATGTATAAATTCTAGCATGTTTATACTATAAACTGGCAAAACAGTTCGGATAAATAACATTTGATGCTTCCATAGTATTTACACAATTATATCATCATTACAACACTGTCTTACAAGATTAGGAGATGTTGTGACAAAAAACGTGAATGTGTAAAACTTCCTTGCAACTTCTGCAAAGGCTGAATTACAATTTTGTTTTCAAACCAGTGTTCCAGTAAGTGGTAGCACAGACTCTAAAATGGAGCAAACCTCAAACAGTAAAAATCTTTTAAGAGTTGCAGTTATATTCTATGTGGAGAAAAACTAGAAATGGCCTGAAACGATGCATTACATGTTGATTCAATTTTTAAGGCTAGTTTGACTTCTGTAGCTTTTCCTTGAGCTAAAATATTTTCCCTACTCCTTATGTTTGATAAAAATTTAACACATACAAATGTGTTATTTCTTGAATGAAATCTATATTTAATTTGCCCCTGTAGAACTATTATAAATAGAGAATAAAACCAGTTGTAATTAGTTACAATAAAATTATCCAGACAGGTTAACAAATGAGAACTCAGAAATACATTTTAAAAGTAAATGATGCATTTAATTCCTTTGTGAGCAAAGAGGGCACATTTCATGTGGATTTGCATACACAAGTTTCAGACTGATACAGGGCATCTTTCATTTTGTATAAATGGAAGCTGATTACATCACTGCTTACCACCTTCAGGATGAAACCCAAACTTTAAAACATGACTGGCAAGGCCCTTCATGATTTGACTCTTGTCTATCTTCATGTACTGCACACTGAAGTTATGCAGAACAACTTGCTCTTCCCTTTTCCCATCTTCTCATGACCTTAGCAAATGCTGCTCCCCCTGCCTGGAACATTCTTTCTCCTTTCCCCACTTCTCTAAAGTCTAAATGCCACAACTTGCCAAGACGGAGGCCTGGTGTCACCTTCTCTAGGAAGTCACTAAAATGGGACTTAAAATGTCACACTGTAATTACTGTCTGCTTCCTCATAGACTGAGAACTCTTTGAGGGTAGGCCCCATAAGCTTTTATCTTTGTATTCTCAGCACCCACTATGCTTTGCATTTACTAGTTACTTAATTCAGGCTTGTTGAATAGTCTCACACTTTGAAATGATGTTTAGGGATCCAGCTACAGGATACCTAGTCTGGGGTTTTGTGCTATCTCCCCAGCTGTAACTAACAAAGCAATATCAATTTCCCCCCGATCTTATTGTTCCTAAATCTGATAGAAAATTAAAAAAGTAAATTCCAGATAATGAACACATCATCTCCAGCAGACCCCCACCATTGAGAAGGAAAAGTACAGGTATGACTATTATTAATGAAGTGTTTCAGAATGGAAACTTAAATAGGTCAATAAATGGATAAACCAGGTGTTTTACCTTTCCAAACTAGCTGTGGGGTCTCCCAAGAAAAAAAGTCAAGACTTAGTGAAGTGAGATCGAAATCCAGTTAAAATTCTTTTGGATTAATCCATAAACTAAACCATCTATTCTTATGTTCTTAAATTCTTGTTTTATTAGCTTGGCAGTCCAGCCTCACCCCTACTCCCAAACCTCTTTCTGTACCCCTTTTAAATTCTTATTTTTAAATAAAAATAACCTTTAACTGGAAAATGTTTCCCCTAAATGTATCAGGAAAACTTGTTGCTTTCCTCTGTCTACAACCAGATTACTTTTTAGTTCATGCTTATTTGCAGAATGGATGGTAGGGGGGTTGTGGGGTAGAATGGGCCTATGGATAATTGCCTCCTGCCATAATTTCCAATATTGCAAAAACCTTGTTACAATGACTCTGCTTAGGTTGAATTCATCGTATTTTGCAGGGTGACTGCCTTAAACATGCTAAAATAAGAGTAATTGTTGTTAACAGACTGTTTAGACATAGTTTATATTTAGAGACTTGCTCCATATTCCTTCAGTCATACACTACGATTAACGAACATTTTACAGTTTAATGAATGTGAGCATGAAGCAGAGAGGCTGATTGTTCAGTAGACCATTGAAGGGCCTATTTAACTCCAAATTGGTTATTTCATGAAGTGTGGGGGGTGAAATTACACCATCTTGTTAATTTGTAATTGATGTTTATCTTTGTAATACCTATGAATAAATATATTGCTCAATAATATTAGAAACAAACTGTTCACCCTACTTAGAGTCAAACTTGTTTAGAATCACTGTTTCACACAGCAGAAGCTGCTCTGTGGCAAAATAATGAATTATCTATTATAAATAATTTAAAACTAATTATTATGATCCAGAAAATAGTCCTTACGTAGCACACTCTCTTTTTATGCCTCTTACTAGCATACTTTATGTACAGTACTTGAAAGTTAATGCAATTCTTTCTTTAAAAACTCACTCCCTTTTCCATAAATCAGACTGACATAGGCCCTCACCACTAATGCTCCCCACCTCAGTCCCATTAAGATGATTTAACACATTTAACCATATGTGTAAATGTATTTTTTTCCTCCTCATCCTACACCTGTCTGGAGATAGGGTTTTCATTATGTCACTCTTCGCTCAAAATCTGTCACTAATTGTGACAGTAATAAATCTAAATGGCTTAACCAAGAATTCTGGGTCCTACCTCAACTGTCTTCCAATGGAATTTTCCGATCTTGTTTCCTGCTGCACCCACAGTACCTGCCTTGCCTCAACCCAAACAGTGACACTGGAACTGGGGTGGGGAACAGTGGTGGTGAGGGCTGACGTCAGTATGATTTATGGAAAAGGGAGTGAGTTTCTCAAAAAAGAATTGCATTACTTTCAAGTACTGTACGTACGGTAACTATGCTAGCAAGAGGCATGAAAGGAGAGTTTGATACACAAGGACAATACTGTTACCATTATGCTGCACCTAGGGTGTCCACCCACCAAAGCCTGTCCTGTTCTTCTCAGGTTTGTTCACCTCTGATTCATCCTTCATTAACTGCATCACATCCATTCTCTCAGAAAAGTCCTAACTGGCTACCTGGTGGCAGCACCAATCCCTCCTCTGCCTTCTCCAGAATTTTTCAGTAATCGCCACTTACCACTGATGATGTGGGGACTGAGGCTCTCAACTAGGGTTTGTTGACTTGAATTATTGAGCTGAATTATTTGTATCATTTAATTTTTAAAAGTCTGACCTTATGTTACATCTTCAGACAGACTAGAAAGTCCTTGTAAGAAAGGTGGTGTGCCTAGGCTTCTAGTACAATTTGAACACGTGTTAATTGAATGCATTGATGCATGAACTGATGAATAAATCATTAAAAATTGAACAAATGCATGGATGGTGCAGACTTAAGGGTATATATGGAGAAGTATATCCTAAACTTACATTAACAATTTGGGCCTAGCAAGGAAAGGAAAGATGGAGTTCTAAAAACCATCTAGTACTTAAATCTACCTGGCTGCATTATTTAAATTATCCTTTAATGCGTATGGGGCAAAAACCAGTGGTCTAGCAAGAATTGACCAGAAACAGGCTCTTTTGGTTACATAATCTCTCAGTTGAGCCCTGTGTGTTTGGGAATTTAAGAGCAACATGAGGTTATGGTGACCACCTGGCCACACCATATCCCTCTTCCCTTCTACCCAAGTAGTGACCATGAGCTCATTATCAGGAAAGTGGACTCTGCTGCAACACATTCACAGGTCACCTCTCTGAAGGATTAAATGCAATGCAGAATGGGGTAGGACAGAATAAGTCTTATTCAGAGAGCATGAACAATTTCTGGGGGGGAAGTCATTGCTAAGTTTTATAATTTTTTTTCTTCTGAACTTTTGAAAAAATCAACTCTGGTTTCAGTTTAATTTTTTTTTCCCCTAAAGAAACCTACATGGCCACTTCTTCAAATTTGTTCCAGATGGATTCAGTCATAGAATGATTGATTAGACACTCAGTTGTGAGCTATGCGGTTAAGTTCAGAAACCTACAACAAACTGGCTTGGAGCTGAGTTTCGTGGTAAGTGGCAGAAAGGATAATCCTTAAACTGTCATTTTAGAGTTGGTGATGAGGAAAGAGGAATTTAGTGGGGCTACTTATGTCAAGAGAATATATTAGCAAATGGATGGCTGAATATGAGGAAATCTTATGAGCAGAATGCTTTTTTCCCCTCTGGGCTTCACTGTAAAGGGAATCAGATCTGACTGCCCCCACGATCCCCCCCACCAACTCTCACTGCCTTCTTCGTGGACTAGACCAGCCTTCCCGGGATGCTCCGGGTTGGCCTCTACCTGGCTGTGAGGCACCCATTTATCCCACAACCCACTCAACTGGCTCACAGAGGTTTTTATTATTGGCATGAGAAACACCTGGAGAAATCTGGAAAATAATCTGGGGGAGAGTAAACTAAGGAGAAAATGTACTGTGCTCCATACAGAGCTATATTATGCACTTTTAAAAGCAATTTAAGAATGTTTGGTCTGTTTCTATCTTCTTTACCAAAAAAACCCAAAACTTTGCTTTGGATTTTAGTTATACTTTCTAATAGCTGAATTAGCCTTTTCTCTATTTTTCTCTCTGTGGTTAATTGACAATCTGGCTACTAGAGTATTCTTCATGGGGAAAATGGATGTGGCTGGCAGCTGTCCCTTCATGCCACCATCTCATATTATAGGTCCTGCTATTATTGTTAAATTGGTTTCTACCTTTACCGATTTTTAGTCATATATCTTTCCTCTTTTCCTCAGAGTGCTATCCTACTTCATTAGTGCCGCTTTGTTGAAAAATAAGCCACTATCCTGCCTCTTATTGAGATACCTATTCCTTGGGACCCCAAGAAAATTCATGTTAGATTTTGTTGCTTCTGAAGTTTTAACTCTTAAACAACCTATTTATTGTAATCTTAGGATATGTTCAGTGCATGTCTTCTAGTAGACTTTTGGGGCAAAAGAAACGATGTAAACATATTTAAACATAAAGGTGATGATTCTAGGAGCAGGTTTTTGAATAGACTGTGGGAAGAAAAATGTGAACAGAACAGAACAGAACAGGGATTTCTAGGAGAGAGATGGAGAATGTGATATCCATGATTCCCTAACAAACACAAATATCGGAATGTCTAGGACAAAAGGTAACATAAAGCAAGAGCAGTGTTTATTAAATGTCTTTTATGTAACAAGCATGTGAGTACATGTTAATCAGCAATAAAGAGTTTTTATGCTTGTCCTTAAAGTTTTTGTTTTATGAAAATTACTTGTTGAGTGGAGTAAAAGACTTTAAACAAGTTTTAAAATCGAAGGAGATGGAATCATTTATGAGTGTTTTTGAGGAGGATTGATAGCATTTTAGAAGACTCAGGTCAGTGAAGAAAAGGCTACGTTTACTCAAAAGGAGCTTCTAGAAACAGCCAGGTTCTTCTTTGCCTGTGCTACTGACCACACCCATTAGGCTGCCTATCTGCATGAGTCATACAGCCTCTTGCACTGCTGGGGAGGGGGTATATTTTGCTCTGAATTCCTATTTTGCTTTTTGAAATCATTTAAAATTCTAGGTTTAACTCTAAATGGTTGGAGTCAACTCAGGGAGAATTTTAATTCTAGATTGTGGTAGGCAGCTTCTGACATGGCTCTCAATGATGCCAACATCTTGGCATTCACACCAGGGGCTTGTTTCCAGCGAACAGTATATGGCAAAATTGATGGGTTGCCACTTCTATGATTAGGTTACTAAAGACTCTTAACTTTGGTCTTATTAGCATCCTCTCTCTTGCTGGAAGCTTCTCTTGCCCCCTCACTTGCTAAGAAAGCTGCCATGTTGTGAGATGCTCTATGGAGAAGTGTATGTGGCAAGGAATTGAAGGTGGAAGAATTTATGAGAAACAGAGGCAGGAAGTCAATCCTGCCAGCAACCACTAGTATTTGAGCTAGGGAGTGGATCCTTTCCAGTCAAGCTTTGAATGAGCTGCAGCCTTGTCAGAGACCCAAAGTCAGAGGACCCAGCTAAGCCACAACTTGATTCCTGACCCAGAGAAAAGGTGAGGTAATAAATGTTTGTTGTTTTAAGTCACTAAGCATTGGAGTAATTTGTTATGCAGTAACAGATTAACTAGCACATAGACTTCCTTATGGTTCATATGTGATGGAAAATAATACATAAACTCAGGCAAGACTCATGGCTTTGGTTGTAAGCATGGTTTGAGTTGGAGGCTGAAAGAAATTCCAAAAGGTGAAATGAACTAATTCATAGACTTTAAACAGATAGTTCTTTGCCGAAAGGCACTCGTCTCCAGTGAAGATGGGAAACCTTAATTCAAGAATCAAGAACATAACAAAGGGCTGGTCACATTTAGTGCTGGCACCTTTACATTTTACATGGGGTTATATTAATATATGCAAAAAGTTTATTTCCTGTGCACCAAAATAAAAATAACTCCTTTCCAAGCTAGGATTGAAATGAAGTCTGGGGCTGTGGCATGAACCACAATACCGTAATTACCCATGTCAGTGCCTGGGGAAAAGACTGCAGTGATCTAGCTTTTAAAGCTTCAGTGATTTGGTGCAGACTTTTAGCAAACAACTAGTAGTAGGTGTGAACTGTTTTGTCAATAAAGATTCAGGTGATTAGAACCAGCTGGTTTTTTGCTTCTGCGTCATTAATGCTATTATAATCACAGAATGCACCTGCATTCTTCCCAAGGTGGATTTTGACTTGCCTCGGTATGTTTTCCTGATAAAAATGCCATCCAAAAGGCAAAGATGAACTATCAATGGAAACAGCTTAAATGCCAGGCATATATCAATCAAGAACCATATCATCACCATAGATCCACAAGGCTTACAGCCTAGACAAAGTGCACTCATTTTCTCTCTGTCTCTTTCTCTTTCCTGTTCTTTGTAAATAATTTCAAGTAAGAGCTGAAAGGACAACTCTTAATTTTAATAGCTGAGAAAACTATCCAGCAAGATGAACTGATTTAATAAAGTCAGCAAGTCATTTAGGGGAAGACCCAAATGGGAACTTTTGTCTATTGCTTAGTTTCATGGGGTTTCCACCACCCTTTGCTGCCAAAGACTACTTTCTGGAATCCTCTTGAGCATTCAAGCATAAAAACATTCCACTACAGGAGAAAATTCTATTAATTAGTAAGAGAGGGAAATATCTGTGATTTATAGCTATAGCTGTTACAATGTAATTTGTATTGGAGAAACAGTATCTAACCAAAGGAGAAAAATGTATTTTTGAAAAGTAACCACATGCAAATTTGACTCTATCCAGATTATACCCCATTTGCTGCTGCAGAAAGTAGAGGATGAAGAATCCATTAGACATATCAGTTTCTTGGTAGGAAGGATACTGTCAGCTACTGGAAGACAGGTTCTGCATACATCAACAAAACCAGGGAGCTTGTTAGAAATGTATAATGTCATGCCTTAACCCAGACCTACCCAGAATCAGAATTTTCATTTTAACAGCTTCCCCAGGGAACTGATATGTTCATTAATATATGAGAAGCACTAATCTATAATGCATAACACACAGGAGATTCTAAAAAACATATTAAACAATTGAATCCCAAATCTAAAGACTTCTTTAGCCAATTTTATAAAAACAGCAAAACCGATTTATTAGGTGTCACCTTTTCTATTTTCCTTCATCAGTCTTTTGAGGGACACATGCACTTATACAAATATATATGCATGTATACATATATATGTATACATACATATATGAGTGGACAGTTGGTAATTACAATATCTTATGAGATACTTTAGGAGAATCTACTTTTGATTGGTATAGTCTTGTGATTGCTCATTGTCCTCAACTCCCTTGTCTTGCTCTCTTTCTCCCTCCCAGTTACATTCCACAACTTTTTTTCTGTCTGTCATTTCTCTTACAGGGGGTCCTGTCTTTCAGGGTAAGAGGCAGCGCCTGGAAGATAAAGGTATGGCTCGGTTGTTTGCTCCGTTTTTGCTTTTTCTCCACAAATGTATGTTTGAATATAGTCCTGGCCCCTACCCTAGCAGGTACTCCCTGAATTTTTGCTTTTTCCTTAGAAGACTGATTTTCATACTTGAGTGCTGTGTGGTGGTGGTAGGTGGTGCTAGAGGGTGAGTGCCACTGAAACTTGAGATTTGCAGAAGATCCAGGAAGTACCATCAATAGCTTGAGTTTTTCATGATAATAGCATGCAGTATATATTTTTTAAATTGACCAATAGGCAAGCAACACCAAGTCATGAATTTTCAGCAATTGCTGTTACCCAGTTGTGATCTTTGTGGTTAAGAGTTTGTGATGGTTAATTTTATGTGTCAACTTGACTGGGCTAAGGGATGCCTAGATAGCTGTTAAAATATTATTTCTGAGTGTGTCTGTGATGGTGTTTCCAGAATAGATAGCATTTGAATTGACTGAGTAAAGCAGATGGCCCTCACCAAAGCGGGTGGATGTAATCCAGTCCATTGAAAGCCCAAATAGAACAAAGAGTCAGAGGAAGGATTAATTTTCTTTTTCTCTTCTTGAAAGGGGACATCCATCTTCTCCTGCCCTTAAGAAAGGAGCATTGGAGCTACTCCTGGTTCTCAGATTTTTTGGACTCTGGGACTTACACTAGCAGTTCCCATCTCCCACACCCTTTTTAGCCCTTTAGACTTAGACCAAATTACACCACTGGCTTTCCTTGTTTTCCAGCTTGTAGACAGCAGATGATGAGACTTCTTGGCTTCCATAATCACATGAGAAATTCTCACAGTAAATCTCTCTCCCTCTTTTCCTCTGCATGTATCCCATTGGGTCTGTTTTCCTGGAGAACCTTGACTAAATACAGAGGTTCACCTAACTGTGACAGAGAAATTATTTCTTCTCTTCTAAGGGATAGTAGCTTTTTTTTTTTTTTTTTTGCTAAGCAACAGCTTTGGCATAACAATAATATATTACCTATTAGAATAATTACAAAACTTAGGATCTCCAACTGCAAAGGCTTGGTATGAATTTGAACCTGCACTGATTCTTCTTTTCCTATCTTCTCAGCCTATCAAGATTTACACTGAAAAATAAACAGGTCTGTTGCTTGCAGTTAGTTTTATCCACTTCTCAGGACTTTTACTCAATTTTTTTAAGCTATGGAGAAAATGCAAAATACCATTCACATTTTTAAATAAATAATTACTGTAATCTTCTTTATTAAGGTCTTCCTGATTTTCTCTTGTCACTATAAACTTTTCCTTTAATCTGAAACCAGAAACTATGTATTTTACTAAGAAAATTTCATAATAAGTTTATAATACTTTTGGTAATGTGTAAAGTCTGCCTGTTCCTGACTTTGATACTGTAAACAGATTTTCCAATAATTCTTTTTTGTGTGTGTGTGACAGAGTTTCGCTCTTGTTGCCCAGGCTGGAGTACAATGGTGCAATCTCGGCTCACTGCAACCTCCACCTTCCGGCTTCAAGCGATTCTCCTGTCTCAGCCTCCCGAGTAGCTGGGGACTACAGCCACATGCCACCACCCCTGGCTAATTTTTGTATTTTTAGTAGAGACAGGGTTTCATCGTATTGGTCAGGCTGGTCTGGAACTCCCGACCTCAGGTGATCTGTCTGCCTCAGCCTCCCAAAGTGCTGGGATTACATGTGTGAGCCACCGCGCCCAGCCTGATTTTCCAATAATTCTTTAAAGCTCTATTAGAATCCTAATACTGTTTGTAGCCAAGTTTTTACAATGAAATTAGATAGTATAAGCTCTTTTTCTAACAGACTGACATTCTAATAGTCCATTTGGTGTATTAACCTTCTGTGATAGGTTGGTTTATTGGAAACTAATGCTCTGGCATGCTTACACAATCCATTTTTCTGCTTAAATTGAAAAATCAATGAAAATATTTTTCAGTTTACTTAGAGTTGAGCTCTAATTTACAATAGTTTTGCTATTTAACATTTTTTTGAATGAGCTATTCACTAATCTTTCCTGTTTTACAGAACTATTATTATCTGCTTAAATTGCACGACAATTAAATTTCCTTCTTCCATTTAGTTTCTTTTTACCATTAGCTTACCCCCCACCCCGACCCACGACAATCACTGAAGGAGGGAGGTCATATGATTGAAGTTCAGAACAAAGCCCTGCATCTTTTTTTTTTTTTTTTTTTAGACGGAGTCTCGTTCTGTCACCCAGACTAGAGGGCAGTGTGTGATCTTGGCTCACTGCAACCTCTGCTTCCCAGGTTCAAACAATTCTCCTGCCTCAGCCTCCCAAGTAGCTGGGATTACAGGCATGTGCCATCACGCCCAGCTAATTTTTGTATTTTTAGTAGGGACGGGGTTTCACCATGTTGGCCAGGCTAGTCTCGAACTCCTGACCTCAAGTGATCTGCCTGCCTCGGCCTCCCAAAGTGCTGGGATTACAAGCTTGAGTCACCATGCCCAGCCAAAACCCTTCATCTTTACCAGCTTGTATGGGAGGACTTTTTTTTCTGGCTCCCTCCCTGGATTAAGATTCTTCTGATATTCCAGGACATGAACTGTTTTAACAAAAGGTGCCCACAGCTTTTACTGCAAAGTTTAATTCATAATGAATGACTGGAATTTTCTGCCTTGCTTGTTGAGTGGAGTTCTATTTCAGACTACTTCCTGACTATATAATTTACCAAAGTCTGAAGAATGAAAAAGCCTGGAGATTCAGTTCAGTCCCAGATAAGTCATTTTTGAATCCACCTTAAATGATAGTTCATCAAAAATGTCAATTTTGCCAAAAATTAAGTTGTTCAATATAAAATAGTGGGTCAGGATGAAATCCAGGCAAATCTCTGAGAAAGATTAGTAATGAAATGATCATCTTGCTGCAGAAGTATATGATGACAAAGCCTCAGAGGTTATACCTCAGCACCTTCACTTCTTTTTTGTCAACACTTTCTATTTAATCCATCTAACACAATTCTTTGTTCAGCAAAAAGTGTAGTTAACTGTCCAGGGTGTCCTGTTCTCTTGTGATAGGTAAACATATGTATTCAGAAAGCAGTTTCCAGTGTTAATGTTACAGGAATAATGAGAGGAAACCTCTCTCTGCATTCAGTCATTTCAGAAGCATCATCAACTATGATCAGTTTCATTTTGGTACATGGTACCTTCCTACTGAAAATAATGTGTGCACATGTTTGTACATATGCATGTGTATAGGCATGTACTTGAATAGGTATCTGTATGTGCGCACATGTGTGGGCATAAATAGTTAGAATAAACTAGGCAAGAAAAGGGGTATTTAGCCTACGTAGGCAGGTTTCTAAAGTGTCTTTTAGTTATTTCTCTTGGGATATTCTTTTCTTTTTTAGAAGTGGAATCTTTTGATATCATACATTTACAAATTGTAAAAATACGATTCTGAGGATTCAACAGCAAACTCTGAAAAACAGACTTACACTGCCCTTTGTCATTCTGGTATATTAGAAAATATTGGGATATATAAGTTTTCAGAAAATAGTAAAAATGTTAATTTAATGGCATGCTGGTGTGAATGTATGTACAAGAGGAGGGCTTTGCTGCAAAATATTTCACAAGGGAAATCTAACATCATCATTGAATAAAAATTCTTCCCTAACCCGGGTTGTGAGAGACTTGGTCTGCAAGGTGGGCAGTGAGTTGGACCCCATGAGTTGTTTCCCACTTTGGATTGTGTTCTGTGGCTTCACTCAAGGGAGTAGGATTGGATTCCTTGCAACACACAAGGCTGTTTAGAGTGAAAACTTATTTCACCACCTTCCCCACAACGATTTAACTACATGCAGTTCCAGCTCCTGTCATGATTCTCATTTTAACTAGGCACACATAAAAGCACATGCAGTTTTTATGGCTGTCTTGGATTCCCTTCCCTACGTCACTCTTATTTCACCTACAGTTCAAGTCTCAGCTAGTTAACAGTTCTCAGTGGGCTCTCAGTAACCTCTGTTCTTTCTTCCTGGGTTCCTGAGAGCTATGACTTTTTCTTCTCACTTATCTAGCTCCCCCGAGCTTCTCTACTTTGGGACAAGATCAGAAAACTCTTCTTTTAAATCACCTGTACACAACTAAGTGACTTTCTTGGATTCTAAAAACAAATTTGAGAAGGATAATTTCTAGCCAGGGAAATGTCCAAGGTAAGATGGACTGCTCAGAGTCCTTCTCCCTTGATCTTATTTTACAGAAGTTCATCAAAAGCCTTGAGTTTCTTCACAGTATCAGAGAGCTCACATCAATGTTTTCTACCCTTACAGAAAGACAATTACAGCATGATCTCACTTAAATGTGCAATCTGAAAAAGTCAAACTCATAGAAGTAGAGGGAAAAATGTGGTTACCAGAGGCTGAGGGTGGGAATGGGGGGAGATGGGGAGACGTTAATCAAAGGGTACAAAGTTTCAGTTAAACAGGAAGATTTTGAAATCTGTTGCATAGCATAGTGACTATAGTTAATAATAATATGGTGTATATTTCAAAACTGCTAAGCAAGTAGATTTTAAATTTTCACACTGCAAAAAAACAAGTGAAGTAATGGTTATGTTAATTAGCTTGATTTAATCATCCCATAGTGTATACATATATCAAAACATCACATTGCACCCCATAAATATGTATATTTTTCAATTAAAAATAAAATTATAAAAACAAAAATATTTTTCAGGCTTATGATTATCTGACCTCAAGTATCATAAATATTAACACTTTCCCAACCAAAGTGTATTTTCATTATTCACCATGAGATTTCTGAGAAAGGATGTATTTGATACAGAAATGCATTCCCTGGTTAAATGGCTTATTGGAAAATAAAAAAGAATTCTAGTGTTCCCAATTACTAGTCTTGCTCTAGGAATAACACCAACCTGTTTAGTCACTAATATTTACAGAAAACCTAGTAATCCAGGATATAAAGAATAGGTTTTATGAATCCTTCTTTCAAGTAGCATAAGCTTAAAACGGGGACAAGGTATCTGAGACCTCCATGTTAAAAGGGACAGAACAGTCTCTTTCAATAATTACTGATGGACCACACTAATATTGTATAACATTTATAGTTGGGAAATATACCTTATATACACATGGTACTTGGTAGCTTGTTTTCAAGGATGGTTTAAGTCTGAGTTCTCCGATGATTAAAATCTATTCATTTATACAAACAACATATACTAATTGCCTATTCAATAATAAGTAAAACAGAATGCAGTTCTGGAATATGTTTAGACAGAGCTAAATGAATTTATTAGCATTTTGGTGGAGTTACTGAGGATGGAACCAGTCATAGATGTTTGCTCTGCAAAGTGGTTCATCAATTGTTCTTTCTGATTTGGTTTTCTTCCCCACCTTATCTTGCTAGCATTCCAATCAGAAACACACTGTTTCTGGGGACCTCTCCTGGGAAATCATTCTAGGACAGATGGAATGTGGACATGATACAATGCTTCTCACTTGTTCTGTGCAGTTACAGTATGATTACTTCCTCTGATATTTGGATGCTAATTTCCTTGTCAGATTTCCCAATGTCCCCTCATCATTCTCTCCCAAATGCCCCATTCCAGCGAGGAAACAGACTTTTGTCCTTAACCACATTTCTGAGAACTCGTTTTCTTTTTCTGTCCAAATATGTATTTTAGTAAATTGTGGTGCTACCTGTGTCACATACTAGTTTTACATCTACTTTTGGCAATTCATTATGTACTTCTAGTGATGTCTCATGTTACTTTATTGAACTGTTGTTTGTTTCTTTTATTTTTTGATAACTCATGGGACAATTATTACAAATTCCCTAAAGACTATGAGCATTCCTTCCTTCTACCTTGACTCTATTAAGCTACAGCAGAAAGTGGTTCTCAAATTTGACTGAATTCACTGAACTCTAATGGAATGGTTTTGTGTTCCATTTGATCAATTTCACTTGCAATACTGCCTAGTTACCCTGGATGGGATAGATGTACAATCATTTGAAAGGTAGTTGAACTTTTAGAATTTGACTTAGTGCAAATCTCAAGCTTTTTAGTCTACTTAGTACACATTTATATACATTGATTAGCTGTTTCTTCTTTTAATCTGTAGTTATGCTAACAGCTCGGCATTCAGCCTTCCTTTCATGTCATTTATTCACTTCATTTTTATTAAATGTTTACAAATCATTTCAGTTTAAACTACAAACCTGCAATTCTTTTTAAATTTTTGCAATAACAGCATTTTCTTTTGCCAATATTTGAAATGCAGTTTTCTTGATCAGTTTTATTTTGAGTGTGCGATTTGCAATTACCTCCTGGAAAAAGCAACATGCTAATGAATTTCAGATGCGGTGTGAATTACTTATTTGTACATTCATGTAAAATCAAACACATTGGGAAAATTTTTGTTTACTCTTTGGTTTCAAAGAATAAAATTGTGCCAGCAATTCAACACGTGCAAAGGCAATCCTTACAAAAGGGGCGACTTGTTGATTTCAGGGAATATAGCTTGAGACTTCCTGCTGGATAAATAAATAATGAGCCAGTACCAGTGCACTTTCCTGAAGTTACCCGGGCTTGCAATTCTACTCTAATCTCCTTCTTCTTGCTTCAATGGGGAGGAGGAAATTCATTCCACAGATTAAGTGTTAACTAGTCTTAAAAAGAATCTCCTCGTCTTTGATGGGAAGTAAATTTCTGATAAAGTTTAAATTGAAAGAAGATGCTTATGTGAACATTCTTCAAATATCTGATATTTACAGAGTCTAAATGGAAAGAGATGGTTAGCTGTGCATCTGATATTGAAAGGATCTCATATCACTTTGGTGACTGAAGGATACTTTACAGTCAAAGTCAGAGTCAATCTCCTTCTCTTTTGTGGTTCTACACAAACCGAACCGCTACAGCATTGCCTCATCTCACAAGTTTGTGCCATGAACTTAAGGAGGAGCCCTATAGAAGATATAGGTATCACTTAGCATCAGTCATTGCCATAGCCAGAATAAAAATTAGAGTCTCACCTATTGACAATTTAAGGATAGTTATATGATTGCATATTTGTAGGTTTTATAGAGATGTGTATCCTGTTTTCTTGTTAATATGTCCTTTTTTCCTTTAGATTGCATACATCATGTCCTTGGTTCAGGGATACAGTCTTAATCAGGACTCATGGCCACCCATGTTTAGGAATCGGAGTATTGGTGATGACAGTAAGAAGAGTGAGAAAAGTAAAATAGAAATACTAACTTATCCTAGAGGCAGAATGTATATTTTTGATGTTTTCTTTTCACTGCTTCCCATATCCCATGTGAAGTATTCTGACCCTGCCCTCTGATTTATATAGCAGAAGTTAAGATTAAGTTAAGGCATTGGTTCTCAGACTTGAGTAGGCATCCATATTATGGGATTGTTAAAACAATATATAGTTACATGTTATATAGCTATATGTAGTTATATATATTAAATATATTGTCTTATATTTAATTGTCTTATTATAACAATATATGTTATATAATATATTGTTAAAACAGTATAATCCCAGAACCAGATTGCTGGTCCTGGCCCCAGAGTTTCTGATTCAGTCAGTCTGGGGTGGGACCTGAGAAATTTGCATTTCTAATAAGTTACCTGATGATGCTTGATGCATCTGGTCTAGGGACTACACTTTGAGAACCACTGAATTAGGGAGGTGTGTAGCACAGTCCTGCTGCAGGAGAGTGATCATACTGACCTCTTCTATCCTTCCACCTCTAACGGTTGTCATTCAATTTTTATGAAGCAATTTTAAGAACACTTTCTGACTGTGTATGAATCAGATACCTATAAATACTGCTCACAAATGCGTATTGAAAATGACATAAATTGACTAGAAATTTAATGGCTGCAGCATATTGAAAAGTAAATTATGAAACAATGCTAGATTTTTTTTAGGAGTAAATCAATTACTTCCATACACTGCATCGGCTTATTTGAAAAATAATTGTCTCCCCTGTAAACTCAACTCTTATCCATTTATATAACTTAAGAGAATTTTCAGGTACTTGAGATAATTAACAACTAAAAACAATGAAGAACTGTAAGCAGGCTAAATGCCCATTTTTCTTACTGCTTAAAGTACTTTTTTTTAAGGTTAACATCATAATTTACTCAATTATAGTCTTCCTTTTGCAAAATATCTATTTTCTGAGATCACAGGTCTTCACTGGGCTGTATAATTATATGGAAGAAAAATTAGGCATTTCCTCACAAAACTAACCCATGCAGCCAGCGACCCTAATGACATTAATGAGAATCAACAAAAGGGCAGTGTTTGAAAGCTGTTTGGTAATGACAATGCCAGGTATCTAAGCCACTTGGTTACACTATGATTTTCTAATTCTCTTCTGGATATAAGATCACTTAAGTTTAAAATGAAAGAAGTCAAAGAAAGATATCCCTAGCATCTGAGAAGCTGTATATGTTACTTCAAGTTCCTCTTTGCAAAGGTAGATGTACAGATAATAACTTCTTCCTTTTTCAAAAGAGTAGTTTAGTTACCCTTAAGTTTATAAAGAAATATGTAGAATATAAATGGATGATGCCTAAGACTATAGAGGTTTTTAAATTTGAACCCTATGTACACTGTAATTTGTTCCTTTAGACTTTACAGGAGGCAAATATGTATTTTTTAGTGTTCTAATCACTCCTGTATCACATGTAATAATGACAAAATAAAATGATTGAAAATATAGCTGAAAGTTGGAAAAAATAAAAATTTTAGCAAACTGAAAAATTTATAGGTGAAACATAGTATTTAATTTGGCTGTGTGGTGAAATTTTTTCTAGGTGGGAATGTGAAAAGATTGCTAACTTTCCCATGGTATGACACATATGACACATAACTAAGTGTGCAGGTTCTAATGTCCAGGCATCCTACACATAAAACATCTAAAACAATGTAGAAACTTGCTCATTGGCACACTGGCAAATGGGATCCCGACAACTGCAAAGAAAGACTCTGTCCAACTACTTAAAAATCAATGCAGTTTGTCTTTTGAAAGTACAAAACAAATTGTAAAAATAGTCTCACTGGACAAGCAATGCCTCAACCTGAAAAAATGGCTCTAACATTAGGACTTCTTCACTCTTGTCTGTGAGGTGCAGGCGATTTGGCTATGTGGGTATGCTAGGGGCTCAACCATCCTATTTGCCTGGGACAAAGGCATTTCCAGGAACATGGAGCTTTTGGTTTTGAAACTGGACAGTTCTGGTAGACAGAGATGGTGGAAACCCTAGGGTATGTTTTTTTCATATTTCTCAATGATACTTTATACAATATAAGCCAGGTACTGTACTCGATTTGGTTTTACAATCAACTTTATTGGGCATTCGTACTGAGTTCATTTCTCGATGGCACAGTTTCTTTACCAAGTTAGTAGTCATGCCTGTAAGTCCTGACAGGGTTTAGTAGTGGCTTAATTACCAGCTATGCAAAATACCATGTGTTTTAATTTTTTTAAAGTTCAATTAAACAAACAAGTTTCTTCAATTGGGGCAATCAATGCTTTCTCTTTCTTGTCAGTTCCCAAATTACTTTTTTTTTTTTTTAATACAGGAATGGAAGTCTTAGAAAGTTATATATGATTTTAAAAAATCCTTTCTCAACTTCATCTAGTGATTTCTAACTCCATCTCCTTTAGAAAGATTATATAGAGACTATTGCCAGGTACAGTGGCTCAGGCCTGTAACACCAGCACTTTGGGAGGCTGAGGTGGGCACATCATCTGAGGTCAGGAGCTCGAGACCAGCCTGGCCAACATGGTGAAACCCCATCTCTACTAAAAATACAAAAATTAGCAGGGCGTGGTGGTGCACGCCTTTAGTCACAGCTACTCGGGAGGCTGAGGCACAAGAATTGCTTAAACCCAGAAGGTGGAAGTTGCAGTGAGCCAAGATAGCACCTCTGCACTCCAGCCTGGGTGACAGCGTGAGACTCTGTCTCAAAAAAAAAGGAGAAAGAGACTATGCAATAAAGGTGTAGAAAACTAAAGTGAGCCATCAACAGATTATAATATATTCCCCATTCATTCAACTTCTTTTTGGTGTAGATGAGTATCTGTTGTCTTTGAGGCAGATGATATCTAATGGAAACAATTAATTTCGAAAACTCTATCTATACATGGCCCCAGGTATGTAACACTGAAATGATCTTCATTTTATAGATGCCAAGAATAATGTCAGTCATGGGAAACTCCCAGCGTTACTGGCTCCCACAGCATGATCCTCATTTAGCAAAAAATTACCTGAAAAAAACCTGCTCACTGTGACCTGATCTTTGAATGTTATGTTGTATTTCAAACTCCTTGTTTTTGTACAAAACTGAAAACACCCCCAAAAATACATGAAGGGGAATAAACATATCATGTTTTCATTAAACAGTTAAATGGACAGCTATTTAAAGGATATATTTATAAAATAGTGTACATTTAAAATGTCTAGTGGTATTATTTAAATTATTTAGAAGCCATCTGTGACTGGTATAGTGCATTCAAAGGCACAATTGATTTGAAGACTGAAACACAGTACAGATTTCAGTTCTTACATTTAAAATGTCCTGAGTTTTAGGTTATATAATGATAAACTATACCTGCTAAAAAATATACATAGAAAAAAGAAATAATTTTTATGCAAATAAGACTCATCTGTAAGATTCATTTATTCTATCCAGTAGACCATAGGAAATGTGTCTGGATTACTGGGCATAAATATGCAACATTTAAAAGGGAGTGGAGATCTTTATTAAAACAGAAGACTCTTCAAACTCCATGATGATGTCAATAATATAGGTCCTTAGAGCACATTATTGTTCTAAACAGGTCCCCATACTTCCACATTGGTTATAAAATATTATTTTGTGCTGCTGGCCTGGAATGAGAATGTCATACATCTGCAGGCAATTAGAAGAAGCTGGACTGCATGTTTGATTAGCTCAATAAGAAACGGGCACAAGTGTGACTCGACTTATGTTAGTCAAATTCCCTAGACAGATTATCCTGTTGTTATCATATGAAATAACCCCCTTTTATCAACAATTAAGTAAATCCACATTTATGGGCACTTTGCAAAACTGTGAGGTGGGAAGAAATCCAACTTAAGCCCTAAGCCTTCCAAAAAACTTTTAACCCTGCTTTCAATGGTATAGACACCAATCCCAAATTTTAGAAACTGGCTGAATTACACAGATCAATTTGGGTTGGAAATAACCTGTGTGCACACAGTCAACAGGTATGTATTTAGCATATTCCATAAGCAAGGCACTTAATAGTCTGCTTATAACTAAAAAAAATTCCCAAAGAAGAAAGAACTATAAATGTTTTACTATGTGAAACGTAACTTACTTTGTTAGGTAGTCTAAATATTTTCTAGAAAAGTTAAATAGCATTTTATTTTCATTAATCACAGTACAGTTTCTACCGTAACCAATACATGTTGTAAGTCTTGAATATATTTTATTCTAGGACCTCTTCATTTAGTTCTGGGCATTGTTCTTGAATTCAACCATAAATGTCAATGACGGTCTACAAACTACTTTGGGAAATGACTCATTCATTTATCTGGTTTTTTTTTCTCCCAAGTACCATTAAAGTATACATCTAAAGTATTCAAAATAATTCAGTATATAAAAGTTGATACTTAAGAATTTTTCAGCAAAATTTTTTGATTTTGGGAAAAATACTACCAAACTTTCCAGTCTAGTTATATAACTAAATAACACAATTAAAAGTTGGTCTATCTTAAATAAACTCAAGATTTTTTTTATCAGTATTAACCCAAATACATGTATAAGAATAACCTCATCATTTTATCTCCTTGACATAATCCTTAAATTCAATATCAGAATATCAAGCAGATGCTGAAGCATTCATCATCAATACTGGAATTCTGACTCATGACAGTAACACGAAACAGATGCTAATACGATGCACCCTCTGAAAAGTGACACCATCACAACATGGGTTAGGTCTTGATGTGGGGTACTTAAAGCTTACAAACAAAATATGAAATAAATAAGAGTCAGAGCATGACAAGTTTCCTTCATTTTTTTTTTTTTTTTTTTTGAGACAGAGTCTCACTCTGTTGCCCAGGCTGGAGTGCAGTAGCATGATCTCGGCTCACTGCAACCTTCACCTCCCAGGTTCAAGCAATTCTCCTGCTTCAGCCTCTCTAGTATCTGAGACTACAGGCATGTGCCACCATTCATAGAGAATTTTTGTATTTTTAGTAGAGATGGGGTTTCGCCATGTTGGCCAGGCTGGTCTTGAACTCCCGACCTCAGGTGATCCACCCGCCTCATCTTCCCAAAGTGCTGGGATTACAGGCGTGAGCCACCGTGCCCAGCCCCTTGCTTCATTTTTAAGCCATTTAAACTCGAGTATCTTTTACACAGAAGATAAAACTAAACACGGGTGAATAAGGGGCAGCATCCCAGGGCACAAGAAAATGCATCTTACATTTAATGTAGCAGCTCAGTGGTCTCTATTGAAACCCTTGGTGTTAAGGGAGGAAGGTGCTCTCTTCCTTACACATGACCAGTTAGAAAGTAAGAACTCCTGGACCCTTTCCATTGGCCCACGTGTGCCATACACGTATGTGGTGGTGACATGGAGTTCTGCACTATGGGATCTACCTAATCAGCCTCTGGCAGGGAGAAAGGAGTCTGGAGGCTCCTATGGCCTCATTTCAGTAACACAGTCTCCACACCAGGCTGCTCTGAAATGGTTTGCCAAGAAGAAAGGGAAACAATCTCATAGCACAGTTCAGTTAGCTAATATCCTACATGTCTTCAAAGCCCCAGATTCTTATCACTTTGCTAATATGAGCCTACAGCTGTTTCTAGAATACACAGTGATGTGTATGCTCTGTGAAAATAAACAGAAAACCCTAGGCAGATGATGCCATGGTGCAAGTGATATAAGTGAAACGTAGTCAAATGAGAGCTTAAAAGAGATATAAACGTGAGTGGGGGAGAATCCCTCCAAGGTAATGAGAAGCAGGAGCCCCATTTCTTTACTCCTGAATGAGGAAAATAAGTCTGTGGCAAGTTCGATGAAAAGAAACTTGAGAAACCAAAGGGGTACATCTGTAGAGTAGCTTGACAGCATAATTTCAAATTCCCAGTGAATAACCTGACGGTGACTTTTGCCAGCTGTGACTTTGGCACCCGCCTTCCTGGGTTGGAAGGTCAGCTCTGCACTTAGCACCTGTGTGACCTCTGGTTCTCAAACTTGGCCGCACATGAGGAACCGAAAAAAAAGCCAATGCCTGGAACCCACCTCAGAGACTGTGATTTAACTGAGCTGGGGTGTAGCTTGGCCATCGAGAAGTTTTAAAGGTTCCCAAGTGACTCTAAATATGGGCAGCTAGGGTTGGGAACCACTGATGAACTTTCTAAGCCACAGTTTCCCATTTGTAAAGCAATGATGACAACTACAGCAACTACCCTTTAGGAATATTGTGATGGTTAAATATAATGCAGACAAAGCACTTAGCATGATGTCTGGCACGCGAGAAGTCCTTAATAAATTATCATCATCCTCACCACGAGGTGCACTTGGGCAAAAGCTTTCAATGGTTAGGAAAATAAGTTATTCCTACCTTGGCACACGTTGTGTTCACTTTGCTCGTAGCCTGCTGCACACTGGATACGGTGGGAAGGGTTGGAGGGAATGCGCTGAGGGTCAGCTGGGTTCCGCCGGATGACAAAGTTATTTCGGCCAGTCTGCATTTCAGGGCCTGCGACTGCAGCAGCACTGGCCACAAAACCACCCCCGGGCAACACTCCACTGGTTGCCATGCTGCTGGCAGCTACAACCCCGGTGGTTGCCCCTGAGGTTCCTTCTGCTGGTTGTGTTTCCTGCTGAGGCTGTTCATTATTGACAATAATCTGGGCTGTTTTCGGAAGGCAGAGGTATCCTCCATAGTGGTTGACGCACTTCATTCCACCTTTACAAGCGTCTGGGACAATGTCACATTCATCAATATCTGTGGTCAGTAATAAAATAAGTCAGGAATCTTCTAAGAGGGAAAAATCAAACATGTAAATATAATGCTCATGCCTTTTTGGTATAACACAGACAGGACAGGAAGAGTGACACAAGAGATGGAGACAGAAGGCAATGATCACATGGAAGTCTTTGAAGCTGGCTCACCTTTGCATTGCTGTCTCACAGGATCCCACTCATATCCGTCAGTGCATTGCTGTGAAGAAAACATCAAAGGTGGGGCCAGGAGACAGTTAATTGGTGTGTCCATTCCCTAAGAAATCACTCTAAAAGCTTCATTCTTATGGCAACAATCCTTGTGCTAAAGTCCTAGATATATGATGAGATGGGTGGTTTAACATTCTATCGCTTTTTTTTCAAAAGACAAGTCTGTGCATTGGACAGCTTCGGGGGTCCATTCTCAACCATCAGCTGCCTAAACTCTTCTGTTCTTTTTGGTACAGTTGCCCAGTACCATCTTCTTTTCTGTTTTGAGACTAATCTTCTCCAACTTCTCTGACTGCTCTTTATTAATTTGCCTTTTTTCCCACATTGGAAATGTTAAAAAAAAAAAGACCAAATTCTCTCTCTTTCCTCGCCCTCTCCCCCGCCCCCGCCCCCAACCAGCCCTGGACTCTTCTCTCTCTCTCTAAATCCTCTTACAGCATTCAAGCACCTCCATCTCACACCCTGACCTGCTCCCTACCTTCAGCTCCTAAGGAACAGAGGTGTTCCTCCTAGCAGTTCCCAGCTTCAATCTCCTCTCTAGTTCACCCACTGAACAAACAGCCTATGGATCACCTTCTGAAACCAGGCAGTTTTAGGGCCTGGGGATGCAAAGATGATGCAGACTTTGTCCCTGTCCTCAAGCAGCTCAAAGACCAGAAGAGGAGACAGATAGGTAGACAAGTTGCAGCAAGATGGCAGGTGCCTTCTACAAGTGTATGCAGGAAGGAGTAATGGACTCTGCCCGGGGGCATGGGTGAGCATGGCAGGGCAGAAGGGAAGACTTGACAGAGGAGGTGACAGTAAATCAGGCTTTACAGGATGAGCAGGATTTTTCCAGATGAATGTGGGAATTCTAGGAAGAGAGGCTATTGTGACAAAGGCATAAAATTTTTGAAAAGGGAAGGAGCTGCAAGGAGTTCTGGGTAGGTGGAGGATGAGGTTACAGAGGTAGGCAGGGCCAAAACAAGAAAGCCTTTCTTTAGGAATGGAAGCCTGAATTCTACCCTGAAGGTCAGTGAATCTCAAGCTTTATTGTGTCTAAGGATCATTCAGGGTTCTTGTTAAAATGAAGATTCCTGGGCCCACCCAAAGGATTTGATTCTGTAGGTCTGGGTAGGGGGCCTGGAATCTAAATTCTTAGCAAGTATCCCAGGCGATTCCCATACAGGTTGTCTAGGAACTACTTCTTGAGAAATGTTGCTACAGGCGATAAGAGGCCTCTGAAGAATTTTTAAGCTCAGGAAACAATCTGATCAGATGCTCATTTGAGAAAGTCACTGTAAGGAAGAAGCCCAAGGAAGGATTGAGCAAAAGTGGAGTAAACAAACAAATAAACTTAAATTCTTTTAATATAACTGAGAGCTGCTTATGTACACAATGGATGCTTGACAAGGAAATAGCTGAATGGAAGCCCAGAGATCCATTTAGATATTTTACTGATGTCTGAAACTTACTGGAGCGAGAACTAAATTCACTTTGTCTCTCAGACTAATTTTTTTCTTGTTTCCCAAACAGTGTTCAAGGTACCACTACCTTTTTCGAAACCCAGGATTCCAACTTTAACATCAGTGCTGAATGCTCCACTTATTTTCCTTCCATCTCTGCTGACTTTGTGTCCATTTCTACCATGTCTACCGAGAAAGGCTTTTGCTGGCCCATGAGTAGGCAAGGCCCCGCATCTCTACATGCTGCATACAGACCCCATGATCTTTCTTGTGCTCTTGGTTATGTTGCTCCTCTCTCTGAGACCTCACAGTGACCTGCAGATCTCTCAACATCACCATCTCTGGGTTCTTCCCACTACCCAGTTCCAGCTGATCTGACCTTATCACCACCTGGATTGGTCTCAGGTGCTTTCAGCTCTAGCTTTTGATTATGCCACTCTCTGACTCAGGTGCCTCTTCAGCCTTTCTAGATCAATCCAACCAAGGTCATCACTTCCTTCAAGAACCAGCACAGAGTTCTGTCTCCTCTAATATGCTGGCACCAACATTAATCACCTCCTTGCTTTTCTATTTCCTTGGCAATTTGTATAATCTGTATAATAGTATCATTTGTCCTTGCTTAGGAACTTTGTAGTTTTCAACACTGTCTTCCCAGGCTAAATTCTCCAAGAGGAGACTGAATTTTCTTAGTAAACAAATAAATTCTTTTAATAGTGATGAGAATTGCTTATGCAGATAGTTGTTGAGTAAACAGCTGAATGGACACCATCTTTAATATGGAAGAGGACTATGAGGCTATTATGTGGATACGAGCCCATTCTTCTGAAAAGTATCTTTCAAGCCAGGCAAAAATGGCAGTTCACTTGAATAATTTGTATGGTAAATAGAGAAGACTTGCAATTTGTTTTAGGTATTTACTTCTAGACATTTAATGTCAGTGTACTATTAAGTAAGCCTAGACTGAGTTTAGCTTCACCACTTGGCTATGTAGCCCTAAGCAAGTTAGACACTCTCTTTGATCTTCAGTTCTACCATTAGTAGAAGGAAGATGATGCCACTTACCTTACACATTGCCGCAAGGATCAAAGGAGATCGTGTCTCCACAGCGGGATACTCAGAAATAGTTATTATCTTGTCCTTTAACCATGAATTATTAGGCATATAAAATTTAAAGGAGAATAGGCCCAATCTTAGCACAAAAGGGTATCATATCTGGAAAATTTGTTACAATAATAATGAACCCTAGTTAGTGGTCTTAAAACTATCATGTTTAAGCCACAGGGAACCTTCTCTGGTAAAAATGAGGAAGATTTAGGTGATTAGCAAAGGGAAGGGCATAGAAGATAAGCAACTGGAAAAGAAGTAAAATCTTTTATGAGATGATTATAAAAGTGGGTAGTGAATTTAATTTTAGCTCCCTGAGAAGGCAGTAAGTTTAGTCTGAATAACAAAACATTTTCATTTTAAGATAAACAGCACATGCCTTCATTTTTCTTGCTTAATTTATCTTCAGCAGAGGAAGCAACTGCATTTAACATGAAGTTAACAAAATATTTGTATTAAGCTATTTTATTTATAGTGGATCTGAACAACAGAAAAGAACATTTGCCAGATGAATACTAACATTCTAGGGATAATGTGGTACCAAAAAGTGAGATAATGTTTATTATCAGTAATTGACATTAGTTCATTTTTAAGAGTTTTCTTTTCAAAAATTTTTCACATTCTTTCGAGTAGGATTACTTAATTTTAAACTGGGAGCAGTAGAAAAATGTGTTTTTCATATTCCAATCCAGGACAAATGTCATTTGCCTAACACTGATTAAAGACAAGAAAACACAGAACAGAGGTGCAAACAAACTCACCAGAAGTGAAGTCAGTACTGTCCTTCTCTGTTCTCACCACAACTATTTGTAGCAGTGGGAGGGGTCAGGTGATCTTTTTAATATTTTATTAAACATTGGTTACACCTATGCAACTAACTAATCAAATATTACTTGGAAATATCAGAGACGCTAATTAGAAAATGCAAAACGGAGTTGCACACATTACGTTTTAAAACCACTTTAGCCAATATGCATCCTGGTAACACATAAACTGTTGTCTGCCTTTATTTATTAGAATTATCAAGTTATACAAAAAGAATGAATATATAGCCTTTATAAATTCAATAAAGGCCACTTACTTGAGAATGTATGTCATGTACACAAAGAAGGCCATGTGTCTTTATGGTGTTTAACGTTCTTACTTGACTTGAGTCTTATTCTGCACGTATTGGTTTTATCTGCATGTGGTAGGAATCCAGGTTTTCCAGTTCCTTACACCCATTAATTTGTTGAATGTTTTGGAAACATGTAACTTTCTTTGGTTTTAGTTTTTGAACGGATCCCATTTTTAGCCTTGCACAAATGATTACATATTGGTTCCTATCTTAGGTGGTGAGCCCAATGAACTTTTGAAAGGATCAAGGGGGCAATTTACAACGAATCTTAGATATGAAGCATGAATGAAGTGTTGTTTAATTTATCACCCTCAGCAGAGTATAGCCCAAATACACTGGCAGGGGTGTGTAAAGTCTTTTTTTTGTCACAGAATCCCGCTGAACCGTACTTATTTCAAATTCCATCACCCCTTACCGTGTACGTGATGGTTTCTTCGGTGTCCTGTGACTTGACCAGCGCCAGAGTCAGCGTAGTTAGGAAAAGGGCTTTCAACATTGTGAATCTCAAAGAAAATACAGGAGAAACTGATGTTTAGTATCTGCTGCGGGGAAAGTAACAAAACTTTAGCAGTGAGCACAAGCGAGGAAAGGAGGGTGGGAGAGGCTGAGGCTCCACCATACTCAACTTCCAATCTCCTTTCTCATCTCCCCTCCCCCTCCTGAACCTTCTCGGTAGCCAACGAACGAGGCAGCAAAGACGTAAAAACTGCTGTAGAATTGCATTTCACGTTACTCCATCCTGCTACGCTGTTTACATACAAAAGACATTCAGCGTGCATTTTATACTGCACCTACAAAGCAGGCTGCAGAAAGAGGGGGTCGAAAGGAAAAAACAGTAATCCATTTCAAAGGAGACGGTGCATTTCCTGCCCCCCAATCCCACACCCCGGGGGATGGAGGTGGGGCTGCAAAACTCTGTTCTCTAGAACGTTAAGGCTTTCCCAGTATACTCACCTTGAGCTAGCAGAGTTCCTTGCACAGCACAGCAAAAATACCTGTGAGCCAATATGAATTGCCTTGGCCTCAAGCTTTTTATTTTTTAAACAAAATAACAAAACAAAACTCGGAGAGCAATCTTCCAGTTCTAGTAGAATACTAGACCTTCTCACATGTCTCAGAGCTTCTCACATCCCCCAGCACAAACTCTCAAAGTGGCATTTCCACGCCTTTCTCTGCGCACAGCTTTGTTTAAAAGTCCCAGGTTGTGTGGAGGGGCGGCCCAAAGCGACAGATTCTCTTTTGTCTTATCAGTCTGGGTCCCCGACACGCTACCTTCGGTTTCAGGCTGCCTAGGACCGGAACCAGGGATCGCACCGCAGCCCGAGGTACCAGTTTCGGGCGGGCGGCCTGGCCCGGCAGGGAGATGAGGTCCCCTTTCTTAACAGCAAGCTAACGCGGCGGTCCCCTGGAGCTGCTCAGCGTCCCAGCTTCTAACCAGCTCCTATGGAATCCAGGTGCGGCTTAAATCTCGCACACTGGTCCCCTAAACTTTCAAAACCACGTTTATGGGCAAAGCCCTGCCGGCTGGTTGTCGGCGCGCACACACATGCCCATCCCAACAGATGTCACCCGAGTACTCGCACTTGCTGACAGATCGCATTCCGAGGCTGCACACCTCCACCTCCCTCTCTGCCCGAGACACCCTGCACAGTCCAGGGCAGTTCTCGGGTACTCAACACCCCTCAGCTCACCCCACCTCACTTACTCTCCCGCGCGCGGCCCAGTGAGTACTGGGCTCGCTCGGGGCGACCCCCCGTTGGGGGCTCCTACCTGCGCGGCCGCGCTGCGCTCCGGGCCCGGGCAGCGAGGGGAGTGCGCAGGGGAGGGCAGCCCCGTGGGTCTGATCTGGCGAAGTCTGGCAGCGGCCGCGGCGGCAGGAGGAGGAGGAGAAAGGGAGGGAAAGGGGGAGGGCGAAGGGGGGCGGAGGAGAGAGCTGAGGGAGGCGCAAGCGCTGAGCCCAGCGTTGCGAGCCCGGCGGTAGAACGCGCAGCGCAGCGAGGTCCGCGCCCCCTGCTCCAGGGGCCCTCTTTGCCGCCCCCGCTTGCCCCCCCTTGCCAGCTCCTCGTTTCCCAGACTCGCGGGGACCCCAGGCCAGAGAGGACACGTTGACATGTGATGTCCTGGATGTGCTTCAGCCTTGGGGATGCTCCCACTCTCTAGTGCGTTTTCTTCTTCTCTGAGGAGGGGAACACAGCATCTCCCTCAGAGACCAGAGGGTTCTAGAAACTGCTGTTACTTTTTTTCCCAATAAGTGAATGCTAGGAGAGTAAATTAACCCCCATTCATAGAACTGTTTCCTTTACCTTTTCTTTCGGATTTTTTTTTTTTTTTTTTGAGGAGGTGTCTGCTTCCACAAATGGAGAAAAATGAGAATTCATCCATTCAACAAATATTTGCCACCTACTGTGTGCTTAGTGTTGGGAATAGGCCAAATAGAACTTGCACTAACAAAATTGTGAGGTGGGGTTTGTTTTATGGTCTCTCAAACCTCCCTTTATGATAACAAGTGTTGGCAAGAATGGAGAAAAGGGAACGCTTGTACGCTGTTGGTGGAATGTAAATTAGTACAAACATGATGGAAAATTGTATGGAGGTTTCTCAAAAAACTGAAAGTAGAATTATCATATGATCCAGCAATCTCATTTCTGGGTATTTACTGGGAAGATTTGAAATCAGTGTGTTGAAGAGACGTCTGTACTTTCATGTTTATTGCAGCACTATTCACAATTGCCAAGATATGGAATCAACCTAAGTGTCCATCAAGGGATAAATGGATAAAGAAAATGTGGCATATATGTGTGTGTGTATACAAATATAATATATATTATATATATAAACACATATATATAAAATATGTACACACATATTTTAGATATATATGCGTTTTTAAGGCTAAATAGTATTCCATTGTGTGTGTGTGTGTGCACGCGTGCATGTGTATATGAGCCCATTCTTCTGAAAAGTATCTTTCAAGCCAGGCAAAAATGGCAGTTCACTTGAATAATTTGTATGGTAAATAGAGAAGACTTACAGTTTGTTTTAGGTATTTACTCCTAGACATTTAATGTTAGTGTACTATCAAGTAAGCCTAGACTGAGTTTAGCTTCACCACTTGGCTATGTAGCCCTAAGCAAGTTAGACACTCTCTTTGATCTTCAGTTCTACCATTAATAGAAGGAAGATGATGCCACTTACCTTATACATTGCTGCAAGGATCAAAGGAGATCGTGTCTCCACAGCGGGGTACTCAAAAATAGTTATTATCTTGTCCTTTAACCATGAATTATTAGGCATACAAAATTTAAAAGAGAATAGTATTCCATTTTATGTGTCTGTGTGTGTGTGTGTGGAATACTATTTAGCCTTAAAAAAGAAATTCTGTCATTTGTGACACCATGGATGGAAGTGGAAAACATTATGCCCAGTGAAATAAGCCAAATATAGAAACACAAATACCACATATTCTCAAGTATCTGAAAGTAACTTAAAACAATTGAACTCATAGAAGCAGAGAGTAGAATGGTGGTTACCGGAGGCTAGGGTTGCAGGGAATGGAGAGATAACAGTCAAAGAGTGTAAGCCTCAATTAGATAGGATGAATAAGGGTTGGGTGCAGTGGCTCATGCCTGTAATCCCAGCACTTTGGGCAGCCAAGGTGGGCAGATCACCTGAGGTCAGGAGTTCAAGACCAGCCTGGCCAACATGGAGAAACCCCATCTCTACTAAAAATACAAAAATTAGGCACGTGCCTGTAATCCCAGCTACTCGGGAGGCTGAGGCAGGATGATCGCTTGAACGCCGGGAGGCAGAGGTTGCAGTGAGCTGAGATCACCACTCTGAGTGACAGAGTGAGACTCCATCTAAAAAAAAAAGATAGGAACAGTTTGATTTTTTTAAAGTTCAATTGCACGGTGTCGTGAATAAAGCTGATAATTGAGTACTGTGTATTTCATTATCACTAAGAGAGTAAATTTCAAATGTTCTCATCACAAAAAATGTCAAATATTTGAGGTGATGGATATGTTAATTAGCTTGGTTTAATTATTACACATTGTATTAAAAAATCATAACACCTTGTACCCTATTAATATATACAACTATAATTTGTCAATATATAATAAAAAGTCTCCCTTTTTATGGGTTTCTTTTTTCATCTATAGCTTCTCTTTTCTTCACTTATTGACTTAGTGAAATCTCCAATATTGCTCATTCAAAGTTGGGCATTTCACTTTCACCTGTCATACTCAGTGGAATTTCAGGAATCTGGAGAGAAAAATCTTTTTTTCTGTTTTTATCAAATCATACCACACAAATTGCAGTTACCTCTGAAGGCTCCAACTCTAAAGTCATACTAATAGCTTGCTTCCAAGGCAGCTGTCTTCTAAGAAGCAAATGGCCAAATACAATTTCATGAATGAGAAAACTTACAAACTGAAGGGGTTAAAACTTTGACTCTGTCCTTGAGCAGGAGGCAGAGCTCAGGAGGAGAGGAAAAGCTCCTTTCCTTTCCTGCTGACCCAAGGTGGGAGGGTGGTAGCGACTGCAGGAGAGGGAGGTTATCAGGTGGAAGCTGCTCTCTTTATCTCTGGGGTATCCAGTGTGGGTTACCTAGACATTGCCAGTTTGGTAGCAAGCCACACAGTATTGGACAAGATCAGAGGGGAGGTGTACAACCCTCCCTAAACCTTACTTGAGTATACAGGGTTTTGGTAATTGTATCAAATATTTTTACTATCAAAATTCTAGTGTTTCCCCCAAGTCATTAATGACCTCCAGATTTTTTTTAAATGGATCTTTACTTTTTGTACAGTAAGAAGATCTGTGCACATGGTTTTTCCTGTTTCTCTTAAACTCTTTCTACCTGTTCCCAGCCACTTTTCCAGAAAAATGGGGTGAAAACTCTCAAATTTATATCTCCAGCCCGGAACTGTTCCTATATATCCAGCTGCCAACTTGCTATCTTCATTTGGACATCTAATGGATGTTTCAAACTGAACACAACTGCTGTTATCATCCCCCAACCTACTCCACCCACCTTCACCATCTCAGTTAAAGCAATTTCATCTTTCTATTTGCTCAGATTCAGGACCATGGAGTCATCCTTGATTTCTCTTTTTCTGAGATATCCTGCATTCTATCCTTCAGGAAATTCTGTTGGCTTCACCTTCATGATATATCCAGAATGGAACCACTTCTCATCACCTCTTTTGCAACCACTCTGGTCTAAGCCACCACCATTTTCCACCTGTATTATTGCAACATCCTCCTAATTGGTCTCCTTGTTTACAACCTTGTTCCCCTGCAGCCTTTTTGCAGTGGGAGTTCATATGAATGGAATCATAGAGTAAATACTCTTTCGGGTCTGACTTCCTTCACTCAGCATGTTGCTTGAGATGCATCCTTGTTATTAGGTGTATGAGAAACACATTCCTTTTTATTGCTGAGTAGTATTCCATTGTGTGTATATACCCTGATTTGTTTGTTTACATCTTAATAGATACTTGGATTGTTTATGAATAAATCTGTTACGGACATTCACTTCTAAGTCTTTGTTGGGATATGTTTTCTTTTAGATAAACGCTTAGGAGTGAAATTGCTGTCATATGGTAGGGGTATGTTTAACAGTATAAGAAAGTGTCAAACTGTTTTATAAAGTGAGTGTGTTATTTTATGTTCTTACCAGCAATATGTGAGATTCAATTTGCCTGAAATCCTTGCCAACTTCTGGTATTGTCAGTAATTTACAACGTTAGCCATTCTGGTGGGTGTGTAAGTGGTACTTCACTGTGGTTTTATTTTACATTTCTCTGATGTCCAGTGATGTTGAATTTTGCTTTTCGTATGCTTATTGTCCATCAATATATTTTATTTCAAATTTGTGTTCATTTCTTTATTTTTTGGTCTTATTAGTTGTAAGAGTTTTTAAAAATAGTCTTCCTGCAAGTCCTCTTCAGATTTACATTTTTCGAACATTCTTTCTAGTCTTTGTCTTGTCTTTCCAATTTGTTAATGCTGTCTCTAGAGAGCAAACATTTTAAATTTTGATAATTTTTTTTTTTTTTTTTTTTTGAGATGGAGTCTCCCTCGGTCACCCAGGCTGGAGTGCAGTGGCACTATCTTGGCTCAGTGCAACCTCCGCCTCCCGGGCTCAAGCAATTCTTCTGCCTCAGCCTCCTGAGTAGCTGGGAATACAGGTGCACACCACCACACCTGGCTAATTTTTGTATTTTTAGTGGAGACAGGATTTCACCATGTTGGGCAGGATGGTCTCGATCTCCTGACCTTGTGATCCACCTGCCTCAGCATCCCAAAGTGCTGGGATTACAGGCGGGAGCCACTGCACCCTGCTGGATGATTTATTTAATGGAGTCCAACTTTATGGATTCAAACTGGATGCATGGATTGAGCAGAATGCAAGTGGAAATTGCAGTAAATTCACCTTCCTAAAATTGCTCTGAGCTCAGAGGAATCTGAGATTTTAAAGATTTGGGCTGGGCACGGTGGTTCACACTTGTAATCCCAGCATTTTGGGAGGCTGAGGCAGGTGGTTCACTTAAGGCCAGGAGTTCAAAACCAGCCTGGTCAACACAGCAAAACCCCGTCTCTACTAAAAATACAAAAATTAGCTGGGCATGGTGGTGCGCGCCTGTAATTCCAGCTACTCAGGAGGTTGCAGTGAGCCAAGATCACGCCACTGCACTCCAGCCTGGGTGACGGAGCAAGACTGTTTCAAAAAAAAAAAAAAAAAAAGGAAGATTTGAAGATGTATGTGGTGACAAAGTCATAATTTTAGAAGAGATTCACAGATGTTGATGATCACACCCTGAGCACTATGATCTATGTCTCTGTATCCTTTGGAATGTGTGTCTGAATCAAACATGTACTATCAGTGTGGCTGAGTCTTAAGAGTGCTTAATCAAAGTGTAGAATAACTGTGTTCAACAGGGACCCACAGTGGGCATCCCTGGCATGCTAGAGACCAAGATATGAATCACAGAATTAGCCCACAGTTTCTGGCCATGTATCCAAACCAGGCAACATTTGGGTCCACTTGATTTGTGAAAGTATATTCTCCTAGGAAACTGCTGAAGGAGAAGCCAAGGCTGGAACCAGAACTGATGGAAAAAACCCTCTCCTTCTTACAGAAAGAATTCATTTAAAAACACTAGTATTCTTACTGAATTGATAAAAATGGATCATTCACTACTGATAGCCCTGTAATGGACTCTTGCAAGAATAATGTTGATTAAATTATTTATTTTCTTGGACTGCTTTCTTATTGATGCATAAAAATTCAGTGTTTTTGAATAGCAGAATTTACATTATCCATGAAAATATTCCTATGATGAATACACATTTGGATTTCTGATATGCTTTATATTACTGAAACAAGTCTTTGAAAGAGATGGTTTTTAATTTTTTTTCTAGGGCTAAAATTCTTTGTTTCTATGTTGTCTTTTTGTCAATGATTTGGAGTTTGCATCAGGCCAAGAGAAGACATGAACTTAGGCAAGCCTTCAACAGATGCTAAGTCTTTTCTTTAAAAAATCCACATTACACATAAGCAATTTTAAATTTGTACATAGAAGATAATGTGTAGTTATTAAATTGATTGCTAAAATATGCCCCAAACATTCACTCATGTGACTGGTGGCCTGCGCATTAGAAGAGGACTCATTGAAATATATGGAGGTTGGATTGCAGCTTTGGCCTCAAAGAATATTGGCAAATTTGCATTTACGCAACATTAATTTGCCTCAAGTATGTCACTGGTGAGTTCTTTGTTTTAGTGAGTGCCAGATGTATTCTTCTTCAGAATATATTTGGTGAAACTCTCTTTCTGAATGCCAAACGGACATGAGAAAACTTTCAGTCATCTGGAGCTTGTAAATTGTTCTAAAATTTTTGGAATTTTATTGAAGGCTTGATTTCATCATAAAGCAGAGAATACCTTGGAAGAATAAAAAGCAAATCAATCAGAAATGATTGGAACCAGTAATTAGAATTTCCTTGGAGAGAGAAAAATGTATGATGTAAATCCACTGCCTTGCAAAAAAGATTGCTTTCTAACAAGTTATCAGATCTTACAGAGCAACTTCAGATGCGAACACAGATGTGAAGCTGTTTTTTTTTTAATTGTTGTTTTCAGCTACAAGTTCCCCACTCTCTCCTTTCAAACTTAGATATCCGGAAACTTCATTTGGCTAATCAAGGCTGATGGGGTTTCAGGATGATTGTATTATGGAGCATGAAATTAGAAATAATACCCATGAAAATTAGTAATTTTATTTCTATATGTAATTTAAAGAACTGGATCATCACTCCACTTTTGTCAATTTGGAACATTTTCATAATATTTTGTTGATTTTTAGAATTTTCTTTGTTCTACTTTCCAACTTTATTTTACCTTGAATTATTTTTTCCTTCACTTAGTGGATGAAAAGTACAGAAATGCTCTTCATCTGTCTTTTTGTGAACAGTTAATCTTATATCTTGATGCTGATTACAGATAACAAAACAGATTTTAAAATATCTTTGAAAATATTTAAATTAATTTTTAGAGAACAATGGTTTAAACAAAATCATAGATATTTTGTATTTGCCGACATTTAGAATTAAAAAATATATAGCATTAATAAGACTGATTTGTTACTTTTTTCTCTTAGTATGTCATATCCTATACCAGTGGAACTGCTGAGACCAAAGCCTAAAAATGCAATGGATGTTATTATTTTCTCTCTGCTCTTCAAGGAACTTTAAAGCATAAATTATTTTGATAAACTAGCATTAACTTCTAACTTTTCTCACTGTAGAATGTGGAAAGGCTTAAAAAATAACCCACAAACTTTTCTGCTTGAAATTTATAATATGCTGCTAGCAGATAATTTATAAAAAATGGCATATTTGACTTTTATTGTTGACTAAATAGGGCAAATGTAGAAACTCTATTCAAGGTAAGAGGTTAAAAGTTTATATATCCACAGAGAGATATTGCAAGGAAATTGCTTGGATTTAAGTGTGTGTGTGTGTTTTGTAAAGAACTCTGTTCAAGAAGATGCTTCAATTATAGTTAATTTTTAAAAGGGCCAAGAGTTATAAAACACTTGAATATGTTCAATTCATTTGGAAAAATGCTGGGATCAGAAAGAACTTTTCAATCTGATTTTTAAATTGGTGAATTTCATTTTATGATTAAAAAGAAAGAGAACAAAAAGGAGATCTTGGCAGCCATTTTCTCCAACTCCCTCCTGAAATTTAAAGCTTAGACGACTTATCCAACTAGTTAACACTAGTAAGTGGCAGAACCAAGAGTAGGACCACAAGTCTTAACTCCTCATTTTTGGAGCATTCCACTTCCCCACTTCCCTGCCCTATCTCTTTATTTACAGCCTCCTTTGTTGATTTGACATAATTAATCTTCATTATCATCATCCATCCATCCATCCAACTCACATTTGACTGAGGAATGTTTCCAGCCCTTAGGGAGCTGTTGGGTGGAGTAGACATGAGTGAAATGGATATTATCTCTCTCTTCTGCTAGGCTGTGATCTTTTGGAAGGCAGGGACTATGTTTTTCTACCTCCTTAGCAGCCCATATTACAGTATATGCTCAACAAAGCTTCGTGCAGAATGCACTTTGCCTTGGGAAATTTCTCCACCTGACCCTGTACTATGAATCCTGTTGTCTGTTTTGATTTCTGTCCCATTGCTTCCTACTAGGAGTCTTCTTCTCATCTTATACCCCCTCTGTAAGACAATTCACTTGGCCAGCCTGGCTTTAATTCTGGCATCTCTCCTAGAGATGACCTTTTACATTATTGTCGCTCAATTCTCTGCTCTGCAGACCTTGGGCTAGTGACCCTTATGTCTGCCCCTGCTGCAAACTTCCAGGACATTGGCCCCAGTCCTCACTAATGCCCAAGCCTCACCTGTCTGGGAGCTGAAATTGATAGTCTTATCTTTGTATTGCTGAGCAAAAGCATATGACCTGGCACTTGGTGGATACTCCCCAAATGTTTGTGAAAATAAATCATAAAGATACTTCATGGTGTCATATTTGTCGTCATCCTCCTCATTTTTTTTAATTGAACGTTTAGCTAGGAGAGACCATATTACATACCATGTGTGATATAAAATGGCTTATGGTTCAATTGGTCACACTCAGATTCATAAATAAAACTTAATCTGAGTCTTAAAATTCCAGACAGTTGGTTTAAATATCTGGAAAATTGTAGGAATAACTGTTTTTATTTCCTCCTCTGTGTATTGTGAAGACTTAGTTGAATGTAAATTTATGCTATATTAAGGAGTTATTTTCTCTCTAAGGAATTATGTAAATCAGTGAAGAAGATGAGGTTATACTAAACATACATGGTAAATTTCTATCACTTAGTCTTCTTTCAAACACTTCCAGAAATCCTGGGCTAGAGCTAATTAATAACTAATAACTACCAAATTAAAAAAAAGTTTGAATAAGCTATATTTTAGACAAAATAGTACTTCTTTTTCTTCTGAAGTATATTAAGCAAGTATAACAATAGGCTTAAAAATGACCACCTTGATTAAAAGTTTATTTTCCATGACTTGCCAACATTTAAAAATGAACTTATGTTTCTAAACATTCTGTAGCTTTCTTCTTCCTATTGACTCATTAGCAATATTTGTTTTTTCCTGATTATAGAAGTAGCAAATGCTCAATGTAGACATTTTATAAAACATACAAAAGTATAAAGCTGTAAATTAAAATCATCCATAATAAAAATGGCTTAATACTATTAACCATTGTTAACATTGTTGTATATTTTCCAGACTTTCTATGTGTTTCCATTGGCTTTCTCCTTCTCTCTCTCTCTCCATACTTATTCTATGTATATATGTGACTTTTTCACATGGGCACCAAAGTGGCGTTGCATTAGACGTCACTATTTACATAGTCAATAGCAGAAACACCTTCTTGAACCTAGAGGCTCATAAGCACCTTTCCTTAAGAACCATTGTGTGATGCTTTGGCCAGGGGAACAAATCCGGGTGATGATACTGCACTCAGTTCATGGTGCTACCTTCTTTTCCTCCTCCCCAACAGCTGTGTCTGTTATTGAATTAAGTGTGGGTTTTCCCGAAGAGGTTTCCAAGTCTCTCAATGCAAATCACTTTGCAGCAGGCCCACACCACTGGTTCAATTCAAACTCATATGTCTGAATTATAATGGAAAACATGGTATAACTATCTCTATCAAATTATACTTGAGTCTGCAAAGTGACCTATTAGTTGGTGATAAAAAATAGGATTTTGAACTTTTATCACAGAGTGAAGAGCTTTTGAATATTTGTGAATTTTAGACTTCTGTTTAGATTATCTTTGAGAAGTTTTGCTGTTCTGGCTATATGCTGGCTCTTACTTGCTGTGCCTAATCACTATATCTTCCTTCTTTTCATAGCATCGTCTATGTGTCTTTCCTTCCTAACATCTTTTATCCCCTCATTAATTTTTCTACTAGCTGTTGAGGAATGCCAGATTTCTGGGGTTTTTGTTTGTTTGTTTGTTTGTTTGTTTTGAGATGGTGTCTCGCTCTGTCTCCCAGGCTGGAGTGCAGTGGCTCGATCCTGGCTCACTGAAACATCCACCTCCTGGGTTCAAGCAATTCTCCTGCCTCAGCCTCCCAAGTAGCTGGGATTACAGGCCCATGCCACCATGCCCAGCTAATTTTTATACATTTTTAGTAGAGACGGGGTTTCACCATGTTGGACAGGCTGGTCTCGACCTCCTGACCTTGTGATCCACCTGCCTCAGGCTCCCAAAGTGCTGGGATTACAGGCATGAGCCACTGCACCCGGCCTAAATGCCAGATTTCTTAAACCAACATCATTGTATCTACATGGGATAAGTAACAACTGGGTCACAGAAAATAAGGCTACCTTTGTTCCTTTTTTCTTCTTTCTCTACAAATAACCTTGAAACTAGAGTTGAACAACTTACTAATTAAAGTGAAATAAAACATTTCATAGTTGTGTAAAGGGAGCTGGTTTTCTGTCTCCTGTATTTCAGCCTGAGGATCATTTTTCAGACCCCTCTTATTCCAATGTTCTCATATTTATCAAAGGCCTAGCAACATTAAACGGGCACTAGATCTTTAATTCTTTGTCCTCCTATGCCATTAGTATTCTTTTTATGATTTGACTTCAGAGCTGAAGGCTCTAATACCACTCCTCCATTGTATCGAATTTCTGAAACATAGGCAGACAGACAGACACATACCCACTCACATTTAATAGCAGAGCTGTGTCAGGAATCCCGTTTTCTTGCTTCTTATCTCATATAATATTCATCCCTCTCTTCATTCTTGAGGGCTTTTTGAGTATCTCCATTGCTCCAGGCCCTCAGCTGAGTGTGAGGGATACAAAGAAGACCCAGTCTCTGGAAGGGGAGATGGACAATGCTTAATTCTATTTGAGGAGTCAAAGGCTAGTAGAGCAAGTGATGCTTGATGTGGAGTTTCTCTCACTTAGTCTTCTTTCAAACATGTTCATAAATAGATTTCACAGGAAGATAGGGTTTTACCACACAAACCCTCTAGGGTTGGATGTTTTAGAAAGAGGAAACAGCATGTGCAAAAGCACAACGACATTGTAACATTCTTAGGGGAACCATGAACACTTGGGTTTTGTTTCAATATAGGTGCAAGGTAGAGGGGGATGGTGGAAGATGAAGTTGAAGATCCAGGAAAGGGTGAACTAGTGGGTCCTGAGGAATGGCTTGGACTTTGTGGTTGATGGGCACCATTAAAGAGTTTAGAAAGGGTATTGATAACTCAGACTTAAATGTTATAAATATTACATTGCTGGTAGGGGGAGTGGTGGGTGAATTCTTGAGAAGAGGTGTGAAGTTAGAGGCAGTTGGAAACCTATCTGAAATTTTCAGGTGATGGATGGAGAGAAGATGTCAGAGCTGGGGTATGTTAAGGAAGCAGTCTGTTCAGGACATGAAGATAGTGAGAGGAAGAAAGTTCAGATGACTCTTGGGTTTCTTTCTCAGGAGAACAGGTGGACGGTGGTGTTATTAGCCACTAGACTAGAGGAAGAACCAGACAAGAAAAAGAGTTGGGAATGAAAGAGAAAGAGAGAAAAGCTGTTGAAGTCTCATGAGCACTGAGGACTGTTTGTTCTCCCAATTGGAAATGGGTCTAAAATACTGGCTTTAAGACACATAGGCTGCGTGCGGTGGTTCACAACTGTAATCCCAGCACTTTGGGAGGCTGAGGTGGGAGGATTACTTGAACTCAGGAGTTTGAGATCAGCCTGGGTAACATAGTGAGATTCTGTCTCTATAAAAAATAAAAATAAAAATAGCCCAGCATGATGGTGTGTATCTGTAGTCCCAGCTACTAGGGAGGCTGAAGCAGGAGGATTGCTTGAGCCCTGGATGTCAAGGCTGCAGTGAGCCATGATTGCACCACTGTACTCTAGCTTGGATGAGAGAGTGACACCCTGTCTCAAAAAAAAAAAAAAAGACACATAATATACATTTGAAAGATAGTTATCCAGCCCTGAGGAACTGTTTATAATAACAGAGTAAAATGATAAAGGCACACTATTGGACTAAGAGTCAAGAGATTGTTTGATTTTTGCAGTAATAAGCTGCTGTCAGATATTCATTACCTCTAAATCTAAACTCCGTGAATGCAAGGGCTGTTTCTGTCCTGTCTACTTCTGTGTCATTGTCATGAAATAGGTTCTCAACAAAAATTTATTGGATGAATTATTGAATGACTAGTTAGGTTTGTCTACTTAGCTAAGAAGCTGTGGTTTCATTGAAGAATCTCACAGAATGCACAACACAAGGATATTGTCAATAAAACTGCTTCCTTTATCCCATTCCCTTGTTAATTAACTTCAACAAATGCTTATCATCTTCCTTTTGTGACTCCAGTTTGGTACCATTTTCTTTGAAATATTGAAAAACCTGAAGAGACTGCTTGCTTAATGCTTAATGGATCTTGGAAGTGTGGTAGTGTTAATTTGTATATGTTTTAGTCTTTCCAATTAGATTTTTTTTTTTTTTTTAGTTGGAGTTTCACTCTTGTTGCCCAGGCTGGAGTGCAGTGGCGCAATCTTGGCTCACTGCAACCTCCGCCTCCCCAGTTCAAGTGATTCTCCTGCCTCAGCCTCCCAAGTAGCTAGGACTACAGGCACCTGCCACCATGCCTGGCTAACTTTTGAATTTTTAGTAGAGATGGGGTTTCACCATGTTGGTCATGCTGGTTTTGAACTCCTGACCTCAGGTGATTCGTCCACCTCAGCCTCCCAAAGTACTGGGATTACAGGTGTGGGCCACCATGCCCGGCCTAGTCTTTCCAATTAGATTTCTTAAAGTACACATTTCCAAATGTGTCTTATTCTTTTGAATCCCTATTTCATTTGGACAATGGTGAGATTTTAAAACACATAGAATGTTTAAGACACGCCCATATGCAAAAGTCCTTTGCAAACTAAAATGAACGTGTATTTCTGATATTATTTGTAAGCAGTAATGCATTAAGTCTGACTAGCCTCCAATTTGTGGAAATAAGGTTTATATGAGAAAGCTCTGAGTCATAGATTTGAAACTGATTAATAGACTGTTCCTAGATTATAAAATCATTATAAAGCCAATGACTGTATGACCTTCAAGTAGCTTATTAAGTCAGTAAATTCTGTGAAAAAGAAAACCTAATAGTCAAACTATTTATGGGCAGTCATGTAGATTAAACTATTGGTTTTACTGCTATGCAGAGATACCACTTTTAATTTGATAATCAGAATTAATTAGGTGATTATGTGCTGGCTAACTGCTAATGCATTTTATTTGAAATTGTTAAATATATTTTGGTTGTCGTAATTGAATTTTATGAGTAGAAATTAAAACTTAGTCAAATGTCTATGTAAAATCATCTGGATGATGTGTGTGTGTGTACTTGTGTTATTTACTTATACTTACAATTGTCTGTTTTTTAAAAATTTGTTGAGCCTTTAGTTTTCCTACAGATATTTGGAAAACACAGGGTTTACCACCTTGTTATTAATGATATTACAGTCTGGAGGGGTTATCAAACATCTGAACAGGCAATTATAACTCAGTTTGATGGGGCTAACACAGAGAGTGCAAGGAAGAGGCAATCAACTCAACGTTGGGAGTCCAGGGAATGCTTCCCATAAGGAGGAACATCTAAGAGGAGTCCTAGGGGACAAGTTATCCAGGTGTATTAGTCAGAGTTCTCTAGAGGGACGGGACTAATAGGACAGATATATACATGATAGGGAGTTCATTAAGAAGCATTGACTCACATGATCACAAGGTGAAGTCCCACAATAGGCCTTCTGCAAGCTGAAGAGCAAGGAAGCCAGTCCAAGTCTCAAAACCTCAAAAGTATGGAAGCTGACAGTGCAGCCTTCAGTCTGTGGCTGAAGGCCCAAGAGCCCTTGGCAAACCACTGGCGTAGGTCCAAGAGTCCAAAACCTGAAGAACATGGCATCCAATGTTTGAGGGCAGGAAGCATCTAGCACGGGAGAAAGATGGAGGCCAGAAGACTTAGCCAGTCTAGTCCTTCCATGTTCCTCTGCCTGCTTTTATCCTAGCCATGATGGCAGCTGATTAGATGGTGCTGGCAGCTGATTGAGGGTGGGTCTGCCTCTCCTAGTCCACTGACTCAAATGTCAATCTCCTTTGGCAATACCCTCACCAACATACCCAGGAACAATATTTTGCATCCTTCAAGCCAATCAAGTTGACTCTCAATATTAACCATCAATCAGGCCAAGGGAGGAAATGGCTTCATGAAGATGCAGATACCCTTCAGGAGATCCATAAGCAGTTCGTCGTGAATGGAGTAGAGATTAAGGAAGGGAAAATGGGAATTAAGGCCAGAGAAATAAACTGGGGCTGGTCATGAAGGCCCTTATTTGTTAAACTAGGCAACCTGGGCTGCATGGTTCTGTATAGGTGCTGTATTGGGTTTTGTTTAAATATAGGTGCAAGATAAGGGGAATAGTGGAGGATGGAGTTGAAGATCCAGGAAAGGGTGATTTTGTGGGTTTCCAGGAGATTTTTTTTTTCAGTTGTAAAGTATAGACTAGATTTAGAAACAGTGGCCACTGTTGACCTTGAAGAGAACAGTTTGTGTGTATGGAGGACTGGGAGTGGAAACCAGACTGTGTAGCAGGTTGAAGAGTGAATAAAAAATGATGGAGTAAAGACAGTGGTTGTTGTCAAGTCCAGAAGTTGTTTGATTTATGAAATATTTAAGGTTGGTATGTCATGAAATGTTCAGAATTAGGTATGGAACTATAGGTTGACTATAATAACAAATGATAGGTCTACCATCATACACAATAGTTTGTATTAGTTTCTTGTCATTTGTTAATTTTAATCGTTTTTCTAACTGCATGAGAATGGAGGATGCTGACCTGAAATAAATAAGCTCAGAGTCAGAGTTTATGGACCACTTCTGAAGAAGATGTAAATCTCTCTCTTAATGTATGCCACTTTTATTTTCCAAGACTATTATTTAAAAAATTAGGTGATAAAAATGTTTCTTCCAAAATCAAGTATCTTTTTATGATCAAGGCTAATGTCTTTTATTTAAGAATTATAATGCATATGAGATTAAATAAGTTTCCATGAAGTTCTGTCTCATAGTGACTAATTGAGGGAACTTAAAAGTAGAATATAGTCACAGCGATAAACAAAATAAGTCATAGAAATCTAACTGTTGAAAGTAGACTACTCATTTCATGCAAGAATTTTTGACATTATAAAAGATACTGGCTGTAGAATTTCTTTGGCTCTTTTATATATGTAAAATTATTTGATTAACAACAATTCCACTTTCATAATATTATGCAAAGCAGCCTACCTGTGCTGCAGGTTCTATGTTGTCTACCTTTCAATACAAATTATCTTTTTTCAGGTTATAAGCATTAAAAAATGCAACTAATAGATGATGCTTCTAATGTGAAAACTGCTGTTGGGGTGGATTTATCATGAAGTTAATGAAACTTCAAGGCCCCTTACTTGTATGTACCTAATTTTGTATTTCTAATTTCTAAGGCCTTGCACCTAATTTTGTATTTATAATCTCTTATTCTTTTTCTTAAAGAGGGCCTCCAGGCCGGGCACGGTGGCTCACACCTGTAATCCCAGCACTTTGGGCGGCCGAGGTGGGTGGATCATGAGGTCAGGAGATCGAGAGCATCCTGGCTAACACAGTGAAACCCCGTCTCTACTAAAGACACAAAATGTTAGCCAGGAGTGGTGGTGGGTGCCTGTAGTCCCAGCTACTCGGGAGGCTGAGGCAGAAGAATGGCGTGAACCTGGGAGGCAGAGCTTGCAGTGAGCCGAGATCGCGCCACTGCACTCCAGCCTGGGAGACAGAGCAAGACTCTGTCTCAAAAAACAAAAACAAAAACAACAACAACAACAAAAAAACAAAAAACAAAGAAAGAGGGCCTCCAAATTGCATATGCTTCAAACCCATAAAAACCTAGGTCTGCCCTGATTTCTTCATAACAGACAATGACTAGAGAATCTCAGGTAATTATTTAATGCTTCTACTTTGAATTTTATTAAGAAAACAGACGTCGACTGCTGAAGGGAGAAACATATTTAAGTTTTCAACAGGTGCTAACCAGTAGAGAATATTCTTGAAAACCAAGAAAGGAAGAAATTCCTATAACTAATTTATTTTATTGTTGCATAGCTTTGTTATCTGGGAAGAGCCCACAATTTTTGAGGCTCACTGTTTGCTAGGCATCAGTTAATCACAGCAATGCTATGAGGTGGGACCTTCTACTATCTGCATTATGCAGGCAAGGAAGCTGAGGCCTGTAGACTGAGACTCTGAGCCTGCCTGTTAAGAATGTGTTCAACTTTGCTGTGTATAATATTATTCAAATGGTCAATATACACTGTTAAAATGGTCAGTGTTGTCTGTTTGATACCTGAAGAAACTTAACTTCACAGAGACTGGACCTAAAGTCAAGTGCCTCTGGTCAGAGGGAACTATTAGAGGCCATGGCTGGCTCAGGGCACGTCCATGACCACACAGGAAAAGGGACTCCAGGCATACTTCTCTTTAAGAGTGAGCCATCTGTGGCATTATTGGCATATATGAATGACAATTTATTACCTTGGCACATTTTAGATTACTTTTTTGTACCAGAAGGGTTTTGTTGTTTTCCACCTAAGAGGGCATCAGACAACCCAAAAATCCACTGGTTGTCCCTAATCAGAATCTTGTTAGTAGATTTGAATGATTACCAAGAAATGAACCTTTTAAGAAAGGAAGGGTCCAGACAAAATAAAATGAAAGAAATGGGGCCAAATTAACTATGGTAATGGGAAAAAGAAACATAAAACATTCAATAAAAATCCCCTTGAGTAGTTTTTTTATATGACCCAGCTACCTGTTGTCACACAAACAGCCTAAGACTGATTTTGTCACTGAAATACTCAGTGTGAGGAGGGCTTGTGGTAGACATAACCAGCGTAGGAATCTCATTTATTCTAAAGCCATCCATGAGTAGCTGAAGAACCGCTCGTCCCATTTTTTGCCTAGCCATCAAAGTGTTTATATTGCCTAAATGGAGTTGTGTTATTCTATAGAACCAAGGGTATGTTTAGTTGAATCCTCGTGTGGTGATTGTATTTTCAGGCTGGTCCCTGGTCTTCAGAATGCTTTCTAGAAGCCTGGAAAGGGTTTGTTGTTTGTTACAGGCCTTTTCCAGACTGCTAAACTACCTCCTCCCAATTTCTCCCAGCAATATTTTTATTTTTAAAGAGCACTCGATACTCCAAGTACAGTTCATTTTTACATTTCAAATTTGAGCTCTGATTTTTAGAAAAAAATAAAAAGTCAACATCCGGGGTCAGGCAAAATCTACTTAGTTTTAGTAACATCTTTCTTTTAAGTAGGTTTAGTTGATTTTGTCTTTTTTCCTTTTCTTTTCTGATTATACAGTTTTTTTGAGAAGTTTGGTAGGATACTGGTTTGAAACCAGTAAATTTTTGAGGGCACTCTATAATGTTATTCTATAATACTTTTTTAGGTCTTTGTATTTGGTAAATAACCAGAAAAAAAGTCTTCTGTTAGAAATTTACCAAATCATTTTATAGCTGAAAGAATGGCTTCTGAATGTTATATTTACCCTAAATAGCTGACAGATTTATCCCTCCAATAACCTCCCACCCCTGTCCCCTAATCCCCTACCTTCTAATTTTGCCTTAGTTAGTCATGGATAAATAACAGTTCGTGATGGCCCTTGGGAACTGTGAGATGCTCTCAGCTGGAATTTAAATTTCTACAAGCAATAATCTCAATTTGTCAGATTTTGGGATCCTAGCCATGTGTACTTTGCATTATTCAATCACCATTCAAAGTCATATCTGTAGGAAAGAACAGGTCTCAACCACATAAATTCAGTCTCTGAATAAAAAACCAGCATGAGTCAAATGGACTCAACTAATTGGGTCTTTAAGGAATGTTTATTAGCAAGTTGCAGTATGATTGTTCATTATCTGATTTAAAAAACTTTTAATTCAATTGGGAAAATGTTTGCTATGGAAATATAAAATATGTGAGTGGGAATACTTTTTGGGAGTTAATGATTGGGGAGTTTATGCCATGCTTTAAATGCAGTAGAAAGCTTGGACTTTTTATGGTAGGGCATCAAATTTGAAATGACCTCTAAAAAGAGTATTTGAACTGACCAGGTTTGTCTTCTAATTACAGCACGGTTTAGAATGAAAATTGTTTCATTTTCATTGAATGGTTTTCTGAAAAGTTACCAACACTCATGTGAAAAGTTAAAACTGATGATTGTATTACTTGGAATTTATGCTACCCACACCAAATTTTTCATGTCCTCATTTCCTCTTTTCACATATGTGTAGTTATTTAGAGAATGGGCAAAAGTCAGGATTGACCTTTTTATTTCTACAGTGTTTGTGGGGTACTGGTAGAAGAACCACCTTGGTAGGTAGCTCTTTGGATTGAATATTTTTTCTTTGGGCAGGGGACCATGCAGCTGCTGGGAATGAAGTGCAGGCTATAATTCTAAGTCATTGTTGATCTAGGCTGAATTCCAAACAATAAACTGGTAGTGAAAGTCCATAGGTCCTATTACTAATCTCCCTAGAATCTTAGGTTCCTTCTGTTTTTCTTCTCATTACACTATTAACAGTGTCTTATCAAGGGATACATCAAACTCCCATTATGGAAGCACAATGTATAACCAATTTATAACTTAGAATAATTCCTCATTCTATATTTAGGGTGCTCATATTTAATACATGCCATCATTGAACTCTAGATAACTTTTTTTAAAATTTGCTAAATTTCTGCAGATTTTCTAAATGTTTCCCTGATAGTGAACTTTAATTTTTATGACTTCTTGGCTCCTTTATATTAATTTGTGGCCATATGATGCTAGGGCATTTAAAAATCATTTCACTGGTAACCTTCATTATGTTCTGTAGTTATTCTGAAATTCCACAATCCTTCTTGAGCCTCAAGTTCTTCCCTTTGAAAAGTGCCAGATTCACTCTAAAGACAAGTGTGAAGTTTTAAAAAGTTGTATTTTCTGATACTTTTTACCCACAATATTATTTTCCTAAGTACTATATTTAACATCACAAAAGTTATTCTTTATACGTGATTATTGCAGAAGATGATGACAAGCCAAAAGGTATAAGTTAAAATCATCTCAAATCTCACCATCCAGAGGTAACAAGCGCGAACATTCTGAAATACATCCTTTAATATCTATTTATCCATATAAATATATATATTTTTAAAGTGGAGGCCAGGCATGGTGGCTCACGCTTGTAATCTCAGCACTTTGGGAGGCCAAGACAGGAGGTTTGCTTGAGGCCCAGAGTTCAAGACCAGCCTGGGCAACATAGTGAGAGCCCTGTCTCTAAAAAATAAACAGCCCTCTCCCTCTCCCTCTCCCTCTCCCCTCTTTCCACGGTCTCCCTCTGATGCCGAGCCGAAGCTGGACGGTACTGCTGCCATCTCAGCTCACTGCAACCTCCCTGCCCGATTCTCCTGCCTCAGCCTGCCGAGTGCCTGCGATTGCAGGCGCGCGCCGCCACGCCTGACTGGTTTTCGTATTTTTTTGGTGGAGACGGGGTTTTGATGTGTCGGCCGGGCTGGTCTCCAGCTCCTAACCGCGAGTGATCTGCCAGCCTTGGCCTCCCGAGGTGCCGGGATTGCAGACGGAGTCTCGTTAACTCAGTGCTCAATGGCGCCCAGGCTGGAGTGCAGTGGCGTGATCTCGGCTCGCTACAACCACCTCCCAGCCGCCTGCCTTGGCCTCCCTAAGTGCCGAGATTGCAGCCTCTGCCTGGCAGCCACCCCGTCTGGGAAGTGAGGAGCGTCTCCGCCTGACCGCCCATCGTCTGGGATGTGAGGAGCCCCTCTGCCTGGCTGCCCAGTCTGGAAAGTGAGGAGCATCTCTGCCCGGCCGCCATCCCATCTAGGAAGTGAGGAGCGCCTCTTCCCGGCCGCCATCACATCTGGGAAGTGAGGAGCGTCTCTGCCCGGCCGCCCATCGTCTGAGATGTGGGGAGCATCTCTGCCCTGCCGCCCCGTCCGGGATGTGAGGAGCGTCTCTGCCCGGCCACCCCGTCTGAGAAGTGAGGAGCCCCTCCGCCCGGCAGCCACCCCGTCTGAGAAGTGAGGAGCGTCCTCCCTCCTCGTCCAGGAGGGAGGTGGGGGGGTCAGCCCCCCGCCCGGCCAGCCGCCCTGTCCGGGAGGTGAGGGGTGCCTCTGCCCGGCCGCCCCTACTGGGAAGTGAGGAGCCCCTCTGCCTGGCCAGCCGCTCCGTCCGGGAGGGAGGTGGGGGGGCCAGCCCCCTGCCCGGCCAGCCGCCCTGTCCGGGAGGTGAGGGGCGCCTCTGCCCGGCCGCCCCTACCGGGAAGTGAGGAGCCCCTCTGCCCGGCCAGCCGCCCCGTCCGAGAGGGAGGTGGGGGGGTCAGCCCCCCGCCTGGCCAGCCGCCCCGTCCGGGAGGTGAGGGGTGCCTCTGCCCGGCCGCCCCTACTGGGAAGTGAGGAGCCCCTCTGCCCGGCCAGCCGCCCCGTCCGGGAGGGAGGTGGGGGGGTCAGCCCCCCGCCCGGCCAGCCGCCCCATCCGGGAGGGAGGTGGGGGGGTCAGCCCCCCACCCGGCCAGCCGCCCCGTCCGGGAGGGAGGTGGGATCAGCCCCCCGCCTGGCCAGCCGCCCCGTCTGGGAGGGAGGTGGGGGGATCAGCCCCCCGCCCGGCCAGCCGCCCTGTCCAGGAGGTGGGGGGCGCCTCTGCCCGGCCGCCCCTACTGGGAAGTGAGGAGCCCCTCTGCCCGGCCAGCCGCTCTGTCCGGGAGGGAGGTGGGGGGGTCAGCCCCCCGCCCGGCCAGCCACCCCGTCCGGGAGGGAGGTGGGGGGGTCAGCCCCCCGCCCGGCCAGCCGCCCCGTCCGGGAGGGAGGTGGGGGGGTCAGCCCCCCGCCCGGCCAGCCGCCCCGTCCGGGAGGGAGGTGGGGGGGTCAGCCCCCCGCCCGGCCAGCCGCCCTGTCTGGGAGGTGAGGGGCGCCTCTGCCTGGCCGCCCCTACCGGGAAGTGAGGAGCCCCTCTGCCCGGCCAGCTGCCCCGTCTGGGAGGGAGGTGGGGGGGTCAGCCCCCCGCCGGGCCAGCCGCCCCGTCGGGGAAGTGAGGGGCGCCTCTGCCCGGCCGCCCCTACTGGGAAGTGAGGAGCCCCTCTGCCCGGCCAGCCGCCCTGTCCGGGAGGGAGGTGGGGGGTCAGCCCCCCGCCCGGCCAGCCGCCCCGTCCGGGAGGTGAGGGGCGCTTCTGCCCGGCCGGCCCTACTGGGAAGTGAGGAGCTCCTCTGCCCGGCCACCACCCCATCTGGGAGGTGTACTCAACAGCTCATTGAGAACGGGCCATGAAGACAATGGCGGTTTTGTGGAATAGAAAGGGGGGAAAGGTGGGGAAAAGATTGAGAAATCGGATGGTTGCCGTGTCTGTGTAGAAAGAGGTAGACATGGGAGACTTTTCATTTTGTTCTGTACTAAGAAAAATTCTTCTGCCTTGGGATCCTGTTGATCTGTGACCTTACCCCCAACCCTGTGCTCTCTGAAACATGTGCTGTATCCACTCAGGGTTGAATGGATTAAGGGCGGTGCAAGATGTGCTTTGTTAAACAGATGCTTGAAGGCAGCATGTTCGTTAAGAGTCATCACCACTCCCTAATCTCAAGTACCCAGGGACACAAACACTGCGGAAGGCCGCAGGGTCTTCTGCCTAGGAAAACCAGAGAACTTTGTTCACTTGTTTATCTGCTGACCTTCCCTCCACTATTGTCCTGTGACCCTGCCAAATCCCCCTCTGCGAGAAACACCCAAGAATGATCAATAAAAAATAAAAAAAAAATAAATAAATAAAATAAAATAAAATAAAAAGAAAAAAAAGAATCTGAAAGTCTGAGATAAAGAAAGAAAAAGTCTTTATAAATCAGTAAGATGTACTTCTATCAGTGTGCCTAATATGTCTATGTATTTATGTGTTGTGTACACAATGTTTCACTAGTAAAAATATATAAAGGAGCTCAATTAATTGGCTTAAAAAATAAAAGTACTTAGATACTAAAGAAAAAAAATAATAAACAAACAAAAAATAATGTCATCACACTGTGCCTATTATATTGCAATTTTTTTCTTTATTGTCAATAAATTTTCCTCTCCACAATTACATATCTTTGCTATCATTTAATGCTTGTGTAATGTGATGTATAGATTGCCATAATTTATTTAGCCAATCCCTAATTATTGAAGATTCGTTTCCAACTTTATATTGTTAGAGAGTTTTCTAATCATTGTTCTTATACATGAATTTTATGCATTTAACTGATTTTTTCATAGAATGAATTTCTGGAAGCATAATTACTAGGTTATTAAGCACATATTAAGGCTTTTGCTATCTCACCAAATTGTTCCCCAGAAATACTACACCAGTGGATAATCCCTCCTCCTGAGTATGAGTGATCATTCATTCCATACTCTTCTTTTTAAAATATTCTCACAGTTGAAAATGGCAAAAGCCATTTTCACTCATACTCATCACTCATACTTACTCATATACATGGTTGGTCTGACTTCTATTTCATTAATTACTAGGTTGAATGCCTTTTCATATATTTACTTGTATAGCTGTAATTTTTAAGGGTGATCTTTTTCAGTGTTTCGCCTATTTTCCTATTGAATCTATTTGTAGAATTTTCAAAAGTAACAACTCTTTATTAGACATTATATAAAAATTTTTCAGTTTTTCATTTGTCTTGATGTTTGTAATATTTTTATATACAGCTTAAACTTTTAACATTTACCTTAAAATTAAATATATCAATTATACAAAAGACTGTATAAATAACATACATATACTCTTTGAATAATAATAAAACAAGTAACCCTATACTCACTTCCCAGGTTAGGAATAGTACATTTTCAAAACTTTGAAGCCTGTATGAACTCCTATTATATCACATTTCCTGTTCTCTCCAGAGATAATAGATGTTTTGAATTTTGTTCTTATTGTCTTTGTTGTTTTAGAAACCACATATAGATAATTCCTAAGCAATGTATTATTTAATTTTATTCATTTTTAAACTATATGTAACTAGAATCATATCTTACAAATTCTTTTGCGACTTCTTTTTTTTTTTTGAAATTCATTACCCTTTCAGTATCATCCATGTTGATGCATCCTTTTAATGCATGCATGTTATTATACTCTATGGTCATATCACTATTCATTCTGTTGTTTCCAGTTTTTTTTCTATTACAAAAATGCAACAATAAACTTTCTTACACATATGTGCAAAAGATGTATTCCTGGATTAGAATTGCTGGCTCATAAGATATGCATATTTTCTTCTTTAAAAATAGCCAAATTGTTTTCCAAAGGGCTTGTATCATTTTATACTTACACCAACAGTGTTTAAGAGTTCTTGTTGTTTCACATTATTGTTAATGTTTGATATTTTCAGACTTTAAAATCAGTGGTGGCTGTAAAATGGTGGTTTTACTTTGCATTCTTCTGATTACTGATTAGACAAGCATCTTTTTCATCTATTTATTGGTCCTCTGAGAAATACCTTTTCATGTCTTTGGACCGACCACTTTGTTACTGGGTTGTTTGTTTTCCCCTTTTCTTTTCTGATTCCAAGGTATTCTTCATAAATTCTGGATACTAATCCTAAGTCAGTTTTATGTGTGAAAAAGGCTGGGAGAGAGTCGCTCTCAGAGGCACTTCCTCCTTCTCTGCTGTGCTCCCAGGAGTTGGTTATTTCAGATGATTTACCGTAATATATCAGCAGTTACTATGAAAGCTCTATAGCTGGAGGTCTTAAATTACAGCATCTGTGATTATCAATTAAAGCGAGATTTGTATAAATTTGGTAAACCAGAAATGCCTCATTGGCATATAAACCCAGTCAATGACCATGGTCTAATATCATCTGGCCAGGCCTGGTGGCTCACACCTGTAATCCCAGCATTTTGGGAGACCAAAGTAGGAGGATCACTTGAGCCTAGGAGATTTAGACCAGTCTGGGCAATATAAAAATATCTCTACAAAAATTTGAAAATTAGCTGGGTGTGGTCCCTGCTACTCGGAAGGCTGAAGTTAGAGAATCACTTGAGCCTGGGAAGTTGAAGCTGCAATGAGCTGTGATCACTCCCACTGCACTTCAGACTGGGCAACAGAGCAAGACTCTCTCTCTCTCTCTCTGTCACACACACACACACATACACACACACACACACACCCCCCCACAGAAAATGCCATCTCTCAGTTCGTGAGTTATTTTTTCCATTTCCTTTGATATCTTTTGATGTTGTTCTTTAATTTATCAAGCTTTACTTCATGAGTTGTGCTTTTGATTTCTTGTTTAAAGCCTTTTTCCACCCTGAGGATATAAAGATATTCTTCTGTTTATTCCTGAAAGATGTAAAATTTTGTCTTTCACATTAATTTATTTCATACTATTTAATTGCTGTTACACATCTGCAATTTTTGTACATGGTTTCACATGCTGTGGTAGTTGTATTATTGATCCCAATTTGTCACCCGTCCCTGTAACCATATCCTCTGGCATGCGGTTTCAAGTTTCTCCTGTAAAGTTAGATGATACTTCTCCAGCTCTTGGCTTTAGTCACATGGCTTTTTTTGGCCAAGAGAATGAGAAGAAAGACATGAGTTCTGAGCCTAGGCCTTAAGAGGCCTAGTGTGTTTCTGCTTCTTCCATTGCTCAGAGAAGAACATGTCTGAGCTAGTCCACTAGGCCCAAGAGGTGAGCTACACCAGCCACACAGCCTAAGCTGAGCCCAGTTGACTTCAACTGAATACCAGGTCACTTGTAGAGTTTTCTGTGATAATAAACCATTGCTGCTTTAAACCACTGAGTTTGAGGTGGTTTGTTTTGTAACAATAGTTAACTGATACAGGTATTGATCCAATTTCATTTTTTCCTGTATAAAAACGAATTGTCTCTCTTATCATTATATAGCAATGACTTGAGTCTTTTGGTTTTCTTTTGGTTAGTATTTGTCTGATATGTTCTTTTTTAAAAAAATGTTTTATTTCCATAGGTTTTGGGGGGAACAGTTGGTATTTGGTTACAGGAGTAAGTTCTTTAGTGGTGATTTGTGAGATTTTGGTGCACCCATCACCTGAGCAGTATACACTGAACTTAATTTGTAGTCTTTTTTTTTTTTTTTTTTTTTTTTTTGAGATGGAGTCTTGCTCTGTCACCCAGGCTGGAGTGCAGTGGCACTATCTTGGCTCACTGCAAGTTCTGCCTCCTGGGTTCACGCCATTCTCCTGCCTCAGCCTCCCAAGTAGCTGAAACTACAGGCGCCCACCACCATGCCTGGCCAACTTTTTCTATTTTTTTAGTAGAGACAGGGTTTCACCGTGTTAGCCAGGATGGTCTCGATCTCCTGACCTTGTGATCTGCCCGCCTTGGCCTCCCAAAGTGCTGGGATTACAGGCGTGAGCCACTGCACCTGGCCAGTTTGTAGTCTTTTATTCCTCATGTCTGGTATGTTCTTTGAAGGAGAGTGTTCAGTCATTTTCATTTACAGTGATTATTGCTGCTTTTGAATTTATCGCTACCATCTTAATTTTCATTTTCTCTTTGCCTTATTTTTTTCCCTTCTTTCAGATTGGTTTGTTATTATGCTGTTTCTTCCATTCTTCTTTTTCCTCTTCTAGTTTTTAGTTGTACCTACTGTTTCTATTAATTTTGTGGTTATCTTAAAAATTTTATTATGCATATTTAGCTTAAAAATCTTCAAAGGACATCGCTATCTTCAGGACCTTAGAACACTTTAACTTTGATAACCATTTCCTTTACTATTATTTTATATTTGTTCTATCTTTCTAAAATCCCACAATTTAGACATTGTTATCATTGCAGTGAATTTTTATTGACTTCATCCACATGTTTAGTATATTTTCTCTTGGTATTTCCTTCTGGATTTCATATCTTTCTTTGTTCTATAGTGTTTCCATTAGAAGTTCCTTTAGAAAGGATACGTGGGTGGTAAACTCCATTTTTGCTTGTCTGAAAATGTCTTCATGATGCTTATCTTGAAAGATACTTCTGTTGGGTATAAGATTCCAAATTGAGAGTTATTGTTATTTGGCATGTTGAAGGTGTTATTCCATAATCTTCTGGCTTTCATGGTTGCTCATGGATGTCAGCAATAATTTTATTAATAATCGTTCATTTGTAGATAATCTCTTTTTTCTCTCTGGCTTCTTTTAAGATCTCTTGAACTCAGGTATGCTGTAATTTCTCATGATGTCTCTAGGTGCGGATTTATTTTCACTTTTCCTTCTTGGCATTGTTATAATTCTGAATCTGAAGATTTATGCCTTTCCACAATTCTAGCAACTTTCTTGCATCTCCTCATTTGCTTCGTTATCTTTGACTGTCCTATTAAATATGTCTCTCTCTTCTGACTCTCTTCTCCAATCTCTTGACCTCTCATTTATATGTCAATCTTTGATTCTTGTTGCTGCATATGGGTACTCAGATTTATCTGTTAACCCATGGGTTCTCTCTTCAGCTCTAACTTGAAGATTAGCTTGACAATTAGGTTTCTAATATTACGATAGTTTCCAGTTTAACGTTTTGTCTTTTTCACCACTGTCTATTTTTATACTCCCTTGTTTCTTCATCATTTTCAGTATTTTTTTCTGTAAACACATTAAACTCATGTATTTTTAAATATAATATCTGATAATTCCAATACCAGCAATTTTTGTGAGTCTGATTGAATTGCATAATTATTCTGCTGACTGTTGTTCATAGTGGCTTGTTTCCTTATTTGTTTTGTGATTTTTATTTGTGAGCTCATAATCATTGGAACTCTATCAGTGGGAAATCTGAGGCCTGGGTTAAAGTTATCTTCTATAGAGAGAATTTAAATTTGCTTCTGCAAGCCAACAGGGGAATGAAAGCAAGAGCTACTTTAGTCTGTAATCTTTTTGTTTTCCTCTGCATAGATAATGTGAGTCCTGTTACCAAACCAAAGTGAAAGTTTGCCTGAGACTATGAGTTCTTAGGAATTCTCTTCTTTTTTTCCTTTATGCAGAAACCAGAATCCAGAACCCTTGCTTCGTGAGTCAGTGGGATAGTTTTGTTTCGTTTGTTTGTTTAGTTTACCTTTTTCATTGAGAATATCTCCTTTCATTATTTCAGCTTTGTGGAAATGTCTTGATCTTAATTTCTGTTTTAGGTTGGTCCTGTCTCCTATTCCTCATTAAAATCAATATCTCCAAACTGTAAGAAATCACAGATTTCTGCAAATGCCTCCAGGCAACTGTGCTGTTGAGTGCTTGGTTACCTTTTCAGATTCTAGCTTTTAAATCATTTTTGCTTCTGAAAATTCCTTTATTTTCTTGCCATCTAAGCTATGCTTCTAAAAAGGTTTTTAAAAATGTTTTGTTCAGAATTTTTAGGTATCCTGTACAGAAAAATTCCTTGGGATGCACCATATTGTTGGAATTATAAACCTAGAAGTTTAAAACTTTGAGGTAGTCAGGTGTATCAATATTTTCTTTCATAAATTTTGTTTTCGGTGTTAAGCTTTGGAGGTCCTGCTCCAGTTCAAGAGTATCCAAATGTTCAAATACATTTTCTTATTGTAGTTGCATGGTTTTATGTTTTAAATGTTTAAATATTTATTTCATTTGGAGTTAATCTCGATGAAACATGAAAAGTAGGAATCTAATTTTATTTATTTTCTCAGATAGTTAACTTGTTGTCCCAACATTCTAGGTAATTTGTTAAAAAATAGAAATATAAAATAATAATGGCTAAAGGTATAACTAGTAATGAAAAGGATTGTGTTTCAGTCGAAGTTACAAACATACTTGTTAGATGCGTAATATGGAAAACCAATTGTGAAAATGAATAATTCTGTGTTTTTTAAAAGTATGTTGATTTCCTTTGTACTCTTTGAAAGAGGGTGGACTTTTAATTCCTTGGTTTATTCACCAGTTTCTCTAACAGAAATTTTTTTTCTAAAAAATGTCCAGGATACTATAAAATGGAGCATTAAAATAGGAGACTCTGGAGAGCAAAAGATTTTTTGCTGACTCCATGTTTTTTGTTTTTCTAAAATCAGAATCTTGTATATGTTGAATTTACCCATTGTGACATAATTATTGATGATCTAGTAGAGAACTAGAAACAGATATGTATTAATTTGGATGGGGAAAATTGGACTTTCTTATTTTCCCAGGAATGACGGCTATGAAGATGGAGACAGAGGTGCATGGATAACCCCTATGGAATATTATTATGCCCTTCCTCATAGATTAAATTTGCGCTTTTTTGTCAAGTTTCCCTTTACCCATGGAATTATTTCCATGCAAACTAGAAATTCACTGTAGTGAGAAGTAAAATTTAACTTCCAATTGAAACTTGTAGCTTACATTGCCACAGATCCATGTAAGAATAACATGGGTTTTGCATTATGGGCATAATCTCTATCATTCAGCAATTATTTGTTGATCCTTTGAAACTCCATGCTGGGCCTTGCATTGAATGGGAAGAGACTTCAATCCTCATATATTTATAAGGTGGGAGAACGGGTTAGTTTTATTAATAGAACATATGAATGATTAATCTCATAAAAAAGGTCAAAAAATAGAAATACATTTGAAATTAAAAGTGTATGGAAGAGACTTGACCCTCTTTGGCACTTCTGGATTTTATAGTATTTTCCACTTACAGTCAGAGAACTTTGACTGTTATTGCTTAGCCTGGTAATTATAGGTGAACAAGGCAGTTAGAGGTTGGATGGAAACAGGATTGCTTTTACAGACATATTAGAAGTTGCTTTATGGACTACGTTTCTGAAAGCTTGTTTGCTTGTTATTCTTTCCTCATTAAAGAGAATTCTAAGAATTCTGAGAATTCTAGAATTCTAAGCAACAGTTGCAACATCTTTCATATGCCCAGTGTCCAACACAGTGTTGGGAACATAGTAGGCATTCAATAAACACCTGCAAATTAACGGAAAAGGGAGCATAGGAAAACACCACCCTGTTTATTTTAACTTTCTGGTTGATTGCATTCTAGATAAATGACAGTTTATTATAGAGAGAAAAACAGGATTTGATGGAATCTAGGAAAGATGTGGAAAGGGGAGTTTGTCCAGCAGGTCAGGAAATTTGAACCCGTTGTCAAGGGTTCTAAATGTTTTTCCTGTTCAATGTTACACATCATTCATTTTAGTTTGTTTTTATGTGAGCTTAAACTTTGGGTAATTTCTTGATTAGTGCCTTTTAACTTTTTAATTTAACATCAGGTTTGTTTTTTTTTTTTACAACAGCTGCCCAAAATATCCCTGAAAAATGAGGGCTGTGTTCACCTTTAATACTTAAAAATCACTTGGAGGCAGTTCAATTGAGCATGAGTATGTGTTTGCAAGAAAGTAAAACATAACCACAGTGAGTAACCTCTGTTCTCTGAGGCTTATTGCATATCATTTATGCTTGAAAAAACAGTGAATTTATTTGTTTTAATGCCCCAAACTTTGACTTAAGAGTTTAAAAAAGCTAGCTGACCAATATAGTAAAAATGGCAACAAACTTACTTTTAACTGGGATGGTATTTAACCTAACATCTCTTTATCACAGAACATGTTGAAAACAGAAATAATTTTCTAATGTTGGAAGCACATTTAGAATGTTTTCTCTGGTAATATAAAATGTAGGCTGGCCAAATTCAGTGAATAACCAAAGTTCCCAAACCCACCCTGGAGATAAAGAAGAGTTATTTTTTTAGCTTAAATTATCCAAATAGCTTATCTTTATAATCCCATGACATTCAGTAATTGCTCAATCTTCATCTGGTCCCTGCTGCACTGTGGACTGAGCTATATTAATGAAATGAAAGGATTTAAGGAAATAATATGCTAGGAATCAGCAATGAAAGGCTCATTTTACTTTAAAAATGTTGTTTTTAAATTAGAGATGATACATGATAATTTATTTAAACCTGAAGAAATCCTGATTCATCTTCTCAAATATCTGTATTTTGTTGATTATTCCATGGAGATTTTACTCTCTTGTTTTATATTTTCTCTAAAGCAGTGGGTGGGTCTTAGCTTGATTTGATGTTTCTTCCCAGGCCACCAATAAAGGCAGGCTTGTTTCCCAAGTGATTTTTATTATCTTTCTAGAAAAATGCTGATGACAATAAGTTTTTAAATTACCCTTTGTACTGAACCTCTTCATGCCTTCCTAATCGAATATGTTAACAGCCAATTATTTAATATTTAAGAAGCAACTTTGAGTTAAACAAAGGCCTCTTCCTTAAAAATGGACCCTAGAAAGCATAACAGAGAATATAAGACATGTTTAGTTATTTTTTTAGATTCAGAGTTTGATTAGAGAGAAAGTGACATTGATAAAATGGCCTTTCAGTAATTAAGAACTTTTGTTTGGTCCTTGGCATTGTGCCATACACACTGTGGGGTATAAAAGCTTAAGATGTGGTTACAGTCACCAACTTACAGTCTAGATAACATGAACTTACAGTCTAGATAACATAATCATATTTACACCTGAACTTCCAGCAATTAAACATACAACTAAATGCCAAAATGAGTAGTATAAATAGCAAATACTGTAAGAGTTCTTAATGCAGGTTACCTATCAGTATAGGCCAGTTGACTTAAACAGTGGAGTCACATCTTACTTAGGGGTTTGGTACTAAAGTCAATATACAATATGAAAATTATGCAAACTCAATATCCTTGAAAGCCTATTAAACTGCTCATAAATTTTAGTATATCCCATCACAAATATGTGCTACATTAGATACTAACACTCTCTCTCTCAGCAAGTGCTGTACAGTTAGTGTTTCCTTTGCTGTAGACACAGATCACTAAAGAAGTGGGCTTGGCTTTATCAGCATCAGGAGCTGCTTAGACTACAAGGGGCACATGGGGAGAGAATGCTCCTTCAATGGAATAGAGGGCAGAACTGCCTACACTTTACAGTTCTTTTACTCACATCCTTTCCAATAATCATGTAGAGGCAAGTTTACATGAAGTGTGTACATGATGTGTTCCATTTTAGATAAATTACCTGCACTCTTGCCTTCTCTTTCTCTAGCTGTAGATGGTAAATGTTGATTTGTTTTTATTTGGCTGTATTTAAGATTCATGTAGCATACTTAAATCAGCATATTATTTTTCCATGCTTATTTTAAAAATAAGACCAAGGCTGTCCTAATTAGGACTTTTGTATTCTCCTCTATAATTTTCCTATATTTTTCTTCCCCTCCTTTTAGTTTCTTGGGAGAAAATATACTCTACCTATTCTATAGCCAAAACTACCACCTGTCCTGGAACTCACTCTTTCTCATTTTCTTTAGGACTCCACCCCCTCATGCCCAAACTGAATAAACAATTAGCAGATATTTACAGAGCATCTACTATGGTGCAAATTATTGGACTAAGTTTGGAAAAGAAACTTTGAAGTGCATCAAAAGGGAAGACTGGGACATTCAATTGCACAAAGTACCATGTTATAAGCACCAAGTTGGTGATACAGAGAGTAAGTACTGTGGTCATTTCAGAGAAGGGAGACACTCATAGCCTGGAGTCAGTGGCTGAGAAAGTCCAGGGAAGGGGCTTGGGACTGAGCCAGGCCTGGAACCTTGGGTAGGATTAAGACAAAGAGAGCAGGGTGCATTCATAATTCCATTCATTCAGACTGAGATACATGAGTGCTGCCTGGTACTGGTCCTCTGTGAGCTCCTGGTCTAGTGACGGAGACAGACAGTGAAAAAGATAAATTTCAACAATGTGGCAAATGTGATTATACAGGGATTTGAACAAAGTCTTGTAGGGGCACGGAGTATGGAGGAACCCTGTTGGATTCTGATAAGAGGTAAGAAAGGACAGGTCATTTGGGCGGCACTTTAAAGGTAGGTAGGAGCTTCCCAGGGCACAGAAGGGAGAAAAGGCTCTTTGGATAAAAGAAAACACTGCTCCCAGGAATAAATCTGGAAAGAATGAGAAGCCCACCATGGCAGAGATGAAGTGCTGGATGTGAAGGGTGCGGCACAGGGGGAAGCAGACTGTGAAACATCTTCCATGACTACAGGAGGATTTGCATTTCACCTTCTAGGAAAAAGAGTGAAAAGAGAATTGGAAGCCACAACATGCCATTATAAGATTTGTTTTCTGACAAGAAAATGCATTTAAGCCTAGTGGCAGGGAGACCAGATAAGAGGTTGAGGGCTACACAAGGGCAAGATTGTGTTGAATTCCTCTTGGTATGCCCAGCACCTAGCACATAGGTGTGCTATATTTTACTGAACTGAGCCTTTGTGTTGCCTATATAGTCTAAGGAAGGGCTGAGAGCAAACTAAGGCCTTAGCAATGGAAGTAGAAAGAAGAGGTCAAATTTGAGTGAGGTTTGTGAGATAGAATCCACAGGGACTATTTTTCTGATCAGATGTGGTGGGAGGGGATTAGGAAGAAGAGAAAGTTGAAGATAATGCTAATGCTTCTTAACTTGGGAGGCCAGATAGATTTGTTATGAATTAAAATAGAAAACACAGGAGCCATGATGGGATTTGGACTCTCTTTTGGAAGTGGCTGTTTTGTTTAAAGGGCCTGTGGATTTGTCCAGCGGGCAGTGGGAAGCATAGCTCTAAAGAGCGGCATTGAGCTTAAGGCCAGGGATACAGATTTCATAGTAACAAGCAGAGAATAGATGGACTGGGAGCAGATGAGACCACAGTGGAATGGCCACTCTCTGGGACTGGATGAGGACTGTACTGAGTTGAAGAGTCCCCTCCCTTCACCGCCCCGGGATTTCATGTCTACCCAGAACCTAAGATTCTTACCTTATTTGGGATTGTTTGGAGGTTCTAGCAGGGGAGTGCAGCTACTTGTATATCCTTGACCAAAGACTGGTCCTCCTCTATCCAGATGGTCACCTTCTTCCCCCGAGTGCGCAGCTTCTGGAGGGATGCACATGGAGCAGTGAGGGAGGAAGAGGACACCTGCCTAGCCAGCCAGATCAGCCAAATCAACCCTGGTGATCAATGGGGTGACAGATGTTGCAGCCATATCGCCCTCATATCCTGTCACCTTATTTGGAATTGGGTCTCTGCAGTTGTAATTAGTTAAGTTAAAGTCAGGTCATATTGGATTAGGGTGGGCCCTAATCCAATGCCTAGTGTCCTTGTGAGAAGAGAAAACAGAGACACAGACACACAATGGAGAAAGCCATGTGAAGACAGAAGCAGAGATTTGAGTAATGCATGTATAAACTAAGGAACACAAAGGATTTCCAGGACCTCCAAAAAGGTAAGAGAAGACAAGGAAGGCTCCTCCTTATGGCCTTCCGAGACAGCATGGTTCTGCCAACACCTTGATTTTAGACTTTTAGCCTCCAGAATTGTGAGAGAATATGTCTGTTGTTTTAAGCCACCCAGGCTGTGGTATTTTGTTATGGCAGCCCTAGAAGATTAATACAAGAACCATGGATGAGCCCTGGAACCTGACAGTGAAGGGTAGCAGGAAATGAGAACGTGAGAAAGGGGCAGAGAAGGAACATTCCCAGAGGTAGAGAAGGCCATGTGAGTGCATGAGGGGAGTAGCACAAGAATGGCTTGATTAGGAGAGACGACTTGTGGTGAGGCATGGTTTAGAGATAAAGTCTCAAAGATGTTTAGAGCCAGCTGAGGTGCACTTCCGTGTCAGGAACAGCCATATATGGTACATGGGCAGCCTCTGATGGTCGGGGGCATGCAGGGGACAGGATGGTTCTGGGCTGTTTCCACATCTCCAATCTTCTGTCTCTTCCCTCCTCTTGCTTCCAAACTCATGCCTGTCTCCCCTGTGCTGCAAAGGACCAAGCAAATGACCCTGGGTCTAATCTGCACCCACTGCCTCCAATTTGTCACCACTCACCCTCCAGGACTTGATTTCTAGCTTTAGTTTCCCAAGTAGTCTTTAACTTGTTAACTCCTGTGCCTTTTTGTTTCTCCTTGTTTTCCTTGACCTCAGTGCATCTCTGCAGTACTAATATTTCTGATCTTCTCTGCCTTGTCCGAAGTTTCTCTTCATATGACTTCTCTGCTGCTATATTATTTCAATTCTTAAATTACATTTCAGTCCCCCTAGGGTTCATTCTTCCTGCTGCTGCGTAATGTGGACTAGATGATTTTCTTGGGTTAGCAATGACTTCTATGATTCCCTCCCTCTCTCCCTCAGACAATTTATATAACTATTCATTGAATGAATTAATTATGAATTAATTCAGTAAACAGTAATGCCACAAAAATTTCTTCACATTTGCCCTCTCTCAGACCTAATATAATTTTGGTTAGGAATATTAAGCATCAGTTCTAATCCATGTCTGTTTAGAATTCCTCTTGTTTTATTCAAAATGTTTCCTTAAGGAGCTTATTGAAGAAAATTTAGAAAATACAGAAAAAGAAAGAAGAGAAAAAAGCATCCAATATTTCCTTTCATCTTTTTTTTTACATGAAGGATTTTCTTTTATTTTTATAAGCAAGCATTTTTATATATGTATGTGTATCTATAATTTTGGCTTATTTTCTGTTTTTTAATATTATAAGCATTTTTACGTTATTACCAATGTTCATAGGTATTTCTCATGGCTACATAGTAATCTGTTGAGAGATTATATAATTTTTTCCTTAATCATTTTCCTGCTGTTCAACGTATATGCTGTTTCTCTGTTTTTCTATTACAAATAATGCTGCAGTAAATATCTCTGTGCACAAAGTTTTTCCTATTGTAATTGTATTTAAAATAATATCTCCTTCAAAGTGGAATTTTTGGATCTGGGGTATAACCATTTTACATCTTAATATATATTGTCAATTTGCTTGTATGGGGTTCTATACCAAATTGTACATCAGCAGTTTGTAAGTACTTCTTTTACCACTGCCCTTAAATGCTTACTTTAATTTTCTGTTATTTAAATACTTGACTTTTTTCCTGCAAGAACATTGATGATGTAGGTGTTCTTAGTGACGAGACCTACAATTTGGATATTTTTATAATATATATCTCTCTATATATTACAAAATACATAAAATTATTATATATATAGAGAGAGAGAGAGAGAGAAAGAGAGTTTCTGTTAGAAACTAAGTTGACAAGAATCTGGCTTTTACTAACAAAAGCATGTTTACTTGAAAGCAGAATCTTAAAGAAAAAAGAAAAGATCTGAAAAGAAAATTTATTATGGTATTAGAGGCAGTTTCTGAATCTGTAGGATAGCATTTCTCTGTGATTCCTCTGCAGAATAAGAAAACATTCTTAATTGCTTAATTTTAAGCAGAAAAACAATTCCAACAGAGAGAGAATAGTTTTCTTTATGGGGATACGATATTCACGTATCCTTACGGAAAATATCTTCCCAAGGGCACGTACAGATGAACATTTTCTGATATACTTGTTATCTGCTGGCCACATGAAGTGACTCTTTAGCAAAGCTTACATGAGAGATTTGTGTATTGCCCTAATGTAGGCATGTGTAGCCTGTGGTATGTAGGATTGGCTCAGAACATTAATTAAATTCTTCCTGCTATTTTATACAGAATGTACTGTTGGTTTATAGTGTCTGTAGAGTTCTTTCAAAGAGTCTAAGATCTACCATTTTATAGCAAACAGTCCATGTCAAGTCTGATTTCTGAATCACTTTCTCATAATTCACTGCGTTTCTGGTTAGTGATACTTGAAGAAAAGTTAGAGAAAAGATAGGTGCTTGATAATACATAACTGGTATGTTCTGTATTCCCAGGTTTTTGAAAAATCAAACCACTGGTGATATGCTAAAAGCTAAATTTTGTAAAATGTTAAACATTCATGAAAGAAAAGCTAGGTTTCCTGCCAGCCTTGCGGTCAGCAGCAGTACTCTGGCCTGATTACTTAAGCCGATGTTTTTCCTAAATCAGTCATGAATCAGTAATTATCAAGTTTTGCAATACTAGGCAATTCTCTTGAGAACAGCAAATGATTTGTAATGTTAAGTTGATAGCTTTTTTTAAAAAAAAAACGAAATAATTTGGCTCCTCTTGATGGGTTTCCCTGGGCACTGGGCAGACCCCTATTGATTTAATGGGCTTTGTCTGTGGAAGCTTGGTAGATTTATCTTTCTTACACGATCAAATAGCACATATTTGTTTTCTTTCTCCACAAAAATAAGAATGCTGCTGGTGTGTAGTATATTGTTTTCGCTTCTATTCATTTGGCTTAACTACTTAAACCACAGTTTAGTCCCAAAATGGAAAAAAATGAGAAGTCATAGAAACAAAATCAAAAATCAAGATTTTTTGCTTTATTTAGTTTCTTCCAGCATGTTTTGGAATGACCTGCTGGTAACTGTTTTCTTCTCCTATAACATGTTCTCTTTTGTGTATGGGGATTATAGATCCTAGAGTTGGATCTATAAGGGACTTATAGGGACTTTGTGAAAACTTTTTAATTCAGTCCCCTGATTTTTGAAGCCCATGGGAGTTTAAAACCTGTATCAGTTACAGAGCCCAGAATTGGTTTAATAGGGATCCAAACATGGGCTGTTTTTCTTACACAGTGGCATCGTTTCAGAGACAGGATACCCGGAGCTCAGCGAATGACATTGTTTGCAATTTGCTTTGAGGTACTGCGTGATGCTGGGATTTTTTTTTTTTCAGTATACTTTAAGTTTTAGGGTACTTGTGCACAATGTGCAGGCTTGTTACATATGTATACATGTGCCATGTTGGTGTGCTGCACCCATTAACTCGTCATTTAACATTAGGTATGTCTCCCAATGCTATCCCTCCCCCCTCCCCCCATTCCACAACAGGCCCTGGTGTGTGATGTTCCCCTTCCTGTGTCCATGTGTTCTCATGGTTCAGTTCCCACCTATGAGTAAGACCATTTTTTGTCCTTGCGATAGTTTGCTGAGAATGATGGTTTCCAGCTTCATCCATGTCCCTACAAAGGATGTGAACTCATCATGTTTTATGGCTGCATAGTATACCATGGTGTAAATGTGCCACATTTTCTTAATCCAGTCTATCATTGTTGGACATTTGGGTTGGTTCCAAGTCTTTGCTATTGTGAATAGTGCCGCAATAAACATACGTGTGCATGTGTCTTTATAGCAGCATGATTTATAATCCTTTGGGTATATACCCAGTGATGGGATGGCTGGGTCAAATGGTATTTCTAGTTCTAGATCCCTGAGGAATGGCCACACTGACTTCCACAATGGTTGAACTAGTTTACAGTCCCACCAACAGTGTAAAAGTGTTCCTATTTCTCCACATCCTCTCCAGCACCTGTGGTTTCCTGATTTTTTAATGATCACCATTCTAACTGGTGTGAGATGGTATCTCATTGTGGTTTTGATTTGCATTTCTCTAATGGCCAGTGATGATGAGCATTTTTTCATGTGTCTTTTGGCTGCATAAATGTCTTCTTTTGAGAAATGTCTGTTCGTATCCTTCGCCCACTTTTTGATGGGGTTGTTTGTTTTTTTCTAGGCAATATCTTTCAGGACATAGGCATGGGTAAGGACTTCATGTCTAAAACACCAAAAGCAATGGCAACAAAAGCCAAAATTGACAAATAGGATCTAATTAAACTAAAGAGCTTCTGCACAGCAAAAGAAACTACTATCAGAGTGAACAGGCAACCTACAGAATGGGAGAAAATTTTTGCGATCTACTCATCTGACAAAGGGCTAATATCCAGAATCTACAATGAACTCAAACAAATTTACAAGATGCCAGGATTTTAAACAACCAGTTTCTTGGTTGTCCAGGACCCCTCAGGCTGTTACTCCTCTTCTGCATTCACCATCTCAGTCCTGTATACTTTACTCAGGAGACCTGTATAACTGTCTTGTCTACCTCCTGCTTGTTTACTTTTGGAGGTACTCTTCTTGGGCACATCTTTGACAACAGCTTTGCTTGGAGTTTCCCAAGAATCTAGATGTGCTAACATTCATGAGGGCCCCTCGGGTCAGCATTGGAAGAGCCTTTCAAAATACTCTAGAATCCTACACATCTTGTCTTCAAGGGGCTTTTTTTTTTAGTTCTTTAGTTAGGACTTCATAATGGAGTGCCCTTGTCTAATAACTATGACCTTTTTTGAGCACTAATGAGTTTTGGCATTCTGAAGCTCTCCCCAGATACTGACTAGCACCCTGGGAGTTTGGTCAGGTTCTTGGTAGAAGTTCGACCTTCCCATTCTCTGTTTCCTCACCACCATTCAGAATGGGCTCTGGTACCCTGAATAAGCCTAACCCATGGCTAATCTTCAACATTGATAACCTTGCAGTGTGGGTTCCCAGGTTTGTTTATTGTGTTATCAAGGGGGAGCTGCAGAAATTCACACAATCACAGGACTGGAAGGGAGCCTACTGGTCATTGAATGCTTGCATCACCCCTACCAAATCACTGCCAAGTAATTATCTAGCTTGACGGGAAACTTATTACCTCCCAAGGCAGTTCATTTTAATTCAGACAGCTTCAACTGGTGGGAAATGCTTTTTCATACCTATTCAGTTTGATGTGTTTCTTGTATTGAGTAAACCAGAATTCCTATTAATTAAACTCCCCATAGTCTTTCCAGAGTTGACTTAACCTGTTACTTTTGGGAGGAAAACTTATTTACATTTATGGAACTTGGTGGATCCTGCCTTGTGAAATTCAGAATGCAGTCTTACATAATCAACAGATCTTTAGTGGGCATTTAATGTAAAACACTTGTTCAACTAAATTGAATTATTCTCTCCAGAAAGCAGTGATGGCTAGGACTGTAGTGCTTATAGAATGTGTCATTATTTTGGCAGCTACTGCTTTGGACTCTCAGTTATTTTATATGCACGGGTCTTGCCTGCATAGCCTGTTGCCTGGTTTTTTTTTTTTGTTTGTTTGTTTGTTTGTTTTAAAAAGAGTCTCACTCTGTCACCCAAGCTGGAGTGCAATGGCATGATCTCAGCTTTCTGCAACCTCTGCCTCCTGGGTTCAAGCGGTTCTCCCACCTCAGCCTCCTGAGTAGCTGGGCCTACAGGTGTGTGCCACCATATCTGGCTAATTTTTGGATTTTTAGTAGAGATGGGGTTTCACTATGTTGGCCAAGCTGGTCTCGAACTCCTGACCTCGTGATCCACCCGCTTCGGCCTCCCAAAGTGCTGGGATTACAAGTGTGAGCCACTGCAGCTGGCCTAGCATAGCCTGTTGTTAAGCTCCTTGGAGTGTGGACCTGTCTTGTATGTGCAGTCCCCAAAAGGCCTTACTCATGACCTTGCATTCACAAGATCAGTTAGTGAAAGAAAGTGAAAGTGCAAGAATTGTTCCTCCTGACACTGAACTGCTTTTCTTGTTTGCCCAAGGTGATGAGTGGTGGTAGTGGCAGTGGGTACATATGTGTTGGTATAAGCCCAGGGCCAACTCTCTTTTATTGAGGGTTTTAGAGCTAATCTCCCAACAGAAACAAGTATTCCCAGGCTGGCCTACAAAAACCTATCCCATTTCTGTTTCTGACATAAGCCTGCAGCACTGGCGGAGCTACAGTTGGGGTTAAATTGACACTTGGGTGTTGGTCTGGCAACCTGACAACCACATACCAGGAACACCCTTCTCCACTCATCTGCCTGGTGCATGCTTCCTCATTCTTTAGGCCTCAGTGGAATGTCTCTTTGTGGAACCTTCCTGATCCGCCCAGGCAGAGGGCTCACCTCTTTTTTCTTGTTCTCACTGTACTGCGGATAGTCCTCTATTTTTCCAAATGCTGCCTTGCATATGTATCATTTCTATGACTGTCTCCTTTGTTCTTCTGTGAACTTCTGGAGGAACAAGGTTGTGTCTCACTTTCTCTTCTCCTGTGCCAAGAACTGTGCAAAGTAAGAAGATACTCAGTGAATGTGTTTGAAGGAATGACTACTGAAGTGTATGAGTTGTTGGTGTAGAGACATGCATTCCCAAGTGCTAGAGAATCTATTTGCAAGCATATTTTTGAAAGATAACATTTTTTGAAGTTGAATATTACTTGCACTGCTTTGTGTGCTGTCAGGGTTCTGCCATGGTAGCCATGACTAAACAGCATCTTTCCAGTTAACCCAGTGAGGGTCCTGTGGTATGGCTAAGCCACGAGCTGGAACAGGAACCAAGTGAGGCAGGCCCTGAGGATATAGACCTGTTTTAGACCCTGAGAGAGAACAGTTGGCAAATAGAAGGTGGTATCCACTGGGTATGACAACCAAGCATGGATCAGAAAAGCAGGGGGCTTTACAGAGTCTAATGGAATAAGTGAGAAGTCCTAAAGGTGGATGAATGTAGCAGTAGGAATCGAGGAAGATATCTTGTACTTCTGATGCTCTCAGGTGTAGGCTACTGATGGTCAGCCAGCATCAGGGAAGACTGCCAGGAGTGAAGAGGTAAGGGATTAAAGGACGTACTGACAAGGACCTGGCAGAGCTCTAAACTAAGAGGGACACTGGTGTAAAGTATTTTTGTCATTAATTTAGCAAATATTTATACCTACTGTGAAAATGCTTTCAAGAGGAGGCGAATTCTTGATCTGATTATCAGAAGGAGAAGAAAGAAGATGCCCAGTTACCAGCATTGAGGCATATGATCAGGGCTGGACTAAGTAAGGTGAGATGATGTGAATTCCTCGTTACGGCGATAGAGCTCCCTTAGTGTCTTTTGTTTCCACTTAGGATTCATCCTAGAGGCAGGATGGGGCAGAGCTTCTGGGGTCAAATAAACCCAACAGCGGCAAGAAGAAGGCCTAGGGGTTAGAGTACCAAGAAGGGCCTGACAAACCATCACTTGACTGATAGAACTGGATCCAGCCTAGAATTGTTCATTAAACCATTAAATTGTTGACTGGCCACACCAAATGGTGGCATTACGTAGCACAGTACAGGCAACATTGATTTTAATAACATCTTCTACTTGAAAAATAGTCCATACTTACCAAAATACTTTCACATTTCACTGGATTCCAAAGTTCTTTGATATAAACAGGGTGTTATATCCATTATTTTTTAGAGGACATCAAAGCACTAACAATTTAAATGGATGGTTTAACTCCTGGTTAGCTAGTGGCAGAGGCGGAACTAGAACCATGGGCTCCTTATTGATAGGTCACTACTCTTTCCTTTAACCCACTGCGTTGCTTGTGTGATGCTGTGACAACTTTTGGAGGCCACTTTTGCTGAGAATTCAGTCCAGGTCTGATTGACTTCTGGGAAACAGGACCTGCTGAGTCTAAGCATTCAAGAGTATACACTCAGCCATAATCATGAGCCCACGTATTGTTTCAGATACTTGCTTTAGGAAATATGCTTCAGTTCTGATAGTGGGCTATTATCTCTTTTTAGGAGGTCTCCTTAAATGTACTGAAGTAAATTAGCAATGCTAGAGATTTTAAAATATCAGTTTCTAGTAAAAATGCTTCAATTTTTGTGAATTTACCATGCTGCTGCATTATTGAGCTCCTCTGATGTGTCAGGCACTATTGTAAGATTTGAAGACATGGCAATAAACAAAATAGAAAAAATTCTGTCTTCGTCATAGGGCTTTTATTCTAGTTGGGGAGGGGTTATTTGTGAAGGAGACTAACAAAAACCAAGTAAAATATAAAGTATGTCAAATGTTGATAAGAGAAAAAATACAACAGGGAATGAGGACAGGATATGTGGGGGTGGGGGGGACAGGGGTTGCAATTTTAAATAAGATGGTTAAGGGAAAGGCTTCACGGTAAATGTGAAGGAAATACATCGCTATGTACATCTTCAAAATCTACAAACATCAATAGTAAATTTCCAAACTACTTATCTATAATTACTAGTGAAAAAACAAAAAAAATTAATGAGTATATACACACAGCCACACCTACACACAGATGCATGCACATATATACATATAAAATCTAACACTTACTTTTCAAATTAACTCCCCACTCTTTATGCACCTAACAGATGAACTAAGTTTGAATTTATGTTTTTGTGCAACTATAAGAATATGGAATGTAGCTATTACTAATCTCTGCTTTTTTATTTGCAGACCTCCCACCGTTTAGCTCAGTGATAAAATTCCACAATAAATTTTGACTTGAAAGATTTTAGGATATCATGAAAATGGGAATGATGAATGAAGGCTGAGATGAGGCAAATATTTGGCAAATCCCGTGAAGCACTTAGAGCAGGCTTTATTAAGTGTGGTGGAATCAGATAATCATTACTGTTTTTATTTTTATCTGGGGTCAAACTTAATTAAAATAAAACATTTTCTGTGGGTTTTCTAATTAGCCTAACAATTTATTGGTCTCCAAAGATCTTTGTAGATGGTAACTTTGGCACAGAGTTCTAAAGCAGAGGACTCTGTAGATCTGGAAAGAAGTTGGAAAATAATTTCTTTAAAAACAAAACAAAAACCGTCCCAGGAAACACCATGAGAGAATGGTTTGTGACATATTGGGAATTCAGTTGAAAGGTATTATTCGGGAGTCGATGGCAAGCTGAGTCCCCAAATGCCCAGTTTATCGTAGTTCAGAACCCCAAAGACCTAGCAGGAAATGTTGTAGCTGCCCTCTTGTGGTCAAATTGAAAGTTTTGCCTCTTTGTCTTAATACTCATAAGAAACAATGATACATTTTTTTCCCTGGAGTTATTCATTTAATAATCTAAGAGTAATGAAACATTTAACATTTTCAGATGGGCTCAAAAAAAAACACCTTCCCCCCAAAGCAAGATTCAGCAGATCAGTCAATACATATGTTTTAGTGGAACAAAACTCCTGGCTATTGGTAAATTATAATAAAATTGTGGTCCCTTCCACCACACCCCAAGTAAAGTCATCTGAGGCTTTTAAAGGAAATACCTAAGTCTACAAATACTTTCTGGTGGAGTTGGTGGGGGCTAACTGCAGAGGAATATGGAGGAAATAATATCTGGAAGTGCTTTGGTGCTTGTCAGCTGGGTGATCAAGGCTCAGTCACTTCACCCAAGAGCTTAGACTTTAGTTTTCTTACATGTAAAATGGGACTGTTCAAAGGCAACTTCTAATACCACTTTTAGCTCTGAAACGCTATAAATATGTGACCAGATGGACAAAACAAACGGCTTTTTGGTCTCTGGGATTTCTTTCCTTTCTGTCCGTGTGGCTTTATGATTAGTGAACCAAAAAGTTGTGAGGGGAATTGTGTGATGAAGCCTTTGAAAATTGCAGGGCTACAGGGAGATTAGTAGAACTGCCCCCAATGGTCTTGTGAGAATTTTTCAGTTTATTCATACAAGTATTGAATTTATTAAGTATCAACTATGTACTATGCATTATTCTTGGTGCTAGTACTACAAAATAAATATAGAGTAGAATCCTTGTCTTTAAAGTGTTTGTAGTTTGAAAAAATTAAAATTCAATCAGTTCTACGTAGCCTTACACAGTTTGCTTATATGTTCATATGGTTCTGGAAATATTAAGGGGAACTTACCTTAACTTTGTCTCCAAAGAGCTTTCAGGTGGGATCATCTTGAAGCTTAGCAAAACTCCCAGTGAACTTTGGCAAGAGCTGGGTCTGGACTCAAAACTCTGAGTTCAGGAGAAGTGTGCCCTTTGGTGAAGCTTCCAATGAAAGAGGTGTCTGACTATGCCCTGGTCATTCTGAAAACTGCTCTTCCATGGGCCATTTTTTAACATAAAAGGAAATCCTACTAAGTCCTATATCTTTTTGGAAAATGCCTTTTCTGTGTTCTGCTTTTACATTCATAACATACTATGAAACAGCTAATTTAATAAGATTGTGTTTTAAATGATTTATGAATTTATTCAAAATTTTTACTTTATCAGGCTAAGATTGTTTTCTTGGATTTGTTTATTCCTCAAGTCCTTGTGCATGTTCTGATGTCTAAAGTAGAGAAATAATCTTAAATTTGGCAACACTAATTGTTTTGGATGTGAGAAAACTTAAGCTATACATTATTAAAATGAAAGTTGATTTATGTTATTAGTTATACATATATACACATGTGTGCTATGATTAGGTTACAGGAGCTTGACAAAAATGATTATTCTAGATTACAAGAAGTTCTGGGAGGACCTCTTGATGACACAGATTTTTTTTCCCTGTTGCCTTGGTATTTTCGGAATATCTTACACATCATCTACTATATGTGGCTTTGTTGTAAGTTAGAGTTTGGTTAGATAGAACATTTGAACTCGATTCAACTTGGCAATGTGAAGAGCCTGGAGTCCAGTGATTCGTCTTAGGGAGGTGTTTGGGGAATAACAAAATATTTCAGAATCATTAAGGGTATTCCAACGGGGAATTTGGGAGTGGTTGAGATGCTTTGTGTGCTTCTAAGAAGGCAGGATGGGAGAGATTAGAAGAGGAAAATGGTTTTAAAATTTCACTCACAGATTTGTAAATATAGTCAGCATTGCTGCAGGTCCATAACACAATAAAATGATTACAAATTGGTAAAAAGATGATGGCTCTTTCTGGTCTCAGTTTAATGAAACTGAGATGTTAAAACAAAAAACAATTTACATGTTACAAAGGTAAGGTTATTAATGTGTGATATTAGAGCTCTTCCCTGGCCAAAACTCTATCTGAAGACTTTTAGATGAAGTCTTTTAAATAAGTTTGTGATACCATTTTGATACAAATGGCGACACCACAGATCACTTCTTTATACAGATTTTCATGTAGAGATGCTCTGAGGAAGGTGCTGTGAAGTCTTGGAAAGAATAAAGACCTGGGTTCAGAATATGCTGGGTCAGTAATTTGCTGGCTGTGTGGTCGTAGGTAAGTTCTTTAGCCCCAGAATCCACACTTAATAAATTGAAGTGATTCTTCTTCTCTCATAGGCTTGTTCAGAAAAGGCTCCATGTTTTCTTCTTGCCACATCTTTCAGGTTTCTAGGAGAGTTTTGCTACATACCTGTTTTCCAAGATCATGTCAATCATTAAGGCCTAAAGAGCTAAAAAAAAAAGAGAGAGAGAAAAAAATATTGTTTGGGTTAAGTAGTACATGAAAATTTAAACTCCCTCTTTTAGCTATGCCAAAGAGGAACGCATTTAACATTGAAGGCAAAAGAGTCTTTGCTCCATGGACTGTAAGGAAACTTGCATTTTCAGGTTTTTATTTAGGTGTGGAGGTATGGAGAACAGCAGGAGTTTACAATTTCTGCACATAGGGCTCAAAGGCTTATCCAGGCATTTTCTGCGTGGTTGTGTTTGAACCTGGTTGTTGATTGCTTTTCACGCAGACCTCTTTCCTACGTTCATTTTTTTCCTTCATTTAATTCAAACATTTTAACCATTGGGTGCACATTATTGAACACGATTCTTGTGTCTTTACGGTTTAGCATCATTGCCTAATTCTGGACGACAAGCTCAAATGTATGTGCAGGTCAAAAGTGAAGCCGGCCCTATAATACGACTGTGAGTACTGGAGACTGGTGAACTGGGGACCTCAGTCCAGACAGCAGCCACCAGTCAAAGGCTTGTTGCCACATCAGTATGTGAGCTGCCTAGTGCCAGATCTTCCAACTTTTTTGAGAGCAGTCAGAAATATAGACTTGATTTTTAAAACACTGTGCAAATCAAACAGAGCTCATTGTCTGAGGACTGCTTGTTTTGTGTACTTGAGTTCCAGATACAGTTAGCACCTCTCTCACTATCTGTTTCCTAATAATGTGATAGTTAAGAGCTAGATAAACTGGGATCAAATCATAGCCCCATCACATACATACTAACTGTGTGACTTCAGAAAGTTACCTGCTATCTCATTTATGAAGTAGAGATGATAATAGCTCTTATCTTATTGGGTTTTAGGGAAGACTTATATGAGCTGAAATACAGATGTGCTTAGAATAGTGCCTGGGATGTAGTAGGTGCTACTGAAGTGTTTAATATTGTTAGAGTCTCTTTTATATCATCTCACTAAGAGGCCACACTCCTCTTCTTGTGAGGCCTGGGAAGAGAGAAGGAAGAAGAAGGGAAACTACCCTTTATTGAGTATCTCCTGTTTGCCAGGAATTATGCCATGTGCTTTGTATAACATTTCCTCATTTAATCCTCATGTAGAGTCTTAAGTTAGATGTCATTTGCATTTTATAGTAGAGAGAACTGAGGCTCAATGAGATTCAGTGACTTGTCCAAGGCAGAACAGGGATTTAGACTTAAGTAGATCTGATTCCAAACAGATCATTTTACTAGAAAGCTTACCACTCTTGATCCAGGGAGAGCTGTGAATTTGATGTTTGCTAGGAAATTGCCTTCTAAATGAATCCACTTGGTGTTATGAGAAAAACTTAGGACTGTAATGTTTCCTCCCCACCCCCCACCCCCCAAACTGGGAAGGTATCAGGAGACCAAAATGTTTTGGACAAGTCCAGCTTGGTGAGTAGATGGGTTTATTAAGACTTACTTACAGAGCACTCCTGGGCAGCAGCAGGACAGCTCTAGAGATTCATCCCACTTCCCATCTCTCATTTAAGCTAATTATTTGGCTCTTTGCCTACTGTGCCTGTGTGATGGGACTGTTTTCCTTGGTATGTTTGTGTTCTCAGAGACACCTGCTCCTCGGCTGGGCACGACAGCCTTAGCTCACCACCTGGCCTTTAAGGTTCAGGCAGTGGACATATACCCTTAAGTAACCTGGTAGGGGACCCATCACACTACACTTGGAGCCAGATTAACTATGGAGAGCTTTGCTCCTCATTAACCTACTGTCCCTGCTGGGCAAGCATCAGCTCCCTGAGGGGAGGGATAGGGTCTTTTTCTATCTGAAGCTCCCAACATATTCAGTGAACTCAAATGCTACAAAGATATGAAAGAGGGACTCAAAGTAGGCTCTCACAGTTTTGGAGAGTCTGGACATAGCATGCAATGATAGGTCTGGCCAGGCCAAGTATTAGCCTTTAATTCCTGCACTAAAAGCCCCTCAAATATTACAACACTTGTGCCTCCCTTTATAACAGTGTTCTTTATGGTATCAATTAATACAATCAGAGTAGATGGGAGGTGTGAAGGTGTGTGTGAAGGGAAGGAGGAAGGGAGCCAGAAAAGAAAGAAAGTGGGAAGCGTGTCTGTAGAGATAAGGAGGGCAGGGCTGTGAAAGGCAAAAGTCATTGGACAAACTTCCTGTCAGCTCCACAAAGTAATTTCAGCTTAGATGAACTTCCCAAATCAGGACAGAATCAAGAAGCACACGCAACAGTTTCCTTGGAAAGCCCTTTTCACCTCATTGGGCTCTGCTGAAAACAGCTTTTGTTTTTGGTAGGTGGAATAAAAGAGTATGAGAAGCTTACTCAGAATATCTATCTGCTGTTATAAATCACACAAAGTTTTTCCCAGTTAGGGCTTAAGTCACATCCATCTACAACTCTGAAGCAGAAAAACATGTGAGTCTTTCTGCTGGCCGGTGAAATGTTTTCAAAGGATTTTAATTCTTCTCCCATCTGAGAAGTTTGAACACACAACTTTCTAGTTTTTGCTTCATTGACTCAAATGTGTTGGGAGTCAGTGGAATTACCAGTCATGAACTAAATGATTAATAGGTCTGTTTTTAAGAATCAAGTGGAAAACAAATAGAGAAACGAGAACTACAGTTCCCACTCTGTCCCTTTATCACTTTGCTCTCTGTCTCCCAGGAGACTGAGGGACAGTCAAGGCCACTGAGTCACCACCTTGCTGTTCCCTTTCAGTCTCTCCAGATGGAGTGCCAAGGCTGCAAAGGCTGCGCCGCCCCATCCCGGGGGTCAGGCAGGCTCACAGATGGACCTTTGGAAGTAATCCAGATGCAGAGCAACACTGAGCCCATCCATCCAGAGCCAAGTGTCAGTGTCTGAATCAATGTTCAGCAAGAGCTCTTTAATAAGCTTAATATCTAGAGTCCTGTACTTCCTGGCTGAAGGAGCTCTGGCAAGTTACTTACCCTCCCTGATTCTCAATTTCCTCATCTGTGAAATGGGAATAATCCCAAAAGCTACCTCACATGTGTGTGATGATTAAATGAGTTTTACCATGTGTAAAAAGGCTTTGTGCAGTGACTGGCACATGTTCATTAATATTGTAAATATTAGTATAATGTTTTAGAGGTGTATTGATCACAAGAGCAGGTGACTATATTTGCACTGGAAATAACCCTTTTCAAAGTGCTTTTATTTTGCGAATGATTTTAAAAGGCACTTGGTGTGAGATCAGATACCTTCATTTACCACTCCAAAAATTAGAAATAGAAATCTCCATTTCTATTATAAGCAGATTTTTATTCCTTTGTGTAAATTATCAAGATTGTATAAAGGGATATAATATGGTCTTGTTCCTTGGAGGGAGAAAATGGTGTAATTATACAGCGAAAACATGTAGATAAAGCAATGATCAATTAGATGGGTTAAACATGATTAAAAACAGTCAAAGAGGGATAAAATTATTTTTTTTCTTTTTAAAAGAGGTAACTTTGTTCCATACTTACTGTTTCCATATACTGGATTGTTTCTCATTTACACTAAATGGAACACAAAATTGTCAGGCCCAAATAAAAATTTCACAAAGCTTGGTTTCTAGTTTGAACCAAAGGTGTTTCTTGGTTAGTATTAAGCAGCGTTATGAATTCTCAGGGATTATCCTTTGACATTTCCCTGTATCACATTTTTATAGGTAGGAGAACTGATCGGAATTACAGCAGCAAAGCAGAATTCAGAACTGGGCTCTGCAATCACAGATCTTCCCTTTGTAAAGTTGGGATGGAAGAAGTATAGTATAGCAGAAAGTCACAGGCTTTAGAACCAAACAGACCTGTATATGAATTCTGGATATACCACTTATTATCGAGTTTTGAAAGTATTAGTTATTTTAATAAATTTATAGAACAAACGAGTGGTTCTCAAAATTTATCATGGATCAGATTTACCTAGAAGGTATGTTAACACACAGATTGTGGACACCACCATAGAGTTCCTGATTAGGTAGGTCTGCTGTTTGGTCCCAAAATGTGCATTTCTAATTAGCTCCCAGGTAATGATGGGGGCCTCACTTTGATAAGCACTAGGATAAATTTTATGCAGTATGTTACGCTTAGATGGTAGGTTGTGAATAGCTGGTTAAGTATTTGGGGCTAGAGTTTCCATATCTACAACTCGGAAGAATAATGGGAAAAACTTGATTTCCTGTAGAGACTAGAGATGTTGTATAGACACACCTGACACTTAGTGGGCAGTCAATAAATAGTAGATATTTTTCTCTTAGAGTCTGATACTCTTGGGTTCAAGTTCAAACTCTGCTGATTGCCAACTGAGTGAGCTGTTGTGAACTCCTTGTTCTCTTGAAACACCATTTATTTGTAAAGTGGATGCTATTAACTTAACTGTTCCTCCCTGACTCTCCCTGACAATTCATGAGTGGAAGCCCTAAAGCCTACTGTATTGGTATTTTGAAATGAGGCCTTTAGGAGATAATTGGGGTTAAATGAAGTCATGAGGATGGGGATCTCATGATGGGATTAGTGCCCTTATCAGAAGAAACACCTGAGAGCTCTGTCACTCTCCCTTTCACCCTATGTCTCTCCGTACCACCCCCACCCCTCCACCATGTGAGGACACAGCGAGGAGGTGGTCGTTTGCAAGCCAGGAAGAGAACCCTTACCAGGAACCAAATCAGCTGGCACCTTGATCTCATACTTTCTGGCTTCCAAAACCATGAGAAATAAATTTCTGTTGTTTAAGCCTCTCAGTCTATGGTATTTTTTTATGGCAATTCTAGCTGACTAATACAGTGGAGATAATTCTACCCTGTAAATTATGGATATAATGAGATGCTGTGCATACAGCACTCAGAACAGAACTGGCTACTTGTAGTGATGGTAGCTAATGAGTGTTAGTGTTGTTATTTAATAAGAACAATCGCCACTCTGTCGTTTCTTCCAATTTCTTTGCAGGATTTCTCCTCATGTAAACTTTGCTAAGTACTTTCCAAATATGATGGTCAACTATTGTGGGGCATGTGGATGAGATAAGAAGCGAGGGCTAATTTAAATCATTGCCTTTCAACTTTGTTGCTACAAATTAATTTCTGTCTCAGCATCTCACCTCAGGACCTCCCCATATTTATATAAGAACAAAATGGTATCAAACATTTTTATGTGTTCAGCCTATTCAATAGAGTAAGCCATCTTGTGTGGCTCATTTTTGTGACATTCCATTTTTCAGAGCACATTGGTCAGTTGTCTCCTGGGTGGTATCTTGCACATGTGTTTCCCATTAAAGTAGCAACTAAAGAGTGGCAACTGTGAATCTTTTCTGGCTGGTGTTCATGTTCCTTTTTCTTCTGTAATTAGCTTGGGGTGGACGTTTTTGGAGGAAGGGAGGGGGAGGCTTATTTATGAATTGAAAATTGGACTTGATACATGTGACACTGGGTTATATTGCTTAAACTAGCTATGATGAAATTTTCTCCTAGTTCTCTCTGACTAAAATCTCTTCATGTATAAGTAGCTTCCTCAAGGCCTTATGCTTCTATGATGTTAAGCACCTAATTTTGTTTTAAAAATCACATTAAAATATGAAAGACTTAATTGAAGCTTTAAAAGTAAAAAGAAAGAAATGAAGTCAAATGCCCCTGATTATTTTAAGAACAATATTTTATCATGTTGAATAACTACTGGAATCCCCTCAACACAAGTAAACAAGCTGTCGGGGGTCATTTTAATAGTTTTTATATTTTTACTTATCAAGAAGACATTATGTATAGCCACTCTGTAAAAAGTCTGGCAATTTCTTATAGACATACGTGTAGCATGTGACCCAGCAATCCCACTTCTAGGTATTTACCCAAGAGAATGAAAAGTTATGTTCACAACATAACTCATACATAAATGTTTACAGCAGCTCTATTTGTAATTGTTAAAAACTGAAAATAACTACATGTCCTCCAAAGGGTGAATGGATAAACAAACTGTGGTATATCCATATAACAGAGTATCACCTAGCAATAAAAAGGAACAGATTATTGAGACATGGAACAACTTAGATGAATCTCAAAGGCATTTTGCTGAGTGAAAAGTTACATGACAAAAGTTATGTGACATTCTTGACAAAACTATAGTGACAGAGGACAGACCAGTGGTTTGCTAGTGCTTAAAGTAGGAGAGGGACTGTAAAGTAGTAATGTTAGACAATTTTTGGGGTGCTAGAATTATTACCCTGACTGCAGTGTTGGTTCCATGAATCTATACATGTAGTAAGATTCATAAAACTATACACCAAAATAAGTCAATTTTACTGTGTTAATTTAAAAAATAATTTATGACTTCAGGGTGAATAGAGAAAGACATTATGTCTCTTTCAGGAATCTGATGACATCCCAGTATGGTAGGCAGTGAGGTTTTAAATGTGTGTTGAGTTGAATCTATTATGGAATTTCTGTGCAGGTTGGAAATGTCAGGAAGACATTCATTTTTGCTTGCTGTGCATAATGAAGGAATGAAGGAAGGATGGGTTCAATTTTACCTATGGTTTCACATATAACAACCAGAAATCATAGGATAATATAATGAGTTAACAATACTCATAAATTTCTTTTTGAAATCTCTGAACCTCATCACTTATTAACTTTCTGATCTCCACTGCATTTCAGAAATGAATTGCATCTGAATTCTGGGTCTGAGATGCCCGAGATGGGAAGTGGTTGGGTCAAAAGTGGGAGTTCACCTTCCTTTATACAGCACATCAGCTCTTCATATCCTACCATCTGAAACTAATTTGTTGTACGTAATTTATTCCATAAAGTTGCTGGAATAAACAATGCATGCAAACCTCCTTAGATATGTATTCAGCAGGGACTTACTTGGCTGTCTGTGATTTTCAGCTCTCTCAGTGCTTTCAGATGTACCATCCAGCACTTAGGATGTCATGTGGGTTCTCAGAGGGCCTATTATTTATAAACTAGGGTACTTGTGTGGGTGGTTTGCTATCTGTAATTGACATGACATGGGCCATGGTCCCCATTCCCAAGTTGTTCCTCCATCTAGTTCAGTGAGGCAGTAATGCGGAACAGAAATGCCCATCCTGTGCCTCTGGTCCAGATAAACACAACAGGATTGGGATTCTTCGGTCAAATGTGTGAGAAATTACATTGTCGTTTGTCATTTGCCTCCCAGGAAATGAAAGGCACCTCAGATGGTGCATTTTCCACTGTGGAAATTAGTTGCTGGGTGTAGCCCAGCTTCACTTCTGCGATGTGGATGCAAACGCATTTTATAAAGTTCCTCAAATGCTTCCACCTCTCATCCTTAATGCTGTGAGCTTTGCTGAGTGATGGCATGATATAGAGAATAAGACACAGTTGTCCTCACAGCCCTCACAAATTTCTTTACAGTCCTTCCAACACAGCACCCCAAACTACACATTCCAAATTTCATTTTGCCTCTTTCAAAGAGGGGCTATACTAGAGTCAGTATGGGCCGCTTCTAGTGTTCTTTCTCTCAAAAATCCAAATTTTCATTTTGTGCCTATAATTAAGTCAAAGCAGCACGCTTAAATATTTCCCTTCTGAATCCTATTCCATCATTGTCACTTTAAGATAGAAAGTACAGATAATTACAGAATATTTTAGAATAGTTGTCAGTTCTACACCTATCCTCTTGAGTTTCTCCTTGTAGCAAAAGAATTGTCCCCTCTGCAGGAATCATACTTGAAGGGCTCATACTTGAACTTTGGTACATGGTTTTCTCTTGCCTTATATTCTTGGAGGCCGGAAGTCCTTATGTTATTGAGAAATATTTTGTGAGCTTCTTCTATGTACCAGGAACTGCTCTAAGTACTGAAGAAATAAGACAAAGTCACAGGCTTTGTGGAGTGGGGGAAGAAAGGGGATAGACAAGGAAATAAAAAGATAATTTCAGAGCCTGTGAAATACTGGGAAAGAAATAAAATATGCAGCAAGATAATGATTGTAGGGATGGAGACAGTGCATTGTTTTAGATGACAGGTGGTCGTGGAAGGCTACTTTGAAGAGATCACATTTGAGCTGAGTCCAGAAACAAACCAATGCAAAGATTGAGGAAAGAACATTATAGAGGAGGAGGCTGTTTATCCATCAGGCAATACAGGCAGTTTTCATGTTTGAGGGGTGGAGGTAGAAATTGCCTCTTTCACTATTATACCTAAGAATCATCATAACAATAAATACCTAATAATAATAATAAACAATTAATTAGCCATTCCCTCTCCTTAAAACCTTGGGCTGGGTGGGTTTGGAGATCCTGGTGTCTAAGAGAGGACGACTTCTACCAGGGAACATACGTCACAATTCTGTTAAATTGGGGGCTGCTGTAGTCCCTGCTTCTGTAGCTGGTCATAAGTCCTATGTTGATAATCATTACGTTAATTCTGTGTTCCACCTATTCCATGTTCCCTTCCCCTCTGCCAGAACTTTGGCTGGTCAGAATTTTTTACTTGGTGGGGTTAATCGAACCTTATGCCTATGGGATACAAATTCTTAGTGATCTTATCTTTATTCGGTTACCATAATTTCCCACTGATCAGTATTTTTGGGCATAGGACTACTGAACCGTGTACCACGAATTCCCTGGCTCCCAGACACAGTCTTCCTTGCCCCTACTATGTGCTGCAGCAACCTGATTTACCCTTGGTAACTGAGGTCAATGGCCTTGCCCAGTACACCTTGCCTGCTAGTGGTATTAGGAGCCCCAAGGAGTCTCAGCTTCCAATTGAACAGAACAATGTTTGGATATTAACTGTTTTCTTTCCTTCCCTTTTTCTGCTACTTCATATGAAAGGCACCGGTGGTGACTAACTTCATTTGCTGTGAAGAGATTTCTTTGATGAGAAGCAGTGCTATGTGGGATACCATGAGGGTGGGTAAGGCATTCTGTAAGATGGTAGTTTTGATGGAAGCAATGCAGGCAGAGGAGGAAAATCCAGATCCAGAGTAAGTGATAACTGCAGTAAGGACCAAACACTGCTCATTCCATGAAGAAAGAGGTCCAGTGTAACCAACCTCCTACCAGGTAGCTGGCTGATTACTCGGGGAAAGGTGTCATATCGGGGAATCGGTGTTGGTCTCTGCTGGCAGATTGGGCACTTAGTAGTGACCATGGTTGGCTTGCCCTTGGGAAGTAGAAACCCTTGTTGCTGGGCCCATGCATACCCCCATACTGCCATCATGGTCACTTTGTTCATGAGCCCACAGGGTGATGACAGGGGTGTTTGGGGAAAGAGGCTGACTGGTATCTGTAGAACAGGTCATCTTATCCACTTGATTATCAAAATCCTCTTCTGCTGAGGTCACCTTTTGATGAGCATTCATATGAGACACAAATATTTTTACACATTTTTGCCCATTGAGAGAGATCTATTCATATACCTCTCCCCAAATTTGTTACCAATTTTCCAATCATGTTCCTCTTAAGCTCTTGAGCATCCAGATAAACCATTAGCTACAGCCATTCACATTGTATATAGTTGTACATCTGGCCATGTTTCTTGCTAAGCAAAGTGCACAACCAGGTATTCTTCTTACTGGGCAGATTTCCCTTCACTACTGTCCTTCAGGGATATCTTACAAAAAGGCACTCAGTAAATCGTGAGAATAACACACCCAAATAAGAAAAACATTGCCTCCAAAATCCAAAGAGGCCCAACAGGCATTATGCCTCTTTCTTGGTTGTAGGTGAGGTCAGATGCACCTTGGAAGGGATATCACAACATGCCCCACAACACTGGACCCCTAGAAATTTCACTGAGGTAGAAGGCCCCTGAATTTTTGTCAGATTTATTTTCTACCCTCTTATATGCAAATGTCTTATCAATAAGTGGTAGAGTAGTTGCTACTTCTTGCTCGCTAGGTCCAATCAGCATAATGGTATAATGTAATGAACTACTGTGATATTTACCTTTGAGGTAGAACAGTGAAGGTGTATTGCTATCCTTGCCAGTTGAAAGCAAACTGCTTCTGGGGGTCTTCACTAATAGGCATTGAGAAAAATCTGTTTGACAGATCAATAGCTGCATGAGAAATACCAGGGAATGTGTTACCTTGCTCAAGCAATAAAACCATATCTAGTACAACAGCTGCAGTTAGAGTCATCACTTGCTCAAGTTTATGATTATCCACTGTCATTCTCCAGGATCCATCTGTCTTCTGTACAGGACAAATAGGAAAAATGAATGGGGATGTGGTAGGAGTCATCACCTCCGCATCTTTCAAGTCCTTAATGGTGGTGCTAATCTCTGAAATCCCTCTAGGGATGTGGTATTGCTTTTGGCTTACTACTTTCCTAGGTATGGGTAGTTCTAGTGGCTTCTGTTTGGCCTTTTCCACCATAATAGCCCTTACTCCAGAGTTCAGGGAACTAATGTGGGGATTCTACCAGTTGCTGAGTATGTCTATTCCAAATATGCATTCCAAAATGGAGAAAAAAACCACAGGATGGCTTTGGGCACCCACTGGACACACTGTGAGATAGGCCTGAATTAAACTGATTTCTCCTAAGCCCCTAGCCTGACTAGTGGGCTACAGTGACTTTTGGATCTCCTGGAATTAATGTCAGTTCAGAGCCTATGTCTGGTAATTCCCAAAAGATCTGATTATTTCCTTTTCCCAAATTCACAGTTCCCTTGGTAAAAGGCCATGGATCCCTTTGGGGTAGGCTGAGAGAAATATTATTAATTTTTGGCAGTGTATCGAGGTCTTTCTTCAAGAGTACCTGGCTTCCCCTTCATTCAAGGGGTTCTGGGTCTGTAAACCAGTTAAGTCTGGGAATCAACTGAGTGGCTGTGACTCTTTTTATGGTTCAAGTTTGACTTTTATTCAATTGACGTAGAACTTTTCTGCTTATACAGATCAAGTAAGAACTTAGTAGGCATCCTAACTATTTCACTTCTATAAACACCATGATCAAATAGCCAATGCCATAGGTCTGTGTAAGCCATGTTATTTTAACTGCTGCTTCGACTCTGCTGTTCATTCTGGTAATCATGCCTACCATGCCTTTGGGGGTTGAATGCTGCCACTTGGCCCCTCCCATCCCAGAATCGAATTATTCCCATTGCATTTAGGTTTCCCAGTTCAGTAACTGCAGTTCCCATTGTGAAATCTGGCCTATGGAAAAGAGCAATCACAGAGCTCTTCAAGGATGCTGGGGCTCCGTTCACAAATTTATTTCTTTTAATTGTGATGAAAGATATGTTTACTGGACCATTCTAGGATGGGTTAGTAGGTCTTAAATGAAAAATCCACTCCAACATTCCAATTTTCCTAAGCCTTTCAACCCCTTCCTCTACATTAAACTGAGGGATATGGGGCATTTCAAATTTGCCAATGGTGGGCTATCTTTTGATCCATGTTTCAGCCAACCAGTCAACCAACCAACCAGTCAAACAATTACAGCCCTTTCTAAGTCCCCAAGCTGAAACATTAAACACAGAATCTCTGGTTAGTGAGCCCATATCAACAAATTTGACCTGATCTTATTTCATGTTCCTTCCACCATTATTCCATACCCTTAATATTCCTTTCCACACATGTTCCATGGATTTCTGTCTGTGTAAGTTAGAAAACCTAGGTACTGTAGTTCTTTTGAAGTACAGCACACCTTGTCATGGGCCACACTTTGTACCTCATCTTTAGATGCCTGCTGGGACTTGAGTTTAATTATAGGTCTAGAAGCAAAGAGGAGTTGGGGTCGGGGGTGGGTGGAGGGGTGGGAAGAGGAGGGTGGGGGGTGAGTGGTGAGAAGACTCAGCATTGTCTTGCATGGCAACTGCCTCAGGGGAGGTCATTATACTTTTCTCAGGCACTGCAGAGTTAATCTCCTCAGATAAGAGTGGAGAGGACAAAAACTCACCAAAACTTAGAGGCTTAATGTCCCCAGCTTTATCACTGTCTTCTTACTTATGGCTATTGTAACATTCAGGATCCCCTTCCTTCTCAATCAGTCCAATCCAAGAATTGCATATATTGGTCTGGAGCACAAGGAATAGTCAGGCTAGAGATATAAATTTGTGATTCATTAACATATAGATAGTATTTAAAGATATGAAACTAAATGCCCAATCCCTACTGGTCTGGAGCACAAGGAATAGTCAGGCTAGAGATATAAATTTGTGATTCATTAACATATGGATAGTATTTAAAGATATGAAACTAAATACCCAATCCCTACTTTCCCTCAGAAGAGACTGTACATGGAGAAAAGGCCTGAAGACCTAACTAGAAGGGTTTCTAAACTTTCATATTCAGATATATACTATTTCTCTGGAAAGGAGAATTAAAATGATGATTTTCAATACAAACCACTCGTTTCTCACGAATCCACTTACTATCCAAATAATTTCTAGAGCCCACTCTGTGCCAGGAAATGGTCTAGGTACTAGGGATAACATAGTGAACACTACATAGTTCCAGCTCTTAGGTACCTCTATTCTGGTAGAAATGACAGACAATAAAAAACTCCAAACAAACAAATATGTAACCAAATGTCAAGTAGTGATAGATACTATGAAGAAAAAGCCAGATAAGGGGATAGAAAGTGATGGATTGGAGGGGATATTTTAAATAGGGCAGTTGGAGAAGGTGTTTCTTAAAAAGTGTGGAGACAAAGTAAGAGCTAGCTATGTAAATGTCTAGAGAATGAAACAGAGTTGGGTATGGCAGGCAAGGAAGAATGGAAGGAACCGATAGAATGAAAAGCTAAGGGTCTGATCTGTAAGGGTGGGTAGGGAGAGAAAAAAGAGAGTGACGGAGAGAGGAAACTGGAGAGGTGGGAGGAAAGGAGGAAGAAAAGAGGTATAGATAAGCCAAATGGGCTGGGGCTTTTAAGGGTTAGAAAATAGACATTGAGCAACTATGGGGGCATTAAGAACCAGAAGAGATTCCTAGAAGTAGTGCTGAAGGTTATAAATTGTTTTTTGCTTCTGCTCTTTTTCAGATATAAATAGAAGTGGAAACAATTTTTTGAATGACTTATGGCCATTGGCCTGTATTTCTTTTTAATGCAACACTCCACTGAAAGTGGGCCATATGGTTTATATTTCAGTTATATTTAAGAAACATTAAATTTATGTTTCACATTACCTGCAGGAAAGTGAATACAGATATCTTGCATAGTAGCCTTTTCTCCCTTCAGAGAACATATTCAGCTAAGTCCATAAAATAGATATACATAACATCTGTACAGTATATAGTGTGATAGTTGTCAGAATCAAAATGGAGTTGCTGTGCCAAAAAAAGAACCCTCTGCCAAACTGAGCTGGGGAAGGACATGAAGAGAGGATTCTCATTCATAAATGCCAGAAAACAAAAACTATCGCAAAAGACTGCAAAAACTGCAACCTTGCACAAGCTTCTGCTAGGACCTCTGCTCAGCAGCTGCCTGTCCAACCTTGGACTGGTGTCACTCTTGTTATTAATCCTTGTAGCCAAAGATATTATCTCAAAACAATTAGGTAATCCTCATTTTTTCTTTAAAAATCTTTGTTTTCCTTTACCTTCTGAATATGCAATGGTTTACTATGGCACATGTATTCCCATTGGAATGCAATTACTTATTCCCAAATTCATATCATATTTTTAAGAAAGCTTCTCTCTGATTGCCATTTAAGTTGATATAAATGGCATCCAGAAGTGGGACCTGAGAAAGGATCACTATCAGAAGGAACAGGTGATTTCTGGGGCTGGTATGCAGTTCTCATCTGAGACCTTTGAGCTTTCTGCTTCCATGGCTCACTTGCCCTGGTAAGTCTTTTCTCAGGCTGAGCTTCCCTCTTTTTGGTAGAAACTCTTGATTTTATTCAGGATTTGGTTTGGTTACAAGATCACCTTACATAAAAGACCTTACATGCCTCCTACGATATATATATATATATATGTATTTCTGACAAGTCATTTTTGGTATAAAAGGCAAGTGTCCTTTTGTTTTGAGTAATCTTGTTTCTGTGGAGTTTACATTCTGTCTTTGAGGCACATCTTACCCAGTGAATTTACTTTTGGTTCTTTCTGTATGCCTAATTGAATATTTTGTTTCATCTGCACACCTGGGTTAACATTTTTATGAATACTTTTATCTTAATTTCATTTTAGCTTGGTTATGTGCATCTGTAAATTATTTCACTCCTTTCCCTTGCTTGCTTCTAAAAATCTTCCAAGAGCAAAAATAAACATCTTAAATGGTGTGTGCTGGATGGCTAATTAAAAGCCCCTAGTGCAGTTGCCACCATCTAAAACATCAGTCCAATCCTATAACAGGATTTATAGGATGTTCTTTACTCATCAGAGATTGATAAGAAACAGAATGGGATCCTCAAACATTAAGGTATACGAGGTCTTCTGGGACCCCAGCCAGCTATATTGTGGCCCATACTTAACGCACGTTTCTAAATGGCCTATACTTGTGCACATTTCTAAACTGATGAGCAAATTACATCAGGGAAGATTCAGAGCCCAAATGGTCATTGTACAAACTGTCTAAAAACCTCTAGAACTATATGGTTAACACATAGAGCTTTCCAAGTTATCTTTCTCTATTTTTTTTCTGCCTATTTTGAATATGCTGACTTTTCTACAGGTGCTGAAATAAAACTTAGTGATTGTGGCATTCTAGACAACATTAAAAAAAAAACCTTAGAGGGCTTTCAAATTAATGACTTTAAAAATTACAACAGCTTCGTGGTAACCAACAATCTAAACCTAAGAGCAATCCCTTTTAATGTACATTTAGGTGTGTCTGACTAACAATTGCTTAGGGCAGTGGAGCAGTTAATTGAAGGATTGATAGTCTGTAACTACATAAATGTATATAAAACTTAGACTCTCAGATCAAACAGGTCAAAATCTTGAGCTCAGAGCAATAAAATAAGGTGTCTCTGTCTGGCATAAATATTTCGTTGCCTGACACGCAGGGGCCAAAAAGAAAAAGCCAAAAAAAAAAAACCTTGCTAAAATGCTTCTCCACCCACATTAACTAGTCAAGCAAACAAGAAGAGCAAATGAAAAGAGTGATTTGTTACTAAAAATTCAAGGCCACTTGGAGATCCATTTTTCTCGTACAATTCAGCCAGTTCCAGCTAAAATGCAAACATTGAAAATTTAACCCTAAACTTATTTGAAACTAAAAAAGGGATAAAAAAAATTTTTTTTAATAAATCAAACTACTACAGAAACTGCTTTACCCCAAATTTTGGTCCATAAACTTCATTAGATTACTTATCAGGAGAAATAATAGTTTTAGCTACATAAATGGGTTACCTTTTGTCAGGAATGTAATATAGATCCAATTGTCTTTTATAAACCAGTGACTTTGTATGTTTCACTGTCTTGTGACTAAAATTCTAAAACGAAAGCTATAAGATCTTTGTGTATATATGTGTTTAGGTATGTTTATGCATATGTGTATATATCATGTTATATGTTGTGTCTATATTTTAAAATCTAGTATGGTCAGACAGAAATCCCTTAGGAAATTCTATTCAGATTGGCTTAGATAAATGGAGCACTCATATAAAATATATGGTAATTAACCCAAATGCCTTTTAGTTCATGTGACTTAAGCAAATCTTTAAATAAGCTAGTTTTAAAATCATTGGTAAAATAAAAATAAAAATGTCTTCAAAATTGTCTGTATACATTTTTCCCAGGGTCTACTGGTCAGACAGTTTCATATTTGTCTCTGCTAGATGTTTTAAGGTGTCAAGGTTTGACACAAAGGTTATAAGACTAAACCCAGCCTAAAACAGAATGATCTTTGTTTGTGTAATTGCTTGATAAGACTAATTTAATATTGTTGGCTTAATAAAAACAGCTGTATTTATCAGTAAAATATCCATATATTTAACTTTAAGATTCTTATTTAGGTGAGCACCTGATATTCACAGGCTAAACAATGGTTAACAGGAAAATAACTTGAAATGATGACTAGAGCTTTTCCTAATATCTCAGTTTTCATAAGTAATTTTCATAAAATTGTTAAAAATAAATAAATTAGGTAATTTGAAAGAGATAAATGTTTATAAATAAATTTTCATATAATTTGAGATTTTAAAGTTATTTTATGTGGAATTAATAGACATAAATTACATGTCTGGATGAAAATGTCCAAATAAATTAAACCAATAAAAATCTGCTTTCTCTTTATAGCTGGCAACGTTAGTTATATTACCAAGGCTTTGACTGGAATATCATATTTGAAAATGCACATAGAATGCCTGGCTTCAAGGGTTTTCAGCATTAAAGTGAATAGATTAAAAATTTCACTTCCTGACAAGTCCAGGAAGCTTAAGAGTATAGATAAAATCTAAAGTCTGCTTTGGCTTGGCTTCCTAGCCTCAAGAGGTTTTTAAATCTGAGATTCCTAAGTGACCAATTTAGAAAGAAAAAGTTATGTTTCTAAAGGAGAGTTATAATACACCTGTTATTCGATTGTAGCTCTGTGTATTATTTTAAGTCCTTGTTATCAACCTATAAACTAGAATAGATCATGAATTCTTCCAGATCCCTCCAATTCAACTTTTTTTTCCTTGAAATTATTAAAAACTGAACCTCTGTTCCTGAAGCTTCATAAGCTGAAACTAGATGAATTTTAAGAAACAAGTCTCATGCCTGATGTAAGGGTCCCAGAAAAAGTTCACCAAACTCTCCAATTCCTTAAATGGAGATATTTAAACTGAAAACCAGGACAAGAGGTTGAAGTTTTTACACCATAGAGAGCTTTTCCGAAGATGTCAGAACAAGATTCCATATTATGATGAGACTCTTACCCCTCTTAATGTCTACCTTTTTCTTTTGGCAGGATAATGGTCATTTGATTTATTCGATTGGTTGCCTGTAAGCATAGGTTTCATGACTTTAAACTACATGCAAACTGGGATTGTCATATTACTATTAATCTTACTTTGAATTTCCCTTTCTCGAATTTTGTATCTGTTACTCATTACATTTTTTCAGAAATACAACTTCTAACAGAATAATGCTGTCCCAGCACTTTGAAGTGACAGCCAAAGGCTACAAAACAGACAAAATTGAACTTAATAATGGACTCCTGGTAGACTTAGCCTGACAGCCTCTCCCTTCAAACCTTCTTTGTTGCTCAAATGTGGCTTTAAAAGGGCTTTAACGCTGATTCCCAGCTGCCATTCACACCCTCCTATACGAGACCAGACCAGCAACCTGGGCCAGATCCAGCCAGGCCAGGCACTGAGGGATATCAAAATCTAAATATAGGATAATTGATCAGTGATGTTTTTGGAGAAAGATATTGATCAAAAAGGGGGAAATGTAAAAGTTGTCAGAATAAAAATAGAGTAACTCATGTTAAAAAAACTACCCTGACAAATAGAGCTGGGAAAAAAATAATGAAGAGAAGATTCTCATTCATAAATGCCTAATAACAAAAACTATCATGAAAGACTTTGCAAAAACCAGAACCTTGCACAAAATAATAATTCTTTAAAGACATTTGCCGAATAAGTGCCTACCCAACCTTGGACTAGTGCCACCATTGTTATTAATCCTTGTAGCCAAGGATAATTATCTTAAAACAATTATCTAATCCTCCTCAATTTTCCTTTACAAACCTTTGTCTTCCTTTACCTCCCTGAATATGCACATAGTTTACAATGGCACATGTATTTCCATTGCAATGCTCTATTTCTGAATAAATATCATTTTCTTTCAGAGAGCCCTCCTGTTATGTAGGTAAATAATACTATATGGTAAGTATCCACACAATTTATATAATTACTTGTATCCAATAATGTTCAATCCATGTCAAAGCATATTTATTTCAAGACTGTTGCTCCTCTGAAAACTCTTGATTTTATGAAGAATAATATAAATTAAGTTTTTAGTTGTTTACTTCCTTTATTAGTGTGTAAAATTCCTTAGGAAGTGACTTTGGTTTGTTTTCTTTTTGAGACAGAGTCTCACTCTGTTGCCCAGGTTGGAGTGTAGTGGCATGATCTCAGCTCACTGCAAACTCTAATTCCTGGGTTCAAGCAATTCTTGTGCCTCAGCCTTCCAAGTAGCTGAGATTACAGGCTTGCACCACCATGCCTGGCTAATTTTTATATTTTTAGTAGAGACGGGGTTTCACCATGTTGGCCAGGGTGGTCTCAAAATCCCAACCTCAGGTGATCTGCCCGCCTTGGCCTCCCAAAAGTGCTGGGATTACAGATGTGAGCCACTGTGCCTGTTTTGTTTTGCTCACTGCCTTATTGCAAGTGCTTAGAATAGTACCTAGCACATAATAGGTGTTCAATAAATTTTTGATAAATGAATTAGTGAGTGAAGTATAATGAACCTACTAGTCAAGCCACCTTGACCTTCCAACCAGAAAACTCTGGAAATATATGTGAATTTAGACTCATTGAAAGTAGAATTTAACATGTTATTATTATTATTTTTTAGAAACAGGGTCTCACTCTGTTGCCGAGGCTGGAGTGCAGTGGCATGATCATAGCTCACTGACACCTCTAACTCCTGGGCTTAAGCAATCCTCCCACCTCAGCCTCCCAAGTAGCTGGGACTATAGGCATGCACCACCATTCCTGGTTATTATTATGTTTTTAGAGATGAGTCTTGCTATGTTGCCCAGGCTGGTCTGGTCTCAAACTTCTGGGCTCAAGCAATCCTCCTGCCTTGGCCTTCTAAAGTCCTAGGATTACAGGAGTAAGCCACCATGCCCAGCTACTATGGTATTTTTTAATAGTAATTACTTTGTAGCACTTTTTCTTATAGTAACATTTATTTTAGTGCTACAAGTGGGAAATAATCCTTATTCCAATAGCAATACCTATTTAATCTCCATAAACACTTAAGTTAAAAAAATAGCAAAGATAAACCAACAAAAAAGTATTCATTTTCCTCCCAAAACAGAAAAATGATCAGCAACTTTAGGTTGTTTTACTTAGTAATGTATTTAGCAAGGAAGGTACGAATGTATCATAGGCATAAACATGCAACTAGATTTGTAGTTCTGATTTCAGTGATAAATCCGCAAGAACGGTGGTAAATGATAGGTGTTTTAGCATCTTGGGATCACCTCTCTTGAAGAAACATTTCTCTTCAGGGTTAAATTAAGACTGTGTATTTTATTGGATGACCATGAACACATCACAGCAAATCTAACTTGAGGTATTTACTGGTGCTTGTTTAGATGCTGAAGGCAATGCATTAGGAACTGATGGTGACTGATTCTTATCCAATCAGTTCCTGATGCAGTATCTGCGACATCAAAAACTATGTAATAATTATACTAAATATCATTTATTTCCAAATGCAACAACTTTATTCTCTTTTGTTCCTTCATATGAAATTTGCAATTTAAAAAACTCTTTTTAATGTCACTTAATAAAGCAATCCAAAGTCATACTAACAATTTTCCCAATTTACCAAGAGAGATATATTACAATATAACGTGTATGACTAACTTAGCACAGACATTTATTTCATGGCAAACTATTGTGCTAGTGTGAATAAGCATTTATAAAGGGTTTTTTAAAAATAGCTTTTTAAAATTCTCTATCTAACCTACTAGTCAAGCCACCTTAGCTTTTTTTTTTTTGAGATGGAGTCTTGCTGTGTTGCCCAGGCTGGAGTGCAATGGCACGATCTCTGCTCACTGCAACCTCTGCCTCCTGGGTTCAAGTAATTCTCCTGCCTCAGCCTTCCACGTAGCTGGGATTACAGGCGCCTGCCACCATGCCCAGCTAATTTTTGTATTTTTAGTAGAGATGGGGTTTCACCATGTTGGCCAGGCTGGTCTTGAACTCCTGACCTCAAGTGATCCACCTACCTTGGCCTCCCAAAGTGTGGGGATTACAGGAGTGAGCCACTGCGCCGAGCCTAAAAATAGCTTTTCTTAAGCCACTCAGTCCTGTTTTTAAATGATAATTTAAAAAATATTAAAGCCCTCAAGTGGATTTGAATGAGAAAATTCTGATGAATTGTTTAATTTTAGATTCATTGATTAGGATAAACTGTATTTCATTTTCAAGATAAGTTTATTATGTTTTCCTCCCTGCCAGCTTTATTGAGGTATAATTGGTATACAGAATCTTCATGTATATAATCTGGTAAGTTTGGACATATATATACCTATATATATATATACACTGATATTAGCATTATCACAATCAAGGTAATAAACATATGCATCACTTTCAAAAGTTTTCTTGTTTATTATATTACTTTAACCACACTAGAATTCTAGCTCACTGAAATGATAAAGTTAGATTTAGAATTAGTACATATGGGAGGCACGTAACAACTTGAAGAATGTGGTGGCCAAACCTATAATTCTGAGAGAGTTACTGGTTTTCTACCTTATTAATAATTTTGCTGGTCATCTTTTGGAGAACCTCTCATTAGAAAATTCTAGTTGATCCTCTAGAATGCCTCCAAATATAGAATGAATGAAGGACTCTAATATTACTTAGCAAATTCATCATTCTGTCCAGTGGGACTTCCAGTTTACATGGGCTATTTTGGACATAAGGGGTAGGAAATAATTGGGTAGGGGATTCAGAAGTAGAATAGAGGTGGAGCTGAGAGATGAAGATCATAGAAATGGAGACTGAAGAATCCACTTTTGGCTTTCTGTCTCATTTATCTGGATTCCAAATAGGCTTGAGAGTTAAGGTTAATCACATTTTCATTTTACAGATAGTGAAAATTTGGAGTACATTAAAGTATCTTAGGGACATAATTTCTAGCTTATTGTTTCTCTCTCTAGAGGTTTTATATGTGATCAAATACAGTATCTCAATTGTTTACCAGACATTTCCCTAAAATCTGTATATCTTTTCTAAAGGGTATTCAAATGAAGCCAAAGACTTGTAAGCAGAGTGGTCTTAGAAAACCTAAAGACTCCTTACTGGAGAAGGAACCCCAGGAGGAGCACCTGAGAAGCCAGTTCATCATGATGTTCCCCTCTAGTTAGTATTGTCTCTCTGTAGTTATAGTTTCTGAGTTTTGCAGCAAGATTTGACAGATTAGGGACTTGGGTTAACAACTCTTGTGGTGGTTGGGAAACCAGTTTGTATTGTGTCATTTGTGTGCTGGGATGAATTGTGATAAGAAAGTGAAAGTAGGTGAAGAATAGGCTTTCTTAAGATTTGATTGTTGCAAATATGCTCTATGTGATCTTCCTCAGGTAGTGTCATTAATTAAAAATAACAGGGCAGGAGCCTTGTCATAATTTTAGGCTTCTTTTGGCTATTATCTGGAGTGTCCAGCATAAGACTGCAAGTTTTAAAAGTCCCAAGGACTGGGATACAGTTGGCTGGGATGACTGGATATTAAAATGTCATCTTTCATTACAAACTACCGCACGGAATCAGATGGGGAAGGAGAGATTCATCACGGTGGGTGAAAAGGTCCTCTAGGCCAGTGGTTCTCAAAGTTGAGCAGTAATCCAGAGGCTGGTTAAAATATAGATTGCTGAGACCCACACCTAGAGTCTCTGATTTAGTAAATCTGGGATGGGGCCCAAGAATTGGCATTTTTAACAAGTTCTCTAGTGATATGGTCCAGGGGCCGTAATTTTAGAACCAGTGCCCTACACTAGGCAGAGACTATTTGAGTTATTGGAAACAGGTGATCTTAAACAGGACCTTGGTAAGTGAATGTGATGATCTAGAAGGAAAAAGGCCAGAATTGAGCACCTATGGAAGTTTAAGTCCTAGTAATTATTGTAGTTCAAGAATATTGCTTGTTGAATGTCACTATATTATTATAGGTCTTTAAGGAGTACATTTGTAACTTCCTGTTTTCATTTCCTTTCACCGCAGAGAAATCACAGAACAGAAACTCTGCTTTTCTCTGGCCAACTAATCACTACTTGAGTTTGGAAATATAACTAACATGCCTGTAGACAATGCAAAATGATAGTAAGCAACACAACTGAGATTGGCCACTATAAAACAGAATCCTAAAATTCAGGTCACAGTTTTGAGCAATCTTTAGAACATTGTATATGCTGGAGAGTATTTCCCAGTAATTGAGGTGTGTATAATAGAACTAAAAAGCAGAGGATCACCCTTTCCAGGGTATTTCAAGAGTTTTTCCAGAGAGATCCTCCTGGTATGTCCATGCCAGGTGACGAGCCCAAATTGGGTACCTTGTAGGGTTACGGATCCTGAGGGGGCTTATCTGATACAGAATTAAGTCTGTAACCAGAAAAGCTCTTTCTGTCCTGCTCTACCTTAATGATAGACAGCTCTGGCTTGGATAAGACGGTTATAGAGACTCATCTTTAGGAGTTTCATGGTGAATCTTGCAGTGATCATTAAAAACACAAGCCATTTTTGTTTATTTTGTTTTGCTATTGTTTTGGTTGGGCTGAGGGCAGGCTGCCAAAGGAGGGAAAAGTGGGACTTTCTGGGCATTCAATAAGTGTTCATCATTTAGTGGTACAGCATGGGGGAGGGCCACAGAAAACTCTAATCTGGATTTCCACAGAAGAAAAACATTTGGAGCCTGGGGCCATCTTTACCAGGCAGAAATATAATTCAGGTTTTCAACAAAAGCTCAGGATCACAGATTCAGCAGACATCTAAGGTCTAGTCCTGCGGACTGGCAGTAGGTTCTGCTTGTTTGCTCTGATTAAGAGGCCGGCTGCTTGCACCTTGACTTTCATAGTCTTCATGGTACAGGTGGAAAAGGGATAATAAGTGCCACGCTCTAGGTGCTGGTGAATGAGATGATGAGCTAGGAATGCTGAGGACTTAGTTCCCAGGAGCCCTAACAAGGTCTTCGGTCATCAGCAAGACAGAGCCTCTTTACTAAAAGGGTGGGAATCCTGTTGTACTCTATTTTTACTGAAGACTGGCATAAACCCAGTCTAACAAATGATATTTTGAATGTCTCATTGACAGAGATGCCAAATCCTTCACTTATTTTGATGCTAATTACTACCAGGATGTAATTCTAAAATTATTAAGCTTTAAAAGAAAAGTCAGAATCTATGTGTTGAAAGGATAAGTGATTTTCTTTTTTTCTTGAAACAGTGACTCAAGCTGTTGCCTAAAGGAGTTGGGGCTCCTGATTTCTGAGCTAATTTCCTTTTTGTTCTTTCATACTAGCTTTCCTCTTGGTTGGAATCTGCCTATCCTGTGGTCTTACATTCCTAAAGTTAAATGATAAGGAAGTTATTTGCAGTCCACAATAACTATTTTTCTTTAAAGTTTATACATGGTTAGATTCTAAGAAAAGTCTATTAAACTGTGTTACTGGTAAATAAGTCATGCCACTTCTTTAATTAAAACTCTCCAATTGCTTGTGGAGTCCCTCACACTAAAACCCCAAATTCTTACCATAGTCTACCTAGCTATACCCTCTAATCCTCTCCTTCCAGTTTTTCTCACTGCACTCCAACCACAGCTTCCCTGTTGAGCTCAGATACAGTGATTCTCACCTTTGGCTGCACATTACAATCCCCTGGGTGCCTCTTAAACAGTGATGCCCAGATCCCATCCCAGGCACTCTGATTTATCAGTGGCACAGCCCTTGATATTGACATTTTCAAAAGCTCCCTGTGCCTCTATGTGCAGAGAGCGCTGGGAACATCTGGAGACTGCAAGAGTGCACTGAGTGTACACACAAGCAAGGCAACAAGCATGGTTCCTGATGCATCATATGTACTCAGCTCTTCAAAAAATATTTCCTACTCTGTTTAATTACATTTATCTTCTTCCCTTTTTGAAAAATGGTCACCAAAAATTGGAATTGGGAATTTTTTCATGTTTGAAAAAATGATTATTTCAACTAGCAGGAAGATACAGACAACATTTAGAAAGTTTCAGCAGCAGCTTAAAAGAGCCCTTAATGAGTCCTGAAAATTAATATGAAGCCCTCTCCTTACCAGAGGTAAGTTATTTCCTGGCTTATGGTTCAGTATTTGTGCTATTAGTATGTGAATAACTAGTTCTCAAACTTACCTCCTACTGCTCAACATCAATTTCTGGCAAGGAAATCTAATAGGTCATACTAATGTGCCTTGATACAGAAATGTAATTTTTTTTTTTTTTTTTGAGACAGAGTCTCGCTCTGTCGCTCAGGTTGGAGTGCAGTGGCGCAATCTCGGCTCACTGCAACCTCCGCCTCCTGAGTTCACTCCATTCTCCTGCCTCAGCCTCCTGAGTAGCTGGGACTACAGGCGCCTGCCACCATGCCCAGCTAATTTTTTGTATTTTTAGTAGAGACAGGGTTTCACCGTGTTAGCCACGATGGTCTCGATCCCCTGACCTCATGATCCGCCTGCCTCAGCCTCCCAAAGTGCTGGGATTACAGGCGTGAGCCACTGCGCCCGGCCCAGAAATGTAATTTAATCAAACTGAGATATACAGACTTCTCTTTCTGAGGATACCTGAGGGGATATGTGCCAGTCAAGACCTTGGAAATAGCATTTTAGTAATTTTTGTTGTTAAAGTTATCCCACATTTAATTATAAATTTGGTTCATCTGATTTGTTTTGTGTTACTGGGTGAATGAGGAAGATAACTGGCCTTGATTTTTCACCCTGAAGAATTACATTTGTTCTTATTCTTTTTGTGGAAAAGGATTATCTGTTTCCAGGGATCACCGAGAATTAGAGTTGGGTACAGCTCAAAAGTTTCATGGCAACCTCAGCCTAAGCCATAGTTGATTCTAAATTTCAATATTATTTAGGGCAGATGAATGTGAAACACTTACAGAAGGAATGAGGAAGGGCGATTAAATGTGATAATCTGGGGAGTTGAAGTTTGAGGAGGGCCTGGCAGGAGATCGTCCTCTTTTAGACTGTTTGGAATTTGATGGAGTAGCACCCACAAAGAGAGTGGGAGGAGCTTTCAGAGGGAAAACATTTTGGGTTCAGCTTCTAACACCCAAACTCCCTTGGCTGCAATTTTTTAAAAAACCAAGTAGCACTGAAGGAGCGCAGTAAGTAGCAAGCGAATCCAATAAAGGCAAATTAATTCCCAAGGCTGGTTTCCTTTCCAGCACAACAGCACTTTAGAAAAAGACTTTACTAAGATTAAAAGCGGTTGAGCATGAAACAGTAACCATCGAAACTTTCCCCCCCGCCTTGGTCATGAAATAGAAATTTGGTATTTAATTTTGGTTGCCATGCAAGTCTTTTGATTCGTGAGGGCTAGGAAATTGCTCTGTTTAGCATAATCCCAGAGACCACTGTGAGGGATTGTATGAACATCTCACAGTTGCCAGCTGAGATTAAGCCAACTCACAGCCATCCGTGTTAGACCTGCAAGAGAAAGTGTATGAACAGAGGCACGTGGCTGCCTCAGGTGGAAGCACATCTTCATACATCGAGTGCACCAGCAGAAGCCCTGATGTACCCCTCTGCATTTTTCTTGATGAGACATTATCAAGCTACTCCTCTTGCTGAATTCACAGATTTCTGGCATACGCTATATTGCATGTAATGTCATAAAAGTATAATCTTTGCATTTAGAAAGGATTTACTCTAATCCATATATAGTAAGAAACAGCCAAGTAGGAGTACAGGTGAATGTAAAACCAATCACTAAAAACGATTTTTTAAATAAGCTTTATGGAGAAATTGGAAACATCAAAGCCAAACACTCTAAAATTTGTCCTCAGACAAGAAAACCAGCAATTACATTGAAAAAGTAATGACCGTATACTCACCAAATGGGCAGATGTGTCAATAGCGGTGGCTGTTACCTTTCATAGATGGTGGTGTTCATGTCCTCCCCTCTTGCCCACATCACTGTCATGGCTAAGTGAGACTGAGCCATGATCTAAGCCCCTCAGTCCACTGGGTGGGGCTAATCAATGGTAAGAATAATGATTAAGAACGGAAGGAAGAGGAAACACCTTCAGAGTTTCCCCACCATTTGCCGTGGATGGCATCTCAACTTGAGTGAGTGTAAGAAGCACATAGGGAACTTGTTACAAATGTAGATCCCCAGGACCTACCTCTAGATTTTGATTCAGTAGGTCTGGTTTTGGTGGCTGCGATTTGCACTTCGGTGGAGATTTTCCACTGCCTTTCTCCAGCTTCACTTCATACTAGACCATTTCTTCCTCTACATTGTAGACTCCAGCTCTAACAAGTTCTGAGAATCCAATGAGCTGTGTTTGCCCATACTTGGAATTATTTCTTCTTTCTCTCTCCCTCCTCTCTCTCTTTTTCACACACACACACACACACACCCTTGTGTGACAGTCACACATTGAAAACTATCACACACTGCCTTCTCTCCCCAGTCTCCCTTTTTTGGCACCTGTAATACACAATGGTGTTTTCTCACTCACATGCTTTCTCCTTCATTGACTGCAGACTTCCAAGTGTTGGCACTGTGCTTATTCATCTTTATATCCTCAACTATACTATTCTCAGTTTAGCATCTGATATTTAATAAGTGCTCAAAAAAATTTTGTCAAACTAAATCAAATGTTTGTTGAAGCAAAGAATTATGGATTTCAGCTCATAACTTGTCCTTTAATAATTGAGACTTGACACAATTAAGAGAGTGGTAATTTACAGAGTTAGAAAAGTGGCTTTTCATTTTGAAAGTCAGGTAAATATAAAGTTACAAAACAATTGAGAAAGAACAATTGAATATAATCTTGTGCCTCATATGGACTCCTAAGTACAAAGCTACTTTTGTAAAATAAGAATGTCTCATCATTAGGATTTAACTTTTTAAATATTGTTCTAAGTTTATTTTCTGGAGTCAAATTGCTCAGGATTAAAAATAAGCAGATTTTATCTTAATCAAAAAGCAAGGGCTTCTCAGAGCAACATGAATGATGTTCAGTTTTTTCTTTTCTCTTAATCTTAGATTTGATTTTCCTTTCTCTCTAGAAAGTTTAATAGTGAAAAGTTACTATAGAGAAGTGACAGGAGTATGTAGTTCTTCTTCCCTCTGCTAGAAAACATTAAGAAAAGATCATAAATGGAAACATCATATGCTGATGTGGAAGATGAGACAGCTTTGTATTAATCTTAAGTTGTCATGTCCACAACTGCACAGGGAGGTAGGCTCTCAATGGAAGCAAAGACATATACATTTCTGCCTTGCCTACCTTACTGGGTTGCTGTGATGGGCATTTAAAAAAGAAAAAGGAAGAAACTGATACAAAGTTGTTTTGGCAACAAAGCTATATTAATGTGGATAGATAGTCCACAGGCCAGATAAACTGAAATAGAGTAGCAAAGTATCAAGGAGTAAGCTGTTTCTAACACTATCTATACATTCTGTTCAAGTATTCTGAGGATATTATCTAAGATGTCTCTATATGCATCTTTTGGGTGCACTGCAATGTATGCATTTGTGATCTTAGTTCTATTAGAGACTCTCTATAGATTTGTATTTGAGAGTAACAAATTTCAGTTTGGTCATTGAGTCTATTCAGATGGTGGCAATTTTCCTATTTCCCTGAAGACTAGTGTTATTTATTCAAAGCTGTAATTATTTGGATATCTTCTGAAAACCTGGAGGACTACCCCTTCCTGCAGCTATCTTGGCTGTGGAATGGTGTGTGGGGTGTCGGGAAGCACATGAGCTTTGGAGTGAGGTGGACCTTGGTGTGACTGCTGGTTCTAATACTTACTACCTGTGGGCTTTAAGGCAAATTGTTTTATTTCTTGGAGCCTCAGTTTCTGTGTTGGTAATACTTGTGCATGAGATTAAGAACTAAATGTGGTGTTTGTGAAAATGTCTAACTAGTACAGAATCTGATACACAGATTCTCCATAAATGCTAATTTTATTTTGTTTTAATTTTACTCCTATGTCCTTTGGTTAACTCAATTACTTTTTCTGTTAGTTTTACAAATCTTCCACCTCTAGAGTTTACAAACATTATCCAAATCCCACTCATTTTTTATGCTTGTGTCTTTTTTGTTATTTTCCTCCTTCCTAGAATTTTTTCATATCCATTTCTGTATCTTGCTTGAATTACTGATTTATTATCAATGTACTAGGGTAGTTAGTATATAGGTCAAGAGATGTCTCAATCTCTAAGTCGAAGGGCTTCTGAGTTTACATGATGTTATTGATTCCTCTGAACCTTATGGTATCTAGAGTTGATACAAGCTGTATTTGCAATTCAGTTTTCTCTTCTTTCTCTCCATCATCTGAGACATGTCCTCCCTCAAACTTCAGCCTTGAATTCTGAAACATCTCAGGTCTTTGGATACTCAAACTCAAGCTAGTGCTGAAGTAGTATTAATTTTGTTATATTTGAGTATCTTTTGCATCCTACTTTTTGGAAATTAACTCAAAACAAAGGTAGAAAATCTATATAAATCAACTGAAAAAGTGCTGGTAGATGACAGGACCCATGAGAATCCACTCAATGTTACTCTCTTCTGTATCCTAATTTCCTAGCAGTTATGATAACTACCTGAAGTTTCCCTAAATGAACTTCTGCTCTTTGATTTCTGGTTGAGAGTCACTATCCAAGCAATAACTCTTTTCAAGTCTGCTTCCTTTCACCTTGTCTTTTTGTTATTTCTGGGACTGGGACTCTGTATCCTCCAAGGTTTGAAAAATAGCCAAACATTATTTATTATTTTTGCAGCCTTGTAGGCATTTGGAAAATGTTTGGCTTCAAATTGATTTCAATAAAATAGTTGGCTGGAGTTACAAATGAGCATTTTGGCTGGAATTGTGTTAAATACCAGTTTGAATTTTGGTAAAGCTGCCCTGAATACATCTATCTTTGTCAATGGATTTGTTTGTTTATTAAGTGCATACTTTCTGGATTTTTGTGGGAAAAGAAGGTCAGACAGAGGAACATGAGGATTAGAAGTGATTACGAACAGGGAAAGGGATTCATGGAGAGTGGTGTCTAGAGATAAGGCATTACGAGAAGGGAATTTGAGTCATAGTGTGCATAAGTGGGTGTCGAGTCCAAAGCCAAAGCCGGAACTGCCATTGAGCTGAGCTTCCCACTGGCATGTTTTCCACATTCTGAATGGTGGAGACATTCTTGAATAGGTAGTCACAATTAACAACAGAACATAAGTATTACTGATACAAAGGATGGTTCCCATAAAAAGGCTTTATCCTTCTCTAGTTCAAGCTTCTGCAAAGCCTTAAAAAGAAGCCAGCTCCACTTCAAGAGATATGGTGCATTCTACATCCCTGTGACCCAAGCGGATAAGTAATGTCCTCAGAGAAAGCCATTATTAGTAGGTTGGATAATGATAATAGTATGAGTAATTGGAGAGAAATAAAGTAGTTTCTGTTAGAATAGTCATTGGGGGCTGCCTATATGTAATTGGGTTGCAACCCTTAAGACTAAACTTATGCCAACTTCTCTTTCATAAAAAAAGAAAATTTTGGAGGTGCTCTTTCTGCAGACCAGAAACATAATAATAATTAACTTCAGTGACATGAGCCACTGATCTGCTCCATGGAATTGAAGTTGTAATGGCTGAATCAGCTTGGACCTACCTTCTCTGGTAGAGTACATCCACAGTAAAAGAAGGAGAAAAGTTTTTCCTGGAAATATTTAGGAGACAGTGTTTAGAATCCAGATCTCTGAAGATTCTTGCAACAGAGAAGAAATGTCAGTCTAAGTTTGTCAGAGTTTTCTTTTTTCTTTTTTTCTGGAGATGGAGTCTCGCTCTGTCACCCAGTCTGGAGTGCAGTGGCATGATCTCGGCTCACTGCAACCTCCGCCTCCCGGGTTCAAGCAATTCTCCTGCCTCAGCCTCCTGAGTAGCTGGGACTACAGGCACCCGCCACCATGCCTGGCTTATTTTTTTGTATTTTTAGTAGAGACAGGGTTTCACCGTGTTGCCCAGACTGGTTTCGAACTCCTGAGCTCAGGCAATCCACCTGCCTCAGCCTCCCAAAGTGCTAGGATTACAGGCGTGAGCCACCACGCCTGGCTGTTTGTCAGAGTTTTCTAAGAGGATACTTGGTTTGGGAAGATGGAAGTGATGCTAAAGGCAACAAACATGAAAGCATGGAAGATGATTAGATACTTGCAGCCTGTAAGCCTGTAAGTCTCCACGACAGAATGTTGGGCAAGAGTGCAAAAGGGTAGACTTACCCATTGTCAGCTTCTTGGAGGCAGGGGCCAAGTTTGAGATTTCTTCTGCAATTCTCGCAGTGCTTGACTGGAACTCAATGGCTTCTTTGAGGAGTTGAGTGCCATGCCACAATCTGGCAGGATTCACATCCTATAAGAAGGTGTTTATGCTAGAAGCAAATGCATCCCCATTGTCAATTTAACTGGCTAGTGACCCAGGAAAAAGGCATAACCCCTACAAAATCTCAGTTTTCTCACTAAAAAATAGGATCCCAGTATCTATCTCACAGGCTTGCTGGGAGTTTAAATAAAAATATTTACATAAAATGCCTAACAATGCCTGACATGGAACCATACAGTACTAATAACAGTGTCAAAAGCTGCTATTTAATTAGGGATGACCATGTTCTTAGCCTTCTACTAAGCATTTTATGTAGATTATCTCATTTAATCTTGACAATAACCCTATCAGGAAGGCTGTTACAGAAATCAAACTGAAAATGGGAGAATAACCAATAGCAATACCTTTCCATGGAGTTACAAAGCAACATGGAACTCATTTTTCAGAAACATGAGTTCCAGCAATATAGTGAGAAAAGGAGACTGAAAGAGACAGATACCAGGAGGCAGCGTCATTCTGTAATTTTAAGAGCTCCTTTTGAAGAGGACCCTAAGAAAGCCACCTAGGAAGCACCTGTAAAAGGACACCTGGATCTTTATAGGGCAACAGCAAGGGTGGCTAGACATAGTACTGTGAGGAAAAAGATGAATGAAACATTTTCTCAACTGCTTTGGAGATAGTAAGGGAAATTCAGGACCAATTAGAGAAGACAGGGGCTCAGTTTAGGGAAGAAAGCCCATAGGGGAAAAAGGCCAAGGGGATAATACCTGATGCCTAAGGCCTGAGGTCCTAAAAACAATCTTTTAGGATGGAGATTGAAGAATGCACGTCCCTCAGGCAGGGACAATACATACTCAACTATTCTGATTGGCTTGCATATGTTTGGGGAGCGAATGCCAGGAGTCTTCATAAATACTTACTTTTAAGTTACTATATTGAGGTAAATACACTTAGAGAAAAATGCTCAAATCATAAGTGTGCAATGTGATGAATTATCACAAGGTAAACACACCCACGTAACTACCACCCAGGTCAAGAAAGGGAACATTACCATCTTTATAAATATTTACTACTCAGAGTTTTCACATGCTTAGTTTCTTACATAAATTTGTGTCTTTCTAACATAGACATTTAAAGTAAAATGTGGCCAGTTAGGATGTTTTATGCATAAAGTGAGAAAAGTGGCTTGTTTGAAAAATGAGTTGGAGAAAACACTTGAAATCCATCCAATTCTATAAAAGCAATCTATTGAAATCTGCATAAATTATAACTAAAACCTGAAATAAGGGACAATTTAACACACCTTCCAAATCCAACAGGGTACTGAAAAATTGAGGTTCAAGGAGGAATCCCTGTTTTATCATTTTTTGTTTTAAAAGCACTATGCTGCTTAAAGCCTTCAAGAAATTACAGCTTTTGGCACTGTCCCAAGCACATTGTGTGCTTAGCAAATATTTCTTTATAATGACAATGGTGATGGTACCTTTTTTATATAGTACGTGGTGATCTTTGGCCCCCTAAAGCAAAAATCTGTGCAAAGATATATGACTTTTAGTTCTCTGCAGTTGTTGCTTGGAGCCTCAGGAGAGACAATATTCTTTGTGTATTAGTGGTGTGTTTTATACACGGATTGAAATTATTTGCCCTTTACCTCTATCCTTCTCCACAACCAAACACAGGCTCTGGGTTTTGCAGATATCAATAAGGAAAGAAAATAAGCAGCAAAGCTGGGTGTAAGTCGCTCACATCTGTAATCCTAGCACTTTGGGAGGCCAAGATGGGAGGATAACTTGAGGCCTGGAGTTGTAGACAAGCTTGGGCAACATAGCAAGACCTCATCTCTACAAAAAATTTAACAAGTTAGCTGGGTGTGGTGGCACACGCTTGTAGTCCCAGCTACTTAGGAGGCAGGAGGATTGCTTGAGCTCAGGATTTTGAGGCTGTAGTGAGCTATGATCAATCACTGCACTCCAGCTTGGTCAACAGCAAGACCCTGTCTCAAAAGAGGAAAGAAGATGAACAGAAGTATCACAGAGGAAAACAAATTGTGAGTTAAAACCACGCCCTTTGCTTCAAGGAGTCAATATTACAACTTAGTATAGCAATTAACCACACCTTATATTAGATCAGATTCCATTATGTGCATACTTGTACTTTAGTGGATAGTCATTTGTGAACTGAAGAAGGTTCTCCATGGCAGCCACCATGGTGGGTGATGATAAGAAGAAAATAAAAAGACATTTGCTAAATAGGACAGTTATCTGACTTTTATAGACTATAATATCCTTAATGGATTCTTTAGTTGAAACTTTACAGGATACAGAGTTGACATGATATGTACATTTGATGATGAATAATGAATATGGTAACATTTACCTGTTTGTGAATGCAAACTCAAGCTCGGTCTTAGGAACTCCCCAAAATGATCCCTGTTATGCTAATAATATATTAATTACTTGTTCTGCCTTGATTTTTAGGTTGGCAGTAACAATTAGGAATAGATGAAGCATCTATTTCATAGGACTATGTGCATTTTATGTTGTTTTTGTGTTCTCAGCAACAGCATTTAGCATTTACCCATTGAGGTTAAAGTATAAATAGATGTCAAATTTATATAAATCTTTCTTCCTTGGCGTCTACTTTAGCCAATGGGTTATAATTTAGTAGCTTTGATTTTGAGTCAACCATTTGGCTTACATGAAAAATTGAGTAACTCTTTCAGGAACTTTTATTAGAATGTAGACTGTTCAAGTTAATTATTTAGGGATAAGTGTCATGTGGTAGAAAGTAAACTGGACTGTAGTTTCAGGTTTACCACTAACCAGCTATATGTCCTGGAGCCACTTAATTTTTGGGCCTCAAAATCAGCTAGTGGTTAAAATTGTGGGCTTTGGAGTCAAGCAGACCTGGTTCAAGGCCCTTATTAAGCCTCTAGGAGTTTCAGCTTTTTTTCATCTGCAAATTGAGACCAGTAATAGTCTGACTTCATATAACATTGTTATGGGGACTAAATGGGACTGTGTATGTCAAATGCCCAGTATACAGTCAGTGCTCAATATATAAGAGTGCTGGAATATGTGGCCACTATTTTCCTTTCCAAATCCAAAGATTTGATTTCTGTGAATGGTGGAGCTTCTGAAATGTCTGTCAAGATTGTATCCAGAAAGGAATTTCAGGTCCTTGAGAGATGGCACATTGTAGCCAAGCTTTACTTCTGCATAGGCCATTGGGCATTGGTGTATTTTTGTTACACATTTATTGAAAACCCTGACATCCTTTGAAAGAAAAGAGAGGGAACCCTGTTACCCCATCAGAGGAAGAAAGACCATGTGGAGTCATCTAGCACAGTCCTTCAAGAGAAGATGTTTGCTTGCCTTAATTAAGGGTTGTGTCTTTAGTATCACTAAGGCTAGGGCAAAGAGGCATGGCTGCGCCTAGAAAGGAAAATGATCAAAGATACATGGCCAGTGTCCTTAGGAGGGGCCGATTAGGAGGCAAAATAGTCCTCCCACCAGCATCCTCTCTCTTGCAGTTTCCACAGCAATGGGAGAAGACTGTGGTGGTGAGAAACAGCAGCAGGAGTCTAGGCTATCCTCAAAGCTTGCCCATTCACTCTAAGCATAATGACTACGTCCTACATCTTTCCAGTTCTTTATTATTAACAAATATTTTACCAGCCATGAGAAGTAAGCAGGAAAGTGAATAATTTGCCTGTTGTAAAGATCAGGAAAATCAGAGAGGCTTAATTTAAGTAGGGGAATCAGATACTGAAAACCTACATTTCCTCAGTAGACACTGGGGACCCCAAAAGGAGTGGGGAGGCAAGAGTTGAAAAACTACCTATTGGGTACTATGTTCACTATTTGGGTGATAGGGTCAACAGAAGCCCCAAACCTCAGCATTACACAATATATCCATGTAACAAACCTGGACATGTACTGCTGAATCTAAAATAATTTTTTTAAAAAGTAATAACAATCAAAAAGTAAACATGCATTTATCATATGACCCAACAATCACATCTCTTGACATTTATCCCAGAAAAATGAAAATTTATGCTCACACAATAATCTTAGACTATATTGTTTGTAGTAGTTTTGTTTGTAATACCAAGGCACAGACACAAACTAAGTGTCCTTCAATGGGTGAATCATTAAACAAACTATGCTGCATCCATATCATGAAATACTACTCAGCAATAAAAAGGAACAAACTATTGATACATGCAACAGCTTGGATGGATGTCAAAAGAATTAAGCTGAGTAAAAAAATTCAATCTCAAAAGGTTACCTACTATATGATTAAATTTATAAACATTCTAAAAATGACAAAATTATAGAGATAGTAAACAGATTAGTGGTTGCCAGGAGTTAGGGATGGGGCATCAAGAGGGTAAAGAGATAGGTGTAACTAGAGAGGGGTAACACCGGGATATTTGTGGTGATGAAATAATTGTGTATCTTGACTATGGCAGTTGTTACACAAATCTACATGTGGCAAGTTGCATAGAACTATACACATGTACACACATGAGTGCTTGTACACTGGTGAAATCTGAATAAGATCTATGGGTTGTATAAATGTCAATTTCCTGGTTTAGATATTTTACTATAGTTATGTAAGATGTTCCATTGGGGGAAATTGAGTGAAGGTACATAGAACCCCTGTATTACTATTTTTTAACTGCTTGTAAGTCTATAGTTTTTTCAAAATAAAAATTTGAAAAAACAAAAACAAACAACATAAAACCTAAGTTTCCTGACTTGTAGTTCCGTGCTTGTTCCTCTGTGCTATTTTGTCTGAGATGTAGAATTATGCACATTTAGGTAATTTATTTCCTTCCAATTTATGTCTTTTTGAACTTCAATGTCTTTGTTAGAAGAAAAAAAGGACTATAAAATAGGAGTGCCAATAATACCTTCTTCACTGGGTTTGTGAGAAAACTAAGTTAAATAATATGTATAGAATGCTTCATGCAATAGTGACTATTGGTCGTTGTTATCAAATACTTAAAACACTCCTACTGCCTGGGAGGATGCTAAATTCCTAGCAATGTTTTTATTGTTTCCTTTAATGAAACCTCATGTTTTGAAATATTTTGTGTAACAAATTGCATATATGGTTAATAATTTTTTTCTTTTGTTACTATCAAAGGCATTTTAGACTGTTAGTTGGAGCTTCTGATTAGCAATTGCATCAATATTGAGTTGAATTAAATCCAATGAAAGCAAAGAAACCTGATATTTGGAGAGCCTTCTTATCCTCATCTAAGGAAATGTATTTCTTTCAGGTCACCTGAAGTGGTGAAGTGTCTAAAACATCTTGTTGATCTCCAGCGCTGAGTTTACAGACTCTAGACATAGTTGGGCTCCACTTTTCAATGAACAAGCCAAACCTTATTATTATAATCTGAGTGAGTTGACATTTTGTGTGTGATCTAATTCAATTTTTGAATGTTACAATTTTTTCCATCACATCATGGGAAATTGGTGTGGTCCAGAAATAATCCAAATGAATTCACTAAGAATGAAACTGAAGATGAATTTTTAACATGCTACCAGAAGTTATTGATTAACAGGCATACCAATGTTTCAGATACTAACAGATACATAACATTATTATGAATATATAAAAATCAAATTATGGCTTTTATTCATTGTCATTGAAGACCAATTTCAATAATAATTTTTAATACTTTTTATTTTTTGTTTTACCTTTTAGTCATGACATTTTTATTATATTAGAGGAGAAGGGAAAATAATTTTTTTAGTATATAGAAATTGGATTGCTTACAGACAAATTAAACTGTTAAGAGGGAAAATTATAAAGGATGTTGAAAAATATAAATTTAAACAAACATCTCTTATTTTGACAGGATATGTTTCAGAGAGAACAAGTCTTGAGTCTTTCAAATATTACTGGGCCAGGCTAAAATAATTTCATTGTGAGAGCATTTTCCTTCTCTGTGTGCAGTCTAAGTGCATATTTTGTGCTCTTAGGAATAACTTTCCAAAGCTGTGCGAAGAATGTAGCAATAAAATCTAATAAGAATTATGGCTCATGACTTGAATGATGTCAGTACTCTTTTAATCCTCCCAAACATGAAAACGTTTTCTCCTCTTAAATAAGATTTCTTAACTCCTTATTTCTAAGGAAATAAGTACATCTGAGCAATTCTACTGGCAAAGTAAGAGTTAAATGAAAATGTTTCTTTCCATTATTATTAATGCTTATACTTATTAAGACCACTACTTTAGAAATGTATTCTAGACAATATTTTTATGAATACATATTATTTTGTCTGATTATTTTAGTGTTCCAGTTATAATCTTTTGCTTTCTCTAAGCCAGTGGTTCTCAAACTTGAGCATGAATCGGAATTACCTGGAAAGCTTGTTGAAACACAGATTGCAGGGCCCATTCTGAGTTTCTGATTCAGGAGGCCTCTAGTAGGGTGCAAGAATTTGCATTTCTAACAGGTTCCTAGGTGACGCTGCTGATGCTAGTCTGGGAATCAAACTTTGACAACAACTGCTTTAAGCCATGTTACAAACAACCTTCTTATTTTAAAATTTAATTTAATGGGATTCAACCATCACGAGGCATGTAGTCACCTTGGTTTAGAAGAAGTTAAAGTTCAGTAAGTGGGCTATAGCTTGGCTTTTTGGCCATGCTAGATTTATTCCAGGCCAAAGAACTGCTTATAACAAAAGCGTAGTTGATGAAATGGTTCGATGCTTGAAGATGTCAGACTGTAGAATCTCTACGGGTAAGTGTGTGATTTCCTCAGTGACATCACATTTGCCTGCAGAGATTTTCCAGTCTGCCACTTTGAAGTTGTACTTAAGATAGAAAAAAGTTGTCGTCATTCTACAGTGATCTTTCTGGTCTTGCTAAATTTTAAAACTATATTTATTCAAGATTAAAATTGGATAGGAAGTAGGAGTTATAGCTGGGATTCAGATAGGTGCATAAATGAGAATGGATACTCTCTAATTTTGCCACACATCTCCGTAGAGAATGAAGGAAAAGATGAAAAGTGAAGTTTCCCAAGCCACAGCCAGTGGATGAGACTAGTATACCTTGGTCATGGAAGAAAGACTAGGCTTCTTATGCCATCATTCATTTTTTTTCCTCAAATTATGCTGTTTGTTTCATATGTGCTTATTTTACCAGTGTGTTAGTCACACCAAAAGCCTTATGGTCAATCCAGGTAAATATCCTTGCGTTTCAAGCAATTTTATCTAATGTTAGACTTTGCAGTTGAGTTTCTTAGTCTTTTGTAATTTAGTTATGCCTAAGTAATAACAAGATTAGATGAGTAGAATGAGGAGATGTGCTTTTTACTTTTATTCTCTCCATCTTTCTTCTGCCTAATAATGGTCTTATGATAATACCATCACCTGCTGCTAATCTTTAAAGTGCTAGAATAATGCATGATATGCAATATTTACTTTAGAGCTCAAAAATCTAACTTGTGAATATTGTGATATTATTAACACTACAATGTCGGGTTTTGGGTCAATGTCAACTATAAATTTATTCCAACATTTTCCTAGAACAGGGACTTAATATATTTTGTTCTCTTCTATATCCCAGCACATGGAATAATTCCTGGCCTATAGTAGGTGCTCAGTAAACATTTATTAATGATTGGCTATTACTTAGGATGTTTTTTGCAAATGCTTGTTTACCATTAGAAAGGAAATATATATATATATTCACATATTTTATTGATATTACAGTGACATTTAATTTCAGACAAGATAAAATGAGAGAATATTTAAATATGTAAATCTTGGTAATAAAGAATCCTCCTACAATAAAATGTATTATAATACAATTTTTTGTAATACTTGGTTTAGGAGTAGATTAATAACTTCCTTAAAGTATAACAATGTTATATTATGTTTTTCAGGCATGTAGTTGAATTTCAGATGATGAGTTTTTTAGTCCTGGGTTATGTCCAAATTTATGTAATAATGAATCACAAAATTAGGGTTGATTATGTTTACACTACACAACACAGTGTCTTGATTATCTGTTTATCTGCTATACACACATCCTTGGACCTCAAGATGACTTTAAAAGCGTCCTCTCAATTGCATTCTGACTTTCCTAAATAAACCATAAATAGAAACTTAACAGTAAATCTCTCGTAAGTGTGCAGAGGATATAACAGGTGGCTCTGATCTGATGTAAGTGTAGCTAAAATAATGTGTTGAAATAATTGCAGCTTAGAAAGATAGAAAACATCTGGGCTTCAAGGGAGAACACTTCCATCCTTTTTGCTGCTTTTAAAAATAGAGAACTACATCATTCTGGGTTGCATAGAAAGAAGGGGCTTGTGTTAGAAACTCTATGATCCTCAGTCTGTTCATCTAAAGCTCCAAAGGATAAGACTACTATACCTTGGTTATGGAAGAAACAGTAGTCTTCTTAGGCCATCATTCATTTTCTTTTCTCAAATTATTATTTTTGTTTATTTGTGCTTGCAGGGCCTGATTAACAGTGTCACTTGTTCTCTTGAAGGAAAACTGAAGTTGTGAATGATGGAATTATAGTTGCCATTTCTCCAACTGTTGATATCTTGTTTGTTCCTTTCCTCCATGGGAAGGCATGGATGGAACAGAGCTTTGAGACAGAATCCTCATTTTAGTTGCCTCTATGAGTAGGCTGTTTAGAGGCTGCCAGCCTATAATATAGGGCTCTTGTTAGTTTAAGTACTTAGGTAGAAAAAGACCCCTCTATAAATGCAAATTTTTAATATCTAAGCATTATCTGCCATCAACATTAGTACAGATGAATTTACTAGCAGACAGTAAAGACCTGAAAAAAAAATTGAACAGTACAGTTACATCTTAAAAGATCAGAGGCCAAGATCTACCCAGTGATTCTCAACCCTGGCTGTACATCAGAAACATTTTGGATTTATGGAGAAGACAGATTTCCAAGCCCCAACCAAGACCTACCTCCTGAACCTGAACTTACAAGATGTGGACTGGAGAAGTCTCTTTTTTAAGAAAAAAATTAGTAAACTTTATTTTTTAGGGCAGTTTTAGATTCACGCAAAATTGAGTGGAAAGTATAGAGAGTTCCCATATACCCTACCCCCATCCATGTACAATCTCCCCTGCTAACGACATCCCCCACCATAGTGATAACGTTTGTTATGATAGATGAACCTACATTGACACATCATTACCACCCTTAAATCCAGTTTACATTAGAGTTCATTCCTGGTGTTCTCTGTGTTTTGACAAATGTATAATGATATGTATCTACCACTGTAGTATCATGCAGAATAGCTTCAGTGCCCTAAAAATCCTCTGCCTATTCATCTCTTCCTCCCCTCTAACTCATGCCACCCACTGAGGTTTTTACTGTTTCCATAGTTTTTGCCTTCTCCTGAATATCATATTGTTGGAATCATACAGCATTTAGCCTTTCCAGATTGACTTCTTAACTTGGTAATATATATTTACATTTCCTCCATGTCTTTTCATGGCTTGCTGGCTCATTTCTTTTTAGTGCTGAATAATATTCCTTTGTCTGGATGTATCACAGTTTATTTATCCATTCACCTACTGAAAGACATTTTGGTTTCTTCCAAGTGTTGGCAATTATGAATTAAGCTGCTGTAAACATCCATGTGCAGGTTTTTGTGAGGACATAAGTTTTCAGCTCCTTTGGGTAAATACCTAGGAGCGTGATTGCTGGATTGTAAGGTAAAAGTATGTTTAGTTTTTAAAGAAACTGATGAACCGTCTTCCAAAGTGGCTGTACCATTTTACATTCCCTTCAGCAATGACTGAGAGTTCCTGTTGTTCCACATCCTCATCAGCATTTGGTGTTGTCAGTGTTCTGGATTTTAGCCACTCTCTTAGATGTTTAGTGGTACCTCATTTTAATTTTCAGTTCCCTAATGACATAAAATATCAAAAATCTTTCATATGCTACTTATTATATCTTCTTTGGTGATACGTCTATTCAGGTATATTGCCCATTTTTAAATTGGGTTCATTTTATTATTGTTGAGTTTTAAGTGTTCTTTGTGTATTTTAGATAACAATTCTTTATCGGATGTGTTTTTTTGCAAATATTTTCTCCCAGTCTGTGGCTTATCTACTCACTATCTCTTAACATAATCTTTTGCGGAGCAGAAGTTTTAAATTTTAATGAAGCCCACCTTATCAATTATTTCTTTCATAGGCCGTGCCTTTGGGGTTATATCTAAAAAGTCAATGTCATGCCGAAGGTCATCTAAGTTTTCTCTTGTGTTATCTTCTAGGAGTTTTATAGTTTTGCATTTTGTATTTAGGCCTATGAACCACTATGAGTAATTTTTGTGAAGGATATAAGATTTGTGTCTAGATTATTATTATTATTTTTTGCATGTGGATGTCCAGTTGCTCCAGCACTATTTCTTGAAAAGACTCTTTGCTCCATTGTATTGCCTTTGCTCCTTTGTCAAAGATCAGCTAACCATGCTTGTGTGGGTCTATATCTAGGCCCTCTATTACGTTCCATTAATCTATTCACCTATTCTTTCATCAATACTACACTGGCTTGACTGCCGTAGTGATACAGTAAGTCTTGAAGTCAGGTTGTGTCAGTCCTCCAATTTTATTCTCCTTGAATAATGAGTTGGTATTCTGGATCTTTTGCCTCTACACATAAACATTAGAATTGTTTTGTCAATATACACAAAATCACTTTCTGGGATTTTGATTGGGACTTCTTTGAATCTATAGTTCAAATTAAGAAGAACTGACATCTTGACAATATAGTTTTCTTACTCAGGAACATGGGCTATCTCTCTATTTATTTAGTTCTTCCTCGATATCTTTCATCAGGGTTTTGTAGTTTTTCATATACATCTTGTACATCTTTTGTTAGATTTATAGTTAAGTATTTCATTTTTGGGGTGTTAATATAAATGGCAATGTGTTGTTAATTTCAAATTTCATTGTTCATTGCTGGTATATAGGAAAGTGATTGACTTTTATATATTAACCTTATGTCTTGCGACCGTGCTATAATTGCTTATTTCCAGGAGTTTTTTTGTTGATTATTTTGGGCTTTCTATATATATGGTCATGTCATTTGTGAACAAAGACAGTTTTATTTCTTCTTTCCCAAACTGTATATTTTCTATTTTCTTTTCTTGTTCTATTGCATTAGCTGTAACTGCCAGTATGGTGTTAAAAATCAGTGGAGAGAAGAGACATTCTTGTCTTATTCTTGATCTTAGTGGGAAAGCTTTGAGTTTCTCACCATTAAGTGTGATGTTTGCTGTAGTTTTTTTGGTAGATATTCTTTATAAGTTGAGGAAGTTCCTTTCTATTCCTAGTTTGCTGAGATTTTTTTTTTTTTTTACCATAAATAGGCATTGCATTTGTCAAATACTTTTTCTGCGTCCATTGATATGGTAATGTGATTTTTCTTCTTTAGTTTTCTGATACGCTAGATTACATTAATTAATTTTCAAATGTTGAACCATCCTCGCTTACCTGGGATAAATCACATTTAGTCATGGTGTATAATTCTTTTTATACATTGTTGAATTTGACTTGCTCATATTTTGTAGAGGATTTCTGCATCTCTGTTCATGAGAGGCATTGGTCTGAAGTCTTTTTTTGTAAAGCCTTTGTCTGACTTTGGTATTAGGGTAATGCTGGCCTCATGGAATGAGTGAGGAAGTATTCCCTCTGTTTTTATTTTCTAAAAGAGATTGTAGAAAACTAATATAATTTGTTCTTTAAATGTTTGGTAGAATTCATGGGCAAGCTTATCTGGGGCTTGTGCTTTCTGTGTTGGAAGGTTATTAATTATTGATCTAATTTAACTAATAGATATAGGCCATTCACATTGTCCATTTCTGTTTGTGTGACTTTTGGCAAGCTGTGTCTAGGAATTGGTCCATTTAATCCAGATTATCAAATCTGTCGGCATAGAGTTGTCCGTAATATTTCTTTATTATCCTTTTAATGCCCGTGGTATATGTATGATGTCCTCTACTTCATTTCTGATATTAGTGCTTATCATTGAGATATTAGTCTTATCTTTTTTTCTTATTTAACCTGGCTAGAGATTTATCACTTTTATTATCTTTTCAGAGAACCAGCATTTGGTTTTGTTGCATGTTTCTATTGATTTCCTGTTTTCAATTTCATTGATTTCTGCTTTAATTTTTATTTTTTTCTGCTTTCCTTGGATTTAATTTTTTTTCCTAGTTCCCTAAAGTGGAAGCTTAGGTTATTTATTTCAGATCTTTCTTCTTTCATAATATATGCATTCAATGCTATAAGCTTCCCTCTAAATGTTGCTTTCATTGCATTCCACAAATTTTGATAAACTGTATATTTTTAATTTCTCTTGAGATTTATTCTTTGACCCATATGTTATTTAAAAGTTTGTTAGTCTCTAAGTTTTTTGAGCTTTTCCAGTTGTCATTCTGTTATTGATATTTACTTTAATTCCATTACGTTCTAACAGCATACATTGTATGATTTCTATCCTTTTAAATATTTTAAGATGTATTTTATGGCCCAGAAAGTATTCTATCCTGGCAAATGCTGCATGTGAGGTTGAGATGGATGTGTAATATGTTGTTGGATGAAATAATCTATGGATGTCAATTATATCCCAATGATTGATGGTGTTGTTGAGTTCAACTATGTCTTTACTGATTTTCTGCCTAGTGGATCTGTCCATTTCTGATAGTGGTAAAGTCTCCAATTATAATAGTGGATTTATCTGTTCCTCCTTGCCTTTCTATCAGTTTTTGCTTCACATAGTTTGGTGCTCTGTTGGGTGCATACACGTTAAAAATTGTTATGTTGTTTTAGAGGATTGACCCCTCCATCATTATGGAATAGCTCTCTTTATCCCTCCTAACTTTCCTTGTTCTGAAGTTGGCTTTCTCTGAAATTAATATAGCTACTCCTGCTTTTTTAAAAACAGATTTTCTGCTTTCTTTCGATTAATGTTACATGGTATTTTTTTCTTCATACCCTTACTTTTAAACTTTTTTTTTTGAGATGGAGTTTTGCTCTTGTTGCCCAGCCTGGAGTGCAATGGCGTGATCTCGGCTCACTGCAACCTCCCCCTCCCTCATTCAAGCAATTCTCCTGCCTTAGCCTCCCGAGTAGCTGGGATTACAGGTGCCCAACACCATGCCCAGCTAATTTTTTGTATTTTTAGTAGAGATGGGGTTTCACCACGTTGGCCAGGCTGGTCTCGAACTCCTGACCTCAGGCGATCCACCCACCTCAGCCTCCCAAAGTGCTGGGATTACGGGTGTGAGCCACCGCGCTTGGCTTACTTTTAATCTTTATGTGTCTTTATATTTAAAGTGGGCTTCTTGTATACAACATGTAGTTGGGTCTTGTTTTTTAATCCAGTCTGACAATCTCTGTCAGTTAATAGGCATATATAGACCATTGAAGGTTAAAGTGATTATTATTATAGCTGGATTAATTTGTAACATATTTGTTATTGTTTTCTATTTGTTCTTCTTGCTCTTCATTCCTATTTTGTCTTCTACACTTGTTCTGCTTTTGTAGTTTTAATTGAGCATTTTATATGATTTCATTTTCTCTTCTTTCTTAGGACATAAGTCACATTAAAAAAAATTTAGTAGTTTTTCCCCAAAGTTTGCAATAGACATTTATAATGAATTCAAGTCCAATTAACAATATACTGCTTTATGAGCAGTGCAAGTACATTATAATAACAAAATATTCCTAACTCTTCTGTTCTCTCTTTTGTATCATTGCCATTATTCATTCACTTACATATAAGCATACATTAGCATACATATGTATGTTTATGTGTGTGCACATATATATAAAACATAAGTATACATAATTGAATATATCATTGCTGTTATTTTGAACAGTTTTGTGTTAAATCATTTAAGAATAAGAAAAATAAAAGTTTTATTTCACTTTCAGTGATTGATTCTCCATTGCTCCTTTCGTTATGTAGATCTGAGTTTCTAACCTATATAATTTTCTTTTGCTCTGAAGAACTTCTTTGAAGAATTTCTTGCAAGGCAGGACTACTGGCCAACAAATACTTTCAATTTTTGCCTGAGAAAGCCTTTATTTCTTCTTTACTTTTGAAGGATAATTTCATAGCGTATAGAGTTCTCGGCTGGTAGTTTCTATCTCAATAGTTTAAATATTTTACACCACTCTCTTCTTGCTTGCATGTTCTGAGGACCAGTCAGGTGTAATTCTTATTTTTGCTTCTCTATTGGTAACGTGTGTTGGACCCACTATGTCTGGGTCCTCCTGAGTTTTAATTCTTAAACTTGTCCACACTGATCTTCTAGCAATTGCAGTTCTGGTTTTCTAACCCTGGCACTGACTCCTGAGAAAGAGACTACTCATAGACTTCTGCTCTAGTAAGTTGTGATTCTATTTGTCTGTCTGTCTCTCCAATTTGGGGGACAGTGATTTGTCCTGTGGCCTCACTTCTCTGACAGATCTAAGAAGAGTTATTGATTTTTCAGTTTGTTTGGCTTTTTTACTTGTTGTTAGAGTGGTGACTTCTTAAGAGCCTAACATGCTGGACCTGAAACTAAAACTCTTGATGACTTTACTTTTTAAGATGAGTCTGATGATTGGATAGGTTGAGAGCTGGTTTTTAAACTTTAAAAAGTAATGCCATCTTATTTCAAAAAATATATGAATTTATAAATTTATAAAAATAATAAAATTGATAAAGTGGGGCTATTCTGGTTGAATTGTGTGTGTTAGCGAGGGAGGGAACCAGGGTTTTGTCCTCTCAGCCCCTTTCCTCATGACAGCCCAAACAGCCTCTTCAGAACTCTCCGTTTGCAAATCACACTGTCTTTCCAGCATGGGAACTGCCAAATGATCTCTGACAGGTCTTGGAGGGTATGGTGTGAAAGCTCTTGGTGCCTGGAGTGCCAATTAGGTGAAGGAGGAACAGCACTCAAAGGAGCACAGACTTTAGATATCAGTCTTAAAATTGCCACTGGAAAGTGAAGGGGACAGGAGGGTGATGCATTTGGAATCAAAGTTAGAAATCTGTTTGCTAGCAAAAAGACCATTTTGCAACTTGCCTTTTTTAAATGACCTTACCCATGTAGGGTGTTATTTAGTTAACCCAGCCTAAGAGGATGTTTTAAAGGTGGAGAATTGCCCTGGTGATGAACAAATATGAGAAATAAACTTCCAGTGGGGCTGGGTTGCCTGCTGACTGTGATTTCCTGATGATCTATAACAATGGTTATTCACTAACAGCTGGCGCATGTCTCCCCCGGACAAAGCCACTGGGAAGCACAGGCGCTCTGATTGGTGAACCAGAACCGTTTCCCTGGTAACAGTTAACTAGCACGTGTTTTATTGTTTCCAACTGCTTTTCCTGGGGTATTTGCAGGTGGTGGGAGATGCTTTCTTAAAGAGGGGTCATAACCTCGTGAACTTTCAGATGTTGCAACAAATTGGGGAACAAAACATTTTTCCTTTTTCAAATATATTAAGTAAATCTTATTACATAGCATTTTCAAGACAGATGCAGCCCAACAGTTTTTCCTTTTTGCCATTATTTCCAGATGTTATCAATTTTAAAGTCAGCATTCCATTTTAAGAACAGGATCTATAGGAAGGTGATATTAGTAATATGTATAGCAGCAGAGTATTATTTTGCCCTTTTTGGAGGTGTGTTCTGGTTTTACATTTTGCTATAAAATGTGAGATCAAACCATAAAATGTGAGTGTATTTTTAATTGGCCTTTTAATCGTTTGTATATTTTGCCTTTTCATTAATTAACTCAATGTTTTTGCCTTTACTGGTTGTTTTCTTTGTCATTTTTAATGCACCAGAAAAATTATAGTATTTTTATAAAATACAAGACTAAATAAGACTTGATTATATTAGAATTTTCTTCTATATTTATTTGACATGTTTTTGAAAGGATTGGTTAATTTCCAGATGGATAGCTCCCTCTTCTGTCTGGTTTGCAGAATTCACATCTTTTGAAAGCAGTGATGGAAGATGAAGTATGTATCACATAATTCTTTATCTTGGCTGGAGGCTGAATGTAGTTACTATATGAAGAATAACAAATTCATGTATTGGAATATGGAAAGCGCTTCCATTGTAATAATTTGGTTTAAAATAAAATTGTCTATCTTGCCATAAATGCTGGCTAAAAGAAAATGAAAACATTCCCTTAAGTTAATATTGAACTTTATCTGCAGACATCCCTGAAAAAATGCAGACCTGATCAATCACTTGACTGTACTCTACTTGAAACACTTGGACTTTGGTCAAATAAGCATTTGCCACTTGATTTGTACAGCATTACAACAAAAGTGCAACTCAAGTCTTCTCTTGAGCCTGATTTGCAAGGTTCTTTCTGGTAAGTGTTCTTCATGGGTTTGCAAACATGCACCTACTTATAAATTAGATCAGTGGCATTCAAATACTCTTCTCCAGGAACTCAGAATTAAAAAAAAAATTTAAAACATTTATTTAAAAATATTTTTCCTTTGTTTCCTTGGATCCAATTCAATCACTACACCCAGAATTAGGGTTGTGCTCTGAAAGTGAACACAAAAAAATCATAACCTAAACTCATAACCATAGAACCAAAAGAGCTAGTAAAATTATTTATAATAAGGATACTTATGTACAGTCCGTGCTTCTAGAGATACAATGAAGTGATGCATTTTTACTGTGAAGAGGAAAACATTAATTCAGGCTCATCCTTCTTGTTTCTCTCAGTGGCAGGGTGAAAGGGGAGGGGGTCACATAACCCTGATTATTTGAATATATATTAAAGAACACTGTTTGCAACTCTCTACTTCGCTTTTGTTGAGGCAGGCATAGCTCAGGGCCCTCTGAAGGAGAAACATTTTACCTCACACACTCCTGTTGGTACCATGTCATTGTATTCTTTCTTTTTAGATTCATTAGAGGAGTAAAAACGATATTTTTTTATATCAAGGAATAATTTGAATACAATGAAATGAGAATCAGAAAATTAGTCATTATCAAAATTTGTAGACTTAAGCATATATTTGAAAATTTTAAATTATTTTCTTATCTTCAAGTAGGTAAAATAACCAAGTCGTAAAGTATTAGATAACAATTCACGTGGAATGAGGGATGCTGAACATCACAGGCCATAGAACACTCAATTCAGTCTCTCCTTTCACTGACGAAACATTAAGCCAGAAGGGCAGTTGTCTTGTTCAGGGTCCTGCAGCTAGCAGGTGACAGAGCTGTTTTCTCTGGCTCTTATTCAAAAGTGCCCTTTTGCTCAGGTCATGCTCTGTGCAGTGGTCAAGGAGATCTTCCCTAAGGGTACTTGGCTGTGGCTCCATGAATACGGATTCTGTAATTTCTTTCCTCCTCCAAATGAATAAACTCTGGCCCCATTTCCCGGATTTGCATTCCAGTGACTTACTTGGTGAGTGACTTTGGACTAGTTAACCAACGTCTCTGTGCTTGTTTTCACTTCTACAAAATGAGGGTAATAATAGTGCATATCTCAGAAAGTTAAGATCAGTGCTGTGTGTGGCACAGTGCCCGGTACATAGAAAGCTCTCAATAAGTGTTATCTATTATTTTTATTATTGCAATTTTCTGCCTACTTTTCTCAAGTATTTTCTCCGGTATGTCTTAATTTACTCTGCAGCATGTAGTAATCACATTCTGAAACGACTGAAGGTTGTACACCCATGTGCATAGCAGCCTTATTGACAGCAGCCAAAAGGTAGACACAATCCAAGTGTCAAATGACAGATGAATGGATAAGCTGAATGTGGTGCATATACATACAATGGAATATTACTCAGCCTTAAAAAGGAAGGAAATTCTGACACATGCTACATTAATGAACTTTGAAAACATTATGCTAAGTGAAATAAGCCAGCACAAAAAGACAGTTACTGTAATGATTCCATTTATATGTAAGGTACCTAGACTACTCAAATTCATAAAGACAGAAAGTAGAATGGTGTTTCCCAAGGGCCTGGAAGAGAGGGGAATGGGGGAGTGTTGTTTATGAGTACAGAGTTTTCGTTTTGTAAGATCAAAACAGTTCTGGAGATTAGCTGCACAATAATGTGAATGTACTTAACACTACTGAACTGTACATTTAAAAATGATTAAGATGATAAATTTTATGTGTATTTTACTACAGTTAAAAACAACGACAAAATGATTGAAGGGCTTAGTGCACTTAGAACATATTAGTTATATTAGTTAGTAGTGGATATTTTGACTTCTTGGTCCCAGAGCTCTGGGCCAGTGCTGTGGGTTAGAACCAGAAAGGATTTGGTTGGAGACTAAGTATGGTATGTGATCATAGTGCTCAAACATTGTATCTGTTTTAGTTCTGTTTCCTTCCTCCAGGATTGCTGATTTCCTGCCAGAGATGGACTTAATTTCCAGAGCCTTATAGTTTATGAACTTGGATGAAAATACAGAAGCACATTTTCCCCATAGACACATGAAGAAACCCCTCAGAGACTCTTCAAAAAATGCAAACACATAAAAAGCAAATTTGATTCAGCAAGTTTACCATTAACAAAACCTCCTTTGGGGCAGGGATGGTGTAGTGATAGTATAGGCTGTTAGAAAGAAGCCTAGAAACTGCCCTATTGAACAAAGCAAGCTAAAGGCAGAGAGATAAAATGGGAGAAGAAAACTGCTTTTTAGTTTAGAATTTTTTTTGAAATTTCTGTTTAATTATCATTATTATCTACAGAGATGATTAAAAGCATCAAACATTTCCAGGATAAAACCCAAGCACAAATGGAAAAGGATTCATGCTAAATTGGCATTTGATAATTTCTTACAATAATCTGACGTAAAAGTTGTCTCCCTTTTATTTCAATTCAAGAATTCCTTTCATCTTTTACTCAATAGTCATTATCCTTTTTATTTCAATTCAATAACATTTACTGAATACCTAATATGTAGTATAGGCCCTGTGTCTCAGAAAAAACACTGGGTTAGGGTTTTTAAAATAAGTTTTAAAAGAAGGTAAATATTTTAAAGCCTAATTTTTTTTTAAGTTTAATGTTCAAAATACTGAACTGTGCTAAAAATCACAATAAATCGCCATTCTTCCAAATAACATTCCCTTTATGATTATGGGATTTATATAAACTAAATATTTGCGGAAGAAATTTCTTCATCTATATTGTAGGGAGATTGTCATCTTTTCAGATATGCTGGTTGGGAATAATCACTACACTAGTGGAAATGTTTGCTCAAGCCAGCATCGAAAAGAGACGAGATTTCCCTTTATCAGCTTCTCAAAAATGACAGCTAAAATTCTTAGTTTTGGGACAGGACAAAAGTCTAAGTCTGTCATTTTTTAAATGCCACATTTTTGAAATAACAATCAGGTGTTTCACTTTAAGTGTTTTAAATTTAAGTGTATTAATATTTAATATAAATATTGAAGTATAATTAGTTTATTCAGAAGCAAAACCCCAATCCTAATTTCAGCATATCTTAATAGAAAGCCTGGGTTTATGAATCCACAAGCTTTTTATTAAAATCCCAAGAGGTCAATAACAATCTTGTAATCACAAAATATGCATAAAGGAGAACATCAGACTTACCAAGAAATATAGCTGTAACAGTGCATGACAAAAGGCAAATTTTGGAGACATGATTCAATTTCCTGTTTTTCAGCATCAGGTACTTTATCTGACCATCTGAAGGCTTTAGAAATAGGTAAAAAAAATGGGAGAGTTTTTAATATTAAGAGCTATGAAAGGTGAAAAACAGGCCCTGACAAACACATCTAAACAGATCCATGTATTTCATAATAGAAACAGTTCCATTTTCATTCTCAATATTTCTAGTTGAATAATTATCCACTATCCCAAGGATTCTTAATAAAAAAAATTTTACCCTTTTGAGAGGAAGACAGCAATGAGTTCATTTTGAAAGGTTCACATTTAGCTTTTAGCCAAAAGTGAACCTTTGGTGTCTTTTGAATCCTTTTTAAGTCTTGAAGCCTTAGAGAGAAACCAAAGAGAAAGAGATCAGATCGCGGCCTACCTCTTTCAGCCCTTGAGAATTCCCTTTCCAAGTAGTTTCTTAAATAGTGAGGCTGCATCAGAACCCCTAGTTCTTCTCCTTAGAAGTTATTAAATCAGCAGAAAGGCCAACAATAATGGCAAATGAAATCTAAGTTTTGTATAGGAAACAGACAGGCAGTCTACACTTTGTTATTCACTTGATAGACAGAGCCATTTTGACAGCCCTAACCTTGGAAACCACAGGTCCTGCTGAGCTCAGCAGGAGTCAAACGCTGAGTACCATCTGTCAAAGCTTTATTTTCCCCCCTCCTCATCCACGCCTTTACTATAAGATGCTAACAAGAGCCCTGAATGAAAGTAGCTAACTACAGTTAAACTCGTGTGCATTGTAACACTAATGTTGGGGTAAGAATCTCACTCCCAGAATCTACCAAATTTGAGTGAACAGAATTGAGTATTCTATGTCTTTTCTTAATGGTTATCAACGTTGAAAAAGTGTGGGTTGAGAAACTCCGTAACCACACTCCAAACAACTAATCCTCCAAAATAAGGAAATTGCACATCATCTTGTATGTTTTTGCCAATTCTGTAGCTAAAATAAATGGTTTGGAAAGTTCTCAACTCTAAGGCCTTTTTTTTTTCTTAATGTAGTTTAATTAAACATGTGCAAGAACAACAAATTAATTTCTTTCTAAAAAATAGAGATTTTGATGAGTTGAACTTGTGCTTTATAAAATAAATCTCATTCAGAACAAACACTCTTTCCCTTTCTCCCTGGCATAAGCAATTCTAAAACATTAACAGGCCTGATAATAATAAAGTCAATTAAATCAAGTGTGGTATAGCTCATGCGGCACTTGTGTAGAAGACAGTATATCAATTGAAACATAAAGGAGCTCACAAAGGCATTCCTTTCCACTACAAAAATGCTACATATTTTTTAAAGTACAAATTTATTTTGCTTGCATTTAAAAGTTACATATATTTAATGAAAAAATTTAGATACAATTTAAAAATCATTAATTTGGAATACCATTTTTAGCACACAGTTCCTTAAAAAATGTAGAGAACATTTCCATAAACACAAATTTAAAAAAGTAACTTAGAATTAAAATGCTGAAAAAAGCTGAGATCTTTTTAGCAGAATTATTCCTAATTTTAATGTTTAGTTATTCTACTTGAAATAGTAATGTTTCTTTTTCCCAATTCTCCCAAATGCTGAAAATAGTTATAAAATATTGCTTCATGAGAATACTATATATATGTACTAGATATACTATATCATAGCAAATAATTGTTAATGGTTTAGTAGTTAACTACATTGTCAAGAAGACGCTGTGAAGAAGTATTATTAAATTAATTACTGTATTCATACGAGTGTGTACTTTTTTTTACATTTTGCTGAATGTTCCATGTGTGCAGATTTTGCAGGGATTTGAGAGACCTTGTGTATAAACACCTGAAATGCTTTATGTGAAATAGTTTTTATAAATCGCACGTCCAGAAGGTGATTTTGCTATTTAAAGTGACCAGGTGGTGATTTATTTGCAATGTGAAAACTAGCTAACTCGTAAGTAACAGTTTCTAATATCACAAGGTTGAATTTTGTCCATCAGTTTTGCAAGACAACTTCAGCTGTATATATGCATGAATGCATCTGAAAGAGGTCTCAATAGGTACTGTTTGAGTTGGAGCTTTGCTCCTTCTCCTAGTTTTCCTCATCTGCCCTTCAGCCCAGGAGCGGCTGAGGAAGGAAGCTGCCTTTGCTGGCAGACAGGGTCCCTGATTGGTAAACACTTCTTCCACCAGTGTGCTTATGCCTGAAATCCTTTCTTAAGGGGGCAGGACACAACTTTCACTGCATTGAGAGAAGATTCAAAGAAAGGCAAATGCCCCAGGGAGAGGGAACACGTGGATCTAAATTAATCTTGCTGACAGTTATTCTGAAAGCAAAGAGAAGCAAAGGAGAGCAGGAGGGGAGGCACCTCCAGATGGAGAAGGGGCGAAGACAGGGAGGCAAAGTTGGTCTTCCTTAAGGTTTTACCTAAGGAGGGCTGCTTGAAGTGTCCATGCATAGCCTTGCTTTACATAATGCCTGTGTAGACTTTCTTGATTGTCATTGTTATGCTTTTGATTTTCAGAATCTCAGAATCTCAGAGTTGGGGTAATGTTAAGGGTCAGTTAGTCTAACCCTTCCTTACAGAGATGAAGAAACAGACCCAGATAAACCTACTCCGTGGTTTATCTAAATCCTGATTTTTTTTTAAGCCCCGTCTTTTTGTCTGTAAAATACAGGTGATAATATTACAGACAGCAGAGGATTTAATGAGCAATGTTGAAGCCTTTAGTACAAGTCCTGAGCATAGAGCAAGTGGTCAATAATTGTTCATTTTTGTTATCATCATCCATGGAGTTCAGAGCCAGATTTAGTGACAATTTATAGTAACTGTATTAGGTCTCATGGTTACTAATTTGTTTTCATTTCCTGTTCATAAATTTTTTCTTGTAAGGAGCTAATAGAAACAATTAACAACTACTGAAAATTTATAAAACAATTACCTATATTCTACTTATCTTGATAAAATATGATGCATTTTGCAAATATTTTTCTTATTTTCTAGATATGTACCTTTGTTTACATAGTTGGAATCATAATGTACTACAATTTTATACCCTGCTTTTCCTTTTGACATCGTACCAGAATTTTTCATGTGGCTACCAATTCTTGGTAAATATCATTTTAAATGATTAAATGTTCCATAATTTAATTAGCCATATCCTGATGATGGAGTTTGTTGGTTGCTTTCAGTTTTTCTGTTATAAATAATATTCTGGTGGCCATTTTAGTACATATAACATTTTCTTCTTTGGGCGTGTTTTTTTAGGTTACATTTTCAGAAATTAGATTACAAATTAGATTAGAACTTGTATATTTTTGTAGTATTTGCTACTTACTGCTAAATCATGGCCCCACTTTTCTATTTTTGTTTAATTAACCTTATTTTATAAATGTCCTTTAAAAAATTATTATTATTTTATAGTTAAAGGATCTGGCTATATAGACCAGGGTGGTCTCAAACTCTTGGCCGCAGGCAATTCTCCCACCTCAGCCTCCCAAAGTGTTGGGATTATAGGCATGAGTTACAGTGTCTGGCCTAATGTCTTTGGGCTTCTAATCTGTTTTTTTAAAGATGCGATTGTTTTCAAAGTCATAGGGATGAGTAATGGTAGACCCAAGACTTGAAGCCCTCTTTTTACTACACCATAATAATAATGCGAATGGGAAAAACTTCCCAACGTTAAGATGTGGAGGAATCACCCATTCCTCTGCATTCCTTTGCTGAGGGAGCAGAAACTGCAGAAGTCTAGGAGTTGGGAGTTGGGAGTTCTGAGTTCGAGTCCTGCTACCACTAATAATGAACTATAACATAGATTCATTGATTCTTGCCCATATTTCCTGGAGAGTGTGAGGTTTAAAGAATGCACCAAAGTGCTCTTGAAACAGTGTAAATCTGCACTGGAGAAGGGCATTGTCTCACTCTCTGAATCCTGAGCACTGAGTTGCTCTAAGAAGCTGTAGCATAGAGCTTCTTAGACATGATCTTGTTACATTCTGGATCTCTTTAAATTCTGTTTCAATAGGTTTGGGGTGGGCCTGAGATGTTACATTTTTAAAAAGCTCCCAAGTAATCCTGATGATGATGCTGGTCCAGGGACTGTGCTTTTAGAAGCAGCCACCCTGAGTATCAGTGGTTGTTGAGTTGCATGGATGACTGTCCCCATGGTACAGAGCACCCTTAATCACAGAGCAATTTTAATCAGTGGATAAAGGATGGGGATTAATAGTAGTCAGCCAGATGCTCCCAAAGTGGTGTCTATTATGCAGGAGTATACGAATATTGTGACCTGTTTGTGGAGGAAGTATTATGTGATCTGTTTCCTCTTTGATGCTAGAGATCCTCTGAACCTAGGAATGTCCCTTTTCCTGAGATGTGGGAGGAAGTGGAAAGCAGCCACCTGGAATAATAGAGTAATATGGAAAAGTACTGGCCTTTTATTATCATTTCCCTTATCTGAACACAAACCCAAGAGTGACCTTTTCCATTCTTATTTTATATTATCAGAGATTCCAACCAAGGTCCCTTAAAAGCTGACCAAGAAAATTTGGCAGAAGCACCTTAGAAGCCATAATGCTTTGTGGCAAATCTTTCCAAACATCTGCCGCATGAAAAGGAGCAAAAATCCTGCAATGGCGAAGGGCAAGAGGGCAACTTGGAAGTGGGCTATCTTGGCACAGCTCTGTGGAGGCCCTTTCTCTGAGCACAGGCGTATCCAGGAGGCCCCAGCACCTGTTCTTACATATTCCTGCTGGCTTCTGTTGTTTGCAATTGCCGTCAAAAGCGTCCCAGGAGAGGGTCGGGACAAGCCTTGTCAGGGAACAAGAAAAGCTGGGAGTGTGGCGGTTGGTCTCACAAATGTGAGGATGTACACCGTCCCAGTAGGAACTCTCATTTCCCCTTTCACATCACCACACACCTGACGGCAAAAGGAAATCTTTTGAGTTTAGGAACTGTGGCAGAGAACAGTCTTTTGAAACTCAGGTGACATCAATAGCCTAGTTTCATTATTCTAAAACTGAAATGCCACGAGTGGGATTTGGAACACAATCATTAGGTCTTCTGGAGTTATTGTCTAGAGAGGTGGATGGTACATTTTAAGAAAGAAAGAATCCTAGGTTAGTAGTAGAAGAAAAGTAGTTTATGTGTTAGGCCTTAGCTTTGAAAGCCTAGCTTTCAAGGAAATAGTCAAAGAGAGAATGTGATAAATGTCCTTTAATTTTTGCTCTGAAGATATCCTTGATAGAGCTGCTGCATATAGTTACTTCAGCTTGATAGGACAAGTGGTTCTGCCCTTAATTGTCACCATAAGCTTGGATTTTAGGATGCTTGAACAGTTTTTAATATAACAAAGACATGGCTTTTAACATTTTTTTGTATTGTCTTATTATAAGCAGAAGAGAAGTAGGATTCTTTTGTCTCTTGTTTATTGGTCATCAAAGCCTCAGTTTAAAATTTAAAAGTCAGAAAATAGCTTCTGAAATACAGAGAACTACTTTTCAGGGAATGTTTAGCCTGCAGATCTTATGTGACTAAAACTTAATACAATAAAAGGTGCATTTTTAATATGCCAAAAAGATAGCGTTTGCAATTAAAAATCTCTGTCTTTCTTTAGCATGAACACTCCTTCCTAACAGCTTTAGCACAAAATGAAATTACAGTCTGGGTTTCGGAATAAACTTATTTATCAAAGACATAATCACTATTCTGGTCCTGAGTTATCTTCACTCAAAAAATATTAATATTATTGACCAAATTGAGTTTTGATTGTGATAAAAAATGTCTGAGCCACTTTTTGAAGCTCTTAAAAATTTAAATTGCAGAAAAACAATAATCCAAGCTGTCTGTCTTTGAAATGGTCTTCCTCTTTTGACCAAGTATAATAATTAGGTTTTGTCTAAAATGATATTTATTATTTTAGTCCATTTAAGGTTCTATGTATAGTATAACATAGAATAATCTCTTCCATAGACTTTTTTTTTTTTGGAGAATAATAAAATGATGTTTTAAACATTAACTTCAGGTCATTTGGCTACCAAATAAATCATTATTTTCCTTTGTGGTTTTTAATTCTGTTGGATTCCTTATTACAATTATGGTCTTTTAATGTAAATTGCAAGTATATGATTTTACAATGGCTACTAACTGTTAAACTAAAGGAACAAGAGTTTAAAAAGTGTTTTTCAAAACATTATGATTCACAGGGTAAAGAAATCTGATTTTCAAAATGGCTAGTTTTAGGCTGTTGTAGAATGTTGGAAAAGATCTATAATGCAAAATTCAGAAAAAGGATATCTGGTCACCTTCTCTCAACCAAGACAGCTGAAAATGCTTAGGATTAAAGCTGTCAACCTAAGGGCAGATGTAGTTTCATTCACTTACACATAGAGAAATGCCTTCTGCCAGAGGAAATTCTACTAAGCGTTTTGTAAGCCCTCTTAATGAAGGACATTGCCTGCTTTGGCTATTTAGTCGGTGACATCTTTGCAAGCTTGGTTCTTACTCTGATATTCTTACTTAGTAGTGAATGGGGGAACTCTCCAAGCTTAGGATGGTTAGAGGCATTGTCAGAGGAAAGGTAAAATTGCTGTTCTCATAAAGGGGACATAAATTGCAAGCTTTTCTTTCAACCCTTCAGTGTCCTACTCACCCTTTTCAAACTCAGTAGTGGGATACTGACTCCAAAGAGGAACGCTATCACTTCAGGGAAGGAACTGGGGCTGCAGGATTGTGAACTATCCCCTGATATCCAGTTTGTCCATATGTAGGAGCATCAGAGAGACTGCTAGAGAGAAGCCCAACTCTAGGGGAGAGGTGCCTTTGGTGCTGAATGTCAGTAAAGAAACATCTCTACATGGATATCCAGACAACTTTCAAATGAGCTTTTAAATTCTGTTTTGGAGGGGCTCTGAAAAGAAAGAAATCTTTTTCTGGAGAAAAAAATTGCCCAAAGATAAACTCCAATGCAAACTGGACAAACCAAATTTAGTTTTTTTTAGGTAAAAGTAAAAATAACTGACCGGGCATGGTGGCTCACGCCTGTAATCCCAGCACTTTGGGAGGCCAAGGAGGGCAGATCACGAGGTCAGGAGATGGAAACCATCCTGGCTAACACGGTGAACCCCGTGTCTACTAAAAATACAAAAAATTAGCCGGGCGTGGTGGCGGGCGCCTGTAGTCCCAGCTACTCGGGAGGCTGAGGCAGGAGAATGGCGTGAACCCAGGAGGCGGAGCTTGCAGTGAGCAGAGATCGTGCCACTGCACTCCAGCCTGGGTGACAGAGCGAGACTCTGTCTCAAAAAAAAAAAAAAAAAAAAAAAAGTAAAAATAACTGTAACATTGCATTTCATAAATTTGTAGTTTTTAACATTCTGAAAGCATACATATTCATTTGTAAGCTCATGTAGTAATTGACTTTACAGAAATCTTGAAACATGTTCTATCAGAGTAAAATGCTGTTTCATTGTATTTATTTAGCTTATAGAATGGACTTCTCTTACACTATATCCTTTCTGCATATTGTTTATTTGTATATGCTTTATGGGGTTAAGCACTTCTGGTACATTTTTCACGTCAGACAACCTACGGAAGCTAGTAGAAGTATGGCACGATTAAGTTTATAGGTCAAGAGATAAATTTACACGGAGAGGCAAGTTTCCAGCTTCAAGCAAATGACTTATCTGTAATTTGATGCAAGTAAAATGACTGACCTTTCAAATGTTTGTTGGGCTTCAAGTGTCCAGAGCAATCGATATGTACATTATTGTTTATATTTTATGCTCCTGATCCCATTAATGTATGCCTATGGAATGCTGGGACACCATTAGTTTCTGATACTTCTGAAGTATTGGGTGGCATTTATCAAACAGAAAGGCAGCACATATTGACTCGTGACAGTTTTTGCATTTCTTGAGCTCAATGTTTCATGAGCTGCTTATTCAGTTTTGGTGAGCAAGGCTTTTATTGCTCCAAAGCTGCCTCAATTAAATAGTAATGAACCAATTTGTTTAAAATGAATCTTTAACTTGCAGACTGATTAATTTCTCCATTGTGAGCATGAGAAGTTGTGTTCTTAGGCAGGAGAGATCAGAGAAGTGCGGTGGAGTGGAATAATTGCTGGGTGTGTAAATTGTAAGAATGACTGGCGCTGTCTGTAACTGTGTGACTACAGACAGGTCTCTAAGTATTCCTGAACCTCTGGTTCCTGGTTCCCCAGCTGTAAAAGGGGGTCAGGTGGACCAGATAATCACCAAGATCCCTTTCAGCTTGGACAGTCAATGGATAATGGAATATCAATAGACAGACACATGAGCAACATGCAGCCCTACCAATAAGTGCAAGACTGAGAAGTGGGGAAATCCTTTGGCCACTTTACCCCCCACTTCAGAGGAAGATTTAAGGGAAATTTGTGTTCTTTCCTATTTGCCTAGAGTATATTGGACTTATTCTGGGTCTCTGGGAGAAAGATATTTGGGAAGTAGGCATGCGCACGCACGCACACACACACACACACACACACACACACTACACATAGGCCACTCTCTTTCTCTACTTTACTCCTTCCCATTCCACACACCTAATCCTCATCCCACGCAAAGGTGCTTAAATTAAAAAGTGCCACTTGTTATAGGGGTGGAATAGGAACTCAGTTCTTCACTGAAGAGACAGGAAACAGTTACTCACTTCTGTATTAATTAACTCTCCCTTTCTAGGGTTTTATTATTGGAGAGTCTAATGACTTAAAATTAACCATCCATGGTCCAATTAAAAATCATGAATTGATGAATTGCTTTCTAAATTCTCTGTTTTATTGACAAATTGCTGCATCATTGAAGCTATAAGACATGTCATCCATTATTAACTTTGATGGCATTAAAACAGATAAATTAAATCTTTTAAGCAGAAATGAGTTCTCACAAAGACTGCTGTTCCAAAGTGCACACGGTCTCAATTTTCTCTGAATTTCAGCCCACTTATTTGAGTCTATTCTTGTTTCACTTAGATTGTATTGATTGTTTAGTAAACATTAACTGATGATAGAAGCTTCTTAATATGAGCAGATAATAGATAATCAATGTGTAATGCAACTTAAGTGATAAAATACTTTTGCCAGGAATATACAATCTGCCATAAGGGCTGCAAATGCCTGCATTAAAAAAAATTAAAACATACAATGAAAATTTTAGAAAGGAAACCTGTCTCTTCAATGTATGAAAAGTTAAATTTACTCTCAAGACAATGACAATAGATAGCAAATATATAAAAAATGCTATTTCCAAGGCACATGAAAGATATAAACATATATATTTAGAAATAAGTGTTCTTTAAACACTTATGGTTTGCATTAGGATAAGGGTAAAAGGCAATAATAAAAATATTATTAAAATACATTCAAAATTTGAACTCAGTAATTGACTTATTACAGAGGCAAAATATTCTTACCTTGGCTTTTGCAAAATTCCTTATTCTTACTATTATTTACTTCTTCAACTGAAAACAACCTTTTGTTTCATAATCAGAATCTTGTTTTTCTAACATCGTAAGTATGAATTTACTGTTTACAGCTTCAGTATCTGCTGTGTAACACATGGTATGCTGGGGGTAAAAAGGACTTACACAAGTTTTTAATACTTCAAATTAGACCCGCCCTTTATCCCACAATCCCTTTTGTGTGTCTCATTATTGATCAGAGTTATGCTGTTCTTTGAACCCTGGGAATTACGAGGATAGGGTTTTATTTGACTATTTGTGTCTTTAGCAAAATTGTTGCCATCTTTGACCTTTCAAAAATGTTTGTGACAAGGTGTTTGCTGTTAATTGCACACAGGAAGGAGTGAAAAACCTCCCAGTTGAATCTCATATTTACCAGAAGAGGAGATTTCTTTTTTGGTAAAATCTGAGTCTTAAGAGGAGACAGGTTTTGGTTGTTGTTTGTACTTTAACATAGCAATGTAGCTTGAGAAGGTTACTATTTTCTAATTAGCAGACCCATTAACAGGATAAAGAAAGAAAGGATATGGCTTTATATAAAGTATATTGTAGCTCCACTGGCCTAGATCCATTTTTCACCTCTAGTGGAAATTCAGTTCAACAGAGATACAAAATTGCAGGACTGGAAAGGGCCTTAAAGATCATATAATCATATCAACAGATGCAGAAGAAGCTCTTAATTTATGCCAGACTCTGTTCTATACACGTATAGAAAGCACTTATTAATTCATTTAACCCTTAGAGCAACCTTATGAGGCATGTACATTTTATTATTATTTCAATTTCCCTTTCTTTCACAGACAAGGGAATTGAGGCACAAGGAGGTGATGCAATCACCTACAGCTAATTAGTGTCAGAGTAAGGAAATGAACCCAGATGGTCTGTCCCCAGTAGACAGTCTCCTTTTTCCTTCATAGTCTGCTTCTTGGTTACTGTGCCTATTTGATTTTCTTTGTAGCATTTTTTTTGCTAGTTGAAATGATCCAACTCATTTTCTTCCCCTCACTTATTATCTGCCTATCCCCTCTGCCACATTAGACTCTAAGGTCCAGGAGAGCAGGGACTTTTGCTCACTGCCATTTCCACTCAGGTCTGGAGTAATGGTGCATGCAGTGGTTTCTTAATAAAAATTCAGTGAATGAATGAATGAATTTGAGAAAACGCAGTAGGGACAGTGAGAATGGAAGAGGCTGTTGGGTTGGAGGATGGCTCCTTAGTGGATGTGGTGGGAGAATCTTCTTACCAGCCTGACTGATAAGAGTGGGAATAAGGGAATGGGGGCATCAAGAGTGGGCTCAGTTTTCAAGAAGGTTGACAGTAAGGAAAGCAGGGGCAGGAGAAATAGCAATTAAGGTTTTATGCTTTCGTCAGAAAACCTAACAGGAACCTTCCTCTTTTGCAATGGAAGAATGCCCCCTTGCTCCTCTTTAACGATTATTATTATGTGAAGACCCATCTCTGGCTCATTTTCTCATCGATTTGATCTGCTTAAACACCGAAGTAATGGTTTGACCACAGAATTATCATCTGCCGTTATGCATTTCACCCGGGGTGCACTCCTGGGTAGTAATTTCCCAGGATCATCCTTGGGGGAGCAGGCCTTCCCTTGTCAATATCTGTGGAGTCAGAAAGCCTATAAAGTACCAGCAAATAGGCTTTGGATCCCAGGAAACACGTCCTCTGTCCTTTTCTACACAGTCTTTGAAGTTGCCTATAGCATTATAATTTCTTTTCCTGGACATTACACCAGGATAGAGAACATAGAAAGAAAGAGTGAGTGTGTCGACATGGGTGGTGCTGAACCACCCCATTGTGGTCTGTGTCCTGCGAGGCCAACCAGAAACATTTCCATGACATAGTTCTGGTTCTTGATGTGTGCAGTAAGCAGCCCCTCACATCCCAATAGCATTTCCTACCATCCAAAGGAAGGTAATACAGAAATTTCACATTTAAAAGTTAAACCCCTTTAAGGTGGTTTTGGTTAGCTCTCCCTACGGTTTCTCTAATTAGGTGCTTGTATGAAATCGCAGTGGAAGGAACATCTTGTTTTTACAGAGACTCTCTATTTTGAAGCCAGATACTGCTACTATTTCAAGGAAGAAAATATCGCCCTCTTTTAAAATATAGCAAAACATGTTGTCTCTTTCTCAGCATCAATTACAAATCAAGATTCTCTTCTGAATTCTTTTTGTAATCTGTGTTCTCTTGTTCATAATTTAGAAATGTTAATAATTCAAGTAGGACTCTACTTGAATTGATAATACTGACTAGTATTATCAACCAGACAATAAATATTAAGATTTAAAGTGCACGTTTTGTACCATGACATTACTTGGCCCAGTGTTTCTCAAAGGAGGTGCTTTAAGTATTTGGGGGACAGGCAAATCTTCCCTGTGAGGAGCTTTCCCAGACATTGCAGGATGTTGAGCTTCCTTGGTTCTGGGTCACAACTTCCAGTAGTACCTGCCAGTTATTGAATGACTCAAAACATCCTCATGTGTTTGCAGTAGACCTGTAAGGGAAGGTAGTATTTCCCTTGGCCGTGACCTGGCTCAGGGATCATAAACACAAATGCTTATGATGCCAGAGGCCAGCCAGATAACATAAATTTGTTAACCTGCCTCAGTGTAAGGGAATTCAGAATAGTATGCCCTATGCTTGCTGGAAAAATGTGCATGACTTGTTTGGAGGCACTGAAGATCAAAGTTGTAATAAACGCTATGCTGGTCAGCAAAATTCTCCTTTCTGCCAAATTTGGCTCCCCAGCCATCAGGCTTCCACCCCAGTCTAGCTCCTGTCTATCAGTCCAGCCCATCTATCCACTCTCCACTTTGTACACAAAGATTTAGCTACACTGACTCAGCACATAGGAGGCTTGACTTAAATACTAGTTGAATAAATGAATAAATGAAAATTATTCTAGGCCTTTAACCAACTTATGAGAAGTTTATAAGAGGAGCATTGACGATTAAAATTTCCCCCTAGGCCACACCTGCTGTGGGTTTTTAGGTGGCATCCTGGATTTCTTCTAAGTCCTCTCCTGGCATATGAATCGAGGCTTATCTTTTGTTTCCTGCATCTGTTCCATTTGTCCAATAGTGCACTGGTTTTGATGCACAATAGGTGTAATTTAAACCTCAGATTGTAAAAACTTACCTCACAAACTCTCCTCACTGTGCTTTGCCCAGTAGTGTGCTGCTTTCTCAGAAATGTCAGGGAGCAGTGGCCTGAGATTCCTTTATACTAGCAATGTGCTCTACTTCTTCTAGTTCTTGGCAGGGGACAAGGAATTGCTCCCACCCCAGGCTGATCTGGCCTTATTGGTACTAGAAAGTGATTTTAGTGGAACTAAGAACTCCTCCCATTTCAAAGTAAAGACTTCTCCGAATATCCCCTAAATTCTTTCTCCCTTTCTTCCTTCTCTCTCTCAAGTATTTTAACCTATTCCCCTGGGTTGGAACTCTCCATGAAAAATACATTTTGCTGATTTTTCACCCTCTTCTTGTGATCTTATTTGGCCATATAACCCCCAAGCAGAGCAGGAAACGTGGCATTCAAAGGTAACAGAGTAAACTTCTCCTCTGTACTCAGGGGCTTAAGCAACTCGGTTTCCAGAAGTTTATGTAGAAAATCTTTTTACTAATGGGTCAAAGATTCCCAGATGCTCACAACATACCATTTTTTCCCTTGATATTATTATTTCATGAGACTGTTTTAAACATAAAGAAATGTTGTTAATTCACACATCATTTTTTCTCCTTTCCCTTGCACAGTCTGCATGTATTGGTTTGGTTGGTTTTGAAGCAGAACACACACTTGACCAGCCATTTGGTTTCCCACAGCCAATATGCACATGTCCAGGGTGTTCCCCTGTGATTTTCAAGGCCTGGTTTTCTTCTGATAAGGTCAGAAGCACACACAGCTTATCCACATCTGCTGTGTTCCTTGAGGTCAATCAAAATATTTTTCCTTCTGGGACTAATGGGAATCTCCCAGAGAGAAACAATTATTGCACGTGAAAAATCTATTGATTTACATTGCATGGTTCACCTATTATTTAGGGTTCAGGGACACTTTTTGAAACTGGGAGAGCAATTCAGGGGATTCAGAATGAGAAGATACTAGTGAATACATTCATGCCATACATTTCTAAGTATTTGCTGCTACTGCTATTAGAAGTGCAGAATGCTGAATTCATTTGCCACAAGTTGTCAAGAATGTAAGTCATCCAGCATTACTGACTTCATTGGTTGAATTATAAATCCACGATAATAGTGTTGGGCACAATCACAGATTAAAAAACGGTGAACGGAATTGTGAGTGTTCCCATTTGTGTGATTTCCCACTTCTCTTTTTCTTTGCTTTAAATGTGAGGCCCATTTTCTATGGCTCCTGATGCTGATTTGGATGGAAACAAGGAGCAGATGACTCCATGTTGCAGAAGGCAAGAGCACTGGGTTTCCAGTTATAGGGATTTACCTCTCATGTGGTCCATGTTGAAATTTTCAAAAGAAATGTGGGACCATGACAATATACTATGTGTTGTCATCTGGATCCAGGAATCAAACAAATAGTTAAAAGCCTTCAATAAACTATCTACCCTTTGGCTCTTTGTTTCAATGTATTTTTGTCACAGAATATTTTTTCCACAGTTGCAAGCCAATTAACTGGACTCCTAGTCCCTTACCCTCCTTTAGGAATTAGACGACATGCGTCTAAATCCCAGTCTCAACCGTTATCAGCTGTCTGTCTCTTTGTTCTGGGTTTATACCCATGGAATATGAAAGATACTAAGCATCTCATGATTATCTTGTGAAAAATAAATTAAACTCACAAAATATCTAGTATAATTTGACACTCCACATTAAACAAACAGTCAAATTTGTATTTTTACATTCTGGAGAGTCTAATACGTAATGAAGTAACCTAAACACTGAATAAGATGCTGAATTATAATTTTCTTAGGAAAGTATTTGGATGCAATTTTTTTTTTTTTTTTTTGAGACGGAGTTTCGCTCTGTCGCCCAGGCTGGAGTGCAGTGGCACGATCTTGGCTCACTGCAAGCTCCGCCTCCCGTGTTCATGCCATTCACCTGCCTCAGCCTCCCGAGTAGCTGGGACCACAGACGCCCGCCGCCATGCCCAGCTAATTTTTTTTTTGTATTTTTTAGTAGAGATGGGGTTTCACTGTGTTAGCCAGAATGGTCTCGATCTCCTGACCTCGTGATCTGCCCGCCTCGGCCTCCCAAAGTGATGGGTTTACAGGTGTGAGCCACCGTGCCCGGCCAGCTTTTTTAAAAATAGAGATATTTTCCGCAGGCTTAAGAGATGGAAACTTGTAAGTTGTTATTCCTTTTGGGTATAGGACTAAGGCAATTCTCTAAAGATTTTGTACTGGGGTCTTTATTTCAGTGCCCTTATACTTTTACATCCACTGAGGCAGTCAATAGAAAATGCATTAATTGCTAGCCTTAGTCTTATCATCCGTGAAACTGGGTTAGTAATTGTGACGATATCATAGGATTTGGTGATGACTGGATGAGATAAAATATATAAGGAGCTTTGCATGGTGCCTGCCACAAACTAAGTATTCAATAAATAGTCAATTAATAGTATTATCATTATTTATAAAGATCCTATCACAGAAATTGCTACATTTCCATAGGGAGATTGTAAAGGATGGAACATATTATATCCAAGCTCATTCTAGCTATACTATATACACTTCTGTAATTTTGATAAATCTAAGATAGTAGAACAGTATTGAAGACTCCATTTTTGACTTGGATAATTCTGAATGGCATTTCTCATATAGGAAAATTCACATTTTAAAATCTCAAAATGGTAAAAAGCCCCAAGACAAACACTAAGTAGCATCCAGCTATTTCTCCTTTCAAATGGGTATAATTTTATGACAACATCTTTTTCAGCTGCAGAGACCTTCAAATCTGTTTTAGAGTTATTCTGTTTTTTCCCTAGAAAAATAATAAACACAAACGGTTATAAATGAATCAGTATGATTTTTTTCCTCCCGATTAGAGAGCATGATGGCCTCAGTTGCTTGCAAGGCAAAAGTGCTGATGCAGGAAGGCCTAATTGATTGGAACAATATACGGTCTGGCTTAATGCTTTAGGTCAAATCCTTGGAAAATTATACATTCTTTATGCAAAATTAATTGTGTTGCAAGCATCTTTCCCATCAAATGCCATTTTTTTTTCTTTTGCCCATTTGGCTCCAACTTTGACTTGTAGGGATGAGTCATGGGTACCATTGTCACATAGATTCAGATGATGTTTGTGGGCAGGAATTAAGTTATGACTATTATTCTCCTTGTTATTTTTACATTTTGTCAATGTCTCCTTTTGCCATTAGAACAGCTCAGCATTTCTCTTTCTTCTATTTTGGGAGTCTGCAGGTTGTGGTTTGGTCCTATTGTGGGATAGGTTTTTTCCTCTCTGGCTGACAGACATTCTCATCATGTGCTTGGGCTCGCTGGTGGATGGGTATTAGGCTTATGCTCGGCCTGGTCTTACAGTGCCATGGCCCTCAGAGAGGCTAGAGATACCGTCACTCGAAGTGGCATACTTCCCGTTATATGCTCTCCCCTGTAGTTTCTTGTCCTTGCACCTTACTGCCCTCGGTTGGGCTGTTTAGATGTGGCTGAGTGAGGAGCAGGCCCTTTGCGCCTCCCTTTCTCCTCTGAAGCGCTCAGAGTCTAGGCCAGTTCATTGTTGATGCGCTGGCAGGTGGGGGCTTTCTGGCCTAGAATTGACAAGTAGGTGGATGTGAGGATTGAGGGAGATGGGGGACTTTGAACATGACTCTCAGGTTTATAGATTGGGCCAGTGGGTGGCTAGGGCTGGCGATAACTAAGATAAAGAATGGGAAGTGGTTTTGGTTGGAAAAATGGTAAGTCCAGTTTTGGAGGTGAGTTGGCTCTGCCTTCAGAGCATCCTTCAGGTGGAGATGCACGTGTGGGCTTTTGGGAATGAGCATCTGCAGCTCAGCATCTGTCAGGCATAGGAGAATGGAGGCTCAAAGGGAGGCTCTGCTCCTTAAAGCCACTTTTAAAATTGCAGTGCTGAATACATCTGGCTCCCCAAAACTGCTGATGTTGTTGAATATACCAGATGTCTCAGAATTTTGAAGATCAGGAATCAGGGTAATGCATTCCTAAACTCAGCAGCACATCTGCGTATTACAACCATATGTAGAAGAAAGGTGCCTCCAGGATGGAAGTCTCCCAAATGCAAAGCAGGGTAGGTGAGCCTGAGTCATTTCACGTATGGGGCTGGCAAGAGGAACTCAGAGTGGTTTGTGCAATTCCCTTCAACCCCTTTCACTCAACTCAAGCTTAAATACAACACAATATATTAATGTTAATTAAACTATAGAGTTAGTTATCCTAATTGCCATCAACATACATTTATCAGAATTCTCCTATTTTGGGGTTTACTTAGGTTTGTCACTATTCTCGGTTACCACCGAGGTCTAGTTGTGAAGGTTTAAGAGTGATTTTCTCTGAAAATCTCATTCCCTTACATCAAACATTGTGTGGCGAAGTGAATATTTTGCTGTTGGTTAGTGTGATAGCAAAAAATTTTAAAAGGAACTTTTAAAAACCAATTTTACATATGTGTCTTTATTGTTAGCCTTCATCTTTAGGGCATGGACCTTGGGATTTTATTTTCTCTGTAAAACTTTCTACCATCCCTCTGGTTAGAAGAGGGAAAAGCTAAAACCCACAAATTTAGAAGTGTGTACAGACTGGGTTAGGGGCTCTTGATCATGAGCCTGAGAATTGGGAACACTGCGGTGAACTCTCTGGGACATTCAAGAATAAGAGAAAAATGCTGAAGGAATCTAGCAATGCTGGCATTGCATAGAAAACATTTTTTGAAAACAAACGTGCTAGGAGGGGCTTTGAGAAATCCTCTTGAGGCTTCCTTTCTTTGGCAGCTGAAGCAGTATTGTCCTCATTGTACAGCCGAGGAACTGAATCCTGGAGAGCTTCAGAGAGAGCTTTGGTGACTTGGCTAACATGCAGCACAGAAAATGCAGTGGAGGCTAATGGAACATGAATGTTGGTCCACCGTTCTCACCACCACCTTACTCTGCCACCAATAGAAGGCCATTGTCAGCAAAAGGAGAACATGAGCTTCCTTAGCTCTCTCTAGAGTTTGAAACTCCTGAAGGTTGAGCACCCATGACATTTCAGAAGGACTTCATTTTTCGGACTTGTGGCCCCATATCAAGCCCAGCAGAGACACAACAGTGGACACTGGTTAAGAACTCAGCACTGGAGTCGGATAGTCCAGGGTTAAATGCCTCCTCTGCTACCTACCGGCTTTATGACCCTGGGCAAGATACTTAATGTCTCTAACACTCAGTTTATTTATCTGAAAAGTGGGGACAGTATGACTATTTGATTTTGTTGTCAAGATTAAATGTGTGATCATCCCTGTAAACCACACAGCCCATGATGTCTAGAAGCATCGACCACTGTGGTTGTTGTCAGCTCACCACCCAAGGGTGGTGAAAGTGAGTGCTTACTCACACTCATTTGACTTGTGTCTCACAATATTGAACATGCTCACGCACATCTCAGGCCTTTTTGCTCTGTGTTTTCCTTTACACATCCCAAGCCGTTGCTAACAATTTACACAATGTGAAGAAAGCAAAGCCCCTTTCCTTTGTCTCTTCACCTTCTATTTCTTTCACCTTCTATGCCCCTCTTTGGAGACACTGAGTGAGGAGATCCTCGCATTCGCACTTGTGTCTCTGGCACTGCCCACTCTGCCTATTCAGGCTCCCACTCCCTGGACCCTTTACTTTCTTTTCAGCCAATCAAAATTTACCCTTTGCTGCCTTGTACCCAGAGGGTATAGATTCCTGGTCTGCAGGTTGCATCCAACCTCAGAAGTATTTTCTTTGATTGGCACAATGTTTAATTTTTTAAAAAAAATTATTAGTTACTTAGTTTTAAACATCAGGAAATTTCATACACACACACACACTGAGAAATGGTGTGTGTCTTTGCGCCCTACCTTTCCTAATGGCAGCCACTAGCTGAATAGCAGCTGTCCTCTCCAGACGGGCATGTGCTGCTCCAGTTCACCATAATCCTCACCCATCACGCCTTGTACCAGGCTGCCATATTATTTGCATTCCTGTCTGGACCCTATAATCATTTACTTTTGTGACCTAACAAATTTAAATCCCAAAAGGTAGTAATTGGTGGAGTGGCTTAATGTAGCCTGTGACTTTCTCACATTCCCCATATATTAAGCATTAGCGTACATTAACTGTCTTTTTCATGCTGGGTTAAGGTGATGAACAGGCATTTCAAGCCGACTCACAGTAGTACTATTTGCCAGTGTAGACTTGGGAGTATTACTATCTTTTCGTATGTCAGTATTTGGGTAAAGTTTGAATCTGTATCTGACTTTTGCTTTTTCTACTTCAAATGTTATAAAAATGAATGGAGGTGAGAAAGGTGCTAATATCAGTGTTATAAAGTTTGATGTCACTCAGCGCAATATTTGTTAGTCTCGTTCAGTCATTCACTGGGATTTAAGCTGGAAACTTAAAGAGTATATGTCAAATGCAGGAAACAAATCATCAAAGGCCAGGTCCATAAGAGGAAGTGTATTTTCTAACATTTTAGCTTTCTCAGAATGGAACTGCTCTTAGAATGTATCAGCCTATCGTTCCATTTTTCCATCTTCAAATCTGATAAAGTTTTCAGGAATATTATATGCATATAAAATGTTCTGCCTGTATTTTTGTTGACTTGTTTATTTTTCAGAGTACTCTTAGAGACACGAAGCCTTACCCAAAGAGAAGAGATTTCACTGGTAGATTTCATTAGGTCTGATGCAGGCCATTGGGGTAGATTATTGGGGAATATATCCTAAGCACCTAGCAGGTGTCAGGTTCTCTTGAGCTGTCACAGCGGTCCTGTGAAGTAGGTTTTGTCCCTGTTCAGTGAGGCAGCGTGGTGTCTCAGTCTGCCTAGGTCTGTTTTTTTGGCTTCTCTGCTGACTTGCTCTGGGGCCTTGGGCAGGTAACTTAACTTTTTTTTTTTTGAGCCAGGGTCTCACTCTGTCGCCCAGGCTGGAGTGCAGTGACATGATCTTGGCTCACTACAACCTCCACCTCCCAGGTTCAGGTGAATCTCATGCCTCAGCCTCCCAAGTAGCTGAGATTACAAACGTGCACCACCATGTCTTGCTGATTTTTGTATTTTTAGTAGAGACAGGGTTTCCCCATGTTGGCCAGGCTGATCTCAAACTCCTGGCCTCATGTGATCCGCCCGCCTCGGCCTCCCAAAGTGCTGGGATTACGGGCGTGAGCCATCGCACCCCGCCGTAACTAAACTTTTATAAGCATTAGTTTTGTCATCTGTAAGATGGTTTATGGTAATACATGAAATAATAAGTGTTAGCAATTCCTGGCACAAAATAAGTACTCAGTATATGTTGGCTGTTGTTATTTAGAGTAAGGTCCTGAAATCCTTCCATTTCAGATAGCTGACTACTCTTCTTCCAGGCTTAGCCTACCAAAGGCAGAGGTGGTTACTCTCTGTTGTGGGTGGGGGGTGGGGGGACCTCCTCACTTCATAGATCAACTGTAGAAATTACTTGGAACTGGAGATCAGCTTTTTGCCACTCTGGTTCTGTCCTTGGTCCCTCCCTTTCTCACCTGACCTTTTGCACAGCTTGGCTTCCTGTCTACTGCTTCTTCCTTGCTTAAATGAAGTTAATATCCCCCTCTGATACCCTTCTCCACAGTAGCCTACATGTTATTTCCCCATAAAGCTCAAATGATTTCATTGAACTTTATGATGCCTGTGAAAGATGTGGATGATTATCCTCAGTCTGGCCAGCAGTTTTAATTAGAGGGACTGTGAAGCGTGCTGTTAATTAAACGAGTTATTTTTAGACATACGTGTTCATTAGTCCTCTGGAACACCTCTTCCTTCAGATTTTTAAAAATACAGGTTAATTTATGGTCTGGATAGGAGTCATTAACTCTTTAACTTCATCTTGTCTAGCAAAATCCCTCCTGGGGTTTCTCTGTTGCTAGAGAACCAGAGTGAAGGCAAGTTGGACGTGGCAGCTGGAGAGCAAAGCTGCCTTTCTTCCCGTTGTGCATTCTCTACAGTGACACCTCCCGAAGACAGTTTGAAGCTGCAGAGATTTGCTCCAAAATACTCTAATATTAACTACTTTTGAGCTTCAAGATGGAATTCAGCCCTAAGAGCTATTGAGCCCTTTTAAACACACAGAGCTATGCTGTCGTCATGAAATGATTCACCCTTCAGTTTGCATTCTGGCAAACTTACCCCCGGGGCTGTCTTTAATGTCTTATAGATTGGATCAAATTGAACTTCAAACATTTTTATAAAATTTGAGGCAAGAATATACCAATTAAACATATGTATGTTATTGTATGTATATGAGCCATATGTATTCAAAAAATACATGAATCTTCAAAAGATACATGCTGTATGATTCCATTTTACATACTTCTTGATTCCATTTATAGAACATTCTCAAAATGACAAAATTATAGAAATGGAGACAAGATCAGTGGTTGTCAGGTGTTAGGGACATGGCGTGACTATAAAGGGGTAAACGGGTAATTATTTGTAGTGATGGGTCAGTTCTGTATCTTGATTGTGATAGCTACATGATAGGTACATGAATCTTTACATGTGACCAAATTTCACAGAACTAAACACAAACACACACAAAGAAAGACAGAAAGGAAAAGCAATCACAGCAAGATGTTTATGTATTATGACATGTATTAGGTCAACTATGCATAAATACAGCAAACAAAATAGAAAGTAAATAACTGCATGTGGCTTTCCCTATGATCAAGACATAAAAATCTCAAGTTAACAAAGGGTTATTTTTGCATTAGAATGTAACGGGGCTTTAACACATGAATTTATAAATGCTCATTCTTATTGTGAACATTAGCCTCTGTGTGGTCAGTCATCAATAACGCAGAATTTATGGGAAGTATCTATCTCTTTTTCCTCTTTCCCTTTATCACCATCATCTCACTTCGATGTGACTATTGACTGTGATTGATTTTTAGGAGTGTGGCTGTAACTGAGAAGACCGCCTTCTCTCTGTTGTTGACTCTCGATTTTCTTGGAAACATTAACTCCTTACACATGCCCAGTCTTGATAGATTGTGAGGGGTTTAAGCTTATCTTGTGGGATTTCAACCTTCTTTGTTTAATGGTCCCCAATCAGTGATCCTTCACACCAAATTCCTCATGCCTTCATGGGGAAGGGGTACTATTTCCCATGGTGGAAAGTGATCTAACAGATAAATGATATGACAACATGTTAAATCATCTTGGGGTAATTCTTTTTGTTTGTTTGTTTTTGAGATGGAGTTTCGCTCTTGTTGCCCAGGCTGGAGCGCAATGGCGTGATCTTGGCTTACCGCACCCTCTGTCTCCCCGGTTCAAGCGATCCTCCTGCCTCACCCTTCTGACTATCTGGGATGACAGGCATGCGCCACAATGCCCAGATAATTTTATACTTTTAGTAAAGACAAGGTTTCTTCATGTTGGGCAGCCTGGTCTAAAATTACTAGAAAAATAAAAGTAATCTATTATAGTAATTTATTTAAGTGATTCTTATATTTAAAATACCAGCAGTTAAATAAGCCTAGGAAAATCTAAATAATGACCCATTGGTATTGGAAGGAAATTGGGGAAATGTTTAACCTAAAGGGATGACTTCCTAAAATTCAGTAGAATTTCAGTCACTGCGATACCTGGGAAGGGAAGGTAATTTTTTTGGGAGGTGCATGCAGTCGGCTTTTTTCATGCTGTTTGAGTTGTAATAATCAAATAATTGTCTAAATCGAGCATGAAGGTTTTTTTACTTCTATATGTTCAATAACGTATTGAAATTTAAAAATTTATGTAAAGCAGAATTTAAGGAGTCTGTTTGCAAATCTTAGTATACCTAATAGATTTTAAGTTCTCTGACAGCAGGGGCTATGCGTTTTACAGCTTTATTTCTCAGTACTGTATAGTAGAAATTTTATATACTTACTTATATTTAATATCATTATTATATTTGATAGTAGATATTTAATAAATATTAGTAGATTGGATATGTTGATGCATTTTTAAAATTTAGTTTGTTTTGAGGCAGAGTCTCACTCTGTTGCCCAGGCCAGAGTACATGGCATGATCATGGCTCACTGCAATCCCTGCCTCCTGGATTCAAGCGATTCTCGTGCCTCAGCCTCCCGAGTAGTTGGGATTACAGGCACGTGCCACCTTGGCATGGCTAATTTTTGTGTTTTTAGTAGAGACAGGGTTTTGCCATGTTGGCCAGGCTGGTCTCAAACTCCTGGCCTCAAGCAATCCACCCGCCTTGGCCTCCCAAAGTGCTGGGATTATGGGCGTGAGCCACAGCGCCTGGCCAGATATATTTTTAAAATTTAGATATAAACATACTATCATATGGGTGAGAGCAATCACTAATTGCCATATTCATGTTCTCTGATTTCTGGTTCTCCTTAACTGATATCACATTCAGGCACCATATAGCACTAATTACATTTTTTTGCCTTACTATTCTTTAAGAGGTCATTTGAGATATTAGGGTTAAATTTATATTCATGTGTGAAAATTCTATTTTACGTCCATTTCTTTCTTTTCTTTCCTTTTCTTTTTTTTGAGACAGAGTCTCACTCTTGTCGCCCAGGCTGGAGTGCAGTGGTGCGATCTCGGCTCACTGCAAGCTCTGCCTCCCGGGTTCACGCCATTCTCCTACCTCAGCCTCCCGAGTAGCTGGGACTACAGGCGCCTGCCACCATGCCCGGCTAATTTTTTTTGTATTTTTAGTAGAGATGGGGTTTCACCGTGTTAGCCAGGATGGTCTCGATCTCCTGACCTCGTGATCCACCCGCCTCAGCCTCCCAAATTGCTGGGATTACAGGTGTAAGCCACCGCGCCTGGCCTACGTCCATTTCTTGAATATGCTTCCTTACTTAAGAAAACTGTGCTTTGGAGAAATGCCAGCCTCTTCTATAATGAACATCCATAGTTATTGTTTGAAGAGAAAATTTAATATTACTTTTTAATAAAAATAGCAGATGGCCAATATAAAATCCATATCATTATCAATAATGCTTTTACTACGTTTCTGAGTTTATATTTCCAAATTTCATTCCTAGGAGTAGAAAAACAAGTATAAATTATTTTGCTCTAAAAATAATATTAAACTCTCAATTCTATCTAAGAAAACTCTGAAAACTGTAGAAGAAAAGGATTTTTTTGTTTTTTCTTTTTATTTATTTATTTTTTAAATCCATGTTACCAAAGTCAGAAAACTTTTTCTGTAAAGAGCCAGACAGTAATTATTTTTCATTTTGGCAGTTCAAAAAGCCAGTTTTTGTTGCAACTACTCAGCACTACCCTTGTAGGGAAAACAGCCGGAGACAAATGGGCATGATTGGATCTAGCCTGCAGTTCTTAGATTCTTTCTCCAGTTATAGACACTATTAAGCTAGTGTTATGGAGGCACTATTGAAGTTTCAAAGTGTTGGCAGTAATGAATATGTGGGAGGAGATTGATGATAAATCTGTGGAATCTGCAGTGACTGAAACACAGCATTGGCACTAGCTTTAAGCAGAAAAACCAGGTCCTCTGGTGCCCAAGTGAAAGGAGAATACTTTGTTCTTCACTCTGTTTTAATGGTATCAGTTGGTAGATGTCCATTGGCCCTGTCACAAGGTGATATGTGTATAGCAGATGGTACCAGCACAAAAGCAAGTAGAAGTTTGTTTTTGATTGGTTACTCATTGCTTCCTCTTTGATACCAAACTGATAGCATGGGTGCTCAGTTTCTATACTAAATAAAGGAAAAAAAATTAGCAATCCATTATTCTTCCATTTAGACCAATCCAAATTGATTGTCCTCCTCATTTCCAATTTATGTTGCCACATGACTCTCTTAAACCATAACTTCAGGAGCAAAAGTATTTATATATTTTTGCTGAGTTCAAGGATTTAATGTGCTGAGCAACATATCATTCAAGGAGCTGACCTACCATTTTCTGATTGATAATGGAAATGTTAATGTATTGTTAGTCCTCTTATTTTTAGCCTAAAGTGAGCTAATAACTAGAATCATTATGTTGTGCCTATAAAGTGTTCAGGCAAAAGGGAAGGTGCAGAAGTCGAGGTCTATTTGTCAAGTTAATTATAATATTGGAAAAGCGAATTATATTGAAGGAAAAATCCAATTTCATACCCTTTTGCTGGTAAAAGGGGCAATGGAATATCTAATTTCTGAACTCTTGTAATGCTATTCTTTGGATACGTTTATTGCTGAAAATTTTACCCATTAAATCCATGTCTTATAATAATTATTAGCTCAACACTTACTACTGTGAAACCTAATATTTCACTGCATGAAACACACCATTTCTCTGAGACTATTGTCAGTCTCTCTGCCCTGATTCTCTCATGTTGCCATGGCATTCCATAGAGCAGCCACCTGCTCAACCTGGGCCTTCTAGCTCTGTGCTCTACAAGGTACAGGCTCCTACCAAATCTGAAGGGGAGTGAGAGAAAAGATGAAAAGAAACCCTGGGTGGTGGTCAGGAAGTGTCCTGTCAACCCTCTGGGTGGGCCTGCAACATGCATTCTTCATGGAGGGATATCGCCCCCCCGCCCACCTCTGAGTAGGGAAGGGGTACAAATATCAGTGTTTGAGGAGCAAAAAAATATGAGTCATGACAATGGCTTGTGGCCTTTCAAAGGGTCACAGTACATAAACAGATATATAAACAATGTATCTGTGGCATTACAACGTCAAGGGGGAGCAATTAGAAAAAAGGCTAAAAAGACTCCAAGGCAGGGGGGATATAATTTTTAAAAAGTTGATGTATACTGCTGTGTGATGGAGAAGGAGGGCCGCTTTGCTTTTTTTCTTAACCATTCCAAAGCCCCCGATTTGGCCAAGTGAACAATGGACACCCTTGTGCTGGCAGATCACGTCTAAGTCCCAAAGGTGCCCGTGTTTGCCTTGTTGCAGGCAAAGAGGGAGGCTTGGGCAACCCAGCTGTCTCCTCCACCAAGCCTGATCTCTAAAGCACTGGTTCATAGATGGCATCTTCTAGCTCCAGTTCTCCAGATCCATATGCCTATTTGAAAAACACTCAGACACCAGTTGCATTGTTTCAAGCTACTTCACAGAGGGGTGTTCATGAAGAGTTATTGGTAAGGAGAAACTCCAAAAGACTTGAACATCCTGGGAGCATTTTCATGCTAACCAGTTTTGCTGTCTTTAGGGGAAAGGATTGGCATTTTTCTTTTCCACCAGAATAATTTAACCTTAAACTCTTTGTAAATGTCAAAATTCCAAATAACACTCCTCTAATATGCTAAAGTGGAAGGGGAAAAAGAAGAATGAAACACATCAGTTGGCCTTTCCTTGGTCTCTTGATCCCACACTCTCCCATGGTGAGGACCAGCAGAAGTGAAAATGGAGCTCTCTGGAAGAGTGAGGATTTTCCTAAGGCCGTCTCCTGTGCTTCCTCATCCCCAGCTCGCCATTTCTGGAGTAAAACAGCAGCTGTGCAGTGAGGACCCTGAGCAGCTGAAGATCCAATTAACAGAGTCTCGGGCTGACGTGTTCACACTTGGAAACCTCTTTGGAGACAGGCTACATGGCAGTTACAGAAAGGATGTTCTCGCCTCTGGGATGAGCTCTGTCAGTCAGAAATTTATTTAAGACATTTACCCCCCCCCCACCTCCTGCAACAATTGGTGAAATTTGGGAAAGATGCTAGAGTCTAATGATCTCGTTTCTTTGCTATATATTCTCACAAAGTGAATCCTACAGAATAAAAGACTAATTGAAGATTAATTGAAGGTCAAGGAAATATTTATCAGTGCCGGGCACTGCTCTCAGCACGCTGAGGAGTAAAAAGCAGTCTGGGTATGAAGAAGCTGATGGGAAATAAGAAAGTATAAACCCAACAGCAGGAAAAAGCAGAACTTGAGCATGCCATGAGAAAGGCACAAGAAAGGTACTGTGAGTGATCAAAGAAAAACGTAGATAGTGTCTGATTGGAAGGAGTAGGACAGACTTCCTGGAAGAGGTGACGTGTGAGATAAATCTGTAAACAAGCATATGATTTGAAGGTAGGATGGTGGGAAGCCTGTTCCAGAGGGAGGGAAGTATGTGAGCAGAGGCTTGGGTGGGAAAGCACCAGGTGCATCCAGGGAACAAGCAGCTGGTTCTGGGAACCGGAAGTTACAGGTGATGTTTGAGAGAGCAGTTTTTTTGTTGTTGTTGTTGTTTTTTTTTTTTTTTTTCCAGTTCAGGGCAGAAGGCACCTGTAAGAGTGAAGGAAGGAGGAGGAAAAGAACTGGCAGAGGCTGCAAGGTCAGATGGCTCTTCAGAAGGCCTGAAATGGAGTTGAAAGACAGGGCAGCTCATTCTGCAGCAACCCCCATATATTTTCTTCTGAATTTTGAAGGGTTGTGTGAGCTGACTTCCTTAATATCAGGCCAGACATCTTGGTGTCCGTGTGAGAGGTTAGACTAGGGGGAAACATAGGAGAACCTTAGAAGGGAAGGCTCCTTTCTCTGTCACACCTCAAAATTTAGTGACTCTCCTTTGAGTCCAAGAGGAAGTCCTAGGAAAAATGTGTGACTCAGGTTGGATGGACCCCAGACCACCAGCCTGCAGACCTCTGGTCTTACTGGAGAAGTAAGACTCATCTCTAGTTTTACTGAGTGACATAGTCAAGTCCTGAACAATCTGGGCCTCATTTTTCTGGTCTTGTGCATGGTGCTATTACCTTCCCTACATACACAAGATCCAATTACAATCTAAGGTGCTCATGTCTGTGAAAGCACTTGCAACATTTTTTTTTTTTTGGTACTGGTGTAAGATGGTAGTGTGAGTCATAAGTTACAGGTTTTTTAATAAGCTCTTTGCTCCACTGGTCTAAAATATAGAATCTGAGACTCTAGGGGTTATTTTAAACTCATAGATCCATAGAATGTAAACACTGAAAGGGACTTTAGTACCATCTAAACTCCCCTTGGTGAAAGGCAGCACACCATCGTGGTTAAGAGTGTAGATGCTGAAATAGATTCAGTAGATGCAAATTTCATCTCCACTACTTACTAGTTACATGATTTTGAACAAGACTATTTTAACCTCTGTGTGCCTCAGTCTCCTCATTTATAAAGTGGGGGTGAAAAATGCTCTCTAGCTCATAGAATTGTTGTGAGCTTGAGTTTGTATGTGTAATGCCCTGAGAACAGCAGCTGTGTGTAATAAGTACCATACGCACCGTGATAGCTAGTTCGACTGACTTGTTTTTCACATGAGGAAACAGAAATCTAGTGAGGTGAACTGACTTGCTCAAGGCACTTATTTGCCCAGTGGCAGGGCCAGGACATTAGAATGTGTTTCCTGACTCCCAGGTCAGTATCTTTCTATTTCCTCTCAGTGTTCTCTGTTGATTCAGTCAGCGTAATTTGCTTTTGGTAAAAATGTTTAAATGAAGAAAATTATGCCAAAATCTTTCAGGTGTTTTCAATGGGGAAAAAAATCACGGAACTTCAGGGAGAAGGAAGGGTCTCTCAGAAGGACCTCTGTAAAATCTGTCCTTTGACTTGCACGTGGGCCACTGAGGAGAGAACGTCTGGTCTTTCACTGACAACATCTCTCAAATAGCCTTCATAGCATCCTAACTTGGAACAAATGTAGAGTTTCCAGATCACAGCTGGATAAAAAGCAGTATTTCAAATAATAATACTATTTGTAGTAGTCATTGGCTAAATTTCTATATTTTTATATCTCATAACAATCGTGGAGGTTGGATGAATTATCTTTATTTAAAAATGAAGGCAGGGTAAGGTGGTTCACACCTATAATCCTAACACTTTGGGAGGCCGAGGCAGGAGGATCGCTTGAGGCCAGGAGTTTGAGACCAGCTTGGGCAAAGTAGTGAGGCCCTGTCTTGATAAAAAATTTTTAAAAATTAGCCAGGCATGGTGGCGTGTGCCTGTAGTCCCAGCTACTGACTGAACATCTCTAGTGGTGAGGTCAATAAATCTGTATTTCTTCTGCATGCAAAAATTTGAGCAGCACTGTGCTACAAGCCTTCTTCCCAAGTCCCATTCTGTGTTAGCCCTGGAAGAGCCCAAGCTTTAGGACAGAGATGCCAGGAACTGAGCACTTATCACTTATTTGGCACTGGGGCCTGATGCTGTGGGCCATGCCACTTCCCTACCATTTTCTGTAACCACTCAACAACTGCTAAAGAAGGTTCTCAGGCTCTTTAGGAAAGAGCCTTACATTCTGTATGCGAAGACAATGATCAGAAGGGATGACAACTCACGTCTATTTCTGGAGTATGAGGAAGAATCAATTGTAATTGTGAAAATACCTCCATGTTAAACCTTCCATTAACACTTTTACTACAAAATAGGAAAGAGAGAAGCTTACTATGGACACAGAACTCAATGTCTCTGGATATCAAGGGAAAATAAAGGAGCTTTAAAAAACAGAAGCAGCCAAGGGCAAGTGGTCGAATCTCTTGCCTAAAGAGGAAGAATGTTTGTGTCCCCTTTGAAATGAGTGAAAATATACAACCTGTTGTGTTGCCAGATGCTTTGACCTAATACATCCCAGGTACTATGCTTTTAATTTGTTGGTGACTCAAAAAGCACTCATAGAGCGATCTGACAGAATACAGGAAGATAATTTTTGCCATTGCTTTTAATGGCAAAAACAGCAATTACTTTTGCACAAATGTAATGTTAATAATTACTTCTAGATATCTCTGTCATTAAAATGCCTGAAACGCCATTGTTAGAGATGCATTGCTTATGTCTAAATGTTTCATCCAGGCATCTTTCCTAGCAGATCTGGGGAAATATGGCCTATTGACATTAAAATCCCATTGTGAGATGGGACTCTGGAGAACTGGAGCATGTGGGGATATTGGGGTGGAGATTGGAAAGAGGGGAAACTTTGCAGAAAGGAAAATAATAACTTTCTTAAGGTTTACCTTGTGTGAATCCATCACTCTTTCTAATACTTTGTGAAGCTCCAGCTAACCAGACCAGAGCCAACTTTTAGAGTTGACAGCCCTGCCTTCATCAAATGCCCCTGGTCAGAGAACCCTGAGCAGAGACACAGTTGGTCCCTTTGACTTTGGTCTGTGATTGAGGAAAGGGCAATTTCTTTTACCAGTGGGCCATTGCTGCCAACCAGCTGTGGGCAGTGCTAGATCTTCCTCTCTTCACCTGGTAATATGCAGCCAGGTCACATGCCAGACCCTGACATATGCCTCCTTCAGTTTCTGATCTCCTTTTCCAAATATCTCCATCACCTACCATCCACATCTGTAATTGTACTCTATGAGTCTTGAAGACTTCAGAAATCACTTATAATATGAAATATAGCTGCATGTGATCATATTTTATTTTCTGTAGTCTTCCTTAAACATGACTTAATAATTTAGCAGATACTAATTGATGGTCATTGAGAACAAAAAGGAGACAATTTGGGAATATTATGATACAATGATGCCAAAATATTTTGCTCACAGAGGACTTTGTAGAGCTGTAGAAAGGACAATAAAAAATAAAGTGAAAAAAAATTACCAAAATGAATACTAAGTTGTTCTTGTATGTAAAATATGTAAAAGAGTAGTGTTGTAAGAGGCCCCAGAATTTGTAAATGGGAATAATTTAAGGTATTGGGTTTTTTCTTTAAAGTTGCTATTTAACAGGATTCAGATACTTAGATGCATTTTCTATAGCTTCAGTGTATATATGTATATATGTTATATGTAACAGGTATATGACATATGTATATTTATTACATGTATTTATTTAATTTAGATATAGCAGAGGATAAAAATGGAGGAATTTCTGAAGGAACTGGATTGTAAACCAACCTTTCGAAGAAGCAGGTATTGAAAGAGAAAATTGCCATTTAGAGGGGATGGCATAAGCTCATGGAGGGGGAAATCACACACGAGGGGGCTACAGGCTGCTTGAACAAGGCACAGTGGCCAAAGGGGCGAGGCTGGGGGTGTGAAGTTCAAGCCAGGTGGAGGGAGCAGCTGATGAAGCAATCTGTAGGGGCAGCCTTGGTGTGGATATGGAAGGTTCCCAGTAAGCTCCTGGGCAGAAGGATGACTCCATATGAAGACTGTGAAATTGGCACTGGACAGACAGCTGGGTCAGGGCTGTTGAGGGAGACAGGGGACTGGAGGGAAATAAAGTGTCTGGTTGATCTCCAGCCATACACAGGTGAGTCTGACAAAGTGGGCAGAAATAATGTCTCCACCTCTTTCAGGGTGGGTGTGGAGGGTCTGCTCTCATTTCCCTCATCTAGGCAATTTCTTGGATAAAGATGAAGAGACTCGGAGGGATGGTTCCCTCTAGGTAAGGCTTTAGAGTGGGTCAGGTGGTCCTTTTCAGATGGCCCTTGCCCCTCCCTGCAGAAGGGGCTCAGGCTCCCTTCTGTGCATCTTTTTTTGAGATGAACTATTAGGAAACCCATCGTGTTCAGGGAGCTGTGTCTTTTGCCTGGTGGTAGAACAATGACACATGCATTCTGGCCGATGTCTGGCTCCATTTTTGGAACCCATAACAATTATTCCTTTAAAATTCCAGATTGAAATGGAGAACTGAAATCTGAAAGTGGCTCTTCAAATGAGTGGGGCAATGTGTTTTAAGCATTTAATCTCGAAAGATTCCACTCACCTCCTCCAATTATTTTAGAGGCTGATTTTCTCTGAGAATAGAGAAGCAAAGAGAGGAAACTCACTTTAATCTAATGTACTCTTAGTCAGTTTAGGGGGCTAAGGCCACAATTGGTGTTTGAAGGGAAAAAAAAATAGACCCCCAAGTGGAGCCAGGAAGGCTTCCATTTTCTTCTCAGCCTTAACGCACCCTCAGGAAATGATTGAAGCCTGGGAAATTATGAATATCAGATTAATTGAACAGGAAAACCAGTGAACAGCTGCAATTTTCTATCATGGATTTTTTTTTTAAATTTAAGAGATAGGAAACCTTTTTATGCATTGGGTTTTCCAAATTGATTTCAAGAGTATATTATCCTAATATGTAGTAATTTTACACAATAAAAATTGGCTTTCTACTTGGAATTTTAGGCATGAGAGTTGCATCATGATTGTTATACTTATTCGTTCTCTGATGAAAGAAAAGAAGATTGAACATTAAAAGCTGAAAGTCATCCATACAGTTGTCCCAATAGCAATCTGTGTACCTTTAACCCTGAGGAGGAAAAGTAATTACCCTACGGCTTCTGATGACCTCAACTAACCTTTGCTGAAGGGCCAGAGAAAATAAAAGCTGACCATCAGCCTGCCCTGGTTGCCCTGGGCTTAACCTGCTGTGTGAATGAAGAACAACCCAACAATAGGATGAGAGGATGTTGCCATGGAAATAGCCCTGGACGAAGGAGCAAAAATCAGAAATTTATCACAATTAATTGTTCTATTAAGAACCTCCCATCTTTTGGATTATTCCCTGGGGGTAGGGAGGGAAGATGTGTTCTCATTTAGATCTTATGAGAGAAAATTATGCTTGCATAAATGAGGCAGCCCATAAAGTAAAACCATTCTAAGTAGTGACAAGAATTGGACAGCTTTGTGAGAGATGGAAGGATCTATATCTCCTCATAATCTATAAAGATGCAAACGCAAACAGCCAGGACGAGGGCCAAAGAACCTCATTCTATCGGGGAACCAGGTGAAGTGTGGGTCTGGACATACGTCTTTTTCATATTTTCAGTAGACTGTTGCCTGTGCTTTCATGCCTTGGCAAGGGCTGCAAAGTACAGGTAATGACATTTTAACAGTACAGAATTGTGTTGTCATATTTTATTCTGCTTATTTAGCCTTTCTGTTAAATAGAATCCAAGTTCTATGTATTTTTAACGTGAGCTTGTTTAGATCAGAAAATAGAAGCTTGCTATCCGATTATGTTCAGATTAAACTAGACTAATCCATGATGCTCTGGGTGCCATAGACTAATTGCAGAAAAAAGAAATGGAGTGAGAAATACTTCCTTTATGGAGAACCTACAAGTTATCTCTTAGGTAGAAGCAGACGTATTTAAAAGTAATAATATTTTTATTTTTAACATGAGAATGTTTTCATTTTTATTCATCATACGAAGATGAAATTAGACTTTAAAAATGTGGATTTTTTGATCAGTTCTTTCATTTATTTGTATTAAGTGGATTAATTAATTATTGAGCAAAGGACTGTATGTCAACTTAACTTCTTTTTCGCATGACAGATAGCAATATGAAACACTATTTTCTGTATTTCCTAAATAGTGAGTTACTCATGTTAATCAGTTTTTAAAATAATTCGTGGTGCTAAAACAAAGCAGGTGGTTAAGCTCAGACATTGATTTTCTCTTTAAGGGGTATTTCATCAGTGAAATTTTAACCACCGATGAAGGAGAATGTAAACCATAGTAGGCGTTCACTGAAGACTCTTGCTTACAATGAGAAGATATGTTTTTCTGTCACAGCGTAAGATGCCAACATGAGTTTTATCCATGAATATATGAACCTATGAATTTTAACTCCAGATGTTGATAGGAAATTAATCTCATACTGGGAAGCATTATCAGCTTTCATTAGAACTTGGGAAGTTTACATTTAGTAGAAATAAACTTTTTAAATAAAGGGACATGTGTTGGAAATTCTGTTAACTAACAATGAAATCCAGCTCTTGGGCTTCTTGTTTACCCATCTGCTCTCTGCAGTTAGTTTATTACTCGTTTGGTGCGATTCTGGTATGGTTAGGGCCAGGATTCTGTTTGCTAACCCCCCAGGTACCTGTGGTTGGAAGGCCCATCTCAAATAATATAATAGACTTGGCCAGACTCATTCAACTCTCTCTGTGGCCTTTGGCAGGCTTTTAAGCTTTTTCTCTGCTATAGATAATAGTTTTTCTTAAGTGGCAGCAACATAGCTCTAAAAATACATCTACAATAAGGTCCTAGTTGTACTTACCTTATAGTTCAGCAGCACCTTGCTGGTGGCGATCATGCTTCTTAATTTCCATTTGCTTTAGTTTGCTGGTAAGCACATACCTGCTTGTAGGGTGCTAAGAGTGTTCTTTCTGGCTGAGATGTTTGCAGCGTTGGCCTTCGTCTTTATAGTTCTCACTTTATTTGGAACCTCTCCAGGTTTTCTCTGTTTATTAACTCTCACCTGGATGGCTTGGCTGAGGCAGCGGAACCAAAAGTAAAGATGGTAATGGGTTTCTGTTGTTTTACCTGTTTGGGCCAATAGAAGAATGAAAGGGAGAATGATGATCAAGATCAAAATGTAAAAAACAGTGCTAATCTTTCCTTACATAGAGAGAGGCAGCAGATATCTACCTGGTCTCCCCCATTTAAAACGATTATGCATAATTTCTGCTGGTTTGGATAATCAGTTCTGTATTATAATTATGGAAAGATATTTAATTATGTACAGTTTACTTATGGACTACATTTTTATTGTTCTTAATTTTGTTCAGAGGAAAAAAATTATATATATTTAGTGAAGTTTACATAGAAATCTTGCCAAAATAATTTTGTAAGGAATAAGGTAGATCAAATCTCTCAATGACTAGATATTTAAGTGCAGACATGAGAGTATTTACTGATTTATAACTAATAAAGCTTCAACTTAACTGCTCTTTAATGACACCTATAAAAATGGTATTAAAGTGTGACGAGCAATTTAAAAGACAAGGACTACTGAGAAGAGTTTTTTATATTTTTGTAGCTATCTGCACTTTATTTTTAATCTTTTATTCTATGCGTGCAGACTTAACTATGAAATAAATCCACAAACTCTTCAGTGTAAATGAGGAGCTAAATACAGAATGTAAGAATCACAAAAATAATTATGTCATAAATGAAAGCAAAAATTAGATGATAAATATGTGTGTGGAAAAATGCCAAAAATTGCCAGCCACTACACTTTGAGTGTACGTATTAAAAAACCAACATGGCATTTTGTGAAGAGAGTTCAAGATAATTTTTATAGGGTTAACATTACATATTTTAAACAGCATGGTATTTTGTCAGTAGAGTTTAAGATAATTTATATAAGGCAAACATACAAATTTTTAAAATTGCATGGCATTTTGTCAAGAGAGTTTATGATAATATTGGGTTGAATAGACACTTTCAACTGAAAGGGGAAAAACTATTTTAACAGTTTTTGTGTGTTAACACTATCAGCTCCAAATTAAGCAAACATTAACGACGTGACATTATTCTGACATACTCAGTCTTTAAAATATCTTTCCATGGATTACGTGTGGTGTAATGAATCATATATAGAATATAGGATATTTTAGCGGAATATCAAACTGTGGTGTTAGTACTGTGTCTGGGTTAAAGAATGTGAAAACATCATAAAAAATTATATGGCATCAGTGTTCCTCATCAAAGGACATAATTCAGTCTTGTTCAACAGACTGATGGAAATGAAATGCTGTCAACCTTTCTACATTTTCAAGCACAATGTATAAAGAAGGTAACTCATGAAAACAAATTTAGATCCATTTAAATACACCGCAGAAAACAAAGATATTCCAAAGAAATAGTCAAATTTGCTTCTCATCAAGTCCTGCAAGGTTCATCCTGGGTTGAAGCAGGGAGTAGGAATTTTATAAACGATTATGTTATTTAATAAACATATATATATCTCTCTCCATATATATTATGTCATCCTGAAGCAAACGATTAACCCAGTTAAAAGTCACAACTACTAGAATTCAATATACAATAGTACCAGGTATCCAGCTGTGAAGTAGCTGGGCTTAGGGCTTTCTACTTCCACCTCCCCACCACAAGCACATAACTACAGTTCATATCTAAGCTTTGAGTAAGAATATCAGCTACCCTAAAAGTTACCTTCAGGATGAAATACCTTTAAATGCTGCAGCGCCCTGGATTTCCAGTTAACCAAACTATATTTCCAGCAGAAACTCCTGGGGTATAGAGTAGTTCTCGTCTGTAAGCCCTTCCCGCTGGTCTTCTTAGGAAGCGTTGCTGGAGCGCTTTATTTATTTATTTTTAATCCTGTTGATAATTTGACTGTCTGTCAACTAATGCTTGCCGACTCATCACTAGCGTTTCTTAGGGTGGAGATGACTGGAAGGTTGAAGGACTGCAGGCCATACATCATTCTCCCCTTCTCAGTGCACCTTAATGTGAACATGGCATCATGACTCTGAGGAAAGGAGGGGAAAGCTGAGCCATCAGATATTCCATAAATTGCAGGCTTTCCCTGTGTCCTGTAGTGCCGGAAAGGGGGATTATTGCTGCAGAAAAAAAAAAAAATCTGGCCACACCGTAGAAATAATCATTGCAGTTGAGCTCCCTGCTATCTCCCCCTGTTTTTTTTTCTCTCTTGTTCTCTCTCTGTGTCTCTTCCTCCCTCTTTTTCTTGCTCTCTGTACGAGGCCCCAGCTGATTCAGGCTGCATCCAACCATACATAAATCATTCCCCTTATTCTATTGGTTACATGGTACATGGCAAGTATTGATTTTTTCCGTTGCCTCATTGCTGGAGAACACTTGGTTTTTGTGAGACAGAAAAAGAAAAAACCAAACCAAACCAAACCATAGCAAACAAAAAAACCCTCACCAGAGTTTTGTCTAGATAAGAAATAATCAGGTAGATGTGTACCATGCTGATGATAAGTGCATTCTAAAAACAGCATACTTTTGGGAGGCCTTTTGCTGTCTATTTGCATGTTCCCAATATCTCCTGTCTCAAAATTAAAAAAAATAAGAATTGCTTCTAGTGGTGGAGAGCTCTGGGCTAAGGAAGTAGGAAGGATACACCCAGAGAGAGATCCTCTCTAATTGTTCAGGGTAAGGAGGCAACTAATTGATCACTGCTAACTCCAGGAAAAAAAGAAAGTTTAGTTAAAACACAACTCACTCACAAAACAGGAATAAAGAGGCAAACATGATGCCTCATGGCCAAATGACAACATACGAGACAGGAAGAAAGAGATGTTTGCCCAGGTTTATTTTGTGTGGTGATAAAATGTTCAATTGCGCCTTGTTTGTGTGAAGTATAAATGTAAAACACTGTCAAAATACTGTGTCTTGTAATACTCAGGGGCGGGAAATAGCAAAAAAGCAAATGTGTCTTAGTTTAGGATTCTGACGTAATTCTTCAGAACCTAAGTTAAAACACACAGGAGTCTTCGTATTTGTCACCAAGAGCCATTTGTTTTAAAGTGATAGTGGCTCTTGGACTCTATCCAAAGGGGTTTTATTCCTGAAATATCAAAATGACTTCTTTATGAGGTAATGCTGTCCAAAGGAGCATCCCAATATATGAGGAAATTGTTATAACGAGGAAATCATTATAAGAAGGTGATAGTGCTAATATAAGATGTGGCAAGATGGTAAAAACCCATTTTCATTTTATGAGCCTATGTCACAACTGATTATTAATCTAAGAAAGGGCGAAGTTTAAGAACAAAACAATTCAGTGAGTTACACAGGGTATTTGTGTTTTTTTCTTTTTTTTGAGACGGAGTCTCACTGTTGCCAGTCTGGAGTGCAGTGGCGCCATCTCGGCTCACTGCAACCTCCGCCTCCCGGGTTCACGCCATTCTCTTGCCTCAGCCTCTTGAGTAGCTGGGACCACAGGCATCCACCACCACGCCTGGTTAATTTTGTTTTTGTATTTTTAGTAGAGACAGGGTTTCACTGTGTTAGCCAGGATGGTCTCGATCTCCTGACCTCGTGATCTGCCTGCCTCGGCCTCCCAAAGTGCTGGAATTACAGGCGTGAGCCACCACGCCCTGCCAATTTTTGTATTTTTGGTAGAGGCAGGGTTTTACCATGTTGGCCAGGATGGTCTCGATCTCTTGACCTCATGATCTGCCCGCTTCAGCCTCCGGTGGCAGGGTATTTTCTTTTGTGTTCTACTTAGAGCTGTCAACTAATAAATTTACCATGCAAGTGAGAAGTGTAATGGCTTCTTTAACCTACTTTATGAAGTTAAAACATTTCTTTTAAACCCAAGCCTTTACTCCTTACATAAACAGAGTCCATTAAAGTTAAACTGTCAGAAGCCTCAGAAGTCAGACTATGATTTCTCCTTTTTTTTCTTCACAAAAGTTGTGCTGGAGGATTCTTTTTGTCTTTTTGGTCTGTGAGTTTACTTTGCGGCCCTTGGTCCTTAATCCATGTTTATGGTAAGTTCTGCCCAACAGAGGATTCTGCGGAGTTGAGCTGCGAGGGGCTCAACCTGCTAACGCAGGTTAGAGCTGTGGCCAGCCCTTTGGGTGTTTAGCCTCTCAATGCACAGAATACTACTCATCTCTCTTCTCTTTATCAATCCCTTTTATTGAAGCACCCAGAGCTTCTCTTTTTACATTTAAGTGCTGGTTTATCTAAATTGCCATTTCAAGGGAAACCGTGAATTAAGATTTGGGAGAAGGCCTTAGGAAAACCTGCATGGAATTTTGTAGATATTAATGTTTCATTGTTTTGTTTGTTTGTTATAGTTTGGGGCTCCAGCCCACTGCTTATTTTCTCAATCATCTCATATCCACGTACTGGGGAGAGTAAGATTGCCTGTCAACTTACCTAGATGGCGAAAGAGTTCCTAAAGGACTTTGAGCACTTTGAATTTGAAAGGAAACAGACAAGAAAATGACAAAAACCATAGGCAACGCTTTGAACCTGACCTTTTTACTTTTTTCTTTTCTCTGCCTCATCCTTTCCTAAGTCAACAACTTGAACATCTTTCTTGACCATTAGTTGTTGCCAGTGGTTCGCTGGGCCGAGGGGAAGCTGCAGAGCTAAACGCCCATGCCTCCTCCAAACGCAGTGGGCTCACTGGGCAAACATACAGGCATAAAAACTTCTGCGCAAGTAGAGGTGCATGTCACACACGGTATAGGTTTCTGCTGTGTAACTCTAGTACTCTCTATAGGTCTGTTTCTCTAGAAAAATCATATAAGAACCTTAAGTAATGAATACCAAAAGTGCTCTTCGTTTCAATGTTTTATTTTCATTCACTCTAACAAGATTTTAACTGACAAGCAGAGCCTTGCCCACAGTGGACACTAAACAGGCATTTGTTTGTTTAGTTTGGTACAGTGTGGGCTCCAAAGGAGAGGTAACTATAACCAAGGCTAGCAATTATTATGCACTTAGGGGGTCACATGTATTATTTCATGTATTATTTCATAGCAACCCTGTTTTTAACCAACCTTATTTTTATGCCCATTTTAAAAAATGAGGGCATTGAGGCAGAGAGAGGCCAGGTAATTTGCTGAAGGCCACCTTGCAAATCAAAGGTGGAGTTGTGTTTCAGACCCTGTTGCTGTTAACCATCACCCAGTGAGGTGGGGCAGTGGCTGCCTGGCAGAGGCCCTTTTTGCCAGCTGGGAGTCTTGAGCAAGAGCTTCAGCAAGAGCATAGCTTCTGTGCTGGACTTGAAGCACATTGTATCCCATGATTTTCATATTCTGTCGGTATACGTTGGTTCACTATGAAAAAAAGAAATCTTTAAAATTTCCTAATAGCGATTGCCATTGAAAGGAATTTCTTTGTGAACGCTTTTGAACATGAATATCATTTTTGGGAGGAAAATGTCTACCTGCTAACTATTTGGTGTGGTATAGCTAATGTGAGGCTCACGCATGGAAGAAGTGATGGTGGCAGGGCCCCAGCACATGAGAGTCCCAAATAGAACCCACACCCTGCTCTGAGGAACCGTGATTTTCCACAGAAAGTGGTAAGAATGCTCAGTTGAATTAATAGGTTTTTCCGAGAACCCAAACACCACTCTTTCTTTTATCTCTTCTACTGAAACACTGCTGGGGAAACAACATAGTGAGTGGGGCTTACCTTAGATGATCTCCTGTAACATCAGGTCATAATGGCTTCAAAATTTTAAGGTAGGAAGAAATGTAGTTGAGAAGCTGGTTGTCGATGTTGTCTGCAGCAAACTCCTTAGAGGAGGAAGATGGCTCAAACCTATTCTGAGGGGACTAAACCGAGGTTTTCCTGCCAGAGTCCCCTCTTACCCAGTGCTCTTGGTCTCTGTAACAGAACATTTATGCTTAAGTATTGAGGGCAAGTATGTATTTCAAAATGTAAACTAAATAATAATAATAATAAAGTTGGTAACTGACGTGGGCACACATCACCAGGCATCCATTTACCTTTCTTCTCATCACATTCCTGCCATTGTTTTTGCTCTTCTTTGTGCCCATCTGATGGATATACTGGCCAATTCCCAAACTAAGATCTGGAAGGGACATTATGACAGTGGCTACCTTAGAGCATATCCCAAGAAATACTGCTGCCCAGCCATTTGCTTACTCCTGGACTGCATTAGCAGTTGATAAGTCCCAGTAAACAGGGCTGTCCCAACTTATCGGCACTCATTTCATGGCCTGGGTAGAAAAACAAAAGAGGTGTGAATGGGCTGTGGGAGAAGACAATGTAACCAATACCCTGTGTTCTAAAACTGGACCAAAAAGAACCAGGGAAAGGCATTTTACCTGAATTCATTGCTTAGCAACAAAGACATTACCTCCAGAGAATGCTGTCCTATAGGTTACTGAGTAACTGGCTGTGACAATTACCAAACAGCTGGCCTACTAATCTACATACCTTTAACCCCAGCCAGCTGAAAAGGGACCATGGACAGTTCACAAACAATAGACACACGTCTAATGTTTTATTTAAGAGCTGACAGAAGTCACAGCTGTATGGGTCCTGCAGCCACTTGGCTTGAACTGTTGTAACTTGGATGTCCTGCCCTCCAGGGTCTGTGGCACGTGAAGAAACAGTTTCTACCAGAAGGCAACCTGGTGGAGCTTTAGGGAGGAAATACATCTTGTAACTAACCCCAAAGTGCAAAATTTTGTTGAGGAGGAAGAACTGGATGCAAAGAGTCATTTAAAGGCAAAATAAAATCTGCTTTTTCCCAATTTCTAATTGATAAATACTGAGTTGGCCTGGCAATAGAATATCATATACAACAGATTAGAGACTTATGATATTGTTAGATATAAACAGTGCTTAGCACAATTTTGACTCTAGGAGGATTAGATTCAGATATTTTTACTCTAAAAGACCACATTATAAGCTGGGATTTCTTACTAAGTAATTTATTTTCTGGGACTCTGAGAAAAAACCATCAAACCAAGATACATTTGTCTGCATATATTATTTACATGCATATCTTGAGGATTTTTAATTCCTAACATCTGAAAGTACTTTGCTCTGTATCTGTGAACCCTCAAAATGTCTACTTGCAGGCTGACATGAAGGTCAATCTATTGCATGATGGACTGTCCAGAATAATTTAGAGGAGGCCTCCCTACAATCCCCTGCCCCACCTGCCTCCATAAGACCCATAGGGTCTCTCAGACTCTATTTCTAGTAAATGGAACTATAAAGTGCTGAAATTGGTCTTTAAAAATGAACATGCCAGAACCTCCAGCCTCCACAACTAAGTCATGAGTCGTCATTCTTGGAAGTTTTACTTCCATTTCAGTTGTGCTGGTATTAAGTGAGACATCTTAGGAACTCTTTGGAACTTGTTTACCATCACATAAGGAAGCCCATTATCTTACTTTATAGTCATGTTTCATTTTGGAGAAACCAAGAAAAAAGGCCAATAAAAAAGGAAAAAATCTGACCCCGCTTACCAGAATGGCACAGTAGTAGTGCAGTTTGATGATCGGAGTTTTGTTTAAAATAATGTGTTTTAATGGATTAATGGCCTTTCAGCTTTAGAAGATAATCCGAAATGATGTATTGAATGCTAAAATGTAGTCAGACAGCCCTTGTAGATCCTAGCATTTCTAGGATTTCACGTAATATTTTTAGCTCTGCACATTGTAGAGGTGCTAGCTTTTCTATACATCTATAAATATACTGGTTATTTTTGGTGATGAAATTTTTTAAAATCATCTTTGGCAAGTAATTCAAATATCACACATTTTCTACAAGTACATGACTCTCTGGGTATTCCCTAGCTATTTCATCAATTAAGTTAGTAGGTCCAATATGAATAATAGCTGCCATGCATTAAGTGCCTACAGTGTACCAGTCACTTTACAGGCATACCTCAGAAATATTGTGGGTTTGGATCCAGATCACTATAAACAAGTGAGCCAAACAAATTTTTTGTTTCCAATTGCATATAAAAGTAATGTTTATACTATACTTTAGTCTGTTAAGTGCATAATAGCATTATATTTTAAAAAATAATGACCATACTTTCAGTTAAAAATATTGCTGAAAAATGCTAATGATCATCTGAGCCTTCAATGAGTCATAATCTTTTTGCTGGTGGAGGGCCTGGCCTTGATGTTGATGGCTGCTGACTGATCAGTGTGATAGCTGCTGAAGATAAGACCACAAATAAGTTTGACACATAAATTGACTCTTCCTTTCATGAAAGATTCCTCTGTAGCATGGAATGCTATTAGATAGCATTTTACCCACAGTAGAATTCTTTCAAAGTTGGAGTCAATCATCTCTGACCCTGCTGCTGCTTTATTAACTAATTTTATGTAATAAAATAAGTTACATAATAGTCTAAATCCTTTGTCATTTCAACAATTTTTATAGCATCTTCACCAGGAGAAGATTCTATCAGAAGAAACCACTTTCTTTGTTCATCCATAAGGAGCAACTCCTCATCTGTGAAAATTTTATCACGAGCTTGCAGCAATTCAGTCACATCTTCAGGCGCCACTTCTAATTCTAATATTATTATTTCCACCACATCTGCAGTTTTTCCTGTAGTAAAATCTGGAACCTCTCCAACTCATCCATAAGGGTTGGGTCAACTTCTTCCAACTCCTGATAATGTTGATATGACTCCCTTTCATGAATCATGAATGTTCTTAATAGCATCTAAAATGGTGAATCCGTTCCATAGTTTTCAATGTACCTTGCCCAGATCTATCAGAGGAATTTCTATCTGTGGCAGCTAAAGCCTTACAAAATGAATTTCTTAAATAATAAAACTTGAAAGTTAAAATGACTTCTAGATCCCTGGGCTACAGAATGGATGTTGTGTGAGCAGGCATGAAAACAACATTCATTTCTTTGTATACCTCCATTACAGCTCTTGGATGACCAGTGCATTGTCAATGAGGAGTAATGTTTCGAAAGGAATCTTTTTTTTTTTTTCCTAGCAGTAGGTCTCAACAGTGGGCTTAAAATATTCAGTGAACCATGCAGTAAACACATGTGTTTTCATCCAGGCTTTTTTTATTCCATTTATAGAGCACAGGCAGAGTAGATTTAACATAATTCCTAAGGGCTGTAGGGTTTTCTGAATGGCATATGATAATTGGCTTAAACTTAAAGTCACCAGCTGCATTACCCTCTAAAAAGAGAGTCTGTTCTTTGAAGGTTTGAAGCCAGGCATTGATTTCTCATCTCTAGCTATGAACATCCTACCTGTCACCTTCTTCCTAGAGAAGGCTGTTTTACCTATGTTGATAATCTGTTGTTTAGTGTAGCCGTCATCATCAATTATCTTAGTTAGATTTTTCTGGAAATTTTGCTGCAGTTTCTATATCAGCACTTGCTGCTTCGCCTTGTACTTTATTTTATGGAGAGGTTTCTTTCCTTAACTCTCATGAACTAACCTCTGCCACCTTCATACTTTTCTTCTGCACCTTCCTTACCTCTCTTGACCTTTACAGAATTGAAGAGAGTTAGTACCTTGCTCTGGATTAAGCTTTGGCTTGAAGGAGTGTTGTACCTGGTTTGATCTTCTATCCAGACCACTCAAGCTTTCTCCCTGTCAGCAATAAGGCTGCTCTGCTCTCCTATTATTCGTGTGTTCACTGAAGAAGCACTTTTCATTTCCTTCAAGAACTTTTTTCTTTCCGTTCAGAACTAACTGTTTGCAAGATGCCTAGCTTTGGTCTATCTTGGCTTTCAGCAGGCTTTACTCACTAAACTTAATAATTTCTAGCTTTTGATTTAAAGTGAGGAACATGTGACTTTTCCTTTCACTTGAACAATTAGAGATCATTGAAGATTATTAATTGGCCTAATGTCAATATGGTTGTGTCTCACGGAATAGGAAGCCCAAAGAAAGAAAGAGAGACAGGGGCATGGCCAGTTGGTGGAGCCATCAGAACACACACAGCATGTATTTATTAAGTTCTCCATCTTAATATGATGCACTTGATATGAGCACTGTTTGTAGCACCCCCAAAATTGTAATAGTAAAATCAAAGATTGCAGATCACACATCACCAAAGCAGACATCATCATAATAATAATACATTTGAAATATCGCAAGCATTACCGACATGTGACACGGAGACATGAAATGAGCAAATGCTATTGGAAAAATGGTGCCAATAGGCTTTCTCGATGCAAGGTTGCCCCAAACCTCTTTGTAAAAAACCTCTTTTTAAAAAACACAGTATCTGCAAAGTGCAATAAAGCAAAGAGCAATAAAATGAGTTTTGCCTGTATATATTTCACTTAAAATTCTTAAACCAGTTCTGCAAGATGTTGTCACCTGCATTAAAAAATTTGTTTTGATTTTTAGATCCCATAAATGAGAATATGTGACACATAATAATTGTACATATTTATAGAGTACATGTGATATTTTGATACCTATATACAATGTATAATGATCAAGTCAAGTTAATTGGTATATCCATCACCTCAAACATTTATTATTTCCTTGTGTTGGGAATATTCAAAATTCTTTCATCCAGCTAATTTGAAATATACAGTAAATTATTGTTAACTACAGTCACCCTGCTGTGTTACAGAACATTAGAACTTATTCCTCCGAACTAATTTTAATTTTGTAGCTGTTAACCAATCTCTTCTTATCCCTCTCTCCTCTTTCCATTCTCAGTCTCTCGTAACCACTGTTTTACTTTCTGCCTCCATAAAATCCACTTTTTTAGCTCCCACATATGAGCGAGAATATGTGATATTTGTCTTTCTGGCTTATTTCACTAACACAGTGTCTGCCAGGGTCGTCTGTGTTTTTACAAATGACAGGATTTCAGTCTTTTCCATGGCTGAATAATATTCCATTGTGTATATATACCACACTTTCTGTGTCCATTTATCCATTGATGGACACAGGTTTATTTCATATTTTGCCTGCTGTAAATAGTGCTGCAATAAGCAGGGGAGTGTAGGTAGCTCTGACATATTGATTTGCTTTCCTCTGGATATACACCCAGTAATGGAATGACTGGATCATATTATATTTCTATTTTTAGTTTTTTGGCTAACAGCCATACTGTTTCCCATAATGGCTGTACTAGTTCACATTCACATAAACAGTCCATAGTAGTTCCCCTTTCTCCACATTCTTGCCAACATTTGAATTTTTTGTCTTTTTTATAATAGCCATTTTACTGGTAAGATGATATCTCATTGTGTTTTTGATTTGCGTTTCCCTCAACAAAAAATGTTGAGCATTTTTATCATAGACCTGTTGGCCTCTTTTAAGAAAATGTGTATTTAGAGTGTTTGCTCATTTTTTAATTGGATTTTTTTGTCTTTGCTACTGATGTCTGAGTCTTTATATACACTAGATATTAATCCCTTGTTGGATCGACAGTTTGTAAATATTTTCTCCGAATCTTTAGGTTGTCTCTTCACTCTGTTGATTGTTTCCTTTACTGTACAGAAGCTTTTTAGTTTGACATAATCCCATTTGCCTATTTTTGTTTTTGTTGCATGTGCTTTGAGATGAATCTAAGAAGTCTTTACCCGGACTAATGTCCTGAAGTATTTCCCCTATGTTTTTGTCTAGTAGTTTGATAGTTTTGGGACATATGTTTAAATCTTTAATGTCTTTTGAGTTATTTTTGTACATGGTGGGAGGTAAGGGTCTAATTTCATTCTTTTGCATGTAGATATCCAGTTTTCTCAAAACAGTTTATTGAGGAGATTGTTCTTTCCCCAATTTTTGTTCTCGATGCCGTCATTGAAAGTCAGTTGGCTGTAAATACATAGATTTATTTCTGGGTTCTCTATTCTGTTCCATTGGTCTGTGTATCTATTTTAGTCCCAGTACCATGCTGTTTGGTTACTATAGCTTTGTATTATATTTTAAAGTCAGGTAGTGGGATGTCTCCAGCTTTGTTCTTTTTGCCCAAGATTGCTTTGGCTATTTGGAGTCTTTTGTGATACTATACAAATTTTGGGATTTTTTTTCTATTTCTGAGAAGAATGTCATTTGTATTTTTCTACAGATTGCATTGAATCTGTAGATCACCTTGGGTATTATGGACTTTTTAACAATATCAATTCTTCCAATCCATAAACATGGAATATCTTTTTATTTTTTGTGTGTGTCCTCTTTGATTATTTTTAAATCAATGTTTTACAGTTTTCATTGTAGAGATATTTTGCCTCTTTGGTTAAATTTATTCCTAGATGTTTTATCTTGTTTTTGTAGCTATTGTAAATTAGATTTCTTTCTTTTTTTAAAAAATTATACTTTAAGTTCTGAGATACATGTGCAAAACATGCAGATTTGTTACATAGGTATACATGTGCCATGGTGGTTTGTTGCACCCGTCAACTCGTCATCTACACTAGGTATTTCTCCTAATGTTATCCATCACCTTACTCCCCACCCCTGGCAGGCGCCAGTGTATGATGTTCCCCTCCCTGTGCCCATATGTTCTCATTGTTCAACTCCCACTATGAGTGAGAACATGTGGTGTTTGGTTTTCTGTTCCTGTGTTAGTTTGCTGAGAATGATGGTTTCCAGCTTCATCCATGTCTCTGCAAGGAAATTGAACTCATTCTTTTTTATGGCTGCATAGTATTCCATGGTGTATATGTGCCACATTTTCTTTATCCAGTCTAACATTGATGGGCATTTGGGTTGGTTCCAAGTCTTTGCTATTGTGAATAGTGCTGCAATAAACATACGTTTGCATGTGTCTATATGGTAGAATGATTTATAATCCTTTGGGTATATATGCAGTAATGGGATTGCTGGGTCAAATGGTATTTCTAGTTCTAGATCCTTGAGGAATAGCCACACTGTCTTCCACAATGGTTGAAATAATTTACACTCCCACCAACAGTTAAAAGTGTTCCTATTTCTCCACATCCTCTCCAGCATCTGTTGTTTCCTGGCTTTTTAATGATCACCATTCTAACTGGCATAAGATGGTATCTCATTGTGGTTTTGATTTGCATTTCTCTAATGACCAGTGATGATGAGCTTTTTTTCATATGTTTGAGTGTCTGTTCATATCCTTCACCCACTTTTTGATGGGGTTGTTTGTTTTTTCTTGTAAATTTGTTTAAGTTCTTTGTAGATTCTGGATATCAGCCCTTTGTCAGATGGATAAATTGCAAAAATTTTCTCCCGTTCTGTAGGTTGCTTGTTCACTCTGATGATAGTTTCTTTTGCTGTGCAGAAGCTCTTTAGTTTAATTAGAACTCATTTGTCAATTTTGGCTTTTGTTGCAATTGCTTTTGGTGTTTTAGTCATGAAATCTTTGCCCATGCCTATGTCCTGAATGGTATTACCTAGGTTTTCTTCTAGAGTTTTTATGGCTTTAGGTCTTACATTTAAATCTTTAATGCGTCTTGACTTAATTTTGTATAAGGTGTAAGGAAGGGGTCCAGTTTCAGTTTTCTGCATATGGCTGGCTGGTTTTCCCAAAGGAGTCCTTTCCCCATTGCTTGTTTTTGTCAGATTTGTCAAAGATCAGATGGTTGTAGATGTGTGGTGTTATTTCTGAGGCCTTGGTTCTGTTCCATTGGTCTAAGTATCTGTTCTGGTACAAGTACCACGCTGTTTTGGTTACCATAGCCTTGTAGTATAATTTGAAGTAAGGTTGTATGATGCCTCCAGCTTTGTTCTTTTTGCTTATAATTGTCATGGCTCTATGGGCTCTTTTTTGGTTCCATATGAAATTTAAAGTAGTTTTTTCTAATTCTGTGAAGAAAATCAATGGTAGCTTGATGAGAGTAACATTGAATCTATAAATTACTTTGGGAAGTGTGGCCATTTTCATGATATTGATTCTTCCTATCCATGAGCATGGAATGTTTTTCCATTTGTTTGTGTCCTCTCTTATTTCTTTGAGCAGTTGTTTGCGGTTCTCCTTGAAGAGGTTCTTCACGTCCCTTTTAAGTTGTATTCCTAGGTATTTTTTTCTCTTTGTAGCAACTGTGAATGGGAGTTTGCTCATGATTTGACTCACTGTTTGTCTGTTACTGGTGTATAGGAATGCTTGTGATTTTCGCACATTGATTTTGTATCCTGAGAATTTGCTGAAGTTGCTTATCAGCTTAAGGATGTTTTGGGCTGAGATGGGGTTTTCTAAATATACAATCATGTCATCTGCAAACAGAGACAGTTTGACTTCCTGTCTTCATATTTGAATGCCGTTTATTGCTTTCTCTTGCCTGACTGCCCTGGCCAGAACTTCCAGTACTATGTTGAATAGTAGTGATGAGAGAGGGCATCCTTGTCTTGTGCCAGTTTTCAAAGGGAATTCTTCCAGTTTTTGCCCATTCAGTATGATATTGGCTGTGGGTTTGTCATAAATAGCTCTTATTAATTTGAGGTATGTTCCATTGATACCTAGTTTATTGAGAGTTTTTAGCATGAAGAGGTTTTGAATTTTATTGAAGGCCTTTTCTGCATCTATTGAGATCATAATGTAGTTTTTGTCATTGATTCTGTTTATGTAATGGATTACCTTTATTGATGTGTGTATGTTGAACCAGCCTTGCATGCCAGGGATGAAGCCAACTTGATCGTGGTGGATAAGCTTTTTGGTGTGCTGCTGTATTCAGTTTGCCAGTATTTTATTGAGTATTTTTGCATCAATGTTCATCGGGGATATTGGCCTGAAATTTTCTTTTTTTTTTTTATGCCTCTGTCAGTTTTGATGTCAGGGTGATGCTGGCCTCATAAAATGAGTTTGGGAGGATTCCCTCTTTCTCTATTGTTTGGAATAATTTCAGAAGTAATGGTACCAGCTCCTCTTTGTACCTCTGGTAGAATTTGGCTGTGAATCCGTCTGGACCTGGACTTTTTTTGGTTGGTAGTCTATTAATTACTGCCTCAATTTCAGAGCCTGTTATTGGTCTATTCTGGGATTCCACTTCTTCCTGATTTAGTCTTGGGAGGGTGTATGTGTCCAGGAATTTATTCATTTCTTCTAGATTTTCTAGTTTATTTGCATAGAGGTGTTTATAGTGTTCTCTGATGGTAGTTTGTATTTCTGTGGGATCAGTGGTGATATCCCCTATATCATTTTTAGGAAATACAGAGAACACCACAAAGATACTCCTCAAGAAGAGCAACCCCAAGACACATAACCGTCAGATTCACCAAGGTTGAAATGAAGGAAAAAATGTTAAGGGCAGCCAGAGATAAAGGTCGGGTTACCCACAAATAGAAGCCCATCAGACTAACAGCAGATCTCTTGGCAGAAACCCTACAAGCCAGAAGGGAGTGGGGACCAATATTTAACATTCTTAAAGAAAAGAATTTTCAACCCAGAATTTAATATCTGGCCAAACTAAGCTTCGTAAGTGAAGGAGAAATAAAATCCTTTACAGAGAAGCAAATGCTGAGGGATTTTGTCACCACCAGGCCTGCCTTACAAGAGCTCCTGAAGGATGTACTAAACATGGAAAGGAAAAACTGCTACCAGCCACTGCAAAAACAAACCCAAATGTAAAGACCACCAACACTATGAAAAAACTGCATCAACTAATGGGCAAAATAACCAGCTAGCTTCATAATGACAGTATCAAATTCACACATAACAATATTAACCTTAAATGTAAATGGGCTAAACACCCCAATTAAAAGGCACAGACTGGCTTATTGGATAAGGAGTCAAGACCCACTGGTGTGCTGTATTCAGGAGACCCATCTCACATGCAAAGACACACACAAGCTCAAAATAAAGGGATGGAGGAAGATTTACCAAGCAAATGGAAAGCAAAAAACTCATTTGTTCTCCAAGAGCATGTTGTTTAGTTTCCGTATATTTGTACACTTTCCAAAGTTTATCTTTTTATTGATTTCTAGTTTTATTCCATTGTGTTCAGAAAAGATGCTTGATATAATTTTAATTTTTAAAAATGTATTGAGACTTTCTCTGTGGCCTATTATGTGGTCTATCCTGAAGAATGTTCCATGTGCTGATGAGAAGAATGTGTATTCTGCATCTGTCAGATTAAATATTCCATAAATGTCACTTAGTCCATTTATTCTAGAGTGTAGTTTAACTTTGATGTTTCTTTGTGGATTTTCTGCTAGATGATCTGTCTGTTTTTGAAAGTTGAATGTTGAAGTTCCCTACTATGGTTGTATTGCAGTCTATCTCTTCCTTTTGGTCTATTTATATTTGCTTTATAGAGTTGGGTGCTCCAGTGTTAGGTGCATATATATTTATAATTATTGTATACTTTTGCTGAATTGACCTCTTTATCATTATATGATGACCTTCTTTGTCTCATTTAACAGTCTTAGCCTGAAGGTCTATTTTCTCTGATATAAGTATAGGTACTCCTGCTCTCTTTGGTTTTCATTTGCATGGAATATCTTTTTCCATTCCTTTACTTTCAGTCTGTGTGTCCTTACAAAGTGAGACAACTATCCTTGTAGGTAGCATATAGTTGAGTCTTCTTAAAAATTCATTTAGTCACTCTACCTCTTTTAAATGAGGAATTTAATACATTTATATTCAAGGTTGTTATTGATAGATAAAGACTTGCTCCTGCAATTTTGTTAATTGTTTTCAAATTGTTTGGTAGATCATTTGTTCCCTACCTCCTCTTTTGCTTGCTTTCTTTGTGATTTGATGACTTTCCATAGTGGTATGCTTTAGTTTTTTCTTTTTCTCTTTTGTGTATCTATTATAGGCTTTTGCTTTGCAGTTATCCTGAGGCTTACATAATACATCTTATATGTATAACTAGTTTATTTAGACTGATAGCAGCTTAATTTTTATTATATACACAAACTCTCCATTTTTACTCCCCCTTCTTCCACATTTTATGTTTTTGATGTCACACTTCACATCTTTTTGTAATATGTATCCCTTAGCAAATTATTGAAGCTTGCATTGTTTTTAGTAGTTTTGCCTTTTGACACTTATAATAGAGACATAATTGATTTGCCTATCACCATTACAGTATTAGGGTGTTTTGGATTTGACAGTGTATTTACTTTTACTAGTGAGTTGTATAATTTCATATGTTTTTATGATACTAATTAGCAGCCCTTCCTTCAGATTGAAGAACTTCCTTTAGCATTTTTTTTGTAATGCAGATCTAGTAGTGTTAAGCTCTCTCAGCTTTTGTTTGAGAAAGTCCTTATCACCTCTTGTTTTCCAAAAGACAGGATTGCTGGGCATATATTTTTTGTTGACAGTCCTTTTCTTTTAGGATTTTGAATATATCACCCCACTTCCTTCTGGTTTGCAAAATTTCTGCTGAGAAGTCTGCTGATAGTCTTATAGAGACTCCCCTGCATGTAACAATTTGTATAGAGACTCCCCTGTATGTGACAATTTGCTTTTACCTTTGCTGCTTTCAACACTCCCTCTTTGTCTTTAAGTTTTCACAGTTTATCCATGATGTGTCCTGGTGTGGGTCTCTTTGAGTTTATCTGATTTGGTGTGCTATGGGCTTTCTGCATCTGGCTTTCTAATTCCCTCCCCAAACTTGGGAAAGTTTCTGCAATTATTATTTTGATTATGTTTTCGTTCCCTTTCTCTATTTATTTTCCTTCTGGCATGCCAATAATGCATACGTTGTTCTGCTTGATGGTGTCTTAGAAGTCTCTTAAGCTATATTTACTCTTGTTCATTCTTTTTTTTTCTTTCTGCTCTTTAGATTGGATGATTTCCAGTTATCTGTCTTCAAGTTTACTCATCCTTTCTTCTGCTTGATCTAGTCTCCTCTCGAACCCCTCTATTTACATTTTCAGTTCAGTGATAGCACTCTTTAGATCTATGATTTCCATTTGGTAATTATTTATACTTTCTGTCTCTTCTTGAAGTTTTCAGCTTGCTCTTTTATTGTTGTCTTGACCTTGTGAGTATCTTTATAACCATTATTTTGAATCCCTATTACGCAAATCATAAAACTTCACTTCATTCAAGTTGGTTTCTGGAGATTTACTTTGTTCTTTTGTTTGAAATATATTCCTCTGTTTCTTCACTTCCTTGATTCTCTGTTTTTGTTTCTGAGCATTAGATAACTATCTCTGTCTTCATGTTATTAGACTGACTTTGTATATGAGTTTTCACCAATCTGTCTGGCCAGAGATTTTAAGGTGCCTCTCAAATCTTTGTGTTTATCCAGACTGTTATCTCTGTTTTTGGTGGCTCACTGGAGCTTATGATGTGCCACATCTTGATAGTAACCTGAGACTGGTATGATAGGACCCAGGTTATTAAGATGTAGCTGGAAAGTTTAGGGTGTTAGATGTGTATCCCAGTTCTTTGTATCTTCATGGTGTGACTGGGTGCAGGTACAGTAAGTTGAAGAGAGGATCTGCAGCAAATGTCTATTCTCACAGTCAGGATTTACCTTCTAATCCTAGAGGGGTAGTTGCTAATATTGGGATAATTATACATCCACTTGTTGGTTTTCTGTGGTCTTGGGTCACTTAGGATTGCAAAGTCTGTAGCTAGGTCATTAAGGAGACAGTCCCTTGAGTGGGAGTTATGCAGGTTGTGGGCTGGCCACATGGCCAATTCTTTCCAGAAGGAAGGAATAGGCCTGGATTTGTCTCTGGAGTGAGCTAGAGGAAGGTCTTGTGAAGTACCGTGCTCTGGCTCTGGCTACCTAAAGGCCATTGCTTGTTTGCTCTATTAGCTCTCAATGCAAGTTGATTAGAAACCAAGTCCTCAAGGAGCCACTCAAAGTGTGGCTATAAGCCCTTATTGAAGAGAAAGTGAGAGCTGTACATTCCTGCCCCTTTTCTGAACTGCTCCAAGAGAGTATAGCCCCTAGAAGTGTTTGAATGCCTTTTTAAAACCACCTCTTTGTTCCATGATCAAGGGAGACTCACATATGCATAGTCCCTTCTGTTGTCAGAGCTACTAGGTTTAGGATGGAGTCCTTTGGGAGATAGCTTTAAAAATTAGCTTTCAATGTGTATCCTAAATCCCTTCTGGGGAGAAACAGGGAGTTTTATTATGTCTTAAGCCCCTTCTCTGCAAGGAGATGAAATCCCTGGAGATGCTTGCATATCCATTTAAAAACACAACTCTTTTCCTGTTGTTTAGAGATACGTGTATATGCCAGTCTCTTCTGCTCCCAGAGCTAGGAGATTTAGGTTGCAATCCCTTAGGTAGATGTTATAAGAGTTAGGGTGGCTAGACCAGGCACAGTGGCTCACACCTATAATCCCCGCACTTTGGGAGGGTGAGGCCGGCAGATTGCATGAGTCCAGGAGTTTGAGACCTGCCTGGGCAACAAGGCGAAACCCCGTCTCCACAAAATATAGAAAAATTAGCCAGGTGTGATGGCAGGCACCTATTGTCCCAGCTACTTGGGGGGTTGAGGCAGGAGGATCTCTTGAGTTTGGGAGGCAGAAGTTGCAGTGAGCTGAGATTGCACCACTGCACTCTAGCCTGGGTGATGACCTGTCTCAAAAAAAAAAAAAAAAAAAAAAGTTAGGATACTTGGTGTGAATGCAGACTTATCCTAGGCTAGTGGTGGTTTAATAATTGACTGTCCCTTTAACTGCCCATTGTAAGCTAGTTAGAAACAGGGCCAACAGGTGGCTGCTGGAGGGATGCTTGAAGTCTCTGGAGTTGGTGTGCACTTGCCTCTTTTCTTTTTTTTTTTTTAAGTCTAGAGGGATGTGTGTGTATAATCCCCTCGGCTCCCATAGTTGGCAAATTAAGAGTCAAACCATGGGAAAACTTACTGTTAGAGCCCTATTTTGGGGGTCCAGATCCTCCTCTCCACAGGGAGAGACTGGGTGTGGGAGATTCCTTTCCAAATTTTATGGTGCAGTGCCTGGGATGGGGTCCATGCCTGAGTGTGCCTCAGATTCAGTGTAGATGTTTTCTCAGCTGTCAGTGGGTAGGAGCCTCTCTGTTGGTCTTGGACCTTCTCTTTCTTTCTTTCTTTTTTTTTTTTTCGAGATGGAGTCTCAGTTTGTCACCCAGACTGGAGTGCAGTTGCGCCATCCTGGCTCACTGAAACCTCTGCCTTCCAGGGTCAAACAATCCTCCTGCCTCAGCCTCCCAAGTAGCTGGGATTACAGGCGTGTGCCACAATGCCCGGCTAATTTTTGTATTTTTAGTAGAGATGGGGTTTCACCATGCTGGTCAGGCTGGTTTCAAACTCCTAACCTTGTGATCCGCCTGCCTCAGCCTCCCAAAGTACTAGGATTATAGGTGTGAGCCACCGCGCCCAGCCAGACCTTTTGTTAAAGGGAATTGGTCTGTGGTAGATGTTTATTTGGTGCATCCATGGGCAGAGGGAGAGTCAGGAGCTTCCTTTTCTGTCATGTTTCTGATGCCACTCTGTCATCTGCATTTTAAAGATGAGGAAATAGCTCAGAAAAGCTTAATTTACCCAACTAGTGAGTTGAGGTTGGGATTCAAAACTGATATGCTGGGCTCTGAAGTCTATGATTTTTTGAGTATGCCACAAACTTTTTTTTTTTTTTTTTTTGGTAAAATGCTTTTTTAGTATAAGGACAATTTGAAATATCTGAAATACAGAAATAATTCCTTAAACTTTCAGCATTTATTCAGCAAAACATTCATTGAGAACCTACTTTTGCTCATGTCCTGTGCTAGCTTCTTTATGAAGCAACATTCATATGACTGACTATCTCCCTAAACTCAGCTTCAACTATGTCTGGAAGGACAGAGGCATGCACAGCCAAGGAAGACTGGGCTGAGAGACACAGAGGAGAAGGAGTTGGGTTGGGGTAATGGCAATTGAGGAAGGCTGACTTTCATTCGTGCCATGAGGGATGAGGAGCAGCCACTGAACAGAGAAAGCCTGGAAGGACATCTGGTCAACATGGCCACAAGAATGGTGGAGTGAGTGTTGGTGGGGTCTTCAGGGAAGTGTCTGTCATTAACTGAGTCTAGAGTCTAGCCATAAGTGTAGAGGGGAGTAATGGGATTGAAAGTTGCAACATGTCACAAAAAATGACCTGAGAACTCAACCTAAATTGTATATTTGGCAGTTAGTTTTCACACTTTTGACTTTTCTTCCTCTGGTCTCTTACTTTATTTCTTTTCTGATTATCAGAGTTCTGCATGTTTGTGGTAAAAACTTTGGAAAGTACAAATGAATGCAATACATCAGATTAACAAAAGTTACTGTTGTCTAGTATGGCTGGCATATCCATGCCTCTCTCCCTCCACATATCAGAGAGAATTTTGACCATAAGACTTTACAGTAGGCTTTTCTTACTTAACTTCTTATGATGAAGCTCCATGTGGACTTCATTATATTCCGTGAAATGTGTAGTGTCTTTGCTGTCTGCTCCTCCTACATCCATTCACTGAAGATGCTTTGCACCCAGACCTGCTGAGAAGCAGGTAGGCCTTACCAGTTCTATGTCCATAGGACAACCCCTTCCCCAGTGGTCGCACCTAACTGAACCATATGTAAACACCTGACCCAATTTGGGCCTATTATATTGTCTTCCCAGAAGTTTGGGACTAAGGCCCTGAAGGACTGTGTCAATAAGATGGTGCTGGGTTCTGGAGCCAGGTTTGGCACTAAAGCCAGTCAAAGCCACATGCAAACTAAAGTTGTAGAGGAGGATCAGGCATGGTTTTCTTTCTCTCCTCAGGAGAAAGAAAGAAGGAAGTGTGCGCAGGTCCAGAGAAAAGAGACCATGTGGACCAGTGAGGAATGGAGATGGAGACGGTAGCTGCCTAACCATTTTCCTATTCTCATGAGATACAGCTATGCTTCCTATACTTTGTCTCAGTCAGATTCTCCATAAGTTTTTCACAGGGAAATCATTTGAATAGATGCCTGCTCTTGGTAATCAAAACATTTCTTACTACAGCAGTTTACTTAAATGGGTTTTTTTCCTTTAGTTTTTTCTTCCAATTTTTGCTTTGGTGTTTTTAAAATACACATATGTTTAAATTTTTTTTGGTAGTTATAGCTCAAGTGTTTTTAAAATATACATATGTTTACATTTTTTTTGGTAGTTATAGCTCAGATCTTTTCTTTGTCATTACTTCCATTGCATTTAAACTTAAATATTTATCTAGTCAGAGAGCATTAAAATTTTATATCTTTTTTGTAGGCTTCAAAAAAGATATAACATTTTACATTTAAATGTATAATAGACATGCTCTAATCCATAGAATCCATGGATTCTAATCCACCTAAAAATTATTTTGACATATGTGTGAGATGAGGATCTAATTGAACTTTTTTTATAAAATGTAAATAGGTAATTAGCTGGCCCAGAATCATGCTTCATTTTCCCACTGATTCATGATCTCTCCTTGATTATATGTTAACTTTATATACACATGTTTCATATGGGTTTGTTACTGAGCTGTCTATTCTGTTTACTCAATTATTTAAAAAGAAAATGTTAAAGAAAATATTTCTAGTCTATGTATAATTATGACTCCTAGAAATATTGACTGGATTTAGAGAAGGATGGTGCTAAGTTAGAGAACTTTGGTTACCAAGTCATTTGATTCCTTTGATTTTTCCCTCCAGAACTCCAAATGACACGTTGTTGTTTGTATTGGAATATATCCATCTTCTTCCTGGGGCAGCTTGAGTAGTCCTGACAAGTTTGCTAATTTTGGTAATTTCTTGAGTCTAAGGAGAGTTTTTATATTATAGAATTTCAACTTGTAAGACTGCTTTAATTTAAAAAATACAAAACTACTGAGAGTTTTAAAATGTGCTAGATTTGAGCACCTGACAAGGATAATAAGCACCTACTGTCATTCTCTCTTTTTGCTTCCATAGTAAAGATTGTTAATTGATTAGGGTCTTCCTTGCCACTAAACGTGGACAACATCAGACTCCTTCTTAACATAGTGCTCCAAACAACCAGCTCTATTAGTGAAGCTCTAATATCAGCTTAATACCAGTTGGTATTGCCTGATAAGATGTAACCTATTTGCAGATTAATTCTAGCAAGCAATATAAATCCCAAGGTTAGAGGTAAAATAGTGTAGCTAATATAGAAGTGGCTAGTATAGATTTAAGGCATTGTTTTAATTTTTTTTACTGCACCCCTTAATAGTTAATATATTTTACATTTTCACATTTAGCTATATAAAGAAGAAGACAACCGGATAAAAGTTTGATGTGTTTTAGGGAATATATACTTTATGTTAATTCTGTAATGTTGGAATCAAAATAGGTTACCTTTAAAATAATTCTAATTTTTCAGAAATAAAACACTCTTATATTTACTCTTCTCAGTGATTGGTGTAATTAGATGGAATGATTTTTGTCCCAATCTCCTTGTGGTTTATATGAGGAAAAAATCCATATTTTTATTTTCCTGAACTTAAGTACCTCATCAAGGCTTAGAATAAACCTCAGTAGAAATTTGCCAATATGCAGAAAAAAGTTTGTGCCTCATCAATTTTCAGGCCAGGCAATATTCATTAAGTTTGTAGTAGATTTATAGGTTCGAGGATGATCATCTCTCTTATGCCTAATCATTATTTAGTTAAGAAAACAACTGTGGGCTGGACTCTAATATTTGCAAGCTGTGTGACCTTACGCAAGGTACTTGAACTTCCTAGTTTGAAACCCTATAACAGCTTTGTATTACTTCAAAATTTATGCTCTTTTTTTTCTTACTATGGCAAACTTCAGTATTTTTTTTCCTTTAAGCAGTTTTGATCATTTCAGCTGCAGTTTTCATTTTATTCATCTCTCAGTATTATGTGCTACAGCAAGTAAGGTGACGTGGTATGAAAACATGTTAAAGCAAGCAAAGTGAAGTGATCCTGGGGATATGTTGAACCAAGTAAGGTCAAGTGAAGCTAGGGGTGTGCTTGGAGGCTGGACGAAGACAGAGAGTGAAGGAAAAAATGGCAGCTTCATATCTCTGGAAGTGGAATGCATAGCATTATATTTTATCCTGTGATTCTTCAGCATTTGGCTTTGCTATATAATTAGGCAGAGGGGATATTTACGGGATTTAATAACTGTTGTTTCCATCCTTGTCATTAGGATCCAGAAGTTTCTTAGATTATGAGTGCTCCAGAAGTGAAATTAATACCCTCTGCTAGAGCTGAAAGTTGAAAGTTCCTATTGTCAAGATTTCAGTTCTGTCAGCTTTTTCTTTTCTGATCATTAAAAGTGAGGCATTCTCGGACTTGAACAGCACACCTCATGAAGGAGATCTATGAGGGATTTATGATGCTTGGTTGTAAGAGAAGATGACATCCACAGAAAACTGGTAATCTTGGAAGGACAAGCAAGTAGGTAGTTGGAAATAGTTCAGAAATGTTTGCTTCTACAGTTCTGAAGGCAATATATGTCAGACTTGGAGAGCTCTAGTGAGGGGCCACTCACCTTAGAGTTGAAGACCATGGAAATTTAACCTGCTGTCAAGCTTTGATCATTATATACAGTCACTGCCTCATTGGTTGAGGATTAGAAAATCAAAAAGGTTCAAAACTTGGGATGTTATAATGTCAGCATGCTAATCAGAATTTCAGAAGTACATGCTCATGGAAATAAAATTTCAATAGAAAATAAGGGTGCCAGATGAAAAGTGTGTCTAGTTCCACTATCCATAGCCTGGTTCTCAAGAGGCTACCACCCATGATGTTTTCTGTCTTTAGCTCTTCCAGGGATTATCACTATAACTCGAAGTATCTATTTCATACAACATTAATATCTATTTCTTGTCTTACCAACTTAAGCTTGTCTTTTAACTCTTTGCTGTAAAAGATTACTATTTCAGCTCATAGCAACCACTCTGCTTCGTTTTTCCCTGTATCTGCTCCCATTTTTTCTTTTTGTTCTTCTATTGATTATACTTTAAATAATATGTTTGACTTTTATTTCTTGTTCTGTCAACTTCAGACATATCATGGTGTATGATATGGAGTCGGTCACTCCTACACGCTCTCCCATCTCTCCTTCCCACCTCTAACTCCTACTGTTCATCATTTCTACCACTACTTTTATATTGCCAAGGTTTAAAACATTTACATTTTGAATGGAAATTTTAATTAAGTATTCATCGCCTTGTCTATATATTGATTCAGAGAAGCAAAAATAGATAAACATCATTTATAATATTATGATATTGTTCAATATTATTCACTGCAGAACCAGAGTGCAGCTGTAGAGGAGATATAATTTATATTCATAAATCAGATCTACTTAAAGTAGAATATTTCAAGTTCTAAGTCAAGATTTTCTTTTCTTAGACTCCATAATTCCTATAATAATGCTTCATATTTTCATCATGAATTTTTGTACAGCATTTTCTTTTTCCTGGAATTTCTAGTTTCCCTTAATTTTTCTTACTGACATCGGAAACATAAACCTTCTTCATTATGCACCACCCAAAGCCAGCCAACAGATTCTTTAGCCAGATGCATTATTAGTGTCTGCTCTCCTTCAGGTTCCCAATGCCAGGGGTCTCTTCATAGAGTAACAGATTCCACCTTCACTGCAGCTTCTCTTGCGGCTTCTCTTGTACTCTGAATAGTTATTTTTCTCTGTTCTATTTTATCTGTTAGTGTAATCCCATATGCCATGCATTTTTAAGAGAATTTCCTAATTATTTCACCTATTCATATCCTATCCTTTTGCATATCTTTACTGTCATTTCAATGGGTTTAAGAGAGGGAAGTACAAATATTTGCTAGGTTCAATGTGTTTAATCAGAGCCCTCAGAATTATTGGTTTACTATAGTCAGAAATTGGTATCAAAAGAGGAAAATGTGCATCTAAAATTTACAGACTATGCCCCAGATCTTAACTTAGAGAGGAAGCATTTATGCTTATTGCATGAAAGTCCTGTTTTAAATTTGGAGTATCTTTTTCATGTATTTTATCTCGTAACCTACTTCGAATTAAGACGCCACCTGAAATTCATAGCACTGCAAAAATTGCTGATGCTGCATCATCTGTCCTCATACAGGTTTCATTATCTTAAGCACTTGGAATGAGACCTCACTTCATCATCCAAGGAGATTCAATGTCTATAACCCCATAGATGTCAAAGGACAAAGTACAGCTTCTGATAGGGTCTTAAATGCAAAAGGTGAATTTGCTGGATTCAGCAACCACCAGGTGGGGCCAAGGAGTTTCGCCTTTGTCAAATAGGAGCTTTTACTGGAAAAGCAGTATGTGTTGCTGCTGAGCAATTTCTAGAAGGAGTTTCAAACTTGTTGAGGTAGTTGTTTCCTCTAACATCATGTATCAAAATTGTCTTCTAAAAGAGACAATGTGGGAAGCATTTTCTAAAGTTAGGCTCCAGAAGGAGATGTAGTTAACTAAAATGATGCCTTGGGTGGTCAGGAGGCAAAGTTTGCATGTGGAGCCACTGGATTAGGAATATTCTTCATATTGTTCTTGAAAGAACTTATCCATTTATGAATTCTGAAAATGCTTTGTGGTTCTGGAAAGAAACAGAAAGAATTATTTATGAACTGTGGGCCCTGATGATTTTAGAGGATAATGGCACCAGAGGTGAAAGGAGGCTTTCTGATATCTGCCTGTCTTGCGGCTGGCCAGGTACAGAAGAACAAGTCTCTCTACAGACAGTGATGTTGTCCATGCCCTTGAAGATCTCAGAATCTTAACATTTATTAAATACTTAATTTGGGCTTACCCCAAGCTGGGTGAAGAGATCACAAAACCAAAGAGATATAGTCCATGCCCTGAGGAGTGTTTGGTGCATGGGTGAGTGAGATAATAAGAGGACTGAGTATGGATAGTATCAAGAGACTCTTTATAATAGGTAAAAACCCAGAGGAAAGTGAGATGTGAATATAGAAAAATTCCAGATCAAAGGAACATCTCACAAGCACCTGAATTCTGACCAGATGTGAAACATGGCTGTTAAAATCTCCAATTTGTGGAGAAATGATCCCCCACATCATACCCAGTAGAAGCTTGTTTGAATCAGTGTACTATTCACCATTGTTAAATGGTGCCAAGAGTCTCACTTCTTTTTAGGAGTGAACTTTAAGTTCAATATAAAGTGCTCAATGAATTTTTACAAAGTGAGTACACTCTGTACTTGACATTCAAATCTGGAAACTAATCATTTCCAACTCCCCCTTCTAGCCCTACTCATCACTCCTCCCAGTGAAAAAAATCCTGATTTTTTTTTTTTATTAGAGACAGGGTTTCACCCTGTTAGCCAGGATGTCTTGATCTCCTGACCTCATGATCCACCCGCCTCAGTGTCCCAAAGTGCTGGGATTACAGGTGTGAGCCGCCGTGCCCAGCCAAAATAATTTTTTTAAACCTTTTTCTTTGTTAAGGATAGAGCTGTGGTCTATTTGTCCCTTCACTTTAAAAGAAAGAACATTTTGATCTGGAATTGAAACATTGATTTCTTAAGCCGTAGTTGATTCCTGGTATACAATTCCCATTTGTGTTTAAAATCTGGACTGGCAACAAGGTTAGTAATGATTTTGTTTATAGTGGCACTGTAAGAGGAACAGAGAGGGATGCTCTTAAAGAAAAGGGCATGCCAGTTGTTATCAGGATAACTCTATGCAAATAAACTAGAAAATCTAGAAGACAAGGATAAATTCCTGGATGATACAGCCTACCAAGACTAAATAAGGAAGAAGTTGAATCCCTGATTAAACCAATAACAAGCTCTGAAATTGAGGCAGTAATTAATAGCCTACCAACCAAAAAAAGCATAGGATTAGATGGATTCACAGCTGAATTCTACCAGAAGTACAAAGAGGAGCCGGTACCATTCCTTCTGAAAATATTCCAAACAACCAAAAAGGAGGGACTCCTCCCTAACTCATTTTATGAAGCCAACATCACCCTGATACCAAAACTGGGAAGAGACAAAAAAAGACAACTTCAGGCCAATATCCCTGATGAATTGATGCGAAAATTCTCAGTAAAACACTGGAAAACTGAATCCAGCAGCACATCAAAAAACTTATCTACCGCGATCAAGTCAGCTTCATCCCTGGGATACAAGGCTGGTTCAACATACACAAATCAATAAACGTAATTCATCCCATAAACAGAACCAAAGACAAAAACCACATGATGATCTCAATAGATGCAGAAAAGGCCTTTGACAAAATTCAACATCCCTTCATGTTAAAAACACTCAATAAACTAGGTATTGTTGGAACATATCTCAAAATAATAAGAGCTATTTATGACAAACCCACAGTCAATATCATATTGAAAGGGCAAAAGCTGGAAGCATTCCCTTTGAAAATCGGTACAAGACAAGGATGCCCTCTCTCACCACTCTTATTCAACACAGTATTGGAAGTTCTGGCCAGGGCAATCAGGCAACAGAAAGCAATAAAGGGTATTCAAACAGGAAGAGAGGAAGTCAAGTTATCTCTGTTTGCAGGTGACATGACTGTATATATAGAAAACCCAATCATCTCAGCCCCAAAACCTCTTGAACTGATAAACAACTTCAGCAAAGTCTCAGGATACAAAATCAATGTGCAAAAATCACAAGCATTCCTTTACACCAACAACTGGCAAGCAGGGAGTCAAATCATGATGGAACTCCCATTCGCAATCACTACAAAGTAAATAAAATACCTAGGAATACAGCTAACAAGGGATGTGAAGGACCTATTCAAGGAGAACTACACACCACTGCTCAATGAAATAAGAGAGGACACAAACAAATGGAAAAACATTCCACCCTCATGGATAGGAAGAATCAATATCATGAAAATGGCCATACTGCCCAAAGTAATTTATAGATTCAATGCTATTCCCATCAAATTACCATAGACGTTCTTCACAGAATTAGAAAAAACTATTTTAAATTTCATACGGAACCAAAAAAGAGCACGTATAGCCAAGACAATACTAAGCAAAAAGAACAAAGTTGGAGGCATCACACTACCTGACTTCAAACTATACTACGAGTTTACAGTAACCAAAACAGCATGGTACTTGTACCAAAACAGACATATAGACCAATGGAGCAGAACAGAGATGTCAGAAATAACACCACATATTTACAACCATCTGATCTTCGACAAACCTGACAAAAGCAAGCAATGGGGAAAGGATCTCCTATTCAGTAAATGGTGCTGGGAAGACTGGCTAGCCATATGCAGAAAACTGAAACTGGGCCCCTTCCTCACACCTTATTCAAAAATTAACTCAAGATTGATTAAAGACTTAAATGTAAAACCCCAACCATAAGAACCCTATAAGAAAACGTAGGTGATATTATTCAGAACATAGGCATGGGCAAAGACTTAAAGACAAAAATGCCAAAAGCAATTGCAACAAAAGCCACGATTGACAAATGAGATCTAATTAAACTAAAGGGCTTCTGCACAGCAAAAGAAACTATCATCAGAGTGAACAGGCAATCTACAAAATGGGAGAAAATTTTTGCAATCTACTCATCTGTCAAAGGTCTAATATCCAGAATTTACAAGGAACCTAAACATATTTACAAGAAAAAAGAAAACAGCCCCATCAAAAATTGGGCCAAAGATATAAACAGGCACTTCTCAAAAGAAGACATTTACTTGGCCGACAAACATATGAAGAAAAGCTCAACATTACTGATCATCAGAGAAATGCAAATCAAAACCACAATGAGATACCATCTCACACCAGTCAGAATGGTGATTTTTAAAGTCAGGAAACAACAGATGCTGGCAAGGCTGTGGAGAAACAAGAATGCTTTTACACTGTTGGTGGGAATGTAAATTAGCTCAGCTATTGTGGAAAATAGTATGGTGATTCCTAGAACCAAAAATACCACTTGACCCAGCAATCCCATTACTGGATATATACCCAAAGGAATATAAATCATTCTATTATAAAGACACCTGCACGTGTATGTTTATTGCAGCACTATTTACAATAGCAAAGACATGGAGCCAACCCAAATGCCTGTCAATGACAGAATGGAGGAAGAAAATGTGGTACATATACACCATGGAATACTATGCAGCCATAAAAAGGAATGAGATCATGTCCTTTGCAGGGATATTGATGAAGGTGGAAGCCATCATCTTCAGCAAACTAATACAGGAACAGAAAACCAAACAATGCATGATCTCACTCATAAGTGGGAGTTGAACGTTGAGAACACATGGACACAGATTGGGGGACAACACACACCGGGGCCTGTTGGGGGTGGGGGGTGAGGGGAGGGAACTTAGAGGATGGGTCAATAGGCGCAGTAAACCACCATGGCACATGTATGCCTATGTAACAAACCTGCACGTTCTGTACATGTATCCCTTTTTTTTTAAAGAATAAATAAAGAAAATAAATAAATAAAGTTTCACAAAGTGAAATATTAAATATATCTGTTTCTTATTTTCATATAATTACCCAGGAAACACTTATTCATTACCTACCGTTTTTCAGGGCTGGATATTGTGGGGAATATAAAAGTGAATCAGACATATACCATCCCTCTTTAAGTAGAAGAGTCAGAAATATCTGGCTCTGTAAGTAATTGTAAAATATAAAAGAGAAAGTAATAAGTTTCATAAGAGAGATGCAAGCAGATGAGAGTTTTCCATGTAATCCGAATCTTTTTTTCTTTTTTACAGGAAGTATTGTATTGATGAGCTTGAGTGAGAAAAAAAATGGATTTGGGTTAGAAGACCTGGGATCTTGCACTTACCAGGTATGTGGCTTGAGGAGGCTACTTTACCTTTTCCACCCAGCTCTACCCTGTCTAACATGAGGACGGTAGTAGGTTTCCTACTTATGGAACATAGTTATTGGGAAGCATATAACAGATAATAGACATAGTTTTATATAAGTAACTTATTCAAAATAGGTATTATTTCTTCCAGGGAATAGTCAAACATTTTGTTCTCTAAAACAAGGAATTAATTTATCTTCTTCTAACTTTAATAAGGTGTACCATGAGCCAGTCCTAGGAATAGCAACATGGATTCAATTTAAATTGCTAATAGGCGATACTCATGAGGTAGCAAAGAGCCTCTTTCTGACACATCCATCAAATGTCATTCTCTTACCAGCCTGGTGAGAGCCAGTTATTTTGACGTTGATGCTGACTGCTTTTGAAAGCACATGCTGTGCAGCACTTTGCCCAGGGTTTAGCTCTCCCACAGACCTGACATTTGTACGTTGTTTTGCTTTCCTTGATCTTCTCCCCTTCTTCCCTAGCGTCTACTGTTAGCTGAATGTAGCTAATACTACAGATTGTAAATGGGCTAAAGTGGAAGAAAGAATGTCTGACACAATAGTTCTGAGCCCTGCAAGCACGTTAGGATCATCTCAGGAGCTTTAGAGATACACTGATGGCCCGGCTCTGAGGCCTCATTCCCAGAGGAACTGCATCAAGAGACATAGGGTGGGACCCATGAATTTACTTTTAATACTTTTAACTAATCCTGATTAATTCTGAAGCAGATGATCTGGGCACCACACTTGGAGAAACTAGCTAGTATCAATATGATAGTAGCCATCTGGTGACTTCTTTGTTACATGGATTACAGGGGCCATCAGAGAGAGGTATTTCTCAATCCTTGGAAACTTATTTATTCACAGTTTCTCAAACACCTCATGTTTGAGGCACTGCACTGGGGGCTGCAAGGGATATGATAGATGAATCAAACATGAACGTGATACTGACTAAGAATAGGGCTGAATGTAAAACTATAATTCATACCGTATATAAAGGTTTACTTCTGAAGTTGGTGTACGTGGTAAAAATCATAACTAGTCAAAATTACCTTTGGAAAATGGCAGAGGAGGGTAGTATTTTGGAGAGCAACATGCTGCCTTCCAAACACCCAGCACTAGCTGTTTTCCTCTAACTTTGGGACTGAATCCTGACTCTGTTTAAGTCTCAAATGTGGCTGGCTTACATTTAGGGGTAATGCCTGAAGAAGGTACGTCTTTAAATACTGGAATCATATTTGGTTCCCAGGACATGGCAGATTCATGGCTCCCAACTCAAGTTCACTGAGGCATGCGCTCTGTGAGTGGGACAGAGTTGAGGGTGGTTTGGGGGTAGGTCAGGGGGAGTCACCTGCACTATTTAAATAGGGTTCCCTTCTTGCTCATGCTGTCACTCTCTTCATTTGTTGTTGTTTATCTAAGTTTTCTCAAGGTAAATGGATTTCTAATAATACAAGACTCTTCTAATAATACAAGATGATAAGATTTGAAGACAGACACAGGCAGCCCCAATTGTTTAAAATAATTCTAAAAATTATCAAGGAGAGAACATTTACCAGATTTTAATAATTTATATTTTTTGAAGAATAATGTAAAATCTACGATTAAGATTGTTTTGGGAGACTGAAGAAGCAAAAAGATATGGCAAAAAATTTATAAAATATAAATAAAAAGTAAGACATTAATCTACAGATGAAAGATTAATGCATTTCTCTTTGAGGGCTCTGAAATGAAAACCAAAAATAGAACAGTCATGTTTCACCACAGCGTTATGAACACACTGCAGAGTCACACCCTTGAGACCATCCAGTCACATGCAGGCAGGGAATTTGCTGGGCAGAGCACGTTCAAGTCCCCATGACAATCAAGACATGGAAGCCACAGGCAGGGCCTCTAAACATGAAAAGTGTCATTGTTGTTTTGTATTCCTTGTACTTTCTGGAGCCCTTAAACACAGATACAAACAACATCCATCCAAACAGACCAGTTCTCCTAGGAACATTTGGCAAAGCTCAGTAGGTCTTTCTTGGATACTGACTTCATAGATGGTAACACTGACTCACCATGGCCTATGTGCTTGTGTGCTTCCACCTGAGACTAGGAGCTTTCAAAAAAACAAACAAACAAACAGAAACAAAGAAAAACAAAACAAAAACAGAGTCTTGACTTCAAGAGAAGGGAAGAGACTTATTTTCCTACTTTCCTTGTTGGCTTACTTTGGGGCTTCAATCACTTTATGTTAACTTTTGGTGACTCATACACTGGCCGCTCCTAACATTTCAGCAGCTGGGATGAGAGGACAAACAGAGGCCCACAAACCATATGTCTATACACATAAAAGTTCTAAATCAAGCTACCGATTTCAATAAAACATGTTCTGACTTTCCTCTTTGACAGATATACATTCCTAATGAAGAAATAAAAATAATGTGGGTGAAGCTATGGTTTTTATATAATAGAAAGTTGGAAAAACACTAAAGATGACTAAGTTTAATTATTATTGTTTATGCCTTGGTATTCTGTAGATAAGCCATTATTGTTTGCGTGAGTAATAAAAAACATGCATAGTTAGGCCGGGCACAGTGGCTCACACCTGTAATCCCAGCACTTTGGGAGGTCGAGGTGGGTGGATCACCAGGTCAGGAGATCGAGACCATCCTGGCTAGCACGGTGAAACCCCGTCTCTACTAAAAATACAAAAAATTAGCTGGGCGTTGTGGCAGGCGTCTGTAGTCCCAGCTACTTGGGAGGCTGAGGCAGGAGAATGGCTTGAACCCGGGAGGTGGAGCTTGCAGTGAGCCGAGATCGTGCACTGCACTCCAGCCTGGGCGACAGAGCGAGAGTCCCTCTCAAAAAAAACAACAAAAACAAAAAACATGCATAGTTAATTAATTATTACGCATTATTCCATAAGATCTATTTTTTCTCTTTAGCAAAATCATTAATTTTGTTGTTATACTTAATATTTTTAATAATTTAATTGTTTATAGAAATGAGCTAAAGGATTAAAACTAAAATGTATCTGTATGCAAACTATACAATTTGATTATATTTTGTTCAAAAATAGAGTACATATAAATATGAAAAAATTATATATGTCTTAAAAGTTATATTTCTCCTAAAATATCAAAGCATTATTAAAAATAATAGGCAAAGTACAAATACAATAGGCATAACAAAATAATTGTTATGCTCATAAAATTTCTAGGTAAAACTGACATTTGCCATTTATTTTGAAATTCTATTTTTATAAATATAAAATTATTCACAGTTCTGACACTGAAAGTTCATCTGGTTGCCAATGTAAAAAACTTTTGTATTCTCCACGTATTTTATGTCTAGAGCTAAATAAAGACAAATTTAAGAGTAATATGAATTGTTTAACATTGTGAAATACTCAACTTCCGAAACTGTTGTGAATATAGTACCAATTTGTGAGCACGTCTGGAATCACAGATTAGTACCTGCAGAGAAGCAATAACTCTTAGTTCTGTGAGAATCTATCACATTCATTCTATCCAGGAGGAGAAAGTTTGGTAAGGAAATTAATTTGTCTTTTCTCTTGCCTAAGTGCTTTTGCTGCTCAATTTCTCCTCTGCTCTGTGGCAGTGTTTATCTTGACCTTTGCGGAGCTTCATAGCATTTGGACATGGTTTCTTTTTGTTTTGAGGACACAGGGCAAGATATCTGGAGATGCCTAAGCAGTGTTAGTCATGCACTGACAGTTTAGGGTTCTGGTCAGTTTAGGGTTCTGTGTGGCACCATGCTAGCAGTGAGTGTCAGATCCTGAGTGCTAGAGCGCTAGGGATACGTGTGTGTGTGTGTGCACGCGTGTGTGTGCACATGTGTCCGTGTGTGTAGGCGGGGAGTATACTGGAACTTTTCAGGGACACAGATTCAGACCAGGATAAATTCAAAAATTCTATTCTGAAGCTCAGTCACTACCGAAGATCTGACCCAAGGGTAGTCTATCTTGAATGCAGATTACAAATCTGAAACTGTCCTAAAAGGCCTCCTTATATCTCATTAGCTGAATTTCCATCACGTTTTCCCTTTCTTGCTCCTTGTACTAAGACAGCTTTTGTCCATTGTTAATGCCCCGGAAAGAAAAAAGAACTAGAGCAACTGGTGGATCTTTCTGAATCCAGCTCAACAACCACTGCTCCCCCAAGTCCTTTCATAAGCCCCTGAAGAAATGGGACTTCAACAAGCTGAATCTGGATCATGGACTAGTAACCAGGCATGGGCAAAGGAGTAAGGAGCCTTGGATTTCATCATTTTTTCTGCCATTTATTAGCTGTATGACCTTGACTTACCTACTTGGGACTTCAGATTTCTTATCTGTGAAATTAGGGGATTTGTATAAGATTGTCAAGGTCACACACCTATTCTAAAATTATGTGGTTTTATTTTATAGAAAAACTGGGCAAAATATTTTCTAGGTTTTGCATATAATGATGAACTATGACAAGGATTTTGGGACTGTCTGGGGAGTACACAGCAGGTTGAACAGAGACTTCCAATGCTTATATAGTATACTGGCTCTGGCTAAGTGATATTTTGTTTACTGACTCATTAAGAACAAAGAAATTCTACTTGAAAATCATTTATTCACCACCTTCCACGTGCTAGGCTATTATTATGTGAGATGCTAAGGCTTCAGTGATGAGGAAGCCAGAGTAACTGCTCTCAGGAAGCTCAGGTAAGCATGCAAACTATTAATTTTAGTTGAATGTGATAAGTAGTATTACTGACAGTTTTTCAAAGTGTGGGGGGAAGGTGCAAAGAACAAAGGGGTTCCTGGTGAAGAAAAGGGGGAAGAGAGTGTCAGGGAAGGTTCCCAGCTGAGAAGATTTTTGAGGGAAGTACTAGGAATATTTTAATCTTGAAGCTCCCTAGCAGTACAAGAACTATTTGGGCAGTAGCTTTATTTATTTATTTATTTTTATTTTTATTATACTTTATGTTTTAGGGTACATGTGCACAACGTGCAGGTTTGTTACATATGTATACAGGTGCCATGTTGGTGTGCTGGACCCATTAACTCGTCATTTAACATTAGGTATATCTCCTAATGCTATCCCTCCCCACTCCCCCCACCCCACAACAGGCCCTGGTGTGTGATGTTCCCCTTCCTGTGTCCATGTGTTCTCATTGCTCAATTCTCGCCTGTGAGTGAGAACATGCGGTGTTTGGTTTTTTTGTCCTTGCAGCTTTTGATGACTCTACTCTTCAGCAAACCAATATGGCAACAGTGATTGGCCTTATGTGGAGGCTGAGCCAGCAAGCATTAGATTTTGCTGAGGGCCAGCTGCTTTTGATTCATGTATTTCTCTATGACAGTGGATGGTTCAGGTTTCAAATGGTGCATATTTTCCTGTAATGGGCCCAGGGGAGGACACACTGTTGAGCAGAGCTTTAGAGGTAGATTTATGGGCACAATGTTCAAGCTTTTAGACCACTTGTCTCTTTAGAAGTGGTGGGAATGGTTAGGGGTAGAGGAAGGAAGAGGCTCTTGGTATGCAAATGATTTCATAGTCAGAGTAAGGGCTCCCATTTCTACTTAGGAATCATTTCATCCAGGGAACATAGTACTGAGTATGCATATAGTGAGTTCTCCAGAAATATTTTACACATCAATAAATAGTTTCAGAATACTTAATATTTAATAGGTACTGTTGTAGGCATTTAATAAATATTTGTGGAATAAGTTAATTTATCATATTATCATATTGTTGGAATATTAATACTAATGAGATTGATAATTCAGGATACTCATAAATCTAAGCCAAATGGGTAAGGGTCTCTTTCCAAAATACGTCTTTTAATGGTTGGCCCCTCAGGCACCTGAAATGTTCGAATTTCCCAGTTCAGAGGCTTGAAGCTCATGAGGGCCAGACCATAAGAAGTTCCCCAAATCAAATGATTAGACCACCTGGGTCTCAGGCTGAAGTTCCTGTGCCTGAAATGGCATGACCATGCTGTTTCTTTTAGCTGACCCTGGCACCGACCTGAGCAACTGGAATATTAAAAGGAAATTTTTGTTTCTGGAAGATTTGTGACTAGAAGAGTCACTGTGGTCTACACTGGGAGAGAGCTTAGCTAAGTCCAGTGATCAACATTCCATCCATCCGTGTCACTTGAGTGAACAAGTGCATCATTGGAATGTAAATGTACATTGGGCTATTTGGGCTGTCGACCAGTCATCTCGATAATGTTAGCTGGAATCAGATCAATGCTTAGCTGAGGTAATTGAGACAGTGAAGTTTCAAATTGGGCAGGGAGGAGAAAACAGGGAAAAGAAGAGATAAATGCGTAGGTTTTTGACATTAGTTACATTTTCTAAACAAACCAAAAACAATATGCTTATTCACACTGATAGATTTCATTTCCTTTTGATCTTTGGGAGGGATATTGAAATTTGGTTCAAATTTAGCCGCTAATCCTCAAGTACCATTGGTATTCAAATATATCATGATTTCTTTTCCAATCTCTCTTTATAAAGTCCAAAAATTATGTTATCCCCAATTTCAACATATTAAAACCTGCAAAGTCTGAGGCATAAAAAACAGCACTTGCAATTCCACTAACTTTGGTTTTTCCAGAAAGTGAAATTGTGATGCTTATTCAAAATAGCATAAATAAGCTGGGCATGGTAGCATGTGCCTGTGGTCCCAGCTACTTGGGAGGCTGAAGTGTGAGGATTGCTTGAGCCTGGGAGGCCAAGGCTGCAGTGAGCTGTGATTGCCCTGCTGCACTCCAGCCTGGGTGACCGAGTGAGATGTTGACTCAAAGAAAAATAGCAGAAATGAATGCAACCCCCATAGAACACAGAAGGGCATTTAAAAAACATACTAGCTAACTGATACAAACAAAACCTCAATAATAAATCCCTAGGGAAAATACAGAAAGTAGTATTTCTTTTAGTTGTTATTTATTGCAATATCAAACTTTTATTGAGATGGAAACAGAGAGAGGGACACACAGAGAGACAGACTTATTTTTCTACCTCCTTGGATGTCTACTAGGCCTATAAAAGATACTTTTCACTCCCTAACAGGGGCCAATATTGGGAGGGAAACATCTGTCCTTCTCTCCTGGCTCCATAGCTGACTGGTGGGATTGGGAGGAGGAGAGGAGCACTGAGACCTTCCTCTGTTTTATTTTCAGAACCACCTGAGCAAGCTATGTGTATGGTCTTCTTCTCTGCAGCATGCAGTGACCTGTCCTGGAAGGGGAATGGGGTGAGGTGGGGCGGGAGCCTGTGGTTGTACAATTTTACCCCTAATTGGCCAATAACCTTAATTTGTAGGAAGGGGGCATTAGTTTCAAAATGTGGTCATAGATCTAGCCCAATTTTCCAGCCAGTCTTACGAACTGATACTGTGCTTTTCACTATTTGCCTCATGTCTTCTCTTAATGAATTCCAAATTCAGAGCAGATTTAAGGTGGTGAGCAGTTGTCACCCTAAGTCTCTTTCAAGACACAGTGCTGCTGAGATTTCTCAAAGAAAGTGATTTTTAATTATTTCCCTTTATGATAGGGCTCTTTTTTCCTCCTGCTCTTTAGCTGGGTCCCTGAGTAAAGAGCAGAAGGGGTGTGAGAAGCTCATTATCTACTTTCCTCCTGTTCCACCACATCCTCACACATGATCCATTATTGCCACTTACATACAATCTGCCTTTCCGCCTCTATCCCCTCGCTTCCTTGATTTTGCATCACCGGGTACCCTGTGTTTATTTTTCACAGTCTTTACCCTTTTCTTAAATTCCTTTCTTCCCTCTTAATCTTTACATATTTTCTGGCTTGCAAGATCTTACCTTAGCTAAGAGTGATATTTCTACCCCACCAAATGGGATCTATCAAACACTGCTTTGCAAGGTCTCCTGTATTGAATTGTCTTTTTGCATTGCAGTTGTTATTATTGTTGCATAACATCCTATTATTACATAACGAGGCCCAAAAATTCTATGGGGGAAACATCTTAGATTTATAATTGTTTGTATGTCACAAAGAGCTTTACAAATATTAGGTGCTTCATAAATATCTGCTCCTCATTTTACCTACTGGGCAGTCTTTGCAGTGTCATTTTAGTGTAGACATTTAAATGTGCTAGAGAAAGGTGGGAGCTCTGAAAAGTGATGACTCTATTTCAGCCAATGGTTTTAAAATGTGTAAACTCTTATTAGTTTCTGTCTCCATAAGTTGCTAATGGGGGTGACCAGAAAGGAGTAGTCTATTTTATTTTGGCTTAATAGAAACAAAAATGAACATTACCAAGTCTCTGCAGCACCACAGCCATCAAGCTAAGTGTGTTTTAGATATTTTCTCATTTAGTTTTCAGAACTATAATATTGGTACTATCATTACCTTTGTTTCACCAGGGAAGCAGAGGCTCCAATATATTAACAGGTTTTAGGTATCAGAGCTGTGATTTGACCTTGAGGCTTCCTAACTCCAAACTTTTAGCCACAATGACACCTTGCCATAAAGCTTTTCCATAGCTATTCTCTATGGGGCTATTCAGGCATTCAGCAGGTGTTTGTGCTCTTCAGTCGTGATGAAAACCAGAGAAAGTATGTAGGGTGCTAGTATAAAGGTTGAGAATCCACTGGACCAGGGCTTAAATCTGATTCCCCTCATACAAATTCTGTCTGATTAGGAGTAGGTTCCTTAACCCTTCTTATTCTCAGTTCTATTATCTAAAATATTAGGATCATAATTCTGTTAAATGAGATAATGCTGACAAAACACTAAGCACCACAGCAGCTGTACGTGCTCAAGGAGTGTGAGCTGCCATTATTACAATTACATGCCGGCTTAACACTTCCACAGATGACATCAATGAAGGTAAATGAGGAAATTAGCCAATGGAGTCCTGTGTAAAAGGAATACTCGGACAGACTGACAGAACTGCAGTCTCCATAGGAGGCGAGATGTCTATAGCATATCAATATTTTCTAAACACATTATTCTTTTCTTTAGATATAAACGCAATAGCATGACACCTACCAGTTAGTCCCACAAAGCTGCAAGGACAATAAAGATGTATACATATGAACATGAAAGGATTGGGAATGAAGGACTCATGAGCAGGTTATGTGAGACACTCCCCCAACCCATGCACTATTTTGGGTCATCTGTAAGGGGCTCTAGTAGAGCCCTCTGTGCTGCCTGCGGAGAACCCTGAGGCATTTGGACAGCATGCTGCCTATGGTGAAGGAGGTACAGGTCCCAAGTCAGGAGACAGAGGTTTCACTGCATTGGACTGGGAAATTGGAAATACTTGTTTAAAATCTTTTACTGTGTTTCTTCAGGTTCTCTGCTTTTTTGTTTTTTGATTTTGTTTTTTTTTGCCAAATACATTTAGGGCTGTGATGGCTTTATATTTGAAAGGTTGGGGTATAAGAAAGAGTACTACCTTAGGGTGAGCAGACTGGCTTGGCATACTCACTCTCACTCCTTATTAGCATAAGGACCCTGAAGAAACCCCTTACAGGGCCGAGCCACTGCCATCTGCAAAGTGGAGACCATATCCATATGTACACTTCTTCCCCTTAACTTCAAGCATTGCTATGAGGGCCAAGAAGGTACAGGTGTAAAGTACTAAGCTATGCAAATATTTTCCTGAAGAGCTGTCTGTCCTACCACTGCTCTGCGCCCTTGTCCCTCCCCAAATCCCTTTTTTTTTTTTTTTGCTTTCTAATGAACTCATAGAATGTACTGTCTTGCTCCACGTACTGTTTCCTCCAAACCTCCCCACCTAAATCTGTGAAAAGGAATAGGAGCCGGGCGTGATGACTCATGCCTGTAATCCCAGCACTTTGGGAGGCCGAGGTGGGTGGATCACCTTAGGTCAGGAGTTCAAGACCAGCCTGACCAATATGGTGAAACCCCGTCTTTACTAAAAATACAAAAATTAGCCAGATGTGGTGGTATGTGCCTGTAGTCCCAGCTACTGGGAAGGCTGAGACAAGAGAATTACCTGAACCTGGGAGGCAGAGGTTGCAGTGAGCCGAGATGGTACCACTGCACTCCACCCTGGGCGACAGAGCGAGACTCTGTCTCAAAAAAAAAAAAAAGGGGGGGGAGGTTCCAAGATGGCCAATAAGGAACAGCTCCAGTCTACAGCTCCCAGCGTGAGCAATGCAGAAGACAGGTGATTTCTGCATTTCCAACTGAGGTACTGGGTTCATCTCACTGGGGCTTGTCAGACAGTGGGTGCAGCCCATGAAGCAGGGAAGGGCATCGCCTCACCCAGGAAGAACAAGCAGTTGGGAAATTCCCTTTCCTAGCCAAGGGCAGCCATGACAGACGGTACCTGGAAAACTGGGAAACTCCAAACCTAATACTGCGCTTTTCCAATGTTCTTAGCAAATGGCACACTAGGAGATTATATCCTGTGCCTGGCTCAGAGGGTCCCACGCCCAAGGAGCCTCGCTTACTGCTAGCACAACAGTCTGAGACTGAACTGCAAGGTGGCAGCGAGGCTGGGGGAGGGGCGTCTGCCATTGCTGAGGCTTGAGTAGGTAAACAAAGCAGCCAGGAAGCTCGAACTGGGTGGAGCCCACCGCAGCTCAAGGAGGCCTGCCTGCCTCTGTAGACTCCACCTCTGGCAGCAGGGCATAGCTGAACAAAAGGCAGCAGAAACTTCTGCAGACTTAAACGTCCCTGTCTGACAGCTTTGAAGAGAGTAGTGGTTATCCCAGCACAGAGTTTGAGATCTGAGAATAGACCGACTGCCTCCTCAAGTGGGTACCTGATCCCTGAGTAGCCTAACTGGGAGACATCTCCTAGTAGGAGCCGAATGACACTTCATCCAGCCGGGTGCCCCTCTGAGACGAAGCTTCCAGAGGAAGGATCAGGCTGTAACATGTGCTTTTCTGCAATATTTGCTGATCTGCAGCCTCTGCTGGTGATACCCAGAAAAACAGGGTCTGGAGTGGACCTCCAGTAAACTGCAGCAGACCTGCATCTGAGGGTCCTGACTGTGAGAAGGAAAACTAACAAACAGAAAGGACATCCACACCAAAACCCCATCTGTACGTCACCATCATGAAAGACCAAAGGTAGATAAAACCAAAAAGATGGGGAGAAACCAGAGCAGAAAAGCTGAAAATTCTAAAAATCAGGGCACCTCTTCTCCTCCAAAGGAATGCAGCTCCTCGCCAGCAATGGAACAAAGCTGGACAGAGAATGACTTTGACGAGTTGAGAGAAGAAGGCTTCAAACGATTGGTAATAACAAACTTCTTCGAGCTAAAGGAGGATGTTCGAACCCATCACAAAGAAGCTAAAGACCTTGAAAAAAGATTAGATGAATGGCTAACTAGAATAAACAGTGTGGAAAAGACCTTAAGTGACCTGATGGAGCTGAAAACCATGGCACAAAAACTACGTGATGCATGCACAAGCTTCAGTAGCTGATTTGATCAAGTGGAAGAAAGGGTGTCAGTGATTGAAGATCAAATGAATGAAAAGAAGCAAGAAGATAAGTTTAGAGAGAAAAGAGTAAAAAGAAATGAACAAAGCCTCCAAGAAATATGGGACTATGTGAAAAGATCGAATCTATGTCTGATTGGTGTACCTGAAAGTGACGGGGAGAATGGAACCAAGCTGGAAAACACTCTTCAGGATATTATCCAGGAGAACTTCCCCAACCTAGCAAGGCAGGCCAACATTCAAATTCAGGAAATACAGAGAATGCCACAAAGACACTGCTTGAGAGGAGCAACTCCAAGACACATAATTGTCTGATTAACCAAAGTTGAAATGAAGGAAAAAATGTTAAGGGCAGCCAGAGAGAAAGGTCGGGTTACCCACAAAGGGAAGCCCATCAGACTAACAGCAGATCTCTCGGCAGAAATTCTATAGGCCAGAAGAGAGTGGGGGCCAATATTCAACATTCTTAAAGGAAAGAATTTTCAGCCCAGAATTTCATATCCAGCCAAACTAAGCTTCATAAGTGAAGGAGAAATAAAGTACTTTACAGACAAGCAAATGCTGAGAGATTTTTGTCACCAGCAGGCATGCCTTACAAGAGTTCCTGAAGGAAGCACTAAACATGGAAAGGAAAAACCAGTATCAGCCACTGCAAAAACATGCCAAATTGTAAAGACCAACGATGCTAGGAAGAAACTGCATCAACTAATGAGCAAAATAACCAGCTAAGATCATAATGACAGGATCAAATTCACACATAACAATATTAACCTAAAATGTAAATGGGCTAAATGCTCCAGTTAAAAGACACAGACTGGCAAATTGGATGGAGTCAAGACCCATCAGTGTGCTGTATTCAGGAGACCCATCTCACGTGCAGAGACATACATAGGCTCAAAATAAAGGGATGGAGAAAGATCTAACAAGCAAATGGAAAACAAAAAAAAGCAGGGGTTGCAATCCTAGTCTCTGATAAAACAGACTTTGAACCAACAAAGATCAAAAGAGACAAAGAAGGCCGTTACATAATGGTAACTGAATCAATTCAGCAAGAAGAGCTAACTATCCAAAATATATATGCACCCAATACAGGAGCACCCAGATTTATAAAGCAAGCCCTTAGAGACTTACAAAGAGACTTAGATTCCCACACAGTAATAATGGGAGACTTTAACACCCCACTGTCCACATTAGACAGATCAATAAGACAGAAAGTTAACAAGGATATCCAGGAATTGAACTCAGCTCTGCACCAAGGGGACCTAATAGACATCTACAGAACTCTCCACCCCAAATCAACAGAATATACATTCTTCTCAGCACCACATCGCACTTATTCCAAAATTGACCACATAGCTGGAAGTAAAGCACTCCTCAGCAAATGTAAAATAACAGAAATTATAACAAACTGTCTCTCAGACCACAGTGCAATAAAACTAGGACTCAGGATTAAGAAACTCACTCAAAACCGCTCAACTACATGGAAACTGAACAACCTGCTCCTGAATGACTGCTGGATACATAACGAAATGAAGACAGAAATAAAGATGTTCTTTGAAACCAACGAGAACAAAGATACAACATAGCAGAATGTCTGGCACACATTTAAAGCAGTGTGTAGAGGGAAATTTATAGCACTAAATGCCCACAAGAGAAAGCAGGAAAGATCTAAAATTGACACCCTAACATCACAATTAAAAGAACTATAGAAGCAAGAGCAAACACATTCAAAAGCTAGCAGAAGGCAAGAAATAACTAAGATCAGAGCAGAACAGAAGGAGATAGAGACACAAAAAACCTTCAAAAAATCAATGAATCTAGGAGCTAGTTTTTTGAAAAGATCAACAAAACTGATAGACCACTAGCAAGACTAATAAAGAAGAAAAGAGAGAAGAATCAAATAGATGCAAAAAAAAAATGATAAAGGGGATATCACCACCAATCCCACAGAAATACAAACTACCATCAGAGAATACTATAAACACCTCTATGAAAATAAACTAGAAAATCTAGAAGAAATGGATAAATTCCTCGACATAGACACCCTCCCAAGATTAAACCAGGAAGAAGTTGAATCCCCGAAGAGACCAATAACAGGCTCTGAAATTGAGCCAATAATTAATAGCCTACCAACCAAAAAAAGTCCAGGACCAGACGGATTCACAGCTGAATTCTACCACAGGTACAAAGACGAGCTGGTACCATTCCTTCTGAAACTATTCCAATCAATAGAAAAGAGGGAATCCTCCCTAACTCATTTTATGAGACCAGCATCATCCTGATACCAAAGCCTGGCAGAGACACAACAAAAAAAGAGAATTTTAGACCAATATCCCTGATGAACATCGATGCAAAAATCCTCAATAAAATTCTGGCAAACCGAATTCAGCAGCACATCAAAAAGCTTATCCACCATGATCAAGTTTGCTTCATCCCTGGGATGCAAGGCTGGTTCAACATACGCAAATCAATAAACGTAATCCAGCATATAAACAGAACCAATGACAAAAAATCATATGATTATCTCAATAGATGCAGGAAAGGCCTTTGACAAAATTCAACAGCTCTTCATGCTAAAAACTCTCAATAAACTAGGTATTGATGGCAAATATCTCAAAATTATAAGAGCTATTAATGACAAACCCACAGCCAGTATCATACTGAATGGGCAAAAACTGGAAGCATTCCCTTTGAAAACTGGCACAAGACAGGGATGCCCTCTGTCACCACTCCTATTCAACGTAGTGTTGGAAGTTCTGGTCACGCCAATCAGGCAGGAAAAAGAAATAAAGGGTAGTTAATTAGGAAAAGAGGAAGTCAAATTGTCCCTGTTTGCAGATGACATGATTGTATATTTAGAAAACCCCATCGTCTCAGCCCAAAATCTCCTTAAGCTAATAAGCAACTTCAGCAAAGTCTCAGGATACAAAATCAATGTACAAAAATCACAAGCATTCTCATACACCAATAACAGACAGAGAACCAAATCATGAGTGAACTCCCATTCACAGTTGCTTCAAAGAGAATAAAACACCTAGGAATCCAACTTACAAGGGATGTGAAGGACCTCTTCAAGGAGAACTACAAACCACTGCTCAATGAAATAAAAGAGGATACAAACAAATGGAAGAACATTCCATGCGCATGGACAGGAAGAATCAATATCGTGAAAATGGCCATACTGCCCAAGGTAATTTATAGATTCAGTGCCATCCCCATCAAGCTACCAATAACTTTCTTCACAGAATTGGAAAAAACTACTTTAAAGTTCATGTGGAACCAGAAAAGAGTCCACATTGCCAAGACAATCCTAAGCCAGAAGAACAAAGCTGGAGGCATCACACTACCTGACTTCAAACTGTACTACAAGGGTACAGTAAACAAAACAGCATGGTACTGGTACCAAAACAGATATAGACGAATGGAACAGAACATAGCCCTCAGAAATAATACCACACATCTACAGCCATCTGATCTTTGATAAACCTGACAAAACAAAACAAAAACAAGAAATGGGGGAAGGATTCCCTATTTAATAAATGGTGCTGGGAAAACTGGCTAGCCTTATGTAGAAAGCTGAAACTGGATCCCTTCCTTATATCTTACACAAAAATTAATTCAAGATGGATTAAAGACTTAAATGTTAGACCTAAAGCCATAAAAACCCTAGAAGAAAACCTAGGCATTGCCATTCAGGACATAGGCATGGGCAAGGACTTCATGTCTAAAACACCAAAAGCAATGGCAACAAAAGCCAAAATTGACAAATGGGATCTAATTAACCTAAAGAGCTTCTGCACAGCAAAAGAAACTACCATCAGAGTGAACAGGCAACCTACAGAATGGGAGAAAATTTTTACAATCTACCCATCTGACAAAGGGCTAATATCCAGAATCTCCAAAGAACTCAAACAAACTTACAAGAAAAAAACAAACAACCGCATCAACAAGTGGGCAAAGGATATGAACAGACACTTCTGAAAAGAAGACGTTTATGCAGCCAACAGACACATGAAAAAATGCTCACCATCACTGGCCATCAGAGTAATGCAGATCAAAACCACAGTGAGATACCATCTCACACCAGTTAGAATGGCAATCATTAAAAAGTCAGGAAACAACAGGTGCTGGAGAGGATGTGGAGAAATAGGAACACTTTTACACTGTTGGTGGGACTGTAAACTAGTTCAACCATTGTGGAAGACAGTGTGGCGATTCTTCAGGGATCTAGAACTAGAAATACCATTTGACCCAGCCATCCCATTACTGGGTATATACCCAAAGGATTATAAATCATGCTGCTATAAAGACACATGCACATGTATGTTTATTGCAGCACTATTCACAATAGCAAAGATTTGGAACCAACCCAAACATCTATCAATGATAGATTGGATTAAGAAAATGTGGCACATATACACTATGGAATACTATGCAGCCATAAAAAAGGATGAGTTCATGTCCTTTGTAGGGACATGGATGAAGCTCAAACCATCATTCTCAGCAAACTATCGCAAGGACAGAAAACCAAACCCCTCATGTTCTCACTCATAGGTGGGAATTGAACAATGAAAACACTTGGACACAGGGTGGGGAACATCACACACCGGGGCCTGTTGTGGGGTGGGGGAAAGGGGCAGGGATAGCATTAGGAGATATACCTAATGTGAATGTCGTGTTAATGGGTGCAGCACACCAACATGGCACATGTATACATACGTAACAAAACTGCACGTTGTGCCCATGTACCCTAGAAGTTAAAGTATTAAAAAAAAAAAAAAGAATAGGAACGTTTGAGAATTGAAAAAAAAAATAACCAGCATATTTTTGCTGTTGGCCTTTATCTACCGAGGTTGAGCATCTTGGTCCAGCCATGGGTCAGCCACTGTTCTTTATCCACAGTTCTCTTGGAACCTCCTGTTGTGGCTGACTGGAAATGTAGCCCCACTCGGAACACCTCTGTGATTGTTTAGGTCGTGGTTCTCCTCATGCTCCGCAATCTAAATCCAAGGGTCTTCTCAGAGTAGTTTACTGAAGTCCTATCATCAGGCAGGAAACAATGTGTTATAGATGAGGCAGCAAGGTCTGGTAAAGAGAAGTGACTAACCTGAGGCTTCTAGGTGAGGGAGTAGGAAGTAGACCTTTTCATTACTCTGTGCTGTGCTTCCACTGAAAAATGGAAGAGAGCCAGGGTCAGAAGAGGGGAGAGTTGGAGGAATAGACAAAAACATGAAAAATGGAAGTGGCTACTACTTCCTTTTCTAGCAGTAAAGACATTTATACAAACATACCTACTATTATAATATATGCATGGTATAGTAGATATACAGCTATGCAAGCCTTCCCACTCCCTAGCTGCTCACTACAAAAATTCATCAACAACTACCTAGAATCAGGAAAGTCTGAGAAAAACTCCGTATCAGATACACCTGGTCCAGTTTTAACTCTTGCTTATTTTTAAGAAATTTAAAAAATTATAGAAAAGAATAAAGATGAAACTATAATAATCTCAATTTCCATTACTCAAAATGAACCATTTTCAATATACTGGTATATTTGCTTCCAGTCTTTTAAAAAATAAAAATAGCTTATTATTATGTTTATAAAATTATAATTTTATACATTTCAAAATAAAGTGTATTAAATTTGATTTTACTTGAACTTGTAGAAGCAAGGCTAAAGGTATTATTAAATTTCAAATTCATATTGCCTTGTATCAAAAAATATTTTTTGTAAAAGTACTTTTTAACGTTAAGAAAACATGATAAATATTGGTGTTGGAATCAAGACTTTTAAAGGGCTGTATTTTAATTTTCAACATTTTAAATTTACTTCCTGCTATGAAAGAAAAAAGGCCATGGCCTTTTTTTCCACGTCTTCACATTTTCTCTATCATCACCTCCAACTTTTGTAAGTTTTATTATTTTTTTACATTGTTTGGGTTTATAATATTGAATTTTGTTCTGTAATTACTGTTTTCATATGCTAAATAGGCAATATTTAAGTGGATTGAACCACTGGTTTTTTAAAAGACACATACCTTCTCTGTTTTAATTTTGATTAAAATGAATTGGCAAGTTTTTGTCATCTGTTTTTTTCAGACAAGCTCATGGTAATATGTTCCTTTAGTGCTCTCCTGGTTCATAATGCCTAATGCTTTTATACTTGATTGCCATCTTGGGTATGACATTATTGGGTCATGCTATTTTCACCTCAGAACAATTGTTCCATTGTCTTATAGCATTGGCTAATTCTGTGGAGAAGTCTAGGGCAGCATGATTTTAATCCCTTTTGGGTTATTTGTTTTTTCTGTCCAAATGCCTGAAATAATTTTATCCCTGAAATTCAGGAGCTTGGCTAGGATCTGTCTTGGTACAGAGAGTCCTGTATTAAATTTTCTCATTGCACATGTTCTTTTCCACTATATATAATTAAAAAATATTTCTTTTAATTCAGCTAAATTTTCTTGTATTATATTTTTGAATATATTAACTATTATTAATATATTAGAATACATTATCTATTAGGCTATTTCAAGTATATAAGTGTCCTGTATCTTTCATATCAATTCTCATTGCTTTATCTTCTTAAATCTGCCTGTACCCTAAGTAGCTGAAACTTTTATTCTATTTGTAATTTCATTATCAGTGGTGCTTATTCGGTTCCTTGCTCTTCTAATTTATTTGCTATTTCTTTCATGATACTGCTTTGATTTTTTCAATATGTTTCCATAAATCTTCAGTTTTCTTTTTCATAACACTCTTTTTTCATCATTTTATTTTTGGCCCAATATTGAATTTATATTATTTTTAAGATATTTTGTGTCAAGAAGTCAAGAAGGACTTGTGAGAAAAGTTTTTTCAAGTTTTAAAAAAAGTTAAAAGAATCTTTCAGACAGTATGCTTCCTTCTTCAATAATTATGAAAAAACAATCTTCCCAGTTGAATTGAAACAAAAAGCCCAGAATTATGTTGAGACACCTGCATGTTTTGATTGTGATTTCCTAACTGACATTCCTGACAGAAGCCAAGACAGCAAAAGGGATTTGTAGATAATCAAGCTGGACACTGGCATCTACCCAGAAAGCTGACATCATTTCATCAAGCGTTTCTTTACTATGACTTGTAAGTTTTCTGTTCCTACTCTGTTTCAATTCCTGGGCTTGTGGGCTTTCTGTGAAGTCACTGTTTCTAATTTTTGCAGGTTTAAGCCCATGCACTTGCACAGAGAAAGATTAAGAAACCTCCCTTTAGCCCATATCTTCTATGTTAACTAGAATACAAATACATGAGAAACTTTTTAATTAAAATTTAAATCATCACATGCTGGGAATTTTCTCTATAGATTAAAAAATTTACCACATCCAACAATACTTCTTTTGACGTCAGGAGCTAAAAAAATCAAAAATAAAAAATTGAACTGGTTGAGAAGATTCAGTGCAAAGGAACAACGCAGAGTCAAATCTTTCTAAGACAAACAGCAACATATTCATAAGGAAGATGCAAAGACTTAAGACTTATATGGTATTTAAACTGTATTCAAGTAATAGCAAGATAATTGGTAAGAAAATTAACCAGCTTCATTTATGAGATCTCAATTTATCATAATACTCAATGTTTTTATAGTTTCTCCTCAACGCTCTCACAGTTAGATGGAGGTAATCCATTTCTATTACATGTGCTAAATTTAGTGATCCTCTTAAATGATGCTCAGTAATGGGCTGTTTCAGCAAATATAATCAAGTTGTTTCACTTAACTTTAGCATGCAAATTCAAGCTCCCTAGAGTAGTTCAAAACAGAAAAACTTGCTGGCATGGCATATGCTGATGGTTTTGTTTGATTCTCCTTAGACTGAGAGTAGGAGTTAGCAAATAATGTGTTTGTAATTGTATATGGAAAACTTTATAACACCATGCAAATGTTTAACAGTATAGTGATTTTTGTTCAAAGTACATGTTTGCCAAAATCTCCTACTTTCTAGAAATATTTAACAAAGTATAAAATATAAATTTTATTAAACCTTGCTTAAGAGTCAATTCTAGACACACAGGAAGGGGGAAAATCCAACTTTTGTTTAGTTTCTAAAATGGGAGAAATGTAAAATCTAGAAAAACGTAGATAGTATGAGCAATGTTTCTCTTTTCTGGTAGCTTATGATTTTTGGAGCCCTTCACTCACTAGAATCATTGTGAATATCTGGGTCCTCTAGGGATGTATTCTTAGGGTAAAAGATGCCCTAATTTCTTTTGTTGTCTTTTCTATTGTTTATCACACTTTGTATTGTCTTTTGAGGTAGGGGGCCAGCAGGAGTTGTTTTCTGGTCACAGCCCTGCTGACCAAAACAAGATCTGGTCCAGACAGGATAAAATGAAGAAACTGGCAGGAACCAGCAGATGGTGAAAAAGTGATCCCTAGCTTTCCTCATTGCTCATTAGCACAAGACACTCCCACCAGTGCCATGACAGTTTACAAATGCCATGGCAAAGATCCAGAAGCTATCACCCCTTTCCATGGCAAGGACCTGAAAGTTACTGCCCCTTTCCTAGAAAGTTCTAAATAATCTGCCCCTCAATTTGCATTGGCCCACCCCTAAATTTGCTTGTAATTGAAAGTGGGTTTACCTGAGTATAAATACAGTTGCCAAGAGCCCCTTCATTGCTGACTCTGTGTGCGCTGCTTATGAGTTAGCACTGTTCCACTAGCAGCAATACTGTTCACTAAAAGATTGCTGCTTAACACCATCTGCTCATCCTTAAATTCCTTGCTGGGTAAAGCCAAAAACGCTCCCAGGCTAAGCCCCAATTTGGGGGCTCACCTGTCCTGTAACAGTGTCACTTGATGTCCTAGCTGCAGGCACATGTAATACCTAAAATATGTCTCAAAAAGCCAGCAGTGACAGAAAATGAATTTATTCACACAAAAGGAAATGGTGCCGGAGTTAAGATAGAAATGGTCATTTACCTCCACTTTAAAAAACAGAACAAATATTTGCTTGAGTATCTACTGAGATGGCCATTTTGCCAAATGGTATATGCAATACTTGCAATGAGCTTTGGGAGAAAAACAACTCCTTCCAGAATAATACAGGGCAATGAGCAGGGTTCCTTAGAATTGAGTCAGAGGGTGAGGTTCCACAGGAAATAGCAGTGGCTACTACTTCTCTCAGTTGTCCTTAAATAAGCAGTTGCTTTCTGGGACTGCCTGGTCAGACCTGGAAATCTATGAGTCTAGTCTTAGTGGCTACACAACAACTGTAATGGCACTAGACTATGTCTACAGAAGAGGAACTGGAATGCTTGACAGAAGGGAGGAAATCAAACTGATCCCTATGGATTAAAGGTCATTTTTTTTTTTGCTATGACTTCCAAATTTATCTCTGGTCATGTTTGTGAATTCCAGGCTCACAAATCCATCCATCTGTTTGACACCTCACAACTCACAGAATCACAAAACTAACGTGTTTGAAAATAGGACACTTGGTTCTCTGCTACCGCCTGCTTTGTGTCTTTCCTATCTTAATAATGATACCTCTGTATGTTGATCCAATTACTCCAAAGAGAAGCCCAGGAATCACTGGTGATAATTCTTTCCCTTATCCTACTCCATATATCCAATCTATCAGCAAGTCCTGTCAGTAATGTGTCTGGAATCTCTCTACTTCATTCCACTGGTCTAGGCCACCACCATCTCTCATTTAGATTAAAGCAACAGTCTCTGAATTTACAATCTGCCCTCCCAAACCCAACCCATTATCCACCTGATGGCAAAGGTCACCTCTCAAAAGACATATCAGATTATGTTTCTGCCATGACCAAAATCTTTCAATAGCTTCTCAGCAAAAATAGAGTTTAAAATAAGATTCAAACTTCATATGATGGGTTACAAAGCTCTGCCTGATCTGGCCCCAGCCTCCTTTTCAACCCCACTCTCTGCCTCCTTGCTTCTCCTCCCTAACCCAGCTCATTAGGCTCTAGTCACCCCAGTTGTCTCTCAGTGCCTCAGCATCTCATTCTGAGCTCTTTCTCACCTGAGAAGCTCTTGCTTGATGTGGATGACCTTCTCTCTAGCAGTCATCACCTCAGCCTCTTGTTTGTTTTCTCCAATACATCTATTTACACCTCACATTATACTGGAATTACTTTATTCATTTGCTTGCGTACCTGTTTCTTGTCTACCTTTGCCCACTAGTATGTAATGACTATGAGTCCAGAGACTCTTTGTAATTCTGCCTTTATCAGCAGCACATAGAGGGAACCCAGTAAATGTTTGTCAAATGAAGGAAGGAAGGAAGAGAAGAAAGGAAGGAAGGAAGGACTAGTGTGAAGGAGGCAAGACTGTGGCATACAGACACACTTCATGTTCTGCTGAGAGAAAAGCTGGAGCTAAGACATATGCTGAATTGATAATTAAGAACCAAAAGGAAAAGAAAAATGCAGCTTGGTCACCAAATCCCGAATCTCTTGGCTGGGGAGGTCACCTTGGCATTGCAGGGAAGCGATTTCAGAACAATAAACTTCTCACACTCATTAATTAGGAGGCAAATTAGGAGGCTGTGTAAATGAGTAGGAATGAATATCAAAAGGGCTTGGACAACTTTACGAATATTGGCATCATATAAGGTTACCAAATGAGGAAGGGGTGAAGGCCTGAGGAAGAGCTACCATCCATTTTCTTTTTTGAGGGTCATAGCTCTTGTTGGTCTCTGTGTTGCATTCATTGTGCACAAAAGCAACCAGCACATTTTATCTTTAAACTGAGAGCTGTATGAAGTGCTTTATCCTCCCAACTCTTGTTTGGTGGACACTCCTGCTTTCCTAGTGAGAAGACAGAGTCTTGAGAAGCCGAGTGACCAGCTGCATGTCACATTTGGTGAAGCAAGAGCTGGGAAATGAAATGAAAGTGGTGCTGTCACCAGAGCCCTGCTCCTGCCTTCTGTTCCCACCCTAATTAATATTCAGCATCCCAAGCCCTAGAGAAAATGACAAGATAGAGAAAATCGCATTTAGCATCTATTTCTCCATCCTTTACCCTGTTAGGTGGTCTCTACCCAGGCCCCCTAATCAGTTCTCAGAGCTCACCCCTGGTTGGAGTCCCTTTAGAAAGAATGAAAGCTGATAAGTCATTAACACTTTAGCATGAATTAGCTAATGACCCCCACAGGGAAACCACTGACCTTTGTGAGGTGAAATATTTTGGCCGGAGGCCTTCCCCTCCCCCTCAAATCTCAGGCTGCTCCTCCTGGGTCCAAGCTGGCTAATGAGCATGTGTGGGCAGAGGAGTTCAATAAAGATTGACTGATTTATTGATCTATGGGAGCAAAGCTGAGCTTAATCTTCCCTTGCAGCTGCTCCTTTCTTTGCACATCTCTGGAGACTTGTGTTTGGCCCTGCCCAACATCACCATGCATAGCCTACCCTATTCCTTTGAACCAAGTCTTACTGGGAGTTTGATATGAAGTTAACCAGTGGCAGAGAAACATCTAGAGACCCTAAAGAGGGTCTCAAATCTGTAGCTCCAGGAGTTTCCATATCACATACAGGGAAAGCTAGCCAATGGTTTCCCACTGCCAGAGGGGCACAGAAGGAACAACACTAATCCCCCAGAGAAAGAGCAAGTCAAAGCATCTCCAGGCCCCTGCCTCTATGTACAAAGCCATGAAGAGGCTGGGAGTGGCTCACAGACTGTGGCATGTGGGAGGAAAGGTGGTACTGGAGCTCTGGGTCCTCTTTGATCCCAAGCTGGTGTATTAGTCATTCTTGCTTTGCTATAAAGAAATATCTGAGACTGGGTAATTTGTAAAGAAAAGAGGTTTAATTGGCTCATGGTTCTGCAGGCAATACAGGAAGCATGGATGCATCTGTTTGGCTTCCAGGGAGGCCTCAGGAAACTTTCAATCATGGCGGAAGGTGAAAGGGAAGCGCATACGTCTTACATGGCCAGAGCAGGAAGAAGAGAGAGAGCAGGGGAGGTGCTACACACTTTTAAAATAACCAGATCTCATGAGAACTCACTCACTCTCACAACACAGTACCAAGGGGAAAATCTGCCCCATGATCCAATCACCTCCCACCAGGCTCCACCTCCAACACTGGGGATTACAATTTGACATGAGATTTGGGCAGGGACGCAGATCCAAACCATATCAGCTGGGAGAGGAGAAATGCTAGGGTGACTGCCCCAGCTAGTAGGTGGAGGAGGCGCAGCATCCAGCGTGGAGCAGAGCCCCCGAGTTGTCTTCTGAGCTGGGCTGCTGTGTGCAGAGCCTTATCTGGGCTGACACGCTCCTTGCCAACCAGTGCTGAAGGTGTGGTGTGGTTGTGGTGAAAGTGACAGTGGTGGCAGAGCCACCTTTAAGAGGGAATATTTGTCTTCAAGGTCCACACTGCACACCCCATGCTTAATTCTGGGGCTGCTCTTTGCAAAGGACACAAGAAACTACTCAATAACTGTCATATGAGCAAAGATGGAAGTAACTGGGGCTATTTATCCTAGACACAAAGGGACTTAGAGGTTACTTGAGAGCCTACTTCAAATACCGCTGGGATTGTCACACAGATGATGGCTCTGACTTGTTCTGTATCTCCCCAGAGGTTAGTATTAGAACCAATGGGTAGAAGATGGAGAGAAGATGAATCTCATCTAAAGAAGAGTTCTGTTATGACCAAAGGCATCTGAAGTAGAACAGGCATTCCCAGGAGCATGATGAGCTGCCCATCCCTAGGAACGTTCAAGAAGAGGCTGAGGGATTAGCTTGAATATTAAAATGCTCAAGCATTTGAGGAGAGATTAGGTTAGACTACTGAGGGCCCCTGCAACTCTGAGGTATAGGGTTCCAAGAAATCAAGAATATAGCAGCATCTGTCTGTTTGGCTAAGAGCAGGATAGGTGAACATGCATCTGTCTGTTTGGCTAAGAGCAGGATAGGTGAACATCCTTAGAACTCTCTACCTAAGCATAGGTAGCTGGGCACCAAATTGTTGGTTTTCCTGCGGAAAGAGAACATCACAGAAACTCTCAAAAGCAGCCTTTCAGCACTGGGGCTAAATCTGACTTCAAGGTTTCATTTTCAAATATGCCTAAACTCCAAAGCATGGAAAGATAACATCTTAGTGAAGGGAACTTGCCTTTACTTCATACCTACCATGTTTTATGCCTTCACTGTCCCATATTTTAGCCACTATCTGCATGAGGCTGTTGAACACTTGGCATGTGCCTAGTCTGCATTGAGATGTGCCGTAAGTATAAAATACATATGATTTCAAAGATTTAGTATGACAAAAGGAATTTAAAATATCTCATTTATATTTTTATATTGGTGACATGTTAAAATAATATTTTGATATGTTGGGTTATAAAACATAAATAAAATTAATGTCATCTGTTTCTTTTCCTTTTTAAAAAAGTGTAGCTAATAGAAATTTAAAATCACACATGTGGCTCACATTCTATATCTATTGAACAGTGCTATTCTAGATCCAGGATAAGTAGTTCTCTTCATTATCTTATTTAATCTTCACAACTATGACATGAAGTAGAAGACATTAGAATTTAGGGAGATTGAATAACTTGCCCAAGACCATGCAGCCAGTAAGTTGCCGCCTTGGGATTTGAACCCAGGCCCCATCGAGTCTGTGACCACACTCTTCCACCACATGATGCCACTATATTGATGTCCTCTTTAGGGAATTGCTGCTATGTTATAAAATGCTAAAGGAAGGAGGATGAGAAATGGTTGTGGAAATGCTGACAGCAGCTTAATTACATAATTAAAAATGCAGCAGGCTTCAGAAGTATGTGCATAGGCTCAGGAATGGACAGTGAACCTGGCTCCAAATTAATCCATGCCTGCAGGTAAAGGAGTCTGCAATCCTGGAACGTTGGAAATGCATGTCACTAGGGGAATTTTAAAGTATCAGAGATAGAGGGGGCATTCCAGGGATAGAGCTTCTGAGCTCTGTGGCCTGGGTTTAAGCAGAGGCAGGAACCCTGCACCACCACATGAAAAGCCTTAATGTGAACAATCTGCTGTGCTGATTGATGGGATCACTGATGGAATAGGGAGAAGATGGGAGATTAGGGAGTGTCCTAGGAGAATTTAGTAGCCTCCTTGATTCTGACTCAACAAAACTTACTATCATAAATAACCATCCTGGCTGGGTACAGTGACTCGTACCTGTAATCCTAGCATTTTGGGAGGCTGAGGCAGGAGAATTGTTTGAGGCCAGGAGTTCAAGACCAGCCTGGGCTACATAGAAAGACCCTAATCTCTACAAAAAGTAAAATAAATAAATAAATAAATAAATAACCATCCTATATATGGAACTTCTGTATCTGACTCAAGGGGCACTTTCATATTTTTTTTCTTGTTAGTGTAGTGAGGCAGGCTTGGACCTTTTTGGAAGGGGTTTTCACATTTCCCCATACACACAAATCCCCCTATCTCCTGGCCCTGCCCGCAGTGCCTCCTTAGAAGAGAGAGTGCTGCTTCCTCTGGCCTTGTTGGATCATGGGGTCTCCAAGCCAGGCTATTGGTGGGCTAACGGCTACATGTTGGGGGACCGTCGAGGCTGTGCCACATGAAGGTTTCTTCTGGGGATCATCTGTCCATGTACTCACAGTTAGAAAAACAGAAGGCAGCCCTAGGCTGTTGAAGGGAGGAAAATCAATGACGGGCCTTCTGCAGTTCTGAGTTAAATAAATAAGTAAAATCACTCCCAAATAATATTCAGTTGAGAAGATTCATGAGAAGCAAAGTAAATGGCCTATACAAATGCCCGACTGAGGAGAGAAAGAAAGCATGGTAATGATTTTGCCAGCCCAAAGGGAAGTGGAAGCAGAGTTAGAAGGAAGTGATTGACTTACAATTACACTGACTAGGGATCCTGGGGTTTGTGACCGCTGAAAATTACTCAAGTAGCCCTAGAGCAGCAACAAAGCCCCCAAAGCCCAGTGCTCCAAAGTGATTGGCTACATATAGTCAATTCTAGGTCACTGAGGAGGATGTGGGGCATGTGGAAGGGGCAGTGGGATGCTGGCCAGCTCAGGAGGTTCTGGGCAAAGCTGCAGGTAGATGGAGCTGTTTCAAGGACACCACCACCCAGAACCATGAAAGGGGGGTGTGGAGAGACAGGAGATCAGTTACAAAGAGAAGAATTTTCATGCACAAGCCATAGAGAAAATTTGAGTGCTCAATCCTCCCAGCTTCTGAGGGCTCCAGAATGGTGTAGCAGAGGCCAGCAGATAGGACAGACAAATAAATGACCCTCAGCTTAGACCTATAGTTCCTTCAGCTCTGCATTCTGAATGTGGGAGAGTCTTCCAGAATGAACTTAAGGAAATGCAGTCGTTTTCCCTGAATGGCAACCTCAGAAGGCTGGGGCTGTACCTGCAGACAAACTCTAACAGACCTGCCAACTGGGGATTTATCCAACTTCGTGGGACCTGCTTTTATTTCTAGTTAGTTTCTACTAGTAGTACTGTTAGCAGTAAGGGTGGTGATCAATCAGAGGTCAGAGTAGGGCAGAGAAGGTCAAGAGAGGCCCTCTTTTGGTCGAAGGTAGAACAAGGCTGGTGTATCTGTGAAGATAATCCTCAACTCCCGTTAGCCCCAACAATTCCATCACAATTTTTATCAGGTCCTAAACAAGGAAGTAAATTAATAAATCTGTTTTCTGTTTATTTTCCCAGTCCACATAGTAAGTAATTAATGTACATGAAATAAATGCCTGAAAGCTATAAAGTGAGGCTTTGCAGTTATGTTTTTCCAAGGGTCATTTATTGTATTTCCTCTGAAGTCAGCACACAATGGTAAAAGGGAGACTTACTGAACTAATTGCTTTGCAGGTGCTCCTGCTCCATTCAGATTCTTCCCTCCATGGCATGACCAGTGAACATCCATTAAGCTATGTCAACCGGGCCAGAAAAATACACGTCTTCCTTTTCTAATAAGGGGGACACATTATTTTAGACTTCTAAGGTGAGACTTCTAGACTTCCAGACAGGGGCTGAGCAAAGCTTGTCATTTGACAACAGCTCCAGTACAAACAGTGAAATGATAGCAAGAATTTGAAAGCCTAGTATGAGATGCACAAATGGCACCTGGAATTAAAAAGGGCTTAAAAATTAAAACTAGTTCAGCATCTTCCCTTGCCTCACCTGTTTCTCAGAGCAGTATAGAAAGCAAAACCCCCACAGATGCAGCTCTGCCACACAGTGTTAGCAAGTGAAGTGCAGAGCAGGTCACAGTATTTCTAATTCAGATTAATGACCCCATTCAGCACTGTCTCCTTAGCAGCAAATTAGAAAGTATAGGAAGGAGCAAATAGTGATTCATAATATGTGACTCTGAGTATTGGCAGTTGTGCTAGTTAAAAGCTAAGATATTGTTTTGATACAAAATAATTGAGTCTGACTTATTTATGGGATAAAGTGTTCCCCATAATAAGAGGTTCTTTTTTTGTAAAGTTACATACCCATATGTTTGAAAGACAGGAGAACTGACCTTTGCCCATTTTGTGTTTGCTGAAGCTCTGTTAGAAACAGTAATTTGGGGTAATAGGTTGGTAGGGTCTCATATGTTTCTGGTACTTTGCCGTTGATTCTATATCTTTTTTTTTTTTTTTTTGGCCCCTCAATATCTGTCCCTACCAGGGCTTAGTCCTGGTCTTCCATTCTCCACTCTGCACACTTATTTTTCAAGGAACTTATTTAATTTAGGGGCTTCATTTGCCTCCTGTTTGCCTCCAGTCATGACCTTTTCCCCATGTCTTGCCATCTCATACTCTTCAACACACATACACACACACACACACACACACTTCAGTTAGATTCATATAGACTTATATATGAAACTCAACTCATTGTTGTCTCATGTATAGTTCATTGTTTCTCTAAAAACCTGTTCATGGCCATGCATATCCATTCTTCTTTCCTTTGCCTTCCATATCTTTTTTTTGGTGTTGCTGTTGTTTTAGATGGAGTCTTGCTCTGTTCCCAGGTTGGAGTGCAGTGGTGTGATCTCTGCTCACTGCAACCTCCACCTCCCAGGTTCAAATGATTCTCCTGCCTTACCCTCCAAGTAGCTGGGACTACAGGCACACACCACCATGCCTGGCTAAATTTTTGTATTTTTAGTAGAGATGGGGGTTTTGCCAGGTTGGCCAGTCTGGTCTCGAATTCCTGAACTCAGGTGATCCGCCCGCCTCTGCCTCCCAAAGTGCTGGGATCATAGGCGTGAGCCACCACGCCTGGCCTGCCTTCCATATCTCATCTGTCACCAAGAGCTGCCCCTTCCTTTCTGGATTCAGCCCTTCTCATTCATTTCCTCACTCAGTATATAAGCTTGGCTCAGTCTCTTTTGTTTAAGAGAGAGAAACAATTTCTTTGAATAAGAGCCATGACAAGCCCAGTCTTTGGGCTTGTCCAATAAACTTTACCCTATGAGGATGCAGTCTTTGTTGTATGCTATAGGGATGTGTCCAGTCACAGATCATACACCCAAATAGTGTTGATAAGAATTGAGAAGAGTTGGATGAGCTATATAAATAAGAGCATCTGAGATGTTATTCCCAGCCCCAAATCTAAATTGGAATCTTCTGGGGAGTTTTTTTGAAAATGCAGATTACAGCCAGGCGTGGTGGCTCACGCCTATAATCCCACCACTTTGGGAGGCTGAGGTGGGTGGATCACCTGAAGTCAGGAGTTTGAGACAAGCCTGGCCAACATGATAAACCCCATCTCTACTAAAAATACAAAAAACTAGCCTGGTGTGGTGGTGGGTGCCTGTAATACCAGCTACTCAGGAGGCTGAGGGAGGAGAATCGCTTGAACCCTCAAGGTGGAGGTTGCAGTGAGCCGGGATCATGCCATTGCACTCCAGCCTGGGTAACAAGAGTGAAACTCTGTCTCAAAAGAAAAAAAAAAGCAGATTACTCTTAAGTCTCAATCTCACCTCCCAGGAAGTGTCTTGCACACTCTCCTGCTGCCAGTCTCCTTGCCTTTCCTGGAACGCAATGAGCATTTTTCCTTCCCAGGGCCTTTGCACTTGCTAATTCCTCTTTATAACTCTCTTCACCCAGATATCTGCATTGGCTTGCTCCATTACCCTGTTTAGGCCTCTGCTCCTCAGAGAGGTAACCACACTATCTAAAACAGCATCCTTCCATTTGCTCACTTTTATTCTGTCTTTCCTTAGATCACTTGTTATATTACATATTTATAATTTTTTGGCCTATCGCCCCTCCTAAATAGTGAATTCTGTGGGGGCAAATATTTTGTCTAGTTGGGTTACTGCTTTATTCTCAGAGTTAGTAAGATGCTTCCCACATAGTAGGCACTCAAGCAATGTCTGTTGAATCAGTGAATGACAGATGGATCAGAGAGGCTGAGTTAATCAGGGAAGTCTAGTTCTAAAACAGTGGTTCTTAAAGCCTGGTCCTTGGACGAGCAGCTTTAGCATTGCTAGAGACATTGTTGGAAATGCACATTCTTGGGCTTCACCCCAGACCAGCTAAATCAGAAACTGGGAGGCAGCTATGTGTGCTTCAGCAAGCCTCCAGGTAACTCTGGTGCTTGCTAAAGCTTGAGAACCAATGCTCTAGATTGTTATTTTGGTGCCATGTTATCTCTTCCACCTATTCCTATTTGTCAAGACCATACAAAATGTCTTATGCCATTCATATTTGACACTCACAATGATCTTAGACTATTCTTTGATTGTTTCGGTTTCACTGGGTCAGGGAGCTGGCTTGTCCTGTGGTCCTCAGGCATCCAGGGATAACTCAGGATACATTTGTTGGTTACTTGATTTTGCTATATTCCTTATATATTCCTTTTATTTTTTTTTTTGGTTCTAAGTACCATAAGGAGAAAGGTTATACTCTTCCACTGAGAGTTAGTGCAAGTATATATTTTATTAGGATAGAGATGAGACATTGATTAAAAATACTTGTAGGTTGGTTAATTTTGACTGGTTGTTTTATTATGTGTTAGGAATGTAGTAAAGTAGTTAAGAGCATGGGCATAGGAGTCAGATTTGGGCTGGACCAGCTTTTAATTGGGCAATAATGCCTGCCTCAGAGGGTTGATAGCACTGGTGTTCAATAGGCACTCAAAGTATATGTTAATAACAGTAATATATTGGCATTTTTAGAACATAAAAAATTTGTTATGTTGGTGCATGCTGGAGTATATTTATTAGAGCAGAAAGATGACAGTGGTAAGTATATTTTAGGACAGTAGTTCTCACAAAGTAGTGTTCAGACTAGCAGGCTCAGCATCACCTGTAAATTGTCAGAAACGCAAATTCCCAGACCCCACTCAGATCTACTAAAACAGAATGTAACAGCAGATTTAGCAATCTATGGTTTAACAAACCCTCCAGGTGATTCAGATGCATACTCAAGTTGGGGAAGCCCTGCTTTAAAATAATGTACACACACTCTCCACACCACACACCCCTTGTATATGGTGTGCTTGTTTTGAGAAACAATCTATTAACAGATGAGAGGACCGCGGTAGCCAACAACTAGATAATTCCTGCTGAGGGATAAGTCAATAGGGTCCAGGTCATTCGAATTTGGGAAACAGACTCAATTCCTGGTTTCTGTATAAACTCATTCAGTGGACTAGCTTTCTGACAGGTCTTTGAAAAATGAGACCCCTGGTAACAGCCCTCTCCCTCAAATATTTCCCTGGCCTGCAGCAATTAAACAGCTGAGCAGGAAACTGGACCTGAAGTTCTGTTAACCCTTTGTCAGCTAAAGCACATGAGCAATCTGTCTTGCTGGAGAGATTTTATTTTCAACCTCTTTCCCTCCCACCACACTACAAAGGAAAACTGCCTCCTGAAACATCTCCTGGTGGAGCTGCGAGCTTCCATGTCTGTGTGATTGAAAACAGCAAGGTCAGAGATCAACAGAGATGAATGGTCATTACAAACTAAATGCAGCTGCTGAATCTCCTTGTGCTTCTCCTTGGTGTCATGAAGACAAATAGCATTAAAAAAAATTCTCCCAGTGAAGCAGCTCTCATTTTCTCCTCTCTCATCCCCTTCCAAACATTTCTTAATGAACTACAAGTCCATCATCTATGAGCCCGATGGTTTTAAAGCTGAGCATTACCCAGCTAGAAACGATCAGAACTGAGTGGGTTAAGCCACTTTCTGAGTGCTTTCGTCCTTGTGTTGGTAAGTTGGGGTTTTTGTCTGTCCAAGTCCTTATTGTTACTATCTATGAAAACATCAAATCCATGGTAAAGTCAAGCCAGTTCTTCAGTGCCAGGCAAGACTTGAGTTGCTGAACAAACGCTCCCTGTTTATTGATAATTGTGGTGTCTTTTCCTTTGTCTTTTCCATACATTCATTTTTTTCCTTATTGTCCACATGTGCATTGTAGATTTTCGGCGCAAATGTTGAATTCTAGACCAGCATCTTCCATCATCTACTCAGAGGGTTATCAGGGAACTCAAGCTAATTTGAATGTGAGTTTACACAAAAAGCAATTGGGTTTATAATCTTATTTAATCCACATCTGTTAGAACACAGTAATTCTTAGCTAGGCACAGTGGCTCACGACTGTAATCCCAGCACTTTGGAAGGCCCAGGTGGGCCGATCACTTAAGGTCAGGAGTTCGAGAGCAGCCAGACCAAAATGGTGAAACCCTGTCTCTACTAAAAATACAAAAATTAGCCGGATGTGGTGGCATGTGCCTGTAATCCCAGCTACTCGGAGGCTGAGACAGGAGAATCGCTTGAACCCAGGTAGAAGTTGCAGTGAGCTGAGATTGTGCCACTGTACTCGAGCCTGGGCAACAGAGTAAAACTGTGTCTTGAAAAAACAAAGAACCCAGTAACTCTTTATTGAGGAAGAACAGTTTCTGTTTCTAAAGTTGAGAAGTTTTGAATTTAGAAAATAGAATAGGCACCAACCAAAAGTGTCCAAGCAAATACCTCTTTAATAAGAAACTGCTGCATTGAAACCCAAACCAATTTTGATGAGGTCTTTGTGGTATTTAGCGAAATGCTTTGCTCACAGTAGATACTGAACACGTTTTTTTTGATTCAGTGTTACTTACAAATGTGAGTTTTAGCCACCAAAAGCATAAAAACTGGAATGACAATATGAGACATCTCATTTATAGTAAAATGAGAATTAATCAAATTTGAATTTGTACTCTGTTGGTACAGATGATGGAAGAAAGTGATGCAGGGCAGGTGAGCCCCACAATGGGTTTAGCCCATGAGGGTTCTTGGCTTTGCCCAGGAAACAAATTCAAGGGCAAGCCAGAGATAGAAGAAAATAGCTTTATTGAAGCAGCAGTGTTACAGCTCTAGAAGTGTGATAGCTCCATGACTACTCCTGTAGAGCAGGCCTACCTAGTTGGCAGAGGGTAGCAGCTCAGGGCCGTTCTACAGTCATATTTATACCTACTTTTAATTACATGCAGATTTAGGCCAGTTTATGCACAAATTTCTAGGGAAAGGGTTGTAACTTCTGGGTCTCAGGTCATTGCCATGGAAAGGGGCAGGAATTCCCAGTTGGCATGGCAATGGTAACCTGACATGGCACACTGGTGGGCCTATCTTACAGAAAGCTGCTTCTGCCCCATCTGTGTTTTAGCTAGTCCTCAATTTGGTCTGATGTCTGAGCCCCACCTCTGGAGTGGAATTTCCACCTCCTAGCTCAAAAGCATTGCATTCCTGGTTTTAAGTGAATAATCCTATGTAGAGCAGTCAATATGGGTCCACTGCTCCCACATAGGAAGTGTTTGATGGATATGACTTACCTTTTCCTCTACCCCTCAGGTGAATGATGGTGTGGAGGAAAAGTTTCAGAATTATCTGAAAAAGATTTCGAATCCATTTGTGCACTGAGTTTTATATATAGACAGATTAAACGCTGTCTCTTACAGGGAGTTTCTACTATGGGTTTCCCAAATAAAAGTATACACACTATTGTGGTAAGTAAAATACACATTTACCTATAACCATTACAACATTCATTGCAGTTTTTTGCCATCCTATGTTTTCTCAACCACTGTCTGAGAAATTTATTTTTTATCTTTTATTTTAGGTTCAGGGTTACATGTGCAGGTTTGTTACATAGGTAAACTCATGTCGCAGGGGTTTGTTGTACAGATTATTTCATCACCCAGTTACCAAGCCTAGTACTCAATACTTATTTTTTTATCCTCTCCCCACTTTTATCCTCCACCCTCAAGTAGGCCGCCATGTCTGTTGTTCTCTTTGTGTCCATGAGTTCTCATCACTTAGCTCCCACTTATAAGTGAGAACATGTGATATTTAATTTTCTGTTCCTTTGTTAGTTTGCTAAGGATAACGGTCTCCAGCTCCATTCACATTCCCACAAAAAACATGATTTTGTTCTTTTTTACGGCTGCATAGTATTCCGTGATGTATATGTACCGCATTTTCTTTATCCAATCTGTCACTGATGGGCATTTAGATTGATTCCATGTCTTTGCTGTTGTGAATACTGCTGCAATGAACATCATGGGCTTGTGTCTTTATGGCAGAATGATTTATATTCCTTTGGGTATATACCCAATAATGGGATTGTTGGGCCAAATTTTTTGAGTAGAAGAGGTTTCCTCCTATTGAAAAGCAGGAGGAATGGCTATTCTATAACTTTGCCTAAGGCAGGGCTTCCCAGGTATAGTCTGAAACCCTGGTGTTTTCTTTTTAAAATGCAGATTACCCCACTCCATCTCTGACTCTTTGGATTAGAATCTCTCAGGTGGGGATCTAGTAATCTGCTTTTTAAAACACATTTCCTCATGTCAATCTTCTTGTGCATTGAAGTTTGAGAACTATTGGCTTAAGGGAATTAGAAAATACCTTCACACAATGAGGAGTCCTCTCCAGATGGATGAAGCTTTGTTTTTCAGGTTTTACTTGAAAATGGAATATCTCTTACCTTTTTAAATCTATACTGTCCAGAAGCTTGCTAGAATATCTATCAATCATGCCAGATAGTCTAGTGACAGTTTTAAAGCATTGTAGTCCTGCTGGAACTCTAAAACCAAAGAGAAATGGTTTTGGATCACCTACAGATGTGGCTTAGTCATATAACTATTTGCCTTCACTTGTGTACACTGAAATACCATGCAAAATTAGATTACAGTGGGGGAGGGAAGCCGGACCGCAGATCTGAAATCATTAGCAACTCCTGGGAGCATTCACCTGATTTGTGTATATTTACATATAATCTTCAGTAAAATTAGGAAACCCTTACCACCATCTGTGTTGCTATAGCAAAGTGCAGGGGCAGCAAATATCTGTTTTCTGTTTTGACACTCTTGTCTCTAGCAGCTAAACATTTCTAATCAATTCCAACAATCCTTCCCTTTGAGCCAGAATATTTATGTGTCAGAAGCTTGTGCTCTAGGCAGCTGTTACTGGATGGGATGATTGGAAGATGAAATATATTTGCTATGTTTGGGGTGGTAAAGAGGATGGGTTTTGCCATCAAATGGCTTAGAAGGTTGAAATCCCAGTCTTGCTCCTTATGAGTTATGGGATATAGAGCGAGAGTACCTTTTTGAGCTCATTACCACATCCTTCCAAGCTGTACTAAGAAAAACAACTAGAATTTTTTTAGGAGCCTTTTATTGCCAGGAATCCTAAACAATTTACATGCATTGTTTCTGTCTTTCTCAACAATCTTACGAGGGGCCATATGAGTTCCATAAGCAAGCATGGAGGAATTTACCGCAAAGTGCATCATTGTTGCAGCTCCTTCTCTGGGATTATGGCTTTTATAGGCCACATTTATTGAGGGATTCATGAATGCAAGAGATCATTTTAATCACTTTATGAGGAGTAACCCATTTAATCCTCACAAGAATTCTAAGAGGTAGGCATTCTTATCTCCAGTTTATATATGAGTTGCCTGAAGCTCAAAAAAAGGTTAAGTAACTCATAAGGGGTGGAGTTAGACCAGCGCTGCTCAAAATGAGGTCCTGGGCCAGCAGCAGCAGCACCAGGAATTTAGTAGGAAAAATGCAAATTTTCAAGCTCCTTTCCTGACCTCCTGAGTCAGAACTGTGGGTGGGGCCCAGAAATCCTGTGTTTTAACAGGCCCTCCAGGTGATTTGGAGGTACATTAAACTTTCAGAACCTGAAGCTTTCCGACGAAGGAGATTGGCAGGACAAAGAGAAGTATAAGGAGTGAGATTGTGACCTGAGGATGTTCGAAAACGGCTCATCCCTCCCTGGGAAGGAAGTACAAGTGAGTGCCTTTTTCTGCTTCCTTTCTGTATTTCCTTCTAGTATCTATCCTGGAATTCTGTATGTACTTTTTCCTGTTAATGAGGAAAATTGGTTGATTTTTTTCTTTTTCTTTTACTTTGTGTTACACGTTCCAGTAGAATAAACAAGAAGCAACAACCGAATCTCCTTTCAAATCCACACTGTCCTTAATTTATACGGTAATGTGAGTTCCTGCATTTCACTTCATGCAGGTTCTTTGCCTTCTCCTAGTCCTTCAATTCAGTTCAGCAAATTCTGACCATCTAGGAGGGTTTTGCACTCTATCTGTTATATGAATTTGGAAGTGCCTTGTTAGAGGACTGTGGCATGTAATAAAAATTACAATAAAAAGATGAATGTGGACAAAGCCCAGGTCTAAGGACTGCTTAGTCACTGCTTCATTGAATCCTCCTAACGATCTTATGTGGTAACTTATTATTGGCCCCATGCAAATGAGGATGCTTATCAAGCCCCACTAATGCTTACCAACCCTCCATTTTGAAAGTGACCTAATCTGCTGAGTGAGCTGCAGGGCCGGGATCCAACACCAGGTATGTCTGATGCCACTGCCAGCTGTCTTAGTAACGTGCTTTATGTGACAGAGGAAGGAGTGACAGAAATCTGAGGCCACTGACATCACTAAGGAGGTGAAGACAGAATCTGCTGCTTAGGGGTTTTGGAGAGAAATCGGAGGCTAGGATTTAGAGACTCTCCTTGGTTATTTCATCTAGATTTTCCTTCAGCTCGGGCACAAGATCAAGAACCCAGAAAGGCTCTTAAACTGTTCTTTGTTAACTGGATTCCATCGGACTGCTGTTGTTTAGCTTTCAGAAGGACAGAGAAAAGATTTCCTCTTAAGATGCTACACTGTTTAAGTGTTAAGCAGGAGACTTTTTAGTATTCAGAGACAGGGGAGGAATTAGCAGCCCTGTGCTGACTTGAAAATCAGATTGCAAGTCCCAGTGTCCCTGTGGGTGTTCTGAGGGCTGCCCACCTCAAAACTCTATGGTGAGGCTTGGGGATGACAGAGGAATCATCCCAAAAAACCGCTTGTATTTTCCAAGGTGAAATTTGCTTTTGTGGGAGGAGGCGTAAAGAAGGAAAACAATTATTTCTAATTCTAGAAAGTGCGGGTTACCTGCATCTGCCGCCTTCCTGACATCTAACAGATTTGTTCTGCCTCTGCAAACATAAGCTAGTAACACATAAATACCCAGCCAGAGCAAGTTACGAAAAAAGCAAGACAACACCCAGCCCAGCATTGACCTGTGTCTTTGGAATGCGCACAGACTTTCTCTAGTTTTGGCCATTGGGGCTCTCCGTAGTTTGCGTTTCATTCTCCAGCTCCAGCTCCCTTTGCTGCAGCACCTTAGCTTCCTATGTTCACTGCAGACTTCCCCATTTTTTTGTTTGAGACGGAGTCTTGCTCTGTCGCCCAGGCTGGAGTGATCTTGGCTCACTGCAAGCTCCGCCTCCTGGGTTCACGCCATTCTCATGCCTCAGCTTCCCGAGTAGCTGGGACTACAGGCGCCCGCCACCATGCCCGGCTAATTTTTTGTATTTTTAGTAGAGACGGGGTTTCACCGTGTTAGCCAGGATGGTCTCGGTCTCCTGACCTCGTGATCCACCCGCCTCGGCCTCCCAAAGTGCTGGGATTACAGGCGTGAGCCACCGCGCCCAGCCCAGAATTCCCTTTTCTAACAATCAGTTTTGGACCCTTGTCTCCAGGTCTTAGTTTTCCTGGGCATGCTTGTGAGATTTGCTTTGCGCCCACACACCATCTGTAGTAGGGGATGTCCCTGCACTCTACCACTCTGACAGAGGAGTAACCCTTTCCAGAGGAGGAGGGAGTCAGTTGCCTAGTGTGATGGAAATTTCCCAGCTCCTAAAATCTGGGCGGTGGATCTCAAATTTCAGAGTACCGAAGAATCACCTGGGGCCTTTGTTAAACTTTAGATTGTCAGCTCCTGCTGACCCCTAATTCTGATTCAGTAGGTCTAAGAGCCCAGGATTGAATTCTAATAAGCAGCTGGGGAGTCCACATGTTTCACTTTGAGAATTAGTGATTTGGTTGTGGTATTAGAATGTTAGTGTCGCATCCAGCCTTTGGACGGCAGGAGTCATGGGCAGGGGTGGGTGGGTGGTTACGTTGATGTCCAAACGGGGAGTGTCAGGCAGGGGTGCGGTAACAGTCTCAGGGGAACACATTACTCTTCCCTTCTTCCATCCCTTTCCCTCCTCCTTCCCTTCCGAAAGAAATTTTTTAAAGGACCTCTTACAAGGAACTTTGCTATGCTGGTTGGAGGTGAGGGGTCTGGAGAGCTTCAAGCTGATCCTCTTCTCCCCTTTATCCCTTGAGGAAGTTTCTAAGGCAGATTCATGGACACCGTTGGGTTCCTTCAGGAGTAGCTTGAAAATTAACTTGATCTAACTCCCATTTTACAGATGAAGAAACTGAGGTTTGGAGAAGGGACTGAAGAGAAGCTGGCCAGAGGCATACCTGGACGATCACCCTGGCCTCCTCATTTTCAGGCCTTCGAGATTTTCCCAACTAGATTCTGTCAACAGCATGTCCAACATGAGGTCCACAGATGTTCTGGGGGAGAAAGGGGTGAGCTGTATAACCAAGGAAGTTTGGGTGTCACTAGATGAAGCCCGGGTAAGCAGGTTTCTTTACTGCAGGACTTTATAGACCTAGGAGATTCTAATGTGAACTGTGACTCTTCAATAAAAGTCATGGAGGCAGAGTTTTCCAAACTCATTTAATAACATACACTTTTCCCCACTTTTTTTTTTTTTTTTTTTTTTTTTGAGATGGAGTCTGGCTCTGTCGCCCAGGCTGGAGTACAGTGGCACGATCTCAGCTGACTGCAAGCTCCGCCCCCAGGGTTCAAGCGATTGTCCTGCCTCAGCCTCCCGAGTAGCTGGGACTACAGACACCCGCCAACATGCCCGGCTAATTTTTTGTATTTTTAGTAGAGATGGGGTTTCACCCTGTTAGCCAGGATGGTCTTGATCTCTTGACCTCGTGATCCGCCTGCCTCAGCCTCCCAAAGTGCTGGGATTACAGGCGCGAGCCACCGTGCCCAGCTAACTTTTCCCCACTTTCTAACATACTAGCATCCCAACAGACACTATTGTTGTAAGGAAAACTGTTTGGGGATTGTACACTCTGCTTCCCCGAAACAAGCCAGAGAGAGTTCACAGTCACCGACGACGAGAATTCATAGGTTTTAAATTTACGTAGGCTTCTCCGGACTGGCCAACTCTGACACCCAGACACCCAGATGGCCACACCTAGGATCTAGATGGACTGACCAGTTCCCATGCAGGCCGGAAACAACTGGGCCCACTGAGCAGGCTGGCAGAGTGGGTGTCAGCCCCACTCCACCTTGGATGCAGAGGTTCTATTCTCAGGGTTGCTTAGCTTAAGGGACACCACTGAGTGTGTCAGGGAGGCACAGTTAGCTTGGTGTTCAGTTGAAGACACTGAGGATTGCTGTTGTCAAGGATGGAACAAGGGAGGAGGCAGTTACTGTGGATCACTTACCCGCCACCTGCTATTGGAGAAGACACATTACAGGGAACTTGACAGAGCCAGGAGGTGCTGGGGCATTTGTCAGGGTATAGTCTTGAGTTCAGAAGGCAGGGAGGATCTGAGCTGCTGGTCAACTTTGCCTTGTTTTCTGCTCATTTTTTAAGCTGTGGCTGTGATTTGTGCACCTTCACAGCCCATCCTTAGAAGGCTACTTAAAAGTGAGCATTGTAGGTTCTGCCTCTAGGTAAACCAGAGACTTGGTAGCAAGATGGGGATGGAAAAAAGTCAGAGTCTTGGAAAATAGGAAGGTTAGGTCAAACCAACAGTGGTTGGGTCCCTTTCTTACAGACCTGGTTCTGAGGCAGAACACCCAGCAAGTGTACCCAGGGTGGGCATGAGCTGAACTAGCATGAAATGAAAGAGGGTGCCTCTTCTGGTTGGGGACAATGACTGCAGGGCAGTGTGTCCTTGAAGGCACTGGCTAGGGGGAGGATGAACAGCCTCACAGTCCAGATTAACCTTTTATGGTGGACAAAGGGCCAGCCCAAGAGGCTCCCATGTCCTGCTGAATAACCATACATGGAAGAAAATTTGGTTTTGGGTTTGATTTTATTTTAATCATTAATTTGTTGTCTGATTAAAAAATAAGTGCATGTCCATTTATTTGTGAAAAGTACTAGAGTGTACTGTTATGAGCAAGGTATTTGGAGATTGAGTTTGAACCCAGAACTCATAAGCTGTGTGACTTTGCACAAGTCATTTACTATTTCCTCTTCTGTAAAATGGAGAAAAATAATCATAGCTACCCCCAAGTGATTGTTCTGAGGATTTAATGAGAGAACTTACGTAATGTCCTTAGTGCCTGAATGTAGTAAGCACTTAGATTTTAGCTATTATTATCATAACCGTTATAGTCTTACCAACCTAGATGATCTATTAATGCTTTCATATATTCTCTTTTTTAATTATGCATTTATGTTTTAAAATAGGCAGTATCATATTAGGCATATGCAATTTTGTGTCCTACTTCTTTTCAATTAATACTATATCCTGTGTGTGGAGTTTCTAATGGAGCACAGGTAAGAGCATTGGCTTAGGAATAAGCAGACCTCAGTTAGAATTTAACTTTACCACTTGCCTACCCAGGTGTGTGGCTTTGGGAAAGGCTACTTAACCCTTCGGAGACTCAGTTTCTCAACTGAGCTGGTGTGATAATTGCTACTTACAAGGCTGTGAGGAGAATTAGTAAGAAGGAAGGTTAAAGATCTAGGTCGAGACCTGGCAAGTTGTAAGTGCTGAACACTTGTTGGTTCCCTTATCATACGAAAAGTATAGTAATGTTTCTGAGCTTCCAGAGTTAGAGTCTGTTGTATGTCTCTACTGACTGAAAAATCTTAACATTTCCATGGATAGATCAATGCCATGCTGGAGTGTCCGTCTTATGTGTGACAGACAAGTATGTTAAATGTTCTCTTGTGCCATGCCCCAGCTCTTGGCCAAGTTGCCGCTGAATAAACTTACAGATCACTGGACCTTGGGTCATGAAGTTTCTTTTAGCTTTTTTTTTTTTCCTTGGCTCACTGCAACCTCTGCCTCCTGGGTTCAAGCGATTCTCATGCCTCACCCTCCCGAGTAGCTGGGATTACCAGCACATGCTACCATGCCCAGCTAGTTTTTGCATTTTTTAGTAGAGATGGGGTTTCACCATGTTGGCCAGGCTGGTCTCGAACTCCCGACCTTAGGTGATCCACCCGCCTCAGCCTCCCAAAGTGTTGGGATTACAGGCATGAGCCACCATGCCCAACCGTCTCTGAGCTTTTTCCTCACACATTTTCTGTGATTCCTGAGAGTAAGATGAAAGTACGTCAGTCAGAGACATGGTATGAACACAGCTCCCCAGGGATTGGTGCTGGAACAATGCCCTACCCACCACCCAGTGGTGCTTCTACCTAAGGATTTATCAGGACTCTTCCTGCAAGGAGTTGGTAGTTATCTCCTGAACCACATAGCAGAGATGTCTAAATATTATTGTTAGTTCACAGTTGCCTTAGTCAGTTAAGGCTGTTAAGTAACCAGAGACTGGTGGCTTATAAGCAACAAAAATTTATTTCTCACAGTTCTGGAGGCTGGGAATCCAGGATCAGGGTGCCAACATGGTCAGGTTGTAGTGAGGACCCTGTTCCAGGTTGCAGACAGCCATCTTCTCACTGTGTCCTCACAAGGCACAGGAGTTTGAGGGAGTTCTCTGGAGTCTCTAAACTCATTCATGAGAGCCTTATCCTCATGACATAAGTACTTTCCAAAGGCCCTGTTGTGGGTGAGCAGTGACTATCTTAAGCTGGTATCATGAGGGCGGTAAGAAGAATTTACCAAGCTGTTGTAGACAGAGGCAAATTTATTAGAGAAAGTATGAAAATACATTGCAAGGAAGCAACGGGCAAGTTAGCAAGAGAGGAGCTAACTGCAAAGAGACAAAGGCTTGCTGGGGATTTTATAGAATGGTGCTTGTGCTATGTGCTAAAGAGGGCTTTGTGAAGTCCTGATAATGTCAAGATTGCGGTGAGCTAACTTGCATTTTTCTATCAGTGAAGGCTCTGGTGATAGCTGGGCGCAGGAAGATTGTGTTATTTGCTCAGGAGGGCTTTGTGTTCTGGACCATGAAGAAAGGCAGACTCACAGCTTACCTGCTTTTTCTTTTCACTTTCTCCTGCTCCCACCAGCCTGACTTCCTTTCCCTAATTAGGACTCCACCCCTCTGCTGAACTACCATATAACTAATTAATTCTTTAATATAGCTACATAATATCCATAGTATGGATATGCCAAAATTTATCCAACCATTTCCCACCAATAGGTGTTCAGATTAGTTCCATTATTTATTTTTTTGGTTTGCTTTGTTTTACTATTACAAACAATATAGCAACAAACATTTTTGTACATATATCCTTAGCTACTGGTGACTTTATTCCCAGATATAAGATGGCTAGATCAAAGGATATGTACATTTAAAATTTTGACATTACTGAATTTCTTTATTAAAAAGTCTTAATTCACATTGTTCAAGTAGTGATTAATAGTGCTTTTTTCTCCATATGCCTGTCAGCACTGAGTATTGTCATTGTGTTTACATTTTACATAGTTCTTTTTTTTTTTTTTTTTTTTTGAGATAGAGCCTCGCTCTGTCGCCCAGGCTGGAGTGCAGTGGTGCAATCTGAGCTCACTGCAAGCTCCGCCTCCCAGGTTCACACCATTCTCCTGCCTCAGCCTCCCAAGTAGCTGAGACTACAGGCGCCCGCCACCATGCCCGGCTAAATTTTTGTATTTTTAGTAGAGACGAGGTTTCACTGTGTTAGCCAGGATGGTCTTGATCTCCTGACCTCGTGATCTGCCCACCTTGGCCTCCCAAAGTGCTGGGATTACAGGCATGAAGCACCACGCCCGGCCCTTTAAATAATTCTTTATAATGGATATCTTTATGATGGGCACAATCAGTTTTCCACTGTTACTTTCATTGGCATTTCCTTCACTGCTAGTAAGGCTGAGCATACCTTCACTGCAATGGCAATTTTGACTTCTTTTTTTGTGAATTGTCAATTCATAGCCTTTGCTGATTCTTGTATTGGGTTGTCTTTTTAAAGGTAATTTTGTTAGGACCACTTCTGTATTGTAGATACTTTTTTTTTCTGTAGAGGTTCATTTGATTCAAAAACTTATGTAAACATTAAAAAGGATAGTTGAGAACAAACACAGTATACAGTGAACTATTTGGACTTTATACTGCTTATTAAATCTCTAATATAAGTACATGATTAGTGTTATGGACTAAATGTCTTTGTCCTCTGAAAATTCATATGTGGAAACTTAACTTTCAGAAGCCCCAGGGGTTCCAGGGATGTTACCCGAGGGGCCACCAAGTGAGACAGGGCTGAGTTCCCATGTCTGTGTCTGCCCCTCTACTCTTCATAACCTCCAGCTCTCAGCTGTCAATAGAACCACTCACTTTTATCCATTTTATGTATTGGAATTTTACATACAATTTATTTGAGGAAAGTCCTGGTGCTTAAAATCAAATTTGAACACCATTGTTTGAAGGAATGTTGCCTTAGCAGGGATAATTCTGATATGAATATTCCACACATTATATTTTGAGGGAGTTCAATAGCCACGTGTAAGAAACATGATAAGAAGAATTCCTGATTCCTACTTTCTTGTTACTAATGCTGGAAATTTCTCAGACCTCCTAATCTGGGCAGAGGCATTTTAATCTGTGTAGTGCACTGTTATTATAACCATAGTTATGTTTGTCCAGCATGTTCCTTAATCTTCCTTCTCCTAGTCATACAACCCCTATTTCAGCAGGGAGCCCATCCCATGTGTTTTAGGGTAGATCTATGACCCGAGGCTAACTAATTAGAATACACAGTCCACCTGGGTATAGCAAATGTTTCAGAGAGGATACATGATTAAGTTAGGCCAACTGGAGCCTGCCCTGAGATTTTTATTGGAATTATTGGGAAAATGGATCCGCTTGTTTCACTAGAACCACAAGCTGTAAGGATTAGCTAAACCTAGAGCTGCTGGTGGTTCTCTTTGCCATCACATAGGAAGAGTGTACCTTAAAATGAAGCCGAGACCAGAAAGGCAGAGCTGAGAAATTGAGGGATTTCTGAAGACACCGTTAAGCCCCTGGATCCAGCTATTCCTGGAGTTAGTTTGCCTCTTCAACTTCTCATTTATGCAAATTCCTTTTGTGTTTGAGGTGAGTTTCTATCTCTTATAGCTCAGAGCCACAGCCTGCTCTCTGCATGATTCTTGCTGGTGGATGTCCTGAGCCAGGTTGTTGGGGAAAGAGAAAAGAATGAGCCCCTTCATGGGGAAGCGAACAATATTGAGAGGGGCTGCAGAATTGTGTAGAAAGTTGGAAGATATTGGACCCCCAGTGAGGGACAGGCAGGGTAGAACATGAAAGAGAGGGGAGTGAGATCAAAATTGCTGTGTTGCCCATGGTTCCCCTGAGATGTGAATACCTGTACTTTGAATTCCTCACTCCTGGGGATCTAAACCCTTGGGGGCATTTTGCCTCCATTTCCATGCATATCACTGAAGGCCTTTCTAATAGCGTGTTATCAGAAGACCTTGCACGAGTCAGTGTTCTGGACTGTGAGCGAGCAACAACTCAGGCAGGGAGTGGAGAAGGGCAGGACCATGAGATGGACCGGAGGAGCAGGAGGGTAGGCTGACAAGAGGGTGCTCTGTCAATGTTACCTGAGGCAGGACTGATTGTAGGACAGCAATGGAGCTTAGAGGAAACTGCAGATGCAAGCACTGTGATGATATTCTTGGATCCATCAGAGACAATTTCCAGGGGAAGCAAAAGATCCAAGGAAGCAATGTCACAAAAAGGCAGACGTCTCTGCATTGTGATCCATGCCAGGGTCTCAGACCTTGCTGGTTGATTACATCATCCCTGTGATAAAGCAGTCAAGCAAATGTGTAGTCACCAGAATTCAGCATTTAAATGTTATTGCTATTTTTAAGGCTTATGAGTTGACATAGATTCAGTTCTGACTTGTGCACCCTGCATTTATTAAAGCAATTAAGTCTGTCTTACCTCCCCAACTCTGTCCTTCTATCCTTCTGTGTTTGTTTTATTTTTTCAAGAGGGCAATATTACGCACCCAGTTCACACACATCAGCCAGAAATTTTCATTCACCTACTGCCATTTTGCAGTCTCAAGTGAAAGCAATGGTAATCAAGTTATGGGCTGGAAATGTGATTCCTCTGTGGGTAACCAGGATGTTCCTGAGTAGCTGCTTCAGAGAGGGGCCAGGATGGGGCACACATCATCTGAACAGTGGGCCAGGTCTGGCAGCTGGTTCTTCACTGAAGCTATCACTTATTGCCATGGTTCCCAGTGGCAGCGTCAATAAGATCTCAGGGAAGGATAAACGGGAATGTAATAAATGGTGCAGCTGAAATAAATGCAAATGGAAAATCTGCAGGATCATCTGCCCAGGAGCAGCAGGTGAAAGCAAAGATAGAAACTCGATGCTTTCAATTAATAGACTGGCTAGTTGTAGGCGGGTAATTCCATTGTTAGAAACTGCCTGTTGTCACAATCCTGATACAGTAATGACTTCTTTTATTCCCTATAAAGCTGAAGATGTCAGAAACTAAAAATTTCCGTAGCATAAATCATGCCTTTTTCAGCTTGTGACAACCACTGTCTCAAACTCAATTAGTCATTGTGCACAAGGAAAGCCGAGATCATCACAGATTCACACATGCTTAATGGATAAAGCATGACTGGGGAGAGATTTCCTCTGTTTAATTTCTGCTGTTCATGTTCATTGGTAGATCACATGGCTATTAAAATAAATAGGGCAGTGGAAGTTTCTTTTGGGCAGGGTTAAGCAGATGTTCTTTATTTAAAAAGATTGAATGCATTTTATCCTAGAGAGAAAATTTGGGAGGCAGAGGAAATGAAAGAGGCATCAGAGGGTATAAAGAGTGTTTATTTAGAAAGCTTGTCTCATCGCTTGAATGCAGACCCTTCCCATTGGGATACCTATCTCTGAACCTCAGAATGTGAGCACCAGAACAAAGCCAGACCTCTGGAGGACCAAAGGGCTGACTCAGATGCTTCTGGGGAAAATGCTGAGCAAGAGACAAGGATTGTTTTTACTGATACTAGAAAACTGGAATTGCCTGGACTTCTTTCGCAATTTCTTACACAGTGATGTCTCCACTACCTGTGTCTCTTGGAGTACCAATAATCATCATTTAAAAAAATACCAAATGATGGGTTTTGTGTGTGTGTGTGTGTGTGTGTGTGTGTGTGGTTTCTTAATGCTGTACCACTGGTTGGGTCTAGACTAGAGTTATGAATACAATTGATGTCTGGGAAGCAGTTTTAAAAAGTACTTCTTCTTTTTTTTTTTTTTTAAATAGCTCAAACTATTTATCTAAATCTTTCTAATTGCTTTGCTTGTCTGTGTTAGCGTTGTCTGCTTTTTGTCTTTTTTTTTTTGAGATGGAATCTCATTCAGTTACCCGGGCCGGAGGGCAGTGGTGCAATTAAGGCTCCCTGCAACCTCCATCTCTCGGGTTCAAGCAATTTTCGTGCCTCAGCCTCCCAAGTAGCTGGGATCACAGGTGTGCATCACCACGCCCAGCTACTTTTTGTATTTTTAGTAGAGACAGAATTTCACCATGTTGTTTAGGCTGGTCTCGAATTTCTGACCTCAGATGATCTGCCCACCTTGGCCTCCCAAAGTGCTGGAATTACAGACGTGAGCCACCATGCCTGGCCTTTTTTTTTTTTTTTTTTCTTTTGAGACAGAGTTTCATTCTTGTTGCCCAGGCTGGAGTGCAGTGGTGTGATCTTGGCTCACTGCAACCTCTGCCTCTTGGGTTCAAGTGATTATCCTGGCTCAGCCTCCTGAGTAGCTGGGATTACAGGTGCCTGCCACCACGCCCGGCTAACTTTTTGTATTTTCAGTAGATACAGGGTTTCATCATGTTGGCCAGGCTGGTTTCAAACTCCTGACCTCAGGTGATCCACCCACCTTGGCCTCCCAAAGTGCAGTGATTGCAGGTGTGAGCCACCATGCCCGACCTTGTTTTTAAATTTTAAATTTTAACATTAAATTTAAAACATTTTAAATTAAAAATTAAAAATTTGAAACCATGGGGCCTATTTTTAAACACAGTCAAGGGCAATGTTGTATAGAAAGAGGTTCTTAGGATCACAGCAGTCTTCCTCATGGGTTTATGAAAATGTTTTGAGGAGTCCAAATATCCTAGGAGGTGGTTAAGGGTAGGGATTACTCCTGTTTTAATCTGCAAAAACTGAGGCTCATGGGGCTGAACAGTTAGTACCAAGTTCTAGATCTCCTAAATCTCAGGCCTGACTCCTTATAGGAGAGGCCAATGTTGCCCAGCTAAATAACTGGGGAGTGGATTAGGTGTGGGGTCAAGGGTAAGGCTGAATACCTTCCTATCATTAGCACTGAAAGTCCTATGGCCTGGGAAACCCCTCAATCATAGGCAAACTGGGACAGTGGGTCACCCTACTGCAAGATCGCAGTTGGCCTATCTCAGATGTCACGTACATCTCTAGATCCTTTCTCTTCTGTAATCATAAGTGTGTTTGGAAGCTGGCTCTTAACCATGTGTTACCAACTAAACTCCTAAAAGTTCAGATTTGAGATTTCTGTGTGATTCTGGGTTATATTTTTCTGACAGGTCTAACAATCCTCTTGGGTGCTTTATCTCCTGAAAAAAAAAACCAAACAAACATGTCTGGGCCGCTGAAGTCACCCTGATTCCTCTCTATGGGCCCAACAGGCTCATTTGATTCACAAACTTGTGTAGATGAATCTGAGAGATGAATATCTATTGTTCTCTCTGGCTTGGAGCATATGAGATGCCATATGACAATCTTTTCTTCTAAAGAATGGGGATAATAATTATCAACTTCATAGAGTTGTTTTAAGTATTAAAAAGGTAATAAAAGAAAGGTGCTTAGAATAGGGACAAGCACATAGTAAATATTCAATAAGTATTAGGAAAAAGAAAAACTTAAATAGTACTATAGAAATATAGGCTATTGAATGAATTGTCATTGTCATTGTATTTGGCAAATTCTCATGATAGAGGATTTTCAGTCTGTGGAGAAAACATATTAGAGGTTAAAATTAAAGTCTTTCAGAGTAAGTGAGGACTTCCCCCAGGAAACCCAACCTGGGAGTCAGATGGCATAGTTCCCCCACAATTAAAACATGCATTCTTATATATTCTTACGTGCTTGGGAAGCCACTAAGCTGTGCCTGTAAACTAGCCAAACTTCAGAGCTCCAGCTTTGTGTGGTGGCCTGTGGGTGAGGATTCTACCACCAGAGGGAGTTGAAGACTCAAATCAAACTGGATTAAGCAACTAGGAAATTAAATTGCTCATGTAACTGGAAGTCTAGATCATGCAACTGATCTTCAGGGTTAATAGTGGCTTTAGAGTATAATGCCAAAGTCATTGAAGTTCTCTACCATTCAAGATCTCAGCTGTGAGAAATGAGGGGATCAGAACCAAGTGTTAATCCTTTCTCCCAGCAGAGATCAGGGAGCTAGGAAAGGTGGGGATAGGGGCTGCGGAGGCCCGTCTCTTATCTGGAGAAGCCAGGGTACCCAAACTCAGAAGCGTATGGAATCTAGCATCAGTGGGGAAGGAAGGTCACCATAGTAAGCAGGGCTTGAGGTAGATTTCAGGAGTGGGAGTATAAAGGTCATGGAACTCAACATGTGAGGAGATGAGAGCAGTCAGGGACAGGTTAATTAGATTTGAGATGAGGACTACTGTTTGGGCTGGGTGCTGCATGTTTGTGCATTCCCTCAGTGCACTGTAGATGGAGGGTGTGCCGGTAATATTTAAAGAACAAGGGTGGATTCACCTGAGAAACAGTTCAGGGCAGGGCTTTCCTTCCAGTAGGGGAATAAGAATGCATTCACGTAGAGATTGGAGGGTGATTCTTTCTTGCTCCAAGGATATCAGGTGGGTACTTCTTTCCCAGGAATGCTGCACCTGGGCTAAGGGCAGCAAGACCAATCCTGGACCCTGTTTAAGTAGGACTGGAGTTCCTAACTCACTGCCAGGCTTGAAGCAGGGGCTAGTTCTTCATGAGAGACTGGCAAGATATTTGCTCACCTTCTTACTTTTCTCGGAAGGTAAATTCAAATTTGTTAGGGCTAATAATTCCCAATGCTAGGGTCCTTTCCCATCTCAGTTACTGGTTTCTTTGCTTACCAGTGTACCAGAATTAATTTACCTGTAACACAGGGCATGTTCTACTCATCGTGGCAAAGGAAGCCAGCAGAGACAGAACACGTGGGCTGAAATTATGGTTATAAGTCACTGAGTTGTATTCTGTCCAAAATACTTAAAAGTAGATGGCCAAACTTCATTGAGTATAGAATGTTTGGAAATAGCCTTTCCAAGAAGGGAAAAACTTTCTTGAATGTAAGGATTATCAAGGAAGTGGATGCTACAGAGGAGAAATTGTCAGAAAGGAGGCATCGAGACAGGTTTTGTCATATAAGCCAGAAATTGATTCTGGGAGTTTTTTCCAGAAAATGGTTTTCTAAATGTTTTTAAAAATAGCAATGTAAATGAATCAACTTGATCATCCATAATCTCAAACATTTGTCATTTTGAGGGGTAGCACTCAGGCTAACACATGGTAGTCTGACATGTTTGTATAAAAACATTCTAATTACTTTCTTATACCTTATTTTAGAACCTAGTTTAAATTTAAATTTTCTAAACTTTATATTAGGCATGCACCAAAAATATGCATCCATTTTTCTAAAATTTAAACTAGAAAAATGTTTAAATTTAATTTAGATTTTTCTAAATTTTAATTTAAATTTTAAATTAGAGGTTTAAATTTTAAAAAAATCGATGCATATGTTAGGTGCCCAATGTAAATTTTTGCTTATTTATCTGTTTTTGATAAACAAATACTCCCACATTCTCTTCAGTCTGCATTGATTTTCTGGGCTGGATGCACTGAGTTTGTAGTCAGACAGTAATTGAAAGTTGTAATGGGGTGCCATCTACTGGGGAAATAGAACAATAGATTAAAAAACAGAATTGATAGGTGTTCCCACTGCAAAAAAGAATGTGATGAATATGATGTAAAAGAAAACATGAAAAAAGATGGGAAGTTTACATTTTGCATAAGACTAGAAAAATTTTATTTGAACTCAAATATGCTTCTTTGATATACCACTTTGTTTTAACACTAGCGCAGACACTAGATATCAAAAGAAACCCTCTGTTTATACTTAAAATCCTAAAACTTTCAAATGGCTGAGATTTTTGAGACCAACCAGTTCAACACCCTCATGTTACAGATGAGAAACGGGCTCAGAGAGGAGAAGGGATTCATCAACTCTCTCCAGTTAGGTAATGCGGACATTTATATCCTCTCCTCACCAAGATGGTCCTCACTTAGATGAAGTAGCCATTTGGCAAAACATAGTGATATAAAGGTCACCAAGAAGTTATCCAGGGCCAAACAGAACACCTCTCTGGCTGACTTGACAGATTGTTAGAAAGCCTCATAATTAGCGTTGCTCCTTTGCATGGGAAGTGATGTTTATTCATTTGTACTGTAAGTTCCCACAGACGCCTTCACAACAATAGATTTTCTCTAATTATTTGCTGTTTACCTGCTTATTTAGAAAGTAACCAGCAGAACTGCTGCTTTAGATCTATTTCTTTTTTTTTTTTTTTTTTTTTTTTGAGATGGAGTCTCCCACTGTTGCCCAGGCTGGAGTGCAGTGGTGCTATCTCGGCTCACTGCAACCTCCGCCTCCCAGATTCAAGCGATTCTCCAGCCTCAGCCTCCCAAGTAGCTGGGACTATAGGTGCATGTCACCAAACCTAGCTAATTTTTTGTATTTTTTAGTAGAGACGGGGTTTCACCTTGTTAGCCAGGGTGATCTCGATCTCCTGACCTCGCGATCCGCCCGCCTCGGCCTCCAAAAGTGCTGGGATTACAGGCGTGAGCCACCAGGCCTGGCTTAGATCTAATTCTAACCAAGAGAGGGTGATGAGTGGGAAGAACATTATGAGAATTGATCATGGCATCCCAAGGCAGTAATATCAGGGAAGAAAGATGGGACTGGTGAGGCATAGACCTGGGTTCTAGCATTCAGAGCAAAGTGGGCACTTAGAGGGAAGAGTGTGCATGAAGGATGGGGAGCTCTCAAAACCACAGTGCTCTGACTCCACAACTGCAAATACATCCAATAAGGAGTGATACGGTTTGGATCTGTGTCCCTGCCAAACCTCAGGTTGAAATGTAATCCCAGTGTTGGAGGTGGGACCTGCTGGGAGGAGTTTGAATCATGGGGGTGTATCCCTCATGAATTGCTTAGTGCCATCCCCTTGGTGATGAGTGAGTTCGTGTGAGATCCAGTTGTTTAAAAGTGTGAGCCTGGGTGACAGAGGGAGACTGTCTCAATAAATAAATAATAAAATAAATAAAAAGTGTGTGGCACCTTCAACTCTCTCTCTCTTGCCCCTGCTCTCACCATGTGATATGTCGGCTCCTCCTTTGCCTTCTACCATAAATGTAAGGTCCCTGAGGCCTCCTCAGAAGCCAAGCATCTGCCATGCTTCCTGTACAGTCTGCAGAATTGTGAGCCAATGAAACCTCTTTTCTTTATAAATTACCCAGTCTCCTGTGTTCCTTTATAGCAACGCAAGAACGGCCTAACACAAGCAGTAACTAAATGGGTGCTTAGGGAAGCCAGGGCGGCTACACAGGTTTCTCTCTGTTGAACTCTGATTTTCAGCGAATACTTAGAAAAGAAACAGGAAGGAGTGCTTGGCCAGTGATAAGAGGAAGGCTTATGAGAACAGTATTATATAGCCTCTCATTTCCATGAGCTTGTAAGAAATGCTCGGGGCAACAAAACTCAGAAAATTATTTTTAGAGTAATCCCCACAAGAGGGGGTAGGGAATGGGCCTGCTTCTTTGGAGCAATTCTTGCATGCTGACCAATAATATAAATGAGCTCCTTTACTTCTGTTCATCTTCATTTTTTGCAACAAAGAATGATTTTCGAATTGAAAGCATAGAACAAATGTTGATAAAAGGGAATGGAAGTTCAGACTGAAAAAAGGCCATGTCAGCTAGTAACAGCTACACATTAGAATGCTTCCTACATTCAATATTTTACCTATATTATCTCATTTAATCTATACAGTAACTATGGTTTTAGGCACTATCTTATTTAGGTATTAGGAACCTCAGACAGAGAGAGGTGAAAGTATTTGTTTACGTTCCCTGTAATAAGGAGAAAGGAAGGCGGCACACAATTTATCCTCAGGCCATCCGATCTGGAGCTTGAGAGCAGAGCTGCTCAATTACTGGGCCTCCAGAGTTCCTTTGGGAGGTCAGTCCTCCTGGTGCAGATACAGAACACCCCAGCCTATGAGAGAACTTGCACTGTGAGCCATGGCAAGGGGCTGCAAATCCAGGAATGGGAAAATGTGTTTCTCTTTTGAAACTTTTCCTAAAAGAGCGAGAGCGAGACAGAATAAGGCAGATTCTGCGCACTGCAAGTTAGTGAGCTTGGTGTAGATGCTGGGTGAAATCCTAAGATAATAGGGTAGTAGCCCTAAGTCTTAAAAGGTTATTGTATAATAAACACCTGGGAAAGGAAGCAACCAATCCAAGCACCCAGTGAGGATTCGTAACTGTGCCATCATTTACTCATTCAGAAAATCCTGACGGCCTACTATGTGCCTGCTGCTGTGGTGGGCACCCTGGGATAATAAACAGGGCCTCCCCTCAACGTAATCTCAACCAGTGGAGGGAAGACAAGGTCACTAATGATTGCAATGCTATGGAAACATCAGATAGGTATGGGTTCGTTAGTAGAGATAATGTGCCTCAGGGAGGCACACAAACTAGACTAAAGAGAAAGGAAGCAGAGAAGGTATCCCAAGGGCTGGGCTCCTTTTCCTTTCATTAAAAACGTTTTTTTTAAAGTCACTTCGTAAAAATTTTAGGCTGAACTATATGAACCATATGAAATTGCCATTTTTTAGGCCACAAATAAGCAAATATTGGCAATTTTATATGATCCAATCTAATCCAAAGTTTTCAAAGTCCAACAACACAACAGCACTACAAATAGGTTTTAATATGAAACGGGCAGGAGGTCCCTGCTTCGCATCTTCCCACCTCAGACTCCTTTTCCCCGAAGGCTGCCATTCTCAAGTCTTATAGATAGCTGTTTTTAGCTATTTTCTTGGCTACATATTGCCAAATAATATATGTTACTGTCATTTCTGGATTTTCCATTTTAACTATCTATTGAATTTCTGCTCTGAGGATGAGGATTTAACACTTCTGCCACCCCTATCATAAATGCCTGCATTCTCTGCCCTATCTTACATTACTATATTATAATTCCTAGTGAGATCACGCTTCATATTTGCATCATTAATGTCAGGAGGGAACTCATGATATTTTCTTCCATGAGGTGGGGTTTCTGCTAAGCATTTCTGTGATCTCTCTGCGCCTTTACTCATTAATTCATTTGCTTCTCTCTAGGGAAGGAAGAGTGGCTTAATCTGGTTAGTGAATTTGGATCAGCCCTTTTTCCTTCTGCTCTCTGGAAGCTATTTAATAGCAAGGGGACAGTGTTCCTTGCTGCTCCATCTGGGCAGGGAAGGTCCAGCCTTGCCTTGGCTTGGGCAGGGAGTTTGGAGAGCAGTGGGTATCTGCCTAATTCTGAGATTCAAGGCTCATTTGGTTCTCATACCTAAACTACATTAGCCAAATAGGCCTTTTTCTTTTTAATAGACAACAGAAATTTATTTCTCACAGGTCTAGAGGTTGGGAAGTCCAACATCAAGGCACTGGCAGATTTGGAGTTCTGGTGAGGGTCCACTTCCTAACAGACAGCCATCTTCTCACTCTAACCTCACATAGTGGAAGCTAGTGAAGCCTTTATCACTAGAGGGAAATAAGGGTGAGGTTTTGTCCTTCCTCTAAATTTTCTGATTTATTTGCCAATTTGTTTAAAACTTGGGTGAGAAATAAGAAAATGATTTACCAGTTTCCTTGGAAGGACCTGACAATTATAATTACATACTTTAAAATTTACTCTCCTTTTCCTATAGTGCTCTTTGTTTTTTCCTAGAGCTATGAACTGTTTCTGTTTATTTGAATAGCCCATCTGTAAACTCCTGAAGGCTGAAAACACCCCTCTATAAGTTCAAGTAATCTCTTGCACTCCCCAATGCCAATGCCCCCGCCCGCTACCTTTGAGATGAAGCTTTTGGAATCCTCCTACCTTGCTTCCAATCATTTCTGACCCTTCTCTGGCCCTGAAGCCTGGCTGTTACCCAGAGGCTCCCCTCACCGTCATCCTGGGAATTTGGTTCACTTCTGTGTTTTATCCCTGGCTTCTTGGATTACATGACTTCCTGTTTCTTATCTATATTCTACCCTCACACTTGACTAATGATTTTGCTAAGTATAGAATTCTGTGTTCAACAGAATTTCCCTCAGAACCTTGAAGGAACTGTTTTCCAGAAGCCCAGTGAGTGTTATGAAATTTCACAATGATGGGCATTTTGCAGGACATCTGGTAGGTCCTTTCTATTTTAGAAACACATTCTTCTTTCTAAGTTCTGAGAAATTTTTTGCATAATTTCTTTTATAATAGTTTCCCTGCTTGTTCTCTGATCTCATTTTCCACACCACCCCCTCCTTCCCTGGAACCCTTGCTGTCCTGATGTTTGACCATCAATCCTCCAATTTTCTTGATTTTTTGCTGTCTTATTTCCCACCTTTTTGTCATTTTGTTTTACTTTCTATGAGATTTCTTTTTCTTTTATTATTATAAGTTTTAGGGTACATGTGCACAACGTGCAGGTTTGTTACATATGTATAATTGTGCCATGTTGGTGTGCTGCACCCATTAATTCATCATTTAACATTAGGTATATCTCCTAATGCTATCCCTCCCCCACCCCCCTACAACAGGCCCTGGTGTGTGATGTTCCCCTTCCTGTGTCTATGTGTTCTCATTGTTCAATTCCTACCTATGAGTGAGAACATGTGGTGTTTGGTTTTTTGTCCTTGTGATAGTTTGCTGAGAATGATGGTTTCCAGCTTCATCCATGTCCCTATAAAGGACATGAACTCATCATTTTTTATGGCTGCATAGTATTCCATGGTGTATATGTGCCACATTTTCTTAATCCAGTCTATCATTGTTGGACATTTGGCTTGGTTCCAAGTCTTTGCTATTGTGAATAGTGCTACAATAAACATACGTGTGCGTGTATCTTTATAGCAGCATGATTTATAATCTTTCCGGTATATACCCAGTAATGGGATGGCTGGGTCAAATGGTATTTCTAGTTCTAGATCCCTGAGGAATGGCCACACTGACTTCCACAATGGTTGAACTACTTTACAGTCCCACCAACAGTGTAAAAGTGTTCCTGTTTCTCCACATCCTCTCCAGCACCTGTTGTTTCCTGACTTTTTAATGATTGCCATTCTAACTGGTGTGAGATGGTATTTCATTGCGGTTTTGATTTGCATTTCTCTGATGGCCAGTGATGATGAGCAGTTTTTCATGTGTCTTTTGGCTGCATAAATGTCTTCTTTTGAGAAGTGTCTGTTCATATCCTTTGCCCACTTTTTGATGGGGTTGTTTGTATTTTTCTTGTAAATTTGTTTAAGTTCTTTGTAGATTCTGGATATTAGCCCTTTGTCAGATGAGTAGATTGCAGAAATTTTCTCCCATTCTGTAGGTTGCCTGTTCACTCTGATGGTAGTTTCTTTTGCTGTGCAGAAGCTCTTTAGCTTAATTAGATCCCATTTGTCAATTTTGGCTTTTGTTGCCATTGCTTTCAGTGTTTTAGACATGAAGTCCTTGCCCATGCCTATGTCCTGAAATGGTATTGCCTAGGTTTTCTTCTAGGTTTTCTATGGTTTTAGGTTGGACATTTAATCCATCTTGAATTAATTTCTGTATAAGGTGTAAGGAAGGGATCCAGTTTCAGCTTTCTACATATGGCTAGCCAGTTTTCCCAGCACCATTTATTAAATAGGGAATCCTTTCCCCATTTCTTCTTTTCGTCAGGTTTGTCAAAGATCAGATAGTTGTAGATATGTGGCATTATTTCTGAGGGCTCTGTTCTTTTCCATTGGTCTATATTTCTGTTTTGGTACCAGTACCATGCTGCTTTGGTTACTGTAGCTTTGTAGTATAGTTTGAAGTCAGGTAGCTTGATGCCTCCAGATTTGTTCTTTTGGCTTAGGATTGACTTGGCAATGCAGGCTCTTTTTTGTTTCCATATGAACTTTAAGGTAGTTTTTTCCAATTCTGTGAAGAAAGTCATTGGCAGCTTGATGGGGATGGCATTGAATCTATAAATTACCTTGGGCAGTATGGCCATTTTCACGATATTGATTCTTCCTACCCGTGAGCATGGAATGTTCTTTCATTTGTTGGTATCCTCTTTTATTTCATTGAGCAGTGGTTTGTAGTTCTCCTTGAAGAGGTCCTTCACATCCCTTGTAAGTTGGATTCCTAGGTATTTTATTCTCTTTGAAGCAATTGTGAATGGGAGTTCACTCATGATTTGGCTCTCTGTTTGTCTGTTATGGGTGTATAAGAATGCTCGTGATTTTTGCACATTGATTTTGTATCCTGAGACTTTGCTGAAGTTGCTTATCAGCTTAAGGAGATTTTGGGCTGAGACAATGGGGTTTTCTAGATATACAGTCATGTCATCTGCAAACAGGGCAATTTGACTTCCTCTTTTCCTAAATGAATACCCTTTATTTCCTTCTCCTGCCTGATTGCCCTAGCCAGAACTTTCAACACTATGTTGAATAGGAGTGGTGAGAGAGGGCATCCCTGTCTTGTGCCAGTTTTCACAGGGAATGCTTCCAGTTTTTGCTCATTCAGTATGATATTGGCTGTGGGTTTGTCATAAATAGCTCTTATTATTTTGAGATATGTCCCATCAATACCTAATTTATTGAGAGTTTTTAGCATGAAGGGTTGTTGAATTTTGTCAAAGGCCTTTTCTGCATCTATTGAGATAATAATGTGGTTTTTGTCATTGGTTCTGTTTATATGCTGGATTACATTTATTGATTTGCATATATTGAACCAGCCTTGCATCCCATGGATGAAGCCCACTTGATCATGGTAGATAAGCTTTTTGATGTGCTGCTGGATTTGTTTTGCCAGTATTTTACTGAGGATTTTTGCATCGATGTTCATCAGGGATATTGGTCTAAAATTCTCTTTGTTTGTTGTGTCTCTGCCAGGCTTTGGTATCAGGATGATGCTGGCCTCATAAAATGAGTTAGGGAGGATTCCCTGTTTTTCTATTGATTGGAATAGTTTCAGAAGGAATGGTACCAGCTCCTCCTTGTACCTCTGGTAGAATTCAGCTGTGAATCAGTCTGGTCCTGGACTTTTTTTGGTTGGTAAGCTGTTAATTATTGCCTCAATTTCAGAGCCTGTTATTGGTCTATTCAGGGATTCAACTTCTTCTTGGTTTAGTCTCGGGAGGGTGTATGTGTCGAGGAATTTATCCAGTTCTTCTAGATTTTCTAGTTTATTTGTGTAGAGGTGTTTATAGTATTCTCTGATGGTAGTTTGTATTTCTGTGGGATTGGTGGTGATATCCCCTTTATCATTTTTTATTGCGTCTGTTTGATTCTTCTCTCTTTTCTTCTTTATTAGTCTTGCTAGCGGTCTATCAATTTTGTTGATCTTTTCAAAAAACCAGCTCCTGGATTCATTGATTTTTTGAAGGGTTTTTTGTGTCTCTATCTCCTTCAGTTCTGCTCTGATCTTAGATATGTCTTGCCTTCTGCTAGCTTTTGAATGTGTTTGCTCTTGCTTCTCTAGTTCTTTTAATTGTGATGTTAGGGTGTCAATTTTAGATCTTTCCTGCTTTCTCTTGTGGGCATTTAGCGCTATAAAATTCCCTCTACACACTGCTTTAAATGTGTCCTAGAGATTCTGGTATGTTGTGTCTTTGTTCTCATTGGTTTCAAAGAACATCTTTATTTCTGCCTTCATTTCGTTATGTACCCAGCAGTCATTCAGGAGCAGGTTGTTGAGTTTCCATGTAGTTGAGCGGTTTTGAGTGAGTTTCTGAATCCTGAGTTCTAGTTTGATTGCACTGTGTTCTGAGAGAGAGTTCGTTATAATTTCTGTTCTTCTACATTTGCTGAGGAGTGCTTTACTTCCAACTATATGGTCAATTTTGGAATAGGTGTGGTGTGGTGCTGAAAAAAATGTATATTGTGTTGATTTGGGGTGGAGAGTTCTGTAGGTGTCTATTAGGTCCCCTTGGTGCAGAGCTGAGTTCAGTTCCTGGATATTCTTGTTAACTTTCTGTCTCGTTGATCTGTCTAATGTTGACAGTGGGGTGTTAAAGTCTCCCATTATTATTGTGTGGGAGTCTAAGTCTCTTTGTAGGTCTCTAAGGACTTGCTTTATGAATCTGGGTGCTCCTGTATTGGGTGCATATATATTTAGGATAGTTAGCTTTTCTTGTTGAATTGATCCCTTTACCATTATGTAACGGCCTTCTTTGTCTCTTTTGATCTTTGTTGGTTTAAAGTCTGTTTTATCAGAGACTAGGATTGCAACCCCTGCTTTTTTTGTTTTCCATTTGCTTGTTAGATCTTCCTCCATCCCTTTATTTTGAGCCTATGTGTCTCTGCACGTGAGATGGGTTTCCTGAGTACAGCACACTGATGGGTCTTGACTCTTTATCCAATTTGCCAGTCTGTGTCTTTTAACTGGAGCATTTAGCCCATTACATTTAAGGTTAATATTGTTATATGTGAATTTGATCCTGTCATTATGATGTTAGCTGGTTATTTTGCTCATTAGTTGATGCAGTTTCTACCTAGCCTCGATGGTCTTTACAATTTGGCATGTTTTTGCAGTGGCCAGTACTGGTTTTTCCTTTCCGTGTTTAGTGCTTCCTTCAGGAGCTCTTTTAGGGCAGGCCTGGTGGTGACAAAATCTCTCAGCATTTGCTTGTCTGTAAAGTATTTTATTTCTCCTTCACTTATGAAGCTTAGTTTGGCTGGATATGAAATTCTGGGTTGAAAATTCTTTTCTTTAAGAATGTTGAATATTGGCCCCTACTGTCTTCTGGCTTGTAGAGTTTCCACTGAGAGATCAGCTGTTAGTCTGATGGGTTTGCCTTTGTGAGTAACCCGACCTTTCTCTCTGGCTGCCCTTAACATTTTTTCCTTCATTTCAACTTTGGTGAATCGGACAATTATGTGTCTTGGAGTTGCTCTTCTCGAGGAGTATCTTTGTGGCTTTCTCTGTATTTCCTGAATTTGAATGTTGGCCTGCCTTGCTAGATTGGGGAAGTTCTCCTGGATAATATCCTGCAGAGTGTTTTCTAGCTTGGTTCCATTCTCCCCGTCACTTTCAGATACACCAATCAGAGATAGATTTGGTCTTTTCACGTAGTCCCATATTTCTTGGAGGCTTTGTTCATTTCTTTTTATTCTTTTTTCTCTAAACTTCTCTTCTCACTTCATTTCATTCCTTTGATCTTCCGTCACTGATACCCTTTCTTCCAGTTGATTGAATTGGCTACTGAGGCTTGTGCATTCGTCATGTAGTTCTCGTGCCGTGGTTTTCAGTTCTATTAGGTCCTTTAAGGACTTCTCTGCATTGGTTATTCTAGTTAGCCATTCGTCTAATCTTTTTTCAAGGTTTTTAACTTCTTTGCCATGGGTTCGAATTTACTCCTTTAGCTCAGAGAGAAGTTTGATCGTCTGAAGTCTTCTTCTCTCAACTCATCAAAGTCATTCTCTGTCCAGCTTTGTTCTGTTGCTGGTGAGGAGCTGTGTTCCTTTGGAGGAGGAGAGGCACTCTGATTTTTAGAATTTTCAGTTTTTCTGCTCTGTTTTTCCCCCATCTTTGTGGTTTTATCTACCTTTGTTCTTTGATGATGGTGACGTACAGATGGGGTTTTGGTGTGGATGTCCTTTCTGTTTGTTAGTTTTCCTTCTAACAGTCAGGATCCTCAGCTGCAGGTCTGTTGTAATTTGCTGGAGGTCCACTCCAGACCCTGTTTGCTTGGATATCAGCAGTGGAGGCTGCAGAACAGCGAATATTGGTGAACAGCAAATGTTGCTGCCTGATTGTTCCTCTGGAAGTTTTGTCTCAGAGGAGTACCCAGCCATGTGAGGTATCAGTCTGCCCCTACTGGGGGGTGCCTCTCAGTTAGGCTACTCAGGGGTCAGGGACCCACTTGAGGAGGCAGTCTGTCCGTTCTCAGATCTCAAGCTGGGTGCTGGGAGAAACACTACTCTCTTCAAAGCTGTCAGACAGGGACTTTTAAGTCTGCAGAGGTTTCTACTGCCTTTTGTTCAGCTATGCCCTGCCCCCAGAGGTGGAATCTACAGAGGCAGGCAGGCCTCCTTGAGCTGCGGTGGGCTCCACCCAGTTCGAGCTTCCCGGCTGCTTTGTTTACCTACTCAAGGCTCAGCAGTGGCGGACGCCCCTCCCCCAGCCTTGCTGCCACCTTGCAATTTTATCTCAGGCTGCTGTGCTAGCAGTGAGCTGGGCTCCGTGGGTGTAGGACCCTCTGAGCCATGCGTGGGATATAATCTCCTGGTGTGCCATTTGCTAAGACCGTCGGAAAAGCGCAGTATTAGGGTGGGAGTGACCCGATTTTCCAGGTGCCATCTGTCACCCATTTCCTTGGCTAGGAAAGGGAATTCCCTGACTGCTTGCACTTCCCAGGTGAGGCGATGCCTTGTCCTGCTTCGGCTCACGCTCAGTGCACTGCACCCACTGTCTGACAATCCCCAGTGAGATGAACCTGGTACCTCAGTTGGAAATGCAGAAATCAGTCATCTTCTGCGTCGCTCACGCTGGGAGCTGTAGACTGGAGCTGTTCCTATTCGGCCATCTTGGCTTGGGCCCACCATCTATGAGATTTCTAATACTTTACCTTTCAATACATAGCATTTGATTTGATTTCCTTATTTTCAGTTGAACATCTCCCCTCTCCCTCATCTGTGCTTTTGGTGCCTGAATCCAGAGCTCAAGTCCTGAACCCAGTCTGAGGCCTGGCTTCTGCAGAAAAGCAAAAAAACAAAAAACAAAAAACAAACAAACATAAAAACTACCTGTCTCTGGCTGAGGCAGTGGGGTGAGGGTGGAATGCATAATCCAGCTCCATGGGTTTAGAAGGGGTATTTAACTCCATCTCATGTAAACTTTGAACCAACACTTCTATTTTCAGCCTCATCCCATACCCTGGCCTTCAGAAGTAACTAATGCTTCTAATTTTGGAAACTTTCTGGAGCTTTTTGCAGTGCCATTAGGCCTCCCTCTTGTCATCCCCCACAGGCTTTAGCTTTCCCAGGTCCGTTACGTCACTGTGTTACTTACATATCTTCTTTCCAGCTTCCAAAACGGTGTTGACATCTTCCCTTTGCCATATTTGTAGTCTGTTCCTCTCTATTATTTGTACATGTTGGATTATGCCTTTAAAAAATTTTTTATGACCATTTTATTGAGATTTTCAAGAGATATAAATGAGTGGTTTAATTAATATTCCATATTTAAAGAGAATGATCTCTCTCTCTCTCCCTCTCTCTGTCATTTTTAGTAAGAACTTTATTAAGATATAATTCATATATCATACAATTCACCCATTTACAATGTACAATTGTTTTTAGTTTATTCACATAGGTGTGCAATCATCATCACAATTTTAGAACATTTTTGTCAACTCCAAAAGAAACCTGATTCATTTGCCATCATTGCCCATTTCCCCCAACTTTCTCCAGCCCTAGGCAACCACCAATCTACTTTCTGTCTCTGTGGACTTGCCTAATCTGGGCATGTTATATAAATGGAATCATACAGTATGTATAATACGTGGTCCTTTATGGCTGGCTTTTCTCACTTAGCATAAAGTTTTTAAGGTTCATCAATGTTGTATCATGTATCACTATTCCATTTCTTTCCTTTTTTTTTTTTTAAGAGACAGGGCTTAGCTGTCACCTGGGCTGGAATGCAGTGGCACAATCATAGCTCGCTGTAGCTTTGAACTCCTGGGCTCAAGCAGTCCTCTCACCTCATCCTCCTGAATATCTGGGATAGGATGCCTGCTGTTTTTGTTTTTTTTTTTGGATAGAGATGGGTTTTTGCAGTATTGCCCAGGCTGGTCTCAGACTTCTGGCCTCAAGCAAGCCTCCTGCCTTGGCCTTCAAAAGTGCTGGGATTACATGTGTGAGCCACTGCACTGACTCCCGCATTTCTTTGATTAATAAATAATATTCCACTCTCTGGACATATTATTATTTATTCATCGATCGATAGGTATTTGGGTTGCTTTTGCTTTTAGGTTATTATGAACAATGTTGCTATAAACATTTATGTACATGTTTGAGTGTGGACATATGCTTTCATTTCTCATGAGTATATACCTAGGACTGGAACTGCTGGGTAACTTTATGTTTAATCTTTTCAGGAACTGCCAGACTGTTTTCCAAAGTGATATTTGATATTCCCAACAGCAGTGTATGAGGATTCCAGATACTCCACATCTTCACCAATGCTTGTTATTGTCTGTCTTTTTGATATAGCCATCCTAGTGGGTATGAAGAAATATCTTATTTGTGGTTTTCATTTGCATTTTCCTGGTTGATAATGATATTGAGCATTTTTTTACAAGCCTGTTGTCCATTTGTATGTCTTCTTTGGGAAAATAGCTATTCAAATTCTGTGCTCATTTTTGAATTGGCTTACTTATCTTTTTATTACAATTTGTAAATATTTTCTCCCATTCTGTGTGTTGTCTTTTCACTTTCTTAATGGTATCCTCTGCAACACAAAAGATTTCCAGTTTATTTTTTTATTGCTTCTGCTTTTGGTCTCGTAGAATAATTTGGAAAGTGTTCTCTTCTATTCTTTGGAAGAGTTAGTATTAATGCTTCATATGTTTCGTAGAATTCACCAGTGAAGACATCTGGTCTTGAACTTTTCTTTGTGGGCAGTTTTAAAGTAACTAAGTCCATCTATTTATTTATTTATTATAATAGTCTATTCAGATTTTCTATTTCTTTTTGAGTCAATTTTAGTAGTTTGTGTTTTTCTAGGAATTTTTCCATTTCATCTTCCTCCATCTTCGTGTTTGATTTTTACTTGAACAAGAGTAGAAAAATCACACGTCAAGAAAATATGGTGGTGTGTCTGGGTTTCAGACTGCTATATGAGATTGTGCAAGTCGGAGTTTATTTGAACTGTGTTCCTCTGAGTTAAGAGGTACACAACCTATGCAGATAAGCATGGTGGTCTTAAATAGAAGTACTAAGTATATTGATTTTGGAGCCAGACCATCTGGGTTTGACTCCTACCTCCCCACTATCTAGAGGTGTGTCCTTGGTCAAGTTACTTAATCTCCTTAAACTTCAGTTTCCATCTGTATAAGCCACAGTACCTTCTTCAGGGTTTTTCTTTTTCTTTCTGTTTTTGAGGATTAAATAACATAATACACATACAGTACCTAATTCAATAAATGTTACCTCTTATTAGGTATCCTTGTGGCCTTACTATAAACTTCATGAGGTTAGAAATGGGCTTTTTTCCCCTTTTAAATTGTTGAATCCTTAGTACCTAACAAGTGTCCTGGTACTTAATAGGAGCCCAGAATTGTTTGTTTAATGTTTTCATGTCAAAAAACTAGATATGAGGACAAAGAGCTTGTTCAGGATACTGGGTGATAATGAATGTTAAATGGAACAGTTAGAGGTGTACTGAAGCTACTTTGGCCCTTGTTGGGTTTAACAGAGTCATAAATGGATTGAATAAGTCCATGGAGCCTACACCTATAAAATTCACACTTGACATAAAGCTAAGGAGGGAGAACAAAATGTGGGTATGTGTGTATACTAAAGTGTCTTCATATTCCTTCCTCTACTTGGGTCTTAATATAACAACTGCATAAGTAAGTAACAGAAAGATGTGGATTAGCAGCAATATAAAAAAATCCTAGGAGTTCTAACCAGCAATAAACTCATTCTGAGTAAGCAGTTTAGGAGCAATTAAAATCTGAAGCTACAAAAAACAAAGGAGGGGGCAGGCACACACAACAGACATGTTGTGGCTTCACTGCTTTTTAGCTTTTTTTGGAATATGTTGCTTTTACTTTTTATAAACTGGATCTAGACCCTCAAGCAACAGGCAATAGACAGTGAAACCTTCTCTTTTGTGTGAATAATGTTTTATTATTATGAACTAAACATGCTCTCAGTAGATAGGTTGGTTTATCCTAGGTACAGTGCCTCATGATGACTGACATAAAGATATACTCTCTTACCACTGAAAGGGAGTGAGTGGCCTTCCTTATAAGCGTGAGTATCAGTCAGGCTCCTCAGATTTCACACCTGGTTATCAATCCTGTTCCTCGCTCCATTTAACTGAAACATAGAATATGAGTACCTTTCAGTACTCATTTGTACCCAGTTACTTTCAAAACTGGAGTTGAGAAAAACAATATTAGCAAAAAACAACCAGAAGACTATGTAATCCAAGCTTTTCTAACCCATGGTCCATGGACCACATGTGGCCTAGGATGGCTTTAAATGTAGCCCAACACAAATTCATAAACTTTCTTAAAACATTATGAGTTTTTTTGTGATTTTTTGGAAGCTCATCAGCTATTGTTAGTGTTAGTGTATTTTATGTGTGGCCCAAGACACTTCTTCCAGTGTGGCCCAGGGAAGCCAAAAGATTGGATACCCCTGATAATCTATCCATCCACACTCTAAAATGCGTCCCTAAATTAATCCCATTGTAGAATCAGACTTGGAATGCATCATAGCCTGGCCCACATAGAATTGCTTTTATTGGAATAGTTGGACATGAGGGCATCGAATTATATTGAAGACTGTTCTAGAAAGCATCGTTATGAAATATGTCTTTGGTTTTACACTATTCAAACTATGTTCATTAAAACAGTTTCCTAGAATAATTGTTTGAATTAAGCTTGGAAGGGAAAGATCTTCCTAAGCAAAAATGGTAGAGGATGTGGGATTGGGGTGGGACAAGAAAGTTCAGAAGTGAAAAAGTACAGTGTATATTTGCAAAATGATGATTATCTCAGTTTACCTGGAATGAGGCATACAATTAGGACTGGATAATAGGAAAGAGCCTGATTGTTGGGCCAAAGAATAAATATTATTTGGGAATGAATGGAAGATCACTCATTCATAAAAATATGTTTTGAATGCTTACATTTGACAGGTGCTGAATGTGGAGAGGCAAATAAAATGGACATACAAGCCTTGACCTCTTGGAGTGATTATGATCAAGATTATGATCATTGTGACACACAGTAATCCAGGAAGCAAACAAGTAAGTGTTTAATTTCTTCCTATGCATAAAAAGAACAGCGTGCTAGAAAAAGAATAGAGTGACAGCAATCTTCTTGAAAAAGGGTAGACTTATCTCCAAGGAGGTGACATTGAAATGGAGATCTGAAGGATGAGAGGTGGTGACCAGATGAAGGTGGGTAGGGAAGAGCATTGCATGAAAAAAGGACAGTAGTCGTAAGGCCCTGGAAGGAGAAGGGTCTGATGCCTTGAAGGAAATGAGAAAGACCAGTGAGGCTGGAGTATAGTGAGTTAGGAGGGACGCAGTGCGAGAAGTTGAAGCCATCCAACCACCTAGAGCCAGAGTACTGGGAATTTATTCTAAGTGCAGTGAGGAGCTTTTTACACTTTTTAAACAGGGTGTGCCTGTGTGTGACTGATAAGCTTCACTGATAATTCAGAATAGAGTTTTGAGTAGGGAATATTTTAAAAAGTAGGGAGAACTGGAAAGAAGTTAAGGCTGGGTAGACTTATTGCAACAGTTTCCGACAGGTATTGGCAAACATTTTTCGTAAAGGGCTGGATAGCCCATATTTTAGGCTCTGAGTGCCAAACAGTCTGGCTCAACCACTCAGCTTTGCTGTTGTAGTGTGAAAGCAGCCATAAACAATGCAGAAATGAATGAGTATGGTTGTGTTCCAGCAAAATTTTATTTACCCAAAACAGGTGGTGGGTCATATTTGGCTCTCAGGTTGTAGTTTGCTAGTCCCCATTCTGGGTATTAAAGACATGCCAGTGCACGTGCATGTGAAAAAAGGTGAGGCCAAGAAAGACCTAGGGGGAAGAATTGCCAAGCTTTGGGACTACATGCAGGGCCTGAGAAAGAAGACATCAGGACAAGATTTGAAGTCTGGGTAACAGGGAGAACAGTGTATTTTTGAGAACTTTATAGAAGTTAGGAAGAAAAGCTGGTCTGGGGGACAAATAATGCATTTGCTTTTAGTGTCTACATAGTTTATACCAAATTTTCAATTGGATTTGGCCAGTGTGGAAACATCCATAAGGCTGGCAGCTGGCAATGACATTCAAAGCTCATATAGGCTGTGAGAAATCTGGACATGGGATCCCTCATCTCTGTTTGAAGGCCAGGAGTGATTGATTTGATCTGCCCCAAAAGAGGACTCCGAGATGCCTGCTCCTTTCTCGTTTAATGAGCACCCTTCTAAGCTGCAGATTCAGCTGAGAAAGGCTCTTTTCTCCAAAAGACTTTGAAAATTTCATTTTCTGTGCAGAGATGCATTTGTGTTTGAGAAAATGTGGTAAACCCTTGTGGATGCCACAGAAAGGTCAGTAACGCCTCCAGCTCTCTGCTGTGAACAACCATCACAAGATACCACACGTGATTTGAATGCCTGACTCCAGTGATGAAGACTGTCTCCTGGAGTGGATTTCTCATTTTTGGGTCACCCTTAGTTTTAGCACACGTATGTTTTAAAATATATTGCCATCCATCACACTGATACATTTTGCATTTTTTATTATTCATATTCTAAAAAACTTACTAGTTTAATGAAAGATGAAAAGAATGCCTGAAAAATATCCTGAAATGAATACAGGAGAAGATGAGAATTGGAGCTTAGCTTTGCTTTGGATGGCAGCATGGTTCTTGCAGAATAGTTCTGTGCTTTGGATTTTATGGGTAGGTTTGGTAAATTAGGGGCAATTGTCCTGTAGTCTTCACTGCAGCCTTGGGGTTATGTGTCTGGAGTTGAGTAGGAGAAGGACATGGTTTGGCTAACATCAGGCTTCCTGTGCCTCTTGGAATGGTAGTCTGGCACAGTGAGATCTAGTGTGGGAATCCTTTTGGAAATCTCTTGCCCCTCTTTTCCTCAAAAGTCTGTTCATGGTGCTCACTGTACCCTGTATTCCAATTCAGGCGGCCGACCACAGTGATTTCCCCTACTGGTCATATCTGAGCCAAGTTCTGTCTTTTGCTTCTTGCCCCTTCTGTTGGGGGAAACTGCTATTCTCCCTCAACCCTATTCATAGGGTCTAAATGAGGACTATCGTCCTTTTACACTTTCCTAGTTTCCCGGACACAGTGATGGGGTCCAGAGATGGCCCATGAGCTCTTCCCTTTGAGTTTTTAAGCTAAGTTTGTGGTCATGGTGCCATGTCCACATAGAATGAGGAACACCCTAGGAAGAACAGAATGAAGGTGGGGCAGAGAGCACCCAGAGGATGCACAAGTTCGCATTTCCCCTAAAATCTTCAGTGCTGCCCTCCCTGTCCTGCTCAAGGCTTGGGTGACAAACTCTTTCTTTGATTTTATGGAGCTACCCCAGAATCTCACCAACCAATCTTCCTTTTGCTTAAGTCAGTTTAGAGTTGGGGTTCTTTTATTTGTCATTTTATAAGGTGTGGAGTAGGAATGGCAACAGAGCATCATAACAGAGCATTCTCCTGAAATCACACCGCAGAAACAGTGGCTTGTTCTGCTTGCTCTGTATGAGCAGAGGAGCAGAAGCACCACCTTCATGCAGTTCCTCCGAGTTAGTCTCAAGACTTGCAGAATTTTAGACAGGGGCTGCCCCTGAGGGCATAGATAATCAGAACGCTCAAGGAGTTGGGTGTCATGATGAGAAATCACTTTTCGTAGCCCTACCAATAGACAGCCAAGGAGGGATAAATGGGAAAAATTATCTGATCTCCCCAGAAAGTGTCTTAGGTCTGGCTTTGTTCTGGGAAGGAGACTCCATTTAACTATCTTGGTTCTCCTTCAAATGGCCCCAGCCCGTTGGCCCATCTTTACTATTATCTACAGAGACAGGACTAATAAACCTTCCTTGGACATGACTTCTGTTTTTTTTTTTTTTTTTGCCTCTGTCTTCAACCTCAGTGTCCCTCCTCCCCACACTTTAACAACTTTTGAAATACTACATCTACCTCAAGTCTTATTGAAGATGCTACTTCCTCACTGAGGCCTACCTTTATTGGCTCCGGCTAAAATTAAACTTTGTACCTGTCATTAAAATAGAGTTTTTATAATTCCCTTAGAATTTATGCACTACTTCTCCCAATGCTCACAGGTATATTCATTTTATTTTCATGCTAGCTTGTAAAACATCAGGTCAGGAGATTGGCCTATATAATTTCTAATCTCCCTTGTACTAATTCTGTAATTCTAACCCTAATATGAACTGTTTACAAATTTATAGCATAAATAAAGGCATATATTTTTATTTTTAAAATGACTGTCTTAGGACCTCTTACCCTTTATTGACAGGAGTTTAGTATGTCCTTCTTTCTTGAGATCCTCTCTCTTCCTGAACTGCCCCACAACTCCAGGGAGGCACTGTCCAAAAGGACTTTCTGCCGTGATCATAGGCCCATATGGCTAGTGAGCACTTAAAGTGTGGTTAGTGGCTAGGAACTGGGCTTTTAATTTTATTTAATTTAGATTTAAATAGTCATGTGTGTATGTTTGGCTATGGCTACTGTATTGGATAGCACAGCCCTAGGAGCTTCTACAGTCCAAAAAAGAATTTTCTCCAACCTTTACACCTTCTTGAAGCATCAGTGGGGTAAGTGACGACAATAGCTGATGCTTCCCGTCACCAAAGGATATTGCTCATGGAAGTGCAGTGCTGGTCCCTTGCTGTGAAGGGAAGGTGATAGAATCCTGCTCTTCCTACTGCAACTCTTGGGGAGTATGATTTTACTGTCTTAGGTTAATCTTGGCCTTGCTGCTTACGCTTGGGCTCTGAGGCTGGAAGTCTTATTATTCATTATTCATCTTTTTCCACACACAGTTACCACCCCAGACTTCTGCAGCAACTAAGAGTGGGGGTCAGAACTGATTCTACTGTCCACCATCTCATGGACCCAAAATCACTGCCTCCATTCTGTCTAGGTATCCATCAATAGGAGTCAGATGGGTTTTCCATCTGAACCCCCCAAAACACAAAAGATCTGCCTTTGTTTGAACTCCTCCAGAAATAGACCTCTAGGCAAGAATTAAACTGTAAGTAGTTTATTTGGGAGGTGATCCCAAGAAACATCAGCATGGGAGTTGAGAAGTAAAACAGAAAAGTGAAGGAAGCCAATAAAGGATAATGAGTCAAACGGGTTACTACTGTGCAGCTGAAGCTCAGCCCTCCTGGGGAACTCTAGGAGGGAGTATAGAACATGCTTTAGTATTACCCTATCTTAGAGGCAAATAAGATATGATCTATTCACCAAATCCCCATCTCTCATCATCTGAGGGCTTTTCCTGAAAGCGTTAAGACTCTAGCACTTTCAGCTTGCACTGGGGCAGTCCAGTATGCCCTCACTGGCAAAGGAAAGCCAGTAGGCAGAGTTACAGGCATTTGCAGCAAGAAGTCACTGGAGTAGAGAGGTGAGCCAGGAAGTGACAGTGCCTGCACAAGGGCCTGGACACTCATATATCCTTCTATAAAATCGGCTGCCTTAATTGGTTCTGGGGTTCTCACACCTCCCCATTCTAGGGACAGCATCCTTGGAAGTTTCTTATGAGTAGAATCTCCTACAGTTATTAAATCTGGGATGGGCATCCCTTTTGGTTAGCGTATTCAACTTGGTTTGTCTGTTTAGTCATATATTGGCCATCCAGTGTACCAAAGACATTAAATACAACTTTTATGTGATCTGAAAATCACAATAAAATCAAATGGAAATCACCTCCTCCACAGGTCCTAACAGTAGCACCTTCTCTGTATAAAAAAGGTGGCTTGGGCTATAAAGACATCTTAAAATTTTAGATTTTAAATACATACATTTTCATAAACTCTTGCTTCCCCCAGTATCAACAGAAATAAGCTGTATTATGTTGTTACAGATGAATAGAATATATGTGCACAGAGTGAGAAAGCACATTTTTAAAGTAAAGGAAGTGAACAATGGACTCTGTTCTTAAATACAGTCAGGTGAATTTTAGCGATGTGGAAGTCTCTCTGTCGGTGAACTTGGTGTTCTTTCATGGTAAAAGCATTTGGCTTAGTTTGTATTTTAGAAAGATCTTTGGTGACAGTATCTCCTCTTGTTCTTGAGGCTTGAAATAGAAGGGATTTTTAACCTTACATTTAATCACAAACTTAATTTGGTCTATACGCAAAGATTTACAATCATTCCAGGTATGCAGAGTATCAATAATAGAGGAGCTACCCAGAAATGTGTTGTTTCTCATTGAATATTCAGTGCGTGATATGAAGATTTATCTTGTAAATATCACTGGGTATAGCCTTGTAAATTCAAAGATACCTTATCTATAGTTAAGCTTTGAATATGGAACAAATGACGGAAGAATGAATTTTTAAATGAAAAGATCAAAAAGGATAATTAATATTTCATAATCTTAATTAACTTCTCCACTGCAAACTGATTTTGTATGTTATTTGGGGTGTAAGATGTGATTCGTGCTTTCATAACCAAATCAGATAATCTGGTCACAGAGTTGAATGTTAAAGGTAATGTGAACATCTTGTTTGGCTTGAGCAAAGAGTCATCAAGTTCCTCAATTAGCTCTGTGCTTATTCTAGGGAAGTTGCTACACAAGTGAATAAGATTGTAAGCATTTAGAATAAGAGGCAAGTTATTAAGCATGCTGGGTTGGTTTCTACTGGTGAGAGATGGGTGAGTTGCTGGATTTTTGAGAAAGGAGGAACCCCGCACTAGGGAACATGGGTTAAATCAAGTTGTCCAGTATATTTACAAACATGATAGGATTTAACAGATCTCTCAGAGCAGTAGAGTTGGCTGGTGCTTTCATGTTGGTAGACACCTGGCTCTTGAAACCAGCCACAGTTATGTCTGCATACCTACCTACTGGCCCCGGAGAGGTGAATGGTGCATATCAACCAGGGATAGATGAAATTGGCCAGGACCTTTGATCATGACTTACCTTCCCTTTGGCCTCATCTTTCCATCTTGAAGCCCTTGGCTCCAAGACTTTGACTAGGACCCTACTTCTGACTCTGGTTCTACTTCTGACCCTGGTTCTACTTCTGACCAACCCCTTCAGAACTAGCACACTTACTCCTGATATCTAGGATGTCAACTCTTTCCCTTCTTTCACCTCCCTTGCTTCAGTGATTCCTCCTGCTCAGGCTGAGAATTCCCAACTTTATTCTGTTGACTTGGTTAATCTCCAGCTGGCTCAATCTCTGACTTCCTTGAGGTTGAGGTAGCATTTGGGGGAGAAAAGGGAAGGAGAGATTCAGATAATTAACCCCTGGGAGGTGACTAGAACTTCAAGTTCTGCACTTGCTCCAGAGCATGCTGGTCTCATAAAGGCAAAATGAGAGCCAATATAGGACCTTGGAGAGGTGGTCAAGAGCAAGAGACCCAGTCCTAATTTATATGCAGAGATTGAATTTTGTATAAATTAGGATATGCTAGATTTTGCTATATTAACACACAGCCCCCAAATCAGTGTTATAACAAAATGAAAGTTTACTTCTTATACATACAAAGTATCCAGTGTGGTATGGGGTGACAATCTGCTCCAGTGTCCCTCAGGGACCCATGCTAACCAAGGCTACCATTTTAGTATTTGTATCATGTGGGTCATGTGCACTTAACACTCCACAACAGGAGAAATAAGATTGGAGAATCCAGCATGGGTTTTTCATTGCCTTGGTGCAAAGGTGATACACTTCTGGCCACATTTTACTGCCTAGAACTAGTCAGGTGATCCTGTAACTTTAAGGGGTTTAAATGTAGGAGAGGAAGTACAATATTTGGGGGGAATTACTGCCCCTACAACAAAATCTGTGGGTAAGGATTCCACCTGAAAGAGAGGAACAGGGATGCTGAAATACAGGCCAAGAGTTTGGGGAAGCAAGTCCAGGGGAACCCATCCAAAAGAGAGGTGGAGGAAGGAATCATGGGAGTTCGGGTCTCGCACAAAGGAGCTCCAGGGAGCCCACAGCTAGCTGAGTTCTGATTCCCAACCACTAGAATGGCCTGGAGCAGGGACTGACATGCAGAATCTGAAAGCCACCTTCAAGGATCATTGTTTCACATTATTATGAAGGGAGTTTAATGATAACAAATGCTTAAATATATAGAGAATGCATTTAAAAACCATATGATTCATGCGTAATGTTTTGAATTAGTCAGTCATCATCCCAGGAGGAAATGTGCCATGTTCTGTTTTCATCACCTTATTGGGAGAGTTACCTACACTTCTGAATCATATACTTTGTGTATAAAATGGAGCTAATCTTTGATAAATTGTGGCTACTGTTTATTACATTAAGTAGTTATATTCATGACATCATGTAATCTTCTCTATAAACCTAGAAGATTATTATTATTACTAGCAACCCCACTTTGCAAATGAGACCACTGACTTCCAGAGAGGACAAGGTTGCATAGCTAGTAAGAGGCTGAGCTGGGATTTAAGACATAGGTCTCAGATGAATCCGATATCTCATATTTGATTGCTAGAACTAAATAGAATATATAACATATCTGGTATTTCCTAGGAGCTCAATAATGTTGATTCTTCTTCCTCTTCTTTTCTCTTTTTCTTTCTTTCTCTCATCTCTGGAACTCCAGCCAAATAACTCATCACCTGTTGGGGATTCCTTCAGGGATTTGTCTTTTGAGAAGTGCTAGTAAACCACTCACACAATGATTTCTCCAGGTGAGCATGGGAGTGAGAGTTGGTGATGGAGAGACTGGACACGTGCTCTTACCAGTCTTGCTTCTGGCTCTGTGCCCACGTGGAGGCTGGCAGAGGCAGGGGAAAGAGGGGACCAAAAGCAGTCACATGCCTACTTACCTCCCCCAAAATAAGAAGAGGGCTAGCTTTCACCCACCTTTTTCCCCTTTTGCAATATTTCTGTCCTTAGTGCTGTTGCAGGTGTTTGTTAATATTTGGATAAAGTGAGTAACTTGGTCATACAAATGTTACTTTTTCTTCAGCAGGGAAAGCTCTACCAATTTCCAGCTCTTCTAAAAAATGAAGTCATTTTAATCCCCATTCTTAAAAATATGTGGGTTTTCACACAAAATAAACTCCTTCATCAGCCAGATTCTGTGTTTCTCCTATTCTGGAAACAAGGTGTCGTAGGGCAGTGGGGTTGAAGGTAAAGGGTATGGGAGGGAGGGTGTGATTGTTCATCTTGAAAACAAGACTGTGTGTATGTGTATGTGTGTACATGTGTTTTACTTTAGAGGAAAATAAGTGATCTCTCTTTACTACACCCAGCATGGTTTGAGAATATTTATTTTATTTTATGTTATTCTATAAATAAACTGAATGACTGCCAAGGAAAAAATAATCTGAGACATGATTCCTAGTGTCTACTCTAGTGAACTACTCTGAAAACTCCGGTCTGCCACTTTGTGTGAGCTCCAGGTTCTTAAAGGATAGTTTGTCTTCATGCATGGGAAGCTTATGACTTTGGCTTCTTCATCTAGTTTCCACTTACAAAAAAACTTTTGACAGAATCTCAGAATGATTTAGAATCTGTCTGTAATCAAATGCTGATAAATATTTCCATTAATGAGATGTGTTGCTGATTTGCTTATTGCTTACCCTGTGATGGGTTATAGGCTATTTTATTGGTAATTTTAATGATAATGATGATTCACTACCACTAGTCCATCAAGGTCAAATTATTTCTTAGCTAAAAGTTTAAGTTCTACTCTCCTGACTTAACTGAGCAAGGCAGATGTAGCCCTAAGAGGTGCATATCTTGGGGTAGGAAACCCACCAATTTATTTCTTTTTAGACTTTTTGCCTCAAAGGTGGTTTTGGAGCCTCATGTTTTCTCTGTTGTAAAGTGTTGCCATTGGGGACAAAAACATTATAAATCAGAATGGTAAGAATTTGATTGCAAGATACTGAGTCACCAAAGGGAAGACAGTATGTCGCATCCCTGGCTTCTCAAGGATTTAGAAAATCATTCTCCTCTATGTGCTTTGCATATAATGGGGCAGGTCAGCATAGAGAGGATGCAACTCTTTGGTGAATATGCAATGATTGTGCCCATAGCTAATTTGATAGATCAACAGAAGATCATAGTGGACCTTGTTATAAGAAAATAGAGGAAGTAGCCAGGCAAGGTGGCTGACGCCTGTAACCCCAGCACTTTGGGAGGCCAAGGTGGGTGGATCACTTGAGGCCAGGAGTTTGAGACCAGCCTGGCCAACAAGGCGAAACCCCATCTCTACTAAAAATACAAAAATTAGTTGGGTGTGGTGGTGCACTCCTGTAATCCCAGCTATACAGGAGGCTGAGGAAGGAGAATTGGTTGAATCCAGGAGGTGGAGGTTGCAGTGAGCCGAGATAGCACCACTGCACTCCAGCCTGGGTGACAGAGCAAGACTCTGTCTCAAAAGTGAAAAAAAAAAAAAAAAAAAAAAAAAAAGAAAAAGGAAAGAAAGAAATAGAGGAAGAATAGTTGAACTCTGCAGGAATTGGTTCACCTACTGAATTTCCTTTTAGCTTTAAGGAAAAATCTTCCTTTCCTTCCTCCAAACACTTATGCCTTTATTGTCAAAACCATTCACTTGGCAGTGGCACTTGTCACACTCTGCTTGTATTGTGAGTAAAAGTTTTATGTGTGAAAGTCTAATATCTCAACTAGATAAGAGAGTTCCTCAAGGCAAGAGGCCGGGCTTTCCACTTCTTTGTGTCCTTGAATCGTCTAGCTTTGAAGTTAATACATAATGGTGCATGATACACCATTTATTATTATAAATTATGAATTATTGTTATGAATTATTATTCAAATCATTGCTACAGCTCATTATTCATACTTGATGAAAATTCAGTCAAAGTTAAAAGTATGTCGTATTATTTCTTATGTATTTGTGTAGAATCAAAACAAGTTTATGTTGACACATGACCCAAAGTTCTTGTGTAGGGAACTTTCTTTAAACAAGATTTATATTCGAAATTCAGTTTGTTAAATTCAGTGAGTATTTACTGAGTTTCTATCATGTGAAGTGTTATAGAGTATAAAAAAAGAAAGATAGTATACAAGCACTCAATAAGCTTTTAGTCTAATACAGGAATTGGGAATGGATTTCAACTTAAATATCTCTATGAATTGTTAGTAGCTGCTTAGAATGCTGATAAGAATTATTAGATTCAGTATGAAAGAGCAGTATGATCAATTAGTAAAGTCTACCATTTGCTTAGGAGTGGAGAATGATAGCATGAGTGCCACAGATTTGAAGAATAAATTCAAAGTCTAGGTAGTAAAAGATTATTTTTAGTAGAATCCAGTCAATTAATAACTTAATCAGATTTGTTTGGTACAAAGTAAGTACCAAATATATAAATTACATGAAATTATATATATATATATATTACTATGCCCAGTCCACCATAACAAAATACCATTGACTGGATGGCTTAAACAACAGAAATTTATTTTCTCATAATTCTGGAGGCTAGAAGTCCAACATCAAGTTTCCAGCTGATTTGGTTTTTGGTGAGGGCTCTTTTTCTGGCTCGTTGGCAGCTGCCTTCTTGCTATGTGTTTACATGACCTCTTTTATTTGTGCATGTGGAAGTAGTCAGTTCTCTGGTATCTTTTCTTATAATGTCACTAATCCTATTGGATCCCACCCCTATGACCTCATTTACCCTTAATTTCTTAGAGGTCCTATCTCCAAATACAACCACGTTGGGGGTTAGGGCTTCAACATATGGATTTGGGAGGACATAAACATTCATTTCATAGCAATGTGTGATACAAAGGATAGCTTCATGTAGTCTCCTATTTGAATAAGGGGATATCATAGAAGTTATAGATCCAGATAGGGTTTTCATTTTTTAAAAAGCAAGACATCAGAATTGATCATTAATTTTTAAAATAACAGCTGCATTTAAAGACATCTGGTCTTACAGGTTATTCATTGTAGATCAAGTAATCTACATAATGTGTTTTTAAAAATTAGATATTATGGGCTTTAAAAGTGATCTGAAATTCCTTGTGGAACAGAGTTTCATTAAAGCCACTCCAAAAGGCCTATGTAAAAATAACCATTCTTGCTGCACTCCATGCAAATAATCAGGCCAAGTATAAGACTAAAGTTTATTCATAATTAGCTTTTAGAAAAATGAGGACTGGAGAAAAAAATTTTGCTCCAAAGCTTATCATACATTTATCATTAAATCCTAGTCTCATTAATCGTTTTTAAGCTTTTTGCCTACATTTTAGACTAACCCTGCTTATTCCTGTGAATCAAGTGGTAATCTTCTGCAGCTTGGGAAAAAAAAAGGGATGGGTAACGTAAAAATGTGAATCAATATGCTAGTTCTGGGCAATTATCTTGCAAATTCTGCCAGGTAATGAAAGTGAGTAAGGTGCCCATAACCCGGAGGTTTCTTTGTTTGGGAAAATAAAACCAAGGAATTTCATAGACCCTCAGAGGGGAATTCTATATCTTGGCAAGTAAAATTTTAGATGGAAATTACCTACCACACCACACTTGTGGGAACTGCTGTCCTCACTCTTCTATTTGCAATAGGGTTATACATGGTATCACCTTCTAACTTAAATATTGGACAGAGAGTTTCCATTGCTGTCATGTTTTGCTTAATTAGTATCTTGATAGTAGGGATAATATTTACTGACAAAAAGGAAGCATGAAAGTTTTACTGTCACTGAGTCTGCTAGGACTTTTTATTGGGTTTAGTGATGAAGTTTTAAATGAAACATGCTGCTTTTGGATTAACACCTCTAATAAAGTAGAGGAAAATCTACAGGTACTTAAAAATCAAATAAAAATTATTAACAGGCTCGGAGAAAATGCTGGCTTCAGCCCCGGGTGGCTACAATCCCTCTTTAATGAATTCTAGTCTTTATGGAATTGGTTAACCCCTTTATTAAGCCCTCTCTTACTTATATGTCTTGTATTGATATTTGGACCCTTTATACTCAATACTGTAACTCGAATTGTTTCTTCTTGCCTAGAAGCAATCAAATGCCAAATGGTGCTGTAAACTGAACAACACATGGACACGCCATTCTTCCAAGGACCCTTAGATCAACCCCAGGAGGAGCCCTAGCTGCTGTTCCCCATTCAACGCCCCTTTTTTGCAGGAGGTAGCCAGAAAGAGTCATCGTCCCAAACCCCCTGACAGCAGTTAGTGTGGCATCTTCACAGTGGGGGCTGTTGTAAGAGTTATTAAGAAATTATTTTAGGCAGATAGAGAGGATAAAGGGTCCTTGGGAAGTTTTCATTTTTTAAAGCATCTCCAGAAATGTTTTTTTGTGAAGTTCCGGCTCTTAGAGCCAGGCTGGCAACCTTTGATATGCAAATGCCAACCATTAGAAACTGGGTCTACCCAAACATGGAGATTCCCTCAGCCTTCTTGCCCTTTTCCCACATGTTCCCGGCAGCATGGCCCCCACCTATCCCCACGTGTGTAGAACATCATGGTGTGTTGTATTTGCATATTAAAAGACTAGGGTGGGAGGGCCAGCTTTTTTGCAAGCTACATGAATGACATGCCTAGTCAAACCAATCCCCTGAGCCCTATGCAAATCAGACATCCCCTCCTCCAGCCTCTGCATATATACCTGGCTGGTGTCCACCGTACTTGGGGACCTCCTCTTTTGGCTTTGGAGCACCCCCTCCCCATCTCTGTATGGGGGAGCCTCTTCCTTCTGTCTTCTCTAATTTTTAAAACAAAACTTAAAATTTTTCTTTCTTGCCTATTAAACTCTCTACTCCTTAAAACAAAACAAAACAAAACAAAAAAATTAGATCAGGCTAGGTGCTGTGGCTCATGCTTATAATCCCAGCACTTTGGGAGGCTGAGACAGGTGGATCGCTTGAGCTCAGGAGTTTGAGACCAGCCTAAGGCAATATGGTGAAACCCCATCTCTACAAAAGATACAAAAATTAGCTGGGCATGGTGGTGTATGCCTGTGGTACCAGCTACTTGGGAGGTTGAGTCGGGAGGATGGCTTGACTCTGGGGGCAGAGGTTACAGTAACTCCAGATCATACCACTGCACTCCCGCCTGGGCAACAGAGCCAGACTCTGTTTCAAAAAAAAAATTACATCAAGCCAGTGGTTCAAAATAATGAGTGTCAGATGCACACTCAACCAAAAAAGTATACTTTTCTAAATCTTAGTGACACCTTAAAATAACAATGATACATTAAAAAATACTATCCTCCAAGTGATGTTAACTGCAAACTTTTGGCCTTGGAATTCTTGTCTTACATGTACTGATTAAAGAATATACCATCTTTACTTACCAACATGCCTCATTATTGTATTGATGTGTGTTTAATAGACTGAAAATTTCACATTTGTTCTCATGGCTACATCCATTACAGTGGAATTTAAAAATGTGATTTCTTAAGATAACATTTGCTCTTGGTGAAATTTAAATCTGGAGACAGGCTAGATTTTGTTTTTTTGTGTTAGATTTTTAAATTTTTCCCTAAGAAAATCTATTTATTAAAGTGATAAGGTACTAGAGCTATTACCCCTAGAAAAATACAAAATATATCAGTGCTTGCATTTCAAACTTATCCAGCTCTTGTTTATCTCGCCAGACCTCCAGGGTTTTATATTTCAGAGTGAAAAAATTAAATAATATTATTTTTTATTATTAAAGTAAAAGCCAACCTGGGCTTTAACATAACTCTTAGCTTTAAATGGCTCATAATATCTTGTCATTTCTCTTTTATTCTGACATGACTGAACTGTAGAACACCCATGTTGATGATAAAATAGAATCCCTTGATTTTAATAACAAACAATCTTTATAAGATGTTCAGTGAATTCTTGGTTAAGGTCTAGAAAATTATAGAGAATATTTGTTAATCCTATTTCTACCTCAAAATGACTTTCTCTTTACTTTTTTACCATGGGGATGATGCAGTGGCTAAAAGTGACACAGTAAAGTGTGACTGGGTAATGACTGAAATGTACACATGAAAAAGATTTGAGAATTCTGTAAACAGGGAAGCATATCATTTCAAGAATTTAGCATGGAGGCTGGTGTGGTGGCTCATGCCTGTAATCCCAATAATTTAGGAGGTTGATGTGGGAGAATCACTTGAGGCCAGGAGTTCACGACCAGCCTGGGCAACATAGCAAGACCCCATTTCTTTTTTTTTTTGAGTTTTTTTTTAAAATTATACTTTAAGTTTTAGGGTACATGTGCACAACATGCAGATTTGTTACATATGTATACATGTGCCATGTTGGTGTGCTGCACCTATTAGCTCATCATTTAACATCAGGTATATCTCCTAATGCTATCCCTCCCCACTCCCCAACCCCACAACAGGCCCCAGTGTGTGATGTTCCCCTTCCTGTGTCCATGTGTTCTCATTGTTCAATTCCCACCTATGAGTGAGAACATCCGGTGTTTGGTTTTTTGTCCTTGCGATCGTTTGCTGAGAATGATGGTTTCCAGCTTCATCCATGTCCCTATAAAGGACATGAACTCATCATTTTTTATGGATACATAGTATTCCATGGTGTATATGTGCCACATTTTCTTAATCCAGTCTATCATTGTTGGACATTTGGGTTGGTTCCAAGTCTTTGCTATTGTGAATAGCTCCGCAATAAACATACGTGTGCATGTGTCTTTATAGCAGCATGATTTATAGTCCTTTGGGTATATACCCAGTAATGGGATGGCTGGATCAAATGGTATTTCTAGTTCTAGATCCCTGAGGAATGGCCACACTGACTTCCACAATGGTTGAACTAGTTTACAGTCCCGCCAACAGTGTAAAAGTGTTCCTATTTCTCCACATCCTCTCCAGCACTTGTTGTTTCCTGACTTTTTAATGATTGCCATTCTGACTGGTGTGAGATGGTATCTCATTGTGGTTTTGATTTGAATTTCTCTGATGGCCAGTGATGATGAGCATTTTTTCATGTGTCTGTTGGCTGCATAAATGTCTTCTTTTGAGAAGTGTCTGTTCATATCCTTCACCCACTTTTTGATGGGGTTGTTTTTTTCTTGTAAATTTGTTTGAGTTCATTGTAGATTCTGGATATTAGCCCTTTGTCAGATGAGTGGACTGCAAAAATTTTCTTCCATTCTGTAGGTTGCCTGTTCACTCTGATGGTAGTTTCTTTTGCTGTGCAGAAGCTCTTTAGCTTAATTAAATCCCATTTGTCAATTTTGGCTTTTGTTGCCATTGCTTTTGGTGTTTTAGACATGAAGTCCTTGCCCATGCCTATGTCCTGAATGGTATTGCCTAGGTTTTCTTCTAGGGTTTTTATGGTTTTAGGTCTAACATGTAAGTCTTTAATCCATCTTGAATTCATTTTTGTATAAGGTGTAAGGAAGGGATCCAGTTTCAGCTTTCTACATATGGCTAACCAGTTTTCCCAGCACCATTTATTAAATAGGGAATCCTTTCCCCATTGCTTGTTTTTCTCAGGTTTGTCAAAGATCAGATAGTTGTAGATATGTGGCATTATTTCTGAGGGCTCTGTTCTGTTCCATTGGTCTATATCTCTGTTTTGGTACCAGTACCATGCTGTTTTGGTTACTGTAGCCTTGTAGTCTCGTTTGAAGTCAGGTAGCGTGATGCCCCAGCTTTGTTCTTTTGGCTTAGGATTGACTTGGGAATGCGGGCTTTTTTTTTGGTTCCATATGAACTTTAAAGTAGTTTTTTCCAATTCTGTGAAGAAAGTCATTGGTAGCTTGATGGGGATGGCATTGAATCTATAAATTACCTTGGGCAGTATGGCCATTTTCATGATATTGATTCTTCCTACTGATGAGCATGGAATGTTCTTCCATTTGTTTGTATCCTCTTTTACTTCATTGAGCAGTGGTTTGTAGTTCTCCTTGAAGAGGTCCTTCACATCCCTTGCAAGTTGGATTCCTAGGTATTTTATTCTCTTTGAAGCAATTGTGAATGGAAATTCACTCATGATTTGGCTCTCTGTCTGTTATTGGTGTATAAGAATGCTCGTGACTTTTGCACATTGATTTTGTATCCTGAGACTTTGCTGAAGTTGCTTATCAGCTTAAGGAGATTTTGGGCTGGGACGATGGGATTTTCAAGATATACAATCATGTCATCTGCAAACAGGGCAATTTGACTTCCTCTTTTCCTAATTGAATACCCTTTATTTCCTTCTCCTGCCTGATTGCCCTGGCCAGAACTTTCAACACTATGTTGAATAGGAGTGGTGAGAGAGGGCATCCCTGTCTTGTGCCAGTTTTCAAAGGGAATGCTTCCAGTTTTTGCCCATTCAGTATGATATTGGCTATGGGTTTGTCATAGATAGCTCTTATTATTTTGAACTACGTCCCATCAATACCTAATTTATTGAGAGTTTTTAGCATGAAGGGTTGTTGAATTTTGTCAAAGGCCTTTTCTGCATCTATTGAGATAATCATGTGTTTTTTGTCGTTGGTTCTGTTTATATGCTGGATTACATTTATTGATTTGCGTATGTTGAACCAGCCTTGCATCCCATGGATGAAGCCCACTTGATCATGGTGGATAAGCTTTTTGATGTGCTGCTGGATTCGGTTTGTCAGTATTTTATTGAGGATTTTTGCATCGATGTTCATCAGGGATATTGGTCTAAAATTCTCTTTTTTGGTTGTGTCTCTGCCCGGCTTTGGTATCAGGATGATGCTGGCCTCATAAAATGAGTTAGGGAGGATTCCCTGTTTTCCATTGATTGGAATAGTTTCAGAAGGAATGGTACCAGCTCCTCCTTATACCTCTGGTAGAATTCGGCTGTGAATCCACCTGGGCAAGACCCCATTTCTAGTAAAAAGAAAGATAAGTTAGCCAGGTATGGTGGCATGTACCTTAGTACTTGCTAATCAGGAGGCTCAGCTGGGAGCTCAGCTTGAGCCCAGGAGGCTGAGGTTCAGTGAGCTATGATTGTGCCACTGCACTCCAGCCTAGGTGACAGAGTGAGACCCTGTCTCCAAAAAATAAAGAAATTTAAAAAATTAGCATGAAAATAATTTTTTTCATGCCTTGGAGACATAATATAATAGATAGAATTATAATCTGTAATATTTACTAATGTTTTTGTTATAATATTTTTCCAATTAAGTACATATCAACAATAGATCACTTATATTTATTGCATATATTAACTTAGAGATAACTATTATTAACATTTTAGTTTATATCTTTCCTGTCATCAAAATTAGGATTATATGGCATATTTTAAAATGCTATATTTGTGTAGTAATATATCATAAACATTTAATTTTACTATTATGTATTAATGAAATAAATTCTATCCTGTAGATATACCATACTTTAACAAATCCTTATTAGATTTATGTTACTTGCAATTATGTTGCAAATGTTACGAATATTTATGTTACTTGCAATTGTCTGTTATGTCAAATAATATTGCCTCAAACCATTTGATATATGTGATTGTAAATAAATTATTTTTCTTATGATAAATTCCTAAAACTGGAAGTCCTGGGTTAAAGGCTATAATATTTTTGTGAATCTTAATAAACATTGCTTTTCAGAAAGATGTGCTATTTTATATTCCTGTCCATTTGAATGTGCTTCTTTCTTCATACCTTTGCTAACACAAGAGTGTTACAATTTTTTATGCTTGTCAATTTGATAGAAAAAATATTATATTTTATTGTTGACTATTTATAGACTTAGCTTTGGGCTTAGATCAGAACACAGTATATAGAAGGAATTCTTCCCAAACTGTCTTAGTGTTCTAAAGGCTAATTTTATTTTATTTTATCTTTGAGATGGAATCTTGTTCTGTCACCCAGGATGGAGTGCAGTGGTGTGATCTTGGCTCACTGCAACCTCCACCTCCCGGGTTCAAGCGATTCTCCTGTCTCAGCCTCCCAAGTAGATGGGATTACAGATGCCTGCCACCATGGCTGGCTATTTTTTTTTTTTTTTTTTTGTATTTTAGTAGAGATGGGGTCTCACCATGTTGGCCAGGCTGGTCTCGAACTCCTGACCGCAGATGATCCTCCTGCCTCGGCCTCCCAAAGTGTTGGGATTACAGGCGTGAGCCACCGCACCTGATCTAAAGGCTAATTTTAAATTGATGCCTTTTCATTAATCCATTCCAAATGTTTTTGGAGTGCTTCCTCAAAAAACAAAAAGAATTTAGAATGTAAAATTGTGTACTTGCTAAGTTAGTAATATTCCTCAGTAGATACCACATTAGCACTATATTCTGTGTGAGGATTCTCTTGTACGTTATTATTTCCCCTTCTTTCTTTCTGATTCTCACTCCTTTTCCCTTCTCTTCCCATAAGCAGCTATTCTAGTGTGTTTAACATATACATTTGAATATGCATGCTTCCTTCAACAATAGTGTTTTGTGTTTTTATCTTACATACGTCGTATCACAAGGGCAGAAAACCAAACACCGCATGTTCTTACTCATAGGTGGGAATTGAACAATGAGATCACTTGGACACAGGGCAGGGAACATGACACACTGGGACCTGTCAGTGGGTAGGGAGCTAGGGGAAGGATAGCATTAGGAGAAATGCCTAATGTAAATGATGAGTTGACGGGTGCAGCAAACCAGCATGGCAACATGTATACCTATGCATCAAACCTGCATGTTTTGGACATATACCCTAGAACTTTAAGTCTAATAAAATAAATACATAAATAAATGTAATCACAAAAAAAATTGTTTTGGGCCACATTCAAAGCCATCCTGGGCTGCATGTGGCCCATGGGCCATGGGTTGGACAAGCATGTTTTAGAGCAGTAAGATGGGATGATAGAGATTCCAGTTACCCAAGAAGTGAAGTATTTCAGAAGAAACAGCTGTTCATGGTACAGAATTCATTCATGTTTGCTTCTCCTTTCCTTCCTGAACACTTGGAATACTACACTTGCTAGCTCTTTTGCAATTACATGAAACTGACTAGTTGAAGCCAATGAAATAGGCATGGAGCTGATATGTGTCATTTTCATGTCCAGGCATTTAAGAGCTAGTGTGCCACCTCCAAGCTCTGTTTCCCTTTTTTCTGGCTAGGAAGTCACATGTTCCAGATTGTGCAGCTATAGGATGGCAGAACCTTAGATAGACTTCCATCCTGGGACTATTGGGAGGAACCACTCCTCTCCCTCTCTCTGCCAATCTGTATTGGGGCAAGGTTTGGAAGTACTGGCGAGGGTATTACATTCCAAGAAACATGACCAGGGAAGCCTTTAGGGAAATGTTTAAGTTGAGACCTTAAAAGCTGAAGGAAGTGATGAGGTAAGATACCTGGGGCAGGAGTATTCTAAGCAGAGGAAGCAGTAAGTACTGTCCCAGCAGTGAGACCTGAGGAAGGACTAAGCTTGTTATGTCAAAAGGGACAAAGTCAATGTGTTTGAGGCAGAGTGAACAAGGGAGAAGGTAACAGAGATAAGGACAGGCAGGTACTGGCGGTATGGGAGAAGAGATAGTGCAAAGCCTTTTAGGTCATTATGTGAACTTTAGCTTTCATTTTGAGTGAGATGGAGGACCCTATCGAGTTTTGCATATTGGAATGATATAATCTGATTTATATTTTACCTATGCTGAGAATAGGCTGGCAGGTGGCAAAGATGCAGGGTGTGTAGCTAGGAGGCTACAATAATCATCCAGGAAAAAGACTGTGGTGGCTTGCATCAGGGTGATACCAGTAGAAGGGGTATGAAGCAATCAAAACCTGGATGTATTTTGAAGGTAGAGACAATAGAATTACAGATGACATGATGAGGGGTATAAGAGAAAGAGTCAAGGGTGACTTCATGGTGTTTGGTCTGTGCAACTGGGAAAATGTAGTTGCTATTTGCTGAGATGGACAAGACAGTAGGGAGAACAAGTTTGGGAGACTATTTAGGAGCCCAGGTTTGGGTGGGTTAGGTTTGAGATGCACACTGGACATGCAAGTATGTTGATGAAGGGGGATTATGCTTAGGTTACTTTGGCAAGGAAACTGGACTGGTGAGAATAACAGGGGTAATGGCATGCCTTATTTGGATACTGAGGTCCAGGTTCTCTAAGTGGAGACTCAAATACTAAGGTGTTTGGGAGCCTTGTCCACAATTTCTGTTGGACAAGCTGGCCTGAAATTGGGTTTCCCAATCACTATGGTTAAGCTGAGTTTCTACAAGGCTAGCTGTTGATTTGGCAGGAAAAACATCTGCCTATGACAGCTATCCTATCCATTTGGCAGTCAAAAGGCCAGAATTCCAAACTCTTTGTGTGAAAAATCACCTAACACCACCAATCTCAAAGCTTCTGCCTCCTTGGGTCTGTGATTCATTTCCAGGTTTTCAGATCTCAGGGATGAGCACTGAAAGTATACATTTTAAGGCAAAGCAATTTATGCTTATTTTTCTAGCATAAAAATTGCATTTCCACATTAGAGTCATGTTTGGTTTCTAAACCTGTTACCATGGCAAGAGCTCTATTCCCCCAGATTTCCCTGGCTGCATTGTTTATATTTCTTAGCCAACAACATCTGAGCCTTTTTTTTTTACCCACTTGGAACTGCCATTTATTCCAACCCTTCATTTCGTGAAACATTTGTACATTGTACATGTGAAACTTATATGGGAAATTTTATATGCCTCCCCTCCACCTCTCCTTTTTTTGGAGTAATAATAAAAGTAGGTCTTGTTTGCTCTCTGATGCCAGACCTATACCACTCATCTCCAGGCACTGCGCATTCCACTCCTAATTGCTGAACTTGAGAGCACCCTGTCTGTGGCTGGTAAACAGTGATTCATTCTGTGTGCTACACTTCTGCACAAGTGTCATTTCTGGGACGCAGTGCTCACTGAATGCTTTCTCAGTTGTTATTTCTGTTTATCTCCCTGTTCATTTACATCATTCCTTGCATTGTGGACTCATTTTATTTTGTCTTTTCCCTGATGTTTTTTCCTTTTTGATTTTCTTTGTTCTCTTATTCTTCACTCAGAGGAAACTGAATGTGTTGCACAGACCCACTGGTCCAGGGAAATATGTGCTGCTTCCACTGAAAGGAAGGGTTCAGTATTATACCCCTTACCTATGTAAGTCCCTTAAATCAGATGCTTGTCTGGGGAGCCACAGGTAAAAAATTAAAAGGTAGCTGCATTCTAACAATTTGTGAAGTGAAATAACATTTGTTGGGAGTAGCTCTAGGTAGTACATGGAGCCCAAAACCATGATCAGTCCAGAATCTCTGATGGGATTTAGGGAGGATATAATGAATTGAATGAGCCACAAAGGCTGGGAGAGAGGAGAGGAGGCCATTTTTTAGCACAGTTTCCAATGTAGATAGTAGGCAGGGCCACTGTGTGTGCTTGTGTAGATTGAGCTCTACACTAGGGTATCTAGCCAAGGGACAGGTTGGGGCTGGAGTACAGCTGTGGCTCTCCATGCATCCTACTTATGATGGTTAATTTTATATGTTAACTTGACTGGGCTACAGTAAATGCCCAGATACTTGGTTAAATAAAAAAGGGTGTTTCTGAATAAGATTAACATTTCAAGGTTGAGTAAAGCAGGTTGTCCTCCTTAAAATGGGTATGCCTCATCCAATCCATTGAAGACCTGACTAGAACAAAAAAAGGCAGTGGAAGGGAGAATTTGTGGTCTGAGTGTCCCTAAATTGGGATACTGGTCTTCTGCTTTTGTATTTGGGCTGGAACTTACACCGTTGACTCTTCTGGTTCTCAGGTCTTAAGATTCAGACTAGGATTATACCCTTGACTTTCTCGATCTTCAGCTTGCTGACTGCAAATTTTGGGTCTTCTCAGCCTCTGTAACTGCATGAGTCAATTCTTTATAATAAATCTCTCTCTGTCTCTCTCTCTGTCTGTCTGTCTCTCCCTGTCTCTCTGTGTGTGTATCCCATTGCTTGTGTTTCTCAGGAGAACCCAGACTAATACAGTACTTGAGACACCACCTGAGGAAGAGGTGCCTTTTGCCAATTCACACAAAGGTTCCCTATGGACTACCTAAGCCTGAAGCAGTAATTGGTGTGCAGAGATGGGGAAGGGGGCCAGTGACTACACCTTAAAATATTATGTCCCTCTTTACTCCCATGTAGTCTAGGGTTCGGCTGTGGTTTAAAGTTCTAGGTCTTAGCATGAGTCATGTAATATGGGTAATTCTTGGAATTTCAGAGCGACAGAAGCAATCAAAGGCTTTAGTCCCTCTGTTAGATTAGTGGTGAATCCTTGGAATACCTTTGCTGGTTGGAGAAAGACATAGCAAAATAGGGATAAGTGACATCTCTAAAGAAATACTCACACGTTGCATTTCGGTGTGGCAATTTGTACTTTTCAAAACATGTTCCTTTTACTGTTTTGACACAAAGAGTTATGACTGACACTTGTTATCCTTCTGATTTTAAAGGTGTGAAAACAGAGCTGCAGAGGTGACACTTGGATGCCCCCTGGCCAGGTGGTGACTAGAGGTCAGATCTCTTCTCTAGTTGAGTGGTTGTCCAGGTTCCTGGGCTCTTTCCGCCCTGACCTACAGGCCTGACAGAGCCGTCAAAACATGAGAGCCCTCTTTCTAAACATCTCACTTCTTGGAAAAAATAGAATGGTAAGCTCTGGAGCATACTTCCTTACAGAAGAATCACTGGAGGTCCTGGCTGGTATAGATTTTAATTTTTTCCTGAGAAAATGGGCATGTAATTACATATTTTGACCAGGTATTTTACTCTCCCTGTCCAAGACCTTTTCTCTTCTAATTGCTATAATGGCAAGAATCTACACATTAAAAATGTACTCACACACATCTCTGGATAAACACAGGCACACTAATAACTATGAACACATATGGACCATTTTGTTCATCAATTTTCTTAACAACCACTCAAACTGCACAAACTCAGGGCATTGTGATATCACACAGATTCCTGTAATAGAGGCTAAATGTGAGGTAACGTTTTCAGTACATGACATATGGCCCCTCACTAAGAATTATCATTGGTATTCATCCACAACGGGTGGTGAAGGAGCAGCAGTGATGTTATGAGGCGCTTGAGAATTCTTTTTGCCCTAGGGAGAAGATGAAAGTCAATGAACCAGAGAACCAATGTTTTGTTTTTGTTCTGCTTTCAGCTGCTATCCAAATTGGTTTCACAATTTCTTGCACTTTTACGTAACCTTCCCTGTGGGGCACTTAACGCCGATTAAAGTAACATAGCCACACTTCCAACTCTGGAAATACCACCACTGAGGAATGGTACATTATACTTAGGAGCATTAATAACAAGATCCTAAACCATTTTCTAAAGTTTTGTGATCTTCATATTCACACACCATCTTAGGAGGGTTGGCTGAAGTTCTAGGCAAAGAATGTTTAAGAAAAAATGGCAGAAGCAAATCTCAGTCAACTCTTCAGGTTTATCTTTACTTGACCTGTCACTGCTTACCAACTTTCCAGTTCTAGTTCACAGGGCTGCAGTCTGTGAGAACAAGAAGTTTAAGGAACACTCCCTCACTCCGGTGAGCTTATACTTTCCTTGAGGAGCTGAGATGCTCAGGAATGAGAGAGTGGTTTGTTTCCCCAGTCAAATTACCCTTGCATGTGACTGAGGTTTGGATAAGTTCCTAGTAGAATTTCCCCCAAGCTAAGAAATTTCTTAAATTTTAAGGGATTTTTCTCTAGTTCCCCATGTCTCTATGGCACTGGCTTAGGTCAGTGCTTGCTAAACTCTGATGTGCTTACAAATCATCTGGAGATCTTGTCAAAAGGCAGATTCCATTCAGTAGCTCCAGGGTGGGGACAGAGACTCTGAATTTATAACATGTCTTTAGTGAAGCTGATGCTGCTTGTTCACGGAACACAGGCTGCATAGTTAGGACCCAGAGTAAAGATCGCTTCTCAGGTACTCCAATTCTTTCCTGCTCTTTTATTTGATGCCACCTCCATGTGGCTAGAGTCCCTACTCCCTACTGCTGCCATTTCTAGCTTCATTCTCCAACTATTGCTAAAACGGGTTTTAAAGTTGGTTTCCTCTCACTCAAGCCTGTGTCTAGTTCATTTAGCCAACCTTAGGTGGTCTAGCTTCTGAGAGAATGAGTTCTTTTGTAAACTTCTAGAGGATGTGTGTTGCTTTTAGGTTCAAAGGAACTTAGAATGAGTCTTCTAGAAAGCTAAAGTCCTTGGATACCCTGACTATTCCCCTCAAAGATTGTGGTGGCCTTTGTCTCTCCTTCTTCCTCGGGAGTGTTTACTCACAGTGTATAGGAGGTAACAGTAGCCCTAAAATCTCATTCATGGATTCTGATGGGTAGACAAATGGCATAAATGCAAACAGGATTCAAAGGATACTCCCAGGGACCCCAAAGACCCAGAAATGAATGTGTGAATTATTGTTGCTGCCATGACTCCCACTGCAAAGAGAACAAATAAAGATTGTGTGAGGGAGGCAGGTACAGGGGTCCCACATGTTCTACTGACTGCATCAGAAGCAGCCTTCAGTTACACTTTTCCAGGGTCTCACTCCTGACCAATGGAATCAGAGTTCCCGAGGGGAATTCATACTGGGATAAAGCACAGCATGGCCAGGGGCTCACTATGTGCTGATCAGCAAATATTCAAAACCTGCAATCCATCTATTCAATAAAAGAGTTACTGAGGACCTAGTACAGGTCAGGCATAACACAAACACAGCTCTTCCCCTCATGCCTTCCACAGCTGAAAGTAGAATATGAACAAACAAAATAGAAAATAACTGCAAATGATAAGTGGTATGAAGGAAATAGACAAGGTGATGAACTCAAGATAAAGTAGGTACTTTAGATAAGTCAGTCAGTGATAGTATATCTGGGGCAATGCCCTTAAGGCTGAGACGTGAAGATGTAGGAATTATCCAGGAGCATAGTGGTGCTTAGGCACAGAGCATTGTATGTGAACATCCCCGAGTGGGAAAGAGCATGTTTTGGGAACTTCCGTAGATGTGACCAGAGAAACCAGAATCAAGTTATGACTCCCTTCTATGAAAATTATCCTACAATTAGGACTCCTTTCCCAGGTGACAAAAACATAGTGACTCCTTTTCTTTATTATTATTATTATTATACTTTAAGTTTTAGGGTACATGTGCACAATGTGCAGGTTAGTTACATATGTATACATGTGCCATGCTGGTGTGCTGCACCCATTAACTCGTCATCTAGCATTAGGTGTATCTCCCAGTGCTATCCCTCCCCCCTCCCCCGACCCCACAACAGTCCCCAGAGTGTGATGTCCCCTTCCTGTGTCCATGTGTTCTCATTGTTCAATTCCCACCTATGAGTGAGAATATGCGGTGTTTGGTTTTTTGTTCTTGGATAGTTTACTGAGAATGATGGTTTCCAATTTCATCCATGTCCCTACAAAGGACATGAACTCATCATTTTTTATGGCTGCATAGTATTCCATGGTGTATATGTGCCACATTTTCTTAATCCAGTCTATCATTGTTGGACATTTGGGTTGGTTCCAAGTCTTTGCTATTGTGAATAATGCCACAATAAACATGCGTGTGCATGTGTCTTTATAGCAGCATGATTTATAATCCTTTGGGTATATACCCAGTAATGGGATGGCTGGGTCAAATGGTGTTTCTAGTTCTAGATCCCTGAGGAATGGCCACACTGACTTCCACAATGGTTGAACTAGTTTACAGTCCCACCAACAGTGTAAAAGTGTTCCTATTTCTCCACATCCTCTCCAGCACTTGTTGTTTCCTGACTTTTTAATGATTGCCATTCTAACTGGTGTGAGATGATATCTCATTGTGGTTTTGATTTGCATTTCTCTGATGGCCAGTGATGGGGAGCATTTTTTCATGTGTTTTTTGGCTGCATAAATGTCTTCTTTTGAAAAGCGTCTGTTCATGTCCTTCGCCCACTTTTTGATGGGGTTGTTTGTTTTTTTCTTGTAAATTTGTTTGAGTTCATTGTAGATTCTGGATATTAGCCCTTTGTCAGATGAGTAGGTTGCGAAAATTTTCTCCCATTTTGTAGGTTGCCTGTTCACTCTGATGGTAGTTTCTTTTGCTGTGCAGAGGCTCTTTAGCTTAATTAGATCCCATTTGTCAATTTTGGCTTTTGTTGCCATTGCTTTTGGTGTTTTAGACATGAAGTCCTTGCCCATGACTATGTCCTGAATGGTAATGCCTAGGTTTTCTTCTAGGGTTTTTATGGTTTTAGGTCTAACGTTTAAGTCTTTAATCCATCTTGAATTGATTTTTGTATAAGGTGTAAGGAAGGGATCCAGTTTCAGCTTTCTACATATGGCTAGCCAGTTTTCCCAGCACCATTTATTAAATAGGGAATCCTTTCCCCATTGCTTGTTTTTCTCAGGTTTGTCAAAGATCAGATAGTTGTAGATATGCGGCGTTATTTCTGAGGGCTCTGTTCTGTTCCATTGATCTATATCTCTGTTTTGGTACCAGTACCATGCTGTTTTGGTTACTGTAGCCTTGTAGTATAGTTTGAAGTCAGGTAGTGTGATGCCTCCAGCTTTGTTCTTTTGGCTTAGGATGGACTTGGCGATATTCCAATCAATAGAAAAACAGGGAATCCTCCCTAACTCATTTTATGAGGCCAGCATCATCCTGATACCAAAGCCGGGCAGAGATACAACCAAAAAAGAGAATTTTAGACCAATATCCCTGATGAACATCGATGCAAAAATCCTCAATAAAATACTGGCAAACCGAATCCAGCAGCACATCAAAAAGCTTATCCACCATGATCAAGTGGGCTTCATCCCTGGGATGCAAGGCTGGTTCAATATACGCAAATCAATAAATGTAATCCAGCATATAAACAGAACCAAAGACAAAAACCACATGATTATCTCAATAGATGCAGAAAAGGCCTTTGACAAAATTCAACAACCTTCATGCTAAAAACTCTCAATAAATTGGTATTGATGGGACGTATTTCAAAATAATAAGAGCTATCTATGACAAACCCACAGCCAATATCATACTGAATGGGCAAAAACTGGAAGCATTCCCTTTGAAAACTGGCACAAGACAGGGATGTCTTCTCTCACCGCTCCTATTCAACATAGTGTTAGAAGTTCTGGCCAGGGCAATTAGGCAGGAGAAGGAAATAAATGGTATTCAATTAGGAAAAGAGGAAGTCAAATTGTCCCTGTTTGCAGATGACATGATTGTATATCTAGAAAACCCCATTGTCTCAGCCCAAAATCTCCTTAAGCTGATAAACAACTTCAGCAAAGTCTCAGGATACAAAATCAATGTACAAAAATCACAAGCATTCTTATACACTAACAACAGACAAACAGAGAGCCAAATCATGAGTGAACTCCCATTCACAATTGCTTCAAAGAGAATAAAATACCTAGGAATCCAACTTACAAGGGATGTGAAGGACCTCTTCAAGGAGAACTACAAACCACTGCTCAAGGAAATAAAAGAGGATACAAACAAATGGAAGAACATTCCATGCTCATGGGTAGGAAGAATCAATATCATGAAAATGGCCATACTGCCCAAGGTAATTTATAGATTCAATGCCATCCCCATCAAGCTACCAATGACTTTCTTCACAGAATTGGAAAAAACTATTTTAAAGTTCATATGGAACCAAAAAAGTGACTCCTTTTCTGTCACTTTCAGAACCTGTTCTCATTCGTGGCTTGCTCTACTCCGAATGCCTAAAACTTGGATCTCACTGCATATGCCACTGTGGACCCCCTTTGCCACTCACTCCTTGATGGCTGCCGTGGAGGTCAGGGTTCTGAGAGCCACCTACAGTCCTCAGAGCACTCCTGCCTTTTGTGATGAAGATGATCAGGATGCCACTCAACGTTAGCTGCATCTGTCTGGCCTGAGCCTCAGATTCCTCTTCTGCAAAATGGAATAATAATATCTGTTCCATAGATGGTTCCAAAAGATGATATGCCTCATCCATGATAGTTCTTGTCCAGTCACAATATGATCATGGCCCCTTGGAAGATTTCATTCTGAAAGGCAATGAGTGTACCTCAACTTTTGGTTTATCATTTATAAGTGTTGATTATATGGGGGGCATTTGAAGGAAATATCTTAGGGGTGACACTGATTCTGTCAGGGCCTGAACTGTTTGAGAAATAGGCAAGAGCAGAGTCCCTAATCAAACTTGCACATCCTCAAGGCAACTGATTTCTGTGTTAGGAGAAAAGCAATCTCCTTGAGCAAATGTGTGAAGAGGAATTTTCACTTCGGAGGCTCTTCATTAAGTCTATTTCAGGAATCTTAGCAAAGGGACTGAAAAATTCCAGATCCTATGGGGGTGGCATTGCACTGGGACAAGCAGAAGCTGGCCAGGCCTGCCAGGAGTTTGCCTTGCAAGTCAGACCTGTTAGGCAGCCCCTGCTTTTTAGCATTTTCTTCCCTTCGCTATTCTTGGAGTTATGGCTTCTCAGAAACACAAATGACCAGGCAAGCAGGCGTTACAATGGCTGTGTGGGTTGTTTGTGATCTGCAGCTCTTCCATATGGAGATCTCTTCAGGAAGCAGCCTTCCCTTTGTGCTTTCCCTGTATGCACACAAGAATATGGGCACCACAGAGACTGAACTTCAGATCCATTTGAACAACCTTTACTGCACTCCTATGGCAAACACTTTAGTTCCCAGGTGCAGCAGAGTATTCATTCATGAATAAGACAGATCCCTGCCCTCTAGAAAGAAAATCAATAGGTATCCACCAGGTATAAAGTAAGAAAGAAGGTGATAACTATACTAATACAGATAAAAACATAGTGCTTTGTTATAAATGGTGCTATATTATTATTGTGGTCACAAACTTTGTGGCTTAAAACAACAGAAATTTATTCTCTCATATGCAGCCTAAAGTCTGAAATGAGTCTTATAAGGCAACAATCAAGGAGTCAGAAGCGCTAGGTTTTCTCTGGAGGCTCCAGGGAGAGTCCATTCCTTGACTCTTCCAGTATCTAGTGGCAGCTAGCATTCCCTGACTTGCAGCCACATCTCTCCAATCTTTGCCTCTGTGGTTCTTGCCTTCTCCTTTTCTTTGTGAAATCTCCTGCTTATAAAGAAATATGCAATTGCATTTTGGTCCCACCTGGATAAGAAAACATGCAATTGAATTTTGAGCCTATCTGGATAAGCTAAGGGAATCTTACCATTTTAAGATACCTAAAGCAATCACACCTACTAAGTCCTTTTTTGCTATACATGAGAACAATCACAGGTTCTAAGGATGAGTTGGTGGTGGATACCTTTGGGATGGAGGGCATTATTCAGTCCACTACAGGTGCCACCCTCATTTTGCTGCTCACCACCCAAATAGTCTGTAGCTATGCTGTCCAATATGGCAGCCACTAGTCACATGTAGCTACTGAGCACTTGAAATGTGGCTGGTCTGAATTGAAAAGTGTTGTAAGTATAAACTATACAATCCATTTTGAAGTGTTAATAAAAAAGTATAAATTTCTCAATAATGTTTATGTTGATTACATGTTGAAATAACATTTTAGATATATTAGGTTAAAGAAAATATATTATTAAAATTATCACTTTTTTAACTTTTTAAATGCAACTACTAGACAATCTAAAATTACATGTGCAGCTTGTATTATATTTCTACAGGGTGGTGTTCTATACTATCAACAACAGTAATTCTCAAATTGCTGCATATCAGAATCATGTGGACAGTTTTGAAATACCTAGTGTCCAGACTGCACCCCAGACAAACTAAATCTAGTGAAGGGCCATCTGAAACTCCCCAGGTAATTCCAATATGCAGCCAAGATTGACAATCCATGCAGTAGAGACCTGGAGGAAAGTTAATAATACAGATAGCGTTACTGGTCCAGGGATTATTACACAGGGATATGCCAATTTTCTTTACAAACAACAGCAGATACAGGCTCCTAAAGTACCCTCTGCTTTATGCTTTTCTCTCTGGAATGCATGCTTCAACTTACCCACAGAGTGTAGCTGTGAGTCTAGGGTTCGGGAGGGGGCAGAACAGCTGTTTCCATGAGCCAAAAGACACCTGGCATCTTAACAATCTGAGAGGCAGGCTGGCTGGACCTCTCTTCTTTGCGTACTCCTGGTGGTTAGATAAACCCTTCCCTGGCCATTTCTGCCATAGTACCTGGGGGAACAAAATAGGATAAAAGGCAGCAAGCTCCTAAATGTTCAATTTGTAGGGCTAGATAAGGCAAAGCACTTTGGGAGTAGCTCACAGTGGAAGTATCTTTGGGGCCATCCATCAATAACATTACCACCAGAGGTTTCTGTTATTTTAGGGGAATTCCCAACTACTTACTAGTTCCACACAACGACGGTGTTCTCTGGATCTCAACTCAGAATTAGGTAACAAAGCTAAAATTGAATGTACTTCTATTGAGTTTTGAGGTATTGCCTGGGAAATTGGTTCTTGATGGAGCAAGACAGGGCGTTTCAGTGGCTGCCTATGTTATTTGTTGTAACACAGAAAAATGAGATAAACCTCAGCCTTGTTTGTATATATGATATTTATGTCTGGCATCAACAGCAAATAAGCTCATTGCCTGAAGTGCATTTTTTGCAGAAATTTGAGGCTAACTTGTTAAAGCATCATATTATCCAACACTTAAACAATTTTGAAATATTAAAAAAATTTCTGAACTACATATCACTCTTCTGACTTCCAAAATAGCATATACTAAACAGTAATGATATTTTCAAAAGGAAGAGGTCTTGTGTATGTGTTTGGGTGGTGACCCAACCCAAACAAGAAGGATATTTTAAAAAATCAGAATGAAGGCCCTTGGAAAACTTGTTCTCTCCTCCCTTCCCCCTTCTTTCTTTCCTCCTTCCCTCCTGTATTTATTGAATACTAACTCTGTGTTAGGAAATAGACTTTGTCTTCAGGGAGCTTAGGAGCTAAAAGAGGAAAAAGACATTGTCTTAGTCCATTTGTTCTCCTATAAGAAAATACCTTAGACTAGGTACTTTATAAATATTAGAAATGTATGTCTCATATTTCTGGGGGCTGGGAAGTCCAAGATCAAGAGTCCAGTAGATTCAGTGTCTGGTGAAGGCTCACTCTCTGCTTCACAGACGGCCCCTCTGTGTCCTCACATGGTGGAAAGGCAAAAGGGGCAAAAAGGGACAAATGCTGTTTCCCCATCCGGTAGAAGAGAAGGGTGGGCAAAAAGGGACAAACTTGCTCTCTCAAGTCCTTTTATAAGGGCACTAATCCCATCCATGAGGGCAGAGCCCTCATAGCCTAATCACCTTCCCAAGGCCCCCTCTTAATGCCATTACCTTAAGGTTTAAGTTTCAACATACGATTATTGCAGGGACACATGTTCAAGCCAAAGCAGACACCAAAGTAAATGAGAGACAGAAAACATTATAGGATCTATAAATGAAGATGAGACCCTTCTCCCCCTCCCTCCCTCCCTTCCTCTCTTTTCTGCCTTACTAAAAATGCCAGCAGTAACTTGCAAAGATACATACACATAAGGTTAAAAAGAAGAAATTGTGAGGGAGAAATTTGAAAGTGAGAAAATGATGGAAGTCAGGTTAGTCAACAGATTACATTCCTTAAGTTTTCTCTAAATTATTGAAGGTGGGCCACAAATTTAGATCTAACTTCCTAGAAGCCAGCACAAAGAGGAATACATAACCAATTGCAAAATTCAGTGTCCATACGATGAAAATTATGTAGTTCCCCCAAAGAACCACAGGGATTAGGTGCAGTTTTTATAAGGTATTATGGGATGTCATGAGCAATGTCCTCAGTAACATCCCTAATGGCACCAAGGAGTTCTGTAGAGCATGACAAAAATTTGTATGGTTTGGAGAAAGCAGAAAAGAGATAATATTAAATCCTGGCCAGAGCTAAACCCTTTTGTTGGGATTGGACTGGATTAGTCTGAGCCTCTGCTTATATTTTCCTGTAATTCAGCATTCTATTTTAGGTACTGCACTAGGGGTACGCACTGGAGGTTATGGGAGTGGAGAGGGACTCTCACCTTTGCCTCTGCCAGGGAAATGTGGGCTGATGCCAGCACTCTGGATAAGATGATGCCTTTTGAAGGATCTGGTTGGAAGTTATTCAGAAGGATAAGGCAAGGAAGGCATTCCATGCATGAGAAAAGAGCATCAGTGTGGTACGGAGGTATATTGAATGCTGACAGGGAGCTACAGGCAGTTTAGAACTGAAAAAGTATGAAATATGAGGCAAAGTATGGTAGGAGGTGGAGCTGAAAAAGTAAGCAAGCATCAGACTGTGTCCATCTTATATGCTCTGCTAAGAAATGTAGCTTCACTCCGCAGAAAGGTGCTGAGATGCCACCAAAGGGATTTAGGCATGGGAGTTGTATCTGCTAACTATTGTGTTAGTAATGCTGCACAATAAATCTCCCCAAAAGTCAGTAGCTTAAACAACAGTCTTGTTTTCTCACACACAGATCTGTGAGTCTGTGAGCATGGCTCTGCTTCATGCTGCAGATCTTCAGGTTGGCTGGGGTGGCTGAGTGTGTGGCTCAGACTGAAGGAACAGCAGCTACCCAAGGTTAGCTCTTCTCCTGGTGAAGCGTGGAAAGAACAGACGGGCGAGTGGGCAGACAGACGCCTTTTGAGACCTCTTCAGAGAAGGGGTACATTGTCAGGTGCACACACATGTGTTAGTACAGCAAGTCATATGCTTGCAATATGATTTTCAATACCAGTAGGGAGGGGAGAAAAACTGCCCCCTGTAGGGGAGGCGCTACAACATCACATGGTGGAAGGTGATATTAATTTCTTTTTTTTTTTTTTTGAGACAGAGTCTCGCTATGTCGTCAGGCTGGAGTGCAGTGGTGCTATCTTGGCTCACTGCAAGCTCCGCCTCCTGGGTTCACGCCATTCTCCCACCTCAGCCTCCCGAGTAGCTGGGACTACAGGCATCCGACACCATGCCCGGCTAATATTTTGTATTTTTAGTAGAGACGGGGTTTCACCGTGTTATCCAGGATGGTCTAGATCTCCTGACCTCGTGATCCACCCGCCTTGGCCTCCCAAAGAGCTGGGATTACAGGCGTGAGCCACCACGCCTGGCCGATGTTAATTAATTTTGTAGGGAGGTTGTAAAAAATTATCAGCAATAATTCAATCTATCTCAGGGGTAAAGTAGCTAGACTTGACTTTTTGAGATGATTCACTTGGGAAGTTGTGTGGAAAGCAGATTCGAGAGAGGTGATGCTGTAGTCAGAGGGACCAGTGAGAAGGGTCAGGTGAGACTTAGTGAGAACCTAGGCTGAGTAACAGTGAGCTGGGATGAAATAGAGTTGACTCAAAAAAATTATATGATATAAAACCATCAGGACTAAAGACTTAGGGTCATTTATGGCTGGTTTTCAGAAATCTCCATTTAACTAATATACCCAACTTAAAACACTGTCCTAGCTTCCCTTGCAGCTGGGAGGTGATCATATGGGAAGCTCTGCCTATTAGAACATAAACAAAATTCACTGGGTCAATTACCAGGAATTTTTTTTTTTTTTTTTGAGACAGGGTCTCACTCTGTCGCCCAGAGTGGAGTGCAGTGGCACGATCCTGGCTCACCACAACCTCCATGTCCCAGGCTCAAGCGATTCTCCTGCCTCAGCCTCCCGACAGCTGGGATTATAGGCACGCACCACCATGCCCAGCTAATTTTTGTATTTTTAGTAAAGATGGGGTTTCACCATATTGGCCAGGCTGGTCTTGAACTCCTGACCTCAAATGATCCACCTGCATCGGACACCCAAAGTGCTGGGATTACAGTTATGAGCCACCGCCCCCGGCCACCAGGAAAAGTTTTTAAAGGGGCATGTGCCCCTTTGCAGTTGTTATTACCTTCTTCCTGCCTTACATGTAGCTGGATGGCTAGAGTTCCAACAACCATGTTATGGACACGAGGCAATCATCCCAAAGGGGACTGAGCAGAGAGAAGGAGCCTAAGATTTTGACGACCTCATGAAGATACCATACCAGCCCTCAGCTGCCTCTCTTTAGAATACCAGGTAGGTGAGAAAAAATAAATGACTTTTTTAAAGTGACTGTTTTTTGAGTTTCTGTTTTTAGCAGTCAAATGAAGCTCCTGACACCATACATGACCTTAGCAACATGAAGCAACATTATTCATTCATGCAGATAATTATTATTCTGAATCAATGACCAAAATTAGAAACATCAAAACCTTAAGGTGATCTAGCTCAACTGTAATCCACTGCTAGTGTATATAATTTGTGGAGACTTTTTTTTTTTTGGCTTTCCTTCTTCCTTGTCTTCCCAACACAAGTCTAATTTTTCCTCTCAGCCATCTATCTGATTTCTCATAACTATTTGGTGTTAACTGATCAGAGGGAGTTAGCAGAGAAGGGGGCTGGCTGTTTCATTTTAGAATACGACTCTTGAAGAACCCGTGATGGAGGAATAAACAGAAGTCCTGGTTCCTATTTCTAGACAAGAGGCTGCCCAATGTAATATGTAATATCAGTAATAATAAGGTTGCATTTCTGTAGGGTGGCTCGATCAAGCGCTTCTTGTATACCATATCATTAGCTGCCCGAGGGCCAGTAAGGTCGGATGGTTTGTTCAAGGACAAGAACTAACAAGTAACAGAGATAGGACTTCTCTTTTTCTGACCTTCACTTTCCCTTTCCGTGACAAAACTGGTCTTAGGAACTGTGTTGAGTAGAGCCTTCTGTGGGCGTGAGAGCGGCTTGGAGGTGTCAAAGAAAAATTGCATCCGATATAGTTAAACAGACAAGGGGGAATTATTCAAGGCTATTGCAATAGGGAAGAGAGAGAGGGAGGGAGAGGGGAACTAGTAGAAGACTAGTGGAGGAGATTAGGATGGGAAGTTGGTCAGTGTAATGAGGCCATTTGTGTTTCCTAATTGGAACTTATTAAAGTTAGGCTCCTCCTCTCCACAAACACTAGGAGATAGGGACCCTTTTTTTCCTTGATGATTACATTTCAAAGGGATGCCTCACAGATCCCTGAGAAAGATCCCCAGGCTGTAAAACCCAGCAAGAGGCGGAGAGATTTACATGTCAAAGGGTCAGAGGAAACATTCATCAATGGAAGTTGGCTAAAGTAAATGCTCTGAGAAAAGGAAGGTCTGGGGCCTACAGTTAGGAAGAAACCTGTCTAAAGTTTAGTCAAGCTGAGGGGAATGTTAAGGCCATTTGGTCACCGTAAGCAGTACCACATTTCCTTGCCTCTCCCGGGAGCCAGGTCTCAGTGTCCCCAACAGGGGACACGCACTGACCGGCGGGTGAAGGGACTGATTTTGATTATCATCCTACCAGATAGAGATTATTCCCTCTGCACCCGGGTTAACTGAAACCCGGTGGGGGTAGATCCTTGCCATTTTCCGGCCCTGTACCCCACTGGAAATAACATGCGGTGGTCAAGGGCATCCACCTCTTTAGGCAAAAGCATGTTTTCAGCCCAGAGACGATTCCACCCAACTTTACAAGAGGATAGCCCAAAGATAGAAGCCAGGGACTCAGACTTCCTCCTTCCAGAAATAACCATCATAAAAAAGCCGACCCAGTAAACGCCTGGCAGCCTGCGGCATAGAAGAAAATGGAAATCTCCTTGGCTGGCATTTCAGCTTGCCTGAGGGGGCTTGCTTTGCTCCGAGGGGAGGTGACTGTGCTGACCTTCAAATCCAGGTTTCAGGAAGCAGGAGATGAAGGTATTTTATTTTCGCCTAAAGGCTTTGATATTTTTCAAATAAAAATTTAAAAGATCCAGTACCTTCTCCCGAAGCTTCGTCATAGAGTAGTGGATTTTTAGAAAAGACAAAGGCCTAGGGGTGGGGCGAGAGTGGGGGGTGGGGATGGGTAGCCCCATAAGAGCAGGGCCCTGAAGCCTCTTTTCGCCCTTTTCAGACCATTTGGATTTTCTTAAGCTCCCCCTTCCCCCAACCCCCGTTTTTGCCATTTGCCTCTCCTCCCATTCTCCAAAGTGCAAATAACTGGTTATCCCTCAGGTTCTGCTACCCCATCTTTCCTGATCCCCGATCCCTCCAAATACGAAGCACCTCGCATTTGGGTCAGCAGCTGTTTCCCCTGCCTGGTGACAAGGCCGGTGTGCAGAGGGCAGAGGAGGGAGCTTCTTCCGCCACACGGTGGCGCGCGCGAGCCTCCCAAAGCCCGGGCGGCCACAGCTCCTCACCTTCTCCCCATTCCAGCCCCACCCGCGCCCGGGCGCAGAAAGAGCCGCGCCCCCAGCCCTCCCGGGCAGGACAGCGGGGAGCGCACCTCGAGGGCCCGGGCAGCGGTCGAGTGGCAGCTGCGTCCAGCCCATGCGGGAGCTGCTGCGGGTTACGGGTGGCCCCAGCTCCAGGCTCCTCCTCCAGCCGGTCCCCCACCCTCCACCCCTTCTCGACTCGGCTCTGCAAATCGAAGGCTTCCCGGAGCAGCCTAGGAGCGGCCGCGGGCGCAGCGAAGGCGGCAGGAGGAGCGCAGCAGCCTTCGGGCAGCCGCGGCGGCGTCGCTAGAGCAGCCGGGGAGGCGCCGCGGTGCCCGGCGCGCCCTCCAAGCTAGGAGAGGGGAGAAGCCGGGGGCTGCAGCTGGGCAAGGGGGAGGAAAGTGCGTGTGCGTGCACGCCTGTGTGCAAGGCAGAGAGTGCGGGGGGCGACAGTCTCGGCTTAGGGCGGAGGAGAGGGCAGGGGAACGGGGGTGCAGCTCCCCCGCTGTCCCCGAGGATTTCCCGCGGCAGCCCCGGGCCCCCCAGTGCCCCTCACCATGGACTTGCGCGGAGTTGGGACGAGCCTCGGCAGCAGCAAGCGGCTGGCTGCCGGGCCCTGGGGGAGCGCGGGCGCGCGCGCGGAGATGGCGAGGTAGGATGGCCACCCAGCGCGACCCCCGCCGCCCCAACCCAGCGGCCCCTGGGCGGTGCCGCTGACTCGCCGGAGCGCACAGGGGTGTGGGCGGAGGCGTCCTCGCCGCGCCCGCGCCTTCGGGAGTCGCCTCGCCTCTTCCACCCACTTGCACCTGCCACCCCGCGGATACCATGTCGAAGGCGGCCGGAGGCGCGGCGGCGGCTGCGGCGGCGGCGGAAAGTTGTTCCCCAGCCCCGGCCGCCTCGTCCGCGGCCGCGCCCGCGCCCGTGGAGGACCTGTCCAAAGTGTCGGACGAGGAGCTGCTGCAGTGGAGCAAGGAGGAGCTGATCCGCAGCCTGCGGCGCGCCGAGGCGGAGAAGGTGAGCGCGATGCTGGACCACAGCAACCTCATCCGCGAGGTGAACCGCCGCCTGCAGCTGCACCTCGGCGAGATCCGCGGCCTCAAGGTGAGCGCGGGCCAGGTGGGGAGGCGCGGCGCGGCTGGGAGCGGGGTGCCCCGAGGAGGAGGCGGGGCCAGGCAAACTTTCCCTCCCTCCCTCAACAGGTGACCCTCCCCTTCTCCCGGTCGGCACCCCCTACCCCCAGTCCCCAGCCCTGTGAAACTTTTCCAAACTTTGGAGGCGTCTGCTCCCCTCCTCTCCCCAACACGGGGCGCGCCACTGTCTGGCTGTTCGGCGTGTACTGCGGCGGGAGGCGCTGAGGACGCTGGAAAGCAGGGAGGGAGGTGAAGGGCACGCGAACCTTTCATTTCTTAGGGAGGCTGGAAAATCTGTGCCTGGGGAGCCGGGTTTCAGTCAGTTAGGCGGAAAGGCCAGTGAGGGGGTGAATCCAGGGGATCTTCGCCTTGGAGGGTCGGGAATGCAGCTGCTCTGGGCCAGCAGCTCTTGGGCGGGCAGAGGGCGAGGAAAGGGTGCCACTGCCAGGGAGAGCGGCTGGCGGGGCGCCCGGGAGAAGCAGCGGACGCCACCCTCAGAGCAGTCTTGTGTCACCGGGTACATAGGAGTTCAAGCTCTGCCTTCACGTCTTCTCCCAATTCCTGTGCTTTCCCTCTCCCAGAGTTTGGAAGGCATCCCCTGGAGTTGCCTTACTCCCCTTCCCACTTAACCCCAGGTTGACTGGGGGAAAGAGGAGGAGCAAAGAGACTCAGTATGGAAGGAGCAGCGTTTTGACAGAGTACCCCAAGTGTTGGTCAGTGATGGTTTCTTTCTGAGCCAGCCCCCCTGCCACCCTCTTCTAGGAAAAGAAGGGAAACGTCCCCCAAGCCCACTAACTTTCTTTTCTCCTTGGAGAGCGCCGGGTCTGCGAGGAGTGTGCCTGCCCAGCTGCAGTACACTAGTGGCCGGGAACCGCCCTGCTGGCGAGCACCGCAAACTTCCTCTCCTTCCAGCTAGCGCTGGTGCCTCCTGGTATTCCTTCCTCTCATTGTTCTGCTTTGTTTATAGGAAGCCAGACACAAACGAAATCACTGCAGGGACTTCAGGGAGCAAATTCCCGAAGGCACAAGCTGTTCTTTTCCCCTTTCCACTCCTATCCCCACATATCAGGCAGTAGATGCTGTTCCTGAATTGCCTCAGTGCTCCAGCTCTGGGATTCTGGGGCAAGGAAGAGTGGGAAGGGTGGAATGCTCAAGGCTCACCTATGTGCTGGGCCCAGTTCAGGTGGAGATGGCCCTCTCCCGAGGCCGGAAGTCATTGTCATATAGTCCCTAGAGTGGGTGCAGGTAGGAAGATTCCTCCAGTCAGAAAAATGCCAAGGCTTACTCTCTCCTTTGGTTGAATTCATCACTAACAGAGTGTTTATTAAGTGCCATGCTCTTTGGGGAATAGAGGCAGGCTAGTGTAGTAGGAAGATGATCTCAGAGGTGGGTTTGAATTCTAGAAACCTCATTTACCAGGAGGGTGAGCTTAGGTAATTACTTTCTCAGATCCTCCTTTTATTCACCAATACAATGCAATGATAATAACTTTCTGAGGGTGTTATGGCAATAAGTTATGATTATGTAGGGGAAGTTTTAATACTTGACTATAAAATGGTAGTTACTGTCATCAGGAAAGGACTTACAAATCTATGGCTCTGTGTCTCCAAGATTTTGGTTTCTTAGGCAGAGCTGGACAAGGGGGCATTAGTTTGTCATCCTCTAATTTGAGTTTCTTCCATGGTCTGAACAATAGTGTGATTTAGAAGAGTTGGAAGAGTTATTATTAAATGTTTTAATAGTATGGAGCATCAAAATAATAGCTCAGAAACACTTGAAAGTTCCTTTAGGTTGTGTGGATTGACTGTGTGTGAGGTCTGTGTGTGGGTAGGGGAGGGGGATGGTAGAGTGGGTTGGTAGAGTGCCTGGGCTTCATTCCAGTAGCTTCATGTAGAGAAGTAGCTATTAGGTCAGCTAAGGGCCCTTACACCCAAGTAGGAAAGTCTCCTTGTGATCTAGATTCATGACCTGGCATTAAAAGACTTTGCAGTCTACTTCCTTATCAAGTTCAGAAATGATGGGGGCAGGTTGCTTTCTGATGCAGCTTCTACTCTTCTCATGTCATCCCTGGGCCGCTGCAAGGAGCGGACTCCCAGGCTTCTGGCCCACCTTGGGTGTGCTGTGGTTTTACTCTTTGGAGAGGCCAACCTTCTCCCTTCTCTTTTTTATTTTGGCTCAGAGCTTCCTTGGACACCATAGTAATCCGTAAATGTGGTTGACTGAATAAATGATAGGTACATATATTTATTTTGGCTTAACTGGAAGAAAAGAAGTATTTTTTTTTTTTTTTTTGTTAAGGGCGTGGGGGAGCATCTGAGGGCTTGGCATTCTCAGTTGAGAACTATAAATGTAGGGGAATTAAGACCATAATACATTTTCTTTTTTATGCCTCTTTCTATGAGCTGACTTTGAAATTGCATCTAAATATTTGTAGGCTACTAGGTGTTATTGTAGCTGTGGACACAGGAGATGGCAGCATCAGTTCTTTACTTTTCAGGGGCCTGTGGCCGGGTCCTAGCACTGATTGACTTGTTTGTGTTTAGATATTTGGGAGGCAGGGCAGTGCAGGGGCCCCAAGAAGTGGAAAGATAAAGAATTTGGATTCTGATAATTTGGGCAGCTTTGGCCAATTGTTAAACTCTCTGTCGTTCGGTTTTCTCATCTGCTCGTGGGGATTTTAATTCCACATGAGGTTTTATGAGGATGAAATATACCATAGATGAAGAAACCCCAGTGAAGTTAGATAGTTTTCTCAAGGTCACACAGACATAAAGTGTTCAAAATCGGCCTGCTTTCCTTTTCTTTTGGCTAGTTGACATTCTTTGCTTAGAATGTGTGGTCCTGGAAGGGGTGGACAAGGGAGATTCTAGTTAGGGTTATGTTGTAAGGAACTGGATTCCTGAGAACCATGTCTTTGGACTTCTGAGCATATACCAACACTTCAGGCTGCTCTGACCCAGTATCCCGGTTGGGGGCTGATTCGGGATGAATCTCTGTAGATTTGTTTTCTGCATTGCATTAATTTCCCTCCTTGGTTCCTAACCCAACCACCGACCCGCCCACCACCCTGCTCTGCAGTGAAGCAAAATAACAAATTAAAACAATTATTTAACTGTAGATACAGTACTTGATAGTCTTCAGGCATAAGATTGAAATTTTGGTTGGTGTGCTACGAAGTGGACTTAAACTTTTAAAAGTCCACTTAGACACTTGGATAATTTCTGGTGGCCGGTGGCAATGTTAAAAGGACACCTAGTGTTTTGCAAAAGAAAGCCCAAGTCTTAGTAAGGCAGATTTGAAGAAGCTGGATCACAAGGTTATTATCAAGCTGGCTGCTTAGCTGTTCATCAGAAGGCAAAGGAAATAGCTCAGAACTGAATAGTAAATAATATTCTCAAGAAAACTAATAATAGAAAGAGGGAACTGTGATATAGAAATGGGAGTGGGCCAATACTCACTCCTATCTACTCCATCTGGAGTGCTGAGAAGTGTATGTTTCACTCCTTTTGGAAAAGGCATTAGCTCCGTGAAGCCGAGGGTAGCACCAGTCCTGTTTACTTTCCAGCTCTAGAGAAATCAGAAGTAGCTGTAGGATAGTCAAAGGGAAGTATTTTTATATGAAAATTTGTTTAGATGAAAGAGAACATGACTTGAGCTTTCTATCAAATGCCAGGATTAAACTAAATGTTGAATAATTTTTGGAGCTTAGAAAGATTAATTTTGTTTATTATTGTTTTCTCCAAATATCCACAGCTTCTGATTTCCTCTAAAGCATCAGTATCAAGGGATAGTTTATTTTCTTACTACTGTAGACTCTGACATAGCTAGTGCTTGCTGAAAACAATAAGAAATTCTTCTCAGTAGCTATAGCTGTAGCCTGTTTTGGCCAGAGGCCTGGAGCTTTATATGGTTGATCAGTCCATAAACACATATTGAGTGTCCACTGTATGCAAGGCACCATGCCAGATATGTTGCATATTCAAAGAAAGACTTTTGGAATAGACCCTGCCCTCCAGAAGCTAAGATGTCCACATTAGAAAGGAGAAAAAATTGATATCTAGTGATTGTTCTAGCTAGAGTGTGATACAGGCCTTAAACAGTGAGTGGGAAAGTTACTTCCCATGAATATTCATTCATGGGTACTTTTCTGTGCCGGGGGAAGCTTCTCAGAGGAATCTCTCCTCTTAGGTTCATATGGGGTAGAAGATGATATTTTCTAGTTGGAATGCACAGACGTAATCATAGCTCATAATTAGCTGACAACTAAAGGTGGAAAGGCAGGGGACAGCCTTTCAGGCCTGGCTGAGGGTTTTATTCATTTTCCCTGGCAAAGGAAAGGTGATGGGGATTGATAAACAGGAGAGGCAAAACATGCAGGGGGTATTTTTGGTGTTTTTTTTTTTTTTTTTTTTTTTGAGACAAGTTCTCACTCTGTTGCCCAGGCTGTAGTGTATCGTGATCTTGGCTCACTGCAGCCTCCTCCTCCCCGGTTCAAGCGATTCTCCTGCCTCAGGTTCCTGGGTACCTGGGATTACAGGCATGTGTCACCATGCTTGGCTAATTTTTGTATTTTTAGTAGAGACAGGTTTCACCACGTTGGCCAGACTGGTCTTGAACTCCTGACCTCAAGTGATCTGCCCACCTCGGCCTCCCAAAGTGTTGGGATTACAGATATGAGCCATTGAACCCAGGTGTTGTTGTTTTTTGTTTATTTTAAATTTCAACTTTTATTTTAGATTCGGAGAGTACACTGTGTGATGCTGAGGTTTTGGGTATGATTAATCCCATCTTCCAGGTACTGAGCATAGTATCTGATAGTTTTTTAACCCTTACCTCCCTTCCTACCCCCCTAAGAGCCCCCAGTTTCTGTTGTTGCCATCTTTATGTCATGAATAGCAGGGAGTATTTTTGAAGGTCTGATTGAGGAGTGCTTGCGTTGGAGTGGGTGAGGGGAAGGAGTGGATGGTGCAAACGAAGGCAGGGAGGCTGCCTGGGAGGCTGTTGGCAAAGGTCAGGCCTGAAAACAGAAAGTGGCAATGAGAAGCGAAAAGGAGAGGTGGGAGTTAGAAGCAAAGGAACAGAGTTGTTGGTGATGCCAAGAGTTAGAACTGGAGTTAGAAACTAAGCTGCATAAGCTTCTTCCTAATACCCACAAATTCACTCCCATGACTTTAGGAAGTGGAGGATGTGGTTGACAGGTGTTTTATAATTTGTTTTTTAGTCTATGTTAAGGGCAGTGTTGAAATCAGCCTGAGTCTAAGTGAATTCAGCCCCCTTTCTGAGTACCTCTAGTTCTGGATCGGTTCGCAAGACCAAAGATTTTCAGGCTTTTTGAAGCAGTGAAATCTTAGGTAGCAGCCCTGTAGCTGCCCCTGTTTCGTCCTTACCAAACTACAGTGCCTCAAGGAACTGCTGTCTCCTTGACTGTATGCATAAATGGAGAATAGGTGGGAACTCTGCTAGTCATTTTAAAAATTCCTTGGCTTCAGGTATTTACGCAGGGAGTGCTGTGTTCTCCATACACAGAAGTAAATAGATGAGGTCTCTGTTCTTGTGACTCTAGAGAAGATGTAGTCTAGAATGAATGGTCATACTCACACATTTCTTCTTACAAATTGCAGTAAGTCTGAGGGATGATGGTAGACCATAGATTGGGGGTGGACCTTCTATAGAATGGTGTCTATGGGGAAGTGACTTATAAAATGAGACCTGATGGTTGTCTAGAAGGCTGGGGAGAGCATTCCAAGTGAGAGGGAAAGGGCTTGCCCTTTGAGGACCTGAAACACAGCCTCAGTGTGTGATGAGGAGGGGTGTTCCCACCTTCTCCACTGCTACCACACGTCCAAGCCACCATCATCTCCCTCTACCTGGATCAGCCCAGGAGCCTCCTTGTTAATCTTGCAGCTTCCACTTTATCCTGACCCTCCCTTCTTTCCTCCCCTACCCCAGTCAGTCTGTTTTCCACACAACTATGGAGATTCTTTGCAAAAGGAATCATGTAATGTCACTCCTCTATCCTCAGCTCCCTAACAACCCAAAGCCTTTCCCGTCGCTGACCATGCCCTGCATGTTCTAGGCTCTGATGCCTCTCAGACCCCCTTTCCCATGTCCGTTGACTTGCTCTCTGTTCTTTAGGCATGCTCACCTCCCTGTACTTGAGTTCTTGCTCTCATGCTGGTCTTAGGGCTTTTTACTTGCCCTCTCCCTGCCTGGGATCATCTTCACTCAAATGTTGGCTCCTTCATTCCACCCAGGTGTCTGCTCAAATGTTTCCCTTCTCTGTAGCGGTATCTTCTCTTGAAAAAGAGTATTCTTTAACCTGCTTCAATTTTCCTTCCAGAACTTCTCACTGCATGACGTTATGTTCTATACGTGTTTTTTGCCAGTCTTTCCCACCACAATAAAAGCTGTACCATGTCAGGGTCTTTGCTGTGTCCACTGATATATCCCTACCACCTGGACTGGTACCTGGTACAGTAATAGATGTTTACTGAATATTTGTGAACAAGCAAGTGAATCATCACTCATGCAGGAGAAGTAGGCAGAATCAATGTACCTGGAGCCTTGTGTGACTTAAAGGATTTTGCATTGTATCCTAAGGGCCATGAGATTAAAGGATTTCAAACATGGGAATGACAAGATGAGCTAAATTTTGGAGGTAGAGCTCCAAAGCCTTGTTTGGTTTTGAAATGGAAGGTTGAAGGAGAAGGAGATGCCAGGGATGACCCCAGGTTCATATAAAGAACAGTGGAACAGAAAGAGGAGGCATTTGCTGAGAGGTGCAGTTTGGGGAGAGAGGTCTCTTAATTTAAGGCTCAGGTTGCTTGAGATAAGTGAGAGATGCCTGGGAGATGTTCAGGTGGGTGTGGCAAGGAGGGGTTGGATGTGCAGGGCTGAAATGCCACTAGAGGGCAATTGTGCCTTTCCCTACCAGGGGAATTGGGGCTGCATATTCCATGTCAGGGCTGAAGATCTAAGCAGTGCTTGCTGTTTACTCTGTTGAAAGGTCTGTGGTCTCAGGGCTCTTAAGCATTTCACAGGTCACAAGCAGTTATTTTTCTTTCTTGAGGGTGAGGCAGGGGAGCCTTGTTTTTATCTAGTGACTGATTTCTTGATAATGAACTGGTTGCTCCCTAACTACTGACCAGATGACCTTGGACAAGTGAAGCGTTGTGAGGTCCGGTTTCCTCGTCTGTATAAGAGCCATAATAATTATTATCCCCTAATGTTTAGGTAAAAATTAGATGACATAATGCAAGTAAAGTATTGTGCAGGGATAGAACTGATACTTAAGTTAGTTTAATTTTTATGGCCATAATAATTATTATCCCCTAAATGTTTGGGTAAAAATTAGATGACATAATGCAAGTAAAGTATTGTGCAGGGAAAGAACTGATACTTAAGTTAGTTTAATTTTTATGGACAGCTACAAATCTTCAGCTTCCTCCTACTCCCTCACCTCCTCCCCTAACCTCACAGGTAATTCACCAGTTACAGGCTCTCCCTTTCCAGGAAGTCTGAGCCTGCTGACACCTCAGATGTGTACTTCCCTTGAATGGTTGTGTCTCTCTTTTCAGGATATCAACCAGAAACTCCAGGAGGACAACCAGGAACTGAGGGACCTCTGCTGTTTCCTGGATGATGACCGGCAGAAAGGCAAGAGGGTGTCTCGGGAGTGGCAGAGACTGGGTCGCTACACTGCCGGGGTGATGCACAAGGAAGTGGCCTTATACCTGCAGAAGCTGAAAGACTTGGAGGTGAAGCAGGAGGAAGTGGTGAAGGAGAACATGGAACTCAAGGAGCTCTGTGTGCTACTAGATGAGGAGAAGGGTGCAGGCTGCGCAGGCAGCCGCTGCTCCATCGACAGCCAGGCCAGCCTGTGCCAACTCACAGCCTCCACCGCACCCTATGTGCGGGATGTGGGTGACGGCAGCAGCACCTCCAGCACTGGCAGCACTGACAGCCCAGACCACCACAAGCACCACGCGAGCAGTGGCAGCCCAGAGCACCTGCAGAAGCCCCGGAGCGAGGGCAGCCCGGAGCACTCCAAGCACAGGAGCGCCAGCCCCGAGCATCCACAGAAACCCAGAGCCTGTGGGACCCCAGATCGCCCCAAAGCACTCAAAGGACCTAGCCCGGAGCACCACAAACCCTTGTGCAAGGGCAGCCCCGAACAGCAAAGGCACCCGCATCCAGGGAGCAGCCCCGAAACGCTGCCCAAGCACGTGCTGAGTGGGAGCCCGGAACACTTCCAGAAGCACCGCTCAGGGAGCAGCCCTGAACACACCAGGCACAGCGGAGGGAGCCCGGAGCATCTTCAGAAACACGCTCTCGGGGGGAGCCTAGAGCATCTCCCCAGAGCCAGGGGCACCAGCCCGGAGCACCTCAAACAACATTATGGAGGGAGCCCTGACCACAAACACGGAGGAGGCGGTGGAGGAGGTGGAGGCAGCGGCGGAGGCAGCAGGGAGGGCACTCTCAGACGGCAGGCGCAGGAGGACGGGTCACCCCATCACCGGAATGTCTACAGTGGCATGAACGGTGGGTCAGTATGTGCTGGGGTGCTGCTTGGGCTGGGGAACTCAGTACAGAGTTACGAATGATGATGGACTTTCCAGCCAGTAGGAAAGTGCAGGCGCTAGCTAGGGAGTGGGTTTGGGGAAGGAGCAAACGTTGGACCCAAAATCATGATATGGGGTTCTTCTCCTCCATCTGTTTTTATTCTAAACAGTTATCAGTCACTGTGAAGAAGTTTGGGGATGAGGGTTTATGGGAGGGAGAGGAACAGTAATTCCTTAGGACCCTGAGTTGTCAAAGGGAAATCTTTGGGTATTGGTGGCAAAAAATAGAACCATTCTAAGAGTCTTTCATCTTAAACCTGAGTATTTTCTTAGTGGTGTGTGCTGTTTCCTACTAGAGCTTGTTTGTGGAATGGTTGCCAAAAGGATTTTGAATCCAGTTAATAGGTTATGTACAAGAAGAAATGAATATTTCTATGAAAAACCAATAACATTAAAAAAGAAGTATGATGTTCCTAAACAGGCTTGATGCTGGTTTGCCCAAATGGCTATAAATATGCCTGACTTTACCTTAAGGATTTTTTCCACTGTGTTGGAGGCCTGAATCTGTGACATTTCTTTGCATCTGAAACGCATCAGCTGATTCCCTTTCTACTCACTCAAAATCCACCAACACTGTCATCAAACTCCCTTATACATATTCCAAATAGTGTGCTCTCTTACACTGCAAGAGACTTCTTTCCTGTTTGTTTGAAAGTACCTTTTTAAAATGTACAGATGTGTTTGGACACTCTTTTGGTTTCTAAAGCATAACGTCCACTACATTTGCTGAGGCAGTGCTAAACCTGAGCTTTTAAACCGTTTTGAAGAGGTTTAATTTTCTGCATCTTGGATCTGAAACCACTTTGCACTTGAGAGAGAAAAAATCATTTCTTAAAGAATAAAAAACAAAAAAAACTCCACAATCCTTTTATGTTACCTATGGTTGAGTTGGAGCTAAAACGATTGATTTTATATACTGTGGGGTTTTGTTTTCATTGAAAATATTTGAGGGTTTTTGCTTTATTTGGAAGGTGCTCTGGAGTCTGCAGCCAGCTCCAAGCAGTAGTGGAGGAGGCTGCCAGTTTTAGCAGTGACAAGAAGGGGTAAATTTCAATATTGTATTTGGGGATTTACCTGTTGGATTCCATTTTATCCTAATCCTTTTCTCATAGTGCTGAAAATTGCCTCCCAAAACTTGACTTCAAATGCATGCAATGTTCTTTTAAGCACAAGTGGAAATAAAAAGGTTGGGAAAGATGAGAGGCTACTGCTTTCTCTGTCGTTGGGAGGTGGAGGCCCAGAGAAGCCACTTTACCTGTTGTCTTGAGGCGTCCTGGCTGGTGCCTTTCCAAGGTTGAACCTTCACTCACTCTTTCCAAGAGCCGTGGAGATGCTGCCCCCACCCCCACCCCATTGCTGTAGGCAGTCTTGGCTGCCCAATTCTGTATGAGAGATGCAAGTCATTTAAAAAGAAAGTTTGGTTGTGTTACTATCATGAGATTGGTCATTGGACATGAAGCTTGTCTTTGGAGGGGGGATAGTGGAGTAATGGGAAGGTAAAGTTAATGATTTTTCCATTTCTTGATTACTTTTTAATGAGCTTGAGAAGTAAATATGTGCACCATTAAAAGGAAACTTTGTCTCTGAAACTAAAAGAAAATATTAGGGACAAGTGGATCACTTAAAAAACACTTTCTCTTTACAAAAGGGCTTCTTTATATAAAGAACTCTAGTTTAATCACTGTATGATTTTTTTGACTTCTAAGAAAAGTTTTTAGATGCAGCTTTTAAACAATGCCTTGCATTGTAGGTGAGGTGCATCTCCTAGTAAAGATGACATTACATCATAGCTTATTGCCTGGATACAGAGAAACTTAGTGGGGCAGGTAAATGTTTCTTAAAATTTAACACTATAATTAGTTAAAACTGATGTAATAGAATGATAGTGAAGTTCAAATCTTATGTCTACTTCAAGTTTTCTCATTCTTAAGTGACCAATCTTATGCTGACAGTTGATATCCTCAGAGTATATTTGCAGTGCATTTGCATTGTATTTTAATTTCAGTAATTAATTGGAAAATGAAGTGGCACAATGAGATGTTTATGGATCATCAGCCTATAAACATGGGCATTGGTAACTTGGATTTATCCTGCTGTTACAAATTAACTTTTGATATGGATGGTAAGACATGCTTTTTCATATTTTTAAATCCTCACACAATTTGTTTGAATCATTTGTGTGTAAATAGATAGGAAGCAGTATCAAGGTTAATTCAGAATTGCAGATTTGCTGACTCATTTCCAGAGTCATTCTGCTTGGGGTTGGTGTGAAATATGAGTGTTTTGGATGAGCACTTGCATGTTTTTACGTGAACAAAAAGCATGTGAAAACAAATGGGAAGTGTGTGTGCATTATGGCAGACTGAAACAGAAATGAAATATACATTGGCAGAATATTGTCCTACCTGTAAAGATATGCATTCCCTCCCAAAACACACACATATGCACACTGAGAGGACATCAGTGAAAAAGATGACTGTTTTCGTTGACTGTGCCTTGAGCATTTATAAATCTTCTTGTGCTTATAATTACAAACTCAGTGGATGAAATATTGAACTCATTCAAGAGTTTCTTTTGGGAATGCAAAGATAAATTTTAGCTATTTTTTCTCTCTTAAAAACATCTTACGTCTCTATAATAATTTCTTAATTAGTAGGTGTTTAGAAAACAACAAAAGCAAAAGCAAAAGAAATATTTAAACAAATCTTCAAACTAAACAAAATTCTCAAAAATGCATTTAATTCTTTAGAAGTTACTGTTCAATGATTTCTTTCTAGTTTGTGTAGAGCTCCATTTTCAAATAGGAAGTAGATTCAACACTTACCACATCTAGGCATTCAGGCATTTGTCCATTCATTCAAATTGCTTGCTTATTTCATATTTGTAAATTAAGTAATTGAATAACCATTGTCATTTATAAATGTTCATAAAGTGACAGCCTCAACTATTGAGAATGGGGGTTTCACTTACTTGATTCCATTGACATCCAAGGTTGAATGGAATTTTCTTAGGCGAAAGTGTTTCCTTCCACAACAAAATGAAAGAGTTGTGCTTCCAGATACTAGCTGGCAGGCCTTTGCTTTTAAACAGGTAACTATTTAGCTCAGGTCATGGATGTCTTAGATGATTTAGGCCCTTCTAGCAATAGCTGTATTTGTTATTGGCCTTCAAGACAAAGAAGATTCTGATGATCACAGATCCTTACAAGTAGTTCACCCACTGGACATAATGAATGCAGAAGAAAAAATAGTAAAAATAGTTTGATATTAATTCTAGAAGCACATATTACTGGTGACTGGCAAATGAGAAGGAATAAATAGACAAAGAAATGGTACTCTTCATTATCTTCTTTCTTCTCCATCTTCTAAAAAAAAAAAAAAAGGAATTGTTTAATTATCCTGGTGGGTCTGATTCCCTTTGCCTTGTTAGAGCAAGTTTCAGTGAGCAGTAACATTGTGCTCTCCTTAAACATCACTCCAGCCAATGAGAGCAAGCATGAGGAAATCATTCACCTGCATTAAACAAGGTCCATTTAGAACTACTTTGGTCTTGCTGAATGGAGTGTCAGGGTTGTAAGTCTTCCTCCTGAAAGCTTCCTATTGATTCTTTTCTTGTTTTGTGAGGGTATCTCTCGAGATGGAAAGAGCAGGCTGTTTCTCCCAATGAACTCTTCTAGTTCACGGTTTCTTTACAGCTACACTATTATTATTTTGGACCAGATAATTCTTTGTTGTGAGATGCTGCCTTATGCATTTAAGGAGGTTCAGCAGCATCCCTGGGCTTTACCTCTGAGCATCCCCCTAGTTGTGGTAATAAAAAATGTCTCTAGACACTGCCAGACGTTCCAGGGTTGTGGGGGGTGGTAGGGAAAATTGCCCCTGGTTCAAAACCATTGCTTTAGAGCAGTGGTTTTCAATCTAGCTGCAGATTAAAATCACTATGATAGCTTTGAAAAAATACTGGTGGCTGAGCCCTACACTGCACTCTGAGATGCAAATTGAATTGATCTGGCACTGGACTTGGGCACTTTGCAAAAAGAGCTCTCAGGTGATTCTAATGAGCGGACCAGTTGGAAACCATTGCCCTCAGTGAGTCATTTTGCTTAAGATGGGTTGGTGTGAGTGAAGGTTTCAAACACTCAGGCTTCCTGGGAAGAAGAAAACTTCTCCTTTTGCTTTGCTTAACTCCAGGACTGGGAAGGACTGATCCCAGCTGTTACCGTAAAACTTCACTCCATTCTAGACTAAAGTTGTCTAATAACATACTATTTGGGTTTATGGGTTGAAAATTTGTGTTTTTGATGGGTGGAATTGTTAGGCTAATTTGAAGGCAACTCTGGCATATGAGTAGGCTCATGACTGCTTTACTTTTTAAAGCCTTTACATCCAGATAGAAAAAGAAGCACATGAGTTTCTAACCTATTTACGGTGGATGTCGGTGACGCCTGCACTGCCTGCAATGCTAATGGGTATTTCCCACAAGAGAATATTGCATTTCAAATCTCCCACTTTATGGGTTTCACCCAGAGTTTTAAGACTGCTCCTTATTCTCTGTTGAGGTTATTAATGAGTAAACGAAAAATGTTGATAACACAAAGTGGCCTTGTCTATGAGGGGTCAGATAACCTGTGTGTGGAAGACCCCAGCAGTGTTTCTCTGAAGCGGGATTGTCTGTGAATTAAGTAGTGTGCACTATAGCATGAATAATTACTCTCATAAATCTTTCATTTTGTTTAAAAAAGTCAGCACATCACTTGTGAATGAATTTGGACAATAGAAATTGAATGTCTCCTGGGAGAAAAATTTTAACAGTTACAATTATGGAACACCAGAACTGATTTTAATTCAGGCCCTCTGTGTGTATTTCTGTTGTGTGAACTGACAGATGGTTAAAGAAATAAATAATGGTTTTTGTTCTTCAAACTTCAATACTGTAATTTGGTAACCTTATGCACACTTTGATAAGACATCAACTTAAGTTTTTGATAAAATTGGTTTATTGTACCATACTTGTATATGCAAAGCATATTACATTTATCATAAGGATACATTTTGACTTAATGACATAGAAAGCTTAATATTGAAAATATAGTTTGTTTAAGAAAATTGCAATATGTATCAGAGGAAAACTATTGGAAAACCTAGATGGCTTAGAAAGGTATTTTCTAGTACAATGTTAGGTTTTCAACTCCACTGACGATGATAGCATAATGCTATAGATGTAATTTAAATCTGGAGGGTCATTTTCATCTTTTTCCTATGGAGATTGCCTATCAACTTTGTATATATATGTGTATACATATGTTTATATACATTTCAGTGACTTTAATATTGCGTCTGCACAATGCCAAACATTCAACTGATTTCTAGTTGGTCAAGCTAATGTTCAAATGTGTCTGGCATCCTGTCACATAAGCTAGTTGCTGCCATAAAGTAAACCAAGAACCTCTTTCAACTGATTATAATCCTGGCCTTTAGACTCAGTTGAAACCAGTGAAATGTTTATATCTTCTGGCTTGTTGCAACTTTTCAGAAGATATGATAGAAAAAAATGTGACCATTGAATTAGTGATGCATGTATCATTTCATTTTACCTGAAATTGGTTAGAACAAAGGTTGGGGAAGTGAAAAGCTATGGTGAGTTATTCCATTTCATCAGGTCACAGCTTTTCACAAGGGTCAAATGAATCAGACACGTGAATACAAATGCATAAGTACATGAATAAATGAATGCAATACAAATACAGAATGTGTAGGGCTATACAGTTAAGTCGTAGTAATGATAGATTATTCTGGAGGCATGGATGTAGGGATGTTAGTCGATCTCCACTTTACACTCAGAAATAAGAGTATAAAGTCAAAGTTTGCCAAAGCTTTAAGAAAATAATTATAATGTTTTACTTGTGTAGCAACTTTGGGCCAGTGTATCTGTGATTGGAGTAAGTTTTCCAGGCTGAAATTTATCACCTTAGGCTCTACGACTTACTTTTGATGGTTAGAGATAGAACTGTGGATTCCTTCATTAAATGGCCCTGTATGAGTATTCTTTATTTTTAATCTCCTAAAAATAGATTTCCAGTCACTTCTAGTACTGCCATGATGTCAGCTGCACTCTTTGCTGACCTCAGCAGGCCTGACTTTAACTCATTTTCTCATTGTTTCTAAATTCTTTTCTGCTTTTCCCAATGGCTGGTCATAGCTTGGGAATGCAGACAACTGCCCTGCTTAGAAATGTGTTTAAAATAAATAACCATGAGGTGTCCTTCTAGAGTAAACTGCATGAGCTTCAGTGCATAGTCCATATGCCATAAATATTTTAGCTTTTCAAGGTTCAGTTTTGCTTTTCTTTTTTATTTTTATTTTTATTTTTATTTGAGATGGAGTCTCGCTCTGTTGCCAGGCTGCAGTACGGTGGCGCAATCTCGGCTCACTGCAACCTCCGACTCCCTGGTTCAAACGATTCTCCTGCCTCAGTCTCCTGAGTAGCTGGGATTACAGGCGCACACCACCACGCCCAGCTAATTTTTGTACTTTTAGTAGAGATGGAGTTTCACCATGTTAGCCAGGATGGTCTCCATCTCCTGACCTGGTGATCTACCTGCCTCTGCCTCCCAAAGTGCTGGAATTACAGGCGTGAGCCACCACACCCAGCCCGTTTTTGCTTGTTGGCTGTCTTGACTACAGATAAGTGAGGCACTATGTTTCTATAATATTGTCAACTCAAATATTTGCTTCTTGGATACTTTGGTATAACCAAGTTGCCCTTGATAGTACCTTAATACATAATATTTATGGTGAGCATTGAGCATATTTGGAAAATATATTTATTTTGAATTTGATTTTGGGACCTATTAAGAATCGTTCCATGTTCTGAAATGGGCTGATTTGCAAGAGAGCTGGGAAATTTGACATTCAATATCAAGAGTAGACCACGGGACACTTGAGGATACAGACATAAAGTCTCAGCTCTAATTTATAAGTCTCTAATCTGCTAAAGAGTGAGGTTCAAGTTACTGCTGCTCCTGACATAAATTGCTTTCTCTTTAGAGTGCCGTTCAAGTGTTTCCAATAGAAAGAACCTCTGCTCTTTCTTAGATAGAGGATCCTTTAGCAGCAGAGAGGCAGGAGAGGTGTTTTTGAAAAGGGAAAATGGCAGAGGAGTAGCAGGTTACATTGTCATTCTTACAAAGGCAATACTGGTTTGTTGTTCCAAAGATAAAAGGCAATAACTGGGTTATTCACAGATGGCTGTTCATTTACCATTTTTACATAGTAAAATTTATGTGTATTATGGAATTTTTGTCTCAAGTCATTATGGAAGAATACAAGAAGTCTTGGGACTTCATCCTGGCTCCTGATCAAAATTAGGCACATATTCAATTACCGGATAAACAAAACTTCAGGAATTATATCCAATAGTTTTTTTTTATTTAAAAATTTATCAGAATCTTAGTTATTTAGGCCTTCTGTAGGCTTTTCCATGAGACAGGAGATATCTAAGGGAAAAAGAGTGGATTTGGTAATTGCTCAAAAACTATTTCAATTATTTCATCTCTCTCTCTCCACACACACACACACACACACACGTACATACACACAGCATTTAGTGTTCTTGTACGTATATTTAAGAATGTTAAATGCATTACGTTTAAAGATATTGAATGGTTTTTTTTATACCTCCTTCACCTTCATTTTCAGCCGTATGAAGGAAAGTAAGTCCTTTAAAAATTTTAAAACCTGGCAAACAAAATATTTATAGCACCAGTTTTGCCTGCTGGTATGGTTGAGGGATAGAACGTTTAGATTAACTTTGGAAGACTAGGCATTTGAAAGTGGTCTCTGATACTCCCTGGTGAGTTGGCTTTTCTAGTGAGATCTAGTTACATATAGTCATTGTTGCATTAAACCCAGAATTTTGCCTTCTTGTCTTGATTATAAAGAAAAGTGAATAGTCTTCTCATCTTTCTCCTAATTATTGAGGGACTTTTTGGCTTTTAGGGAAACCCCTGATCTAGGCTGTATGTAGCTATAACTTCCTAAGTGTCCATAATTGCTAGTTCTTAAAAAATGTTAAAAAGCATGAATTGCTTTTGGGGGCATGGTTTGTGTTTTCTTACCAGTAAGAAAGAAACCCAATTGGTAGTGAATATGTACATGCATATTTATATATGCATATATTGATGCATATAGTTTTTAATTCAGTTAAATGAGAATAGATGTATATATTAATGCTAAAGAATAGGAAGAAATGAGGGCAATATAGCTGTATTTAGTTTAGAACATCATAGAATCATAGAACTTAAAGCCATAAAGTATACTTTATGTTAGAGCTGTGACGTACTCAACCCGCCCATGTTCTGAATGAAATGATTGACTTCCAAAGAAGGTTAGTGAATTGTCCAAGGCCAGATGTCAGCTAGTAGAGGACTAGAAAGAATCAAGCTGACTCCCAGGGCACAGGGTCAGTGTCTAAAGAAGACATTTATTCTTCTAGACATAGAGGCCACTTGAGGTAGAGGTAATGTTAATGATAAAGACCCTAAATGGAATAAGGAACCAGTTTTTCTCAATTCTTATTGGAAATCCCAGAAAATTAGACACATGCAGTGATGAGAGTGTGAGATAAGATGAGTATCACTAGCCTCTGGCTTAGAAAAGTATCAGAGAAGACCTGGTGATCTATTAGGTGAGCTCAGAGCTATTGCCTGGAAACCTGTGATTCAGCCAGATGGGACACACAATTCACAGCTGGATGGACAACTACCAAAATGCATTTTTAATAGAAGGAGTATTCCTATTCCTAACCTGGGAGTTCAACAACCTTAGTATCCTTTTTCCTCCCACACAGACTCTCCTTACCCCAAGGCCATATTCCTTCCAGATAAACATTCTTGAGAAGATGGTCTGACCTTAGTCTGGTCCTTACATAGCCACTTGCATTCACAGCCAAAGTGCTGTGTCCAGGGAAGTGTTGGTTTCTGGAATGCAAGAAACAGAAGGGAAAGAGACCAGGAGCAAAAGGATGGGCCAGATGGCAACACCAAATGCTCTCAAGGAGTTGCGTTTTTTAATAACTCAGCTAACTGCAAACAAAACTAATTAAGCCAGTTATTCTGATTTATGCTACTATAGGCAGAAGTAAAGTACACTTACATTCCTCTTTTGATGACATTTAAAAGGTCAGAATACCTGAGTTGCAGATTTTTGTTCATAGCAGCCTGGTCTGTTGAACCACTCTTGAGAATTCAAATTAACCAAGCTCATTAATTCAGCATCTCTTCTGTTTCCCTAGACAGCAAGTGCCAATTCACCCATCCACCCAAACAGAATAATAAGACCCTGAAAGGCAAGTCATTAGTCATATCTGCGGATGATGGATTAGATGTGATTTAACAGGAAAGTGAGGTAAGAGTCAACTTACAGTAAGGAAGAGAGAGTGAAAATAACAGACGAAGGCAATTGTGAGACATCAGTTTTTGAGGGGGATGCTGTGAAGAATTTAAAGGAATCTGTTTGGCTGTGTGTGTTGTTAATGGTCTTATGTTGATTGGCAGGGCAGTCCTCTTCACTGTTACAAAAGCTGACCAGAATTGCTCTGGTTATGGAGTCACGGGAGAAAGTGGCTGAATTTAGCTGCTTATTTTACATATGAGGACACTTATGAAGAGAGTACATTTATAATTATGATCAATTTGAGGTCTAGGAATAAACGTTATCCAGGTGGTTTGCCATGAATAGCTCCCCCAGTATTGTGACTTTCATGAGAAACAGTTTGGAATCAAGCTTTTCAAAATCTGTGGAAGAACAGGCTTGAAAATTGTGTTTTTTTTTTCTTCTGTATCTCTTTAGCACTTAAATGGACATCAAGTTCAAGTCTTCAGTCCCTTATTCTAAAACTATATGCCATGTGGTTTTCATCTTTAATTTCTTTGGCTTTTTTCCTGTTGCAGTCTCAAAATTGCCCACTTTGGGGCTTATTGGCCTAGCACATAAATCTGTCTTCAGTGGAACCATTTTTGCCAGAGTCTGCACAGCCAGGTATACAAAAGACATTGATTTGAAAAAGGGAGCTAAGCTGGTTCGATTATTTCTATTCGCAAGGCATATGTAGTTATTTTTACATTTCGAGTATCCCTGTGGACTTTCACCCATATGTTAAGGTAATATGTGGTTACCTTAAACTGACATATGGCATCTAAGCTTTATTTACAGCTTTACAGCAATGAAAAACAATTTTATAAACCTCCTTTAGATAAATTCTATTTTAATTATGAATAAAAATGACATTTATTTAAAATGTGTTTAAAACACTTTAAAATAATTGACTTAAATTCCCATGGAGTTTAAAAAGGATGGTGTGATACACCAACTTCCTAAAGGGCTTGATAACGGCACGCCTACCCAGCTGGAGTAGATTCAGGAGTGGCTTTGCCACTTTCTTGCTGTGTAGCCTTTAGTACACCATCAACCTCTGTGGGCAAAATAATTTATCCATCAAGCAAGGGGCTTAGAATAGAAATTTTTCTGAGTCAGTAGTACCAGAATTTAGATTTCACAGGTAAATAAAACCTGAGAGTAAACCTGGAATTGCCAACTTTTTACTTCATTAGGTGTAGATGGTAAAATAATCATCTGTTAACATCATAATTTCATAGAAGAAGATCCTTTAAACACAGTGAAAAATTTATTATGAAAAAATTTAGTAAATACATTTACTAAAGGGCAATCTTTTTCTCCAAAGAAATACTGATGACATTGTATTCTTATATGTCTATTCATTGTTTTGGAATAATAACGACATATAATGAAGTGTTCAGATTCAACAATGCAACAAAGTTCATTTATAGTGCTGAACATGTTTTAAGACCTTATTTTTTAAATCTCATCCATCATAGAAAGTCTGATTTCACGCAGGTTTGTATGTTGATAAACATAGAAGCCACAGTGTTAACTCAGTTTTATTTAGGCAGGTTTTGGGTGAGGAAGCCGGAAACCACAGTCCATGCTGCTTCCAGCTTCTTGCCCTTCCTCTTCCAAGGAAAGGAAGAAAGGAGATTAATCTACGTGTAAGTCTAATTGGCTTGGACTGGCAGCTTTTCTCCCTACCTGCTACTCACCTGACTTCCTCCAGGAGTTGTGCATCTGGGCCTGGACTTCTGACATGGAGCAATGAGGATATGTTTGTTCTGACAGGAATTCTGTGTGTAGGTGGAAAGTTCACCATGCATGGCATGACCTATAAAGAACCATTGTTCTACATTCTCTCTGCACTCCTGTGCCTGGTCAGAAACCTGTCAGGATTGCAGCAATTCATCTAGCAATATCAGAATAAACCACATCCTCTTTGAAGCACCACAGTGATGAGTCTGAACACCTCTCGGCAAACAGGGAGCTAAACAGGCTATAGTAGAGGTGACTTGGGATTTGTAATTTGTATACTTCCAAAATCTGTGGATAGTAGCTTTCTTTTGCTTGGTCAGGTCTCAGATGGCAGACAACAAATGGACTGGCCATGTGTATAGCATGTGCATTCTATGTCTAGTCTCTTACATAGTTCTCCACGTTGCTTAGTAGGATGGTGCTCTGGAAAAGAGAGAAGGATTTCCCTTTCTACTCCATTGTAGATCTGATTTTCTCAGGCCTCTTTACTGTCTTTGTACTAGATGGGAGAGTGTGGCTTATCAACTAAAGTTTGGAAGAGAGTAATCTAATGATGAAACAGTGGCACCAGGCTCTTCGTATGTTTTAGTTATGTCCCATTTAAATGGGTTTTGATGATTTTTTCCTGGAAAAGACCAGACATTTTCTCCTTTCTTTGGCACTTTACTTCTATTACTTTACAGCTGACATTTGAACTAGTTTGGAATAAGGCTCTTCAGCGAAATGGGGAAGGTAGCATTAACTGAAGGGAAGGGCAAAATCTATGGCAATTTCATTATAAATCATTGCCTTGACTAATTAGGAAGCCATGCATGCTAAATAATGTCAGGGATAATAGAGATTTATTACAACAAATTAAAGGCTAGTCAGAGTGTGTCCTGAGATAAACAACATGGTAAAAGAAACATAAATGGCAGTAAGGGGAAGCATGAGATGATAAGACTCATGGATGTGAGTAGTAGTAGGAAACCAAATTATGTTCGTGTTTCATTTGCTTTGTATAAATCTCTGCACTGTTCCATGTGTGGATGAGAGATTGAGAATAAACACATACTCATTTATTCAACAAATATTTATTGTGTATTCCATGTGGGTACAGCATGGTAGTAGGTATTATGTGGGGTGTTCATGGTCTGACATGTCCATGGAAGGAGGTAAGTAACAATAAAGATGTATGGTTAAGCAAGAAAATGGACAGAATTAGCAATTGGTGCTGTGAGCCTGGAGATGGGTCATTGGCTGCTGTTGTCAGGGATGGCTTCTCAAAGGTTGGTTGTGAGGTTGATTGTTAAGGAATGGTTGAATTTAGATAGGCTGGCAGGAGGGGTGAGGAAGTCTGAGAGAGAAAGTGTAGAGGTGGAAATGAGAAAATTATGTTAAAGGAACAGTGAGGAGATGAGTAGGTCTATGCTTAGGTATTTGTTAGGTGGTGGCAGATAATTTTGGAAAGTGAGTCAAGGCCAGATTACCTAGGGAATGAAATACAATCCAAGAATGTTTTCTAATAGCAACATTAGTTTCTCACGCACATAGGAATATAAAATGTTTGTCATTCTTTAAACCTGTGATTAAGTGGACAAGGAAGGCTAGTTCCTTAGCATTAAAAAAATCTTGTTGGGATTTTAAATTGAACTCCAAGTTGAATAGTTTGTTTTTATTTTAAAATTTCTTTTCAATGTCTTAGTTCATTTTATGTTGCTATTCCAGAATACCACAGACTGGGTAATTAATAATGAACAGACATTTATTTGGCTCATGATTCTGGAGGCTGGTAAGTCCATGAGCATGACATCTGTCCAGGGCCTTTGTGCTGCATCATCCCATGGTGGGAGGCAAGAGGGCAAGAGGGCACAAGAGAGCAAGCAAGCAAGAGGGGGCCAAACTTGCTTTTATAACAGGCCCACTATCTTGATAACTAACCCACTCCCATGATAACAATATTAATCCATTCATGAAGGCAGAACCCTCACGACCTAATCATCTCTTATTAGGCCTCATCTCCCAACACTGCTGCATTGAGGATTACGTTTCTAATATGTAAACTTTGGGGAACACATTCAAACCACAGCATTAAGGGTTCCTGAACAAAGAGGTTTTACAATGATCAGTGCTTGAGGGCTTTATATACCCAGCTTTGTACCGTGATTTAATCCCTTTTCACTTATTTTATTTTTCTTGTAAAGGTTATGCTGAATTACTGGAGAGTTTTTGCAATGAAGGAGTCATCAGTTAAGAAAATCTATCTTCTGACTAATATCTTCTGAGTCAATAATGAAGATGTACTGTTTTTTGGGGAAAATAGGACCTAGTTGCCTGGGAGGCAGAAATATTCTAAATATTCTGCTAAGTGAAAATCAATAAACTAATTCTGTTTAAACAATAAAGGTAGACAAATAATCTTGCAACCTTGCGGACCCTTTGGCTAGTCTAGTGTAGTAAAATTAATTTAGCTTTTACATTTCACTTACTTTGATGTTTTTCCACTTTAGTATTTTGACCTCATTTTAGCTTGTTGTGTTCTATCTAAATCTCAGATTGTTTTCAAACTGTGCTCCTTTGAGCCCTGGAAGGTCTGTGGAGCCTCCCTGGGGCTGTTAGGAGTGCATAGGGAAGAGTAGGCAGGCTCTGCCACCCCATTTATCCCTAGCACAGCTCCAGCTTCAACTGGAGCATACTCTACATTTGACTGGTTTGTTTGTTCCCATTTCTGCTTAAGCTCTTAATTGAACAAAGCTGACTTTACAAAACTGACTTGAAAACCTCTAGTGTTACCCAGTGACACCAAAAGAAGCAAACATTTTGGACACATCAGACATATTTCTAGTCCAGTAAATGGATGGTCCCACATAACATTATTTTTTGATTCTCCTTTTCACCTGATTTCAGCTGCAATTATAGGTGTGTTGTGAAAAACATACAGTCAAGTTAATTTACAGGCATAGGGCTTTTGTTTTTCAGAGACAGATACATAAATTGGTGTATCTTTGAAAACTTTCACCTTCAGTTTCTCCTCCTTCATGTCCACCATCTGTTCTTTATTTCATCATGCCTTATGGGGCTGTAAAGGAAACAAAATATAAATTCTTTAAAGGAAACCAAGCTTTTGCTATTTTCTACTTATAGCTGCTGAGGTGCTGATAATATTGAATGATCACTATAAGAAACAATAAACTTTTACTAAGAAACATAATATTTATATTTGAATCCACCAACTCAGCCTTTTCCTCCATTATTCACTCTGGAACTCTTTGGACATAATTCATGTTTTATTGGCTTAATTAGATAAAGGTGACTTTTATTGTGACATCAGTAGATTGCCATTCAAAAACTGTGAGTTCAAGTTTAGGTTTCTTAGTCACATGTCTGCTTTCAATTCTGAGTTCTTATAAAAATATGTTATATTGTTTCTTAAGGACTGGTTTTTACAGTATTCAAGATACCAAATTTCATTAGCCCAGAAGAAACTAAACTAAATTTCTAATTTTATCCATACAATGAAGTCACATGTCTGCTTTCAATTCTGAGTTCTTATAAGAATATGTTATATTGTTTCTTAAGGACTGGTTTTTACAGTATTCAGGATACCAAATTTCATTAGCCCAGAAGAAACTAAACTAAATTTCTAATTTTATCCATACAATGAAGTTTTATCCATACAATGAAGCACAATCTCCCACTATTACCCCATTGCACACACATCCAGATATACACATCAACCGACACTGACTTTGGTAACTCACTGAAGATATAGTTCCACTGCAGCAGAGTATTTTGAAGTAGTGGTATAGGTTACAACACATATTTTATTCCCTGTAGTCTCACCTCCTGGAATCCTGTGTTGATGTAAATCAAGAAGTGCCTGGTTTGGTGAGCAGGATCTTGGGATAATTTATTGGGCACATGGTGAACCACTTGCCTGCCATAAGGTCAAGAAATGTCTTAAACCCAGCTTGATTCAGAGAGAGAAGCTTTCACAGTGATTTTATAGGCTTCAGGCTAATTTTTTTTCAAGCTTTCCCTTCCTTTTCCTCCTCTAGGCTCACCCAACACATATGATAAAGGGCAGGCACAGCAAAAGGAACATTATTAGAAGAGCTAGCAGCCTGTGATTTGTCTCAGGATGTTTCATCTCATCTTCTTGTAAATTCTTAACATATCATGGTCTTTAGCATTCATTTATAAATACCATATAAAACAAAATGTCCTTGGTACCCCACGGCAGACCTCAAAAACTCTTTATTTATAATCCAGCTAAGGGGAAGCAGGCAATCTTCATCTTTCTCAAGGATATCTTCATGTATACTGGCCCAGGGTCTGGTCTAACTCAAGCAGCCCAAAAGGAAAGGAAGAAATCTTTTGGTCATGGTGTCAAATCTGGCCATTGTGAGCCACCCGGCTCTGAAGGCCTGGTGGTAGATTTGAATTTGCTGCCTGAGTACATATCCAAGTCTTTTTTAATATTCAATCTCAATATGATAATTTATATCATAGCTCACTAGTACAGATGGCTATGGTACAGTGATTTCACAGAAAGTAAATAGAATGCTAATTTGTTGAACGCGACCTATTTGAAAGTAAACACTCTTCCCGAGTCTCATGTGACTTCTTTTCTGTGCTCCTTATAAAGACAATTAATACAAACAGACAAACAAATAGAACCCTAGTCACTTACAAGAAGATTAATTTAGGCCTGGATGATATTTGGGGAAAATTGCAGACATGCAAATAGAAGTCTGTTCCTTTTTTTTTTTTTTCCTTTTTCTTTTAGCACTAAATGTTGACTTGTATGCAAAACCTTCTACTGAATTGTTGACAGAATGGCCTGTTTTGTTGATTGTTTAATACTTTGGGGCAAAGGTTTTAATCTATAGTGGACTATAATGAGCTGGTTGTATGGATAGGTCTGCATTGGTAGTAGGAACTTCTGAGAATTTGTAATTTCTGTTTTACAGAGTTAAAAATTTCCATTAGTTTAAGACTGAAGGGGACCTAAGTTAGGTTGCGATTTTGACTTTGTGGAGATGCCAAAATACAGTGTAAGGGAAGGTAAGATCAATCATTTGTTGAGATGGTTATTTCTTCATTCATTTATTTATATATTTATATTTTGTTGAGTTATTGTTATGTATGACGTTCACTTTTTATTCAACAGTGGAATTCCTGCTTTATAGGTCATAGATTCCAGGCATGCCACTTGAGCTTATATGTATGACTTCCAAACTTACTGGCCCTTGATGTCTGTTGCCATCATCATGACTTTAAGGTGTTAGCAAATAGACCTTAAAACCCATTAGAGATACAGAGCTAGAGCACATCCTGGAATGTTTTTGGAAATATCTCAGTCCTCACTAGAGATGATTCTTGCCTAACATTATCTAAAGAAAAACAACAGCAAAAGCCTGTGTGGTGCAGAGTAGTAATGGCTAGGTGGTCTGAACCACTGACTGTATGCTCGTTGGAAGTAGCTGTCTGTGAAGGCACATATCTGCCTCCATGTAATCTATGTACTACATGAGGAGTTGCAACTGTGGTCCAAGGGCCAAATACCGTCACAGTCATGTTTTATTTGTCCCAAATGGTGTTTTGACAATTGGAAAATTCATATACAAATCTAAGTGTCTGTTTTCTGTTGGTAAACTGGAAGGTCACCTAACACTGACTGCACGTTGCCACATGGCTGTAGTCAGTGGAAACAGTACAGTGGCTGCCTCTTTAGTGGAGGTGTTCTGGTTTTCTATTGCTATGTGACAAACAATCTCAACACTTAGTGTTGTGAAACATCAGCCTTTCATTATATTCATAGATTAGGTGGCTCAGGAATTTGGACAAGGCATAGTAGGGATGGTTTGTTTCTGCTCCACAATGTCTGGGGCTTCTGCTGAGGAGACTTACATTCTGAAGGCTGGGACCATCTGGAGGTAACTTTACTCACGTATCATATGCCTAGGCTGGGATGGCTTGGAGTTCCTTGAGCATCCCCCGAATTTCGGTGCAGATTCCAGAATTTCCATGTGTTCTTTTCATGTGTCTTCTGCAACATGGTGCCTCAGGATAGTCAGGGCTCCTACAGTGTGGCTCGGTGATCCAAGGGCAAGTGTCCTAGCAGAACAAGGCAAAAGCCACCTGGCATTTTGTGACCTAGTCTTAGAAGTCATACTGTGCTACTGTCTTGTACTGTATTGGTTGAAGTAGTCATAAGCCGATCAAGATGCAAGCAGAGTGGTCACAGACACCTCTTCTTGATGAGCTAAGTGACAAGGAGTTGCAACTATGTTTTAAAACCACTGACGTAGGGGACAAGCATGTTTTCATTTGCTGTAGTCTTCACCACTCCCTATTACATTGCATCCAGGCTGCTTTACCAACTTATGTTATCTGACCATTGTCAAGAGTATTTGAGTTAGAGATCACTGTTCTTCCTTGGTTCTTCCAAATTTAGATAAACTCTAAATTCTAGTTAGGGTTTGTTTTTGTCAGTGTTCATAGGAGGATAAATCTGAATGTTCCCTTTGGGGAAAAGAGTAGGAGGCAGCATGGACTTACAGTGCAAACTTCCTGTAGGAAACTGAATATGATTTTTGGCTGAAGAAGGTAGATCCACTGAAGTATGAGTCATGCTCATTTTGGTCCTGTCTTTTATTTGCACTTGCAGAAATATATTCTCCTATTCATATATTTATTTCTTTATTTCTTATTCTTGGTTATGTGCATTTCCTCCTGCATTTTTTTATTCTGGGGAGTATGGGCAAAGCCATTTGCTTGACTATTATTTTTAAAACATCCTGTGGGTGTTATCACTATCATTGTAACTAATGGAATCTTACTTAGTAGTGCTACACTACTAGGAATGTTAGAAATGAAGCAATCAGAGTTTTTTTTTAATTAAGGAAAAATAACTAAAACTAAAGATATTCCTTTTCCTTTTTACCAAACTCTGTTCTTTGAGAGAAGGCATCACAATTTCCCTGGTTCGAATGCTGCATGTTATCCCAGACTCTTCCTTATCCGTCATCCTAGAATGTCAGCAAATTTGGGCAACTTATTTTCCAAAATACTCCTTCTATGTGTCCCCTATCCCCTGTTACTCAGACGCACACAATCAGCCTAGACCCACATAATTTTTCACTTGGGACTTCCAGTATTAGGGCACCTACCTTGATGTTCTCCTCATCTCTAATATCTCCCATATTCCAAACGGTTCTCTGTTTTAGAGCAACCTTCCTAAAACCTCCCGGTTCATGCTAATTCTCTGGTAACAAGCCAGCAGTGCCATCTCTGTGCCTCTGCATAAAACTCATTGTCTTTTTGTACATGACACAGGAGGGCCTGTAATATCTGGACTCAGCTCAGCTCATAGACCTTATATCCAAATTACTCCCATATCCTCTAACACATTCACACCCCAAGTTGGTCTGGTCATAACTGGCTGCTGGCTTCTGAGTACTTGCCAGCTATGCTTGGCCAAATTCTGCACTGGAAGCCTCTGCTGGTATTCTGTCATTTTCATTGTGTGGTAAAGTCCTCATCTTTGAGTTTTTGTGGCATTCCATAGTATTTATCCCAGTATAATAGTTTGTTTACTGTGTATCTTCCCAATTCTAATTCAGATTTTTTGAGAGTAGAAGCCATCTTTTGTCTACATATCCCAATGCTTGGCTTGGCATAAGTAGGGCTCTTGGTAAATGTTTATGGAATGGCCAACTGATTGAAGCCCATGAACCCATTCCAAAATTACTGTTGTCGAATGGCAGTGTTCAGAGTATTCATAATGGGAGAGAGGACCCTTTGGCTTTGTAGTTGACAGGGAGAATGCATCACTTCCTGTGCTTTCCACACTGAAAGAGAAAACATAAATACATATTTGGGAGGAAAACTATGAAAGAGCTTTATCTAAAATTTATGTATCTTGATTATATATTTGTGTGTATTTCAAAAGTAGAAAGTCTTAAATACAATCCTCATTGGTGTATGTCAAGAAAAACCTTCCTTTGTGTGTACCCGCACTGGTGACACATTTCTTAGTGCCCTCAGTGTGCAGGCAGAATTTTCACAAAAATCCTATCAGAAATCACCTGGTATAGTGAGAGAGACATGAGCTTTGGAGCCACGCACACCCTGTACAGATCTTGCTTCCAGTTTCTTCCTAAGCTTCATGTCACTGGGGACAACTTATGTCACTTCTCAAAGCCTCACCTTATTTATAAAGTGTAGGTAGCAGTTAATAGTGGCTGTTGATAAATGTTAGGTCCCTTACTCCCTCCAAAGAGGAAATAATAGTCTGCCTAATTTATATTTGTTTGACAATTAGATAGCCATCTCATTTATCTCTTGGCTCCCTATTTTTGTATTGAAATCTCAGCAACTTAGAAGTGAATAAAGCTCATATGCAAGGTAATTATTATTAACTATGTGTAGAGGAGATATAATATCCCAGAATCAAAGAAATGAGAAGTGAAGAGCTCTCAACTGACTCTAGTCTTGGTTAGGGCTCCGTACTTTTATGTCAGCTCTGACAGCTTTCAAATGGATCACCTTGGTCACTATTATTTATAAAAGAAGAAATATGCACTTAAGCTTTCAGTGTGTCCAGAATTTTACAATTTCAAGCTCACTTAGTCCTTGGACCCCTTTTGCCTGCTATTAGAGTGTTAGGTCAATACCTCAAATTAATCTGTATTATCTCACACCTTATAAATACAGGTTCAGAATGGTTTGGGTGGCAAGGTGGTACTGCAGCTATTGTGATCCACAATCTTGTTTTACGAAGAGTTCAGATTTGTGTGTAACTTGGAGCAGGTTCTTTACCAAGTCAAAGATAAAATTACCTATGTTTCAAACAAAAACAGTTGTTCTAAGAGGTTGTTCTGCATTTTTCTAGGAGGTTAGGGGAAAAGGGGAGATAAATGACTTTTGCTTGAATCCCCAGGCTCTAGGATCTAGGCCAAACAGAGATTGAACTGCCTCTTAAAATTTTTATTATTATGCACTCTAGGAACCCCTCGAACAGAGACTAATGTACTTTTAATGACTGGATATTAAAGAATATTTATTTCAAGTATAAAAATTTGCTGTTTAAGTGATTTTCTTTTCTCCCTTGCCTCAACTCAGGCATAGAAGGAGCAAAGTCTAATAACTGAAAATAGAACAACCAAAAATACCCCCCTCTCATAAATATGACATGATTATAGATGGCACAGTTTTGATAGGATAACCCTGTATAGTGAATTGTAATTTGGGGAAGGAAGGTATACAGTCAACAGCACGATATGACAGGTGAGTAGAGGGCCAAGATATGGCAGCAGACGTGTTCAGTGAGGCTGGAGAGACATTGGGGACCAGGTTTGGCTGATAGTAGGTGGTGATCTTGAACATTTTACTGAGACAAGACTACACGGATAAGTACAGCCTTCTAAGGAAAAAGATGACATTAGTATATATAATGTGTTAAGAGTATGAGATCTGGGGCCAGACAAGGTTTGAATCCTAGCTTATCCACTTGCTACTGTATGACATTGGACAAGTTATATAACCTCTTTGGGCCTCATTTCTCTCATTTGTAAGAAGAGGATGGTAATAATTCCTACCTCATAGGGATATTAAGTGAGTATGAAGAGAGTCAATAGTCAATGTATGTAAAGCATTTGGATTGATACCTGTGCACAGTAAGTGCTGCATAAAAAATGTCTACTTTGAATTATCAGGATTTTCCATTGATTACCCCATCACTTGGACACTGTAGATGAAGATCAGTGGTCACATATTTGAAAGACTTTGCCAGGATGCTAATAATCTAGTGAGTGATTTTGCAGTGTACGTTTAGGTATCTCATTAATTTCTTGAGTTAATTTTTGTAAAAGATATAAGGTCAGTATCTACAATAATTGTGTGTTTTTTTTGGAGGGGGGAGCGGTACAGATGGGCATCCAATTATCCCAGTACCATTTGTTGAAAGGACTTTATTGAATTGACTTTACTTCTTTGTTAAAGATCAATGGACTGTATTTGTGTGGGTCTGTTTCTGAGCTCTGTGTCCTATTTCATTGACATATGTGTTTGTTCTTTCACTAATTCCACACTGTCTTGATTACTGTAGTTTGAAGTAATTACAGAAATTGGGTTGTGTGATTTCTCCAAATTTGTTCTTCTGTATTGTGTTGGCTATTCTGGATCTTTCATCTTCCTACTTAAACTTTAGAATCAGTTTGTTGATATCTATAAAACAGTTTGCTGGGATTTTGGTTGGAATTCCATTGAACCTACAGATCAAGTTGGGAAGAACTGATACTTTAACAGTATTGAGTCTTCCAATCCATGAACACAGAATGTCTCATCTCTGTTTATTTAGGTCATCTTTGATTTCTTTCATCAGAGTTTTGTAGTTTAGCACATATAGACCAATTTTATTGGGTTTATACCTAAGTATTTTATGGCTTCTTTGGTGCTATCATAAATGATACTTTTTCTTACATTTCAAATTCCAGTTGTTTGTTGCTGGTATATAGGAAGGCAATAGACTTGTGTGTTAACCTTGTATCCTCTGACCTATACTTGCTTACTAGTTTCAGTTCCAAAAGGTTTTCTTGTTGTTGGCGGCTTGTTTTTTGTCATTTCTTTGAGATTTTCTACATAGGTAGTCACAGCATCTGCCAGTAAAGATAGTGTTATTTCTTGCTTTCCAGTTTCATACTATTTATTTGCTTTTTTAGTCTTCTTGTACTAGTAAGACTTTAAATACGGGATTGAATAGGAATGGTAGGAGAGGACATTTTTGTCTTGTTCTGAATGTTAGGGGGAAGGCATCCAGTTTTTCACTGTTAAATGTGATGTTAACTGTAGATTTTTAAAAAATAAAGTTGAGGAAGTTCCCTTCTATTCCTAGTTTGCTGATAGTTTTTTTTTTTTAAATCAAACTGGATGTTGGATTTTGTTAAATGCTTTTTCTATGTCAGTTGATATCATGGTTTTTCTTCTTTAGACTATATTCTCTTTGAACTTCATCACTTTTTAAAATAACCCAATCTTGTGTTTGAAGGTACATTAATCTTGCGCAGATAGTTGTGCTTTGTATATTTTTGTATTGCTTTATAGCATGGGTCGGTAAATTATGGCCAGTAGGCCACGTTTAGCCTGTTGCCTGTTTTTACATGACTTGTAAGCTGAGAATGGTTTTTACATTTTTAAGTGGTTGGAAAAGATCTAAAGAAAAATAATATTTTATGACAAGAAAATCATGACATTTAAACTTCATTGTCCATAAATAAAGTGTAATTGGAACACAGCCATGTGCATTGATTTATTTATTCACTGTTGCTACATTTGCACTACAGTGGCAGAGTTGAATATTTGCAACAGAGATCACAGACTTTCAAAGCCTAAAATACTTATTTACTGTCTGGCTCTTTATGGAAAAAATTTGCTGACCTCTGCTATATAGTATCCCATTGGATGAATATTCCACAAAATGTGTAGTTTTGGCAATTGCAAAAAAAGCTATCATAAGATTTTCCTATGTGCATACTTGTGCATCTAAGCATGTATACCTTGAAGTGGCATTGCAGGGTCATAGCAATGTGTCCATCTTCAGCTTTACTAGATAATGGCACATGTTCCGGAGTGGATATTCCAGATTACATTCTCACTAGCTGTGGCTGAAGCTCCTTATTGTTCTATGTCCTTACCAACAACGACTATATATATTAAGTAGACTATTGTACTACTTAAAATTTTTTGCCAATATGATGGGTGTAATCTAGTATTTCATTTAAGTTTTAATTTGTTCCTTCCTGACTGCCAATGAAGCCTTTTATATATTTGAATGTTTATCGACATTAATTCTTTTTCTTCTAAAATACCGATTATCTATGTTTGTTGTCTTTTTTTCCTTAACCTCCCATATTGATAACTGTATCCTGTCTACCTTGTTTTTGATTTTGAGTTCAGTTGTATTCATTTCACTTATTTCTCCTTCTAATATGTTTTTCATTTCAGTAATATTTTCATTTTTCTATTTTATTTTTTATTTGAACTTTGCCACATTATTTTTATCTTTTTTTTTTTTGAAACTTATTTCTCTTTTTATGAGCTCTTCTAGCTAAAATTTATCTGTAGTCATGGAGAACTATTTGCCTGAAATTTTTTCCTGTTTCATTGTGTTTTTCTTTTTGCTATGTTCTTCATCTTTTGCTCATGGGGCCAAGGGAATGTGAACTTGGGCAATCTGAAGTTTCAGTTTTGACTTTAGTTCAAGGCAACCAAATTGTTGCATTTTCTTTGCCCTGTGGGTTTGTGTTGCCTTAGCATTTAGCCTTTAACAGTTGATGTCATGCACAGCAAAGTTGCCAATGTCAAAGGCTGACTTTGTAATCTCATGGTCTTGCTGCTTTTCCTCTGTCAGACTCACCTCTCAAAGGTTAGGTTAGAGGTAATACAAATGAGGATGTAAAAAAAGGTTTAAGTTTTATCTATCTCTCCCATGATATTCTGTGACTTTTTCTGTGTCTTTTTATTGCTACCAAATGATCACAGTCCCTGTGATTATCACCTAGTCCTCTTGTCCCCAGACATACACCTCTTCGTCTCCCTAATCATTGAGTGGGCCTCCCCCTGGAGGCCTAATCTGTGTTGAGCTTTTAGGAACAGCTATTTCCTCTGATGTTGGAGGAGGAGCACCTTGCATTGTTTAGGTGTGCTTCACAGTTTGCATTTTGTGGTTGTCACTGTGTAAGTTTCTTCTATCTTTAATTTTTTGGTTTATTTTTTATTGGTTTTGAAGGAGGGGAATTCCTTTGTATAGCCATTTTTAACTGGAAGTCATGACATACTTTTTTTGGTGCTTTAAAATGAATGTTGTGTTAGGAAGACAAAATAAGTAGACAATTGTTTTATTTCACTTTTTTATCCGTATATGTTGATGTCATGTAAAAAGAGCCAGCATTGGTAAGGTGCTTTTTTTTCTAAAGGCATAAATATCTGGAATGGAAGGGAAATTCTTTTTCTATATGCAATAAAAGCAAAGTGCCCAAAATATTGATTTTCCTTCTAAAAGCTTGATGTAGTATATCTTAATTATGTAGGAATTAAAGCATATGATGTAGTTATTATATTAATTGTACATGAAAATCATGGCAAACATTCAAATATACATCTCCGAATGTGATTTGCCAGCTTTTTTGTTAGTCATAATTATCTCTTTCTTAATTAGGTTTGCCTGATTATTGGTTTCTTAAAATATGTGCATATTTTAATGATCATAGGGAAGTCAGTTTATGGAAAAGCATCATTGAATTGGTTTTACAGACTCTGAGTTGCTCCTGCTGAAGTTTGGCGACATATGGTACCTTGTCTGATACAACATCTTGTGTGAAAAATCATGCTCAGAAACCAAAACAAAAACAACAGGAAATAAGAATAAACTACAGCAACATAAAATTTTCCTCAGTGAAAATGCTCTTAAGTAATTTCAGCAAATCTATCATACCTTGTGACTGCAGATAAACAGTGCTAAATATCCTCTTTTTATTTATGAGAAAGAAGAGTTTAAAAGAAACTGGACACTGTAATCTCCAATATTTTAAAGCAGAACTATATATGTAAAAGAAAGAATAAGTTTTGTAGTTCTCTAATTTTTTTAAATAAAAAATAACCTTTTCTGGTGATATACCTAATGCTAGATGACGAGTTAGTGGGTACAGCGCACCAGCATGGCACATGTATACATATGTAACTAACCTGCACAATGTGCACATGTACCCTAAAACTTCAAGTATAATAAAAAAAAAAAGTAAAAAAAAAAAAAAAAAACCTTTTAATTTTGCCAATAGTAATAGGTATACATTGTAGCAAATTAGAAAAAACGCTTAAAATTCAAGAAGATGAAAACACCATCTTCCAGCCACACAAACATAACCATTGTTAGTAGCCTATTGTACATTTTTCATATTCATTTCTATATACATATGTTTTATAAACCAAAGTAAAATGATACTCAACATGCTGTTTTGTAGTCTACTTTTAAGGTAATAATCACCAACTTTATAATATCACCACCATGTCAATAAATTTACATCTTACTTATTACCTGGTCCATATTTAAAATTTAACATTTGTCCCCCAAATATCCTTTAGAGCTTGTTTGACCAGTCAGGATTCTATCCCAGACTACCCTATCATCATCTAGTGATGATGTCCCCGAAATTTCTTTCATCTGGTACAATTCCTACATTTTTCCCTATGGCACCAACTTGTTGAAGAGGCTGGGCAAGGAGAGATTGGGCAAAATTTACAGATTTTTGACATTAAATTTTTCTAAGGTAGTATTTAACCTCTTGGGCAATGAAAGACTCACATCTTAAAAGGTTTAGACATAAAATATATTACTGAAATGAGAAAATCATTTTATTCATCTATAAAGATATGCTAATTATTCATTACTTACGTGTTTAGTCTATGAGATGTCTTCCAAACTGTGAAGCTCTGAATTCTCCAAGCTCTTCCTCTATTTTTTATTGAATGAACTGAAATGATCATGGGTATTAGAGATTGGTTGTTGAATTTTGTATATACTATTTTTTGTCTTCACACTGACATGCATCCATGCATGCACACACACACTTCCTTTTCCTGGGCGCCTTAAGCCCACTACCAAAAGTAGTAGTATAGAGTGCCTGCAGTGTGCTATGTGTTGCATTAGACGCCATACGAGATGCGAAGATGAATAATACAGTATTTTCCTTCAGGAACCCCTGCAGTATAATCATGGAGAAACAGTCTACCAGAAATATGAAGAAATAAATGCCAACTTAGAGGACATTCTTCGAACAATAAACAAGACAGCATTAAAAATAGTCCATGATCTTGCATTTTAAAGTCAGTTGTATTGAGTTACCGTTGACATATAATGAAAATTGCAACCATTTTAAGTGTCTAGGCTCATTTTGAACCCCTATTCTGCTGCAATGACAAACTGCTTGTAAAGTTTCCTACAAATCCCATCTTTCCTTTGCCTTCCAACTATTCAATATATTATGTGCTTGCCTATTTCCTCTGTCTAGAATGCCCTCCTTCCCACTTGCTTTGCAAGTTTCACCCCTGGATGCTTACCCTCCCCCATGCTTTTAGAGATCTATGTGTATAATACCTTTTACCAAAGAAAGTGAGTGTACAATGTTCTTCCACTTCACTTGAATAATATCTTAACTTCACTTTGTCCCCTATTACCAAACATTTTCATTTTTCTTTTTCTATTTCATCCATTTTATAATATGGTTTTCCATTGACCATTATATATCAGGCTTGCTGCCAGACCCTGGAGCAGATAAAACTTAGACCTTGTCCTTGCTTTCATGACACTAAAATATAGTAGAAACGACAGAGCCAGAAACAATGACAATACAATGTGGTAAATGTAATAGAGATAAGTGCAGTGATCTATGGGAACAAAGAGTAGGAGGTGACCAACCATATGGGGAAGAGGGAGAGCTTCACTAAGGTGACAACTGAGTTAAATCTAGAGACAAATGTGATTTGCCAGGTAGAGAAGACAAGGTCATTGGTGTAGAGGGATCAGTATGCATGCATGGTGGTCAGAAGTCAAGCTCTATTTCGGGAATTCTGAGATGTTAGTGTTCTTGGAACATCCTTTCGTGCATATATTTGTCAGTACAGGCACAAATACTCCCTTCCATAATCCCTTTTGATTTTACTTTCTACTTAATCTTAAACTCCTTCACTCCAGTGCACTATTATATTCTTTCTTTAAACGGCTGTTAAATCAGGTATACTACACATGCTGAATAGATATTTTAGGATTTTTTTTAAATGAAGTCATGCTTGTGTTATATAAGGATAAAATACTAAACTATTAACATCAGAGAACAAGATGTGATTATTTATAGAAATTCAGTAAGCTGTCATTAAGGTTTTGAAAACAGTTTACCTTTATAATAATGATTCTGAAGAAAGACAATTGTACTTTCAACGAATGAGGGCAGAAAACCACAGACAGGGAGTGGTTCTTTGTTCTCCAGAAACTTTATCACTCAGTATTCCGTAAATTGCGGATAGTTTAGCAGGTCAGACATTTCTGAGAAAGGAAGCTTTGTACTTCATTATTTCTTCTCAGTAGTGAAATGACGTTCCGGAAGATCAGACATCAGAAATGTCAGTGTGCTTAATGACAGGACAAAGCCACAAATGCATTGTCTAAAAGCTAAGTAAGGTCGGCTTAACCTACAAAATACTGATAAAAGTTAATCTCCATTGATATCCCCTTTGATACATTCTCTTTTGTCTCCTCATTACCAAGAGTAGCACGTAATAAAATGTTCCATAAATCTAGAGGAAAAAATATGCAGGTGGTCAAGGATGTAGGGTCTCTTGATTGGCTCTTAAATGGTCTCTCCATTTGCATGAAATTCCCAGAGCCTCCAGCCCTGCTCCCTGTCAGTACCACATTTGGCCCACTGGATTGGACAACATGCTTTTTTTGAAACAAATTCCAATTTTGTAAAAAAGTCTGTGTTGAAGGTCCTAATTTTCTTGGTGTTTTATGTGGTTATTTGCTTTTCTGATTTCATTTCCTAGTATATCAATGGCAAACACTAGCTTATGAATAAGAGATTAGCCACGTAGAACTGTCTTAAGTGGGTTTGGGTTCATAGATGGCTACTCAAGAATAGAATCAGCCTGTGTACAAGGTTCTCTTGGAATTTAAAATCATCAACTGCCAATGCATTTTGGTCTCATCATGAAGTTTTATACCATATATACACTTACTATGTAGTAGATGTGCACTTAACCAGCTTCCATTTAACCGACTTAACAGATTAACTGATACTTTCTATTTTTTTTTCTGTAAAACATACTGACTGATGCCCATAGAACTCATAATACTTGCAGCTAGAAGGAGATACTCTCTGTTATGTTTGCACACTTGTCTCCTGAGTTGAATTTTGCTTACTAAGAGTTAACTGTATGTATTCCCAAACCTATTTATATCAGTTGCAGTTATTATTGTAATTTTGTAATATAATGAAATAATACATAGCTGATGAACTATAATTGTAACACAAGAGTTATTTTTCTATGAAAAGTAAATCAAATGCTAAGGAAAGATTCAGTAAAGGTAATTCATTTCATGATAATTGCTATCAAATTGGAGATATGAAAGAAAATAGTAAAATATTTGAAAACAGAATCATAAAAATCTAGAATGAATTTGTTAGGTTATAAATTTCTCACCCCACATTTAAATTTTTAAGTGTTTTTAATTTCTTACTACATGTGTTATCTTGTTTTCTGCTGCTATAATAGAATACCACAACAAAAATTTATTTCTTACACTTCTGGAGGCTGGGAAGTCCAAGAGCGTGGCACTGGTATCTGGCAAGGGTCATTCCATGGTATAAGGATGGAAGGGTGGAAAGTGGAAGCAAGTGCACAAGACAGAGGAAATTGGGCCAAACTGCCTCCTTTTATAATTAACCCACTCTCATGATAATATTCTTAATCCATTTATGAGGACAGTGCCCTCAAAAATCTAACCATCTCTTAAAAGCCCCATCTCTTTACACTGTTGCTTCGGGGGTTAAGTTCCCAACACATGAACTATGGGGGACATATTCTAACCATATCACTATGCTTTAAAGAATAAAGCAAAACTAGAAAATCTAGGTGATGCATTTTGCATTGGTTTATGTGAGTATTACAGTGTAGACACTGAGAAAAAGTGTTTGCTTTTATATATCATTTAAAAAATGATTCCCAATTTAAAAATTTTTAATTGACATTGTACATATTTAAGGTATATAGCATAATGTTTTGATATACATTATAAATGACTTCCAACTTTTAAAATTAATGGAGTAACCCATTATGCCATATCTTAGACCAAAGACACATCTGAAATACAAAATCTTCCTATTTTTATGTGCAGTCATGCAAAGAGGAATATTCCCTGTTAGACCCACTGGGCTGGAATTTTTCACTTTTATAGAAGAATGAATTTCTGGACCTAGTCAGAGAAGGAGATGTACAGGCCCTCCAGCTATTAGGGAACCCATCATGGGTAATTGAGCCATGGAGAGTTAATGTCTTTGTAAATCTGTTTTCTTGGCACAGAATATTCAGGGGCATATCAGACATGTTTTCCCACCCGTTGATAACAAATATATTCTAAGTCTCCAATATGAGATGTGACTGGGAAGTAAAGAGACAGATGTAACCAATATTCCAGAATTTATATATCCAAATGAACTTTCTTTTTCAAAATAATGACAGTAGGAGGTTCAGTAATTATTCCAAAGATGCTATCTCTACTCAAAATCATTTTTGGAACTCATGTGAAATTGCTTTCAAAAACAATTTGCATGCTTCATGGGAATGCCAGCTGAATTGCTTCAGATACATTCCTGATTTTAAACCAATGATAGTTTTACCTATCTTGATTTACCATGTTGATTCCAAATAACTACCTACCTACGCATAAGTGCCAAGGTTTTCCATTGGTAGGATATGAAAAAGCATGTATTTAAGACCTTAAAGACAGTAGTCCACAAAGGGAATTTCAGACAAGCCTTGAGCAATGGTGGCATCACTGAAATAAATATAAACTATTTAATGAGGTGAATGCTTTGAAGAGTTTTCATTTGGATGTATAAATTTTTATTTGTTAAAAAGCTGAATTGGTCATATTTTTCTAGAGAGAGGGGTTAGCAAACATTTTCTGTAAAGGGCCAGATAGTTAATATTTTAGACTTTCTGTGCTGTGTATGTCTCTGTCACAGCTATTCAACTCTGCACACAAGAGCACATATAGATAGTCCATAAATGAATGTGCATGACCTGTTCCAATAAAACTTCATTTACAAACACAGCCACCAGGTTGAATTTGGCCTCTATGGACCATTGTTTGTCAACTATTGCTCTACAAAATGGAGTCCTGAAAAAACAAATGATCCTCAATAATTCTATCTCACTTTCATCCACTAAAAATATAGATTCGAATCATTGCTTTCATGTTTGATACAATAATCACCATTTTACAGGACAGTTACTTGTGTCAAAGAAGACAAACATTTCCTGACCAAACTAACATATAATTGCAACCTGATATGCTTAGCCTGTAGCCTAAAGCATAATAAGTCTAAAGGAGAATTTACTTCTGTATTTAATTAGCGAAAAGTGCTCACTACCTCTATATTGTTCTGACCATCAATGTTTTTGCCCCAAAGCCTGGCCATACAAATACCTGGAATGGCTACATTGGAGATTTGAAAAGATATGAGGGATCAGTTCTTTCCGTTTCCCTAAATAACGCTCTGTGATCCACTTCAACTCTCTGATGGCACCTTTAGGCTGCTGACTGGCTTTCCCTACTTCTCTGTTTCCTTCTCCTCTTCCTTCACTTAATATCTTTGTTAAGATACAGTTCACATATCATAAAATCGACTAAAGTGTACAGTCCAATGGCTTTTAGTATATATTCAGAGTTGTACAACTATCACAAGTGACTTTAGAACATTTTTATCTCCCCAAAATATCATTTGCATTTAACCCCATACCCATTAGTAGTTATTTCCAGTCTTCCCTCACAATCTCAAAGAAACAACTAGTCTCCTTTCTGTCTCTATCAATTTTTCTATTATGGACATTTCATATAAGTGGGATAAGATGCTAGATGGTCTTTTGTGACTATCTTCGCTCATTTAATATGCTGTTTTCAAGGTTTATTCATCTTTAGCATGTATCAGTACCTCATTTCTTTTCACTGGGGACTAATATATTGTATGCATATACCGCATTTGAAAAAATCCGTTCATTGATTGATGAACATTCAGGTTGCTTTCACTTTTGGCTGTTATGAATATTGCTATTACAGATAAGAACGCTTATATACAAATGTTTTCATATTTCTTAGATAAATACCTAGGAGTGGAATGTCAACATGTGGCAGCCACATGATCTATGTGTAACATTTTGAGAAACTGCCAGTTGTTTTCTAAAGTGGCTGTACCATTTTACATTCCCATCAGCAGTGTATGAGGGTTCCACTTTCTCCACATCCTTGCCAATAGTTGCTATTGTTTGCCTTTTTATTATAACCTTCATAGTGGATATGAAGTGGTATCTAATTGTGGTTTTGATTTGCATTTCCTTGATTAATGATGTTGAGCATCCTTTCATGTGTTATTGATTGTATATTCTTTGGAGAAATGTCTATTCAAGTCTTTTCCCATTTTTAATTGGTTTGTCTTTTTATTATTGAGTTATAAATGTTCTTTATGTATGTTTTAGATCTAAGTCCCTTATCAGATATATGATGTACAAATAGTTGTTTCTCATTCTGTGGGTTGTGTTTTCATTTTCTTACAAGCAGAAAAGCTTTTAATTTTGATGAAGTCTGTTTTTTCTTTTATTGCCATGCTTTTAAAGTCATAGCTAAGAAACCATTGCTTCACCTAAGTTTATGAAGATATATACCTATTATTCATTCTAAGATATTTATAGTTTTAGTTATTATAGTTGGGTCTACAATCCATTTTTGTTCATTTTTTTTCATGAAGTGCAAATTCATTTGTTTGTGTGTGGATATCCAGTTGTCCCAGCACCATTTGTTGAAAATACTATTTACTCCTGATTGAATGTTGAGGCGGGCAGATCATGAGGTCAGGAGTTCGAGATCAGCCTGGCCAATATGGTGAAACCCCATCTCTACTAAAAATATATAAACAACTAGCTTGGCGTGGTGGTGCATGCCTGTAATCCCAGCTACTTGGGAGGCTGAGGCAGAAGAATCACTTGAACACAGGAGGTGGAGCTTGCAGTGAGCCGAGACTGTGCCACTGCATTCCATCCTGTGCAATAGAAGGAGAGTCCGTCTCAAAAAAAAAATTATTAACCATAAATGTCGGGGTTTATTTCTGACTCTTTATTCCATTTCATTGACCTATATGCCTCTCCTTATGCCAGTACCAGAGTGTCTTTATTACTGTACCTGTGTAGTAAGTTTTGAAATCAGGAAATATGAGCCTTTTAACTGTTTACCCCACACCAAGGTTACTTTGGTTATTCTGGGTCTTTTGAATTTCCATATGTATTTTAGTGTAGGCTTGTCATTATCTGCAAAAATGGCAGTTGGGATTTTGAAAGGGATTGCATTGAATCTGTAGATGAATTTGAAGACTATTGCCATCCTAACAATATTAAATCTTCTGGCTTGTTAACATGGGATGTCCATCTTGCTACTTGCTTCCCCGTCTGCATTATTTTCTCTCCTTGATCCTGCTCTTGTCTCAAGGCTGCATAGCGTAAATCTCATGCTTTTTGTATGTAAAAATCCTTCTGTTATATAAAGATGCTTATTATATTTCCAGCTAACTCTTCTCTTCTGGTTAAACAACGAGGAGAATTGATATATTTTCCAGATATTTCATTTTCCTGCTCAACACATTGGAATATATGGAGAGGACCTCAGTGCCTCTGTTAAAATGTGTTGCATAGAACTGAACACAGTTTTCCAAGTGTGATATCATTGCAAGCTGCAATGGGATTATCACCTCTTGCATTCAGGGCATGTGTAATGAACTGTGGTTAAGACTGCAAGTTTGTAGTCAAATGGACTTGAGTTAAAATTCCAAGCCAGCCATTTACTTGCTCTGAGAGAAATTTACTTGACATGCTTTAATTTCCTCATCCATAAAATAAATACAATAAACCTTGGAGCATCACTCAATAATAGATGTTATGAGGGCAAGGACTGTATCTGTTTTGCTTTGCTTACCATTGGTTACCCAGTTCTTAGTACAGTGCCTGGATCATAGTAGATACTCACTGAATATATTTTGAATGGATGAGAGGGTGGATACCTGTCCCAGATAACTAAGACTGAAAGCACTTACCACAATGTCCAGCACTTAGTAAGCATTTAGTCATTTTCTAAAAGGCTTTTTTAGCAACTATGTCATACTTTTTTTTTTCCTATTAAACCTCCTTTCAACTAAAACTGCATGATTCTTTGCAAGTGAACTTTTAAATTGTATTTTCCCAATTCCTGCGTTTTAGCTTCATTACATTTGGTGTTGTGAACCTTGGTATTATGAATTTCATCTCTTCCTTGTGTTTTGTTACATCTTCATCTTTATGTCTCCCAAATGTAGTAATGGCAACCATTCCCCAGCCCTCCTACTCTTCCCATCCGCTTCATAGGATTAAGGAATTTAATGGCCATGCTAGTCACACCTTTAAAATATCTCTTACATTTCTGCCACAGTTTGGAAATCTGAGTTCTTAGCACAAGTAGGAGGCTCTTGGGATGGACTAGATCTGTAGCTTTGGAATTTCGTAACTGAGTATTGGTGGCTTTTTCTTTGTTCTAGAAATACTGAGAGGGGATGCATCCTGAGTAATTTCAATAGGCAAATTTTAGCACCTTTTATTCTGAGAAAGGGGTAAAAGCTAATGAAAACCATTCAATAACTAAAAATTTTAGCTAATGCGGAAAGAGTGACATTGTTTTGTTTTTATGTCTTTAGTAACTTGAGTAGCTGCATAGAATCCTCTTTTATTATTAGTCAGGCTTCTGAAATCCGAGAACCAATGGCTTGTTGTTTCTAGTGTAAAAACCCACTGATTTGATATGAGTTCTATTTCTTTACATTCTTTTTTCTTCCATTTATTTGTTTTTAAAAGTCTCATTCTGTAATCAAGATATCCTGTTTCTATACCCTTTCTATACAACTGAGAATGTTAATCAAGTTCTCAGATCATATTGTAGCTGAAGTGTGTTGCTTGGCAACAGAGGGAAGGATACATGTTTTCAGATTTTAAAAATAATTCAAGGTTTTATGCTTTTTTATTAAATGATTTTATTAGTTGTGGAAAAATAGCCTGGAGGGGAAGAGAAATGGACCATGGCAGCAATATCTTTCTTATGTTTGTCTTTTAACAAGTGTTCCAAGCGGGAATTGGTTTTTGTCCTTTCGGGCTACATAGATGGCATGTCTGGATCTCAGGTTTATTCTCTGAAGACTTGCCCAGTCTACCTGTGTGTGTAGAGCAATATTCTTTTACTTTTCACTGTTCTCTTCTGAAATATTATAGCCCACAAACCCTGTTTCTCCAGGAAGCCTTCCTGGAATTATTCATAGCCATTGTTTGACACATGGAACCACCCCCATTTTTTTTTTTTTTTTGGTGTATTTTAATAGCTGTGTGTTTATGGTGATTACCTGTTGGTCCAGTCTCTCTTTCCTGCCAGAGTTCACAGCCTCTGAGGCCAGTTTCACAAGGCCCTGTGGGTTTGTTAATGGTCTGATTGCCCTTGTCCAGTGATGCTCACCTAGATTTCAAGAGTTGTGAAAGATTCTGTAATTTGGAAACCAGTGCTCTCTGCATAGTACTTATCACTCTGTTGTGAGCCTATACTGTGACTTATAAGACAGATCAGTCCTGTTTCACAATCACAGAAATGACTGAGTTGTTGAAAGATTGAAATACTTTTTCCAAGGCCATAGCACAGAGTAGAGCTGAAGACTAACATTCCCTCATTGGGCATCAGAGAATAACTCTTAACTGAGAACTTCCTTTGTGAAGTCAGCCAGTCCAGCATTATTTTCTGGCCATGTCACCTACAAGCTCTGTGATATGGGCAAGTCTCTTAACTTCACTGTGCCCTAATTTCCTTATCTGTAAATTGACGAGTTGATGGGTGCAGCACACCAACATGGCACACGTATACATATGTAACAAACCTGCACGTTGCGCACGTGTCCCCTAAAACTTAAAGTATAATAATAATAATAATAAAAAAATTGAGGATAATAATAGTACCCATCTTACAAGGTTGTTCTCAGGATTAAATGAGACAATACTAGTTGGCACATAGCAAGTGTACAATATTTACTTTTATTATTGCTGGTATTAGTATTTTCATGCAATAAAAGTCTGCACATTGTCTTTCTTCCTCCTCTTTCTCCCCTTTATTTTTAATTTTTTAATTTTTTTTTTTTGAGACAGAGTTTCGCTCTGTCCCCCAGGCTGGAGTGCAGTGGCACGATCTTGGCTTACTGCAAGCTCTGCCTCCCAGGTTCACATCATTCTCCTGCCTCAGCCTCCCGAGTAGCTGGGACTACAGGTGCCCACCCCCACGCCTGGCTAATTTTTTTGTGTTTTTAGTAGAGACAAGGTTTCACTGTGTTAGCCAGGATGGTCTCAATCTCCTGACCTAGTGATCCGCCCGCCTCGGCCTCCCAAAATGCTGGGATTACAGGCATGAATCACCACACCAGGCCCTTTCTCCCGTTTATTTCCTCTATACCTGACCATATTAAATTTCAAAGTCAAGTTGAGATATGTTTTTAACTACCTTCTAAACTTCCATTTATTGGACAATAATACATGTAAATAACAAGCCTTCTCATTAAGGTTTTCCAAATACACAGTTGAAATACAGGAACTGGATGCCTGTGATTGCAAAGTCTTCTGAAGATCCTTTGAACTTCTGCTGGCTTTTGAGTCTCTTCTTTATGAAAAACCAAGCCACCAATAGGATTTTTCTACCACAGTCTGTGATTGCTGTGACATGGGTACTTTTACCAGCAAAGTTTAGGACTTAGTCCCTTTGGCAATTTTGTTTTCCTTAGATGGGTATATCCAAAGCTTCATTTGTCATTTTATTTCCAGTGTTTTCCCCCTTCACCATATTAGCTTATGAGGAGCTTAATTATACGTGATTAAGACGTAGACTTATGTCTGTAAATTTGTACTATTGTGCATTTTATTTTTTCCTTTGATTGGCTGAGTTTTTTGGACATGTGTAATGTTTTCTTTAGTTTTTATAAAGGACTTTAAAGAAGTATTTTTAAGGCAAGACTAGTAACATTGTTGCTTGTAATTATGGAAAAAGCTGTGGGTCAGTGATTGCCCACCATTTTAGACCTTAGTTCTTCAAGCTTTTCTAAGACTTTGGTACTGGTAGCAAGCCTGGCCTATAGGAAGAAGAGAGAAAAAGATAACTGAAAAGGAAAGGAGAGAAAGAAAAAGAGAAAAAGGAGAGGCATACTTGGTGGTATTGTGGACCTCTGGTTTCTGCTGTAGGTGGCCATAATTTTTTTTTTTGTTTGGTCTATTTGTCTTTAAAGATAATAGAACCATATTGAAGCATAGTCAAAACAGCCGGATCTATATGTCTAGATGTTTTTTTCTGAATGAAACATGAAAAATGATCAATTTTTCAAAACAATATAGAGTACAAATTAGTCAGAAAGAGCCTACCCCGTGTTTTGTCTGAGGCAAAGATGAATCAACTCCACCAAATGGGTTTTCACAAGGGAATTAATATGACTTTCACCTTGAGCTAATTTTGCTTTAGCATAAGCAGGATATAGATGAATTTTGTCTGTAACATTTCACTGGGAAAATTTGTTTCTTTATGCAGTTGCCAGAGAATCTTAGTGAGGTTGATACAAATATTAATGATGTCAGTAAAATTATGCTTGAGTAAGTATTGCTGGGCCAATTTTGGGCAGGGGGCAATTCATTGTCAGATTCAGCAGTGAAAGGTATTTGGCAACATCAAGCCCAGCATATTCAGTAGTCTTTGTATCTCATGTTTTACTTGCGTTTTCTGTGTTTTGAACATTTTCTTGAGGCTGGATGAAACTTGCACAATTACTTACACTAATTGAACTAAACCCTTCTTTGCTTATGATATTGGTAACTGATGACTGATAATTTAGGAACATACACTTACTCTAGGGACAGATACCTTGGGCAGGTGATGTAATTCCTGAACACAGGCAGTAAAAGTACAAGCAGTTATATTTTTGTGTTCCCTACTCTCTTAATTAGTCATTGAAAACATCGTAAAAGAGATAATGACTCATTCCCTTTTATAGGCAATCCCAGGAGTTCATATTTATTTTCCTGCTATTAGAAATAGCAGGAAACTGCTAAACTACAGAGCCCAGGTTATTTTCCAGTGGTTTGAAGCTCTATGTTGGAAATGTGCTTTTAAAAATGTAAATTGAATGCTCTTCCTCACATCTGCCCATGGCTGATCCTCCTTGTCACTGAGGTCTCAGCTCACATGTTACCTCCTCTGAGAGTCCTCTTGTGATCATCCATTTAAAAAAATTCTCTGTGTTCTGACCCTTGTTTGATTATTCTTTTTCAAAATAACAAAATGTCTCATTTGAAAATTTATTTCGTTTTTTAACTTTGACTTGTTTATCATCTGAGCCCCTGTGAGTGCAGGTACGGTGTCTGTCTTTCGTCTCTTGACCTTGGCTCTGGCACCGGCCCTCTGGAAGGGTCTAGTAGGTGAATGCTGGAGGAAATTAGAAGAATGAATTATTTCAGGTTCAGAGTCTACTTTTGTCTTATTCTTTTGCTACTGAGGGCCTGCTTGGGTGCTTAAGTGAGCTGCAAAGTATGATCCACATATGCAGTGCTTGTATGTTTCTTACATCTTAGTATTGCTTAGTCTGGAATATTTCTCTTATAATAAATGGCATAAGATTTAGGAGCAAGCTGGAAGCATAAAAAATTAGTTCCTTGAATACTACTTTGTCTTTATGAAATTCTGACTCTGTAGGATCTGATGGTATGATATTCTGGCTGCTCATTCCACTAGCATGACATTCTCTCATGGAAGAATTTGGAAGAATAAAATCGTATTAATTGCTTTCATGGTAAAACAGCTTATGCTAATCATAGTGTCCCTAGCCTGAGATGGAAAGAAAAGCAAGTTGGTAGCAGGATAAGGTGCTGCGGCCTTTTATAGAAAGTCTCTCAGGAGCCTGGCTCTTGCACAGCCTCTTCAGTCTAACAGTGTCCCTTATAGAAATCAGTGAAACAGCTGGAGTCAAGCAGACTCAACTCACCGTAATTAAGTCTATGGGTTCTGAATCCAGGTAATTGCATTTGGTGGAAAAGAGACACATTCTTAAAGGAAGGAACTTCTTAGGCAATACAGGAGGCCTTATAAAATATTGGAATTGTCTATAGACTCATGACTCTTGGCTTCAATCTAAGAATGAGTCAGTTGGGTAAAAGAGCTTAGCCTTGGTAGTATTTTTTTTTTTAAACTGTAGACCAAGGTTTTTTAATGGGGTACCTAAAACCTTAGAGAGTTCATGGCTTTAGACGGGTCTCTCTATAATGTATTCAACCCTAATATTTGATGCTGCATGTGTTAGTGTACATTATTATTGTAGGAAAAAGATCCTGAACTTTATCAGGGATATTTGTAGTTACTGTTTTCACTTCTCACTACCTGTTCTTGTCTCATCCTACTCCGGTAGCTCTTCAGTTCCCGCTACTTTACTGAGACAGCTCCATGATGATCCAGAGGGTACAACTCTCCTATTCAACCACCCACAGCATTGGACAGGGATGGCCATTCTGTCCCTGTAACACTTCATCTCTTGGTGTTCATGATGTCACGCTTCGTTTGCCTACTTCTCTGGTTGTTTGGTATTACTCCTCTGCTTGACTTCTCAATGTTGGAAGGTCCCAGGGCTACCTTATGTTCATCTTTCTTTTCTTCCTGCATTTTACATAATTTCATCTGGTCCCATGGCTTTAAATTCTAACTTAATACAGGTGACTTCCAAATCTGTACCTACAGCCATGACTTTTGCATAATACTTTGAGTGAACACCTGATACCTATTCAGCATCACTACTAGGATACCTAATTGGCATCTGAAATGTAACATGCCCAAAACCAGACTCTGGATTTCTTCCCCTTAGCTATTTTCCCCCTGAGACTGCTGATATTAGAAAATGGTACCGCTCAATTGTTCAAACCAAATATCTCCTAGTTGCCTTTGATTCCTTGCATTTTGATATGGTTTGGCTCTGTGTCCCCACCCAAGTCTCACCTTGAATTGTAATAATTCCCAAGTATCAAGCGCAGGACCAGGTGGAGGTAATTAAATCACAGGGGCAGTTTCCTCTGTGCTGTTCTTGTGATAGTGAGCCTCACCAGATCTGATGGTTTTATAAGTCTCTGGCATTTCCCCTGCTGGCCCTCATTCTCTCTCCTTCCACCCTGTGAAGAGGTGCCTTCCACTATGATTGTAAGTTTCCTGAGGCCTCTAGCCACACAGAACTGTGAGTCAATTAAACCTCTTTTTATAAATTACCCAGTCTCTGGTATTTTTTCATATCAGCATGAGAATGATCTAATACACATCCCCTCACCACTCCACATCCAGGTCATTCCCATATTTCTCCATCTTTATTATAACTACCCTGGTCCAAGACATCACCATTGTTCTTGCCTGCACAATTTCTTTTAGTTTCTAGTCTCCCAGCTGCCCCTCTTTTGTCTTTATATAACATGTCACATTGGATCACTCACTACCCTGATTAAAACTTAATGGGGTGACATAATAATACCACAATTTGCTTACCTTCCTCTAGAGGGTTCTGCCTTGCCTGCAGTGCTCCAGCCCACATTGTCCCCATGTCTTTTTCCCAAACCCACTGAGCCTTCTCCCTGTAAGGCCTGTCTGCGTTAGGTAGTGCCTCTGCCTGGGAACCTCTTTGTTCACCTCTGCAGGACTGTCTCTTATTGTCATTCAGATCTAAGCTTAACTCTCACTTCTTCAGAAAGCACCAGCCTGTCCGGCTCCTGGTAGACCTGGGCTACTGATTGGTTGGTGCACATTGATAGTACTTTCCCGGATAGGCAAGGAAATTGAGACTGACAGGGTTAAGTCAAATTACATAACAGGGGACTGAGGGGCCAGGACTGGAACACTGTCTTTCTTACTCCAGAGCTTTTTCCATAATGATGAGACTACATACCTTCCTTGTCTCATCCTTTGAAGAACAGCAGAGGGAATACATGCTAAACATTTGTGTTGAAGAATCATGGCGTGCTCAAATTAGACAGTAAATATTAGGCTGGCTTTGCAGGGCCCAAAGGTCTCCATTGTAACTACCCAACTCCATTATTATAGTGAAAATAAACTGTAGTCAATATGTAAATGAATGGGTATGACTGTGTGCCAATAAAATTTATGTATACTGAAATTGGAATTTTACATATTTTACATCATAAAATATTAAAAAAAATTTAACCATTCTTAGCCTGTGGGCTGTGCAAAAACAAGCAACAGCTTGGATTTAGCCCAAGGGCTGTTGTTTGGTGACTCCCGCTGTAAAAGATTTTGTAGTAGTACTCTCATGTTATATTAGTAAATCTGAGAATGGCCTCTGTAACCAACCCCTGAATTGCAGCTTCTGAAAGCTCCTTGAGGAAAGGGCCTTGTATTTCTCTTCCCTTTCTTTCACTGATACTTACTTGAATTGATTCCATTTTGTTGAGTCCTGTTTTGCAGTCTGGGTGGATAAAAGATGTTCCCTAATTTCTGTCAGAAAGGGGAAAAGTTGGCTGATGCATAATCAAATTGGAAATGCAAGGGCTGGGTTGTTTCTCAAGCATAATTTTCAAACTTTTTGAAGGATAAAATTTTTCTAAAAGCTCAGTTATGAGGACACCTGAAAAGTACTCTCTACCCTAAAAGGCTAGCTAGAACATCTTTTATTTCTTGGTATTATTCCTCAGTATTTAAAATAGAGGATATCTGTCCATGTAGTTAACATCCAGTGCTGCATCACTGCTTTCATTAGGGAGTGAAACCATGAGCCCATAGACCTTCACTTTCTTCTCCTCATGATCTCTGGCTGCTTCTCTTTTGACAGGCATCTTGATCATGCCATGTATCATGGGTGCAGTGCTAACTTTGTTTTTGTTTTTTCACTGGGCTTCTGGAGAGCAGGGTCTCTTTGGAGGGCAGGATCTGCTCAGCAGCTCTTAGCATGGTGCCTTGTCCTGAGCAGAACCTCAGTGAATAGCCCTTGAATTGAACTGGCTCCTCTCGAGCTTGCCTAGCTTTTCATTTCTCAGCAGCTGCTCTTGTCACTTCAAAATGTCTTGGCTGCAATTATCTTTACGATTAAAAAAAATTAAACCACCACATATTTTCATTGTCTCTTGTATTTCATTCTTATTCCCATATCGATTCATCTTGCAACTCCTCAGTCTTTTTCTCAAATGTACCTATTTCACCTCAGTCACTAATTATTTATCCTACCTTTTTTTTTCTTCTCTGGATTTCATTTCCCTTTCAAATGTGCATGTTCTCCAGAGCCCCCTTAGATCTTCGCTAAAGATGTTCAGAATCGATATAGTTGTCCTTACTCCTTGATTATGTATTCATCTTCCTTTACCTGAGTGTTTACACATTCTTTTCTTGTCCTGCCTGTTTGCTGATTTTAGGGAAGACACTATGTTTTAATTATTTGTTGAATAATAATTACCACATTATGAAAGGTTGAATAGTTTTTATCATCTTTTCTGATGGAGATAGCTTCTTAATAGATGTTCCATGTAGCTATAAGCCTGAGTATAAATGAGTTCATCTCAGGTTGTGAAAAACAGTTTACTAAAATCAGAATCTAATCAAAACAGATGTAAGCTTTTAGGGTCATTAATTTCCATTAAATTTCCATGGAGACCTATGTAAAAGCTAAAAATACCATCAGTGAATTACATGAAATGCCTTCTTCAGTGATGTGCAATGTGGTAAGAGAAAGCTATGAAGCTAAATACTTATCCCTAATCTGCAAGCTTGTCTAAATGAAAAAGTGGATAATCTCATTAGCTGGAATTGTTAACAAAGGCATAAGTAGTTTTCTCCCATCCAAGTACTAAGCAGGCCTGACCCTGCTTAGCTTCCAAGATCAGAGGAGATCTGGTGCATTCAGGGTGGTGTGACCGTAGACAGCATAGGTAGTTTAAGATACACTTCCTGTAGAACCAACCAGAGCCCTGATTAAATAGCAACTGTTAGATGTACTTTGAAAAATAATTGAATACTGTAGGAGGCTTACCTTGATATTGGTTTTTGTGCAGGAATGAAAAAGGTAAATTAGGGAAAAGACTAAAAAAAAAAACAATCAATGAGAGAAGCAGAATGTATAAGACACTGAAAATAGAGACTAAATTTTCTTTTCAAACTTGGTGTCCATCCATAAGACATTCCTGCAGCAGATGTGTATTGTGCACCTAATGCTGAGCACAGGCATCAATGTCATAATATTCAGTCTCCTGAAAATGGGCCACCTAGCAGAGGAAAAAGACATGCACAAAATTCAATGTAAGTCCCATAGAAATGGTACAAAAGAGATCTTAAATAATTAAGAGAGAATGTTTAAAGTTTGAAAGGAATGTGTAAAATGTGGGTGGAGAGTTAATAAAAAATAAAAATAAATTCTCATAAAAGATCAAGAAGTGTGAGGTCTCTCCTGGCTAAGAAAAGCTGGACAAGACAGATTCTCTCCTCTTTCTGGCTAAGAGAATTCCTGGTAGAGGATATGTGTTTGAGATCAGCTTCAAAAAGGGGGTACATTCCTGCTGGAGGGAAAGCCACCAACTAGCAAGGGATCAAAGGAAAAGAAATACAAAGTATGAATAAAAAAGAGTGAGATGTTCAGTTTGGTTGGGGTTCAACGAATGATGCTAGAAAAAAGGCTGAAAATATAGATGTGACCAAATATAGTGTTTGAATAATATTAAGAGTAATAATACAATAACAGAATTGTAACAGCTTACTTCCAGTGTCATTGTAAGCATTGGGAAAAATGAAGGAAAGGCCCCTATGCAGTACCTGGTACCTAGTGAGCACTCTAGTATCATACTCTAACTGGTATGAGGAAGGCAGTAGGAAGCTGCTCCCGGTGTTTGAGCAGAGAGGCAACACAATCATGGCCATTGAAAAAGGTTAGGGAATGTGCCTGACAGATCAGAATGTTGAGAGATTTGAGGCAGCCGGGAGAATGGGACAGATGACAAGGCATGATCTGTGTCTGACTTCTATAATCCTTTTCTGACTTGGCCTTCTTCATAAGGTGGAATTTAGGTGCAGCTAATAGTGAAAGAGGAGATCAGAGAATTTGCTGCACAGGGAAGAGGAAGAGCAACTAATGAAGGGTAGAGGAGGTGTGAGACCTCACACTTCTTGACCTTTTATGAGAATCCATTTTTATTTTTTATTAACTCTCCACCCACATATTTCACATTTCCTTTCAAAATTTAAAAGTGTCCTGCAGAGTATCAAGGGGTGATAACTCAGGACAGACAAGATTAAATAAGCATTAGACTTACCTAGTGGAGGCATGACGAGAATCCAGATCTCCTGTGTGGTCCTTTTTTCTTTGTAAATGGCTTCTTCATCATTTTGGCCTCACATTTGCACAAATTTGTCAGGTCTCTTATGTCCCCATTATCCTTATTCCTGTTCTTACGCCTGAATACCCAAATGATGCTGAGTTACCAAAAAGGTATTAGATTGTCTTTCAGGGAAGTAACAAGGTAGGGCCCCTTCCCTGTAAGAATGATGATTCTGTTGTATTATTTTCTGTCTTGTCCAGCTTTTCTATGAATTTCTTTTTTTACGAGGCTCATCAAAATGTATTTCAGTTGGTTAACTAATCTGTGAAAAATGCTGATTTGATGTGAAAGGGCATTTCTTAATGATGCTTATTTCGGCATTTTTCTTATGTTGGGGTTCTCTCTGAGGATAGACTCAGAATCTGATGGCTTCACCAAGACGGCTAACTGCAAAGCTTGCTCAGTGTGAAGAGTCACTCACTCAGATATAGCTCATTCACTTCCACCAAAGTCAGATATCCTCTTTAGATTACTGGCGTGTCTTAGAGAGCAGAGGTAATCTACTAGTAATTCACCAAGATTATCCTTATTACGGTTATAATTACATAACAGGCAGGCCCAGCTCATTTGGTTGGGAAAGTTGGGTACAGGAGGCAGAAAGCAGGTGTCAGTATCTGTCTTGATGTTGCTTTCACGTAACATCATAGAGATTCAGAAGATTTATACATGAATACAGAAGAAAAAAAATTTGTTAACAATCTTGCTAAGTAATAACAATAATCGCCAGTGTATGGCAAGCCCTTTGTTAAGCAGCTTACATGAATGTCTTATTTAAACCCCATAACAACCCGTTAAAAGAAGTACTTTATCGTCCCTATTTTAAAGTCAAGGAAACTGAACTTGAGAGGTTAAGAAATTTAGTCTAAATCCACTGAGCAGTATGCAGTAGAGCTAGGATTCAAACTCAGATCTCACCATCCTTTTGCTGGAGCTCTTAACTGTGATGCGGTACTAACCCTAACCATTAATTTTTTTTTTTTAAGAGAGAGAGAACCAAGTTTGCTATGATTGAATGCTGAATATAGTGTAATTTCTTTTGTCAATGAAGAGAAAGATATTTATGGGATCCCTATTCTGAATGGTCTAATAGGGATTGGTGGCTTGGTGTAGTGCCATGTGGTGTGTTATGCATGAAATGTTTCTCTTATTATATCCTCATGGTAACTTTGAAAGGTACATAGTATCTTCACATTACAGAGTTGAAAGCTCAGGGTTGAAGCTTCCCCAGTGACTTTCCCAAATTCATACACAGTTAGTTCATGAAAACTCTGGACTTGAATCCCTGGTCTGCCTGACTGTATTATTCATCTCTGCTTTTTCCACTATGCATACTGCCAGAGGGTAGCAGGATAGTATAAAAGTGTGCAGTGGCTCACACCTGTAATCCCAGCACTTTGGGAGGCCGAGGTGGGCAGATCACCTGAGGTCAGGAGCTTGAGACCAGCCTGGCCAACATGGCAAAACCCTGTCTCTACTAAAAATACAAAAAATTAGCTAGGCGTGGTGGTGGGCGCCTGTAATCCCAGCTACTCAGGAGCCTGAGGCAGGAGAATCGCTTGAACCCGGCAGGCAGAGGTTGCAGTGATCCAAGATTGCAGCACTGCCCTCCAGCCTGGGTGACAGAGTAACATTCTGTCTAAAAAAAAAAAAAAAAAAAAAAAAAAAAAAGTGGCACTCAGCGTTCATTTTTTTAAATTAAAAAACAACATATTTATGTTTAATATTCTATTAAAAAGGTTTATTATCTATGACTTATTCCTGTCACAGCCTGTGTAGCCCATATTTTCATTTGTTGGACATTGTACAGATCAAACATTTAGAATATAAAAAACATCTTGAAAGTTATTTGGAAGCTTTGTCTTTATGAGGATGCTAGGTTAATTGGAGTGACTAAATTGTAAAATTTAAATTTGTTCCTATAGTCACTGAGATTCTTTCTTGCCAAGGAATTGATCATTTTTCTACTATAAGACCACTATATAAGAGTAAAAAACTCATACTGCTTTTGAAACATGGGCCCAGTCTACATAAAACCAGTCTTATGTATGTATGTGTTTATTTATTTTTACAGAGCATTGAGCCATTTGATAGGTGTCATGTATAACCTTAGTTATATGGGCCTGCGATGGACTTTGCTGAAGATTATTTAACTCCTTTATATCTCTTTAAAATTGTATGTTATCCTTATGAGATGGAGCATCATACTGATATGCTCACTACTTATCCAAGAGTATAAAGGATTGTTATAATTAAGAATTTCTTTGGCAGCTGAAAATAAATGCAAAGAAGCTTGAAAAGAGAAGACAGGTTTCCTCTCCCAAGTGCACTGAAGTTTAAAATGTTGAAGAGAGAGGAGTATACTTTTTGAGGTTCCCTAAGCAGACATTTCAGTGTCATTTTAATCAGCCAGATGTGAGGATCGTTATATGACTGCAGAGTTTGCACAGTCAGCTTGTTTGGGTCAGAAAAAGAAATAGTTAAATGTCCTATGCTCAAGGTACATGTCATACTATTGTTTGTTTAAAAGTGGTGGGCAGGAAAGAGACACTTCTGGATGATGAAGCCCCAAGGAGAGATGGCATAAAGTGGTATGCTTATGAAACCTGGCGGAATAAAGCCTTGTGTTTGCTAACAAATTACTCTGTAGGGTTAATCTGGCCTGTTCCTATTCCCTCTTTAAAATAACATTGTAGCAAACTACATGTTGCTGGGAGGTAGCCAAGTGCATTTCAGTTTGAATCACTTAGGTTAAGATCTGGAGCCTTGTAAAACAGCTCTGTCCTACACAGAGGCACACTATTTACTTGGGAAATGAATTGGCAGTATTCATTTTATGATGATGATTCATTGAACAGTGTTTCTGAGGGTGAGTTTTGCTTTGCTAAGGGGGTTCATCAACAGTTATTGAGCTTGATTTTTCAGACCAAAGTAAAGATTATTTCTGGGAATTAGAGTTTGAAAAAGGCATGTTCTGCCCTCATTCAGTGAGGATATTTTCCAGATCCTTCCAGTGGCAGTTACTGGAGAGATAATGTGATAATTTTGTTGGAGAGTTCCCTTGAAAGGCTTCTGAAATCATAGTTTTAGGGCTCATTATAACTCGAGATCTTTTTTCAACTTGTCATTTTATATATTTATATCTGTTTTATGGTAAGTTTATAATGGAATTGCTTGAGTTTTACCAAGATTTACATACTTTAAAGATCTGTGTACCTCCCAAGTTTGAATTTTTTTTCAAACTTGGGGTATAATTGGGATGTAATGCATATATCCTAAAATTCACCCTTTTACAATTAAGTGGTTTTAAGTATATTCACAGGGTTGTACAATGATCATCACTATTTAATTTCAGTACATTTTCATCATCCCAAAAAGAGACGTCATACCTATTAGTAGTTGCTCCCCATTTCCCCTTCCTTCAGTTCCCAGCAACCCACTTACCTACTTTGAAGTCTTCGTTTGCATAGGGTATAACTTTGTAACTTCACTTCAGCCTCTGATTCAGCCTCCTGTGATCAATCAGATTGGCCGCTGGCTGAGTCTTCATTTACATAGGGTATAACCGAGTAACTAATGGGAAACCTCTAGAGGGTATTTAAACCCCAGAAAATTCTGTAACCAGCACTCTTGAGCCACCTGCTTCAGCCTGCTCTCACTCTGTGGAGTGTACTTTTGTTTCAGTAAATAAGTGCTTTCATTATTTCATTTTTCGCTTCATTCTTCATTCATTCATCATTCTTTGTGTGTTTTGTCCAATTCTTTGTTCAAAATGCCAAGAGCCTGGATGACTTGTAGTCAATACCCTCCACCAGTAACACTTTCTGTCTCTATGGATTTGCCTATTCTGGACATATCATACAAATGGACTCGTGCAATATTATGTGGGCCTTTTGTGCCTGCAACTCCTTCTTAGCATACTTAGCATGATGTTTTTAAGGTTCACTGATGTCGCTGTCAGTATTTTATTTTTAGGGCTAAATAATAGGCCAATGCATGGATAATATACCATTCATCAATTGATGAAAATTTTAGTTCTTTCCATTTTTTTTCTTTTGCTATTATCAGTAAGGCCACTATAAACATTGTGTATAAGTGTTTGTGTGAACTGTTGTTTTAAATTCTCTTGGGAGTGGAATTGCTGCATCATGCAGTGACTCTATATTTAACTTTTTGAAGAACTGACAAGCTTTTCCAAATTGGATGCACCATTTTACATTCCTACCAATAATATATGATGGTTTCAATTTCTCCATATTATTGCCAGCATTTGCTATTGTCTGTCTGGGTCATAGGTGGTACCTCATTGTGGTTTTGATTTGAATTTCTCTAATAACTAAGAAACATTTTATTATGTCTTATTGACCATTTGCATATGTTGTTTGGAGAAATGTCTATTCAAACCCTTTGGCCATTTTTAATTTTTATTTTGTGGGAGATATATATATATACATATGGCATATGAGATATTTTGATACAGACATACAATTTGTAATAATCACATGATCACATCAGGGTAAATGGAGTACCCATCACTTCAAGCATTTATCGTTTGTGTTACAAACAATCCAGTTATACTCTTTTAGGTTTTTAAAAAATGTACAATTAAATTATTATTGACTGTAGTTGCTGCGTTGTGCTATCAAATACTAGATCTTAGTCATTCTTTCTATTTTCTTGTGCCCATTAACCATCCCCAATTCCCCCTCCCCACCACATCCCCCATTACCTTTCTGGGCCTCTGATACCCATTGTTCTATTCTCTATCTCCATGATTTCAATTGTTTTGATTTTTAGCTCCCACAAATAAGTGAGAATGTGTAGTTTGTCTTTCTGTGCCTGGCTTATTTTACTTAGCATAGTGACCTCCAATTCCATCTGTGTTCTTGCAAATGACAAGATCTCATTCTTTATGATGGCTGAATAGTACTCCATGGTATATACCACATTTTCTTCTTCCATTTATCTGTTGGTGGACACTTAGGTTGTTTCAAAATCTTGGCTAGTGTGAATAGTACTGCATTAAACATGGGAGTGCAGATATCTCTTTGATATACTGATTTCCTTTCTTTTGGGTATATGCCTAACAGTGGAATTGCTGGATCATAGGTAGCTCTATTTTTAGTTATTTTGAGGAACCTCCAAATTGTTCTTCATAGTGTTTGAACTAATTTACATTCCCACCAATAGTATACAAGTGTTCCTTTTTCTCCACATACTTGCCAGCCTTTGTTATTGCCTGTCTTTTGGATAAAAGCCATCTTAACTAGAGTGAGATGATCTCTCATTGTAGTTTTGATTTGCATTTCTCTGATGATTAGTGATGTTGAGCACCTTTTCATATGCCTATTTTCCAATTGTATGTTTTCTTTTGTGAAATGTCTATTCAGATCTTCTGTCAGTTTTTATCTGGATTATTACATTTTTTTCCTATAGAGTTGTTTGAGCTCCTTATATAGTCTTGTTTTTAATCCCTTGTTCAGATAGTGTATTAGGCCATTCTTGCATTGCTATAAATACCTGAGACTGGGTAATTTATAAAAAAGAGAGGTTTAATTGGCTCATGGTTCTGCAGGCTTTACAGGAAGCATTGTGCTTGCATCTGCTTGGTTTCCTCAGAGGCCTCAGGAAGCTTACAATCATGGCAGAAGGCAAAGGGGGAGTAGGCACATCACATGGTGAGAATGGAGCAAGAAAGAGAGAAAGTTGTTGGGGGAGATGCTCCACACTTTTACACAACCAGATCTCATGTGAAATCAGAATGAGATTTCACTTTTCACTAAGGGAATGGCCTAAGCAATTCATGAGGGATCTGCCCCATGAGCCAAACACCTCCCACCAAGTCCCCGCCTCCAACACTGGGAATTACAATTCAACATAAAATTTGAGTGGGGACAAATATCCAAACTATATCGGGTAGGTAGTTTGCAAATATTTTCTCCCATTCTACAGATTGTCTTTTCATTTTGTTGATTGTTTCACTCACTGTGCAGAAACTTTTTAACTTGAGGTGATCTGATTTGTCCATTTTTGCTTTGGGTACCTCTGCTTGTGGGGTATTTGTCAAGAAATTTTTGCCAGTCCAGTGTCCTGGAGAATTCCTTCAATGTCTTCTGTTAGTAATTTTATAGTTTGAGGTATTAGACTTAAGTCTTTAATTTATTTTGATTTGATTTTTGAAAATGGTGAAAGATTGAGGTCTAGTTTTATTCTTCTGCAAATGGATATCCAGGTTTCCCAGCACAATTTATTGAAAGGACTGTCCTTTCTGTGTTGTTTTTTTTTCTCTTGATGCTTTTAGGATCTTTTCTTCATATGTGATCTTTGGGTATTTAGTTATTAAATGCCTTGAAGTAATCTTCTTTGGGTTAAATCTGCTTGGTATTCTATAACCTTCTTGTACTTGAATATTGATATCTTTGTCTATGTTTGAGAAGTTCTCTGTTATTAACCCTTTGAATAAACTTTCTACCCCTGTTTCTTTCTGTACCTCCTCTTTAAAGCCAATAACTCTTAGGTTTGCCCTTTTGAAGCTATTTTCCAGATGTTGTAGGAGTGCTTCATTTTTTTTTCTTTTTTTCTTTTTTCTCTTCTGTGTGCTTTCAAATAGCCTGTCTTCCAGCTTGCTAGTTCTTTCCACTCCTTGATCAATTCTGCTATTAAGACACTCTGATGTGTTCTTCAGTATGTCAATTGCATTTTTCAATTCCAGAATTTCCGCTTGATTCTTTTTATTTATTTCAATTTCTTTGTTAAATTTATCTGATAGAATTTTGAATTACCTTTCTGTGTTATCTTGAATTTTTTTGAGTTTTCTGAAAACAGCTATTTTGAATTCTGTGTCTGAAAGGTCACATATCTTTATCTCTCCAGGCTTGGCCCCTGGTTCCTTATTTAGTTTGTTCAGTGAGGTCATGTTTTCCTGCAGGATCTTGATGTTTGTAGATGTTCGACATCTGGGCATTGAAGAGAAGATATTTACTGTAGTCTTCACAGTCTGGACTTGTTTGTACCTATCCTTCTTAGGAAGGCTTTCCAGGTATTTGAAGGGACCTTGGTATTGTGATTTTGGTCACTGCAGCTGTGTCTGCATTAGGGGACACCCCAAGCCCAGTGATACCATAGTTCTTGCAGACTCATAGAGGTATTGCCTTGGTGGTCTTGGATAAGTTCTAGAATAATTCTCTGGATTACCAGGCAAGATCTTTGTTCTCCTGCCTTACTTTGTCTCCAACAAATAGAGTCTCCCTCTCTTTCTTTCTTTACTAAAGCCAGCACAGCACTGGGTCTTGCCTAAGGCCCACTATAACCACTACCTGTCTACTGCCTATGTTCACTCAAGACACGAGGGCTCTACAATCAGCAGGTGGTAAATCCAGCCACTCTTGTGTCTTTCCCTTTAGGGCAGAAAATTCCCTTGGGCTCCAGGCAGGTTCAGAGATGTCTAGGAGTCAGGGCCTGGAGTTGGAAACCATAGAAATCTACCTGGTGCTCTATTCTGCAGCTAAACTGGCCCTGAAACCACAAGACAAAGTTTCTCCTACTCTTCCCTCCCCTTGCGCCAGCAGAGGAATCACTGCCTATGCCTACCACCACTGCAGGCCCGTGGGAAGTACTGCCAGGGTACCACTGACAATTCACTTAAGGTACAAGTGCCTTTCAGTCAACTTGTGCTGAATGCTTCTAGGCCTGGGACTCTCCTTTCAGGGACTTAGGCTCCCTTCTGACCCAGCGTAGGTACGGAAGTGCCATCCAAAAGCCAAAGCCTGGAACCAGGGACCCTAAGAGACTGCAGGATCCTCTCCCCTACTGTGGATAAGCTGGTACCTAGGCTGTAAGACACAGTCTCCTCTGTTTTTCCCTTTCCTTTCTCAAGCAGAAGGAGGCTCTCTGCAGTCTGAATATGCTGTGAATATGCTGGGTCACATTGGAAGCCAGCACATCTGAGTGTCACCCAAGGCCCACAGTGTGTATTACTTGGTTACTGCTGCTAATTATTCAGGGCTCAAGGGCTTCTTTAGTCAGCAAGTGATGAATCCTGCCAGGATTGAGTCTTTCCTTTAAAGCAGTGGGTTCCCTTCTTGCCAAGGGTGTTTCTAGAAATGTTATCTGAAAGCTAGGGCCTGGAATGGGGGCCTCACAACTCTGCCTGATTCCCTGTTCTACTGTGGCTGAGCTGGTATCCAACTTTCAGAACAAAGTCCTGTTTACTCTTCCTTCTCCTCTCCTCAAGCAGAAGGAAGTGGTCTCTTTTGGAGCTGCAAGCTGTGCTGCCTGTGCTTGTAGAGGGGTGACAGAAGCACTCCCTTAGCCACCCTGACTGGTGTCTCACTAGGTTATGTGCCCCACAAGTCCACTGGCTGTGAGCCCAGCACAGCACTAGGACATGCCCAGGAGTTGCAGTCCTTGTGGTTTAGACAGCCTTTCAAGTTTATTTAGAATCCCGCAGCACTTTAGCGTGCAGTGGTGAGGCTTGCTGAAACTCAAGTTCCACCAGCTGGGATGGGTGATTCCCTTCTTTCCAGGGCTGGTCTAAATGCTCCCTCTATGAGCACCAGCTGAATTCTGCCCAGTGTTGGCAGCGCTGAATTCCAAAATCCTGCAGTTGCCTGCTCTACCTCCCACAAGCCCACAGATTCCCTCCTCATGCCACACGGCCTCTGCCAGGGGATGGAGGAGGGGGTGGCCTCAGCAATTCAAGACTATCTTTCCTATCTTCTTCAGTGCCTCTTTCAGTGATATTAAGTTAAAACCAGCTACTGTGATTGCTTACCTGATTTTTGGTTCTTATGAAGTTGCTTTTTTGCATAGATAGTTGTCACATTTGGTGTTCTGCAAGGGGGACCACTGGTGGAGGCTTCTATTCGGCCATTTACTCTGCCTTTCTCTCCCTGCCCATTTTTAAATTGGGTTGTGCTATGGTTTGAATATGTCCTTCCCAAAATTCAAGTGTTGCCAATGTGATGGTATTAGGAGGTGGGGTCTCTAAGAGGTGAGACCTCTTAATAGCCGTGAGGCTATTAAGGCCCTTATAAAAGAGGCTTCATATAGCATTTGGGCAGCTTGCCCTTCTGCCATGTGTGGATGTATCAAGAAGGTCTTCACCAGACCAAATGCCATCTCCTTGATCTTGAACTTCCCAGTTTCCAGAACTGGGAGAAATAAATTTTTATTCTGTATAAATTACCGAGTCTCAGGTATTCTGTTATAGCAGCTGAAAACATACTAAGACAAGTTATTTGGCTCGCTGCAACCTCCACCTCCCGGGTTCAAGTGATTCTCCTGCCTCAGCCTCCCAAGTAACTGGGATTACAGGCATGTGCCACCATCCCTGGCTAATTTTTTGTATTTAGTGGAGACAGGGTTTCACCATGTTGGTCAGGCAGGTCTTGAACTCCTGACCTCAGGTGATCCACCTGCCTCAGCCTCCCAAAGTGCTAGGATTATAGGAGTGAGCCACCACGCCTGGCCCAAGTTATTTGTCTCTATTGTTTGAGTTATAGAAGTTCTTAATATAATCTAGATACAAGTTGCTCATCAAATATGACTTGCAAGTACATTTTATCATTCTGTGGATTGTCTTATTACATTCTTGATAATGTCCTTTGAAGCATAAAAACATTTTTTGGTGAAATCCAGTTTTTATTTGCTTATGCTTTTGGTGTCATATCTAAAAAAAAAACCCCACATAATCAAAAGTCATGAAGATTTATGCCTATGTTTTCTTCTAAAAGTTTTATAGTTTTACCTGTTACTTTTAAGATCTTTGGTCCATTTTGAGTTAACTTTTGTATATGGTATGAGGTAGAGTCCCAACTTGATTCTTTTTTTGTGTATATCCAGTTGTTTTGGCACCATTTGTTGAAAAGACTGTCCTTTCTCCATTGAATTGCCTTGACACTGTTGTTGAAAATCATATGACCATAAATGAGAGGTTTTATTTCTGACTTAATTATATTTCGTTGACCTGTATGTTTATAATTAGCTTAGGTTTGAACATCTTATTTTCCAATCCACAGATTTCTTTTATTGATCTTTTCTTTAAAATAAAATAAAATAAAGAGCTAAAATTTCACTTGTTGGATAGGTTTCTACCCTGTTTCAGAGGTTGATGGTTTCAGGACTTTTTACTTCTGGCTTCCTGGTTTGAAAATATATTTATTTTGAGAAAGGACAGTTCATTCCAATCATCCTTACAATCTAAGCATGTGTGAAGTTCTTGAAGGAGTTGTGATTATTATAATTTTCAACATTTTTCTATGAAAATTCATAAGATTTTCACTCAATGATATTTTTATTATGAAGATTCAGATGTTTTGCACTCTAATTCATGTCCCCTCAAAATGTGGTTATGCTATAGTGCAGGTTCTGCCCAGGAACCAAGACTGTCCTGGATATGTGTAAAGAAAGTGATTGCCCTACGTTAGTAGTGTAATTTGAAGGTAACCAGAACACAGTGGTCACTAGGGCTCTCTTGATATTGGGTTGCAATGAAAATATGTTGCTTGAGAAGAGTAATAGTAACCCTCTCATATCCAGTCATAGTGAATGAAGAGAAATTTAAAGTTTATTTTAATACTTATCTAGATTGCAGACACGGGTCTTTTTTTTTATTCCTGGGGGAAAGAAGAAACACACTTGAAAGATATATTTTCCTTCTGCAATTTTTCCCCTGTATACATCATGCAACTGGCACTTTTCATAGGAGGTTCTTCTGCAATCTTAAAGTAACTGGAGTGTTTTCCTCTAGCTCATTGAGACCATTTAGGCTTTTAATGCAATAGGAGCTCACAGAGCAAAATGGGGTCCTTGAAGCCACCTTGTTTAAAGTTGAAGTGTTTCGTTTGAGTGTTTCCAAACTATGTCTTATTTTGAAGGCAACTGATAAAAGTGGCTCCTTTGTGCTTTGATAAAAATGTGAAATGGAAAAGACTAGGCCATGAAAAAACATAAACCTGTAAAAAGATATCATAAGGGATATGAGGGACACAGAAGATAGATGATATATTTTTCCTTCTAATACAATTTTATAAAATACAGCCTTGTTTAATTCTCTCCTTTAGATCACAGGACAAAGAAAAGAATACATTGATTCAAATAAACAAGTGGAAAATTTGAGGATATTGGAATTGGGGCCAATCTTTTGCTGGTACTATAAGCTATTTAGAGAGGCCCAAGCCATTCAGAGAGAAAAGATAGAGTGCTATCAAAATGCTCCAGTGTACAATGGGGAGCAGGGAGACTTGTCAGGGGTACCCATGCTTTACCTGCTCTGCTCAGAGTCACAGAACTTTATCTTTCTCTCTCACTGGATCATTTCAGAAAGTGACAGGGGATATAAGTGATATTACCCAGATGGCTATTTCTAGATGTCTCAATTTCTGGAAGTTAGGATATGTCATTGTGATAAATGCTTCTGCTCTCTGAATATTCCATAGAAACATTGGCGCTAGCGAAAGAATATTCTGCCAGCCATCAGGAAGGATGATAGATTTAGGATGGAAGATGTATTCTGGGGTTGGCTGGCTCTGGAACGGTCTCCCTTGGTTGGGTCTCCAGCCTTGCTTACTTCTGTTATGGGGAAGCCCTGGCATCGTAACCAGGGGCCAAGTGGAGCGGTGTACTCAGATGCTCCTTGTACCAGTATGGCCTGCCCTCACAGAGACAGGGAAGCAGACAGGCCCTTGGTGTCTACCCACCTCCCTTCCTGTGCTGTCTTCTCTGCCTTGTGGCTGGCCTATCTCCGGAGGCCTCAGTTTCCACTCAAAGTCCCTGGCATCCTAGGGCTCCCACTGTGGCAATTGACTCAGTCCTGCCTGGGGTGCTTCTGTTTTAAGAAGTGGCTTCTGACAAGGCAGAGGCTCAACACAAACGTAGCAATTTCAGGCAATAGTGGAAGTCAGAGTGAGGAGTTAGGGCATGGTAATTGTAAATAACAGTGGAGACAATAGTAAGTTCATTTTTATCAAGCACTTTACGTGGCAGGGCTGAGCTGAGTGCCACCTACATGATTTCATTGTCAGGACACTGGTCTGAACTGGGTTTCATTAGAATCCTCATGGTGAGGAAGCCTGAAGAGGGAAGGTCACTGGCCAAGGTCATATGGATATTGATTAGAAAAAATGAGAATTCATGTCAGATAGTCTGATGCCAAAATCCATATCCTTAGCTACCATAGTTGTCCTAAAGAGCATATCAGGGAAGTGCCTGTATTGGCAAGAACAGATGGGATTCTAGAAAAGGTTAGGGCGGGGCTGTGACCTTCAGTCAAGGAATGAATGCACCCCAAGATGACAATGGAGGGAGGAAGTCCAGGAATAAATACCAGGACCTTCTCTCTTCTTCTGTCTAATATCCTGCAGATGCTTGCCAGTGACTGAGCCCAGTGGGAAGCTAGCGGTCTAGACAATCCATTGCTGTAACTCATATAGATCAGAGCTGCTGGAACAAGGGGAGGAAGTGGCTGTCACTATAGGAGCAGGGCCGCCAGACATGAGCTCTGCCTTAGGCAGAGGGATGCACCAATGCCAGACCACAGACTGCATTTGGGAAAGAGGAGGAAACCCCCGTTACTTTCTGTCTTTCTTTGCTCCCATCCCTTGCCAGGGACACTTATTGGCCATGCCCAGTGAGATGCTAGAAGGCAGGGAAGCTGGTTTGATGCAGCCTCCTGGAGTACAGAGCAGGAGGGTAGAGTGAATCTGAAGAAGCACATGAAAACAATCTCATACAGGGCCTATATGTGAATCTGTCCCTGAAGAACAGCCTCAGAAGACACACTGTGGAAGCTTTGAGGTCACTGGGTCATTGATCAGCAGCTTTATTTAGGTCAGCTGCCTTTGCGTATGCAGCATCTTTCATTGACACAGAAACTTGACCTTGTTACATATCAGTTTTCTCTGAGCCTTCACGAAGTAGCTTTTATCAATTTTCTTTGCCTTCTAAGTAAAAGCCAGCAAATTTGCAGAGGGGCTGGTCTCCCCACATCTGGTTATCTGTATATTTTGCAAATTCTTGACCTTGAGTGGTCCTGGCATGTAGTTATTCCTCTGTGTCTACACCTGGGCCCTGGGGCATTTGTGTCCTTCAGATGCCCCTTCCTCTGATAAACTTTCTGAAGGTTCAGCATTTTCTGTGTCCCATTAAAATTTAATTTGCTGTAACATTGCCAGGCCCTGCCATAGCTATATTTAAATGGCTTCATTGCCTCATTCTTTGCATTGCCTCTGCTTTTGAGGATCTTGAAATGGGTAAATGTCTTCAGTTGTGCCAGCAGCCATGAAGGGCAGGCAGGGGCTTTGTAGATGATATCTGTGTACTTGTAGGTTTTGCTCCTCTAAAACGTGTAAGCAAGGACTGTGAGGTTATTGTGAGAGTGAAGGGCATGGGAGGGGCATTTGGGGACAGCAGGAAGCATTTGAAAACAAATGTTAATTCATTTAAGAGTTTGGTGCCTGTTTAATTTTTGGTAAGCCCACTTAAAATATAGTAAGATTTTAAGTTGGAGTGCTTTTCCAAGCATGAGCAATAAAAATGTGCCCTGGACCCTATGCTGTAATTGGCACAGAGACTGTAGTGGAGTTTTACCCTTTGTACCCAAGCCTGTGTCTCTGCAACCTTTGGAAAATATTCTTAGTTTGAAGTTAGAAAACAAAGTAAATTGTCTGCTTGAACATTGTTGAAAAAGATATTGTACTAGCCTATCAAGGATAAGATGATACAAACCAGGTCAGGGGAAAGAAGTTAGGAAACGCTTAGTGACATCTGTATGGTAGTCGGCTTACCTAGGGTAGAAGCTCAGTGAGAGAGAGAGTCGGGAGAACAGGAGGAGACAAGGGCAGGACATTCTGGGTTTCCTGAGAAGCAGTGGTTGGCAATTTCTCTCCTGAGTTTCCAGAAATGACATATTATAGGAAGGGTTGCAATGTGATTCAAATTGCTAATGTGTGCTTCTTGAAAAAATATCAAACCACTCCCCCAAATTGAGGTATTTGGATAATAAACAATCAAGTCTCTGTTCATTGAGTTATCATTTGTCATTGCTAGAGTTGATCTATTGAACTAGAGCAAATTGGGGAATATTAGAAGTACATTTGAAAGACTTTAGATACAGTGGTCTCTTACTGTAAATGTCATCTTTTTTTTCTTTCTGTCATATTCCCAGTACCCCTTTCTGACCTCTCTTCTTTGCTATTTTGTCTTTCGTTTGAGTCCCTTTCTATTTACTTTTTTTCTTTCCATTTTAGTTTAGTTCTGTCTTTTGTGTGTCTGTGTTTTCCATTCATTTTATATGTTTCTGGTCTGACACTTTATTACCTAATGTTGTCTGTGCTGTATGTTTCATCAGTTCTTTCCTCCCCCAGAGGTATCTCCTGGGACCTATAAATAGTACTGCAACAATGTGTTGGTAAACTTTGGGTGAACAAAGGCTATGGGTCGCTTTAGACCTTTCTTAAGGCAGCCCTGTGTTGAGGGCTCTGCTTTCTCCTGTAGGCAGCAAATCCTTTGTGAGCCCAAGTTTGCCCAGTGCCTGGTATATATTAGGTGCTTAGTGAATATTTGTTGAACACATGGATGTATTATCTGAAAATGTTGGGCCCATATGAGTGGAAAATAAGGGTTGCTGTTTGGGAAAAAGTTGATGAGTTTCATGTGAGTTTTCCTCTGCGAATAGTGGCCTTGCCAGTTTGGTTGCTGTTTAGTCTTGACACTTTCTTCTATAAATGCTTATTTTCTGTGGGTTCTGCTGTTTCTTTTTCCTTCTCTATTAATAAATATTGTTTGTATCATGTTGCAACCTCCTCTTTGGCTTAACCTCCCTTGGTCTGTGTTGGTGGTGGCAGGGTCTGTTTGCTCCTTCCTTCATTGCTGTCTCAGTGGCAGCTCCTTTCTTCTTCTTTACCTGCTCTGCCTCTTCTTGCTGTTCCTGTTCTTATTATTGGGACTCCTTGCCTACTCTCCCTTCTTTGGTCCTTTTATTGATTATTTTTTTGCCTTCTTGAGCATCATGGGGCTTGGTCTTTTTAGGATAAGGACCAGGAAGCTCTGCTGCACTACTCCAGGATGGGCACTGGAAGTGAAAAGAACCCTGAACAAGTGGAATGCCCGTAGCAGGAGAGAAGGTGGCTAATTTCTTTTTTTTCTTTGTGTTTATTTTATTTTATTTATTTGTATTTTATTATTATTATACTTTAAGTTTTAGGGTACATGTGCACAACGTGCAGGTCTGTCGGATAGTCTGTGCTGTTCAGTTTGACCTAGTCTTTTATGTCTCTGTGGGCTTCATCCCCTCATAGTTTCCCTGGCTGTATCATCAACTATTTTTTTTTTTTTTTGAAATGGACTCGCACTGTCCCCGGGGTTGGAGTGCAATGGCTCAATCTTGGCTCACTGCATCCTCTGCCTCCCGGGTTCAAGCAATTCTCCTGCCTCAGCCTCCCGAGTAGCTGGAATTACAGGTGCCTGCCACCATGCCCAGCTAATTTTTTGTATTTTTAGTAGAGACAGGGTTTCCCTGTGTTGGCCAGGCTGGTATCGAATACCTGACCTTGTGATCCACCTGCCTCGGCCTCTCAAAGTGCTGGGATTATAGGCGTGAGCCACTGCGCCTGACCTCATCAACTATTTTTTAAGTACTTAACTAGGCCAGGTATTGTAGGGTCAATGACAGGGAAACTCAGCCTGCTTCTGTGGAGCTTAGGCTCTCATGGGGGCGTGTCAGATGTTAATCAAATAACGTAAAATTGCAGCTGTGAAAATGCACAGTACGTAAAAGGAGAATTGCTCTATGATCAGGCTGCTCTGGGTATTTTTTTTTTTTAGGTTTATTATACTTTAAGTTCTGGGATACATGTGCAGAATGTGCAGGTTTGTTACATAGGTATACACGTGCCATGGTGATTTGCTGCACCCATCAACCCGTCATCTACATTAGGTATTTCTCCTAATGTTATCCCTCCTCGAGCCCCCCCGCCCAACCGACAGGCCCCAGTGTGTGATGTTCCCCTCCCTGTGTCCATGTGTTCTCATTGCTCAACTCCCACCTATGAGTGAGAACATGTGGTGTTTGGTTTTCTGTTCTTGTGTTAGTTTGCTGAGAATGATGGTTTCCAGCTTCATCCATGTCCCTGCAAAGGACATGAACTCATCCCTTGGTATTTTTAAAAGCCTTTTATACTACTCGGGAGGCTGAGGCAGGAGAATCACTTGAACTGGGGAGGCGGAGGTTGCAGTAAGCCAAGATCGCGCCACTGCACTCCAGTCTGGGTGACAAAGCAAGACTCCATCTCAAAATAAATAAATAAATAAATAACAAAAAAGTAAAATATACAGACAGAAGAAGACTGTTCTTATTATAGATGTATAGCTCAGCAAACTTGCACAAACTCAACACTCCTATGTAGCTTTCACTCACATTAAGAAACAGAATTTTACCAGCACCCAGAAGCCCCCTCTTGTTTTCTTCAAGTCCCTACGCCCATCAAGGATAAACTGTGATTGAAACTTCTAACACCATAAGCTGCTTTAGAGATTTTTGTCTAGAGCAAGAGACTAGAAAAAGTTCTTGAGGAAAGTATTGCCTGAGCTGAGAGCTGAAGAATGAGTAGGACAGGAGCTAGGGTGAAGATCAAGGGAAGAGTTTCCAGGCAAGAGATCTCATGGGAGGGAGCAGGAAGCATGTAAAGAACAAGAAGACCAGAGTGGGTTGGAAAGAGAAGGGCTCCTAGTGCAGTATGTGGTAGGGTCTCCTGAGCCATAGTACAGGTTTCATCTCATCCTAAAAGCAGCTGAGTTGGGGAGGGGAGAATTAAAGTTGAATTTGAAAGAGATCACTCAGAGAGGAGAATGGATTGAATAGGGGTCAGGGTGAATAAGAGAAGACTAGTTAAAAAAGTTATTGCAATATTCTAAGCTGGAGAGGAGGTGACCTAGTCAAGGCTGATGGTAGCAATGCATAGAAGAGAGTGGATTCAAGAGATGTTTCGGAGCAAAGATTGATAGGACTTATTGATGGATTAGCCATAGAGACCAACAGGAAGAAGTGTCAAGGATGATTTCTAAGTTTCTGCTTGGAAACATGCAAGAATGGGGATGCCAGTTGCTGAGATTGTCTGCTAGCTTAAATAAAATGTTTCCTCACAATGTAGATTTGGGACAAAGGACAGGTGTGATTGGTTTTGTGCCCATCTGAGTGGACATTGGCTTTGATGGCTACGAGTCATGACTGGCACATATGGGTATTAAATGAAAGTGCCATATTTACTTGTGTATCTCCTTGCTTATTTCCCTCAACTCTAGTCTTAAGGAAGATACATGTGCATGCACACACATATACACATATACATATATGTGCACATACACATATATATGTGTTTCAATGCATGGTTTACATACATTTTCCCTCTTAGCAGGCAGGGTTAGCTGGAGTAATTGTTCAGGTATTTGAAGAAATGAGAAAGGCTGTTAAATTTGATGAATGTGAAAAAATTAATACCTACCTCCTGTTCATAGTTCATAAAGTCGTCTTAACATTCTCGGAGGGTTCCCAGCAGTTTCTTTGGTGATGCTGTGTAGGTGTTATTGATGCTGTCTCCTTGTTCTTGGGGTGGTGGTGGTAGCAGTGGTATCAAGGATAAAAATGTGGACCCCATCCTGAAACAATTAAATAGAGATACGACATTTATTCCTGTATCAGTCATGTATGATAATGCCATAATGATTAATTAATTCATGTGAAAAACCAAGTGTTTCACCAAGCACTGTGTTAGACATGGCAGAAACAAAAAATGAGCAACATTGTCTCAGTTCACAAGTGTTTATTCATTTCTTACTTTCCGCTGTTCTAGACTGGGTTTTAATGGTGAACTAAAATACGCATGGTGTCCCTGATCTCATGGAGCCCATGGCTAGAAGAGGAGATGGACATTAATCAAAGAACCAACAAATAAATAACACTGATGTGTACTATAAGGGAAAAATATAGGTGTTATGACAGCATATAAGTAGGGGACTGGATCTAGCCAGGGACATCAGCAGAGGCTTCCCTGAAGAAGTGATGATTAAGTTGAAAGAAGAATAGTATCACTTGGGCAAGAGAGGATGGAGAGAAGAGCATTTTGTCTGATGGGGTAGTTTGATGAGGCGGGAGTGAAAGCAGGCTAGGTTATATGTGAAGAACACATGAACCCCTTGATTCCAGGGGCTTAGCATCACAAAGGTTTGCTTCTTCCTCTCACTACATGAATGATGTAGCTTGGTGAGGAGGTTCTGTTCTTTATAGGTATTCTGGGACACCGCTGATGAAGGCTTCCCTCTCTGAGCATTGCTGTTGGTGTGGCACAGGAGAAAACATGGACTTATCACACCTTGCTCTTCTCTGTTCCCACCTGGAAGTGACCCATGTTACTTCTTCTGCCCATGGTCCATTGGCCAGACTGACCACATGGCCCCACTTCACGGCAAGGAACTGGGTGGTATACTTTTCTGTAAGACGTTATAATAGCATTTGCTGAAGTGATGCTTATGGCTATGTGGAAGAAATAAAGCATATCAATGACTATGCAAATAATGTCCCAGAGTGATTTGTTGGCTGCTAAAATGTGGGTGGTGAAGAAGGAGAGGGAGTCAAAAAGGGGGAGGTAGACTTTAGCTCCTAGGTAAGTGGTAGAATTAAGGAACCATTCACAAGGTTGAGGAAGGGATAGACAGGGTGATAAGAAAAAGATGGTAAGAACTGTACCTTGGGGAACACAAAGATATAGCTGGCACCAGGAGAAAAAAGAGTCATCAGAGGAGACAGAAGAGGGGCAAAGGATAGTGATTGGGAGTTTTCACAGCCAGGATAAGGGGCCTTTCAGAAGGAAGGAGGGCCCAGCTATGTCAAATGCCCTACACGTTAAAGAAGATGGAGAATAAGACCAGGTCATTGGGTTGGGAATGGAGGAGGTCATTGATGATCTTCTAGGAAGGAGAAAGAAATGATGGAATCATGTGAGACTCTTAAAGTCATGGGTTGGGGTTTTTGTTGTTGTTGTTGTTGTTTTGTTTTATGAGGGATAGAGGAGAATAAATCCTGAACATGGTGATAGGTACAGAATGAAAGAGAGAATGAACACAGGAAAAATAAGATTTAGAAGAGACAAGAGTGGAAGAAATACAGGGTTAACATTGGTAACAAGGAGTCACATTTCCTTCTTAGAGGTAAGAGCAATAGATGGGAGGAGAGTTTGGAAAAACAAATATTTGAGATAATGAATGGCTTGATAGGAGAGATGAACAGATGTACATCCCCTACGTAGAATTCAAGATCCTTAGAAGTTAACTGCTCGTAATCCTGAAATATACAATAAATTGCATGGCAGGACTGCAAATTCAAGTTAGCTCAAAAAAGGCTCAGAATTCAGATATGCTTTGATTACAGGTCAAAATGCAGAGGACCCTATGAAAGGGCTACTGTTGGAAAATTAAAAACAATAGTAAATGTTGCATTTTCTGTAATTGTGCATTGGCTATTATATTATTTCTATGGGAATATAGAATGAACCTTCTGGTTGGAATTGACTACACATCTTTTTAAGCAGAGTCAAGGCACCTTTTAGGATGGTGTATGAGAATTAATTAATGGGAATATCTTTCAGATGTCAGAAATCTGCTTATTATTACTATTTATTAAGTGGGCACAATGTGTCCTTGGTGGCCTATTGATCAGTGTTATCATTTTAAAACCTGTCAGTCTAGCTGTGAATTACCTAAAGAAAATTCAATTATAAAGTAGTTCACTAAAATAGCTCATGCATAAGGAGGGAATGAATTGTACCGATTGGAATTAATTTGCAACTCAGATATTTTCTAGGGGATAGGTCTTCTTTGTTCGCTGTAAAAATTCAAAGTAGGGCAGGCCCTTTTTATCCTCATTTAGGAGCCCTGCAGTTGACTTAGGTATTGTTTCATTGGATTTGACTCCCTTGCCCAGGCAGATAAATATAACCTTCCTGGCCTAATGTCTGAGTGGCATGAATGACTGCCACTTACATTTGGTAAATTCCCTGTGACTTCAGAAGTTGTGAAAAGACTGAACAGCCCTGCAGACGCGTCTGAAAAGATTAAAAAGTAAATCAGGTACCAGTTGTAAAGTGTTGCTGAATGAGGGCCATTTATTTTTCATTTTGTGCTTGAAGGTTTTAAAAATAACTGGTAGTAATTTCAAACAGATTCAAATTGTCAAACATGTTTGAGAGGGAAAGGGAAAGAGCTTGTTTATAGGGGGAACATTCAACTGAAGTCCATATAGTACTGCCCTTCTGATACCATGAATGTCAATAAACTCACTCTCCATGGCTCAGTGTATGATAGATCTCAGTTTGCTTTTATTCAGTTTGTAAAACATTTAGTGAATACCTTCTGTGTGCGAGATGCTATGGTGTGAACATTCTGAAAGCACAAACTTAAGTACGTTTCAGTCCTTGACATAAGGTATCTTTGAGTACCACTGTGTTGGGGAGATGGTGGCAAGGCATTAGTTAATTATAATGCAGTCCAGAATGTGATGGCTGTCACAATGGGGCCCAACGTACTGTAGGAGTTCAAAGAATGAAGGCAATATTTTCAATTAAAGGATTAGGAAAACTTTCATGAACAAGATAGTATTTGAAGTGAAACCTAAATTAAGAGGTGAACCCATGTTATGGTGGGATAGTGAAGGAGGAAAATAAACAGCTAGGGGCAAGCGTACGATGAGGGCCAAAAGCAATGGAGGAAAACATGAGAGGTGGGAGAAGTTAGAGTTGTGGAGTCAAGCAGTCAAGCAAGTCTAGTGGGGAGGAAGTTACATGAAAAACATCTGGGAGGAAGGTAGGTTTGGGCATATTGTGGAGGTCTTAGGTGATTGTGTAAGGAATTTTGACACTCTTCTGAGTGGAGGAGTGAGATAATAAAACATTTAAAAGAAACTCAATCAGGTGTTTATTCAGGTATCTACAAGGCGATTTAGAGAACAGATACTGAAGGCAGGGAGATGATTTAGGAAGCTATTGTGATGTTATACATGAGAAATGATGAGGATCTGAACAAGGAGAGGCCCTCTCTGAACCTGACATGGAGGAGAAGATATAAAAGATGTTGTAGATGCCAAATCTTTGAATATTAGCAACTGATGGAGGGGGAGAGAAAGGTAATGAAGATGGTGGTAAGATGTTGACATCATTTTCACCAAGAGAAATAAAAAATCATCAGTAAGGGCTGTTCTTTAATCAGCTATTATAATGGGTTTGGATTTATACTTTCTTAAATCATAGCCGTGTTAGGATTTATCAGAGATGTTCTCCTTTGAGGTGTTGACTTGGTAACTGTACATGATCTTGAAGGAGTGAATTGGCTTCCGAGTAGGGAGTGTGAGAATGCAGGGGATGGAGAACAGGGTCCCACAGCAAACCTGCAGGTAAGAGGTGGGGGAGGCCATGGAAGCATGGCTGTGGGAGAAGATGAAGAAGAATGAAGCTGGTGCTGTGGTACAGAAGCCAATGGAACAAAGATTTTGGAAAAGGAGGGTACTGGAAAGAACATAGAATGAGAAAATGTCTGTTGATTTATTAATTTAAATCTCACTTAAAACCAGGGTGTAAGAAGTTATGGGGTGAGAGGGTGGTATAAAAGGAAAGACAGTGTGTTTTTCCATGTCAGCAGATAGGCCACACTCTCCCTGCCATACCTCACCACCCCTCGTCAGACTTCATTATCCGATATGGCCTGAGCTTGGCCTGAGTCCTTCTCCACAGAGAGTTATGGAGAGAGTCCACCAGACTTGGCCTGGGATGAGACTGTTTGGCATCCAAGTTTAGACTCTCTCATGCAGAATTTTGGTAGAATGGGATAGATAGCAAAATCTAGGACAGGAGAGACTGGAATATATCTGTGGCAGGGATAAAGTTTGCAGACAAAATTTAAATTGAACTATAAGAGAAAGTAGTTACCTAATAAAGTTAGATCTTTGCAAAGGCAAGAGGGAAAGAGATCAGGTCTGGGTTTGGCTTGATGAGGAGAGGGGCCATTTCTTCTTGAGAAATGAGAAAGAAACTGAAGTACGGAGATTTTGAAGCAGAATGAAAGGAAATATGGAGGACTTCCAGTTGGATTTCTTCAATCTTCTCTGTAAAATATGGAATGAAGTCCTCTGCTGAGAGTGAGTAGGTGGGTAAGATGTGGAGCTAAGGCTTTTGAGAAAGTTTAGGATAATTGCTGAAGGTCGGGTGACTTAGGGCCAACACTAAATGAATAAAATAATGGTTGGACCACCTTGAAGGCACAGGTGAGGTTGAATGTCATATGGTTATAATGACCTAGGTTATGACTTTTTCCTGCAGTGATTGCTAACTGAGGAGCCGTGCTGTGCTGACCAGTTGGGGTTATCATGTACTAAGGATGGAAAGAGCAAGGAACTTGACAGAAACAGGAAGCCTAGAATGGTGGGGAGTACATTTTTGACACTGTTTTTGGGTAAGGCTTGTTTTTTTATGGATGGGATCATAAGCACTGATTGCCTCACCATCCATATTCCTAGAGGCTGGCCTATTGGAAGTAAGTCCTTCAGATGGCAAAGAGCAGAGGAGACATGAGAGAAAGCTGTGACCAAGGAGCCAATGGGCCCTGGCTTCCCCAGCACCATATCCCAGCCTGTTGCTCCAGTGCCTCCCTCGCTGGGCTCAGGCCTCTCCAATCCCTGGCCATACTGAGTAGGACAAGGAATGTGCCCACTGGGAGCTTCCAGTCCATGGTGGGTGAAGGTAGAATTAGTTATGCTTCTGTACTCCTGGGTCTGGTCCTTGGATGCCCATAAAATTGTAGCTTTCACCTGATCCTCTTGGCATTTTCAGAAGGCACATGCTTCAACTTAAGCTAGTGTTTCTCTTTGAGTCTGGGACCATTCAAAACTCTGCCTGCCTGGCTGGAGCTGTGTCACCTTCCTAGATCTTCCCAGAGCCTATTCTCCAAGGACTAGAAATTTCACCGTTAGCCAAAGTTCTGCCCTTAATGGACTTAAAACCAGGAAGCTTCTTTGCCTTTCTTGCCAAATTGGGCCTCTTCAGTACTGATGATGACACATGTCAGACTTGATTTCTCCTTGCCTTTCTGGACACTGAATGCTAAACTTCTTATTACTCATCTTAAGGGCCAGTTTGATAGCTGGATCATCTTCACCAAACTCAGGTGGGGCCTTTTCCTTATGAATCTATGTTGCGGGGACTTCCTTGGCTATCCTGCTAAAGTGTTGTCATATTTGAATAGGGGGATTTAATCAAGGTACTCAAGGTAGTGAGTTTAGCACCCAAACTAGCATTTAAGACAATAAAAGAGAAGTAGGATCTGAAGGGAACCAGATGGTCAAAGAGCAGGAAAGACTGATGGGAACCAGAAAAATACCAATGTGAAAATCTGTATGCATCTTGGAGGCTGCACAGATAGTGTGGGACCACAATAATATGGGAAAATGGACCAAAAAATAGACAAACTCATGCCGTCCCCGAAACACCATTGGTCTCCTGCTGGAGTAGTGATTTTGTTGAGCTTGGTTTTCCCAGGGATCTCAGCTAGAACTGGGGTGAGGGTGGGAGTAAAAAGAATCTGACAGAGAACCACAAGAATCTTTCCTTTGATCAGTGTTCTTTTCAAGAAGATGTTTGCCACTGTCCATAATATAAGTCATGCTTGAAATAAAACTTTAGTGGAACAAATTTATTCAAGTCTGGGCTTACACAAACATGATAAATTTGTCCAATCTTTTTTTAGCTGCTCTAATGTCATGGTAGCTTTTTTGCCTGCAGGAGTAGCAATGTGATTTGGCTCCATAGTTCAGCCCGTTGAGCAGGGCAGGGCTGTATTAGTAGTCACATTACATTCATGACCTTCACTAGGCATTGCTGCCAGGAAGCATCATTTGAAGGTGACATTGCCTGGAGTTGGCATAAACCTCACTGGCTGTGGAATGTATATGTGTATGGTACATACATGTTCAGACAACCTTGTGCAGGTTATTACTTTAGTAAAGGAAAAGGTCATTTAGACATATAAAAGAGTGTCCTCTTTTAGAATAATGATTCTATTTGTTGGCTAACTGTCTTATTTAGCCAGAATTGTCTCTCTATTGCTTGAGGGAGTTTAACCTTTGATTATTAGAACTCCTATTTCTTATAGATCTTGCCTTCACAAAAAATAATAATTTTCAAAATACACATTGGCATTACAAAAGCATCTTGTGCAAATTTAGTGGGTTCTTTTAAAGACATGAAAACTGTCTGATTTAGTAATGAAGTTGACATAGTACTGAACAGGCATCAGGACCCCTGGGTTTGCATCCTAGGTCACTTTTCCCCAGGTGATCTTGGGAAATTTACAAAGCCTCTTGGAGAAGCAACTTTCTCATCTCTTACGTGGGGATAATGAAACCTCCTTCATCAGGGAGAATGTGAAAGAAACTGCGGTAGCACTTTAAAAACCATAATGCCATTTTTATAGAGAGACTCTATATCTTATAGAGAGAAACAGCACTATAAAATAGGTAGTTTATAAGCCCAGGTGTTCTCTCTCTTTTCCCTTTATTGGTGCTGTGTGCACATCACCAATGCATTTGAATGTATTTTACATCCAAAGTGACTCTGGCACAGCCCTGCTGCCATTTTAAACACTCAAACGTTTATCAGTTAACCAAATTCATATGCTAAGATTGTTCTCATTTAAGCCAGTCTGAAATTCAGCATACATTGCACCCTGGTAGTATCACTTTGGTTGTATTCCCACAATGTGTGCTTCATTTTACTTACTTCCATTTACCTGACATTTACTGAGTGAACATCCAATATATGCAAAATATGGTGTTGGATGGTAACATATGCATGTCATGGTCCCTGTCCTCAGGGACTTACCATCTGATGAAATGAGAATAAGCTAGCAGTACATTTGCTGTTTGGAAAGAAGAAACAATGCTAGTGACTTGAAGATGCATCACCTGGATGCTGAGGAGGGTGAGGCACCATGGGCACAGCGAGAACTGACCTGTAGGCTGGTTGGAGGGTGCAAATTGTGTTGTAGGTGAAGTGGATGTTGGAGCACTCTTCACACACCCTTTCATGATATCCTTCACTCATGCACTTTAGCTCTCAACTGCCCAGAGGCCCAGCCTAAGCCAGGTTCTGGCCCCTCTTCCTCAACCAGCTTCTTAGGATCCAGTGTCCAGGTGGGCCGCAGTGAAAGAGCTAACGAAAGGCAGGATTCATTCATTCATTCATTCATCCAATAAGTAGTGAACATCTGCCATAGGATGTGTTATAGGGCTTTGGAGTATTTTCAGTTAAGAAAATACTCTAATTTCAGCCCAATTTCAGGTGGTGAGATTTTTAGGATTGTTGAGGAAATTTGAGAGGTCAGTGGGAAGATTCAGTCTCCTGTGGCTGTGCAATCACCCCTCCTAAAGGTTAAGCTGATTTTTTCTACTTAAGCCTTAATTGAGGTGTGGATAATGGAGGGGTAATTATTCAGAATTTATTATTGGTTTCAAATTTTCTCATTGTTATTTTAGTATGAATAGGAGTACATCAGATGTTCTGGGAATTTACTGCAAACAGAATAATAAGGTTCATGCATAAAGACTCAGTTTTTCTGCAACTAATTGCCAGAAATGTTTCTTTTTCTCGGTCTAATACAAATGGACTTCTGCCCAGATTTCCTTGGCTTCTAAGGGTTTTCTCATGAGAAGCCCTGGATTGTGAGAGTAGGTGCTTCTGGATAAGTTGGTGTGACTCAAGTGTCCCCAGGTAATCAAGAGGTGTCTTCACCTCACTGGGAGATGCTCATGACCAGTGGTAGCCATCAGTAAACCATTCACACATTGCTAGGTTTCATTAAATTCTCTGTGGTATGTCATAGCAAGTGGCAATTGTATTTGTTAGATACTACAGCAGGATCAGATCTCATGCTCAAAGTCAGTTTAAGGCAGAGTATTGCTATCTCTTGCATCTCAAGATTCTGCTTTCTGATAGAGCCATCACAAGCAAGTTCTTTGGAATAGAGAATGTTCATATGATGCCAGCACAGCCGTTCACATATAGAAAATACAAGTATTCAGCCACATGTATGTAACCAGGGCATTTGGTTTGCCCACTTCTCTTCCCACTGGATTACTCCATTAGTTTGGCAAAATATAACTACAGCTTGAATTCCATTGCTTCAAAAATAAGAGGTGCCACAGAGAACATTTTTTTTTCAAGACCACTTAAAGCATTGATTAACAAAGAGACTAGTGGGGACTAAATGAATATTTAGTTAAGAAAAGCACTAGAAATACTGCAAGCAGCACAAAGCAAGTGAAAATACTTAAGTAGAGTGTGTAAAACTTGACCTTTCTTGGGCACTGTGACATCCTGTAGAAATACAGTATAATCCTAAAGACAGAGTTCCTGAAGAGAGCCCAGCACCCTTAGGATTGCTGTAGCCCTGATGCATAAGGGGAGAAGATGCCATGGAATTCTTTGTCTTGCACTGTCCATACACATTCAAAGAGAGCTTCTAGATAGTGTTCATAAGTAATAAAACTTGATTAAGAAATCCATTCTTCTTTAAAACTTGAATGAATGCTTGGAGACAGGTAGAATAATTTACTTTTTGCCTTGTGCTCCCTTTGGGAAGACATTCTATGTAATTGAATTGAAACAGAGCCTCAAACTTCCAGAGTGAGTTTCCATTCCATGCCCCTTCTCTGCCTGTCTGCTCAGAGCCCTGGCCAGGATATTTCCAAGAAAGGCCTCCTAAGTTTGCACTCTAGCTGTATATTGGGCTGGTCTTGTGGATGTGCAAGCTGGGTGTGAGGGGGTGTGTATGAGTGTGTGTTCTTGAGAGTCTGTGTCTGTATGTATAAGAATATATGCTAGACTGAAAGATGAGTGGGATGATGTAGACACTTGAGCAGCCTTCTTCCTATAGTAGAGAGCATGGCTCTTAGGAACTGCAAGTTGATTCATTCTCCTTTTACAGTGGGGCAAATAGGATAATTTATGCAGGATTCCTTCCCAGACTTCTTTGCTTATTTCCTTTTATCTCCTCCAGCTTTCACACTATAACACTGGGTTACCTGGGGTTTTAGTCCTTGGCCTTCTTCCTTGTTCTATCTTCCTTCATTCCCTAGGTCAGGGGTGTCCAATCTTTTGGCTTCCCTGGGCCACACTGGAAGAAGAAGAATTGTCTTGGGCCACACTTAAAATACACTAACACTAATGATAGCTGATGAGCTAAAAAACAAAATCACAAAAAAATTTCACAATGTCTTAAGGAAGTTTACGAATTTGTGTTGAGTCACATGCAAAGCTGTCCTGGGCTGCATGTGGCCCACAGGCTGTGGGTTGAACAGACTTGCCTTAGGTGATTTCATCCAGTCTCATGCCATGCATCTAATCTTTATATTATCTCTATGCTATCCACTCTTAAATTTTATCTCCAGCTTGAACTTTCCTTCAGAACTCCAGATTCTATTATCTAACTGCCTATTTGATATTTCTCCTTAAATATCCAGTAGGTTTTCACACCTCACATGTCTAAAATCAAGCTTCTAATATTCCCATCTTCCCCAAAACTGCTCCCCTGGCTGCCTGCCCTGTCTTAACTAAATGGCAACACCATCTTTTCTACTTCTAAGACCAGGATCCTAGGAGTCACCTTTGACTCTCACAGCTTGTCTATTTCATACCCAAACCACCAGCAAATCCTTTCAGCTCTATTTTCAAAACATATCCAGAATCCATTCACTTGTTCTACCTATACTGCCAACACCCTGGTCTAAGCCACCATCATTTGTCTCCTGCATTATTACAGTAGCCTTTGAACTGGTCTCCATGCTTCACCCTAGCTTTCTACTGTCTAGTCTGCATACAACCACCAGAGTCATCCTGTCATTATGTCACTCTTCTATTTACAGCCCTTCCAATTGACTTCACCTTCTTACAGTCTAAATGCAGAATTTCTTGTAGGACTTAAAAGACAGGTCCTCTGTGATCAGGCCTCTGCCTTCTTTCTGCCTCACCTCCCAGCATGCTCCACCTCACTCATTCCTCTCCAGGCCATCTTTGCATTTCTCTTCTTTAGTCACACGAAGTAGGCCCTTGCATGTGCTCTTCCTTCTGCCTTTTGCCTGCAGGTACTTGCATGATTCAGGACTTTATGTAATTCAGGTCTCTGGCAAAATGTCACACTTTTAAGGAGACCTACCTGGACTTGCCTGTATTAAATAACACAGTAACAACAGCCCCCACCCCTCCAGGTTACCTCTGCCCCTTACCTTCCTTTATTTTTCTCCATAGCACTTGCCACTATGTGACTTCATGATGTGTGGTGCTAGACTTTGCTCATGGATGCTCCTGGCATTCCCAAGCCTGAGACAAGGAATAGGAAGAGGGAAAAATGAAAAGGCATTGAAAGGGGAAGGACAAGCCAGAGAAAAGAAGAAAAGCTATCTTTCAGATGCCCCTTTGCCAGATGTGTCAAAGTTGCCTATAGTTGAACAAACTAACTAGAGTAATCTCTTCTATGGAGAGTTCTACCTGTGTTCTTAACACAGCTACCTGTTAAGATTAACTGTGCTAATGTTTAAAATATATAAGGAACTAAATCTACTTCATAACAAGAAAACAAATAACCCTATTTTAAAAAGGGCAAAGGACCTGAGTAGATATTTCTCAAAAGAAGATATACAGATGGCCAACAGATATATGAAAAAATGCTAATTATCTCTTATCATCAGAGAAATGCAAATTAAAACCACAGTGAGATATCACCTCATACCTGTTATATTGGCTATTATCGAAAAGATGAAAAATAAAAGTGTTGGTGAGGATGTGGAGAAAAGGAAGCCTTGCACACGGTTGGTGGTATTGTAAATTAGTACAGACATTACGGAAAACAGTGTGGAGGTGCCTCAAAAAACTAAAAATGGAATCACCCTTTGATCCAGCAGTCTCACTACTGGGTATATATCCAAAGAAAATTAAACCAGTATTTTGAAGATATATCTGCACTCCCATATTTATCATAGCACTATTCATAGTAGCTAAAATATGGAATCAATCTAAGTGTCCAACAGTAGATGAGTTAATTTTAAAAATGTAGAATATATACACAATGGCATACTATTCAGTCTTTAAAAGGTAGGAAATTCTGTCATTTGCCACATCGTGAATGAACCTAGAGGACATTATGCTAAGTGAAATAAGCCAGACACGGAAAGACAAATATTGCATGATGTCACTTACATGTGAAAAAGTAGATATCATAGACATAGAGAGTAGAATGGTGGTTACCAAAGGCTAGGGGAGTGAGAGTTGCAGGATATGGGTGGGGAAAGGGGAAATGTCAGTCAAAGAGTACAAAGTTTCACTTAGGATAAATAGGTTATAGTGCTCTATTATATAGCATGGTGACTATGATTAATAATAATGTATTGTATATTTCAAACTAGCTGAAAGAATCTGGTGTGCTGGTATGCCCCTATAGTCCCAACTACTCAGAAGGCTGAGATGGGAGGATTGCTTTAGCCCAGGGGTTTGAATCCAGCCTGGGCAACATAGCAAGACCCTGTTTCTAATAAAAGCAAACCAAATAGCTAAAACAATGGATTCTCAGGACAAAGAAGCGGTAAGTATCAGAGGTGATTGATATATTATTAGCCTGATTTGATTATTCCACAATGTATAGATGTATCAAAACATCACATTATACCCAATAAATATATACAATTGTCAATTAACAATAACACGCCCCCCCCATAATCTTCTTCCTCCAAAAAAGATCCATTGTGATTTATGTGAAATGAATTGAAGAAAGCCTTGGGTTTTGCAGATTTCTGGTTTATGGTTTTAGTTTTCGCTGAGAGTCTTACATGGGATGTCAGCTACCGGATTACTGTTGTTATTTGAGTTTCTCTGTCCCTTTGCCTCCCTGTGGCGTCTATTGTTGCCTACTTATAGATCTGACCCTTAGTTATGTCCTCTTGGAAAGGAATAGTATCAAGTTGTTCAAATGAAAATCTTTAAAATACATTAGCAGTAAATTAAGGCTGAAACTATTAACATTCAAGTGAGTGGTGTGGTTTGTTTTGGAGAAAAAGTGAGTAGCTGCCAGACCCATTCCCTACTGAGAGCAAGATATTTGTGGTTTTTCTATTTGTGAGTGTCCATGTGCTTAGGCAAATGAAGACAGCTTTAGCTTTTTTTTTTTCTAATATACAATGTAGGGATAGTGTTGTATGTAATTATGGACAATGAAATATGTTCTTGGGCTTGGTTTGTGATATTTCCAACTGAGAAGTAGATGCTGTTCTAAAATGGAACAATTTTCACTGGCCCTAAAAATAGCATTTAACTCCTCCTCTTCCACCCCCCAGACCCCACGCTCTTGCCAGTTCTCCAGTTCTCACCATCCCTAGCCAAGGCTGCAGAATATATTTCAAGCCAGCTCCCTGGGCAGATCTCTTTAACAACCAGTACTGCTATTTCTGATCCTTTTTTTTTCCCAACACGACTAGGATCTATGAAAAGATTGATTAAATATGTTGGGAATGATAGTGGTTTCAAGTGCTCATTACCTTTTTACATATGGCGCACACTTAAATCATTTTAACTATGTTTTTATCCATGTTTTTAAAAACTCTTATTTAAAAAGATATTTGGTATATTCAACATAGTACACAGGCCCTTGAGTTCATTCTGACTGGGACCAGATGGGATGACTGTGGAGCGCCAACATAGCTTGAGCATGCTGGCATCCACAGTGAGCCCTGGAGGCTTTTGAGAAGGTTTACTGAGTACACATGGCCCTCATGCAGCATGAAACTGGCTATATTTTAAACAGTTAACCTCAGAGGAGTGCCAAATAGACCCATATTTCATTGGGAACACTGGAGAGTGGAATTCAGTGTAATTCAAGGCTATTTTGAACTTCTGCCTAGGATTACACTTACAATAAAAACTAGCCAAAATCTAACTATCAGGATTTAGAGACATCTGAAATTTCTCCTTGAACCCAGTTCAGAGAAACAGGTGAAATGGGTAGTGGTGTTAGACCTCATTATGTTTGGTGTGAAGTTTGGTAGGCTCAGAAAAGCTATATCAACAATTTTTCCTAAAAAGCTATTTCAAGGACAAATCTCATAGACTTTCTATGTTCATATTCTTTTGGGTGATGGTTAAGTGATGCCCCTAAAGCTTTATACATAAATGAAAGAAAATCTTAGATCAGATTATGCTTTTTAACGCTTCTCAGGTTAATGTATTCTATATTTTTGGAAGATTTACATGAGGTGTTCAGTTAACATTAAGTAAGATCAAGTTTCTAAGTTTTTAAGGCTTTCACATATATATCAGGAATAAGAATCAATTATCTTATGGAACATTGAAGACAAGAATCTATAAGGATCTGCAGAGACAGATTCAGGTTTCATGGGTCTTGAAACAAAGTTTTGAAGGACCTTTTAAAGAAAAAAGTAACAGGCCGGGCACAGTGGCTCACACCTGTAATCCCAGCACTTTGGGAGGCCAGCACTTTGGGAGGCCAGCACTTTGGGCTGACGTCAGGAGATCGAGACCATCATGGCTAACACGGCTGAAACCCCATCTCTACTAAAAATACAAAAAATTAGCCAAGAGTGGTGGCGGATGCCTGTAGTCCCAGCTACTTGGGAGGCTGAGGCAGGAGAATCGCTTGAACCTGGGAGGCGGAGGTTGCAGTGAGCCGAGATTGCACCACTGCATTCCAGCCTGAGCAACAGGGCAAGATTCCGTCTCAAAAAAAAAAAAAAAAAAAAAAGAAAAGAAAAAAAGAAAAAAATGACAAAGTTACAAGTAAATCAGAAAAGAAATCACAACGAATTACAGATTTTCAAAAACCTGACATCATTATCACAAAATATTTAGGAAGATTGTATAATGTTTTAAATAACCTCTATTGTCCTTTTTTAAAAAAACATTTTTGGTTCCATACTCTGATCATTTCATACAATAACAATTTTTCTAATATATTCTATAGAGAGAATAGAAAGATAATACAGTCTTTCCTTTGACAATTTGAGCTTTTTTTGTCATTGTTCGTTTAGAAAATTTTAGCTTTTATTCATAATGCTGTGTACATTTTTAGGATTGCTGTCAAATTTGGAAAATTATCAAGTTTCTTTCACTGTAAGTATCTTTCTGTAAGACTTGGAACACTTTTCCATAGACTAGTTTTTGGCTCTGAACACTTATTTCAGGACTTGTTTTCTCCTTTCTTACCTCATCCCTTCTTGGTGCTGAATAACGTAGGCCACATTTATTTTACATTCTCTGGCTCTGCATGTTTGGGCCACAACACAAGGGTAATTGGGACGGTAAATGGTAGGAGCATCCTCCACTAGGACCCATAGCAATAACTTACCTTACCTGGGACACATAAACATATCCCAGTCATTCCCAATTAAATGTACTCCCAGCTCTACTGCTCTTTAGCTGGCTCCCAAAATGCCCATGCACACTACCATACTCCTTGGCAAGGGTGTGTGAGTGTGTGTGTGTGTGTGTGTGTGTGTGTGTGTGAAGGAGGAAAAGTTGGAGTGGAAGGAAGCAATCTTCATGGTTGTGGTAATAGATTTCATTTTCTCAGGATTTAGAAAAACATAAGTCTGTGTGAAAACATTGCTAGGGCTCCTCCTATGTTCTTGGAAGAGGCCCTTACAAGTGCGGGTCCCAAGGCTTAAGCTTCATTATCTTTACAGTAAATTTGTCTTTGCTAACATGTATTGAGGATTCATCAAATTCTCCAGAAAAAGGGTATGGCACTTTCCCTCACCCACAACTCCATCTCTCAGGCTCACATTCAGTTGTCGTAAGTCAAGCATATGCTTTAAAATCCTCTGTTTTTAATTGGTGCTGTCTTAATTCTCCCATTAGCACCATCATCCCCATCACTACAAAAGCCTTTCATTTTTTTTAAGTGAGCATTTGCAAATATTAGGCTGACTCTGGACATAAGGTAGAGTTAACATCCATTTCCTCTCTTGTGTTATTTCAGATGATCCATTTCGAAAAATAGCGCTATTATATTTTCTATCCACATTAGCTTTGCTGGTGAGTTTTATTTTATACTCAACACAGAGCATACATAGCTGTCGGTTGTTCTGCTATTACCAGTCCTGTCTGCTAAATGCTTTCTCACAGTAGTGGCATTGCCAGGCTGAGTGAGTGTCAGATTCATTTTGTGTAGAAATAGCCTGTCAAGTACACCCTACCTGTTTTTGTTTCATTGCATAAATTATTAAGATTTTGGTGGGTGAACATATATATGTGTTTATGTCAGTCTGGATTGTTGATTTGCACCTTTCCTTTAGACTAATGAGTGGTAGACTCCAGAGAGTTTTGATGATTTATCTTAGCAAATGGAAATTGGCAAAATTTCAGGAATTATGGAAAAATTAGCATTAATTTTAAAAGTGTTATTTATGTAATTTCATACTTTGATAGCAAAGAAGGATACCTAAAAAGAAAAAAATATGCTAGATATCTTTGAAAGCTGATTTTTTAAATGAAGAATCCTGGGTAGTCAGTCATGTAGAATGTTGCCACTAGCCAGATTTTCAAAGAAAATGTGATCATAAAATGCCAAAGAAAAGCTTTGAGTTAAATAGTATCTTCACATTTTCATTTAAACACCCTGGATGAAAAGTAATAGATACTTTGTAGGTATCTGCTATATTATGTAAATTACTGCATACCCCTGAGCGTAGCTGCTTTTTCTTTGTAAGTCAAGAACTGGTAAACCTAGAGGAGTCATTTTTGTAGTTATTTTTACAATTTCAAATTAATTTTAATGAACTCTCTTTTTAGTTTTTTAATTTTATTTTTAAGGTCCATTAGATATTGCAATGGCTCTCAAAGTTTGGCTTTGCGTGTGCAGTTGAAGGCTGACTGATTTAGAAGTGTCCAGAAATCAGCAATAAAGACAAAGGTGTTTAATGTAGGAACTCAAGGCAGACAGGGTCCGTGTGATGCTTCGTAGGCAGTTTATGCAGTCCACCATGGGAAAGCCACTAAATTTATTACCAGTTCAAGTCAGCTTCGATGGGAGGGGCTAATACATAATCAAGTGCCTTTTCTGTTTCATGCATTGTGTTAATTACTAGTTGCTGTATTATTTCTTCAAATCCTAACAACTTTTGAATTAGGATTTATATTATCTCCATTTTCTAGATCAGGGAAATAGACTCAAAGAAATGCGTGGCTTGCCCAGTGTCCCACAGCTGGGCAACTGGGTTGCAACTGAACCCAGATCTGTCTGGCCACAGCATGTAATGTGTTACTAGTACACTATGTCACTTCTCCTGTAGGATTTACTAAACAGAAGTTATGAGGCAGGGGTCAAATGTGGGTCAGTTATGTAGGGCTATAGAGTTTGGTCTTCAGTAGGGATCAGAATAATTTGAGTAATGAATTGCCAGCGAACAGAGCACAGGGGCAGGGTTGGTATATAGCATGCGTGTTTAGGTGAGTGAGGAATTGGATCCAGGAAGCTAAGCTATAGTGAAGAGGGGCAAACAACTATCACTGGCTAGATTGGCTGGACTCAGAGTCCAGGAAGCAGGAGAACTAATTGGAGGTGGGGGGCATTGTGTGTGAACCAGAGCTGCTCCCTGTCTTGTGTTATGCAAGCTGCTTGCTTTGGGTTCACAGGTCCTACACAGCCTGTGAACCTACACAGGTGTCAGTGGTATACGGGTGAGTTTTAGGACAGAGATGCTGGGGTTGCCTCATAAACTGACAGGCTAATATATTAGGTCATTTTGGCTTTTTTTCTTTCCTGTCAAGCTTCTCCTGATCCATCATTATATCCCAAAGGTTTGGCCCAATTAGGAGGTCTCTGTTGCTGAACAACTGTCCATGCCTGATGGGAGGTAAGGCACAGACAAGGGCAATCATTTCCTCTGTTTTTGAGCAGGAGAGAAGCACCAGGTCAGGAAGCTAAGTCAAGTACTGGCTGCTTAGAGTAAGCTCAGAGGCAGAAATATATCAGAACTTGGCTAGTCGTTATCAGTAGCTTTCTGTCCCTGTCTTTGGCAAATTATGACATTGATGAGGTAAAAGATAGAGGCTAGAGTCCTGTACCATTTGGATGTGTGAGCTTCCTTCCAGTCTTTTAATTTCTGCCTAAAGATGGAACACCCTGATTGGGAGCTAAAGGAGGTGGGTAGTGAGGAGTGTTCATTTCCAAATATGTTTGCTCAGCTCTGATTGTGAGACTAAGAAGATGGTCTTGGTCCTTTTGCTTAAAAGGACATAGTATAATGTCACAAATTTACTTCTTGTTTTTAACTCCTTTCCCTCTCCACCTAAATACTAGCAGACAAGAGTAAAGTTATGTGTTAATAATAAGTATTAATCCCTAAGGTGGTGTCAGTGAGTAGTAGATGTTAATAAAGTTTAACAAGGTAAAAAGCAGAAAGAGGAGTGGTAACCAACTTAAAAAAAAACAGAGGAAAGTATTACCTACCATCCCACAGAGGGGGATATAAGCCAGAAGCAAGTAGATTAATATTTTAGAACTCCTAACGGTCTTATAAGTAGTGTGTTTTACAGAAACAGCAGGCAGGTCTGAACACTCCCCAAATGCATTTATTCAGAAGGGTCATAGGACCAGGGAGTTTTGGGATCCTTGGACCTCCTCCACCTAACATGGTCATGTGATATTCTCCCCATCACCTCCCATTATTTTCTTATAGAATAACTGAAGTTTGTTCTTTGGAGAAATTAACTGGGAAGCTCCACACCCAGGGACATCATATATAGCAGAGAGTAAAAGTAAATTACAGAGCTGAAAACCAGAAGATTCAGTAAATCTACACAGAAGGTTCAGCACAGGCAGGAGAGCAGAATATTAGCACCTTGAGAAAGAAAGATTCTTGGATAAAAAGTTTTCCAAATCCTTACATGTGAGAGTCTCAATCAAAGGCCTTTTTCTGACTGACTACTTTTCAGTGAAGTCTCCAAGGCAACTTGCTCAGCCTATATATTCCAACCTTTCAAGGAGAATTTCAGTGCCTCAACTTGTAAATGTGAATAGGCAGGCCAATATTACAAGGTATTTGAAGAAAGCTTTCAACATGAAAGACAGACTAACATGACAAATTGGAAAAAGAAAAAGAGAGAGGAAGTGAAGCCAAGAATATGTTAAGATAACCATACTGAATTACTTACATTTAGGATGATGTTACATTTATGGAATAAGAACAGGATGTTACAATAAAAGAGTTATTAAGTAACAGTTAAGAGGTCTTCTAAATAAAACAGTATATAGCCAAAAAAAATTCAAAGGAAAGTTTGGAAGACAGCACTCTTAGTAAACTAAAAGCAAAGATGTAGAAAATATGGTATAAAAGATAAGAAAACTAGGAGATCCATCTGTGAGGTTCGGATCTAATATGAATTCTAGAAAGAGGCCACAAGGATGGGGGACAGGAAATTAACATAGAAATAATATTTTAAAATTCTCAAAACTGAAAGACGTGTTTCTAAAGGGTGCACTGAGCACCTCAGTATATGGGAGGGGAAAGCCTAGCTCAAGGAAAACCATTGCAGTATTCCAATGATGGGAAAAAGAAAGATATAAACAGAAAAAATAGGAGTTAGACTTTATAATAATAACACTGGATTATAGAAAACAAAGGGACAATGCCTTTAAAACTGAGGAAGAATTGTTTTCAACTTAATATTTCATACCCATGAAAATGATCAATCAAGTATGAGATTAATTATATTTTCAGAAATAAAAATATTTTAAAATGTGCCTTTCATATAACCTTCTTGGAAGGTTACTGGAGGATGTAACCCAGCAAAATGAATGAGTGAACCAAGAAAAAAGGAGAACATGGGTTTCAGAATATTTATATATCACACTAGAGAAAGGAAAAGGGAAGTCCCAGGACGACAGCTGTATAGCAGAACTGGGGTTGGGAGTAGGAGGACATGGGGTAACTGTGAGGAGGGAGTCTAGAAAAAAATGGAGTTTATAGAATATCTGATGTTTGTTCATTATGAAGAAAAATCATTTGTTAGGCATAAGGCATATCTGATGGCAAAGATTAATGAAAAATGAATTACAAACTATGCTAGTGAGAAAACTGGGCAATTGTTATCTCTATGGAAAGCCCTAAAATGATATATAAAAACTAAACATGATCAAAGTAGACAATATTAAATGTTTTAATTTAACTGTATCTGGAGGATGGGAGAGGTACTAAATCAGTTGATAAGTATAAAATAGCTATGCTGTACTAGTGAACTCTGTAAAACTACCCAACCCTTGTAGATCATTCATGAAATATCTATGTATTGTTTTCTTTACCCCTGCCCCTACCATTGGTCCCAGTCATTGTCTATCCCATGTTTCTTTTATACTGTTCTGCTTAACCTGTGTATTAGGGTTCTACAGAGAAGTAGAACCAATAGTATGTGTGTGTATATATGTGCGTATGTAAGTGTGTGTATTATATATATAGTGAGAGAGTTTTGATTTTAAGAAATGATTGTGGGGGCTGACAAGTTTGAAATTTTTAGGGCTGGCTGGCAGGCCATACATTTAAGCAACAGTTAATGTTTTAAGTTCAAAATCCACAGGGCAGGACAACAGGCTGGAGGCTCAGGTAGGGTTTCTGTGTTGCAGTCTTGAGGGAGAATTGCTTCCTTTTCAGGAAACCTCAGTCTTTGCTCTTAGGGCTTTCGACCGATTGGATAAGGCCCACCCACATTATGGAGGGTAATCTGCTTCACTTAAAATCTATGGATTGTCAGTGTTAATTACATTCACAATACCTTCACAGCAGCATCTAGAGTAGTGTTTCACCAAATGACCGGGCACCGTAGTCTAGTCAAGTTGACACATGAAGTTAGCCATCATAATCTATTAAGTGTAACCTATGTCTTAGTCTGCTCTGGTTGCCATAACAAAATACCATAGACTGTGGGGGTTAAATAACAAGAATTTATTCATCACAATTCCAGAGCCTGGAAGTCCAAGATCAAGACTGCTAGCAAGGTCAGTGTCTAGTGAGGGTTCTCTCTGTGGATTGCAGATGGTACCTTCTTGCTATGTCCTCACATGGCCTTCTGGCCTTCTTGGTGTGTGTGGGTTAAGAGAGAGAAACCAAGCTCTCTGGTGTCTGTTCTTATAAGGACACTAATTTCATCATGAGGGCATCATCCTCACGACCTCATGCAAATCTGATTACCTCCCAAAGGCTTCATCTCTAAATACCACCATATTGGGAGCTAGGGTTTCAACCGATGACTTTTTGTTGTTGTTAGTGGGGGTCGGGGGGGAATTATTCAGTTCACAGCAACCTGCTTTGAACCCACCATGAATCTGTTATATTAATATAAGCCCTCAGTCTTTATATTAGGCCTGCTGGCCTTGAATGAATGTATCCCCAGCTACATGGCAGCATGAATACAGCAACCTGTATTCATTTTTTAACATTTTTTAACATTTTTTAACTTTTATTTGTAGTCCTTTGTAGAGTGCCTCTCTTGGTAAATGGAGTACAGTAGCTCAGTATAGCTAGAAGTTAAAGTTAGAATTGTTTCACTATGAAATAGATCATCACTGCTATAGGTGCCATTTAAAGAGAATCAGTTACACCAGCTATTTAACATCATATAGACCTTACACCAGCTATTTAACATCATATAGACCACTCATTTTATTTAATAAATTTTCCCTTTTTCGCTGTTTGTCCACATTCTGTATTTACATCACATGGCAAAGAGTGAAAAATGGAAATTAGGACAGAGCTTTCTACTATTGACCAATACTGAGCCTGAATACAGGGACCCATGTAATGTTCCAGTTTTAATCTGGCTTTAGAGTGCTGACTGTCTGATGTAATATTTTGTAGACATATACATCCCTGTATACTCTTGGTATTATTTATCTTCATCATGACCTTTATACCTAGATTGATCTGTGATAAGTTAGAGCTTGTTCTGTTATTTTTACCCACAAGCAAAAGCCAGATCCTTTCTCAATTCTGAGAATCAGGAGGCAAAGGTTCATCATGAATCTTCTGAGTAAATCTGCCCTTTTGTTTTGGTATTTTTGTAGGTCCCTTTTTGCTAATTAGGAGAAAAGACTGAGTCAGAGCATGAAGATCCTATGGGCTAGCCTCATGATGTTTCCTCACCCTCTATAAGTATCCTGTTTAAATTTGGCTCAAGAAAGAAGGATTTCACAGTTAATCACTTTACTCAGATTGGTAGCTTTGAGGGAATTTTACATCATATGAAATAGATTTAGGGCATCTCCCCTCCTTATGTTCCTATTAGGTAAATTTAGAAACTCATTAATTTTTTTCTTACTGGAACTTCTGAGTATAGATATAAAATTATTCCCAGGAATATGACAATTTCAGGATTGGCTAACAAGGTTATGGACCTAGAAACATATTTTTGAGTGCTTTTTATTTTGCTTACTGGCTTTTTATTTTGCTTACTGGCTTTACTTTCTGAAGATGACTGGCTAGAGTGGCCCAGGGTGGTTTTTATGCTTTGGTGAGTGATTCGGTTTGACTGTATCCCCATCCAAATCTCATCTTGAATTGTAACTCCCGAAATTCCCACGTGTCGTAGGAGGAACTGGTGGGAGGTGATTGAATTATGGGGGCAAGTCTTTCCTGTGCTAATCTCATGGTAGTGAATGAGTCTCACGAGATCTGATGGTTTCATAAGGGGACACCCATTTAGCTTGGCTCTCATTCTCTCTCTTGCCGCCGCCACGTGAGATGTGCCTTTCACCTTCCACCATGATTGTGAGGACTCCCCAGCCACTTGGAACTGTAAGTCCAGTAAACCTCTTTGTTTTGTAAATTGCCCAGTCTCTGATATGTCTTTGTCAGCAGCGTGAAAATGGACTAATACAGTGAGTGTATTTTTTTTAACTTTTATTTTAAGTTTGGGGTACAAGTGCAGGTTTGTTACGTAGGTAAACTTGTGTCATAGGGTTTATTGTATTTTAACTTGAAGGTTGATGTACATCTGGATTGCAAATGCAAACCAGTGAGTGATGGCTTAGCCAGGCATCATCTGTTCCAGCAGTGAACTTTGTTTTCAGCATCTAGCCAGTGCTAACTAAGGACACTAGGGTCTTAGAATTACTACACAGCCTGAGGAGCAGAGAAGACAGTCTCCTAATCCTCCAAGAACAGGCCAGTTCTAAACTGCTTTGAGTTGCTGGGACTCTCTGAGGCCACATAGTCCTCTCTTTTTGATTATTCTTTTTTGCTTTGATGACTTTTTTCATTCTTTCACAATAGCTCAGCAGCTTAAATGAGGAAGCTGGATCCTGGGTACCAAGTTGCCAGCTTCCTTGATGGGAAGCTTCTACCTATGACTTTTATGTCTGTTTTCTAATAATTAGGAAGTGGGAAAGGAGGTAAAATTTAAGAATCATCTTTCATGACCTATCATCTTGCAGACATGATTAAGCCATTTAGAACAGATTGTTGGTTGTTTTTCTCCTGAAAACTCTTTGGGAACAGAAAACCCAAAATGTCCTTCATTTTCTTCTCTTCTTCTTTAAGTTAAGCCCCTTTCCATAGAGATCCTGCATGGACACATAAACATAGAATTTTAGAGCTGAAAAAAAACCTTTAGAGATTCATTTTTCTTTCCATTTGACTCTGGAGACATGGAAGCATTAAAAAATAACATGACTTGTTTAAAGTTATAGGTTAGTATCCTAACTTTGACTTGCTATGTGATAATTGCTTCAGACATTACATTTCATAATTTTCTGAAACCCTCGATAGACTTCATATCTTCATTGGTAAATTCACTTATTCCTTCCTCTAACATTTCCTAAGCACCCTCTGTATAAGGCACTCTGCCCAGCATAGGGAATGCTAACATGAGTAAGATGAGACTCTAGCCCTTAGGCGCAGAGTCTCCTAAGGAGCTGCCCCTTAATGTTTTCTTCTTGGAAAATGCCATAATGTAGTGAAAGTAGCACTTACCTCCCCTAGGTTCTAAAAGATGGTGACCCTTGTGCTGAGTTTGGGAAGATAAGCTGGAGTAACTCAAAGACATTAGGAAGGGACGTATTGGACCAACAGAGCAGCATGCATGGAAAGCAACAGAGGCCACGGGTTCCAGACAGCTTGGCATGGGTGGGATTAGGTGAGCACGTGTGAACATGGGGGAGATGAGGCTGGGGAGGCCATACCTTCAAAGACCTTGCCATTGGATATGCTGGCCTAGAGCTCAGGACATTAGTACTGGCTAGAGATGCAAGTAGGTGGCTGTCGGTATAGAAGTGTCATTAGAACCTGTGTGTCTTTAGTGTCTTTCCCCCATGCCAGAGTGTCTAGATCCTCTATATTGGTTTGGGTAGTGTCTTCACTCTCCTCCCCTTTTTAATGAATAAAATCAAGAAAATGATTTCCTCATAAATGAACTGGACTTTTTTTTTCTTTTAAGTCTGAATGGGTCTGGGTACATAACATAAAATGGTTTTATTTATTCTTCATTATATCCTTCAACTGTGCTGTGTTGAATTGCTTTTTGATGTGTTTTAATGATATCTCACGTATATCCCAGAGCTTTCTGGTCACTTTTAGACGCATAGCAAAGTCCAATTCTGTCTTTTCCAGCTGAATACTTCAATCTGATATCTGGTTCAAGGATCATCTTATCATTTTGTCCTTCTCAACTCAGTCTGAGGGATTAGGCATGGGTGTAGCCTGGTCTGTTTTTATTTTTTATTATTATTATTTTTTTGGAGATGGAGTCTCTCTCTGTTGCCCAGGCTGGAATGCAGTGGCACAATCTCGGCTCACTGCAACCTCTGCCTCCTGGGTTCAAACGATTCTCCTGCCTTAGCCTCCCAAGTAGCTGGGATTACAGGTGGCCACCACCACGCCCAGCTAATTTCTGTGTTTTTAGTAGATCCGGGTTTCACCATGTTGGCCAGGCTGGTCACAAACTCTTGACTTCAAGTGAACAGCCCACCTCGGCCTTCCAAAGTGCTGGGATTACAGGCATGAGCCACCGCGCCAGACCCTGGTCTGCTTTCTTATTTTTCTCATTTCTTCCAGGTTACTTTCTCCTTTAGTGTGTGTGTTAGGGATCAACAGGAGGCACGAGGGGGAAGGAACAAACCATCTCCTTCTTAACTGATGAAACTGCTGCCAAGGATCAACATTCTTGGGGTGGCCCAAGGCCAGCTATGATTTGCCAGGGGACCTTTGGAGGCTCTGTGCTCCACAGTCCCCTCTCTTCTGGTCTGTTTCTGTATCTTTGTTAGCATGAAGCTTAATGGACTGTGAACTAGAAAGTTGACCTTCCAGCAGACTCAGTTTAGGTGTGTGGCTAGTATTATCTTCTCAAGGTCTTTGGGAATTTGCATTGCATTTCCAAAGCCCTGGACAGGCTTTTTAAAAAAAATTTTATGGAGTTATAATTCACATATGCAGTTCACCCACTTAAAAATATATAATCCAATGGTTTTCAGTTTGTTCACAGAGTTGTACAACCACCACACAATTTTAAAACATATTCATAACCCCCCAAAGAACCTCCATAACCATTAATAGTCATTCCTTATTTCTCCCCCTCCCACCACCTATCTCTCCCCTTCATTCCTGGCTCCAGGCAATCACTTCTCTACCTTCTGTCTCTATAAACTTGCCTATTCTGCAATGTAAAAAATATTTCTACTATTTTAACTGTAATTATATATCCTTTGATCAACATCTCCTTCCTCTCCTCTAACCACCCAAGCTTTTGGTAACCATCATTTGTATTGTGTTCTTCTATGAGATCAACTTTTTTAGACTCCACATATGAGTGAGATTATGTGGTATTTATTTTTCTGTGCCTGGGTTATTTCACTTACTATATTGTCCTCTAGATTCATTCCTGTTGCTGCAAATACAGGAATAAAATGAAATAAAAAGTATGAAATCTTTTTAATGACTGAGCAATATTCCATTGGGTATATATACCTGTTTTCTTTATTCATTCACTGATAGAAATGTAGGTTAATTTCATATCTTGGATATTGTGAAAAGTGCTGGAATAAACATGTGAATGCAGACTTCTCTTTGATACACTGATTTTAACAAAATTGGTGCTGTTACTACAGGTTATTTCCCATGGAGCAAAATTGCCTAATCCTTAAATCTAAAACCTGAAAGAATAAGAAATTCAAAAGGAATATGGCATTTTAAAATTCCTTGTGAACTACATACTATCCTCACCCCCCCCACCTCTAAACACAAGGCATGAATTCACTTAACGTATTGTGTCTCTCTCTCTTAGAACCTTTTCACTCCCTCTAGCACTTTTGAGTTCCATAGAATTTGATGGTTCATGCACTTGTGCTGGCCTAGCATCTAGAGTTGGCTGTCTGTGGGCCAGCTGGGCAAAGGCCCTTCCTTCTTTACTTCAAGGTTTTGCAGCTCAGCTAGAGTCATTACCCCTTCTGAACCTTGGCTTTTTAATCCATTATAAGAGCAATTTAGATCTTATTTAAAGACGTCTCAAGTTCAGTTTACTTGTGTTTGAAAATGCATCATAGCTTTAGGTGAGCCATTTCTTAATCAACGAGAGTGAGATGCTTAAAGACCCAAGTATTAAGTTATAAGTAATTATAGTACTATAATTGCTTGACCGTCCATAGTACATGCCGAACCAAACTTCACGTTAATTCCTCCTCACCATGCTTATAAGCAAGAACTGAAATACCTTAATTAACTATAACACATCAAATCCAACACTCCAAAGACAATCCCCTCCCCCAAGCATACCAACTAATACGACAAATCCTTAAGAGTTAGGATCCAGCTACTGAGAGAATCACTTGTTATTTAGTGTTAGAGAGAGTGTTAAAGAACAATGAGGTGGAGGTGGGAGGCAATGATGTTAGCACATACATCTAACAGAAAAGTTATTTCTGGCCCATTCTCTCTCTCTCCCTCACAAACTTTTGGTGAGGAAGTAGTACTACATGTTAATAAAGTTATATTATTGACTAGTTTCACTCATAAAGTAAACTTCAGATTATCCTTTGACATTAGAAATTAATATTTATAGGATGTTGGAGCCACCAGAAATCCTAGATTCTTACTTTTTTTAGGTGAAATTTTAAACAAAGTGAAATACATATATTATGAGTATATAATTTGATGAGTTTTGGCCAAGAGTATGTCCACGTAACCAATACTTACATAAAGATTTAGAACATTTCCATCACACCCAAAAGTTACCTTTTACCCTCTTACAGTGAATCTCTAAACCATTTAGGTGGCCACTATTCTTATTTATATCACATACATTAGTTTTACCTGTTCTTGAGCTTAAAAGTAAACAGAACCATACAGTATTTACTTATGTATCTGGATTCTTTCACTGAACATAATGGTTTTGAGATTAAGCCATGTTGTTGCATGTATTATCTGTTCATTTTTTAAAAAATATTTTTTCTATTCAAATGTGTACCAATTTGTTTATATACGGTTTTGTTGATGGGACTTGGGTTCTTTCTAGTTTTTGGCTGTTCTGAATAAAGTCATGGACATACAAGTCTTTTTGTGGATATTGTATTTTCATTTCTTCTGGATGAGTACCTATGAATAGAATTGCAAGTCATAGGGTAGGTGTGTATTGAACTTTATAAAAAAACTGCCAAATAGCTTCTGAAAGAGGTTATATCATCTTACACTCCCATCATAAGTGTTTGAAAATTCCAGTTGTTCCACATCCCTCATACACATTTGGTATGGTAAGGCTTTTTTATTTTAGCCATTCTAGTGGGTATATAACAGTGTCCTAAAGGTTTTGTTTGCATTTCTCTGATGAATAATGAAGTTGCATATCAGCCATTTGTGATCTTTTTTAGTGAAGTGTCTGTTCATGGATTTTGCCTTTTTTGATTAGCTGTTTATCTTTTTCATGATTTTTAGGGTTCTTTATATATTCTGTAATCAAGTATTTTTTCAAAGCTATATACATATTTGTCAGATATATGTAAATAATAGTGAATAAGAATGTTTTCTCTCAATCTGTAGCTTGACCTGTCATTTTCTTAGTGGTGTTTAGATGAAGAAGAATCCTTAATTTTGATGAAGTTCAGTATATCCATTTAAAAATTTTGTGGTCTGTACTTGTATCCTAAGAAATCTTTGCATACTCTAAGATTGCAAATGTTATTCCCTATGTTGTTAACTACAACTTTAATTATTTTAGAGTTGATCTTTAGGTCTGTGATCCATTTTGTTATTATTATTAGTTCTTAACATGTGAGGAAAATTTTGAGAGTTTTTTTTTTATGGATATCGAGGTACAATTTGTTGAAAAGACTGTTCTTTCCCCCATTGAATTACCTTGGCACCCTTGTCAAAGATCAATTGGCCATATATGTGTGGATCTTTTTTTAGATTCTGTTGTTATGTTTGTCTGTCCTTACATTAATACAACACTGTCTTGATAACTGTAGCTTTGTAGTAAGTCCTGAAATCAAATAGTGTGAGTCCTCTACATTTTTGTTGTTGTTGATTAAGATTATTTCAACAATTTGAGGTCAAGTATATATTAAAATAATTGTATCAATTTCTACAAAGAAAGACTGATGTTTTGATTTGGATTGTGTTGTGTCTATATATTTTAATAATATGAAATCTTCTCATTGACTTTTCATTTATTTATTTATTTATTTTGAGATGGAGTCTAGCTGTTGTTGCCGAGGTTGGAGTGCAATGGCGCGATCTCGGCTCACCACAACCTCCGCCTCCCAGGCTCAAGCGATTCTCCTGCCTCAGCCTCCCAGGTAGCTGGGATTACAGGCATGCGGCACCATGCTTAGCTAATTTTTGTATTTTTAGTAGAGACGGGGTTTCACCATGTTGGCCAGGCTGGTCTCGAACTCCTGACCTCATGTGATCCTCTTGCCTCGGCCTCCCAGAGTGCTGGGATTACAGGCGTGAGCCACCATTCCCGGCCATACTTTTCATTTATTTGGACTGCTTTAATTTCTCTTAGCAGTGTTTTGTACTTTATAGAATAGTAGCACTGCACATCTTTTGTTAAATTCATTCCTAATGACTTAATTTTTATCGTATTGTTAATGGTACTAAAATGTTTTCTTTTTTTCTTCTAGTATATAGAAATACACAGTTGATTTTTATATATTGACCTTGTATCCTATGACAATATTAAATTCTTTTATTCTAGTAGATATTTAGTAAAATATTTAGGATTTTTATGTAAACAATCATGTACCTGCAAATAAAGACAGTTTTACTTCTTACTTTCCAATATGTGTAGTTTATTTATTTTTATTGTGTTGATGTACATACTCAGAACTCAAATGCTATACTCGGTAGAAGTACTCTACTCATCTACTGATCTTAGAGGAAAAGCATTCAGTATTTCACAGTGTTACTTGTCACTTTTTGTAGATATTCTTCATAATGTTGTTCCTTCTATTCCAGTTTCTTGGGAGTTTTTCTTAAAATCATGAATAGGTGTTAATTTTGTCAAGTTTTTTGGTGACTGTGGTGACAATATGGGTTTTCTTCTTTATTACACTAAAATGTGTTACACTGATTCACTTTGACTGTTCAAACTTATTTTTTGAATAAATTCCACTTGGTTGTGAAAGTTTCTTTTCTAACATTTGCTGGTTTTGGATTTGCTATTACTTTCACCAGATTTGCTTTTTGATTCTTTTGGTCTATTTTTATGATGAATTCTGATATGTAACTTTTAAACATAAAATGGTTCTTTGGTTGGTTTTTGGCATTAGAGTTATGCTGATTCTTCTTGAATCAATGTTGGTAACTTGTATTTTTCAAGGAAATCTATTTCATTTACATTAGTAAAATTACTGGTATGAGTTGTGATATCTGTAGGATCTGTAATGACATGTCTTTCCTTTCTGACATTTCCAATTTGTATTATTTTCTTCTTATTTTGATCTGTATTGATAGTAGTTTGTCAGTTTCACTGATCTTTCCAATGAACAAACTTTAGCTTTGTTAGTTTTGTCTATTGTTTGTGTGTTTTCTACTTAAGTTAATTTGTATTACCTATATCATTTTCTTCTATTTACTCTGGGTCTAATTTTCTTGTCTTTTTCCATAGCTTCTTAAAAAGGAAACTTAAATCACTGATTTTAAACCTTTTATCTTTTCTAAGTATTTAAAACTCTACATTTCCCTCTAAGCATTGCTTTATTTACATCTCATAAATTTTGATATACTGTATTTTTATCATTCATTACTTTCTATTTCCCTGTGATTTTTTTCTTTGATAAATAGGTTATTTACAAATGTGTTGTTTAATTTTTAAATACTTGGGCATTGCTAGATATCCTTATTGATTTCTAGTTTGTTTCTATTGTTTTCCCATATTATGATCTATAATATTTCAACATTTTTGAAATTTATTATGTCTTTTATTGCTCTTTCTTGATTGATATTCTGTTTGCACTTGACAGAATCTGAATTCTACATTTCTGAATATAGTGATTTCTAAATGTTCTTCAAGTCATATTGATTGATAATGTTCAAATCTTCTTATTTTTTTTGAGATGGAGTTTCACTCTTGTTGCCCAGGTTGGAGTGCAGTGGCGTGATCTAGGCTCACTGCAACCTCAGCCTTCCAGATTCAAGTGATTTTCCTGCCTCAACCTCCTGAGTAGCTGGGATTACAGGTGTGCACCACCAGGCCCAGCTAATTTTTCTATTTTTAGTAGAGATGGGGTTTCACCATGTTGGCCAGGCTGGTCTTGAGCTCCTGACCTTAAGTGATCCACCTGCCTTGGCCTCCCAAACTGCCAGGATTGCAGGCGTGAGCCACCATGCCCAGCCCAAATCTTCTAAATCCTTACTAATGTTTGGTTTGCTCTTCTGTGTTTGTCTCTCTGCCTTTAGTTCTATCAGCTTCTTTTATTTTGAAGTTCTTTTCTTATGCACATAAGTATTTATAACTGATAAGTATTTACAACTTATCTTCCAAAAAAGTTGACCTTTTAATCATTATGAATTGTCTTTCATTATCTACAGTAATAATCCTTGTCTTAAAGACTATTTTTTGTTATTAACATAACCACACCAGCTTTCTTATGCAGATTATTTGCATGGTATATATTCTTCATCCTTTTACTTTGACCCCATATATATGGCTTTACATTTTATATTAGTCTCTTTAAGACAGCAAAATGTTGGATTTTGTGTTTTCATCCAGTCTGGCAGTGTCTGCTTTTTGAATAGAGTTTTGACATACCTTTCTTTTCTTTCTTTTTTTTTTCTCTTTTACATGGAGTCTCACTCTGTCGCCCAGGCTGGAGTGCAGTGGCACAATCTCAGCTCACTGCAGTCTCCACGTCCCAGGTTCAAGCAATTCACCTGCCTCAGCCTCCCAAGTAGCTGGGATTACAGGCGCATGCCACCATGCCCAGCTAATTTTTTTGTGTTTTTCATAGAGATGGGGTTTCACCATGTTGGCCAGACTGATCTTGAACTCCTGACGTTAAGTGATCCACCTACCTTGGCCTCCCAGAGTGCTGGGATTACAGGCGTGAGCCAACACACCTGGCCGAGTACATTTTATTTAATGTTCTTATCGATTAATTATATTAATAATATAATTAATTATATTATTGATTATATTAATATTACATTACATTAATAATATAATTATTATAGTATATTAATAATGTAATTATATTATTTATATATAATATAACATAATATATAATATAATATAATTAATAATATAATTAATAATATTCTTATCTACACTTCATGTTTAAGAATTTTTTATTATATAATTACATTTTACTCCCCTGGCTTTTGTGTTATGTCATATATTTTACTTCTATATGCATTATAAACCCTATACTATATGCATTATGAATCCTATACTATATGCCTTTAAATAGTTTTCTTTTAATGAAGTTAAGAGAAAAAGGGTTGCTTTTTATATTTACCCACATATGCACTATTTCCAGTGTTGTTCTTTGCTTCCTATGTGTGTTCGGCTGGTATCATTTGCCTTTAGCCTGAAGAAATTTCTTTTTGTAGTACAGGTCTGTTGGATATAAATCTTCTTAGGCTGTGTTATCTCTGCAAATGCTTTTTTTCAACCTCAGTTTTGAAGGATATATTTATTGGGTATAGAATTTTGGGTTGACAGTCCCCCCCACCCTGACCCCCAACAATATAAAGATGTTTTATTGTTGTTTGGGTCCATTATTTCTGATGAGAAGCCAGTTGTAATTTGAATAATTATTTCTCTGTCATTAATGTACGCATCTTTCTCAGGCTGCTTGTATGATTTTTTTCTGTATCTTTGATTTTTAGCAGTTTGACATTATGTGCCTAGTTGTAATTTGTTTTGTATTTCTGTATTTATGGTTCACTGAGCTTTTTTGGATCTATAGGTAGATGTTTTTCATCATATTGGAAAATATTCAGCTAGTATTTCTTCAAATATTTTTCTGTTCCATTGTCTCTTTTCTTTTTCTGTCAGCTAACAATTGCACGTTAGACCACTTAGTATTATTGAAGCTGTCTTCACTGAGGCTGTTTTTAAAAAATTTTTTTAAAATGCTTTCATCTATGTTCTTCAAATTGGATAATTTCTATTGATTTGTCTTCCAACTCATTGATCCTCTATGCTATAGTCTTCAATCTGCTACTGAGACTACTTGCTAAATTTTTCATATTACTTTTTACTACTAGAATTGGCTTTCTTTTATATATTTCATATCTCTGCTAAGATTTCTCCATATGTTCATTTATATGTCCATATTTTCCTTTAAGCCCTTGAACATATTTATAATAACTATGTTAAAATCCCATCTACTCATTTTTACATCTGGGTTATCTCTTGGTCTCTGTATTGGCTGCTTATTTTTCTTTATTATGAGTCATGTATTTCTACTTTTGTATGACTTGTTCATTTTTTATTGTAAATTGGATATCAAGGATAATTCCTGGTAGGGAATCTGGGGTATGTTGTGTTCTTTGAAAGGAAATTGAATTTTGTTCTGGAAAGCAGTTAGATTACTGGTGGATTTTCTTGATCCTGTTGGGCTTGGTTTTATTCCCCTTTAGGTTGGCTCTATTTTAGGTTTTATCCTTATACCTACAGACACGACCTTTACTTTAGGGAGTGGTGTTTTCTCCAAGGGGTGCCCTTTCTATGGTTTTAACTGAATGCTGAGGTGTTTGACATCTTTCCACTCTGACTGAACCAGGGCTCCAATGTCTCTCAGCATAGTTATGACATCTGGTATTTTTGTTCATCTCCCAGGCTTGCAGTAGTTACTTTCTGCTAGGGCTGACAGAGTTTCACTCTTCACTTTCGTAACCCAGACTTTTGTCAAGGACTCATGGGAGACCTTCAAGCTAACTTCTAAGTGCCCTGTTTCCTCCTGTGGAATTGTCTTATTTCCAGTACTCTGCCCTACACATTCTGGTTGCTTCAGTGGCTGCGAGCTTCAAATTGCATCTCCTCAGTTCAGGGACATAGTTCTCTACTTGGGCTTCACTTTCCTTTGCCACAGTCTGGAAAGTGTCCTCAGGCAGAAAACCAGGGCAAACATGATTTCATCTTGACAGTTTCTCTTCTCTCAACAATTACTATCTTCCATTGCCTTTTGTCCAATGTCTGAAAACAGGCCAGTATTCCACCAACTTTCTAGTTGTTTATGGCAGGAGGACAGACAGACCCAGTTCCAATAACTCTGTCATGATCTGAAGTTGAAGTCACATTCTTTGTGGAATGCATGTTAGAGTTGTATGGTTGATTATGTGTCATTTCACATTCTTTTTCTGTCAGATCTACACCAAACTCACCCTTTCAGAGACAGTGTTTACAGGCCTCTTCTTTCTTGGCTCTAAGCCAATTCTTTCTCCTTTATTTTCTCACTTTACCATTTTCAAATTCTTCCTCTTTTCACAGTTTGCCTGATTTTAAGAAATGGGACATTGTAGCACCCAGCATACAACATTCTGTGCATATAAATGTGGACTACTTTTGGGAGTGTGAAATTTTTCTCCTATTTAGAGCAGGACTGTAGGCCTTTTAAGTTTCTTTCCTGTTGTCTTTGAGTTTTTCGTCTTCCACAGAGAGCTGCCATAGGGTGTTTTAAATCATAGCACAGGCCCTCTGGGGAAGCTTTGGGGTCTTTTTCCATCCAGTCCTTCTCAGAGGCTCCTTTACAGAGCCTGGCGTCAGCTTCACCCCTGAACCCATATCTTGGGATGATTGACAGTTTACTCCCCACAGCTGAGTAGGAGCACTAATGCCATGGTAATTATTCATTACAGAGGGATGGAGTAGACAGAGGTCTTCAGATTTGTGTGATGAATAGTTTTCTACCTGGTCACAGTCCCAGCATTTTTATTTGTGGCAAATTCATCATGACTCACAAAGCTTTATTTTCACTTCCCACCACTCCTTACTTAAAATTTCCTTTGGTTCTTTTTTTTTTTCCTTTTAGCATCAAGATAAAAAGGAACAGACACTTGTGTATTTCCCAAAGCAGAAAACCGGGAATGAATTACAATGGAAATCACTGTCAGTTTTTAAGATCTTCTTATAAATACAAACTAGTTTAATGTTTTTGATTGATACTTCATAAATAATGAAGTTATTATGAAGTAAGTTAAAATTAGTTATGTCTGCATGCATATTTTAGCCTCAAAGAGTGTGTCTAATTAGGTACTTTTGATGTGTGAGACATAATTATGTTTACCTTTAATTTGGCATGAAAATGACATTTCCAGAACTGAGTTTAGTGGTGTATTTTCCAACACACCGATAGAGAAATGCATTTCATCTCCTGGGGCCCTGTTGCTTCTTCCCACCATGCCCCCCCCACCCCAAAAATCATCATTAAAGTTAAATCAATATTTTTTAAAAAACAAATCTGTTTGTGCCTAAATTATACATCCTAAGACCAGAGCACCAAAATTAACACCATTTTCCTAGTCAGTGAACCTTGAAAATGTGTAATTTGGTGTCTACATTAATGGTTCAAATGACTTGTGTTGCGGGGAGAAATCACATCTGCTCTCTGCAGTGAGGTGATAATTATTTCTAAAGGTCTGTGTACAGAGAGCCTTATGACCCTTTAGTTGCTGATAGTTTCACTAACATGGCAGTAAGAGTTTCAATAATGTAAGCAGAGGTGGCCTAAGTAGCACTAGAATGAGATAAGGACCTGGAGTGCTGACCCGGGTTCCAGGGTACAGGCAGAACTGCCCAAGCTGTAGTTAGCATGCCAAATGAAAGTATTCAGGTTCATAAGTCAGTAGGCAACACAGGACCCATGATTTCTTATTATCAGCTGACTTCAGATTCAGATTACCACTCTTTTTTTCTCTCTGTTCTTTGCATATGGATTTTTAAAATGTATTTATTTATTCTACCTATGCTTATTGGTTATTGTTTACTATTCAGTATGACAGACATGGGGATATAGGCCTGGCAAGTAAGTTGTCAAGAAAATAGATCATCCAACATAGTGTAAGTATTCTGATAGGACTGTATGAACACTAGGGGATGCAGTTACCCCAGGTTGGGTTGAAGAGGAGCTCATGAAAGGCATCTGAGCCAAGTCTTGAAAGTTGAGTAGGATTTCGTTGGGCAAAGGGGGTGATATGGGTGGTAGAAGGACATTATAACCAGAGGGAGCAGCATGAGAGAGGGTGGCACACTTGGGAGTCTATGTAGTTTAGTATGCTTGGAGCACAGGGTACAAAAGTGGTAGAGGTGGCATAGGAGATTGTGAGAGGTGAGGCGGAGATGTAGGCATGGACCAGATCTTGAAAAGATCTCAGTTGTCATCCCTACCATCTTCTTTCCACTATTCATCTGCTTTCCATCTACTTTTTACAGAGTATGTAAACCTCATCTCTGTTGTCCGAATTGTCATGAGTTTTCAATTAATGAAGCTTAATTTAATGGTTTTATTATTTTTGGAGGGGGTATAGTTAAAGTCCACCAGGACATTCTGGTCTTATAAGAACACGCTGGCAGTAAAGTATGATATCTTTGTCAGATGGTTTCTATTTTAATACTTAATATTTTATATTTCAACTGCAGATCAAACTGAAGAACTTGTCTCTGGTACTAGGCTATGGGTCAAACCTTATCCCAGAGGGGTCGAGGTGGTGATTGTCCTGGTTCAAGCCAGACCCTCATTTCCTGCTATTGTCTGGTTCTGAGTTATTCTACAGTCTGCTGCTCTGCTCTGCCCTATTCTGGCCACATCCTTCTATAATTCTCTTCTTTTATTCTTGCATCAGTGCTGACATTTCAATTGTAGTGAGTCCTCAAGCTCTATGTCTGTAATCACTCAAAGATCAGTCTTAGATTTAAGCCATTATCTTTCTGTCATCGTAGCTAGTTAATTATTAACTATATAATCCATGTAAATGATAGAGGTGTAACGTTTTTGCTAATACTAACATGGAATCTCTATTTTTTTCAGTCTGCCTTTTTTTTTCTGGTTTTGGTGGGAGGGGCCCTATGAATATCTGTCATTTATAGCTGTGGGGGTGGGAAAGAGAACAGGCTTTTTTTGCCATTTCCTGTGTTTATAGGTGATCAAATATGCCTGATTCTGTGCCCCTCTACTATGGCAAATGAATTATATTTGTGTCCATGGTGAAATGTTGCTGTTTCACTGTTTCAAACTTAGCTGTTTGTTGAATCCATAGTTAATAACATCACTAGTGGTGATCATTTAACTATCTAGAAGACAGGCAGAAGAAGCAAATAGTGTAGATAATTCTGAAATTATGTAATCAAAACCCCTGGTCTATAGATAATTGATTTTTAATGATCATTGTTAGTGTTTCAAATTTTATCACCAGCTTCTTTACTGTGAACCAAAAGGACATCTCTCAAGAAAACTACATTTGGCACTTTCCTCTATACAGTTATCTAGAAAATTGTTTCCAAATTCTATTTTGAGGTATACTAGTTTGTAGGGATGTTAATTGGCATTAGTAGAAAAATTGGCTCTTTTGCCACGAGCTTGGAAAATCTTGGGTTAAATCAAAGTCAGTTTTCCTTACTGTAATTCTTTTGGTGTCTTTAATATGCTAAAACACACTGTGGGTTTCCAAGCCAAAACCAGAAAAAGAAAAAAAAATGTGTAGTGTTTTGCAGATTCATTTGACCATGTAACTCTTTTGGGGGATTATTTGAAGAACTTATGTTGCGGGTTATATGGCAGCTGCTATTGGCACAACTGATGATGAATTGTGAAACTTCGGTTTTTATAAAATGTAAATGTATTCCTTTCTCATTTAGAGGCAAATTTTGAGGAGTACACGTAGAATAATGAGAGAACTAAGAAAACCTTGATGTCTTAATCTTTGAGTAGAGGCTCAGTGACAAAAAGATGCATAGATGGATCTAACCATATTGTGGGTTCTCATTTATTCATCTATTAGTCAATCAGCAAGTACTGATGGAGACCTCCATTAGGAGACAGGCACTGTGCTGGGCACTGGGGTGAACAAGACAGCATTAGAGAGTGAGACAAAGGCATAATGGACTGAACATATCATTAGTTAGTGAAAAGAGCTGGTGGTAAGTGCTGTAAAGTAAGTGACAGTGGCTGCAGAGAAAATAGCAGTGTGGGGGTACTATGGCTAGGGCGATCAGAAAAGGCCTCCCTGAGTAAATGATATTTAAGCTGAAGATTTAAAGGGTAGAAAGATACTGTTCCCTTGAAAATTTGGGAGAAGATCAGAGAGATCAGTAAGTACAAAGACCCTAAAGTGGGAAAGAATGTTTGGTGGGCTATCAGAGCCTGATGTGTTGAGAGCTTTGTAGACAAAGGGACACATAGCATGAAATAAGGTTGGAAATGTAGATAGAACACGTAAGGCCCTGCAGGCTGAATTACATGTTTGGTTTTTACTCAAAGAAAAATGGGAAGGCTTTTTTTTTTTTTTTTAGACTTTTAGGGAGAGGGAGGATGTAACCTGATTTACCTGTGAGAACGTTCACGCTGACTCCTGAAGGGAGAATTGTAGCCAGGATGAGTGGAAGTAGAGAGCCCAGTGGGAGGCTGGTGCAGGCCCAGGTGAGAGATGGCAAAGGCTAGCTTGCACTACAGTGATATTTAAAGAGACAGATGGAGGGGATTAGACATATTTGAGACATGTGTCTCAGTAAAACAAGCCTGAGTTAAAAACATTTATTATTGCATCACAGGCACATTCTGAGATGCAGTATAATTTTCTTTTCGTTTTTTCTTTTTGAGACGGAGTCTTGCTCTGTCGCCCAGGCTGGCGTGCAGTGGCGCCATCTCAGCTCACTGTAAGCTCCACCTCCTGGGTTCATGCCATTCTCCAGCCTCAGCCTCCCGAGTAGCTGGGACTACAGGCAACCACTACCACACCTGGCTAAATTTTTTGTATTTTTAGTAGAGATGGGGTTTCACCGTGTTAGCCAGGATGGTCTCAATCTCCTGACCTCGTGATCCACCCGCCTCGGCCTCCCAAAGTGCTGCTATTACAGGAGTGAGCCACCACACCCGGCCTGAGTTGCAGTATAATTTTCAACTTGATAAAGGATACACATTTTCTCGTATTTCCTTTTGGTCCAGACCTTTTAGTTTTGGTCTTCACAGGGACCTATAGACCCCTCTGCCTTCCACAACCCTCTCTCAGTCTCCTGAAAAGAGGAGAATGATGTGATTATTTGGTTAGATTTAAGTAGGATGGGGAAAAAGAAATTAGTTTTGCCTGCTTTTAGTGTTGTAGGCCTCTTGTACCTGCCTCTCACCTAGGCAATAAATAAATACATAAGGAAATAAATAACTCTATATGATTCATTCTGGCTTACACTGGGACATGAGACCCCTGGATATATCATTTGTACATACTTCTTCTCAGAGGCCATGAAGACACTGTGGCTGTCATAGGGAAGGATTTTTGTTTCTGGCTGAGTATCATTCTATTCCATTATGGCCCATCATTGACATTTATGATATTGCTTATAAAAAGAAGCTGAACATGAGATAGTGTGCAAACCTATATTGGCATCACTTTCCTTAGATTTTAAAATAGAGCAGATAATCTTCTAAACCCAATTGATAGCCAAGTTGGGAGAAATCAAGGGGATTTAGAGCACCATTCCACCTTTTCCATGTCATGGCACACATAGGAATGAGAACAGGTTTACAGTGCAGGGCAATGAGTGGACCAGGCTACCCCCAGCTGGAGAAGACCAGAGTCAGAGCTCATGCCCCCTGGGTACTGGCTGGCAGCTTTGATAGAAGGGGAGTTAACATCTGTGGCATGTATTAGGTCCCGTTAGCTGTCTACCAGATGTACTTGTTACAACATTCTAGGCTGGAGGATTCCATGTGGAGAAAAGCCAAAGTTATACCAGAGATAGGCCTATAAAATCAGTTTTCCACTGGCTAGCCATATGCAGAAAATTGAAACTGGACGCCTTCCTTACACCATATACAAAAATTAACTCAAGATGGATTAAAGACTTAAATGTAAAGTCCGAAACTATAAAAACCCTAGAGGAAAATCTAGGCAGTACCATTCAGGACATAGGCAGAGGCAAAGATTTCATAGCAAAAACATCAAAAGCAATTGTAACAAAAGCAAAAATTGACAAATGGGATCTAATTAAACTAAAGAGCTTCTGCACAGCGAAAGAAACTATCATCAGAGTGAACAGGCAACCTACAGAATGGGAGAAAACGTCTGACAAAGGTCTAATATTCAGATCTACAAGGAACTTAAATTTACAAGAAAAAAACAACTCCATCAAAAAGTGGGCACAGGACATGAACAGACACTTCTCAAAAGAAGACATATATGCAACCAACAAACACGTGAAAAAAAGCTCAACATCACTGATCATTAGAGAAATTCAAATCAAAACCACAATGAGATACCATCTCACACCAGTTGGAATGGCGATTATTAAAAAGTCAAAAAACAACAGATGCTGTAGAGGCTGTGGAGAAATAGGAATGCTTTTATACTGTTGGTGGGAATGTAAATTAGTTCAACCATTGTGGAAGAGAGTGTGGCAATTCCTCAAAGATTTGGAACCAGAAATACCATTTGACCCAGCAATCCCATTACTGGGTATACACCCAAAGGAATATAAATCATTCTGCTATAAAGATACATATACACTTATGTTTATTGCAGCACTATTTACAATAGCAAAGACATGGAATCAACCCAAATGCCCATCAATGATAGAGTGGGTAAAGAAAATGGAATATTGTGCAACCATAAAATGGAATGAGATCATGTCCATTGCAGGGACATGGATGGAGCTAGAAGCCATTATCCTCAGCAAACTAACGCAGGAACAGAAAATCAAACACCAAATGTTCTCACTTATAAGTGGGAGCTGAACAATGAGAACACATGGACACAAGGAGGGGAACAATACACACTGGGGCCTTTTGGGGGGTGGCAGGGGAAGGAGAGCATCAAGATAAGTAGCTATTACACGCTGGGCTTAATACCTAGGTGGTGGGTTGATAGATGTGGCAAACCACCATGGCACACATTTACCTACGTAACAAACCTGCACGTCCTGCACATGTATACCATAACTTAAATAAAATTTTTAAAAAATCAGATTTCCAAGTCATGGCATTTTTATTCATTCTGTAGGAATGGTTAAGGCCAGTGTTATGCACTCACTGACCTTGATCTAGGAATGGCTTCTTGGAATTAGTTTATTTCCTTGTCCATCTCAAGCGTATAACTCTATTCAGAGTTGACAATTTGATTCACATCTTTTATCAGTCATTTCCTCTATGATTATGTAGGGACTGACTGACAATGACAGATAAAACACTTTGCTTAAACAGCATCAGAACTTAGAGATTTATGTATGAAAAAGTGATAATGTTTCTGGGTTGCTGGATTGCAGAGGAGAACTGCCAGAGAATATCACATTTAAAACTCTTAAGTCACTATAAGTCTTGGTGCTTTGAAGAGGGCTTTGGGTGCAAAGTAGTGCATGGTAACTACTAAGGCCGGTACCTCTAATAGCTAGCTCCCTGAAATACCCAGGATGGGTTGGTGGTATTAGTAAGTAGTAATAATTATGACAGTGATTTTGGCAATTCTGAGGACTAAATACATGATAGCATGAACTCAAGTCATTGAATTGTCTGCATTATCTGGTATAAGAATCAAAACATTGTGTTTATGGCATCCAGATTGCTGAAGAAGTTTGTCAGATTTTAGTTGCTATGTATTTCTGTGCTTAGATTTTCACTGAATGGACCAGTTGTTTTGGATTTTTTTTTAATTTTAATGAATCAGACACCTCCCTAAATGCCCCATCCCCACTTCCCAATAAATCTTGTCTCAGAGCTTCAAAGAAAGAGGTCAGTTCAACCAGTGTATTTATTGGACCTTCAAGTATTTACTTTTTGCTCACAGTTTTTAAGATCAATGTTTTTGAATTTTATAGCAGGGTTTTTATTCTTTTTTGTAGTGGGACTTAAATCAAGGTTTCCATTGACTAAGCCATGATCTTCCATGGTGAGTTGACTTCTTCACAAATGGGCAGATTTTGCCTATGGCATAAATATAATTGATTAATAGTATGCTGATAGCTTTACACTGTTGTGATGCAGCAAATCAGCTTCCGCATGGCTAGTGGAAAGAAGGTTGACCTCTTTGTGAAAGGATGCCACTGGAGTTCACCACCAGGGCCCTCAGAGAGCTGACAATAGGTGTGGGGTGTGCGTGGCAAGTGCTTGGCTCCTACAAAAAGAAATGGCCCCTCTGTCTAGGAGTGTGAGTTTCTGCCACTCACTATCGTTCCAGATCATTTCTCTGCAAATTAAGAAGGTGGTATCTGTTTAGTGACTTCTTCTCTTGAGTGTTAGCATCATTATCTAGTGTCAGGAAACCCCTTAGAGGATAGACTGAAAAGGAAGTGCCTGGAGGAATCTCCCTCCCTCCCCTGTCATATCAGCTTCTGGCTTCAGGCAAAGGCCAGGTGAGAAGGTGAGTTGCAGAGCCACCAGTATCACTGCCCAGGTGCTGCGTGCCCGAGGACTTCTGTGTCAGGATTCTGCAAATCTAGCTGACAGGTTTTTCTACGACTTTCTAATTAAGTCTGTAAGTGTTGACATCTTTCTTACATATGCAATAAAGAGAAAGGAGGCAGGCAGCCCTGAAAATGAAAAAAGAAGTCGGTTTTAAAAATGTGGAATCTACAGGCAGCAATTTTCCTTTCCTCTATGAGAAAATGACATCAGGAACTTTAGCACACTGGCAGGATCTCATGGGTATAGCTTTCATTGCCTCTTTTTATTCTCTTCCTCAATATTTCCCACTTATAGAAGCTTCTAAATATGTGTTTGATGGCCTGGGTACCCTTTTTTGCTATTGTAACAGCACCTGTGGTAAAGGTGTATCCCAAAGAGTCACTAATGGTTCAGAAGGGTTTCTTTTTGCCCTACTGTGCCAGGATGTTATGAAATAACTTAAAAACTATTTATAACATACCTACTGAAAAGTTTCTGGAATGTGGTAGTTTTCTTCTTTCCCTTTTCCATAAACAGCAAGTGAAATGAGAAGAGGACCTTTTGAAGCATATGTAAGCCTGCAGAAGGAGCAGGCAGCTGAACCGTCACCAGGCGCCCTATTATTTTTTACTTACATGGAGGTGATCCCTAACCAGTGTGTTTTTCCTTTCTAGAGTAGGGAAAGGAATTTTGGTGGCTTTTGATGTTTGATGCACCTTAAGCAGGCATTATTCAGAAGGGCTTTTGTCAGGATTCTGGCCTGTTTTACAAAAGAGACATAGGACAGAACACCTGGGTTGTACATCTGGGGCGTGAGGGAAGGAACAGTTTACTTTGAAAGGGAATTTTCCATTTTCCTTGGGAAGAAGTGAACTGTCTATAATAATGGAAAGAAGAAAGAGTTAGCAATTTAAACAATTTACATAGCAAATTAATAGCATAATAATTATCTATTTGCTTATTTAAAATAGGCCAGAAATGCCTACTTTTTTCATGGAAGATTATTTCATTCCATGTACTAAAATAGAATAACGCCATATAGAAAAGCAGTAAAAATGAAATAAGACTTTTGAAAACATATTAATATACGAAATATTTATTATACAGGCTCAGTAGTGTTTGCATTTAATCATTTTTATTGTATATCGGGGTTAGTCATTTCATTCTGAATTCTGAAAAATGAACATGAGATGTTTTGCAAGCACTGCTTTTTTCTGGAGTGTGCTCTCAGTGGGATTTACTGAGGAAATACTTATTCGTTGAGAGGTGGGGGCATGTGTCTGTAAGTGCATTAGAAATGCTTCCCATAGTGGCACTAAAATGATCAGAGGAAATGAGAGGGAAGCCAAGAGCAAGGTTGCTTGTGTGAAATGGATTCTTACTGGTATGCTAAGAGGACTGTGGATGAGTTGGGGAAACTTACTCAGAATATCAGGGAGGCAGTACCTCTTTTCTAGCTCTGTGCTTTGAAGACCACATCTTTCTCTTAGCTCTTTGGATACTAGTCTTTGTACGAGCCTTTTTTTTTTTTAATTGTGTGACCTTTGTGTGAAATAACTATATATTTTTTCTGTTTCCAGAGCATGTTTATATGATTTTCCAAGGATTAGGGCTAAGAGTTGGAACATTTGTGATTTAGCTATTCAGTAGGCAAGAGTTAACTGACTGAATGATGCTGTATTTCAAGTGGAATCACAGTGCAGGGCCATGGAAAGCGGCCCCTCATTGGTAGATTTTCTGTGTTAAATTGTGAGTTCTGTTGCAGGGGAAAGCCTTTTCCTCAGTAAGGTCAGTAAAGTTTAATAACAAAGGGCAGTGGACAAAGTATTTGGTCACTAAATCCAGGTGAGTGTCAGAGCTTGCCGTGTGAGGTGAGGTGGGGGACTTGGATATTGGTGTGGAACTGGGTATAGGACTTCATTCTTTTTCAGGCCATTTGGCCAAAGTGGGTGGCATTTGGCAGATGGTTAGCTGGAGCTTGGCACCAACCACTGGCAGTGTGTAGGGGTGTAAACAGGGTTGTGAAATGGTAGTATCTTCCAACCTGTTCCATGTTTGAGACACCATGATCTGCCATCAACAACATATTCGTCTCTGGAAATGGTTACAGCTATGATTCCTGGCAGTGCCATCCCACACAGACTGCAGAAGAGATTTATAAGGTCATGCCCCAGGCATCAGAACCATCTTGCATAGCCAGTGAACCTCCTGGGGTTGATGTTATGTGGAAAAATGATTCCATTTTAGTGTATGCACTGGCTGAATGGCAGTTTGTGCCAAGGAGGTTTTTTCAGGTCATTTGAAGCTGATAGAATAGCACTGGTTGAGAAATGGCAGCAGGAGAGGGAATGCGCGGGACTGAAATGATGCCCAATACTCTGAGTTTGATAGAAGGTAATTATAGAAGTGAGGGTTCTGGTGTGTGAATAAATGCTAGACAGACCCCTGCATTGCCTAGGAAGCAACATGGAATTTCATATTGGAAAGGAATTTAAATGAAGGAGAGCCCTCATTTCAATCAAATTATAGGGTGCGTTTGGAAAGAAAGTGATCTTGATCTGCCATTGGTTAAAGAAACATTTTAACACTTTCAATGAGTATTTAGGTCCTAAATTCTGTTTCAGGGCTCAGCTAAATTTGAGTCAAGAAATTCTTAAGAAAAAACTTTCTGTTGTATATGGTATCATGCATTTCCTGAGGATTTGATGAATTTAGGGAATCTTTTAAGCTTACTATCCCTTTTCTAGTTTCGATTTTTAAAAACTTTTTCTAGGATAACTGGAATCCAGGAGATCACTTAAAATGGTTTGTGATGACATCACTAATCTAGAGATCGGAGAATAGGTGGGAATTAGGAGAGGCAGTGATAGGAGGTTTGAAATTTGGGCTGTTAACTAAATAGAATGTATTTAACCATGCATACCACTTCTGTTTACTTTTGTGGCCTTTGAAATGCTGTGATTTTATTAGCTAGCCAAATTTCAAGAGTCTGGAGGGGAGAGGCCTGGGAGGGGGCTGAGACACATAGTGGGCAAGAACAGCTGGAGAGAGGCTAAGGACAGGATCAAAGGTACAGTTTCTTCTTCAACCCTGTCATTCTCATTACCATTTGGGACACACAGGGTAGCAAATCTAGTCACATTGTAGCAAATGCAGGGTTTAGGCATACATCAGTGTGGAAGGCCTGAATAAAACTTTCCCTACCTGTAGTTCTCATGCATTATTTATATCTGATACCTCCGCTGTTTCTCCTCTTACAGCTGCACTCAGTCTGGAAGAGTAAAGGCTACACAGGAAATCCTCAGCTCCTGGCCTAGTGCACTTAGAGAATATTGCCTGCCAATTTGGTAACTACGATAACTGCAGCAATATTCTTGGGTAGCTTGTTTTCAGGACATCTTTAATGAGAGAAGAGGATTTGAGGAGGCTATTAGCCTTGGCTGTACTAAGTTTAGAGTGCTGTCAGTGATCTACTGCATGGATGCCCCCTGCTGATTTCTTCCTTGATTAGTCCTTTCTAATGTTCTTGCCTGGATGCATCTGTGCTGCAATAAGAGAATTAAAATTCATAATCTCTGCTTGGGATCCTGAGGCTGCACTCTGTTCTGGAGCCCAGACGTCTTTTGTTTCCTAGCTTTGCCACCGAAAACAGATTTCCTGGCACGTTGGCTGATAGTTGGATGAGCAGCATTGAACATGGGAAAGAAAATGCTGGGAATGGAGGATGGTCAGTTACAGTCTGTCTGACTCAGAAAAGGACATTCCAGCTGCTGGAATTACATTAGAAAGGGCTATCATCAGTGAATACACATACTGAATCAAGAAAATCAAGAAACCGGGTAAAGTAAGGGATAGGTCATTTTAAGCAAAAAGACGATTAAATAAAATCCTAAAGTAATATTACCCATGATTCCCTGCCACTGTCCTCAGGAAATCAGCTGGTGCTTACCTTCCCCTCCATCCATTTCTTTTTACAACTGTATTAAAAAGTCTGACATGGGGCTGAAGAGTGAGTTTTTACCAAGTAAAACTATAAGAAGTGAGCAGCTGTGCAGGTAACATGAGCTTTGCCATGTGTAGCAGGCCCTGTTCTAGAAAAAGGAGAGAGAATTGTGGGAGGTGAACAAGAGGCATCTGGGTGACAAAACGGTGTATGCTAGCAGTGGCCTGAGAGGCAGCCAGCATTCAGAAACAGAGAGTACACCTAGATCTAGGCAAACTAGGCCCTTCCAAAGCAACTGAGATTCCCAAACCTAGAGGAGCTGGCCTGTTAGGTTATCAATGCACCTTAGACACTGGGGGAGTAAGATAGGGACACAGCCCTCCTATGGGGAAGGAATGGATAGAGTTGGACTTTAGTATCTAGACCATAAGATGATCCTTAAGGGTAAATACCATGTATCATGCAAAGTAGGTCTAAATTAATATTTGTTGAATAAGTAAATGAACATGGAAAATTATTTCTTGCTGCTAAGAATAGATTTCAGATATAGGCTGTTAGCAAAGGCAATTTAATGCTGATTTGTTGGTAAGTTGACTTAGATATGTTGGTGAGTTGACAATCCTCTCTCTCCGCTTCTTTCCCAATAAGGGCAGTTTTAGTCATGTAGGGGTGATGCTGAACCTGGTCTGTGTAGAAGAAGCTTACTCTAGAATCTGATCCAGTGACACTAGTTAAATGCAAGAAAAACATAGGAGCAGAAAACATGAATGCCCTTGTATGCTTAGGCATGCTGCTGCCTGACTTTCAAGAAGGGAATACCTTGGAGTTTGTGAACTCAGTGAATTTATACCCTTCCTTTATTTTTCTCCAGAGGATTTAAGGAAGCTATCCAAAGTGTATACAACATAACCCCACATGATAAAAACAGGTAGCAGTCTTGGGCATGACAGCCAGTATGAGAGACTGGCCCACTTTTATAATCTCCCATGTGGGAACAGTGCTTTTACTGAGAATGATTGCCTTTGTGATGTTTGCCTTGCGAGGTCGATGAATCTTGCTTTACAAACCTGGTTTGAGTCACGTTTAATCATATTTATTTTTCCTACAAACACAAACTCCAAAGTTTAGTCTTAAGTATCATCTAAGTAATCTGGATTTTGAAACCCTGGTTCTATTATATAAGCAGTGATGAATGGAAAGAGTGATATTACACTTCCTTTTTGCAATCTTTCCAAGCTGCAAATAAAATAAATTTGCACCTGAAATATTTATTTAAAAAAATGTCAAATTCTAGGTTTTGGATGCTTTTTTTCTTGAAATAATAAGAATTTTTCCCTAAAATCTTTTCTTAATCACAATAGTATTTCTGTTGTATGAAGTATTTATGGAGCAAATCAAATCACTCAGTGATCACTAAATATGTTGTGTTTGTCTGTGTGTAAATGTGTGGTGTGTGTCTTCTATGTGCCCTTTAACATGTGAGTGTTCAGAGTCCTGTCATAAGATGGATTTGTGATAAGGCAGTGTTTCTTAAAGTATGACCTTCTTACCACCTGTGACAGAATCACCTGGGTGCTGGTTAAAATGTGACTATTTGGCCACTTGTTCTCAATCGTAATTTTTTGAGGCTAAAATCTGGGAATGTATATTTTATATAAGTGCCCCTCCAGTGATTCTGATACAGAGATATATAAGAATGAATAATTATTTTTTTGATAACATGATTAATACCAAGTGAATAGGAAGTAAGAAGGGAAAGGTCATACTGTTTAAGATATTGGAGAAAAACTTTACAGAGAATGCAGAATCTGAAATTTTCTAGGTGCTAAGGCAGGAAGCAGGCATTTTATGCATAAGGAATGGCTCAACAAAAGGTGGAGTTTAAAAGATCGAAAACCAAACACTGCATGTTCTCACTCATAAGTGGAAGGTGAACAATGAGAACACATGGACACAGGGAGGGGAACATCACATGCCGAAGCCTGTTGGGGGTGGGAGCAAGGGGAGGGAGAGCATTAGGACAAATACCTAATACGTGCAGGGCTTAAAACCTGGATGGCAAACCACCATGGCACATGCATACCTATGTAACAAACCTGCACATTCTGCACATGTATTTCAGAACTTAAAGTGTAATTTAAAAAATCATAAATAGGCCGGGCGTAGTGGCTCACGCCTGTAATCCCAGCTCTTTGGGAGGCCGAGGCAGGTGTATCACTTGAGGTCAGGAGTTCGAGACCAGCCTGGCCAACAAGGTGAAATCCCGTCTCTACTAAAAATACAAAAATTACCCCGGCCTGGTGGTGGGCGCCTGTAATCCCAGCTAATCGGGAGGCTGAGGCAGGAGAATTACTTGAACCTGGGAGGCAGAGGTTGCAGTGAGCTGAGATCATGCCATTGCACTGCAGCCTAGATGACAGAGTGAGACTCCATCTTCAAAAAATAAGAATAATAAATAAATAAATAAAATAAATAAGATCATAAATAGATCTGCCTCATTAAAGTGAAAGATTTGTTTCGCCTAGGGTAGTAGAAGGAGATATTTGTATGGGTAAGATGAATCAAGCTGTAATGAGGGGCTTCTGAGAGATGAATTTACTGGAATTGAGCTCAAGGGGAAAGCCACTGAAGGTAACATGTAATATTAGGCCCACATGAATTATTTTTCTGTCACCTGACAAAGACAGAAATGGGCATGATCTCTAGAATTTTGGAACAGAAAAATGAACCCACGTGATTATAGGAGGAAAACCATTTGGGAAAAATGTATTTGGTTTTATACTATTTGTTTAGCACAAAGAGATATGGATAGAAATTAGTCTGTCCAGACACCATCTTTACAATACAAAGTCACCTTTCTTTATCTTAGTCTGATGTTGTGATTTCAACATAAAGCTCATTTTTACAAATATCTAAGTCAGAGTCACTGTGTGTATGTGTTCCGTTTATTTGTATATGTTACATAAGGTCTTTTCATCTTTCTTTTATTTCCGTCTCTGTAGCCAGTCTAGTGTAAGAATTGAGAATGGGTCCTTAGTAAATCACAATTTCTTCTTTTTCCTCTCATTTGATGTACATACTTACCCTGTGAGACGAATCAACAGGCTTCATTAGGGCATTTTAGCTGTGAAAACCAAGTGGGGGGAAGTTAAGTTCTGTGGTGTGCTCAGTGTCATGCCTGGCTCCATGAAGCAGGTCGAGCCAGGTTTCTGGATCCCCAAGCCAGTGCTTCTTCTCTTTACACACCGTGGCTTCTTTGAATGGACTTGCTGATTTCTCCGACCTTATCCTCATCCCAGAGAGAATCTTGTACAAACCCATCTCGCTGCATTGCAATTCTTCGTTGACTTTTTTGTCTATGTGCTGTACTTGATTCGGAGTGCGCTTTTTGAGGCCTGGGGTTATGTCACTTTCCTCTGTATCTCCCCAGTCATGGCACGTAGTAAATAGTTATGTTGTAATATTAAATGAAAGAGTGTGTATAATTTTGTGGTTAAAACTAAAAATAGTCAAAAAGACATAATACTGGACTATGAGAACCCAGGGGGCATCAGTTGTTATTTTTCTCTCTCTTGTATTCTCAATTCCTGGCACAGTACAGCACAGAGTAAGTGCTTAATCAGTATCTATTGCATGAAGAAATAGAGGAAGATGAACAGGGACTGTCACAGGTAGAAAAGAACTTGATTTGAACCCTGAACCTGGTAGAATAAGTAGGCATTTCCTAAAGGGCACCAAGCAGGAAAGGGATTCTAAGGATAGTAATTGCTGTGAGTGGAAGACTTGGGAGAATGAATGAGGAATTGGTCCTTATGAGAACTAAATAATTATTATTTTTTCTCTCTGAATGGTTGCTGTGTTTATAGTGCAGATGAGAAACTACCAGATACTTTTTTTTAAATTGAGAGTAGAAAATTACCATATCCTTAAAGGTTTTGAAATGTCCTTGGTGAATGCAAGGATCAATTTTTTGACAAGTGTAAGGGGTGGTTTAGACTGTTATGTTCTGGCATCGTTAATGGACAAGCAATATGTTGGTTGATGTGAGTGTCTCCTAATGGAGATTGGTTAGGAGCTAATGGTCTGCATGAGCATTTTGGGGAACTGACACTAAAAGCTGATGAAGTTCGTCATCTCAGGTAAAGCCAGAAGGATCTGTGAAAGAGATAAGGATTGGAACAAAATGATGGAAGAGTGGATGTTGGATCTCTATGTCCTAGTGATTTTCATCAAATGAAAGTAGTTACATAAGTTATTTCAGTTAGGTGGCAACTGTGATTGTTCCTTGCATTTCTATGAATGAGGCTGTTGTAAGTGCATTCTTATTAGGAAATATGGCATGTTAACTAAAATCCAAAGCCATTTCATGACTAATGCCACTTACCATAAAGTTGACCTTTGACTGTGTAGTTTTAATTGGATATAGCACCTGTTATTTGGGCTTTCTTGACTTAATGGAGAATTCATAGAACTGGCATTTCAAACAAATAATGTTTCTGAAACGCTCTCATACTGAAAAATGGCACTGAAAATGTATTCTCAGTAGAATTTTAAATCTGAGGAATATGATATGCATAAAAATTTGACTTTTGTGCAGTGGCATCAAAAATTTTCTCTAGGACTGGTACATTTATGTGAGAGTTCACCGGGCCAAGTAGACTTAATTATGAGACTAAGTGATTTTATTTGCATCTGTGCTGGTGGCAGAATAGGAAATTCTACTTGGGAGAAGAACTGTGGGACGGGACCACCCACAGTAACATTGTGATGAAAGTAAAACTGAGAAATATTGAAATAGTAAATGTACAAAAAATAGGGTTCACCTACTGCTCACTCTCTAAACTTTTATCCATGGGGGAATCTGGGAGATAGATTCTCAAATATTTTAAAGAAAATATCTGACCTCAGTATACTCCTTTTAATATGCTTACAATAAAACTGTATGGGATAAGGCTGGGCACAGCGGCTCCCACCTGCAATCCCAGCACTTTGGGGGGCCGGGGCGGGCGGATCACCTGAGGTCAGGAGTTTGAGACCAGCCTGGCCAACATGGCAAAACCCCATCTCTACTAAAAATAACTAAAAAAAACAAAAAACAAAAAACAAACAAAGAAACAAAAAAACAACAAAAAAAACCTGGGCGTGGTGGTGTGCATTTTTAGTCCCAGCTACTCAGGAGGCTGAGAGAAGAGAATCGCTTGAACCCAGGAGGCAGAGGTTGCAGTGAGCCTAGATTGTACCACTGCACTCCAGCCTGGGCGACAGAGCAAGACTCTGCCTCAAAAAAAAAAAAAAAAATTTAGGATATTATCCTCAGGATATTTAGGAAAATAAAAAAAAGTATAATGGTGGTCATGATTATATTTAGGACATTATACTACTGGTAAATGATCATTTTAAGGAATGGAGATGAATACATATGTTTACTAGTAATGGCTAGTGTTTACTGAACAGTTAGTTTAGCAAATACAGAATAAACTTATTTGATCTTCCAACAAGCATGTGAGGTAAGTATTATTTATTATCCCCATTTTACTGATGAGTACAATGAAGCACAGAGAGGTTAAGTAACCTGCCCCAGGTCAAACAGCTAGTAAGACGTAAAGTGGAGATTTGAACTTGGGCAGTCTTTGGTTCCTGTGCTGTTAAACGCTGTAATCCCTCTGTGTTTATAGAATTGGAAGTTGGAAGAGTACTCTGTAGTATGCAACGTCTACTGCCAGAGTTATTCAGAAGGCAAGGGCACAGCCCATAGATAATAATGTTTTCAAGAGATTCTATAATTTGTATATTTGCCTCACAGGCAGCAGGATTAGGTTTCAACAATGACACAAGTTTCATTACAGGCAGAATCCAGCAAATTGTATCTCAGCATTCACTGATTAAAGTCATGGTCTTGGGTTTAATTGATTGGCTGGTTTATATGCTTAAAATTCAATATTGATATTTACAAGTGGACACATTGGCTTTGATTAATTGCCGAATTTATTTCAGTACAGCTTACTTCTGATTGTGTAATCAGCATTGCTGATTTAATAATCAAGTTCTCCTGCTTCCCAGATAATGACATTAGGTACCCAAAGTGACAATGTGAAGATTGACACATTTCTTTTTAATTGAACTATAAATTCACTCCAAGAAGTGATTCTCTTGTCTCTTGCTCTCTTCCTTCTTTCATTGCCTTGACAAACATCATATTAAGTCTTGCTAAGTGCCAGAACTATGCTAAGTGTAATGGCTACAGTGATGAATATAACAGGAAGGCTGTGCCTGTCTCTCCTTTTACTGTAAGTTTTGCGAAACTTCCAGTGTATGAGATCCTTTTTTTTGAGATGGAGTCTCACTCTTGTCGCCCAGGCTGGAGTGCAATGGTGCAATCTCAGCTCAGTACAACCTCCGCCTGCCGGGTTCAAGCGATTCTGCTGCCTCAACCTCCCAAGTAGCTGCGATTACAAGTGCCTGCCACCACACCCAGCTAATTTTTGTATTTTTAAGAGACTGGGTTTCACCATGTTGGCCAGGCTGGTCTTGAACTCCTGACCTCAGGTGGTCCACCTGCGTTGGCCTCCCAAAGTGCTGAGATTACAGGTGTAAGCCACTGTGCCTGGCCCAGATCTTTTTAAACAACAGTTATTTTTGAGTTGGCTTGAAAATGCTTGATAGAAATATTCAAATTTTAACTCACATTATATAACTACTTATACAACCTTACATCCAAATGTCAGAAAAAAATGGGTTTCTCAATTAATGACATTTGGATGTATGGTTGTATAAGCAGTTATGTCATATGAGTATAAATTATAAATGCTTTATTACTGTATACAGTAGCCTCATGCAATTAACGACCCATACTATTTGCAACTGGAGATCTTCCAGGTATATTAAAATTTCAAGTAATTTTTCCATCACTTGGCTGGGCAATAGCTGTTTGTTGAACCCCTACTATGTGCCAGACCTAAGCTAGATGTTGAGTTACAGCAGTGAGAAAGATGCAGTGCCTTATCCTCTCAGACGAGACAATCTAGTAGGATACTGCCAGACTTGATGAGGTTATTGTCTGATATGAGTTAATTTTTTTTTTCTAGCTGTTACCATGTTAGGAAGACATTTTTTCTAGTTCAGGAAATTTTAGCCCATTTTGGAATGATTGATTGAAAATTTAGAATAGTGGTTTTGCTTCATCCAAAATTTATGTGACCCTCTACTAATTTTAGATAGAGAGAGGATTAAGCATTTTATAAAAATTCAAGAACTACAGCCCAAATCAGAAAAATCTAGGGGATTATCTTTATAATTTAGTTCCTATGCTTTGAATAGAAACAAGCCTTTATATAGAAATTGTTTCTTATAAATAAACTGTTTTCAAACTCATTTGTCATTTTATTGCACGATACAGTCTTATCAGTTAGGGGGATTATCTACTTTTAAGTATGCAAAGCAAGAAAAAAATGATAGATAAAGTTTGTCATGATGAAATATATTAATTCTAGAGTGCAGAAATTATCTTATATGCTTTTTTTTAAAAAAAACTCTGTTCAAGTCCCAGTACAATCAGGTCGTTGTAATCAGGCTCCTTGCAGTCTCCCTACATTGGCAGGAGTAACACTAGTGCCTAACCCAGTGATAGGAGGTAGTGTAGAAATTTAATGAACTAATAAGTTTGTGTTGAGTAAATGGTCCTTTTTTGCATATTGAGTGACACTGACACATGAAAATGGGGTTTGCTCTTCTTTATTGATGTAATAATTAGCATATCATTAATTGAATGTTTATTTTGTGGCAGTTATTTAATTTGGTTATTTCTTATCCTTATAGTAATTCCACAAAGTATTCTTATCTTTATTTTACAGGTGAGGAAACTGAGGCTCAGGGAGATTAAAGACTGCCCAAAGTAATGTACCTGAAAATTGAAAACACCAGGATTAAAACGCATGTCTCCATGGCTTTAAAATTCGTGTCTTTTTCTCATGCTATGTCGTTTTACTTAGCAAGGCAAGATGGTGGGTATGGACAAGTGGATGTAACTCATAGATAGGACTGAGTGCTTCGGGCAGTGTCTTTTGCCATTTAAAGTGAGCTAGGCTGTGCCTGAGAATGCAGAAAAGAAAAGCCTTTCTGAACACAGCTATGATGACATATTTTCAACAGTAAACACTTAAGTGTCTTTAGGAAGTGTGTTTTACATGTGTCACTCTAATTCTGAAGTTTACCCCAGTAGCTTCCTATTTCTACTCTCATAGCATGAGTCAACCTTTAAGGAGAATATCTGGAGACTTGGTGGTTTGACAGTACCAAATCATTTCAGGCAACTCTTGACACTTCCTCAAACTAGTTGTGAGAAGCCAGTATAGTTCACCATTTTCAGACATTTTGTCAAACAAGACATTTCATATTTTTCAAAATATTTCTGTTCTGAAACCCAATCTTTGAGCTATCTGTCCCTCTATAGAGACAACTCCTCCCTTCCTCCCACTCAAACTATCTGGGACTAAAATGGAAGACAGTGTTGGGGGAACTTTCATCAACAAATTTATCCAAGAGGTCTGGACCCATTCAGTGTGCGTTTGAGGGAGTGGGTTTTATTTCGGAAGCTGCTGAACTTAAAAGATCAACTTAATGTTGGAGGTGGCAAGATGAGCTTTCTTTTGGATTCAGAAAAGCTGAAGTTCAAAATCTGGCTCTGTTGCCTTCTAGGTAGGCAGACATGGAAAACAACAACAACAACAACAACACAATTTCTATGAACTTTGGTTTTCCTCAACTGAAAAATAGGACCTAATAATACCTACCTTGAATATTTGTTGGAAGGTTCTGTTTCTACTTGATACTGACATTCCCTCAAATTTAAGAGGAAACTTCATCCCAAATGGCATTTGTTTATGAGGAGGAAGAAAGAGAACTCATATGTATTGAAAGTCCACCTGGCCCGACTTGTTTGGCAGATCTGCTGCATACACTTTCTCATTGATCGCTGCGCTGTAGTAGAGACAGTGTGACTGGCTTTGGAGTCACATAGACTTAGGATTGAATCCTGGCCGTGTAAATTCCAGGCTGTTGGATGAAGAGAAGAGAAGGTGGTGACAGTTGCACCTTTTGTCAAGAGTGAGCTGGGAAAAGTGAGGGGCAGCTCACTTTTGGAGGAACTCTAAAAGCCAGAACTCTCTTTTGGAGGAAGGGAGATCTGTGGGTTCCTCAGCTTCCAAAATTCTCCAACTGGGACTTGAGATTGTGCTCTGTATAGAAATAATAGGAAAATACCATTATTAATATGATAGTTCTGCTGTACTGAGAGTTAAATATGATATGGGAACATGGGCATTATTTCTATGTAAAAGAATTAAACTTTTTATAAGAAGGGTAGCCATCTATAGAGTAAAATTTCAGAGTTGTATTTCTTGTTCAAGGAGAAAATAATCAATTTATGATATGAGACCTTTCTGTGATGGTTCAAATTAGATTTCTTGACATCAGACCTAGCTCTTAAATCTAATAAGCAGCTACACAGATCGTAGCAGTTTTGCAAATGTGTTTTATGGACTTCAGCTTGCAGCACATTAAACGACACTGCCAGCTTAATTATAATAAAAGCTTCACAGACCCTAGTTGGCATTACAGACTAGGTTTCTAAAATATTTTATGGTATAGTGATAGTTTATTTAATGTCACAATGTAAGATATTGCTCAGAAAATAATGGTGATCCTAAGTGAGATGTGACAAGATTGTGTATAGTGTTTGGTGAACAATAAAAGTGATTTTACAAATAAAGTTTGGGGCAGTTGGATGAACTAGGACAGATAAATAAACTGGGGAAGAGGAATCTCCTTGGTAATGGTTCATCTTTGGACAGTCACATTTAGAAAACAGTTTTAGGAAGGTTTTTGAACAAATTAAAGAAGCTACTGTGTATCCCAATGTAAAAGGTTGTCATTGACTTTGACTATTGTGCTGAGGACCTAAAAGGATGCGTGCTGAACATTTGAATGCTTCTGAGAATGCTCTGGGGTTTTGGCAGCGGGGTTTGAGGCTGGCTGCATCACAGCATGGTTGGCTGAATGTCAGCTTCATGTACAGACTTTTTATGGCTGCATCTTAAGTGATTATAATATAATGTGCACTTTGCCCGAGAGAGAAAAATATTATTTTTCCTTGTCCTTCAGTTCTTTGCCCTTTATATATTTGCACAAGGCCCTGGAGGAGTCACACTATTCACACCATCACCTTTTGCCTGTTTGTTTCATATGAGATGTGAGGAACCAAATACCTAAATAAATTACTTTCTCCAGGTCTCGTCCAACTTGTGACAGGAGTAGAGCCATTTTCTGTCCCCATTTTTAACCACTGTTTAACCTACACTTAGAGTTTACAGTGAGACAGGGACATACCTCGAGTAAAATGTCATGACTGTGTTGACTGATGCAACTGATTGTTGAGTGGATGCTGGCTTATTTTGACAAGGGAGAAGTCTAGGTAGGAGAGCTGTACCCTAATACAGGACACGGTTTTTGACTGACAGGACCAGCTTAGGATACTGAGGAGGTTAGCTCATATTCTTGCAGGAATTTGGTTTTCTGGTACTCAGTCCTGTCAATTGCAGCTACCAGAAGCAACGAGAAATCCCAGTGTTTATCTTGGATGTGAAAGACATCTCAAAATAATTCTTTTTAGACAAAATGGCTTTCCTTTATTCCAACTTATAACGTGACCTAAGCAAGTTTGGACCACAGTGATGATTATATATTAGGAACCAAGTCAGTCCAGACCAGACCAGTCAAGCAAACGACAACAAAAAATTTGATCTACTTCAGCATTTGAGAATGCCCATTTAAAGATGTGCCCCACAGATGACAAAAGAAAAATGGGATTTCTGTTATCAGAGCTCTTCCCCTGACATCTAACTATAAGGTCTACAGAACTGTGTATTGCTAAGAAAAAAAAGCACCCAGAATTTTTCCAGGATGCTAGATGGAAGCAAGGTTATATGGACAACTGCACGTGCTTTTCAGAAAGTGAGGATTAGTTCCATCTATTTTCCACTTCAGTTTGGTAGATGTGAATTGACAGAAACCATGAAGACTGGCTAAAGTCCTGTTTTTCCCAGAGCTTGAGCCATTTGTCTCTCTTGAATTCAGATCATCAAGGAACTCTTAGTCCTTGCAATGCTGGTGACTTTTGGGGAGAAAATATATAACATGACTTTTGATATTCACATTTCCCCTAAGTTCAACGACAGTGTCCTTAGACCTTTCCATGGATATATATTATTTCTACATGCTGGTGTTTTGACTTATGACATAAGCTAGAAATAATGATTTTGCTTCCTATTTTGTTCCAGTTTTAAAAATTCTTTAGAATTCTTGGTTCCCTGGTGATAAGGCTGACAGAGAGGGAAATACACACACTTTCATGTCTCAAATTCTATAGTCAATTATTTGGAGCAGCCTTCCTCTTCCACTGCTTCCTATTTCCCTCCTGCCCTCATTAACACTGCATAATTCATGACATTGCTCAGGTCTCAATGCCTTAACCTGTTTATTTGACAGTTTCCATCAATGCTCAAACAGGATTTTGGCTTTTGCTGGTTTTTAGCTATTCTGGTAAGCGTTGTTTTGAGACTGCTTTTAAAAACTTAAGCTAATGATCTGTTAATCGTTGTTGTTTTTTTTTAAATTTTATTATTATTATACTTTAAGTTTTAGGGTACATGTGCACAATGTGCAGGTTTGTTACATATGTATACTTGTGCCATGTTGGTGTGCTGCACCCATTAACTTATCATTTAGCATTAGGTATATCTCCTAATGCTATATGACTTTGCAGTGGAGAGAAAGTAACTAACATTTGGTGAGAATCTAACCGCATGTTCAGGCACTGTGCTAAGAGCTTTTCTATGAGTTTAATTTATCTTTATAATAATTCTCCCAAATGTAGCAATATAATTTCCCTTTTGCAGATGTAAAACCTGCTCTAAAGGCTGTGTAACTTGCTCAAGGTCTCACCATTGGTGCAGGGATTCAGGGTTTCATAGTGCTCTATTTCTGCTCCTCAAAGGGTTGTCCATGGAAAAGCAGCAGCAGGAGTTACATCCCAGCACAAACCTCCTGAACCAGCATCACATTTTAAGAAGATCCACAGGTGATTTGAGTGCATATTAAAGTTTGAGAAGCCCAGCTGTCCTTGGAAGCTCAGATAAACTGGAGGCTGCAGTAGATAAGGAGGGTTTCAGGGGCACTTGCTTCTGAGTGGCACTGTTTGGCTGTGATACTGGGCATCTGCTTTTCTATCTTTGAATGAAGCAAAGGATAGGAAAAAATGATTAAGAGAAGCATTGAGTGAATGGTAACTTGCAGACTAATTTTTGAGGTGTAGGAACGTGACTGTCACTATGATTAATTATAGCAAACATCTATCAAGCACCCTGAGGGCAGCTCTCAGTTTATGGAATGATTTAGAGTGCCTGTTTGCACTCTAAATTTATCAGGAGAAAATGTGACCTAAATTAGAATTTCCTGGACTGTGTTGGAACACCTGGAGACAGTGCTAAAAATGCAAGAAATTATTAATAATTAAATGTTTAATGTTTATTATAGTGACTCCAGAAGTTTAGGTTTGAATGTATAATGTAATAAAGTTGTATTTTGTGATGTAGTTACAATTTATGATGCATTAGGGCCCTTTGTATAATCAGTATGTACCATGTATGATGCCCATAATACAGGTTTTGAAGAATAACTTTACTATTTTACATGATTATAAAGATTTATGATGATTTTATTTTTGCTTTTATGACATTATAGACCATATCTGTGATAGCTATAATACCAAATCCTTGGTCAGAAACAAACACCCAATTACAGTACAGTCCCAGTAGGAAAACATGATTGGTTTTTGAATATCTACTTTATAAAATGATTTTTAAGGATTTTAACTTGGCAAAAAGGAAATACTTTCTGTGCAGCACTTTCATTTTAACATTCATTTATTTGATAGTTATTCAGCACCTATTATGTACTAAGTAAATTGATGTCTAATTTTGCAAATCTGACTATTTGTAAGTCTTAAAACTGATTTGATATAATATTTCTAGTTTTATATATCAAGGATAGACTTGTTAGTCTATAATCCTGACATACAAAAGCAGGATAACTAAGTTTGTAGAGAGCACTTTATGCTTTTAAAATGCTTCTATATACATTGTCTTATTTAATTCTCACATTGGTTAGGTCTTAACATGCTCATTTTATGGAAGGATAGATGATGCATTAGATGAATTTGTTGCCATTTGCATCCTGAAAGTCTTTTATTATGTTTCTAGATGAGGAATTATATTGTCCGGAACATTCATGGCTGTTACTCTTTGTACAATCCAGTTGGCGACTAGTCATGTTCTTTTTTGTTGTAACTCTGTCTTCTATTTTTATCTTAACAGTCTTTAAGTAAGACTTTAAGTAATATTTATCTTTTTATACATTTCAGTTTTATTTTCCCAACTAGCCTGCAAATCTCATGTGTGCTGTATTTCTTTATAATTATAAAGCACTATTAACTTTTTTTTATAGTCCTTATAGTACCTGGCACATTGTAGGTCTTCAGTAAATGTAATTGAATCTGAAGTGGGAATAAGGAGAACTGATACCTTGTTTTGCATCCTACCTTCATTTGTTTCATTCTCTGGGCAGTATTTTTGATTTTAGGCCAGTCAAGCTTGGGGCTTCCCTCTCTTTTTCCAGGCTCTTGCTTTAAGCCATGTCATTGCACAGCAGACCATGGTGCAACAAAGAGGATTTGGAGCACTGTATACTCAGTTTTGCCAAACGTTTACTGCTCTAATAAATCATCTATTGGCTAAGCTAACTTTGGGGAATTGCCTATGGACTTTACTTCTATTTGCCAGCCCCATCTGGTTGCCATGGATACTTGCTGTGGCAGAAGGTTGTCCTACAGGCACTGGAAGATGATGTTGCCTGTGGCAACAAATAGCTCAGTGGGCAGCAGAAGGAATAGGGGTGGGATGGGAGTACCAGGTACTCACAGGGAGGGCAGGGACTTTGGTTGGACTCAGCAGAAGCTATAAGAGACATTCTAGTCAGATAGTTAGGGCTGGGCCTGGCCTGTTCAGGGAGCATGTGATACCAGGAGATAGTGTTGTTGTAAGTAGGTAATAAGCATTGAGGAGGTCCATTAAGGGCAACAGGTGAAGTTTTGGCTGGTGATCAGCCATGCTGTCATGGGGATTCTGGAAGCAGGTAATCTGCAGAGATCAGGTGAGCTAGGAGTTGAGATTGGATCTAGTATGAAGCAGAAAAGACCAGGGACAGGAATCAAGGGCAGTCTTGAATGAGCTCGGGCACTTAGCCATAGTGGGAAGGTGGAAGCAGAGCCTCAGGATTGTCAGGAGAGAAGGCAGGGCTAAGGCATAGCTGCCGAGCAGAATTGAACCTGTGGTCAGAGCTGGGGTCAGATGTGTGATGGTATAGAAGAGATAGTACTGACCTAGAGTAGAAAATTTTGACTTCTGATCCCTGCTCTTCCACATACTAAGCCTGCAATCTTTAGGAAGTTTTTTTTTTCTTTTTGCTTCTCTAGGCCTCAGTTTCCTCATCTGTAGAATGAGAAGGGTGGGCTGCTGTGTATTTTGCAACGTATGACCTGTGTAGAGTTTTCCTTTCCAAAAAGCATTTTGTGTTAAAATAGTTTTGGAAGTGCTGCATAATGTATGTTCCCCCATCATTGCCAAGATTTATAATGCTCATTATTATCTTAAAATAGCCAGTGATGCACTATGATTTTATTTAGTCTAGCAATTCTGAAACTGATTGACCATGGAATATTTCTTCCCCCAGTTTGTTGATTTGGTGAGGAATTCTGGAATTGGAAGGGATATAGCTTGGAAAAGACTGGACTCACTGATTTCTCAGATGCCTGCCATTTGAGCATACCCATGCATTTATGAGGCCGTCCAGTTGGGTGGCCACAGATGGTTCCTTCCCTTCCCACAACTTTAACTTGGTATTTCCTTCTCCTTTTCCTCTTGAGAGTTATAGTATAGACGCTACTGCTGTTTGGAGTTTCCTGTCTCCCAGCACTGGAGCACTGGTCCCTGGTTCCCAGATCATCACTTAGAGGAAAGGGTGTGGATAGAGACTGTAATTGTTCCTCCTTCCCTTCCCAGAGCCTGGTGTTGGTCTTAAAGTCAGCCTCCCCACATCTGCTTCTATTGCCTTACTAGAAGAGCTTCTCTTTCTCCCATCCCCCTTTGCTTCATCTGTCACAGGCTTCTGGAAAACTAACCTCCACACACAGCATTATTTTCGCCACTGGGAATGTGTTTTCCTCTTTCAAAACAACTCATTTACAAATAAACTTTTGGAATTCTGCCCATCTCATTCCACCTCCCATGAGATTGACTGAGGTAATTCCTTACATACAATCTGTTTAAACATTTTGTTATCAAGAGTAGGAAAAAATACTAATTGTTTTGTCAGACTGCATTTTGGATAAATAACTAAAGAACAGCTCACTTTTTCTCCCCCTTCCAGCGGCCTTTTGGGAATGGGAAGATTTTATAAAATAAACTTGGTGCAAATAAAAGTGACTTTTTTAGTGGTTGAATCAAGTTACGGTAATAATTTTGAGACTGAAAATATTTACTCATATAGCAAATACTTATGCAGTTTATACCATGAGAGTAATATTGTGCCAGACACTGTGGGATATCAACCAAATGCCCTCAAGTAATGCATGTAACTGAGTAGGTAAGACCACCATACGGAATCAATTAGAATGGGATTCAGTGTTAATCTGTATGATATTCCATTGAGTTAAGGGAAAGTATGGTATGAATTCAGAGATGGGACTGACCCTTACAGGCTGATTTAGTCAGTGGGGTCTCTGCCAAAATAGAAGGCTATAAGGGCCAGCTCTTGAAAGATAGGTGGGATTTGTAAATTTTGCAAAGGGGTAGTGTTTAGATGGATGAATGCACACAAGCAACTCAAACCTTCTCAAATAAAATATATTTGAGACTCTGCTGTGTGCTAGGCAGTGTATTTCATATTATGGATAACAGTGAGAATTCCCTCTTTGAGGCAGGCAGTAGGTGTGTAGGACCTGTGAGAATGAATGTAACTAGAATAACTGAGGGAGCAACTAATCCCAACTTCCCTCCTTAGTTTGAAGTCAGAATTTTCCCAGCTTGGTGAAATTCTGTAGGCCAGCTACACTAGGGGGTCAGCTTGGTGTTGGGACACCTGGATTCAGACGGAATGTTGGCAAGGAACATAGTGTCAAGGTTATCCCTGAGACATATTTGTCAAAATAACTTAAAAAGAGATTTGGGTTAGTTAACAGCTGAGATTATACATTTCAAATACAGTGTTGGCAGTTTTCATTTGGAATCATCCTAAGAACTGCTCCAGCATCAAATTTGGTTTGGACAGCTTTTAACCATTAATCTCTGGCAGGACACAGTTGGCTTATATAATTCTCCTATAAGCTATTCTTGCATATTAGTGGAAAACTGATTTATATCTTTTTTGGATTTTTTTCTCGTATATATTTAGACAAAACCTCAGAATGTTCTGTTTTATACTGGGTCTGAGGACCCACACAAAGGAACTTTGGTTCTGTTGAGTGCATAGGAAGATCAGCCCAGTGACTTACCTGAATTTTATTTTTAACTTTCTTATTTACAAAATTGACAGGTTATTTTTGAAGCTCAGTGGTCAATTCTTTTGAAGCCATTGAAGTGGTTTACTGGTGTAGATATGATCTTAGTACTCGAAAAAACTCACTTCACTTAGCTAGATCCCATCTGCCCTATCAGTTGAATAGAGACAATAACTATTGTAAGGATAAAGCAAAAAGTGTTGAGAAATTATTTAGTAAGGGGATGTTCTGTGAAGTATACTCTTAAGGATTTTTATTTTTGTACAGACACATAGTTGACTGCCCATAAATGTTTGCTGAATAAATGTGTGACTGAAGATTCCCACTTCTGTTTCAGGCAGTTATTCACAAAATGGCAAAATGTCACTTTTTTATGGTAAGCAGGCATCATTGACATTTATTAAATTGAAAGTATTAACAGTAGTTGCCACAGAGATTTTTAAAAAATGTCTTTTTCTTTTTGTATGTCTTATCGTACATGGCTAGAAAAACATCCCTAAACCAGAGTTACGATTTTTCTTCTATTTTCTGTTAAAGTGGACTTTCTATTCAGAGGGCAAATTTTAGCTTCAAATATTGGGAAATTAACTAAGGTTATCTCATGTTATAAGAGATGTACCTGTAAATGGAAGATGGCAAAGTGGAAGATTTTTCTTATCATTAAAAGCCTGTATTTCTCATAGCCAAGTCAATTCAGCTAAGACTTGAAGGCACCAATTATTTCAGATTTTTCTTTCAAGCAGCAAACTTTAATGAAAATATGTAGTTACTCTGATTTCCTTCCTATCAATTTAAGCAATTTATCTGTAAATATATTTTCCACAAAATAAATTCCATGTTGATTGGAGATTTACTTTCCATATTAAGGAACACGCCCACCCTTGTATGGAGTGATCCAAAAGTCTACACTGGCATTGCCAGTATAGCATTTCTCTGAGATCTTCTCTCCAAATGAAACATTATGCCATTTTTCATAAATATTAATGTATGAACTAAGGCTGTCTCTCCTGTCTTGCAAAGCTAAGTGGAAAATTAAATACTTAACCAGGCAACCCAGTTCATCTGTCCCCAGACTCTTCTTTTTCCTCATTAAGAGGAAATTTCACGTGAAATATTGGAATTGTATTCATAATTGGAAATTAGTTTTTCAGGAGGGACTGGAAAAGGGTGTTTATTTCACAGCTCCCCTGCAGATTATTTTGATTGATGCCCTTGAACAATTCTTTGGAGTTTAAACTTTTAGAAGTCTCCATTTTGGTTTGGAAAAAGGAATGAAAATGATTTTTTAAACTCTAAGTTGTTCACAGATCTGCTTGCCTGTAGCTATGTAATCTCCAGTTCCCATTTTCTCTATCCACACCACCTCCATTCTCAAGTAGGAGCCTTTATGTGTGAAGTTGGGGGATTACCTATGATCACTTCACTCTCTCCTTGACTAACCAGATTACCACAGAGTATCCAAAATCCAATCCATCTTCTTTATTCTTGTAGTAGAGGCTGATGTCTGCTATGCATTTCATCTACTCAAACACCTTCCTTTAGCATTTTTGTGTAGTCAGTCCAAGATGTTAAAGCCAATATAATTTGTCTTATCTGTGCCTATCAATACATCACTTCCTACAGAGACTTAATAGAATTTTAGAGCGAGAAGGAATCACATGACCTTGATCACTCAGCTGGTTTGAGACATATATAAGACTTAATGCTTAATATTCTTCTGTCTTATTGTGTTCACTATTTAAAAAATACTTTGCTGTCCTTCCATCGATGGCCTGTGACACTCTGCGTGACTTTTATCTGCTTGTTTCATAGGCTAGACCCTAATGAGGAAGGCTGTTTTTCAGTTCCTTCATCGTGCTAAGCTCATCCACACTGCAGGGCCTGTGCATGAGCTGTTCCTTCAGTCTAGAATGCTCATCCTCTAACCACGACTGGCTTTCATTCATTCATTGGTTAACAACTTAAATTGTCATTTTTTAGAGAGGCCTAGTCTGATCATCCAGTCATTCCTTCAGTGCACTTAACACATTTAAAAATATTTTTGTTTATTTTCTTGTTTCTTATCTATTATTACCTGTTTATTTATTCTTCATTATATTTCAGCATCTGGAACATTCAAATATTTATTGCATAAATATACTGTTTATTGATGAAATTTTTTGGCCCAATTTAAATGTTTATTAACAGCTAGAGTGTAATTAGTCAGTTTACTAACACTAATTGAACAAATTTTGTGTGCACAGTCATTTATTCAATGGTACTCCAAAACATAAGGCATTCACTTCCCTTTGAATCTTCGTATTCATTTGTATTTATCTGGTTTTCACTCCTATTTCAGATTCCCAATGCTTATGTTTAGTGCTCCATGCAGTAGTCAGTGCACTCAATGAAAACTGCTCTTTCTTGCTGGTGTTAAGTATAGATGGCTGAGTGACACAGCAGCCCATGAAAGCCAAGGACAGGAAGCTAGTCTGAAGACTCTGTGGGCTGCTATAGGTAGAAGATAGAAGATTGTGCACCAATGATGAGCGTAGTCCTAGATCTGCCGTCATGATGCTGGAGCAGGAGCAGAGTAAAGCAAGCAACCAACTCTGCTGGAGAGAGCCAGAAATGGGGAGGTGAGGCGTGGGTGGTGATATCAAAACTGTAGTTAGCACTAGAATGGAAGCAGGTAATAATAAATAGCTAGAAGGAGCTAAATACCAGGCAGTGTCTTTGGTGATTTACACATAGCAACTCAATCTGTACAACAACCTTATGGTGTAGGTACTGTTATTAACCCATTTTTCAAATGGGAAAACTGAGACACAGGAGTTTAATAATGTGCCCAAGTCCACAGAGTACATACTGGAGCCAGGATTCAAACCCAGGCAGTCTAGCTGTCACATCCATGCTTGTAACTGCTAGTCCACAACACATTCCAGATGATGTTTTCAGGGAGCTGGTTCTTAAAGAAGCATAAAGGGAATATTGGCAAAAACAGGGTAACTCTTAAGCACCAGAACAAATTTCAAAAACAACTCACTAACTCCTGGTAAATGCTGTTTTGCAGTAAATAAATGTTTCACACTCTTTTTAGATGCTGATAAAAGTAAAATATAACATATGGAAAAGACAATAGAATAAATAAACAATGAATATAGCTGACACCACAATGATGCTGAATGTATGAGGAATTGATACCAAGAAAATCTGCATTTTATGCATGTGCCAGCCATCATCTCAAGAGAGACCTCTGATTTTTCACAGTTTCAGCAGTTGAAGTCAAGTAAAAACCCAAGCTTCACAGACCAGGACCCTGTGTAATGTCTTGGAAATTGACTGGGGAATTCATTGGGCACCACACACAAAGTGACTAGGCAGTCAGCTTAGAACTCAAGTGCAGAGACCACATCACACTTATTCCAAAATTGACCACATAGTTGGAAGTAAAGCACTCCTCTGGAAATGTAAAAGAACAGAAATTATAGCAAACTGTCTCTCAGACCACAGGGCAATCAAACTAGGACTCAGGATTAAGAAACTCGCTCAAAACCACTCAACTACATGGAAACTGGGCAACCTGCTCCTGAATGACTACTGAGTACATAACGAAATGAAGGCAGAAATAAAGATGTTCTTTGAAACCAATGAGAACAAAGACACAACATACCAGAATCTCTGGGACACATTTAAAGCAGTGTGTAGAGGGAAATTTATAGCACTAAATGCCCACAAGAGAAAGGAGGAGAGATCTAAAATTGACACCCTAACATCGCAATTAAAAGAAATAGAGAAGCAAGAGCAAACACATTCAAAAGCTAGCAGAAGGCAAGACATAACTAAGATCAGAGCAGAACTGAAGGAGATAGAGACATAAAATAACAATTTTAAAATGATAAACACAGAGACTGACTTACAAACTACCATCAGATAATACTATAAACACCTCTACGCAAATAAACTAGAAAATCTAGAAGAAATGGATCAATTCCTGGAAACATACACCCTCCCAAGACTAAACCAGGAAGAAGTTGAATCCCTGAAGAGACCAATAACAGGTTCTGAAATTGAGGCAATAATTAATAGCCTACCAAACAAAAAAAGTCCAGGACCAGATGGATTCACAGCTGAATTCTACCAGAGGTACGAGGAGGAGCTGGTTCCATTCCTTCTGAAACTATTCCAATCAATAGAAAAAGAGGGAATCCTCCCTAATTCATTCTATGAGGCCAACATCATCCTGATATCAAAGGCTGGCAGAGACACAACAAAAAAAGAGAATTTTAGACCAATATCCCTGATGAACATAGATGCAAAAATCCTCAATAAAATACTGGCAAACTGAATCCAGCAGCACTTCAAAAAGCTTATCCACCACGATCAAGTGGGCTGCATCCCTGGGATGCAAGGCTGGTTCAACATATGCAAATCAATAAACATAATCCATCGTATAAACAGAACGAAAGACAAAAACCACATGATTATCTCAACAGATGCAGAAAAGGCCTCTGACAAAATTCAACAACCCTTCATGCTAAGACCTCTCAATAAATTAGGTATTGATGGGATGTATCTCAAAATAAGAAAAGCTATTTATGACAAACCCACAGCCAATATCATACTGAATGGGCAAAAACTGGAAGCATTCCCTTTGAAAACCGGCACAAGACAGGGATGCCCTCTCTCACCACTCCTATTCAACATAGTGTTGGAAATTCTGGTCAGGGCAATCAGGCGGGAGAAAGTAATAAAGGGTATTCAGTTAGGAAAAGAGAAAGTCAAATTGTCCCTGTTTGCAGATGACGTGATTGTATATATTTAGAAAACCCCATCATTCAGCTCAGAATCTCCTTAAGCTGATAAGCAACTTTAGCAGAGTCTCAGGATACAAAATCAGTGTGCAAAAATCACACGCATTCCTGTGCACTAATAACAGACAGCCAAATCATGAGTGATCTCCCATTCACAATTGCTTCAAAGAGAATACAATATCTAGGAATCCAACTTACAAGGGATGTGAAGGACCTTTTCAAGGAGAACTACAAACCACTGCGCAGAGAAATGAAAGAGGACACAAACAAATTGAAGAACGTTCCATGCTCATGGATACGAAGAATCAATATTGTGAAAATGGCCCTACGGCCCAAGGTAATTTATAGATTCAATGCCATCCTCATCATGCTACCAATGACTTTCTTCACAGAATAGGATAAAACTACTTTAAAGTTCATATGGAACCAAAAAAGAGCCCGCATTGCCAAGATAATCCTAAGCCAAAAGAACAAAGCTGGAGGCATCAAGCTACCTGACTTCAAACTATACTACAAGGCTACAGTAACCAAAACAGCATGGTACTGGTACCAAAACAGAGATATAGAGCAATGGAACAGAATAGAGCCCTCAGAAATAATACCACACATCTACAACCATATGATCTTTGACAAACCTGACAAAAACAAGAAATGGGGAAAGGATTCCCTATTTAATGAATGGTGCTGGGAAAACTGGCTAGCCATATGTAGAAAGCTGAAACTGGATCCCTTTCTTACACCTTATACAAAAATCAATTCAAGATGGATTAAGGACTTAAATGTTAGACCTAAAACCATAAAAACCCTAGAGGAAAACCTAGGCAAAACCACTTAGGCCATAGGCATGGGCAAGGGCTTCATGTCTAAAACACCAAAAGCAATGGCAACAAAAGCCCAAATTGACAAATGGGATCTAATTAAACTAAAGAGCTTCTTCACAGCAAAAGAAACCACCATCAGAGTGAACAGGCAACCTACAGAATGGGAGAAAATTTTTGCAATCTACTCATCTGACAAAGGGCTAATATCCAGAATCCACAAAAAACTCAAACAGATTTACAAGAAAAAATCAAACAACCCAATTAAAAAGTGGGTGATGGATATGAACAGACAATTCTCAAAAGAAGATGTTTATGCAGCCAACAGACACATGAAAAAATGCTCATCATCACTGGCCATCAGAGAAATGCAAATCAAAACCACAATGAGATACCATCTCACACCAGTTAGAATGGCAATCATTAAAAAGTCAGGAGACAACAAGTGCTGGAGAGGATGTGGAGAAATAGGAACACTTTTACACTGTTGGTGGGACTGTAAACTAGTTCAACCATTGTGCAAGACAGTGTGGTGATTCCTCAAGGATCTAGAACTAGAAATACCATATGAACCGGCCATCCCATTACTGGGCATATACCCAAAGGATTATAAATCATGCTGCTATAAAGACATATGCACATGTATGTTTATTATGGCACTATTCACAATAGCATAGACTTGGAACCAACCCAAATGTCCATCAATGATAGACTGGATTAAGAAAATGTGGCACATATACACCATGAAATACTATGCAGCCATAAAAAAGGATGAGTTCATGTCCTTTATAGGGATATGGATGAAGCTGGAAACCATCATTATGAGCAAACTGTTGCAAGGACAGAAAACCAAATACTGCATGTTCTCACTCATAGGTGGGAATCGAACAATGAAAACACATGGACACAGGGTGGGGAACATCACACACCAGGGCCTGTTGTGGGGTGGGTGAAGCAGGGAGGGATAGCATTAGGAGATATACCTAATGTAAATGATGAGTTAATGGGTGCAGCACACCAACATGGCGCATGTATACATATGTAACAAACCTGCACTTTGTGCACATGTACTCTAGAACTTAAAGTAAAATAAAAAATAAAAAAGGAACTCAGTTGTAGAGATATTGAATAGCAAGACAGAATTTAGCTTCTGAAGGTGTAGGAAATGGGGGTGAATCTCACCACTGCGAGAGTGAATGGGTTAGGGCTCCAGGAAGATTTTGTTTTCAAGATAACTTTGGTGCTACTCTATCATCTGCTTGCTATTTAGGTTCGAGTGAACAGAAGATAATGACAGAAAGTTTCTGACCCTGTGGGTTTGAGAAAGTTCCAAATGCCCCCCTTGTTGATGCTCTTTCCTGGGGAAGAATCTTCTCTAAGCTTATGTGGATTATTTGGCTGAGCTTCTGAAACCTCCCTGTAAATTTATCAAATACACAATCATGTTGGTTATCACAAAGCAAGTAGTTTTCTAAACCTCTGTACAAAAGGCTAATTGACTCATACTAGAACAGGATTGAGGAGCTGTAGCTTCAGACTTATTATGTGTACCCCTTCCAAACAATTCATTTTTCTCCATATGTATTAGGAACTAAATTCTTAGCTTGATAGCAGTGATAGGATATGAGAAGTTGGTGTCTCTTGATGATAAATTGACTTCTCAGTCACCCCCACGTAGAGAGCAAATAGAATAAATTTCAAATGAGTTGTTATTTAGGCTACGAAGTTTCATCTCTCTATACATCAGTTCATTAAAATGGCCGTTTATGGAAAGATATATACGTTTATAAATTGTAGGAGGTGTCCATCATTTTTCATGGATTTGAATTTACAGGGGCCATGGGCCTATTGCTTTGTTCCATCTTAATGTTCTTGGGTACTTCTTAAGGACAAACTGCAAATTAAAAACAATTCATCTTGTCCTATTCCTGTGTATAACATGTTGATTTAAGAAGCCTTTCTCAGTAAATCTGCTAAGCCAGTAGCCTCAAAAAGAAGCCCCAGTTGGGTCATTGGTGCTAATGACAGAAAGCTGAGCTGCCAACAGAGGGGAGAAGGGTGTATTTACGGACAGTTCTGTTAGCAGACCCTCCATTTCTTGCATTGTTTAAAATCTTGCATGACTTTGTCTTCTCTCACTGTATAATTCTTTTTATACAGTGGTGATGCTCCCTATAGCTATGTACTCCCTGAGGAGACAGGATAGAATAATGTTAATTATTAATTAAAGAAATACAAGCAGGAGACACTCCTCTGGCCAGTCTCCCTCCACCTAGCATGCCCTGAGATATCTTATTAGAGTGGAATTTTCCCAAGTGTATTAAAACATCATTTAATTATTATTATTTTTAATTAGAATGTCTCACTCAAACCATGTGGGACCAGGGAGACTTTTTAAAAATTATTTTAATGTGTTCTAAAGGGGAATGTTTTTGTTGTTATTTGCACTTCTACATTATTCACACTTGTGTTTATTCCATAAAGTCAACTGCTTGTATTTTCTTTTAGCTCTCCTAGTCTTGAATTTTACAGAGATATTTTTAACTCTTTAAATACTCCAAGGTAGTATTTTTATGTCGAAGAGGCATGTACCTTAGTTTAGTGACTCTTTGGGGTTAAAATATTGGTGTCAGACTTGGGCTTACAAACATGAATAAATCACAGTTCCTTCCCCATTGGACATGGATTTAATAGTCTATTCATTTCTTCACTTTTTATTAATATTTTTCTTTTTCATTTGTAATTTAAAGTTTCCTCTAAACAGTTGAAATGACCATGCACTGAAAAGAGATAACTAGCACGAAAACTTAAAGATTTTCAATTTTATCTGCTTTGAAAGTTAAAGAAGCACTCTTGAATTTTGTGAGGGTGAATAAAAATTATTGATTTAATAATGCAATTTTATAATACAGCACATAATATTTCTGTGATAATATAAAATTAATCTGAAAATTAGTGTAAGCAGAACAAAATTTAAGATTCATTTATGGCCAGCATGAATTTAAAATTTCCTTTTGGTCATTATATGTATAATTATAGGCTATATGGAGATGTAGTTAGCCTAAGAAACCATCATTTGAAGATAATAGTTACTTTAGGTGTAGAGAAGTTTATTGTATTTACCCTGGTTTCTCAGGAAGCATAAATATTGATATATATTCTCAGCGCCCATAAGATTTTGTGAACAATGATGGATTACTTTAAAATTAGTGCATTGAGATATTTGATTTGTGGGGAATAAGCAATTTCTGTTGTAATGTCTTTGATGACTTCTGTAGGTGACATACATCAAATTATCTTTTGTTATCCACCAAAAATAATGTTAACAGTATTGATAGTCATGACTTTAAATTGAATAGAGTGAACATTTCCTTGGGTTCCTCAGTTTTCCAGAAGAGAGAGAATCCAGGAGAGATTCAGGAAAGCAGCTCATTTGAAAACTAAAATTAGACATTTACAAGCCAGAAGAAACTGCACTTTGCCTGTGTGTGTCATTGTCTTCTAAGTCTGTCTACCTCTGAGAGTTGGGTTGTAAGAAGCTTGTGAAATTTTTTGCAGACTGCATTGTGAGTGGCACCTGTATTTCTTAAGCCCACTAATGACTTAGCAGATTCAAGCACTTTGCTTTGGATGGCTTGGTTGTTGACTGAAACTGGCCATCTTCACTTTGGCTGACTCTTGTTTATCTAAAGGCACCACTGAACTGATTAAGGAGATAATGCAGTTATTGTGTCTTAGGCAAAATACGGTTTTCATTCCTTCAACAAATGCATCAACTAAGGGTTAGTGTTGCATTCAAGTATAATGATAAGGAAGAGGGTTTAAATCAAGCAGACTTGGTCTGCTTTGATCAAGCCGATCAAATTCTTTGAAACTTGCTTAATTTGGCCTTTACTTTGTCTCTCTGCAGCGTCTATGTTCTCCAGCAGTGAGGACTATTTATAATGCTGCAGAATATGGGCTTTGTTGGGCACACCTCAGGTTAAGTCCAGAATTGCAGCCTACGTGACTTTGAGGAATTACTTCACATCTCTAAGCTGTCAATCTTTTATCTGTAAGATAGGGATAATAATATTTGCCTCTTAGTTTTGCAGTGAAGATTAAATACATGTAAAAAATGCATGTGCTTTTAGGCAAAGTGCTTGATACATAATAAATTAAATAAATGTCATTAGCATTATTTTGTGTCATCTGATTTGCTTGCTTGACCAAATTGACTAGTCTGTTGTTGCCTAGTAAGTATTTAGTGAAGAAAAAATGATAGAATCCTTGTGAGACTAGAAGGGCCCAAATGAACTTCAAGGTCAGCAGGAATTTTCCTGACCAGAACTTTCCCTCCGTACTACACTATTGTGAAGTGTTTCTAAAATTAAAAGGCATAAAGAACTGGGTGAACACATTTAGGTTGCCCTGTGTTGGCTGGATTTAAGAGGACTCTTGAGATTTATTTCTTATTTCAATTTTACTACCAAAAGTTTTAAAAAAAACTGATACATTGTTTAGTTAGAATAGTTTTATCAAATAAAATGCTTAGAGTATGTCATTCTTTCATAACTTTTTGACTGTTTTTCTGCAAGCATTCAATAATTTGTTCTTACTGGCATCAAGTAATATTCCTTTACACTAGGATTAAGGTGAAGTATTTTTTTTTTCTTAATCAGGTAATTTTTTCAGTGCAAAGAGTTTTTAAGCATATAGAGTTTAGGACAGAAATCTTTAAGGAAGTACTTTTAAAGAAGAGTGTTTTGAAGTGTAAACAAGCCTCAGCTAAGGATATTTAACTACCATAATCAGAACTGGTATGCATCTATCACATGGATGTGCTTTATTCTTTTTCTCAGAACATTGTAACATTGTCTTAAATATTTTCTGCTTTCCCAAGGCCTTATATTATACATGGTAGATATTCCATAAATGTTTGTGTAATGAAGAAATGAAAGAATTGCAACGTAATATACATATGCCTTTAGAAAGACTATCTTAGCTGCCTTTAGCAGTTAAACCACTAATAAGGTTTATTGTAAAATGCATGGCAATTGTAACCCAGGAATTGTGGGTGTTAAAGAGTCTGAAAGATCATCTACCTCAATATTCATGTTTGATTACTGAAAATTAAAACCCAATGATGCTAATATGCCTGGACAGTCACAGAGTTTGAATTAAAAGGGAACACTTCCAACCCAGAGCTGTTTGAACTGGTAAAATCTCTTCCTGTGGTGAGTATGCATTTGGCCTTTGGTCCCTTAAAATGCCCTGATAAAATAACTTCTTCTTTCCTTGTGTATATGTTCAGTTATTTAGAATCACTCCTAAAGATTTGTCATATTCGCCTTTTATGCTAAATCAGTATGGTTGTTACATTTAAAACATTTTTAAGCTGTGACAAATGATACCGCAGCCTACGGTGTCTTAGTAGTACAGTTATTCTAATTTTAGTGGACATAATATTCAGCATGGTATGGTTCACCCACTTAGTATGCCCCAGTTCCTTAACATAAAGATCTGTAGGAATACATGGAATAAAATGTCTGTATGCTTGGAAAGAGTTTTGTCTCTCCTTGATATAAATCAGGAAAGGCAAGGACCAAGTACTGAGAAATATTCAGTAATTACTGGGGATGAGTAGAGTAAGGCAAAAAAAAAAAAAAAATTTAAGCATTGCCCGGCTCTCACTTTGACTGCTTAGAAATATTTACTGAATGCCTGCTCTGTGCTAGTCTGTGCTTTAAGAACTTTTCATTATTAATTCACTTGATTTTCACAACAATCTAATAAGGAAGATACTGTAATTATCTGCTTTATCCGATGAGGAAACTGAGGTTAAAACACTGGCTAAAAGTTACAAACTGGCAGAATTAGAGCTGTCATCTGAATCCAAGAAGTCTAACAGAACCCACACTCTGTCACTGTGCATAATTCATTCTTTCCAAAATCTCCCTTGAAGAGCAAGGGGTCCCAGATGAAGAAGAATGAGAAAAGCATGCTAAAAGGAAGCAGCAGGAGATAAGCAAGACGAGAGGGTTGGATTTAGGAATAGAACAGAGGTAAGAGTGAAGGATAGAGAGAACTCACTGAAATGCACCCAAGTGGAAGACATAGGAGATTTGTGTCTGTGTCTATTGAGGGAGGCTGGATACTTGCTCAGCTTTCTAAGGTTCAAGGCTGGGGACAAGGGGATAAAGTGAACTGGGGAAGGGTTTCTGCTTTGTAGCTCTGCCTCTTCCATCTGACTTCTGTCGTCAGACCCTTCTCCATCCTCACACTTTCTTTCAACAGCCCTTTGCTGTGGACTTCACATTTAAATCAAGACTGCAGGTCTCTTCTCTGAGCTCCAGACCCACCTATGTAACTGCTTACTCTGCATCTTCCCTTCCTTGTCTGGTGGAAATGTTAAGCCTAACATGAACAAAATAGAACTTTTGGTTTCAAACCCCCGTTGTGCTTCTTCTCCAAGCCATTGCATGATATTCGTTCATGCCAAAAATATAGTGATGATCTTTGATTGCTTTTTTTCCCTTAATATGTCACATCTACACTATATGTATGTTTTGTTGGCTCTACCTCCTGGAGACATATTGAATCTGGCTGCTTTCTGTGCCACTGCCCTGGCTCATGCACAACCCACAGTCATCTCTCGGTCCAGTCCCATAGCAGCTCTCTCAGTGGTCACCCTCTCTCATTCTTGTTTCTTTTCTCTCTGGGTGCCATAAGGCAGCCAGAATGATCATTTTAAAATACAAATCAGATTATGTTGCCACAGTACACCACATCCCCCCCTTCCTCAATGGGTTCCTCCTGCAAACAGTACACAATCCAAGCTCCTTATGTTAGTTTACTGATGCCCTGGGACTTGTCTCCTTTCCAGGAGACAACTGCATCCTCCCTGTCTTCTCCCTTCCCCCCTCATTTCCTTCACTTCACTTTGAGCATTTCAGCCACTACTCTTCTCTGAATCTCTCAGGCTCATTGCCATCTTGGGGACTTTTCAAGTTCTATTCTTGCCACTTGGAAAGCTCATTCCCAAATGTTTGTATTTACATCTCAACTTGGATACCTCAGATCCTCTCTGATGATGTAGATCTAAGCTAAAGTGGTGTGGTGGGACATACAGGGCAGTGGTGTGCTTATTTATGTATCTGTTTTCCCTACTAGAATGTTCCTGGAAAGGAGGAGTCCTGTTTGCTTATTTTTCAATGGAGTATCCCTAGCACATAGTTAGTACTTAATAAATATATGTTAACAGAGTAATTATGAAGTATTTGTTGATAAATATATGAAAAATGCCAACGTACAAAAAAGTTCAAAGTATGTGCTTTCTAATTTAGTTTATCTAAACTAACTGGATTTATTTGAAATGATCACTTTCTGTATAGATAGATAACGCTAAGTAAAATGTGAGAACGTCACTTTTCTTATATAAGGGAACATTTCTCGATTGTTACATTGTGTATGACTTTATTTTGCCATCTGTTGTTTCATAGCCAGTACAGAGTATATGCTGGCTAAATTCAATGAATTTATTTATGAATTCCCAATTGATTAAGTTCAAATTAATGATGCTTTGCTGTATAATTTGATAAAAATTATTTTTGTTTTTCTGAAGAGTATAACTAAAAAGCCAACCATACATGGGCTTTTAAAAGCATTTAAATATGCATAAAAAGGCACACTAATTGTCCTAAGAGAAAATAACATTTTTATAGGTTTACTGTCTTGAAAATTTGTTTTTTACAGATTTCCTGTTTTTTGTTTTTTTTTTTACCAATTTCCTTTTTTGTGCATTCATTGACAATACCGACTAGATGCACTTACAAGAGGGCCACATACATTAAAGAAAATTGTTACATTTATTAAAATGGCATCCACTTTTATCCTCTGGCATTAGGAAAAGGCAGTTATTTTCTCTGGGAAATGACAATAACAGCAGCAACATAACAGTGGAAAGTAAGACACGTTTTAACCCTGAATAGCTGTTATAATGGTGTTCATGCTAAATAGCTCTTCAGAGATTGAAATATTCTCCATATAGTCCCCAGTTCTGTCGCCCAATTTATTGCCACCTTCCTGGTACCTCCTTTGTGGGGCTGATGCTTTCAAAGGGAAGAGTAAAAGTGAAGGCAATTTTAGGGCATAAAAACGTTCCTCTGAGCCAGAGTTCTGTTTAGATTGCTTGTATTGTGTGTTTTATAGGTAGAAATTTAACTGCTGAAAAAAACAAACAACCCCATCAAAAAGTGGGCGAGGGACATGAACAGACACTTCTCAAAAGAAGACATTTATGCAGCCAAAAAACACATGAAAAAATGCTCATCATCACTGGCCATCAGAGAAATGCAAATCAAAACCACTATTAGATATCATCTCACACCAGTTAGAATGGCAGTCATTAAAAAGTCAGGAAACAACAGGTGCTGGAGAGGATGTGGAGAAATAGGAACACTTTTACACTGTTGGTGGGACTGTAAACTAGTTCAACCATTGTGGAAGTCAGTGTGGCGATTCCTCAGGGATCTAGAACTAGAAATACCATTTGACCCAGCCATCCCATTACTGGGTATATACCCAAAGGACTATAAATCATGCTGCTATAAAGACACATGCACACGTATGTTTATCATGGCATTATTCACAATAGCAAAGACTTGGAACCAACCCAAATGTCCAACAATGATAGACTGGATTAAGAAAATGTGGCACATATGCACCATGGAATACTATGCAGCCATAAAAAATGATGAGTTCATGTCCTTTGTAGGGACATGGATGAAATTGGAAATCATCATTCTCAGTAAACTATCGCAAGAACAAAAAACCAAACACCGCATATTCTCACTCATAGGTGGGAATTGAACAATGAGATCACATGGACACAGGAAGGGGAATATCACACTCTGGGGACTGTGGTGGGGAGGGGGGAGGGGGGAGGGATAGCATTGGGAGATATACCTAATGCTAGATGACGAGTTAGTGGGTGCAGCGCACCAGCATGGCACATGTATACATATGTAACTAACCTGCACAATGTGCACATGTACCCTAAAACTTAAAGTAGAATAATAATAAAAAAAAAAAGAAGAAATTTAACTGCATCTTGAATAATTGCTTCAAACTGTCCTGGGAGCACAAAACTTTCAGTAGCATCTGGGAACAGAATGATGAGGGCCTTCCTCCCTCCCTCCCTCTTTCCTTTCTTCCATTATTCAACACGTTGTAGCACATAGCACTGTGCTAGTCATAGGGCAGCTTGGAAACAAACCGTAAGGCAAAGTTTCACCACATGGAGCCCCACATATAGAGAGAAGTGGAAGCTGAAACCACCAGGTACCAATTCCCAAGGAACAAGTAAATAGGTGAATAACGGCACATATGTGACAAAATGCCATTTCCCCCATTTGAAAAACTCTTTCCTTTAGGAACACTTATGTACTGTTCGTGGGAATGTAAATAAATACAACTTTTATGGAAAGTTGTATAGAAATTTCCCAGAGAACTAAAAATAGGACTACCATTTGATCTAGTACTCCCACTACTTGGTATCTCCCCAAAGGAAAAGAGATCATCATATCAAAAAGGTACCTGCACTTGTATATTTATAGTAGCACATTTCACAATAGCATAGATATGGAATCAACCTAAGTGTCTATCAGTGGATGATTGAATAAAGGAAATGTGGTATATGTATAGACACAATAGAATACTGTTCAGCCTTAAAAAAAGAATGAAATCATGTCTTTTGCAGCAACATGGATGGAACTGGAGGCCATTATCTTGTTGAAATAACTCAGAAACAGGGAAATACTACATGTTCCCACTTAGAAGTGGGAGCTAAGTAATGTGTACACATGGACAGAGTGTGGAATAATAATAAACATTGGAGACTGGGGAGGATAGGAGGGTGGGAGAGGGGATGAGTGATAAGAAGTTACTTAATGGGAATACCTAATGCATGCAAGGCTTAAAACCTGTATGATGGGTTGATAGGTGCAGCAAACCACCATGGCACCTGTATACCTATATAACCTCCACGTTCTGCACATGTATCCCAGAATTAAAATAAAATTAAATTAAAAACAAATTAATTAATGGGTACAATGTACATTATTTGGGTGTTGTTTACACTAAAAGCTCAGACTTTAGCACTCTGCAATATATCCATGTAACAAAACTGCACTTGTACCTTTTAAATTCATACAAAAAAACCCAAAAAACTATTTGCTTTGGGAAGATTGGGGAGTTGAACACGTTTATGGTGATTATCTTCTGGTACAATAGACCCTAATAATTTTTTTCTGGTTTCTAAATTGATTTATATGCAAACCATCAGTTTTAGATGTTCATTTATTTATTCTTTTATAGAAAATACTAAATGAAACAAAAATCACTGCTGTTTCAGAAAACACAGCACTTGCATGGCAGTAAAAGAACAGCACTCGTGATTTTTTCATCAAACCCTTCCTGGAAAATGATTCAGTATTTTCAGCCTTAGTTATAATTATACAGGACAACACATAGCTTTGCTTTTCCCTTCCTTTGAAAATTTTAGATTTTTCTCTTCACAAAAAAATGCCCTTTTGATATGGACTGCTGCCCCCTGCCCCCTCCCCGCCCCCCAGGCTGCTCTCTGGCAATGCAGAGCCTCTCATTCAGTGTCGGACACCTGCCCCCCGTGCATTGCACACAGCTGTGCCTGCTCCTGCTCCCTCAGTACCCCTCCACTGGGGTGGGATGGGAGGTGGGGTGGGGTGAAATGTTCAGGTGAAGTTTAACTTCCTTCCAGTGGGCATATGTAACCAAAAGAGAACCTTATTAAACAGATTTCTAGCTGGGGGGCATTTAGATTGTATTCTAAGACTTTAGTGGTAGAAATAGTCCATATTGTGTAGACTCCCCAACACCTAATTCTGTGTCTCCCTCTCTTCTTGCCACCCCTTCATAGTCCTTTCGGGCTGATATAACAGAATACCTTAGGTTGGGTAATTTATAAACAACAGAAATTTATTGCTCACAGTTTTGAAGGTTGGAAAGTCCAAGATGAAGGCACCCATAGATTTGGTGTCTGGTGGAAGCCCATAGGCAGTGCCTGCCATGAAGGGGAAAGGGCTCTTTCAAGCCTCTTATATAAAGGTGTTAATCCTATTCTCTCATGACTTAGCCATCTCTTAAGGGCTCCGTCTCTTAATACCCTCACCTTGGGGGTTAGGTTTCAACATACTTATTTTGGAGGGAAACAACACTCAGGCCGTAGCACTCCCCAACAGGTGCTCTTTCTCCCTCTTTCTGTCTCTCACTGTCTGTCTCTGTCTCTCTATCTCTCTCTCCCCCTCTCTCACTGCCCCCTGTTTTCCCCCTCTCTCCCTCTTCTCTCCCTCCTCTACCTTTTTGAGCCTGGTGAACACTTAAGACTTTTTATTGAAATTACCCACCACTGGTTGGATCTGACATCATTTGAGAACCTGTCCAAAGTTTCCATCCAAAGTTTAGTGTTCCATAGAGTGACTTTCAAACGTCATTACAGAATTGGAATTAGGCCCCATTTAAATACAAATCCTGTTTTGGCTGAAATAATGGAAAAGTATAGGTCTGTACAATGAAATAATTTCCTTAAGGGGAACTTCTACATTACTGGTTGATTCCTTCAATAGAATTTTATTGTGCCAAACACTATTCTAGGCACTCAACTATGTCAGTTAACATGATAGACAATGTGGACTTTACATTTTGGTAGGGAGAAACAGACCTTATATGATACACATAATATATGAACAAGCTAATGTATATGGTAGAAGGTGGTGAAGTCTTTTGATGAAAATAAACTTGGTACAGTAGTACAGCAGGATAAAGCAGATCAGGAGTGTGGGTTGGAGGTGTGGCAGGTGGCAGGATCAAATGAGAGGACTGGGCAAGTCTCAATGAGAAGTTATGATTTGGACAAAGACTTGTAAGAGGCGAGGAAGTTAGCCAAACATTTGACTGGGGACAGAGCATTCCAGGAAGAGGGTACAACTAAGGCAAAGTTCATGAGGCAAGAAGACACCTATGGTGTTCAGGAACAGAAAGGAGGCCCTTTGGCTGGTGCAGAGTGAATGAGGGCATGAAGTCAGAGAGAAAACAGTCAGATCACATAGGGCCCTGATGGACTTTTTAAGAACTTTGGCTTTAATTTGGAGCAAAATGGTGAGGCTACTGCAGGGGTTGGAATAAAGAATGATGTGATCAGAGTTAGTGTTTTAGAAAGAAAACCCTGGCTGCCATGGGTTTGGAATAGACTGTGGGTGAAAATAGCCCTGGGGGAGGAGGAGGCAAGAATAGAAGCAGGTACTTTGTAAGAAACTATTGTGAGGTTGAATTCTCAAGATATTTTGGAGGTAGGGTCAAAAAAAATTTCCCAATGGAAGGGAAGTGGGGTGTGAGAGAGAGGAACCACGCATAATTCTAAAATTTTTGTTAGAAGGAAAGCATAATACTTGAAGAGTCTAAAACTAGGTCTAAATATAAACAGCCAAAAAGAGCACAAGGCTTTAAAAATTTAAGCAGTGGAGGAAGGTGACAAGACAAACAGATTCCTGTCTCAAGCTGCTGTCACTTCCCTCTCCATGACTAGATTCCAGAATATGGGTCTTCCCAGCCAGCGCTTCTGAGCACCACCTTTCTTTCTGCCTAAAACCCTCTTCTCCAAGATCTTTGCATAGTTGGCTTTTTCACATGCAGATCTTAGTTCTCTGAGAGCTCTTCCCTGACACTGCTTCCTGAAGTAGCTGTCTTCCCCAAATCTCTCTATCCTAGTACTCTGGTTTGTTTTGTTGCCTTTGTTGTACAAATCACCTTCATAAAATATCGTATTTGGTTTTTACTGCCTGTCTTCACCGCTGGAATGTGGGCTCCATAAACACCCAGATCTTATCATTCCTGGCTGCTACTGTATCCCCGGGACCTAGAACAATACCTGGCACATAGCAGATAATAACTATTGGGTGAGGAAGTGTTGTAATATTAAAGTAAATTACCAAATATTCATTAAACTCCTGCAGGGAACACAACTAGTCAGTGTTTGAGGGTTAGTGAAATATTTTCATATAGCATTTTTGGGCAAAAATTGAAAACAACACTATAAGAAATAGGTAGAGAAATCACAAGACATTCAATATGTGATTCACTGACAGATGAGTTGAGGAAAAGGAAAATTGAAAGAGACTTGCAGAATGGGAAAATTTGATATTGTAGAATTATTGGCCTTCAGAATTAAAGGGATCAGCCTAACAATATACACAGGTAGAGAGCTTTGCAATATCTCATTGAGCTTTCTCTGAATACCTCCAACAACAAGAGCACATTATGGTACAAAGCAGTATATTCCAATCTTTGGCATTTCTGATTATTGGAAAGCTATTTTTCATTCCATGAAAGGAAGAATAGGGAGTATTTGACTAGGCAGAGAAGAATGAGGAAAGTACTGCTGGCTAGGGGAATGTGTGGGCAGAGACACAGAGCTAAGAGAGCTCTGGGCCAAAGACAAACTGAAAGGATTTCTGCATGGGAGGAGAGGGAGAGGAACTAACTGTCATCTCTTTTGGGTAGGCAGAGAGAAAAAGGTCTGAGAAGAGTAGAATTTGCTTCATAAATAGTGGACTAGAGCAAAATCTGATATCAATTTTAGATTATTTAGGGCAATTAAAGCCCCATTAAAAATTCTATTTCTGTTAATAAGGCAGTATGAATTAAATATCCAGGCAAATCTGAAAGTGCTGGTTCCAAGAAATTTTTTTTAAAATAAGAAAAGCGTCAAATTTTAGTGAGAAATATAATCACTTATACTTGTGGAGTTAATATGGATTCTAAGTAGGAGGCTGACCTTTGCTTGCCTGAAGAAGAAAAACACTTTTTTCAGAACAGTAATAATTTTTAAAATACACAGTTCTGACGTAATTTCCTTAGGGATGTGAAAAAGCCTGTGGATAGTGGGATTCATATGGAATGAGTGCAAGCCATGCCTTTAGCGCTTGGGGTTTATTGAAAAGTTTGTCTGTGAATTGGCAAGCATGTGGCTATTGGCCTCTTTTGCTGAGAGAGACTATCTTAGTCCACTTTTTGCTACTATAACAGAATACCACAGACTGGGTGATTTATAGTGAACAGAAATTTATTAGCTCACAGTTCTAGAGGCTGAGGAATCCAAGATCAAGGGGTTAGTATTCAGTAAGGGCCTTCTTGGTACATAATGTCATGGCTGAAGGTAAGACAGCAAGAGGGGGCCAAACTCATCTTTTTTTTTTTTTTTTGAGAAGTAGTCTTGCCCTGTCACTCAGGCTGGAGTGCAGTGGCACAATCTGGGCCCACTGCAACCACTGCCTCCCAGGATCAATCAATTCTCCTGCCTCAGCCTCCTGAGTAGCTGGGATTACAGGTGCCTGCCACCACGCCAGGCTAATTTTTGTATCTTTAGTAGAGACGGGATTTCACCATGTTGGCCAGGCTAGCCTCAAACTCCTGACCTCGTGGTCTGCCTGCCTCAGCCTGCTAAAGTGCTGGGATTACAGGCGTGAGCCACTGCGCCTGACCCAAACTCATCTTTTTATAAGAGCACCAATCCCACCCATGAGGGTGGAGCCCTCATGGCCTAGTCACCTCTTAAAGGTCCCACCTCTTAATACTGTTACAATGACTAAATTTCAGCATGATTTTTGAAAGGGATAAACAGTGAAGCCAACACAGACTAATTCTTAGAGAGCCACATAAAAGCTAACATCTATAAACTCATGGCCACTATAGTCTTCCAGATAATTTTCCTCGTATACACTCTTTATTTATTTATTTATTTATTTTTTCAGATGGAGTTTCACTCTTGTCCCCCCAGGCTGGAGTGCAATGACACTGTCTCAGCTCACTGCAACCTCCACCTCCCAGGTTCAAGCAATTCTCCTGCCTCAGCCTCTCGAGTAGCGGGAGTACAGGCATGCACCACCATACCTGGCTAATTTTTGTATTTTTAGTAGATACAGGGTTTCACCATATTGTCAAGGCTGATCTCGAACTCCTGACCTCAGGTGATCTGCCTGCCTTGGCCTCCAAAAGTGCTAGGACTGTAGGTGCAAGCCAGTGTGCCCAGCCTCCTCTTATACACTCTTACAAATGCTGTAGTTTGTGTCAGAATGGACCATTACCAGATTTTATTTTCTGCCCTGAGATTTTGGAGAGATGACATCACTTCATCTAATCAAAACCACTCAGAGGTGTGACAAACCTTAGACAGTTGCAAATACCAATAATAAACCTTTTATATACAATCATCAGTGTAATTTGTGGGTGATTTCAAGGATAGGTGTTCCACAGGGTAACACTGCTTTAGAAACAAAAGGGAAGTAAAGAGGGTTTAATATTTTTATCAGAGTGTTTTCAAACTAACAGAGAAAACGAACAGAGCTCCTTTATACAATTGAATGCATTGCAGGTTAGCTGAAGTGAAATCAAGTCAAGAATATTGTCTGAGGAAATATCAAGTTACTGTAAAGGTAAATCCATCAAGAATATCTAAAGTCAGGGAGGAAAAAAAAAGAATTTAGTATTTATCTATGTATGTTACTTCATGATTAGTAGATCCAATATGAGAATTAATGTGGTGCTCGAGTAATGAAACACAATTGTTTGAATATATTTGACTAGTCCCTATTGTTAGCAACCAAGTTCATCGCACTCTGAGCTTTAGTTCTCTTATTTGCAAAACAAGTCAGAGGATTGTGGCAGAGGTTGAATTAGAAAAGCTCTAAGGTACGTAGTACCAGTAAAATTTGAATTTAGAAGATGCGGAATTTAATGGAATTCTTATGCATGTTTCTTAATTTGTTTTTCTTGCAACAGATGCTGTGAACTTTTACACATAGGTTCAAAGAATAGTTCCTGCTTTGAAAATGGGCCTGAGATTCACCCAAAGAACATCTTGAGGATGTCATTGGATTTTCACATCAATATTGTTTGCTTCACCTTACTTTTCTAATGTCTAGATGCCCATAGGTTTCCCAGGGTGGAAAGAGAAATAAAATAACTTTTGGGAGCTTTAAAGCAAATTGCCACTGGATTATCGTGATTTGATATTTGCTTTTGCAGATAGGTGACTGTGGGAAATAATCTGGCCTCTCCTCCTGTACCTGCATGTCCCTTTCTTTTCCGTCATGTGATTCCTTTCTTTCTGTGTTTACAATAGGATCATTTTTGGCTTCTGGCCCAGGTCCATCTGTGGCTCCACTCATATCTCTCTGGCCTATCAAAATTCTATTGATGCATTTTAAGCTTCAGTTTCTTCTTCATAAGAACTACTGCCAATGTTGATTTTTTTCTTTGCTCCCCTTTCACAGGATTTAGTACTAAATTTCAAATTACCTTATTGTTTTTTCCCTTTTATTTTCTCCCAACTGCTTATAAGTTTCTTGAATATAGGCTCCTTTTTTTTTCGAGACAGAGTATGGCTCTGTCACCCAAGCTGGAGTGCAGTGGCACGATCTCCGCTCACTGCAACCTCCGCCTCCCGGGTTCAAGCGATTCTCCTGCCTCAGCCTCCCGAGTAGCTGGGATTACAGGCAGCTGCCACCATGCCCGGCTAATTTTTGTATTTTTAGTGGAGACAGGGTTTCACCATGTTGGCCAGGATGATCTCGACCTCTTGACCTCGTGATCCGCCTGCCTCAGCCTCCCAAAGTGCTGGGATTACAGGCGTGAGCCACCTAGCCAGCTCCTTTTTTAATGCATTATATATTTATGTACTTTGTAGCTGAGAATTTGGCTGTTTTTTGATGCTCTTTTGGAGCCTCATTCTCAGAGTTCTAAAAGCCAAAAATGGCATTCTGAAATCTCAGTTTTATGAAGCTGTCAGCCAGTGGTATAAAATGTAATGGTCAATTTAAATTATGGTACATTCAAATGCAGCTTTCTATTAATGACTTTATGATAAAACGAATGCCAGTTTTAGACACTTCCCTTAGGTACAGCTATCCATCATGTTCCCTGAGTGTACCGGGAGATCACCTTATATTATAGTTGACACCCTTGAAAAAGGACAAAAAAGGGAAAAAGCAGCATGGGGAAGGGGGTTGCAGCAGATGTGGTCAATGTGTTCCAGTACCCAAAAGGCTTCTTTCTTCTCTTCCTCTCACCATGAGAAGTTTCTATCAATTTTTCCTCATGATTAGCTATGACTGAGATGTGGATTTGGATGTGACTTTTTTTAAGAAAGTGTTGAGTTTCTTATACTTTATTTTATTCTATTTTATTTAAAATATAGCTTACATTTTAAAAAATTTAGTTATTGGTTATGCACTACTAGTCGGGCTCAGCTGACCTATAGTAAGTAACAAACCTCAAAATCCCAAGGGTTTAACGAAACAAATATTTCTTCTTTTTTTCTCATGTCACAGTTGGGAGATTGGATTTTTTTTTTTAATGGCTTTTCCTATAGGGGCTTGGGGACCCAGTGCTGATCTCACAGTATATTTCAGAAAAATATTTTTCTACTCCACTCCCATTAAAGGATGGTGTAATCAGTTTCTTTCTGAATGAAACAAAACAGCCTGAGTACTCTTATTTATACATGTAGATCAGATATTCTTCCTGTGTTTTACCCCCAGGAAGAGTGTATTTTTGTTTGAGTATCCATTAATTGTTAAGTAATAATTGCAACAGGGGCTAAGAGCCTGAAACAATTAACAGGACCTTCTGGAATGCCTGTAATCTAATAGGGAATGTGTGTTCTGAGAAAGTTATTAAGGTTTGCAATAACTGGCTTTATCTTCATCCTAACCCTAGAACAGTGCCTGACACAAATCAGTGACACAATAAATATTTGTTGAATGAATGAACTTAAAATGTTTTTGCCTTTGCCTTCACTGTAAAGCCATTTTTTTTTCATTATTTCACCTGTTTAAAAATATGCTCTGTCTCTTCCTGTCCCAGCCCATATTTGCAGTGAATGCTTTAGAAAAAAGATGTGGACATGATCTATTGTAATTCAACATTAAAAATGAGAGAGGATATTTTCCAAACTCAGGAATTTACCCCTTTTTTCCTGAACTGACATAATACTTTCATAATATAAATAGAGACTTGGTGAAAACATCAGATATATAAACTGCAAAGATTTTGAAAAGAGAAATAGATGAAGGGATTGAAGACAGTCACTGAATTAAAACAAATTCCGTTCAATAGCATTTTTCAAATTTCACCTGACTCAATCTGTGTAGTCTTTTCAGCTGCTTTAAGTATCACAGCCTTATAGATAGTGCAGCATAGGGGCAATAAAGATAAGGTGTAAATTGTGAACAAAAAAGAATATAACTTTATTTTTGTGTGGTTTAAATAGAATATTGCTGATGAACTTTTCACTTGGATGGCCTTATCAAGTGGCTTTTTTCCAGAGGAAAGAGCAGGGCTTGCAAAACAGTGTAAATCAGGCAATCTACATTCACATCTTGATGATCTGCAAATCACTTAATTCATTTGCAAGAGTAAAGCAGACTCATGAAATCAATAACTTTGCTATTCATTTATGCTGCATACTTTTCCCCTCTTTGGAAGAGTCCATAAAGCAGAGTTTTAAGATTTTATTAAGCTAAAAAAATGAGAGGATATCTTTAGAAAATATCTTCAGTTTTCTTTACCTGTGTTTCTATTTTCTTATTTGAGAAATGCTCAAAGCTAATCGTCTCCAATGGTGTGAGGTCTGTGGGTCATCATGTTAATGTCAGTGATGGGGGCTTTCTGCACACTATTTTGGAAAACAGGCCTGCTCTAAGCTAGTCAGAGATGAGCTTAATTGTTGTATTTGTGAATTAAGGACTGATGCTTATGTATTTTAGAAAATAAAGTGTTAGCTCATTGCTTTAGAGGTCATAAAAATAGAATTGGGTTCATATAAACTATTTCCACATAAAATAATTGTGTTTCCATGATGAAATTCAGATCAGGGCATCAATATCCATCCTAACTGTGGATCCTTAGGGGCTCCAAACACTTAGGTGCACTACCGTATTGCCTCTTGCCCTTTTTGTGTGTCTGAGGCTGAAGAACATGAACACTGAGGAGGTTGTTCTGCTTCAATATTAACTATGGAAGTGTTACCAGTAGCGAAACCATATGAGTCTGCAGCAGCCCCAGTTCTTGCCCCTAATTCGACTGAGGGGCATAAAGCAGAAGAAGAAGCCGAGGCAAGTTTTAGAGCAGTAGTGAAAGTTTATTAAAAAGCTTTAGAATGGCTGTGCATGGTAGCTCATGCCTGTAATCCCAGCACTTTGGGAGGCCGAGGCGGGAGGATCTTTTGAGGTCGGGAGTTCGAGACCAGCCTGACCAACATGGAGAAACCCTGTCTCTACTAAAAATACAAAAAATAGCCAGGCGTGGTGGCACATGCCTGTAATCCCAACTGCTAGGGAGGCTGAGGCAGGAGAATCGCTTGAACCTGGGAGGCGGAGGTTGTGGTGAGCCGAGATCGCGCCACTGCACTCCAGCGTGGGCAACAACAGTGAAACTCCATCTCAAAAAAAAAAAAAAAATGCTTTAGAGCAGGAATGAAAGGAAGTAAAGTACATTTGGAAGAGGGTCAGGGTCAGGTGGGTGACTTGAGAGATCAAGTGCACTGTTTGACCTTTTGACTTGGGTTTTATACATTGGCGTGCTTCTGGGGTTTCATGTCCCTTCTACACTGATTCTTCCCTTGAGATGAACTGTTCACATGTGCAGTGGCCTGCTAGCTCTTGGGAGGGGAGCATGTGCAGTGTGTTTACTGAAGATGTGTGCACGCTCACTTGAGGCATTCTTCCCTTAGCCGTCTCGCATTTCCAGAGGAAGATCATATACCAATTAAACTGCTATTTTTCCTCTTAGTACACACGCTTGAGACCACTCGCCCAACTCCAGAGATCTTACTGGGGAAGTGGTAATCAACAGTACCAGGTTTTTTCTATCTATTGGGAGACTGCCTTTCCCTGGTGTTGACTGCAACTAATTATTATTTTAGAGAGACAGTTAACAACCACCTGACTATCCCGTGATGGTTGCCTGACATTCTTGGTGGGTGGGCTTGCGGGGAGCCCTCTCCTGCCTTGCTCATGTTTGACTAGCTACCTAATGTAACAGAAGTGTGCTCTGGAGAAAGTCTATTGCTGTGTACCTTTCACTGCACCTGAAATATTTTGTTGTTGTGTGATGAATGAATTGCTACTATGTGATGATCTTGAATATTTTCACTTTAATGAAGAAGAGTTACTATCAGATTGTTCCCAGAAATAAAATTTCACTTTTCTTGACCTGTGACCCCTTTTCCTGACATAAAGCCATAAACTTTAGAGTTCAGTATGGAACAGAAGCTAAGCATGATAATGATTCTGAGCTTTCAGCTCATGCCTGAGCTTGTGAAGAAATGAAAAAAATAGTCAATTTCAGGTCTGCTCCTGGTTTACCTAAAGATGTGTGAAAAACTTGGGTCTCTGTCACAGTCAGCCAAAATCAGTCAAAATTCATTCTAACTCTAAATAGCTCTTTCATGTTTTTTCTGTCAATGTCTGTAAGTTTGTGAAAAGAACAAATATTTTTCTTAAGTCTTGAAATTTTTATTGGGAGGAATAAAGAGAACTGGATATTTGAAAAATTTTGTTTTATTTTCTGTTTTTTTTTTAATGTAGCTTTGTAGCTTATTTTGGTTATAGTTAACATTACAAAATAGTCTTGTATATGTAGAACAACTCATTGACAACTCAAAATGTACAAAATCAGAAGAAAAGAGTATAATTGTCTTCAAGATGCCTATTATTCTGTGGCTGGTTGGTGTGCAAAAAGCCTGCAGTCTCACCACCTATAATTTTCTCTAATACTTTTTTTTTTTAAATGACCTCAATACACTTTATTGCAGAACAGGAAATACTAAACATTTAAGAAAGATTTGTGGAAAACGATTTGACTTCAGAAAAATATTTGTTCCATCTTAAGAGGATCAAACTTCAGAAATATTTTTAAAAGTCTTCCTCTGAAATGTCTCAATTCTTAGTGATTAAAAATAGCTAAAAGGGCTTAGAGTAGTGGAGAGACTGGATTTCGGTATTAGATTCAGGTTTGAGTTCTGGTTTTGCCCTGTTCTAAGTGTGCGTGATTTTACTAATTAATAATGATGTTGGACTGCTTCTCTTGGGTTTATTTGTCTAGTGTGTTTCCACTTCTGACAAATATTTTCCATACCTTTACTTGTGTTTTCTTATTGGTTTGTAAGAGTTCTGTATAGAATCTTAATACTAATCGTCAATTGTGTGTACTACCACCTGTAAATATGCCAGTCTGTGTCTTATCTAATATTTCTTAACATTGTAAAATTGTTCAAAACTGTTTTTAGTTTCAGTGGCTTCTGTTCTTATTTTTCTGGGAGATATTTTTTTTTCTCATTTTAAATAACAGACTAAATAGTCACTATCTGATTTGAATAAATCAAGCCAGAAATATCCTGACAGTACACCAAACAAGACCTGTGTGTATAATGTGAGTTCTTTCTTTTTAATTTTAGAATCAACCTTGTCCTATGTTAGGCAGCTGGAGGCAAGAGTAAGACAGCTGGAGGAAGAAAATCGCATGCTGCCCCAGGTGGGTGACTTCCAGAAGCTCATAGCTAGTCAGTGCCATTTAAGTTGTAGTATTTTATTTGGAATTTAAAAGCTCAATGATGTTTTGTCTTTTAAATGATAGAAATCATTTTGTAAATAGCCATTCATCAATGTAGAGTGTGATTATGTTCCATGATGGCCATCATCTTATCCAGATTTCTAAGTGTTATACTAAAGGGTGCAGATATCTGAAATGAGAATGTGAAATAATTTTGAAAGGAAGAACAAAGGAGAAGGATAAAATAATGAGAAGTAGAAAATAAAGACATGTCGATAGTACTACTCATATACACCATGCATGTGGTTGGTGGATATAGGGAAGGCAATCTTATTTAAATAGAAAACTTGCTAATTTCTGAACTAGGCAAAGCTATAGGTAGTTGGAAGGTTTCGCATTATAATTAAATTAGTACATTCTAAAATTCTTTGTGGTATAATTGAACTCTTTCAGTGCAACAAAGTGATGACAGCAATTGACAGTTTTTACTTTGGGACTTCATTTCTTTCCCCTTAATTAAAGTAAAGTGGCACTTTTTCCAGGATGTTTAATGTCTTCCCATACGTTTCACTTATAAAATTCTTTCCATGGGCTGTTAACTTGATGAGAATGATGCTGGTCTTTTGAGGAGGTGGTTTTCAGAAAATGTTTTGTTGAGGAGTTGAACAAATATGATTCTAGGTTGGTTTCCTTTCCAAGCATGTGGACAATAATATATTTTAATGTTTTATAACAAGAAGTTTTCCAAGAAATTAGTCACTAGGGTTCTTTCTACATTCTGGTAATTATTTCTGTTTCATAAATGACTAAGGCAAAATTATACCTCAAACAACTAGCAAGCAGTAGTTTAAATAAAAGGTCAAAGACTAACCAATCTTCAGGTTGGTATTTCAGGAGAAGAAATTTGAACATTAATGCAAAGACCCTTTAGAAAGACATTTTAGGTCTTTTTAATCTTGTTTTGTTTTTGAACTACTTTTGCTCATTAGTGATGATTTGGGCTATCAGGTACTGCACATAAGAATCCTTTTTTCTTTCTTCCATTGGCTAACAGTCTGCCCAGAAATCATGAGATTAAGTGAAATAAACCTACAGTAGTTGTCCCCCTTTTCAAGGGGAATACATTCCAAGACCCCAAGTGGATGCCTGAAACCACGGATAGTACCAAACCCTACAATACTATGTTTTCTTCTATACATAAATATATATGATAAAGTTTAATTCATGAATTAGACACAGTAAGAGATTAACAACACTAATAAGAAAGTTATTATTAGTAAAGTACTATTAAATACAATAAGGGTTACTTGAACGCAAGCACTGAGATGCTGTGACCATTGGTCTGATCATCGAGATGGCCCTTAAGTGACTAACAGGCAGGAAGTGTAGACAGCATGGATTCATCCCAGGTGGGATGGAGCAGGACAGCATGAGATTTCCTCACACTACTCAAAACGGCCCACAATTTAAAACTTGTTTATTTCTGGAATTTTCCATTTAATATTTTTGGGCCCTGATTGACTACAAGTAACAGAAACTGAGGCTAAGGGTGGAATTCTATACTTCTATCTCTTCTCAAACTGTACATGTGTTAAAATTCATGATGACAGAAGAGATTGTGTCATGAAATAAAATACTACTGGTTGGTTTGTTTTCTCTTTGCTCTTCACTGTTTTCCTTTTAAAATTTTTTTGTGTTCCCTTTTGCCTTTTATGTTAAATTCACAGTATGACTGTCCTAAGGCCCTTGACTGAAAACATCTAACTTCTTACTTGTTACAAAGAAACCTACAAAATCTAGTTAGTTTATTATACATGGTTGTGCCATCTCTCAGGCAACTGGGAATATAAAAGAAATAGAAAAAAAATCCAAGTGATTTTTGTTCTTAGTTTCCTTCTGAGAAGGAATTGAGGCTGACATCAAACAGCAAACTAATAGCATGTATGCCATCTTATCAAAAAAAAAAAAGAGGCACAACAAATGTGAAAATGATGACAAGGCTGATTCTTAAAAACCTGTGAAAGTGAGTGTTAGAAGTCTTGAAGGAAAATCAGAAGAGTCCTTAAATATACTTGATGTGTCTATGTGTATTGGAATACATAGTACTTGCATAGTTAAGACTAAGCAAGATTAAACAGCTACTCAATTTAAAGTGTTCAGTTATATCCTTTGAAATACATTACTATTTTGCTACCAAGGAAGGTTTTTTGGTTCACTTTGTTTTGTTTCATTTTTTTCTCTCTAAGAAATGGTTAAGAAAGATCATGTTTTATTGATGCTAAGATGTTATTGATGTGGGATGCACCATCATGATATGTAGCATTACAAAAGAAAAATGGTATCAGTTATACCATGCCAGATTCTTGCAGATTTCAGCGATGTTACAAATGGGAAAACAATGTTTTAGTTTTAGTTATTTATTTGTCAAAGTAATTTAGTTATTTACTTGTCAAAGTAATTTAATACAAAGAGAACCCATTGTTTGAAATATGCTGTTGGACATATGCAAAGAATGCAGTAGATCTGTCAATTCAAAAACAGGATTTCTGTTAAATTTCTATATCAGAGAGTGGTGCCTTCATTTACTACTAAGATATAATAGAGGTACCAGTTGCAACTACTCCTATAAATACAAACTAACATGAATACAGACAGTAGGTAAGACCCTAGGATGGAACACAATAAATGGATCTCAGAACAGTGAGCATCATGTAGAGAATTCTCATGGGAGACTGAGACTTCAGCTGGATTACACAAAGGCATTTACCTGTACAACTTACTCTTAGATGTTACTGATACTATTACAAATAATGTGTCATGAGATTTCCCTGCAGAAACTGTTTCTAACTATGATGTTAGCTGATTTGCAAGGTCAATTCAATGAGAAAAGCTGACATCCTAGCCTAAGTTAATCTCAATATTTGAACACTTGATTTTCAGTTATAAGAATTTGTTTGCTATGCCTTGATCAGGAGGTATTCCTTTTCACTCCCAAGTTTATTAAAGCATGTCCATTTGTCTTTGAATAAACAGAAGTAAGAATGTAGTTGGCAGCTGGAATCCCAAGTATGTAAAACACCTTTGCAGCTGTAGCCAGAATTTTTGCTTTTAGTTTAGAGTTCAGACTAATTACGTAAAGCACTGTCCTGGCGGAAGAAATCTTCCTCAATGCTCCTTTTTATTCTTTATATAAAATTGTGTATAATGAACAGAAAGTCACAACTTTGCCCTAGCAATATAAATATTTAAAAATAAACACGATGAATATAATAAATGCTTGTGGATTTCTCCCTGGTTAGATGCAAAGACCTTAATTTTTTCATTTGTAAATGAAGGGGTTCTTCTCAGCTCTTACATTTTGTGGGCTCAGGGGTAAATAAAGGCTTGGGCCCAAGTTTTATACATGTACAAAATGTTCAAGTCCCAGAATGAAGGACTCTTTATTCAAGAACAGATAAAGGCAGTGAAGATTAAGTTAGTTTTATCCAGTGGTGAAGAGGAGCCCACAGGAAGTGCTGATGGAGCCTCTGTACAGCCACCGTGGCAAGTCATCCCCAGTGAATGTAGAGCTCCTTGATCTGCCATGGTGTGCACTGTGTCCTGCAAGAATCACTGAGCAGTATTTTAAATCCAGTTTGTGAACACAACATTTCAAAGGTATCCTAAGGTAAGAGCCAGTCTTATTATTTTTAGAAAATGCTGCATTATGTGCTAGTTATTATTATTGAGAAGAAAATGTCTCTTCAAAGTTAGTACAAATGGTAGTTAAAGGTCACCTGGACTTTAGGATATTCTTCCGAGCGCATGAACAAATGGGAACATTTTTTACAGATCACAGTTAAATCTTTTTCAAAGAATTGCATATAATCTCTTACAGTACACATAATACACATAATGCTAAACTGCTCACATTGGCTGTCAGTTCCACTGCATGGATATGTGATGTGATGTGAACCCCAAACAAAAATCGTGCTTAAATAAATTTATTTAAATAAATGTAGCTGCTGTCTATGAGATTTCATTAACTTTTGAATCCAGTGAGATGGAGTCACTCTGAATAATGTAAGTAGGCATTTGTAAATAATGACATAGTAGGGTGTAAAGTAGTTTTAAGGAGTTTTGTATCAAAATAAAAAGGAACACACCTATCTTCTATACATACTTACAAATAAATACAGGTTTTCTCTATACAAAGAATCATCAATTTCCAGAGCTGGATAGAACCTTATGTGTCACATAGAACAACCCACTTTTTCAGTCAAGGTGTATTGGGTTCACAGAAGTTAGGAGCGTCCTCCTGTCAGGCAGCCAGTGAAGGCCAGGCTTCATAAGATGTAGGCCTATTCAGTGTTCTTTCTAGCATGTGCACAGTGGCTCCCTTAATCCGTTCATACCATTAATATGATTCAGTGTAATTAAGCTACTAAACCTATTTTTATCTTATTGACAAATTCATTTTTTCCAACATTTATCTTAAAAACTAACATTGGATCTGCTTAGCTGTCTGAGATTTGTTAGATGTTTATTGCATTCCTGCTTTAAAATAAATGTTCAATTTTTCTTAACGCCATGGTATACAACATAAATAAAACAAAAAGTGCATTTTACAGGGTCTTCTCCCTGACACATTTCCATAGTACTTGAAAATCATAAAGGTTTATTATATACACACAAATACCCACCCCTGCATGGAAAATTTATGCTTAACAGAATGTGGTAAGAGAGGGCCTTTTGGTTCAGAGTGAACTGGAGGAGGGTGGATAGGGGGAACTGATAGTTACAGTCACGGTTTTAAAACTGAAATTTTAAAATTGAAATTTGATTTTTAGCCCAAATTCAAAAACCTTGCTTAGCTCTTTTTACTCCATTCATTATCCTTTTCTTGATGGTCGCAAAGATTTTTTAATCCAGACATAGTCGATATGTTTATATGCTGCATCTGCAGTGAGGCCTATTCAACTAGAAAATATCTTTAAATGGATGATGTAGAATACCTACCTGATGAGTTTATTATAAAGTAAATAGTGCTACCCTTTAAGACATCAGTTACTATTCACATGTAATGCTGAGGTAAAAGTTATTATTATTAAACTATTCTCACCTATTTTGTGCTGATTTGGGATTTTGCATCATAAAGAGACTCGACTAGAGACATGAACAAGCAGTTTGCTGTAGCTCCTAAGTCAATTAAGTACATTTGTTAAAAGTCCTGTTGGGAAATTTGTTCTTTTTGATCAAATGCTCTGGCACCAACATCTGCTTGGAAAGCAGTATATATTCATTGTGCTCAGAGACCCTCCCCAGAACAAACCATCCACCTCTTGAAGCCAACATTTGGAAGCCAGTTTCTGAATCCATAGAGGCACCCGGAACTGCCTGCTGTCATATACCTGCACATGGGCTGTGGGTCCACAAACCTGTTTGAAAGATATGGTAACTCAGATCACCCCTGAGTGAGCCCCTTCCGGCAAGTGTTTCTATTTCTGTAGTGCTAGCACACACAGAAGAGTCTAATTTTAGAAATGGAAATGAAAAGTCTCCCTCTCAAGTAATTTGCTTACAATGTGGCCTTGCAATGCAGTCTTTCAGTGCCTTGGCAAGAGGCAAGGTGGTTGCCAGAGCAGTCTCTGAACAAAGGAAAAGAACCTGTCACTGTTGCCACAAGTGCTGAGAAGGGTACGTAGGAGCTAAAGAAATCAAGCTCTCACTTCCATGGCAACACAGTGCAGGTCCAGCATCACATCTCTGAAGTCCTCCCTCACCTCACCACGGTGCTTATGCAGAATTACTAGCATGGGGGCAGAGAAGGGAGGCTTCTCTCAGACTCATTATTCCCCTTATGTGCGTTTCCTTGTTTGCTGTGGCGATAGATATGTATCGTTTTGCCTCTTTATCCTTTTCACATTTTCTGACTTTGCTTTGCCTTTTGTTTGTTTTAGTCTCATAGGGCCATAGATGTATGGCTCTTTTAGAGTTGGAATTGCTCTGAAAAATGAAAATCTGTAACTGTTGTACAAAAACTGTCACAGAGTAAGGCTTTCCAGGATCCTTAAAGCAAGTGATGGTATTCCTCAACTGTTATTTGCATAGAAATTACCATTCTGGCACTCCTGAAGAGAAACTTGTGCAGAATTATACTTTTTTTTTCTCATGAAGAGTGACCCTAATTATGTTGCACAACCTGTGTAGAATCTGGATGCTACTGATAGGAAAAATTAGTTAAATCCATTAAGGATTGTTTGCTGCTGGAGTCATACTTGGGAAAAAAATGGACTCTACCAAATGAATAGTGCTTATACGGAACAACGTTTTCTCTAAATTGACATAATTTATATAATTAAAGGAAAAAGGCTTTTATGTGTAGTTCAATAGAGCTTTCAGGGGACAGATGGGAGCAGCACGAGTGGTGTGGGTGTGTTGGAATAAAAGAGATAATTAGATATGAAAAGTAAATTTATGGAGAAAAAATCATGCTAGAAAACCTAAATAAATGGAAACTGGATTAAGGGAAAAGCTAAAATTTGTCAGAAAAAATGTCAGAGAGTATAATTCACAGGAAAAATGTGTAAGGCAACATGGAGGCCCTCAAAGTGAGGGGATTCATAACATTCTTCAGAGATTTCCTCATATTTGAGGGTTCTTATTTGAGAACTTCTGATACATGATGATAAATCTTCGTTCTAATGAGAGAATATAGGTGAAAGGGAAATGAAAATAAAATATGGCCACGCTGCTGATTAAACGTATTAGTAGAATTATTTAATAGGTACTAAACTATTTGGGACTGTGTTATCAATAATTCATATTTAATAGTGTTGCCTTTTTATATCTACACTGGTGTATTAATTCTATCTTTGAATGAAGGTACATTCAAAACTTTTTTTATTTGTAATAGCCATCAAAATGTAGCATTATTGTTACCTGTCCTTGGCAGAATTTTTTGCAAAAAATTATGGGACCCTATCAGTCTTAGGTTTGGCTATATAGTAATATCAACTAGAAATGTAGATACTTATGAGAAGCAATACTAAGGAATATTTGGAAAAAAAATGGAAAGGGAATTATAAGAGAAGCTAATGTTGCCTTGAACTTATAGAAATGCTTTTCTGTTCTTCCTTTGCTTAAAAAAAAAAAAGCCAAAAACAAGAAGTTAAAAGTTAAAGATGAAACAGTCTTCTGTTTTCTTTTCCTTTTTTTTTTCTTCTCTTATTTTTTTTTTTGAGACAGAGTCTCGCTCTGTCACCCAGGCTGGAGTGCAGTGGCACTATCTTGGCTCACTGCAACCTCTGCCTCCTGGGTTTTAAGCGATTCTCCTGCCTCAGCCTCCCGGGTGCAGTGGCTCACGCCTATAATCCCAGCACTTTGGGAGGCCGAGGTGGGCGGATCACTTGAGGTTAGGAGTTCAAGACCAGCCTGGCCAACATGGTGAAACCCCATCTCTACCAAAAATACAAAAATTAGCAGGGTATGGTGGCAAGTGCCTGTAATCCAGTCTTCTGTTTTCTAATAAAGTAAGGTAACAGGCTCATAGAAAGTGGGAAACATTGTATAGTGTTAGATTTTGGAATATAGTTAATTAAATGTAAATACCATTGAAAAGTGGATATCAAAAAAGCAGTAAATTATGAAATCTTGGCCTCTGGGAAGCTTGTAAAGATGCTGTGATTTCCAGTAGAGCAGTCTTACTTTGATCTCCATTTCCTGCTGGAGGTTACTACATCTCTGACTAATGGAAAATAAGCATCTAAACTAAGCTGTCCTCCTCCTCTGTGGTTCAGAGAACTTTCCTTTTTTTTTTTTTCTATTGCATGGACATAGCATAATTTATTTAGTCAGCCATCCTATTGATAGATTTTTTTTTCAGTTTCTTATTTATTTATTTATTTTATTATTATTATACTTTAAGTTTTAGGGTACATGTGCACAATGTGCAGGTTAGTTACATATGTATACATGTGCCATGCTGGTGTGCTGCACCCATTAACTCGTCATTTAGCATTAGGTATATCTCCTAAAGCTATCCCTCCCCCCTCCCCCCACCCCACAACAGTCCCCAGAGTGTGATGTTCCCCTTCCTGTGTCCATGTGTTCTCATTGTTCAATTCCCACCTATGAGTGAGAATATGCAGTGTTTGGTTTTTTGTTCTTGCGATAGTTTACTGAGAATGATGATTTCCAATTTCATCCATGTCCCTACAAAGGACATGAACTCATCATTTTTTATGGTTGCATAGTATTCCACGGTGTATATATGACACATTTTCTTAATCCAGTCTATTATTGTTGGACATTTGGGTTAGTTCCAAGTCTTTGCTATTGTGAATAGTGCCGCAATAAACATACGTGTGCATGTGTCTTTATAGCAGCATGATTTATAGTCCTTTGGGTATATACCCAGTAATGGGATGGCTGGGTCAAATGGTATTTCTAGTTCTAGGTCCCTGAGGAATGGCCACACTGACTTCCACAATGGTTGAACTAGTTTACAGTCCCACCAACAGTGTAAAAGTGTTCCTATTTCTCCACATCCTCTCCAGCACTTGTTGTCTCCTGACTTTTTAATGATCGCCATTCTAACTGGTGTGAGATGGTATCTCTTTGTGGTTTTGATTTGCATTTCTCTGATGGCCAGTGATGATGAGCATTTTTTCATGTGTTTTTTGGCCGCATAAATATCTTCTTTTGAGAAGTGTCTGTTCATGTCCTTTGCCCACTTTTTGATGGGGTTGTTTGTTTTTTTCTTGTCAATTTGTTTGAGTTCATTGTAGATTCTGGATATTAGCCCTTTGTCAGATGAGTAGGTTGCGAAAATGTTCTCCCATTTTGTAGGTTGCCTGTTCACTCTGATGGTAGTTTCTTTTGCTGTGCAGAAGCTCTTTAGTTTAATTAGATCCCATTTGTCAATTTTGTCTTTTGTTGCCATTGCTTTTGGTGTTTTAGACATGAAGTCCTTGTCCATGCCTATGTCCTGAATGGTAATGCCTAGGTTTTCTTCTAGGGTTTTTATGGTTTTAGGTCTAAGGTTTAAGTCTTTAATCCATCTTGAATTAATTTTTGTATAAGGTGTAAGGAAGAGATCCAGTTCCTACAATGAGATTTAGGCACTTTTCATTTAAAAGTTTTCTACTTTTCATTTTTTGTTTTCTTTCCTGTAGCCTGAGGAAAGTGAACATGCTTATAAATATAACGCATTAGTAATTTAAGTTGGTGCCTTCTGTATCCTTTACATATAAAGTAGACAAATATAAATGTAATATATGCAATATCTATATTTCCTAAATATAAACATAATATAGATCCGAAATGTCATATACATAAAGATCTATATTCTTTGACAATATAAGACAGTTTAAGTGAATACATTTTTAAGTGATTTGAGTCTTTCTTTTTCTTTTTTTGAGACAGGCACTCGCTCTACAGGCTGGAGTGTAGTGGCGTGATCGCGGCTCACTGCAATCTCCACCTCCCTGGTTCGAGTGATTCTCCTGCCTCAGCCTCCTGAGTAGCTGGGATTACAGGCACGCGCCACCACGCCCAGCTAATTTTTGCATTTTTAATAGAGACGGGGTCCCACCATGTTGGCCAGGTTGGTCTCAAACTCCTGGCCTCAAGTGATCCTCCTCCCTTGGCCTCCCAAAGTGCTGGGATTACAGGTGTGAGCCACTGCCCCTGGCAAGACTTTCTTAAATTACATTTGAAAAGCTGTCACTGTATGAAAAATAAGCAAAACATAACTGAGCCATGTTTAGGAAGCTGAGACATAGCAGTGACTTTGCACTCTGATAGTAATTCGGAGAGGCACTGTGAATTGCTGGAAATAACACCGAATAGGGGTTTCAAGAACTAGTTCTTTGCCTGGTTCTGTCTTTAATCAGCTTTTAGACCAGGAGGACACCCTTAACCTCTCTAAGCCTTATATAGCTTGTCTATAAAAGAAAATTGTCACAGGTGATATGGAAAGAGCTACTCAGCTCTGCAAATTTATGACTCTTTATCCAGAGAAAGTTTGTGTTTATGTATAATTAATATACAAAACAGGTGTGTTCTTTTTGTTTTGATACTCAGATTCCTTAAAACCACAACTTTACACTATATTGGGTCTTTAATTTACAAATGCCTACTTACATCATGGGGGATTACTCTACCTCACTGGATTCTAAAGCTAATAAAGTTTCATTAGATAGCTATTAAATCTATTTAAATAACATACAGTCATGGACATGTATGTTTAAGGCTCAGACCATATCAGATATACAGATAGTGTGCTCACACGCTAGTCTAATCAGTGTTGGTTTTATGTGTATTTGGAGAGATAACATGCAGTCCCCTTAATGTTTCTTTCATTCTTTATATAAAATCATGTATAATGAACATAAAAGTTCTAGTTTTCCCTAACAATATACATATTTAAAAATAAAATGAGTGTGATAAAGGCTTGTGGATTTCTCTCTGGTTAGATCCAAAGAGCTAACTCCTTCATTTCTAAGTGTGGTTCCTTTCAGCTCTGGACATTCTGAGACCAGGTGTAAATAAAAGCTTGGGCTCATGCCTTATACATTTGCAAAGCTACCAAGTGTCAGGATGAAGGGCTGTTTATTCAAGAACAGATAGAGAGAAGCAGTGAAGATTGAATTGGTTGTATCTAGTTGGTGGAGAGGAACCCACAGGAAGTGCTGATGGAATGCTGGTACAGCCACCATGGAAGGTCATCGCCCAGTGAATGCAGAGCTCTTTGCACTGCCATGTTCTCTATGATACCCGATGAAGATCACTAAGCTGTCCTTTAAATCCAGTGCAACATTTTGAAGACAGCCAAAAACTAGGAACAGTCTTATTATTTGGGGGAGATGCAATGTTATTTATTAGGCATTATTTAAGAAGAAAATGCCTTGTGAAGGGTGGTATATACAGCCCAGCCACAACTGTAAGCATAGCGTTACTGAGTAGACTGTGTTCCTCAGGCCACACCAGCCCAGGTAAAGATCACCTGAAGTTAGGATATTCTCACCTGAGTTCATGAACTAATGTGAAAATTTTAAAAATATCACACTTGAACATATTTTAAAGGGACCACATGTTATCTCATATTGCATATAATAAAAGAAGCCATGACGTTTCTCATACCGCATACAATAAAAGGAGGCATGACATTTCACAGAGGGAATTTAAATAATTATGACAAAAGAGAATGCTAACATAGAAAATGCTAAAAAGTTAACTTTTATCTAAGTGTAATTTATACCCAACAATAGGTATTCTTTATTTTAAAACGTAGCATACTTTTCAGAAATTCAGTTCTGAGACTGGCCAAAATAAATTGTTATGACAAAGAGACGACAAAGACATGAGGTATCACACATTAGTTTTTTCAGTGAAGCTACACGGAGGAGAATAATGAAAGAGAAGCTGCATATAAATCAAAGTCATCTGTGCTTGTGATACACATAAAGAATAATATAAAGAGGAAGAAAATGTTTTTTCAAAGGATACCTGATTTACTGGATTCATTCTGCAGACTAAAGCATCTGAAATAGCCACTAAGAAGTGGATGAGGCCTTTCTTTAGATTTTCTGGTTGACATCATGAAAGAATTGTAGGAGGCACACAGTGAGATGGTAATGAGTGTAGCTTTTACTGTTTAGAAGGAGCTCTTGTACATGATCTTTTAGGTTGAGTGCCTCTGAGCCTGTCTAACCTGGTAGCATGTTAACACATGACACTAATTAAAGCATGTTGGAGAAGCAGGATGAAGAAAGAGCATATTAAATAAATTATAGGTGTTAGCTTAATTGTTTCACTACTTAGGGGCCTTCAATGGCTTGGTAAGTCTTACTAGAAGATGATTTAGGGTTTATTTTAGAATTAAAAATTATACAAAGTATTCTAACATCAATAATCAATGGAGTCTTTTGAAAAACAGTCCAGCCACAATTGTAAACATAGCGTTACTGAGTAGATTGTGTTTCCTCAGGCCACACCAGCCCAAATTGGGATCACAGAAATGATAACAGTGTTCTCCATGGGCCCAGCCTGCTATGAGTCTGCTTTTGGGAGCTGTTCCCCCATCAGGTATACAAGTCTTCACCTACTGTCTTAAGTCTAGTCCTGTGGGTTTCCACACTTCACCCTTCCTGAGCCTGAGTTTGGCTGTTGACTGGCTGCCAGAGTCTGGCCATTCCCCACGGCTCCTAGGATTGGAGCTCCCAAGTTTTCCAATATTCTCTGGGCTGAGAAAATTCCCCCACCCTTACTTGGGTTCTACCCTATTCCAGGCTCCAAACCCATAGGAAAAGTAGCTCCTTACCCAGGGTCTAGTGTTAAGGCAAGGAAATGGAGGTGGGAAGGAATACTTACTGTTGGTCAAGAGACAGTCTATTCAGAATTTTTTTTTCCCTTTGAAAGCACTGTATTCTTCTTAATTCACGTGTGTCTATAGTCTATTTCTTACCTTTGGGAGAACTCTGTCCTCAAACTTCATAGTATCTCAGAAAAATTTACTCACCTCAGATATTTGTGATTTCAGAAATGCTTAATTGAGACCAAAATAATGAAGCCCTCTTTCAGAATTTTTTTTCTCTTTACGATTTTTGTAACTCATATAGGTTAGTGGTATAGAAGCAACCTTTGAATTATTGTTCTTAAAAAAGAGAAAAATAAAATAAGACAGCTCACCTCTTCACTTAAACCCTTGGATTACATTTTTTGTTAGTTTTATTAATTTGACTATTGTTCTTAGCAATTATATTAGGAAAAAGATTGGATTGAGAAATGTACGGATTACAGAGGAAGTGTCAATCTGACTTAAATGTAGTATAGCAAGTAAAGGAATTGGGTATTGTCTTTTCATGACCTAAAATGCCTCTCACTTGCTACAGAACAACTTGCAAGGCAGGAGTTCTAATATTTGACAGATAACAAATAACCAATAAACCCAGGACCAGATGGGAGCCATTCTGGACTTACATAAAAGCAGGCTGTAAGAAGGGAGGCTTTTTAATAGCCAAGCTCTATCAATTGTTTGTGACAACCAAGGCAGGTGTGTCTTAATGTCAAAGGGGGATAATTTTTTTAATTTAAGCATTTTCATATGTGATGAAATTTAATATCTATAACTACAGAAATCTCATAAGAGGAAAAGATAAAATGCACACTCAGAAATAAATCTAACCAGTAAATTTGATCACAACTAAATTGTGTGGGAATGATTGGTCGTTATGCTTTTGGGTGCCTAGCAAGTATTGAGTGCCAAAAGTTAACAGAAGCTACAGTTAAAATTTGGATGAAATATTTCTCACAAAGAGTTTTAAGCAAAGGGGCCTTTATCAACTTTGTATTTTGCAATTTTTGTTTGGAACAAGCCCCATTCACTTTCTACTCCTGTTTCTACCACACTCCCATTTTAATACATGATTCTTTAACCAGTGAAACTCACATGCTTTTGTTAGTAAGTTCTCTAAATGGTCAGATAGTTGGTGATGGCAGCTTAGGTTCTTTGCCAATTGAAAAAGAATTTGGCTGTGGTAGGCTGAGCCGGGTGGATCACCTAAGGTCAGGGATTCAAGACCAGCCTAGCCAACATGGTGAAACCCCATCTCTACTAAAAATACAAAAATTAGCCAGGCATGGTGGCAGACACCTGTAATCTCAGCTACTGAGGCAGGAGAATCACTTGAAACTGGGATGCAGAGGTTGCAGTGAGCTGAGATCATGCCACTGCACTTCAGCCTGGCCGACAGAATTTTTTTTTCCATCTCAAGGGAAAAAAAAAAAAAAAAAGAAAAGGACTTCGGAGAGGTCATTTTAAGATTGAGCCCTAGGCCGGGCACGATGGCTCATGCCTGTAATCCCAGCACTTTGGGAGGCTGAGGCTTGTGGATCACGAGGTCAGGAGATCAAGACCATCCTGGCTAACATGGCGAAACCCCATCTCTACTAAAAAAACCAAAAAAAACAAAAAAGTAGGCCAGGCGTGGTGGTGGGCACCTGTAGTCCCAGCTATTCGGGAGGTTGAGGCAGGAGAATGACGTGAACCTGGGAGGCGGAGCTTGCAGTGAGCTGAGATCACACCACTGCCCTCAAACCTGGGCAGCAGAGTGAGACTCCATCTCAAAAAAAAAAAGATTGAGCCCTAAATAGCCACTTGTGAAGAAGGTGTCTCATGCAGTCTTCTGAGCATTGATTCATTGATTTTATTGCAGAGGATTCTCTTGGTTAGGGAAACCAGTCATACTGAGCTGTTGTCACTTGAAGAAGAGATCAAGATAGGCATGAGAGAAGGTAGGGACAGCTGCCCCTCAAATGTTCACTTAAGTACCCACTATGCTCAGGATCTTAATATTAATAAAATTCATCAGAATCAGTCATGAGAGTGTGATAAGACATCTTTCAATTCTAGATAGAAGTATTTTGGTGTGATTTCTCGTGGCCACAGTTGATGCCATAATTTATTGTTAATAATTGGTCTTTAAACCATTTGAAAATATTCAGTGTTTTTATCACTTTGATTGTAAGTACTTTTATTGCCTTATTAAACTATGCTTTTTATTTTAGATGTATCTTTTGTGTTAATGTTTTTTGAAGACATGAGTCCTACTGGGTTTTCAGTGTGTGTTCAGTATCTTAAGTCTTCAGGGCCCAAGAAGAGACATTGTGGGTCATGGAAGGGATAGTGTCCATTTCCTTTTTTTTTTTTTTTTTTTTTGCTATGTTCTTTTCTCTTAAATGATGAGGTTGCAGCCTGAAATGGACCTTTGTTTCTGTGAGAAACAGAGCTTATGCCAGAGCAGGGTGGATATTTACAAGCATCTGTAACCCTTACAGTTGGATCTGACTCAGGTTACAGACAGGGCACAATACAATATGGAGACCCAGTGTGTCATCAGTTCCAACCTGGTGCTTTGTTTCTGTCTCAAGCACTAACCACATCCTGAGTATCAGCTGGGGTCCTGGATACTGGCCCAGCATTGAATCCATCTTGATGATGATTCCCATTCTGACCCTGGCCCCCCATGGTTATTCTATTTTGCAGGTGAGAGAATGTCACCTATTAATGGACAGGGCAAGGTTTGTGTCTAGATTTTCTGTTACCTCTGGTTTAGTATTTCTATTTTGCTCAGACTTGTCACGTGACACTTTTGCATCTCTTGAAGCAAGATAATCTGTGAAAATAACACTATCACCACTACCTCCACCACCATCAGCCAAAACAAACCTCTGCTGTAGTATTGGGGTCTGAATACTACAGATCCCAGGAAACCTGGGCTTTAGTTTCTAGTCCATCTGTTTTGATATGTACTATGAGAGTTCATTTCTTTAATAATGTTTTATCCAGTTGGGAAGGTCTTATCCTTTTAGAACTCTTAAGAAATTTCTAGCCTCCAATAAACAGTTACTCAAAAAAGGACATTTGTCTATTTATCACTTATTTTCTGGTTCATTTACTGCTTCCGTTTAAGCACCTAGCCTCCTTCTCCAGAAATGTCCCAGACTATTCCAATCTGCAGTGACTTCTTTATTATCTATACCAGGGTTGGCAAACTTTTTTAGCAAAGAGCCAGGTAGTAAATATTTTCAAATTTATGGGCCATATGGTCTGCTTCAGCTACTCACATCCTGCCATTGTAGTGTGAGAAGAGCAGAAAACAGCCACAGAGAACATGTAAATGAACAGGTGTGGCTGTATTAGAATAAAACTTACTTACAAAATAGATAGTGGCCTGGATTTAACTCTGGCAGTAGTTTGCTGATCCCTGCTTTACACTAAAATAATTTATTCATCCATGACTCTGGGTTATCTCTTATATTATTGTCTTTTTTTCTTTCTTTCTTTTTTTTGACATGGAGTTTCACTCTTGTTACCCAGGTTGGAGTACAGTGGCACGATCTTGGCTCACTGCAACCTCCACCTCCCAGGTTCAAGTGCTTCTTCTGCCTCAGCCTCCCATGTAGCTGGGATTACAGGCTTCTGCCACCATGCCCGGCTAATTTTTTGTATTTTTTTTTTTTTTTTTTTAGTAGAGATGGGGTTTCACTGTGTTGGCCAGGCTGGTCTTGAACTCCTGACCTCAGGCGATCCACCCACCTTAGCCTCCCAAAGTGCTGGGATTACAGGCATGAGTATGTTTTCATTTGTACATAAAGACTTTATACAAATGCTCTTCCTAATATTTGCTACTTATTTTTGCATTAGTTCAAATTCTTTGTCCTGTCATCCCAAAACCTGCTCTGAGTTATCAGTACTGGGATTTGAAGTGTGCTGTGATTTAACCAGTGGTAGTTGAGCAAGAGGCAAGGTATTTTTTTCTAATTAATCTCTTAGCTTTAGGCTGAGAACTTTTTGGAGACCAGGATGCTTTGCATTTGACTTGAAAAGGGAAGATCCTCCCATATAGAAGGGACAATTGTTGTGATATCGTCGAATAGGAAATTTGTACTTTTTTGAAACATATGTCTATGGTGACTGTAGGTACCCTTTAGTGAGTGATTGATTATATTACTTTTGTGTCCTGGCGATCTCTTCCATGTCTTAGAGAGATTGGTAAGAAACTAAAATGGCACAGGCTTATCTTTAAAATAGATACCACATAGGCAGCAGCTTGGAAAGAACATGAATTTCTATATACACCTTCACAGACAAGTGAAATGCTAAATCTATGTTTATCGATGGATGAAGAAAACCATTTCTGGCTAAGGAGGAGTCAGAAATCAATCTCCCTTTTCTCTTAAGTGAGGGCATTTCCTGAAAAAAGGAGAAACTTGCAGAAAAAAAGTAGGAAGTAGGTGAATTCTGCATTTTTCAGGTTCTTCATATTAATATTCTTCCTTCACATGATCTTTGTCATATATGTGGGTTTTAGTCATTATGTATGTGTTCTTGTAAAGGAAAGGTGAAGGTGTTTTAGTTGGTTGTTTCTGCAGCATCTGTTCATTGGGAATCTGCAAGGTGCTTTCGGAAGGACAGAGGAGAACAAAGGCTAGTTCACATCTTCAGCATGTTTTCTGTGGGTCAGCACAAGACTTAGAGGAAAGTGAGAAGAATCCTCACTTACTTATCTTTGTCACCAGGACTGATTGACATCAGAAGAGCCAAATGGTGGAAGAGAGCTTAAAAAGATTAGCCAGTGTGATGTTCACGTTGTATGCTATAAATACATGTATTTACTATTGGTCAATTAAAAATAAAATAAACTTTTTTTAAAAAAGATTAACCGAATGCATTCACAATGCTTGGTCAGTGACTAATGTCAACCTAGCAATTTTCAAGCCTCTCTGTAGCACTTAATGTTTTCAGAATGCTTTGCAATCAGGTTTATTAGTCTCTCTTCACAGCTACCACGTGAAGCTAATTGATAGGCCTCTCCATTTTAGCGTTGAGGACAAGTGACTTGCTGAGGGTCAGGCAGTGAGTGATTTATGGAGCTCATTAGTCTTTGGGTTATTTCTCTCTTGAGTTAGCAAAAATGCTTTTCTTTTTTTTTTTAAAAAGACATCTCTAACCAGCCTCGGGGAACTTACTACTGGTTAACCAGATTGTTTTTCAGGATAATGCTATTGCAAAAATTCTAGTTTTTAAGTTTCTTTTAAAATTTTGCCTTTCCTAAAGCTTTAGTGTCACTTTTCAGAAAGTTTTGGCTGTACGTGTTAAGGGCTACCTTTACCTGTGTAATTCCCTCAAAATTTTGGCCATTTTCTTCCTATCACACAGAGACTTTAGAAAAAATAAACTGTGTTAAGCAAGAAGCTTTAGTTTGTGACAGTAGTTGTGGTCAAAGTTTGTATGGAGAGATGAGATGAAACCATGTTTTATTCCAGTTACCTCTGCTATCTTTTATCCCCAGAATCTCATACAGGCTAAACAGAAGCAGTGACCTCACTATTTGGAATGAGAAAGGTTAACATTTATTGTTGGTTTGGTACAGGAATATTTATTCAGTGATAGATAATTAGTGGGCTTCCACTGCTTTTCTTAGCACAAGCAAAACATCCCTTAAAAATAGGGAGTAGAGGCCAGGCGTGGTGGCTCACGCCTGTAATCCCAGCACTTTGGGAAGCCAAGGCGGGCAGATCACAAGGTCAGGAGATTGAGACCATCCTGGCTAACATGGTGAAACCCCATCTCTACTAAAAATCCAAAAACCTTAGCCGGGCGTGGTGGCGGGTGCCTGTAGTCCCAGCTACTCGGGAGGCTGAGGCAGGAGAATGGCACGAACCCAGGAGGCGGAGCTTGCAGTGAGCGGAGATCGCGCCACTGCACTCCAGTCTGGTTGACAGAGCAAGACTCCGTCTCAAAAAGAAAAAAAAAATAGGGAATAGAATTTCTGTAGGTCATGGAAGGCTGATGGCTAGCATTGGCCATTCGTTTAATCTTTTACCCCTTGAATCTTTTTTGAGCATCTCTTATGTACAGATACTGTTTGAGAATACAGTCTTGAATAAGAGAGTTAAGGCCTCTGTCTCATGCAGCTTACATTTTAGTAGCTAGATTATTATTTTTAAAACCATAAATATGTAATACATTACCCAAAAGAGGTAATCACTATGAAGAAAATAAAAGCAGGGCATAGAATAAGAGAGTGACTAGAGTAGGATAATATTTAGAAAAGACCTCTCATCTGAGGAGACTTGAATAAAGGAAGTATGGAAAAGAGTATTCCTGGAAGTGGGAACAGCAAGGATATTTCAGAAAGAGGAACAATGCCAATGTGGCTGGAACAGAGTCGGTAAAATGGAGAATAAAAGGAGATGAAGTTGGAGAAACAGGAAGACCCCATGTGCTCTGTTGACCAAGCTCAAGCATGTGGATTTGGATATGAGTCGATGGAATGCTATTGGAGGATTTGGGCAGGGATGTGATATCATTAATTCACATTTTTGAAGGATCAGTCTCCATGTTGGGTAAACACGAGACTGAAGAAGGTAGAGACAGGGAGAGGGGACATTGGTACACTCATTAGGGAGCTAGCTTGGTAGTCTAAGAGAGCTGAGAGTGGCTTGAACTAAGTGGTAGGGTGGAGATGGTGAGGAGGGGTTAGACTCACAGTGTGTTTTCAAGTAGAGCTAAGGGTGCTTAATGATAGATGGGATGTGGACTGTAAAGGAAAGGGACTGCATATGGCTTCATAGGTTGGGCACTGACAGCCCCAGAAGGAACTACTCACAGAGACTATGCAGTGAATGGCAGCCCAGGGATGGTACAGAGTGTCAACCCTGGGAAGAATTGAGGATGACTTCTTGGATTTTGATCTCAGCAATCATATGATTCGTGGTGCTGTTTACTGAGATAGGCAAGACTGTGAGGAACAGGTTAGGAGGTGCAGGGGAATCAAGTTCTATTTTGGACATAGTCAATTTGAGGTGTTGGACATCAACAAGGAGATGTCACAAAGAGTTGGATGTGTACATGTCAAACTCAGGTGAGATATCAGAGCTGGAGACAAAAAATTGGGAAGAATGAAATATATATATATTTTAACTATGGGACTGAATGGGAACTTCTCATCAATGAATGCTGAGGGAAAAAAAAAGAAGAGCTTTGTGGACTGTATCCTGGATACCCCAAGATTTAAAGATGGAGAAGGAGAGAGGAGCCAAGTGTGGACTGCAAAGAGAGACCCAATTAGCTTTTTTTTTCTTTTTTTCTTTTTAAGATGAAGTCTCGCTTTGTCGCCCAGTGAAGTCTCGCTCTGTCACCCAGGCTGGAGTGCAGTGGTGTGATCTCAGCTCATTGCAACCTCTGCAACCTGGGTTCAAGTGATTCTCCTTCCTCAGCCTCCTGAGTAGCTGGGATTACAGGCATGTGCCACCACACCCGGCTAATTTTTTGTATTTTTTTTAGTGGAGACTGGGTTTTGCCATGTTGGCCAGGCTGGTCTCAAACTCCTGACCTCAGGTGATCTGTCCCCTTCACCTCCCAAAGTGCTGGGATTACAGGTGTGAGCCCTTGCTCCTGGCCCCATTTAGCATTTTTAGTCTCCCAGAGGTATGGATGATTTTGGGACTTATTTCAATGGACTGACTCTGCAAAGATGTTTTATATTTTGTTTTAACTCTCTGTGCCCTAGACTTATCCTTTTGAATATGATTCAGTTAAATGAGTGTATATATAGTTTGAATAAAAAAATCTTGTTTTCCATCGTATTTTTTTATAAGAAGGTAGGGCACAGATAAACATATTTTTAAAATCTCTTTGTTTTCTTCCTTTCCAGTAAGAGCTGTTTGTGACAATAAGAGCTCATGCTTCCATGATGCTTCCTTTTGTGCTTTGATGATGGTCTCGCTGATGGTGGATTTCATTTTTCCCTGCCAGAGATATTACTACTACCAATTATGCAAAGGCTACACTGCCTGGATTCTGGATTCATTTTGGCTACTCTCGTTTTTGTAAACATTTAAGCATAAGATCATTGCTAACGCTCCATGATAGATCTTTCAGCAGGTGGCATGGGTAGACCTACAGCCTAACTGGTAGCTGTGTTTGTTTGTATTATTGTATGTATCCTAGATAGGTAGCTGTAAGGATACATACAAGAAGCTGACTCTTCTTGCTTCTCTATTGACCTCTCTCTTGTCTTGACTTTCCCATTTTGCATGGGAGCTTCATATACTAGAAGATTCATCGAAGAACCTAAGACCCTTCTTTTTGCCAAAGCTAGGGCAGCAAACACTACCTCACAGTGGAATATTTCTTAGTCAATTCAGCAAATATTTATTTTAAGTCACTGTTTAGTTCCTGGGGCTCTAGTTCTGTGCATGTGTTCCACTGGGCCCTGATAGAATGCTGAGGTGTTTAACACAATTATTAATCGGCTCTGGTCTGCAAGTCAGATGCAATGTTAATTAGCATTACTTCTTTGCCATTGCATCCATACTGGCAATTCAGTTCCATGCCCTTACGCTCCGTGTCCTACTTGTGCTTTCCTTTTCTCCCTTTTAAAAAATAAGCCCAAAACCTGAAAGTATTCAGATATGTTCTCAGCAACAATGCCATAACCTTTTACTATTTAATACCAGCCTGATTGAAAAGCAATTTAGAAGTATCAGTCTTTTTCTGTAGGAATTTCAATGTTTCTCACTGGGAGTTCTATAGTTAATAAAAGTCAAGTATTAAGCATATAGACTCATTGCCTAGAAGTAGTTGCCTATGTTTCCTAGGTATTGTTTAACAGCCTCTTTTTCGTTTTTTCAACCAGGCCTTCATTGTTATTCTTTATCTGCCGTCACTCTGGCTACAGAGACACTGGGTGTTTGCTGTCTTAGCCCTTTCAAAAGATATTAATTCTTTTCTTCCTGGGGTGTGCCCTTTGTAATTTTTGTAAAAAGGCATCCTGCTAACCTTCTGTAATTACTTTTATTTCGTTTTATTTTTTTCTGGGAACTATATTTCTGTATCTGTAAGTTTCACCTGGAGGAACAGGTATTTCAAAATTACTTTCTTTTCCTTCCAATAACATTTTATTGTTTGCAGAGATATTTTCATCAGTGATACAGTGAGCACTGCATGAAGTTAATATCATTTTAAATTTAAATGTTTTGCAAACTCTCTTATTTCACATGTCAGAAGAAAACCTTTTGGAGGGTATTCGTGACAAAGAATGCTTGAGGGCTTTGCATTATTAATCACTTCTTTGATCTTGATTTTAAAAATCTGATGAAAGAGTTAGATCTATTACTTCCCCCGGTATTTTCTATCCTGGTTAATAGCATGACCATTTAGCGAGTACCTAACCAGAAAGTTGGTAGTCATCCTGTATAACTCCTTCAACCTCACTGCCTACATTCAAATAGACATTAAAGTTCATAGGGTCTTGCCCTCTAATCCATCAATATTGTCCTTTTAATTTCTTCTGCTATTTTCCAGTGTAGGCAATAAGTAATACTTTTTCCCCTTCAAATTCTTTGTTGATCTCCTAATTGGAACTTCATCCCAGGTAGTCTGGCCTCACCCAAATCATTCTCCACACTATTACCAGATCAATCTGTCCACCACCAATCAGTTTCTGTTACATCTGTGGCTCCACATAGAATAAATTTCAAATCCTTCTTACGGCATGGGAGATTTCCCATGCGACTCCTGCATGTCATGTTGGACTCAGCTTTTGCTACTCTGGGCCTCATATCCTGTGCTCACATCCTTCTACTACAGGAAGATAGAACTAATTTTATTTTCCTGAACATGTCAGCAGCCTAAGATTTTTGGTTCTCTGAATTGAAGCTGCTTACTACGTCCACTGTGACTCCACAGACATCAATCTCAGCCATTATTTGGCATAATAAATGAGGGGTGTGTGAATTAATATTACTTTCATTTGTTTATTAGGATAGATACACATTTTATGTAATGGTTGCAGCCACAGTTATGTGCCTGGAGTGGAGAAGGTCAAATGAGCACAGAGCTGATGTTAATCTGGTGTGTAGCAGTTCATCTGTATCAGTTATTCATATTAACATGCTTCTAATCCAGTTCCTTCGAAGGCTGCTGAGCTATTCCAACCAATCTGACCCTCCCTAGGATCATCTGGATCTCTCTGCAACCCAGGAGCCAAAGAATGAGTGCATAGACTAGAAGGAGACTTCTGGGACCCAAAGAAGGAAAAATCACTCTGGGGTATAAATTACTGAAAACATTACCAGGCCCAGAGTTAGTATCTTTAAAAAAACTTTTTTTACATTTATAGATAAAATTACATCTTTACTGTGTACAACATGATGTTTTAAAGTATATAGACATCGTGGAATGACTTAATACAGCTAATTAACATATACATCAGTTCACATAGTTATCATTTTTGGGTGAGAACACTTTACATCCACTTTCTTAGTATTTTTCAAGAATGCAATAAATTATTGACTATAGTCACCATGCTGTACAGTAGATCACTTGAAATTATTCCTCCTGTCTAACTGAAATTTTGTATCCTTTGACAGACATTTCCTTCTCCTTCCCAATCCCCTCAACTCCTGGTAACCACCTTTCTCCTCTCTAAGTAGAAATAAACTTTTTTTTAAGATTTCATATATGAGTACGATCATGCAGTATTTATCTTTCTGTGCCTGACTTATTTCATTTAGCGTAATGTCCTCCAGGTTCATCCATGTTGTGACAAGTGACAGGATTTCCTTCGTTTTTAAGGCTGTTGTATATATAGATAGCACATTTTCTTTATTCATCCATTCATGGACACTTAGGTTGTTTCCATATCTTGGCTATTATGACTAATGCTGCAGTTAACATGGGAGTGCAGATATCTCTTTGACATACTGATTTTGTTTAATTTTAATGTATACCCAGTAGTGGGATTGCTGAATCAATATGTAGTCCTACTTGTAATTTTTTGAAGGAACTTCATACTGTTTTCCATAATAGCTATACTTATTTACATTCCCACCAGCAGTGTGCAAGGGTTCCCCTCTCTCCATGTTCTTGCCAACACATCTTTTGTCTTTTTGATAATAGTCATTTTAAAAGGCATGAGGTGATCTCATTGTGGTTTTAATTTGTATTTTTCTCTTGATTAGAACTGTTCAGCATTTTTGCATAAATCCTTTGCTATTTGTATGTCTTCTTTTTAAAAAATGTCTATTCAGGTCCTTTGCTCATTTTTCAATTGGGTTGTTTCCTTGCTATTGAGATGTTTGAGTTATTTCTATATTTTGGATATTCACCCAGCATTTTAGGAACTCACATTAGCCAGTTTTATTAATCTTTTAATGGACAGCACTTAGGGTAGTGCTAACGTGGTAGGAGCTTAGTGATTGAGAGCTGTTATGTCAAAAACACGCCCTCAAGAAGTCCTCTGCCTGCCGAGGAGTCTGTACATAGGCTACAATCCTTCACCACATGTGACGCAGAGAGTAGTCGCCTCCTGGTCCAGATTTCTCCTTCTTATTTCTTTTATCTTTTATGATTTAATCTCTCTTTTATCTTTTTATCTATTTAATCTTTTGCGATTATCTTATAATGCTTTCATTGGCACTGAGATGTGTTTCATGTGTCAGGGCCCCCACTTCTATTTGCTGGCAATTTTATTCTTTCCTAATGTGACTGCTTCAAGTTAAGTGCAGAATCTTTGCCCAGCAAATTGTTAAGTAAGCTTTATGATCTTCCATAATTTCCACAGAGCCCCTTCTGCCAATTGTATTCTCTATGTGGGACTGGTGTCACGATTTTCTAGGTACTGTAGCATACTATATGTCTCTATCTCAAGAACTCTTTCCTTTGGACCACTGCCCTGTGCCTGCCCACAGCGTATTCTCTTTCTGCTAGTGTTGTTACAGTAGGATGATATGGGTATTTTCAATTCTGTTTCTTTTATTGGAGTAATTTCTTATTTGGGGGTGGGAATGTGGCTGCCTTTATACTTAGACCACTTGAGGGCTGAAGCTTAAGGAGTTTCCTTCTAAATCCTTTCAAGCTCCAAATCCTGTGGGCAACATGTCCTCATATGCAAAATCTGCTATAGAGCTGTCACCAGAAATTTTGCTTTGTAGTTTCCCAACATAGTTCTCTTTCTCTAAATCAGGGTTTCTCAACTTCAGCTATAGCGACATTTTGGGCTAGATAATCCTTTCTTTGTGAGGGGTCTGTCCAGTGCATTTTAAGATATTTGGCAACATCCTTGGCCTCTACCCACTAAATGCCAGTAGAAACTGCATAGTTTTGACAAGTAAAAATGTCTGCAGGCATTTTTGCCAAATGTTTTCTCTTGGGGGCCAAATCACCCCCGCCCCCAATGAGAACTGACACTCTCAATAATAAACATTCGGACATAAATTGACAAGTTATAAAATATGTTGACAAGCAAAGCAAAAACATTCATGATAAGGACAGCAAATGCTTATGGAGCACTTATGTGGGCCAGACACTGTTTTAAAAGCTCTTTCCATGTAAGTTTCCAAACCCATAGAGTGACCGTACTATTTTACCATTATTATTTACACTGTATAGATGAGGAAACTAAGGCACAGAAAGGTCATATAGCTTGTCCAAAGTCATGCAGCTCATAAGTGTCAGATCAAGAATTTAAACTCCGGCACTGCGACCCTGGAGTCTGTGATTTGAACTCACTGTGTTTCTCTTTCAACAAAAATTCATTGGAATAGATATCTATATGGCATTGCATGCAATATCACGTCTGATAGTTACTAAATTAATGTTTGTTAAGTGAATAAATGAATGACTATACATCCAGGAAATTACTTATTATTTTACATCAGTATTGAATAGATTCTTTAGTTAATTTAAATGAAAAATGCACTTTTCTTTGGATATAACCAACTAAATATTATCATTAGAGTAAGGCAAGAGGGTCTTAGCATTTCTAAGCCTATGCACAAGAATCTCTTGGAGAGGGTTTGCCAAGGTGACCTTTAAAATCTCTTCTAATCAGAGCTTTTATTTATTTGCTAGGACAGTTTTACAATATGTCAGAATGAAGATTGGCCAAACTGAACAAAATATTATTTCCCTGATGAGATTAAGCAAAGTATCTGCCTTGCCCTGTAATGAGGGAAAACTGAATTTATCCTCCCCCTTAAACTAGGCATACACTCTGATGAGGTATTAAATATTATATGATAGTTTAACCAAGTTCAGGAATTATAAAAAATTAAGCATCTTTAAGTAACAGGAAACCACTTTAGCTGATCAATCTTCAGGCTTCCGTAGTTGGCCTTCTATAGTGAATGAGAGGGCTGGGGTCTCAAATTTGTTATAAGTGCATTACATCTGATTTATATCAAAGTGAGAAACTATTTTATGTAACACTACAGTATTACTCTATTGCATGTGAGTTTTAGTCATTTGGAAATATTTATATAGTGCATATATATTTTTATATATACACATACATATGTACATATATGTATATGTATATATTCAATAAGAAACCCAGTATATTTGTTTTCCATTTTTCTGGCGTGCAAACAAAACTTTTTTTAGGAAGAATTTTCATTAAATTAAAAAATTTCCTTGACTTCATTACTAATTAAAACATTATAAAGGATTTTTCTAGGAGCTTTATTTTTTAGGTAAATTTCCCTACTGCAGAGATCACACATCACATTCTGAGTGATCATCGTTTTGTGATTCATGTATTTTAGATAACATATAATATTGGACATTTCTTAGTGTTTTTCATTATTTCTACGAGGAACAGTAACACTTAATTCACGCAAATTTGAGAAAAGAAACATGACAGTGTAAAAAAGTTAAATGGTCTATTTTTTTGCAAAATTGGTTTTTATTCCCTTCATTTACATATGTAGCTCATTGTGAGCAATAAGGGAAAGATAAACTATAATGTCTTAGAGAATGTTGTACGTCTTTAAATAAATAGATGAGAACTATTTATTATTAGAATGGTCGTAGTTTGAAGAGAAAATGTTGCAGATGTAGTTGTTGAAAACTTCATGTTGATTTCATGTTTAAGTACAGAGAATTTTATACCCTGTTGAAGTTTGAAGAACTAACCAGAATCTGACCCCGAAAGTCCTGAGGACTAAAGGCTATGACTCATGCTAAACCCATGCAAATGTCCATATGTGAATTCATTTGCCCATCTTTATGCCTTTCAAAGTCAGCAAGGTAAAAGTCTTCAAGTCAGGCTGACTTATTCTTCTTCTTAGCTTAAAACATAGGTCACTTCATACTTTATTACTGAGGTTTCCAACAAATAGTTCTTGGGGACTTTTTCTGTTCATCATTCAAGAGGAACCTTTATGTGTGTCTGAAGTTCGCTGAGATGCCTGGTGAGTGAGAAGTACAGTTCGGATTTCCCATTTCCCCCTTTTTCTTCTTTTCAGTACTTGATTTTCACTTTTCTTTCCTCCTCACAAATTTTTGAAATACTTCGTTTTCTGAAAAACCCTACACTATTACCTCTATAGAAGTTTCCAGAGCTTTCAAGGAATAAAAACTATTGACTAGTACAGTTATAGCGAAACTTAAAGAGACTCAGTGATTCATACTTCTTCATATTCTTTTATGATTTCTGTGAGTACTTACCACAGAGTAAGTAATCTATAATTTACTTCTCACACAATGGGAGTGTTAGGGTCATTCAGGAATTCTTTTTCACAAACTTGGAATTTTAGAAAACTACAGAAAACAAAACTAAGTAAAACAGAATTCCTCAGAAAATAGGAAGTGACGATCTTAAGACTGTTTGGAATTGTTCTCCCAATTAGTGACCAGAATCTGAGTTCCACCATTTTGAGCCCCCAAGTTGCCAGAAACAAGTTTAACGACTGAATTACTGAAGGCTTCTTACGTTTTATGAAACTGTCTTCAGAAAACACTGTAATTGGTGATTGTAGGCCCTGCGAAACACTAAGCCTTCATTAGTGTATAAATACCATTTTGATGTAGTTTATTTGAAAGTTAATGATGATGGCTGGCCCAGAACACACTTTTCTATATACCTAGATTAAAAAAATATATATGCTGACATGGGAAGAAAATTAATTAATCCTGGTTCTAAAAGAGTACCTTTTCCTTTAAAATGGTTATATCATCAGTTTATTCTTCCACAAAGATCTGGCCCCTGATTATTGTTCCCCCTTATGAGATTAATAATACTATAAAATACATATTTAATATATTTTAAAGGAACATTTTATAATACTTAAAGTATAGCTATTGTTTTATGTAGTATCTACTTTCTGAAAGTTGGAAATTATTGTGAGTTCTCTACATAGTAGCTAAATGGCGCTCATGCCAGCTGGCTTCTAAGTTGGCATAGATCCTACCTTAGATTTCATGGGTATGATGATAAGCTTTGTTACAATGGAGAGGAATTGGGATTTAGCCTTGCTACACATTAGGAAAGAATGAAAGTAGAATTCCTGTATGTTTTACTCAGTTGTTAAATCCAAAAAGGATAAGATCTGAGAGGTGCATGTTATGGAAATAATCAAATTCAGATACTAGATCTCCTTATTTGTAAAAATAACTATAAAATTTGCATTACTCATTAATGATCATCTCAGAAATAGAACTGTGCAGATTGGGGTGGGAGGTGAGTATTAAGCTGTGAATCATATTATAAATTTTTGGAGATAATTCTTTTGATGATGGAAACAAATTAGACACTACACATGGACTAATTATCAAAAGAGCAATGTTCAAATTAATGTTGCTATGATGAAATTATCATTATGACCCAAGTGCAAATATATAATTGCCTCTGTTATACGTGAGAAGTAGAGTATGTGTGACTTATTTTTATAGGTCACTGGTGCCAATTTAATAGGTTCAGAAAAGAGTTTTGTGAGTACCAACTACTGGTCATTATTTCTTCTCTTTCTTACTTCACTTAAGACCATGGTGCATTTTCTTTTTTCAACCTCCAAAAGTTAGAGAAGAGTGAAAATTGGACCAGTACTATTCAGATATAGACCGCTAACTTCAAAAAAAATGAATTGATGAGAATTAAAATTTTATGTTCTTATTTTCAGTCTTCTAAAGTCAACCTCAACATTTAGACACTAGAATTTTGGGACCATTTTGCGTATTTTCCATAATTAAAATTATTAAATTATTAAAATTATTTTCTTATTCCTTGGGACATAATATTCTTAGTTATAGGTCTCTGTGAAAGTTGGCAGGAGAGGAAATCATGTTCTAATAAGTTCATTTTGTTTCTGATCATTTTAATAGGATTATACAGTTTGGTGATGGAAAAAGCTAAAATTAAGGACTTTTTTCTTTTCAATTATGTGATGCCTCTAGTTCTAATAAATACATAAAAATTTAGTTAACTTATGAATAGAAAGTTTGATGATTATGTAGATTTTTCTATGTAAAATATTTATTTTAATGCAGTGATGACCTTTTAGCTCATTACATACTCTTCAACATGCAGAAATTTTGTTAAAAATTTGATGCAGTTTTAATTTTCTCAGTATTATTGAATATGTATACCCAAATTTCACTTCTTAACAAAAGGGCATAGTGCTCCCAATTGTATTTCAAATAACTTTTGTTAAGTTCTGAAGTTATGTAGTTTATTTCTGTGTAATATCCAGGTAAAGCATATTATTATTTTATGCAGGTAAAACCCATAAAATAAAGTTGTTTAAGTACCTTCAAGTTTTTTCTGTAATTTTGACTTTATCGTCTACTTTTTGATAGAATTTATAATGTAGTTATATGTTTACCAGAAACTTAAATCAGGATTAGGTCTAATATATAGGACTTCAGATTGTTTTTATTTTTATTTTTTCCCTAGCTACAGGTGCATGTTACAGCTTGCCATTGTGGTCATTGTGGTTCATCTCATTAAGCTTCATGTTCTATCTGCTTTCTTGAGACTTGGGAAACAGTATTTTTCTGAGTGATTGTACCATATTGTTCCAAATATAAGGCCAGCCAGAATAGAAGGCAACCTCCAACTAGAAACAGCTCAAATATGGAGAAAGGCTGGGGGCCCAGAGCCCGGCGGGTCTTGCAGTGGTGGCAAGGGTGCCGAGGAATAGGACGATGCCTGCCCACTCTCCCGGTGAGTGAAGATGAGTCAGCTGGATGCATTTGCTTGTGCATAACCAGATGACTTCTGTTGCTAGAGAAAAAGTTATACTGGGGGGTAGAAAACAAGTTCATACACATGAAAGAAAGTTGTATGTCTAAGTCTGGGGAGGGAGGATGGGAGTAGAATTTTTCACCTCCTAAACAGTTTTCTTGTTTTTTTCCCCCACATCTGGGGGTGAAAGTTGAGCAACCGCATGCAAGAGAGAAGAACAAAAGTACCCTGGACATTTCATGATAAAAGGAGTTTAGGTCAGTGGTCTTGAAAATCATGTCTCTAGACAAGCTCAGAAAAGTACTCCTTTGCCCTTTAAAATTGTCTACTGACTGAGAGGTGATGCATGCACTGTGTGATCATGCGTAGCTTGAAAACAAGCCACTTAATCTGGAAATCACATTTCCAGTTTTAGTAAGATTTTTCTCTTTTTAAATTCCCTGTTTGGCTCAGTAGCATATTTTTTAAAATAGTTCAGTGAAAATGTATTAGTCGACTGAGAGTATATGTAAATTGAACTCTCATAATTCTCCAGATATTGGTCTGATTCTGCTAAGTGCATAGAAAACTAACCTTTTATTTTATAGTACTAAATGAGATATAGTAGAATGAGGTACTTCATTCTGTTATTGCGGTCTAGAAAAATTATTTAACATCTGTTGGAAGTAAACTTCACCAGGCACTTGGTTACCTTTGTGGCTTCACAAAAACAAAATAAAATATAAGCCTTGATCTTTCTGGTTGATTTGTAGTCCATGGCTCCCAAAGCTAGTTTGAAGTATAACATTCATCCCTAAATGATGAATTTCCCCCCACTGTATACTCCAGGCAAAATACTATTGTAGCCCCCATCCCATTTTTTAAAGAAAACTACTTTCATAAGAAAAAAAAATGTGTGTTTTTTAATAGATATGGCCAGAACAGGACTTTGTTTACATTTAAACAATGGAAAATGGCTCAGATGATTTGGTTTAAGGATGTTGTTTACATTGATTTTTAGAAGTTCTCTGAAACCAAAATGCCCTGAACGATAGAGGCCCATGCCCAAGCAAAAGGATGGTATTATTGATACGCTTATCTTTTTACCAGGTCTGGAAAGAGAACCTTTGAAGCAGAAAGGCTGGGCAGAAAAGGATTTGAAAGTAAAAACAGGAAGGAAGTAGCTCAGAGTGGGAAGGTTTATTGCCTTCTAAATTAGAGGAAATATGACTTCTAAGTCAGAGGAAATATGGCACTGCAATGGTGGGTCCTAAACAAGAGGTTTGAAGCGAATTCTGTATAACCTGAGAAATCTTTTGAAAAGCATTCATAAGAGTGGTACCAGGAGGAAAAGAGAAGAGTAGAGGACCAGGGTTACTCAGGAAAGAGGAGCTTCCTTTTATAACTCCTTAATTTTGGAACCATTTGATTCCAAAGGATCCAAAGTATAGAGGAAGAAGATGTCCAAAATATGAGGGTGGGTGAAGGGTGTGTCCCTTAACCATCTTTTAACTTCAGATAATTTCCCTTCCATTAGATGTATTAGGCATTATTGTTTCTGATTTGATCTGGTTTACAAATACAGGAAAACAAATTTTGTAATTTCCTTTCCCACAGGGGATTGGGTCTGTTCTAATTGACAATCCTGTTTCATCACCTGCTGTACATTTTAGTTTTAGTAGCAATGGAGGACAGAAACTGAGGAAGCCACGTACATGCCATATTCTACTGCTTCCTCTCCTTTTTGGCCAGTGAGGCTGGGTGCAGGACCTGACTGGATTATAGAACTCTTTGAGCAGGGAAAAGAATGTGGCCTCAGTAGGCTAGTGAGGTGGCAGGGGGAGCCTTTGAGGACATAGGAGAAATGACAGCAAGAAAGAAAGGGAGAAAATCTTCCAAATTGCAAAAATAATAATCTGCAATAATAACATTAAGTTAATAATAATAAACTTCCCTTATAAAGCATGGTTTACATGTAATCCATACCTATAATTGCTGGGTGCAGTTTTCTCTTCTTATCTCTAAAATGTACAGCATAAAAATTCTCTTGGCTGAGCAGGATTGCTCATGCCTGTAATCCTAGCACTTTGGGAGGCTGAGGCAGGAGGATCACTTGAGGCCAGGAGTTCAAGACCACCCTGGGCAACATAGCAAGACTCTGTCTCTGTGAAAAAGATAAAATGTCACTAGGCATAATGGCACATGCCTGTAGTCCCAGATACTCAGGAGGCTGAGGTGGGAGGATTGCTTAAGCCCCGGAGTTGAAGGCTGCAGTGAACAATGATCATGCCACTGCACTCCAGCCTGGGCGATGGAGAGAGTCTGCAAGTAAATATTCCAAACTACCGTTGTTTCTCTCTTTATGAATTCTCATGATACACCTTCAGTGACTCCTCTTCGGGGTGTTAGATTGATAGAATCAACTTGAATGGAGCAATTACTAATCAATTAGACATGAAAAATTCTGTAAATAGGTTGATAGGCAGAAATTAAAATCTCAGGTTCTCTAATAGTGTAATGATCTACATAAAAATAGATTTGGAAAATTCCCATGTGACTGCTTTTTCTAGGAGAGTAGATAACTGATACTCTCTTTTTCTTTACTGATCCATTAGTCTTCCCCCAAGCACCCTTTAGAAAAAGTACACATCCTTAGGGGAAATTTCCAGTGCTTGTACAGAAGAATGTGGCCTGCACATGTCAAATTAATCATGTACAGGTTCTAGTTTCTCACCAATTAAGTTGAAGAACCACTAAACTAAAAATATGTAGTTTATTCTGTTTTTCATCTTTAAAAAGAGCAGAAAAGATCAATTTTCAGTTTTTAAAGAAAACGTTGAATTTGGATAAATCTTTTTTGAAAATGCTTTATTATAGGTCTTTCCCTCAAAGAAGGGTTTTATAAGAGACACAGTTTCTCCAACACAAGAATGTGATGTGTCTGCATATTCTGAGACATATGGAATATGGCATTTGGCTTGCTGAGTGAGCATGTTTAACTGAGCTATGGAGTAACTCATGAATTTCCTACTCTTAAGTATCTTTGAATTTCAAAAATCATTCTTGAAATGTGTTTAAGGGCCATTCCTTGGGGGTGGGGCATTTCAGAGATGGCATCTGACAATGTATTGAAGTGACTCTTCTTTATGTTTTCTTGCTGGTCAAGCAGCAAGTGTGTTCCAATGAACAGATTGATAGCATTGTAGACTAGGTTAGGAAAAAGTAACAAAATGGCTAATTCTCATTTGGTAGTGAAATTGAATATTGAATGACATCTTTGTAGTTATAAACGACTTTTGTTTTAATAACAAAGTTGTTGATTTTCTACTAAGGGTTCTTTTAGGTTGTCATCAGGGGCTGATGGGAGTAACAGTTCACCCAACTCTGCAGCTAGCTTCAGTGGACATGCCACACCTTCCCAGCAGCCTGAACCTGTGGTACATTCTCTTAAGGTAACCAATCGTGTGCAACCATTTATCCAGAGCTTCAGTTGTGTCGTGGCTTGTTTGCTGTAGTCTAGTAGTCCTCACAGTCTTGCTTGAACCATAGATATTTTATTTTTTGACTCCTTATGGTGTAACTTTTTAAATCTTAATTTTTGAAGTATGATTTTTATTGTTCTAAACTGACAATGAGTTTGAGTACTTATGGTTGAATCTCTAGTTTTATCATTTTGTTTTGAGTAATGTGATTCATATCTATCGGCATCGAAGTTGAAGTCTGTGCATGTATATCCATATTTGTAAAAAAATGTGATAGGTATTTTATGTGCAATGTTTGTAGCATGGATGTCTTCAAATATAGGAAGTTAATAGTTGGTCATAATATGGAAGGATACCACAGTATTCTTTCTTGATACAATTGAAGTACGTTATGCAACTTAAATAAAATATTGAAATAAACAAAAACCTACTCTTTCCTCTTCTAAGTAGAAATTGGGTTCTCAAACTCCAGTTAATGCCCCATTATAGAATAATAGAAAACAGATATATGGTGTTATACATAAAGCTACTTTACTTTTGTGTCTTCCTTCACATTTTGCAGTGATTTCACAAAAAATTGCCTAAAATTTGTCATCTATTTTCTTTACCAATAATGAGCTTTCCAATAAGTAAAACTAATGAAAAATCAGGACTATAGGTACAATTAATAATAAATAAACAATATAAATATTTACCTATCTCAAAGAAGAAACTAACACAGGTGATAAAAATCATCTTACAAATTGAGACGGTTTCTTGAAATTTTATCAGTTTCAAAGTATGAAGCACTGTCTAACAAATCTATCTATAATTTCTAACATGTAGCTTTGATCAAACCTTTCTGACCCATAAAACAGGTAGAGTGCTTCCGATCTGCTTTTACCACGTGAGTTTCACAACTCTTCTTAAAATTGTTTCAATTTCAAAATGATTTATCATCAGCCTGAAGATGCACTCCTCTTTTGGAGTGGGCCACACTTTCTGTGGCATGCACAAAACAAATACATAGATGAGAACTTCAAAATGTTTGTTTCACTTTGAGATGATTAAGTTTTAGCAGAAGATTTTGTTCCCTCAGGATATTTTGCTTTAGCTTATACAAAATGAATTTGCTTTTCCTAAACATATACTAATTATTGATGAGGGAAGGTAGGGCAACCATGCTAGTGGCCACTGACAGTGCACTTGGCATTTTCTGTCTTTGTTGGGATAATTCACAAAGTGAGCAACTGAGAGGAATTCCTGGGAAGGCACAGCCAGTGTGAGGGGGCACTGCTTTGCCTCTAGTGGGTGTTGGTTTATGGACTGTTGAATATCTTGTTCTCTGTGGCAGCACTTGGATGAACTTTAGCATGAATCAGGCACTAGCTATCTGAAAAGCATTTTAAAAGTAGAAAATGGACCAGAGATTGGCTTCAATCTTGTAGTATTATAGCATCTGCACACACTCCAACAGCAGCAACTTGTCCTCCTATTCAAACTGTTTGAAAGCCATTTCAGCCTGTTGCCTTATTAAATGGCAATTGCTATTTGAATCAGATCAGCATAGTGGGTCACACTGAAATATTTTCCAGATTTCTCAATGCAGCTGTTAGTGTGGCCTAAAAGGAAGGGGAGGGCAAGGAAGAGCTCCTCAATTTTCTCTGAATTTAGTCCTAATTTTCATACAAAATTTTATCTCTGGGAGGCCAAGGTGGGCGGATCATGAGGTCAGGAGTTTGAGACCAGTCTGGCCAACATAGTGAAACCCTGTCTCTACTAAAAATACAAAAATTCAGCGGGGTGTGGTGGCAGGCACCTGTAATCTCAGCTACTTGGGAGGCTGAAGCAGGAGAATTGCTTGAATCCGGGAGGCAGAGGTTGCAGTGAGCCGAGATTGTGCCATTGCACTCCAGCCTGGGTGACAGTGTGAGACTCCATCTCAAAAAAAAAAAAAAAAAAAAAAGATATATATCTTTCAAGAGAGGGAGATTTTGTGTTATATTCAGTACACATAAGTGTCCTTGGTTGGCAGATGAGTGATACTGAGCAAGTGAAACATCTTTATTAGAAAACTGGGGGCCCTTGAATATCAAATGTTTTTACTTCCATGAGTTAACTGTGTTAGGACACAGAAATATGTACAAACATCAGTTTTGGGAAATGCATCTTAAAAAGATTTCATTATAAGAAAAAGAAATTATGGCCACTTGACATGTTTTGTTTTTGAGAGCCAGCTATCTAGAGCTGATTTATATCATGAGATATGTCTATTGTGAAAAGAATAATTAGTACAGTGGCTCAGTTTCTCACTTTCTGATAGATTTTATAGAAAACGCTAGGCTTTATAAAATCTGTGGTGATGGTTTTTGGGGAAATGTAAATCACTGTAAGAAATTAGTACATTTGTGATGACACTATATTCTTCTTGTTTTAAAATTTATGATAACTATTAATTGGAGCTTTACTTCATTTAGTAAAAATTAACTGATTTGAAGTACACTTCTCTGAGGTGCATTACAAATCAAATTTGTAGGTAAATGAGCTTGCTCAAGGAGCTCTTTATGTTTTCTATGAATATTCACCAAGCACAGTCAGTGATTTTCTCTAAATATGTAAAGAAGGTAAATTAACTGTAATCTGAGGTGAGTATCAGGGCTCAGAAGTGGCATTTTTATAATAATAATGGCTAGACGTTTCAAATTAATGAGTGTAGTTTGTGATCAGATTATTTATTACAGGATCGAACTCTAGTTAGATTCAGATAGTGTCCATGAACTTGACCTGAAGGTCCCACTTCATGCTTAAGTCATTTAGTTTGGCTCAATTGGTGTAAATTCACAGGTAGCAGATGTGAACATCAGCATTGACCGTGATGACAGTAGAATCAAGTAGCTTAGCAGTGTTGCAGTTGGTGTGGATTCTATAGGAACTTCTAGGGAGAGCATTAGTTTTTTGTATTACTTCAACACTTTGATTTGTAAACTGATATAGATAAAAACAACAAACAGCACAGAAAGCCAAAGTTATTTTCTCCTTTTGTAGTATAAAAAGGTACCCACAATAAAACTTTAGACATTTTTAAAGGAATATTATTTTCAACGTGTTTAGGGCTAATTTAGAGAAGTGGAAACATAGGCCTCTAAAATTGTTTAAAAGGCATTTTATTCCAAGACATTTTGCTTTCATGAAAAATATTTAAAGTGTTGTTCAAATATTTTCACTATAAGGAGCCAGTGCTTCTCTTTGATACTATCAAAGAGCCACCTCCACATGCCTTTTCTTAGGCACTGGGAACATGTCCAGGCAAGAACTGCGAGGTCAGTAGTTCTTACGTGCATATTCCTGGGTTTTGACCAGTTTCACCTGTCACTATCATCTTTTTTAGTCATCTTTTATGCAGGCCATGTCTACATATCATTTGGACCATTTGGCACATAGTTAATTATATTGGTCATCATTACAGTGGAGCAAGAGTTATTGACTATATCCAAATTGTTGACACAGTGAGATTATCTTAATGACCAAAGTAAATGCATATACTTATTTTAGACACTAATGAATTCCATTGATTGTTAGTGATGCAATGGATTTCTTTTAATGGCCATTTGAAAATCAAATAGAATCATTCCAAATAGATTTCAGAACAATCAGCTATTTAAAAAATATGTTTCCATATACTAATCCACTCTGATATGCAGACATGGAGAAAACTAAAGGTTTTACAAAGTGGAGCTCCTTGATGGTTTTATCATAACTAACAAGCTTTTTTCCATGTGAAATTTGCTTTTCTTTTTCAACAAATCCAGGTCTTGGATGTTCAGGAAACTATAGATCGTCAACAGGGTAAAGAGTATGAACATGACCTTAGTGAGACAGAAAAAGCTATAGTCAGAGAAATGTGCAATGTAAGTTTAATGTGCTTTATTGTGTATTCTGTGTTGAAAGCCACATCGTAGCTTAGCTATTGTTTTATGAATATTTTTAAAATGCTGACCAAATGCCTTTATGTTTTTATATGAAAATAAAACCAATTTCCCTTGTTTTTATATTCAGTATATTTTATTGTAGTTTTATTAATACAATCATGTTACAGAATATTCAATTTAGAGATGATCAGCCAATTCTGTATTCCAGAAGACTCTACAAACATTTGTTAATACTGAATTTACTGTCTAAAATATGTTTCTAATTTTGATAAAATAAATGGGTTTCTATTTTATACTTCTAAGAAGTTTGTTAAAGATCAGTGTTTAAAAACCTATGATAAAGAAAATACAGCCACCTTTAGATTTACTTGTAACTATTCTTGGAAAAAATCGCCACCTTACTAGGTAATTTTGCTTAGTTCTTCACATATCATATATGTGTGCTTCATGTCATGCAAAGTATTATCTTTAGCTTTCAGTTGTTGACCCAAACTCAGAATATAGTAAGGTAAGAAAGACAGATAAGAACCTAAAGGATAGTTAGGCCAGGCACAGTAGCACACACCTATAATCCCAGCACTTTGGGAGGCTGAAGAGGGAAAATTGCTTTAAATTGCTTTAGCCCAGGAGTTTGAGGCTGCAGTGAGCTATGATCATACCACTCCACTCCAGCCTGGGCAACAGAATGAGACCCTGTCTCAAAAAAAAAAAAAAAAAAAAACCAACAGGATAGACAAATAGAAATCTATTCATGAAGTCAGAGACCACAGTAAAAAAATAAAATAAAATAAAAAAAGATATGTTATTTTCACATGCATATTCAACACAATCATTAATATGGCTTGGATTTTTACTATTAATCCCTGACTAAATTTTAATTTTTTGAGTAATATACATGGGATGTATCATTTAATCAATAATATAAATTGTGAGGCTTTAAATAGCTAAATGGAATATTACAGAGGAAGCCATTGTTAAATGCAAGAAATCATGGTTAAGCACTGGTCATGTTAAACACTGATTTTAATTGGCTTTACATTATGCTTTATCCTCATATTCTTTTCTCTATCCTATCAGGATGTGAAAATTGCTTAGAAATACCCTTTAGCTTTAGATCTATTAGGACCAGATATTCTCAGACACTTACGCATCAACCTCCTCGAGGTGTTTCTGGAATCCAGTAAATGTTACATAAGTCCCCTGGGCATTTTTTATGTGCTGGAATGAGATTTGTAGTCTCTTGCTTGCCTGTGTTGTGGCTGATTTTTCTCTTCCAACCCTTCCTAAGTTATTTGTTTTTCTTTCCTGCATATCTGTTGTCTGTTTTCAAAAGGACATCTAGTTCTAGATGTCATCTTTCCTAAATGCACCACCATTCACTTTCTGTAGCTTTTCAACCTGTGCTTAAGATTTTCAGTTTGAATATTTCCCTCAGATAAATTTTAAAAAGTGAGCCACATACCTAGGAATGCCTGTTGCTTCTCATCTATTGACTATGGAATGAGAGAGAAAGTTCAGACAATAGGAACTGTTGGACTAGAAGGAGCCATAGAGGTCGTTCTCCAGTGTTTGTCCAGAGAATAGTATGTGGACCTCCTTCATAATTCGGATCTCTGAGTTTACCATCAGACTTCAGGCAATTCAGATATGAACCCCTGGGTAAGAACCCGAACACTCTAATTCTATATTTGAAGAAACTAAGACCCAGAAATTAAGTTACTTGCTCGAACTATTTTCTAATGAATAGTGAAGTCAGGAGTACACCAAGATTTCCTTTGAGGACCTTTCCTGAGGAACAAAAAGTGAAAAGCACCCTATCTTACAGAGGGGGCCATCTCCATGGTTCTTAATGCCAGAATTTCTGTAAAAAATTCCAGGATTGTTTCTTTCCCTTTTCCTTTGCTTTCCTTCCTTTCAATTTCTGGACATTAGAAAATTCATATCTTAGTCTCAATAGAGACCCATTACTGGATTGGATTTTGATTAGTTTTATGTTGATCTTTTTGTTTGCCTGCACTTTCAAAAATAAATTGAAAGGCACCATACAGTATTATTTTTATTTTTTAGTGTATAAGATACTTTCAGAAAGCCAAAAGCTTGCCCTCCTTGTTTACCTTTAAAAGTTCTCTAGGAGTATGGTTTCTGTCTCCTTTTGTCTTTGATCCCCAGAATTTGAGGAAAAAATGCAAACAAACCCAAATCTAATTCTTAAGCAATTTTATATATTTGGAAACAATTTAAAAATGTTATTGTCACCATTATTAATTATATGATCAAAAACACATAGTCAATGCCACAGAATAGGGAAAAATGCAGATTGTAAAGCAGTTTCATAGATAAGTTGTGAAACTAGCAAAGATTATGAAGGCTTGGCTTCTAGTAGAGAAATTATATGCCTTTATAATAATGTCACAGAAAAATAAAGTTTTCCCATAATATGAGATGGGTTATAAGACTCAGATAGAACTTGGGACCACAGAAGTTTTGCTGTCATTTCTAGTATTGCTCCTAGAGATTAGATGTTGTTGACATCTACACAGCGAAAAGGTTATTATTCATATTACCATCATGTGGGTTAGTATGTAGTTAGCTATTCTCTTCCCAAACTGTGCTACAGAAATAAATATACTGCCCCCTAAGAAATAGTAAATCTGCCTTTTTGTAGTAGTTGTTTTATTTTAGGTTTGTCTGTTTGGCTCTTGTAAATTCCCTGAGGACAGTTGAAATACCTGATTGGTCATCTCAGTCACAGTCTCAAACACACACCTGTTATGCCTTTTTAGTTAGTAAGTCACTACTCCTGTGTCAACCTTAGTATTGTTGGTTTATTGCAAAGTTCTGCCTTCTTTAAGAGTTTCCTTTCACCACATAGTTACATCCGGGTTAAGCTCATTGTGTTCTACATTTCAATATTTGAAGAGGAGTTGCACTTTTGAGTTGTAACCAGCTAGTGCTGGTGTCTCTTATCCTTGTAAGGTCCTTAAGTCTACCCTCTGCTTCTAAACCACACATTCAAAGCATTCTGGATAGATGTAATTGTATTTAAGGGCTAGAAAAGGAAAGTCCATAGCATCCTTTGGCTCCTTTATTCAGTGTTTCTGTCTTGTCAATTTATTAAGAAATGAGACTTTCCTAACTCTCTTGTGTATAGCTTGAGCCATCCATTGCTATATATTAATAATTCCTTTCCAGATATTTAAGAACCCTAACTTCAACTCCTTTTGAGTACAATGGGATATTTATGCCAGGTATTGGTATATGCTGAGGCATTGAGATTAACAGTTTCTTTGGCTTAGAAATGAAGGTAAACAGAGCCCTATATTGTGTATTACTATGAAGGATATTGGGTTTCCCTGTAGTATCCACTTCTATTTAAAAGCAAAACAAAACCAAACAAAAGAAACAGTTTATGAATAATTAATGAACAAACTAGTTTTGTGTTCACGTCAGAGTATTGTAAAGTTTTGCGCAATCAATCAATCTGATCATAATCCTTAGCGTGAAATAGTCTGGGAGGGTATGGCTGTTATTGTGCATGTGCACATACATGCATGTGCATGTGTGTATATTCCAATCAATGTTAGTGTATTGATGTATTATTGGTGAATTCGGTAGTTTTACGTTTATGCTTACATTATTCTTGATTGCACCTTTTGTCCCTCTATGTGGCCCAGCTTCTAACATATTGTAATTGTATCTCTTTCAGTGATTCTTGAATTTATTCTTATCATCTGCCTACATTTGGATGCTTTGTGTTTTGGAAATCCAAGAGATCATATTGCTTGGTAGCTAAGATTTGTGACAACTGATGACCCCACTCTGTAGAAAAAGCCAGAGAAATTTACTAGTGGCCCTAAGACTACCACCTCAAGACTTAAGCAGCTCAATAACAAAAGCTCCTTCATTTTCCTCAGCACATTAAACACTGATATCCTTTGTTATGGATGTATAATATAGGAACCAGGATGATCTTGCCAAGGTGTTCTTAATTCTGGCTACACATTAGAATTACTTTTAGAGCTTTTTTTTAAAAAATGCAGTTGTCCATGCCTCACTTCTCCCAGTGAAATCAGAATCTTCAAGGATGGGGATTACTGTTTAAGAGTTCCTCAAGTGCTTAGTGTGCAGTCAGAGTTGGGGACCACTTACGTAACTACAGTAAGTTAATATATCATTTTAAAATTTTGACCCTGGTTACTAACAAGGTTTAGTAGTCCCTACTACTAAGTAGTTCTTGTGTTTTAAGAAGCTTGTCATCACATTTTATTTTGTATTTGAACTCATTCATGTGGATATTTTGTCTCTTGTCTTTACTTCATCTTCGCTCCTCTCTTAATTTACCCTTAAGAAATGCAAATCTCCTTGTGAAAGAGGAAAAGTAAGATACTCACTCCTTCTTTTTTTTTTTTTAAGGTTGTGTGGAGGAAACTTGGAGATGCTGCAGGTTCGTGTCCTGGAATTAGGCAACATTTGTCAGGAAACCAGTACAAAGGACCAATGTGAGATGCACTCTTTTTCAAACAGGAGATCACCACTGCCAGAAAGTGATAGAAGACAAGAAGAAGAAAAAGGAAAGAGTGGGTTTCCACAAACCTGGACTCATGGAATAACATGGAGTGATTGTACATTGCACATATCTCCCCTCTAAAACCTGTAGTACAACTTCTCCCCTCAAGCTGATATTCTGTGTCTCTCACCTCAGTGTCCACGACAGTCAATCTCAAACAAGGTAGCTTTGAAAATCTCAAACAGAGTAGCTTTGGAAATCAACATTTTGGTACCAGTGTTTTCATTAGAAATAAGTGTTTTTAACTCCCCAGATATAATATTGTAATTGGGAAACCTGAATAGTTTTAAGAGTACAGTGGAGCCTCAGTGTTTTGAATAGAGATGACTCATTACACATAATGGTAGGAGTTTTCTACCATATCATATTGAAGATATGAAGAGGTATTTTCCAGCTTCCCAAGTTTGAGAGTTGGGCATTTACCTCTTACACTTCAGTCAACAAACAAACTAGTAATTCCTAATGCATAATTAATTTGGATGCAAGATAAGATTAAGTTTCTGGAGTTTTGTTTTGACTTCTGAGGTGCTAAAAAATACCATGTAAATTCTCCCTACCAGCTAGAAGGGTAGCAAGACTTTGTAGAGTGCTTATCAGAGAGTACCATTTACTTCAATTGATCAATATAAATATATCTTTTTTTTTCATCTTAATGAGTTTCTCATAAAGACACATCTTGGGGCATACCAACCTTCATATTCATTCAGTGTATCCATTGGTGTTAATATTAACAATTTCAACTAAAAACAACAAACATAATTTTTCTAAGTGTTTCGAGCTGTGAGATGTCAATTTCTACAATTTAGTTTCTAGACATGCTGTATATTTAATAAACTTTATGTAAACTTTAAAATATTGCACTGCATTTATGAAAAAAGCTTTCTTTGCCTACTGCAGCTATCTAACATTTTATGAAACTGACGCATGTCCTTCATTATTGAGGCTAAAAGCTCTTGTTCAGATTGCTTGAGGTTTGAAAAAGAGGTGTGCTAGCTTTGCTTAGTTTATTTCTTATTTTTGGTATACATATACATATATATAATATTAGAATGTGTGTACTGGAAATGCTATGATGGGTATTTTGTGTTAATCCAAATGCAATGATAGTTTCTTGTATGAATGTGCAAGAGGCCTGTGACCGAATGCTACGTTTTTATGGTAGTTTAAGATTATAAAAGTAGAAATGCAACAATTCCCAGTTTTTGGATAGGTTCTAAATTTCTGAGATTTGATTCATGGCAGATATTCTCTGTTGTTGTTGTTTTAGATGGGCTCATTACATAATGAGTTAATTGTCACTAGTAGGAGACTGTGAAGGAATTTTGTTATACTTTCAAAAATGTTACTGTGATGAAAAATCATCTATTTTCAGAAAATATTTATGAATTAATTTACTATAGAATTATCTCTCTAATTATCATAATTGGGTTACAATTTAAGCTCCCCTTTTAAATGTTATATTTTAAAATGTTATTACTCTATAAAAGAAAATTGCTTGCTATATTTACACCTTCTTTCCTAGGAAAGCTTTCATCCTTAAATTGTTGTATTCCTACACTCTGAAGATGTTTAAAATAAGCTGTTGTGCCTGCAGCAGAGCCTGCAGAAGCTAATACAAGGGACACTGGTCTTTTGACAAAATAAACTTGTGTAAATTTTGATACTGTATTAAAACTATTTTTTTAAAGTTCTGCATAAAATTGAGTATTAAGTATATGTGTTCATCTTAGCAATGGTAATAAATTATTTAATCTCACAGTGTTTTTGTCTTCTTCAAAATGTCTTTCCTAAATTGAGTCCATTTGTAATAGTCATGACGTGTCCTAATGCTCCTATGTGATGGTAGTAATAATAGTAATACAGATGATTCATTATCTTAAACATAAACCAAAGGCATGTTTTAAAATATGCTCATAATGAGGGATTAAATATTCAGATATTCCTCAACTTGCACCATTCTGTATTATAATGGAATTAAAGCTTTCAAATGATATTTAAAATATTTAAAAATGTTTCTGTTATAAAATCCTCTTAGTCTTTTAATTTATATAGATTAAAATTAAACTTAATTATTATCTACTTATTTTTAAAACAGTCATCAGAAGGAAATATTTTGGAGAGGAAATACCAAATAAATGAAAAACTTGGCCTCTTTAAGAAACTTATACCTTATTCAGAAAGGCATAATATATACGTGTGACTAAGAGATCAATAGGAAAACACACACACAAATGTGCTCAGAGAACACATACTTCTTGGATGTCACTAATAAGATTGTGGAATAAGGCCTTCTACACTTAGTATTAGCCTCAACTTTAAATGACAGAGAAGATGGACAAATAAGTGCCTGAATCTTGCTATTGCCTAATACCTTTATCAATCAAAATGAGTGGCACCATTCACTTGTGTGACCAGGTTATTAGTTTATGATCTTATCTTCCCTGGGACAAAGGTTAATGTATCTATCTTGGCAGAATATTTTTACCAGCCTTGAAGCTGATAGACTGACAACCAGAATCTGAGCTTTTAAATGAATGCCTTTCAAGCTTCAAACACATGCTTAAGGCACTATAGGAAATTCAGATCATCTTATGTAATTTCCAGTAAAGTAGCGACAGTCTAATTGGGATGATTGTTCCTTAGGTCAATGAATATTTAATGAATGCCTATCACTGCCATGTGAGTAAACACAGCGTTGGTTCCTGACTTATAGTGTGGACTGCTCTCAAGAATTACGTTTAAGAGTAGTATCTGGGAGGCTAGCTGGATCTTTTTGATCCTTGAGATCGAGGTAGGGTTACCTCAAACATCCAGTTTCTTGATCTGAGTAAGCAGTATCCAAATGATTTCCACTAATTTCCAGAGTTCACATTCTTTAGTAAGCTTCTTGTTGCCTCATTCCTCCTCTACATCAGGGGCAAACTGATTTCTCCAGTAGAAACCTTGGTTGCAATCTATTCCTGGAAAGGATCTGCCTACCTCAAGCTGGCTTATCAAGGTAGATGCCCAACAAAGCTCAAGGCACCACTATGAGGAATTCATATACTAATATACATTTTTAATTCTTTTCCTTCTAAAAATAAAAATTATCCACCCTGTTACACAATTACAAACAGTATATTAAGTTGAACCATAGGAAATTGCCAATATATGACCACTTTTGGATTATTAAAACAGTAATTTCGTACGGTCCAACCTCTCAAGATGAAGATATTTTTTGGTTGGAATTATAGAGTGAATACAGTAGAAGTTATAGAAGAGTCATCACATTGGGCTGGAGCTATCTTAAAGTATGCTGTATTAAGTGCAGCATTGAATAAATAGCATTTGACTTTAGAGAGGCAGAATTTGGGCCCGCAAGTTCAGTATTTGACTTTATAATTAGCTTTCTGAGTTTGAGCAATTTAACTTCACTGAGACTGTTTCCTTACGTGCTGTATGGAGATAAAATCTATATTGCTGAGTTGTTGTAAGGCTTTTATTGCTGCCTTAATTTTAAAGTTCAGTGGTCTTGACAGCGAATGAGGAATAATAGCAAGTCTTTAAAGACAAAGGATCCCAGACCCCGTGGTCTGTTGCAATTTATACTATTAGAATAGAAGAGAAAAATCACATTAAGTGCTGAAGGGTCTGTCACTACTAGATAAAGTAATTCTAGCTGCACAGTTAAATACTATGAAGTTCTGTCCTTTTTACATCATCCAGCCTACCACAGGCTCTTTCATGGCCAATCACAGATGGTGATTGTGTGGGTGGAGGGGAAAAAAAGGACATTGGTCTTATATTCACGTATGAACAGTAGGTTTTACAAACAAAATCCCTACAACTATTTAATTCGTTATTTGTTTTTCATCTCACTGAGAAAACAAGAAAAAACTTTGATTTCAAAATGGCAGGATGAGTACCTGCTGCAGCTTCCTCTTCTTGCCTCAAACCTTAAAAATGATGTAAACAGTATTTCGATAAATAAATCCATAACCCCACTAGACCATAAGAAATAATGTGCTCCATGGGCCAGCAGTTATGATGAATTTTGGAAAGAAGGGAGACAAACAGTATCTGAATGAAGAACGAATCAATTCAAAGCACATGACGAAGGATATTGTTGAAAAAGGAAGATGGCTACAAGGGTGCTCCGAACAAAGAAGAATTTGATGCATGCATTGTATGGTATCCTGGGGTAACTGACAATAGCTAGGCATCAAAACTCCTGCATATAACTGCTCTCTCCTTGACTCAGGAAGAGAACAATAAAAATAGATTCCTTTTGCTAGAATTCAGCAGAAGATTTTTTTTAAAGTCTGAAAATGAAGGGAAATAGAGTCTGCATTTGTAAGTTTCCACAGTGCTTTCTCTCACTCTCTACTCTCTCTCACTCTCTACTCTCTTCATCCTTCTCTGCTTTTATTTCCTAGTTGATTTTTAATGGACCTATTTTATTTATTTATTTCTTTATTTCAATAGCTATTGGGGAACAGGTGGTGTTCGATTACATGACTAAGTTCTATAGGTGTGATTTCTGAGATTTGGGTGCACCCATCACCCGAGCATACACCGAGTGTACACTGTACCCAATGTGTAATCTTTTATCCCTCATCCCCTTCTCCCACTTTCTCCCCAAACCCCCAAAGTCCATTATATCATTCTTATGCCTTTGCATTCCTCATAGTTTAGCTCCCACTTGTAAGTGAGAACATAGAGTGTTTGGTTTTCCATTCCTGAGTTACTTCACTTAGAATTACGGTCTCCAACTCCATCCAGGTTGCTGCAAATGCCATTATTTCATTCTTTTATGGCTAAGTAGTATTCCATGGTGTGTGCGTGTATACATGGGTCATTGGGTATACATGGTGTATACTTGGGTCATTGGGTCATTGCCTTGGAAAGAGGCGGTGACTCTCGGGTGTTGCCATGGCAGTGATAAATTGACATGGCAGACTGGTGGGCATGTCTGATTGGAAAGCTGCTTCTGCCTTCCCCCCTTTGTGTATACACACACACCGTGGAGTACTACTTAGCCATAAAAAGGAATGAAATAATGGCATTTGCAGCAACCTGGATGGAGTTGGAGACCATAATTCTAAGTGAAGTAACTCAGGAAACATATATATATATATATATACACATACATACACATATATGATTCAAGGGCAAGCCAGAGGTAGAAGAAAACAGCTTTATGGAAGAGGCAGTGTTACAGCTCCCTGACTGCTCCTACAGAGCAGGGCTACCCCATAGGCAAAAAGTGGCAGCTTAGGACAGTTTTGGAGTCATATTTATACCCACTTTTAATTGCATGGAGATTAAGAGGTGGTTTCTGCAGAAATTTCTAGGGAAGTACTCCTTCCCTATGACAAAAGCGCCCAGTCCCTCTACTTATGTAACTTTTGGGTCATCGGGTCATTGCCATGGAAAGAGGTGGTAACTCTCAGGTGTTGCCATGGCAATGATAAATTGACATGGTAGACTGGTGGGCATGTCTGATTGGAAAGCTGCTTCTGCCCTCCCCTCTGTTTTAGCTAGTGCTCAGTCTGGTTGCTTGTCCGAGCCCTGCATCTGGAGTTGAGTCCCGTCTCCTACCTCAGTGTCATGTAGTAGTAGGAGCTGTGATCACAGGTCCCATTATATATTCATTAACCTTTAAAAAGTGCTGCTAAGCCAAAACCACTTTTTGCCATGTAAGGTTGTCAACCTTTATAGCTTATTAAAGTTTTGGGTCAGAGCTGAAATTTTTCTCCCTACAAAATTATCGGCTTTGCTAACAAATCCCCATCCAAAGGAGAATTATAAATTGTTCATCAACTGTTACAAGAGAAGATCCATTTATCCACCTGCTCATTTGGTGTACAAAACATTTGGAGATTACTTTAATGCACAGTCAGTATAGAAATGTGTGTTTCAATCACTGGTCAGAAAGTATGATCTAATTTTTCTATCGTCCACCTCTTTACAAAAGCCCGACTGAGAAAAGTTTCATTTAGGGAAAATAAGGTACCCACTACTTTTGATAATTTAAAACTGTAATTAAAACATATTAGATACCAGAGTTTAACATATAAACTTGGCTTATGGACTCACCTTCACTCAATTGCACTAAATATTTAATCAATACCATTTTACGAAATGACCATGTGTTTGCTACAAAAATGTTGCCAAGCCTAATGTTCACTGATGAAAAAGGTCTCTTAGCTACAATCCCAAACAAAAAATTCAGTATATAATTTATAATTGGAAAATGGTTGTTTCATATGAAGTGGTTTCATAGTGAGGTTTTTTTCCCTCTTCTTTCATTTGGTATGTTTAGACTTACCAGCCTTTTGTCTAGCTGTCAGGAAGTCGAGGGCCAAGTTAGAAGTTCAGTCACAGAAACAGGATTGACTCCCATGGTTGGTATCTGAATTCCTATCTTTTTCTTAGTCTCTATTTCCTTCTCTAATTTACTAATCTCTATTAGCCATGACATCATTTGTTTTTGTAAGCTTCCTAAATATTTTTGAAAAAGCTGTGGTATCAATACATTCAGTAGTTAAAAATGACGGTCATGCCACAGGAGGAGAAGTAAGGAAATACTAAGCCATCTGCAATAAAAACAAAACAAAAATAAAACAACTCTGCTTCTTTTCCCCCTTTTTCTGCATTTGCTGTTGTGAATAAACTTTTCATCTAAAGTTTGGAAAAAATACGTCATATATATGTATGTGCGTGTGTGTGTGTACGTGTATATATATGTGTGTGTGTATATATACACATACATATTTTTTAAGAATTTGCATTTATAGTTAAACAGATTTAGTAATTGAGTTAAAAGTATCCAAATAATATATTTATATAGTGGATAAAGTGAAACATAGTCCTTGTTCTTTTCTAAGATGGCATAACAGCCTCTAAAATTTTAGCATGAGGCTTTTATAAAGATACCTCTACACACAATGCACATTGACTTTTTCCTCACCAGGACCCTCTCCAACTTATAGCAGGGGGCCCAATTTATTTTATCTTAAGCAAAGTTTCTTTTGCTCCCAAAGGGAAGATGGTACAAGTGGAGCCAAGGTATCATGATTAATGCACATGTCTTTTTCCGTGTTACAACCTAAAATTGGCATTTATATTGGGTGACGTGTATTCAGCTCACAGAGGAAGAAGAAGACTTGAGGAAAGATTTTAAAAACAAAGAATTCAAATTGGTTCAGTTTGGTAGTTAGAATTCCAGGCATGCTAACATAGAAAACTACTCTGATTTTTTTCATTTGTTCATCTCTTCTGTATCTTTGCCTTAAAATTATTCTGAAACTCTACTTGTAGCAATTTGGTGTCATTAAGTGACTGAGAGCACTCACCAGTCAGTTCCTTCTTCAATGAAGAGCTCCCAGTGTGTGGATTAATGTACACATTTTCTTTCCTATATTTACCTCTCTAATGACTTGAACAATTTGTTAAGGCCCTGCTTAGCAGATGTGAACAGCAACTGTGGTGATTTTGGGCTCACATCATGTGTTGTGCCCTGCTGATGTTGTTCAAATAATCAGATATTCTGAACATCATAGAATTCACTGTAACTTTAAGGATGGAACCCACGGAGAAGTATGCCCAGGATAACTTTGGTAATGGGTGCAATTAGTACCTACTTTTCTTCTGTTGTAGGTCTGTCTTGCCTTTCAAAAAGAATAATCAAACTAGAAAGTATAGAACAAACCAATAACAGTTACAGAAAGGTGCCCAGAGGGGTTGAAAAATCATAAGTGAATTCCTAAGGACTTCTATTTTTAGTACTGGTGTTTGCTTATCTATCCTAGGTCAATGCACTAAATCCACTTAAAAGCAATAAAGCATTTTTATGTATAAAAGCCTTTTTATGTAAAAAGAAACAATGTTTCTTTTTAAAACATCACAAACATATCGCCAATTCACTAATTAATTGTGATACTCTTGGTTTGTTTTCATTCATATATCATACAACATGTCTTTGAATCTATGTGCCACAAAGTAGTTTAGACACTAGGGATGACAAAAGTGCCCAGTCCCTCTACTTATGTACTTTACACACTAGCAGGGAAGTTAGGCTTTGAACTAATCATTGCCCATGAGTTGAGTAATATGAAGTAGAAATATAAGGTGTTGTGGAGGTTTATAACAAAATATTTTAGATTGGGTGTCCCAGTACCAGACTCTCCTCTTGTGCTTGGAAAGTGCTCTCCAGAGACACCAGAAAGGAAATGGGGGAAGTAGGAAAGGAAAGGAAATAATCTAACAAGAGTAAAATTTTTGGAAGGTAGCTTCAGCCTGATGCTGTAAGGAAACAATGGAGTGTAAATTGCACCTCAGAGTTTGTCCTGAGCAAGTAAAATGGGCTTCATTCTGCCATGCTATCTCTCAAGTGTAAAGGACCAAATGAAGAGAAAGAGTGTAGGCATGGGGTTGTGAGAATGTAAGGTCCAGACACTTCTAGCTCTCTGCACAAGTGGCTCTGGTAACCTGAGGGCAGTAGGCAAAGAAGAGTAGCAGGTGTAGCCCATCAGTGGCAAAAATGTATAGAAACTGGGATTAGGGAAAACAGAAGCGGTAAAATGATCTCAGGGGATCTGTGCACAACAGGAGCATTTTCCATTAGTGTCCCTCCTCTTGCATTGCTCTGATAGTTTGCATCTCACATTAAGTTTACTCTACCCTGCCACAGCTTAATTCATCAAAGTTTCTTGGAAAATTTTACAAGCATTACTGGGAAGAGCTACAACTCTTGTTGCTGCTGTTGATCCCAAGGCCATAAATGATTTTTATAATCCTTTTCCTCTCACCTGTATTAAATTTTTTAGCTTTCTCTTTTTTAGCTAGCACTTGTGTTGATTCAGGTGGCTTGGTTGGTGGGGGCGACCTAGACTTTCATTCATGACAATCATCTTGTGGTCATCATGCCCTTGTCAGGCTCTGATTGCTATAATTGCCCAGTTACAGTTCAAACTAGGTGTAGGAGTACCAAAATCCTAGTTGGTGGAGTTTTTTACATCGCTAACAGGTATTGAATTTTGCCAAACATTTGCATCTACTTTGTTGATCATCTGATTTCTCTCTTTTATTTGGTTATTGTGGTGAATTTTATGTATTAAATTTTATATGTTGAGTCAACCTTGCTGTCTCAGATTGAGCTCTCCAGCAGCGAATGCTGACATGGATTTTGGGATGAAAAATTTTTTTTAGCAACCAACACCCACGTAAGTAAGAGAAAAGAAGCTATATCTTTCTGAGGAATTGCTCATTTATTATTATGAAATGTCTCTAGTTTTATAACATTTTTTGCCCGGAATTCTACTAAATTTGATATAAATTTTAGCCACACCAGCTTTCTAAATCTTGTTGGTTTGCATAGTGTCTTTTTTAATCTTTGTACTCTCAACTTATTTTTGTGCTTCTATTTAAAGTGCATCACCTATAAATAGCATATATTTGGGCCTGCTTTTTAAAAATCTAGTAAAACAATCTCTACTTTTCCTGAAAAAGATTTTCTTTAGAATTACCAATTTCTTTAGTTTTTTAAGTTAGTGAACTAATTTTTAGAGTAGTTTTAGGCTTAGAGAAAATTTGAGTAGAAAATATAGAGTTTCAATACCTCTATTTCCACATGGGTACAACCTCTCACTAATGACATCCCACATCGCAGTGGCACAATAGTTACAATCAATGAATGATTGGTACATTACCACTCGAAGTCCACAGTTTACATTAGGGTTCATTCTAAGTGTTGTACATTCTATGGGCCTTGACAAATGTATAATGACATGTATTCACCATTATAGAATCATACAGAGTAGTTTCACTGCCCTAAAAGTCCTCTGTGCTCTGCCTGTTCATCCTTCCCTCCTAAACAACACCTGGCAACCGTTGATCTTTTTACTATCTTCATAATTTTGCCTTTTTCAGAGTGTCAGATAGTTGGAATCATGTGACATATAGCTTTGTCAAATTGGCTTCTTTCACTTAGTAATATGCATTTAAGGTCTCTCCATTTTTTTATGGCTTGATAGCTCATTTATTTTTAGTACTGAATAAAATTCAATTGTTTGGATGTATCACAATTTATCCATTCACCAACAGCAAGACACATTGATTGCTGCCAAGTTTGGCAGTTATGAATAAAAGCTGCTATAAAAATCTACATGCAGGTTTTTGTGTAGACACAAATCTTCAATGCATTTGAATAAACACAAAGGAGTGGGATTGCTGGATTGTATGGGAAGAGTATGTTTGTTTAGTTTTGTAAGAAACTGCCAAACTGTCTTTCAAAGCAGCTGTACCATTATGCATTCCCACTAATAGTGAATGAGAGTTCCTGTTGCTCCACATCCTCTATAACATTTGGTGTTATCGGTGTTTGGATTTTGACCATTCTCTTAGGTGTGTAGTGGAATCTCATTGTTGTTTTAATTTTCAATCCCCTAGCAATTTACAACGTTGAACATATTTTCATATACTTACTTGCCATCTGTATATCTTCTTTGATGAGGTATCTTTTGCCCATTTTTAAATTGTATTGTTGCTTTTCTTATTGTTAAGTTTTGAGGTTTTTTTTTTTGTATATTTTGGATAACAGTCCCTCTTCAGATGTAGCTTTTGAAAATATTTTCTATCAGTCTGTGGCTTGTTTTCTTATTCTCGTGACATTGTTTTTATGTTTTTAATTTTAATTAAACTTATCAACTTTTTAATAAATCATGACTTTGATATTGTATCTAGAAAGTCACTGACAATCCCCATGGCCATTTAGGTTTTCTCTACTGTAATCTTCTAGGAGTTGTAGAGTTTTGAACTTTACATTTAGGTTTATAATTTATTTTGAGTTAATTTTTGTAAAGGGTGTTAAGTTACATGTCTAGATTCTTTTTTTTTTTTTGCATGTGAATGTCCAGTTGACCCATTACCATTTGTCAAAAAGACTCTTTAGTCCATTGAATTGTCTTTGATCCTTTGTCTAAGATTATTTGACTGTATTTACATGGGTCTGTTTCTTGGCTCTCTATTCTATTCCATTGATGTGTTTGTTCTTATGCCAGTACCACATTGTCTTGATTACTATAGCTTTTTACTAAGTCTTCAAGTTGAGTAATGCTGGTCCTCTCACTTTGTTCTTCTTCAATATTGTGTTAACTAGTCTAGGCCTTTTGCCTCTCCACATGAACTTTATAATCAGTTTGTCAGTATTTCACAAAATAACTTGCTGGATTTTGATTGGGATCAAGTTAGGAAGAACTGATTTGGTAACAATATTGAGTGTTCCTATCTATGAACATAGGATTGTTTTTTATTGATTTAGTTCTTTGTGTTTGTAGTTTTTCTTATATAGACTTATACATATCTTGTTGGATTTATATCTAAGTAGTTTATTGCTTGGGATGCTAATGTCAGTAGTATTGTGTTTTAAATTTTAAATCCCACTTGTTCATTGATAACATATAGGAAAGCAATCAATTCTTGCATGTTGACTGTGTATCCTTCAAGCTGTAATTGCTTATTTGCTGTGGAAGCTTTTTGTTTGTTTCTTTTGGATTTTCTACAAAGATAATTATGTCATCTGTGAACAAAGACAGTGTTACTTATTTCTTATCAACTTGTATATATTTTATTTCCTGTTCTTAACTTGTATTATCTAGAACTCTGAGTATGACGTTAAAAGGAAGGGTGAGAGGAGACAACTTTGCTTTGTATCCAATCTTAGTGGGAAAGTTTCTAGTTCCTCACCTTTAAATACTATGTAGCTGCAGGTTTTTTGCAGATGTTCTTCATCAAGTTGAGGAAATTCTCCTCTATTTTCAGCTTGAGGAGAATTTTTATCATTAATGAGTGTTGAATTTTGTCAAATACTTTTTCTACATCTAGTGATATAATCATGCGGTTTTTCTTCTATAGCCTGTTGATATGATGGATTACATTATTTAACTTTCAAATATTGAACCAGACTTTCACACCTGAAATAAATACTATTTGGTGATGGTGCATAGTTTTTTTTTTTTAATAGATAATTGGGTTTGGTTTGCTAACATTTTGTTGATGATTTTTGCACCTATGTTTAAGAGAAATATTTGTCTGTACGTTACTTTTCTTGTATTGCCTTTGTCTGGTTTTGGTATTAGGATAATGCCAGCCTAGTAGAATGACTTGGGAAGTATTCCCTCTGCTTATATCTTCTAGAAGAGTAATATGGTTAGGCTTTGTGCCCCCACCTAAATCTCATCTTGAATTGTAATACCTATAATCCCAATAAGCCCCACATGTCAAGGGAGAGACCAGGAGGAGGTAATTGAATCATGAGGATGGTTTCCCCCGTGCTGTTCTCATAATAGTGAATGAGTTCTTATGAGATCTGATGGTTTTATAAGAGGCTCCTCCCCCTTCACTCGGCATTTCTCCTGCCTGCCACTTTGTGAAGAAGGTGCCTTGCCTCTCCTTCCTCTTCCATGATAATTGTAAGTTTCCTAAATCCTCCCAAGCATGCTAAACTGTGACTCAATTAAAGCTCTTTTCTTTATAAATTACCCAGTCTTGGGAAGTTCTTTATAGCAGTGTGAGAATGGACTAATACAAAGAGATTTTAGAGAATTAGCATAATTTATTACTTAAATGTTTGATAGAATTAACCAGTGACTCAGTCTGGATTTTGTGCTTTCTGTTTTGAAAGATTATTAATTATTGATTCAATTTTAAAAATAGATATAGGCATATTCAGATGATCTTTTTCTTCCTGTGTGAGTTTTTTCAGATTGTGTCTTTCAAGGAATTGGTTCATTTTATCTAGATCAAGAAATTTGTGGGCATGGAGTTGTTCATAATACTCTTTTTATTATCCTTTTAATATCCATGGGATCTGTAGTGATGTCCCTTATTTTATTTCTGATACTAGTAATTTGTGTCTTCTCTCTTTTTTTCTTGGTTAGCCTGACTAGAGGATTATCAATTTTATTGATCTTTTCAAAGGACCAGCTCTTGCTTTGATTGATTTTTCTCTATTGATTTCCTGTTTTTAATTTCATTGATTTCTGCTCAAATGCTTATTATTTCTTTTATTCTGCTTAGTTTGGATTTAACTTGCTCTTCTTTTTCTAATTTTCTAAGTAGAAAATTTAGATAATTTATTTTAGATCTTTCTTCCTTTTTTTAGTGTATACATTCAAGGCTATAAATTCTCCTCTCAGCACTGCTTTTGATGTTTCTCACAAATCTTGATAAATTCTATTTTCTTTCTCATTTTGTCAAAATATTTTAAAATTTTTCTTTGGATTTCTTCTTTGACTTATGTTATTTAGAAGTTTGTTGTTTAAGCTGAAAGTATTTGGTCGGGGGGGGGTGGCTTCCAGCTATCTTTATGTTACTGATTTCTTGTTTAATTTCTCTGTGGTCTGGGAGCAGGTCATTGCATGAGTTTTATTCTTTTACATTTGTGAAGACATGTTTTATGACCCAGAATGTGGTCTATCTTGGTGAATGTTCCATGTGAGCTTGAGAATAATGTGTAATCTGCTATTTTTAGTTGAAGTAGTCTATAGATGCCAATTATATCTGGTCTATTGATGGTGTTGTTGAATTCAAATATGTCTTTACTGATTTTCTGCCTGAGTTTCTTTTGATTAGTGTTAGCATGATATATTTTTTTCCATCCATTTACTTTGATCTATATTGTCTTTGTAACTAAAGTGTATTTCTTGTAGTCTTGTTTTTTTGATTATTCTGACAATCTCTGTATTTTAATGGGTGTATTTAGACCATTAGCATTTAAAGTGATGACTTATATAGTTGCATTAATATATGCCATATTTGTTAATGTTTTCTATTTGTTATTCTTGTTCTTTGTCCCTAATGTCTTCTATACTTTTTCTGTCTTTTGTGGTTTTATTTTAGACTTTTATATTACTCCATTTTCTCTTCTTTTTCATAATATAAATTATACCTCTTATTACCTTATTAGTGGGTGATTTAGAGTATGCAATGTACTTTCACAATGAATCCAAGTCTACTCATATTTTAATTTATTTTAAATTTTAAATTTTTGTGGATTCACAGTAGGTGTATACATTTAAGGAGTATGTAAGAAGTTGTGATACAGGCATGCAATGCATAATAATTACATCATAGAAGATAGGGTATCCAACCCCTCAAGCATTTATCCTTTGTGTTACAAACAACCCAATTATACTCTTTTAGCTGTTCTAAAATGTACAGTTAAATTATTATTGACTATACTCACCCTGTTATGCTATTGAATACTAGGGTTCAGTTATTCATACTTTTTTTTTTTTTTACACCTATTAACCATCTCCACCCACCTTCACCCCCCTACTACCCTTCCCAGCCTCTGGTAATCATCCTTCCAAATCCACTTTTAAGTAATAGTGTACCGCTTAGTGGGTAGTGGAAGTGCCTTATGATAACAAAATATTTCTAATTTTTCCTTTCTGTCCCTTGCGTCATTTGTTTCACTTATACACAGTCATACATAAGCCTCTATGAATGCACACATAACCATACATAATTGAACACATTGTTGCTATTATTATTTTGAACAAAATATTATTGTTAGATACATTAAGCATAGGAAAAATAGAAGTTTTTATGTGACCTTCATTTATTTATTCTCTGATAATTTTCCTTTCTTTATGTAGATCTGAGTTTCTGATGTACCTCATTTTCCTTGTCTCTGAAGAAGTTTTAACATTTCTTGCAAGGCAGTTCTACTGACAACAAATTATCTTAAGTTTTGATTGTCTAAGTCTTAACTTCTTTGCCTTTGATGGATAATTTCACAGGGTACAGACTTTTAAGTTGATTATTTTTTTCTGTCAGCACTTTAAATATTTCACTCCACTCTCTTCTTGCTTGCATGGTTTCTTAGGAGAAGTTAGATGTAGTTCTTATCTTTGCTCTTCTATAGGTGAGGTGGCTTTTCCTGTTTTCCTTCAATATTTTTTTCTTTATCTTAAGTTTGAATATGATATGTCTAGATGTAGGGTTTTTTTTTAGGGTATACATATTCTTTCTTTTGACATTCATCTTGACTGATGTTCTCTGAGTTACCTGGCTGTGTGGTTTGGTATATGAAAATAAATAATTATGGGAAATCTCTCGGTCGGGATTGCCTCAAACACTGCTGTATTCTTTTCTCTTTTCCTTCTCCTTCTGTTATTTATATTGTGGGTATATTATACCTTTTATAGTTATTCCCAGTTCTTGGATATTCTGTTCTGTTTTTTTTCCCAGTGCTTTTTTCACTTTGCTTTTTCAGTTATGGAGGTTTCTATTGCCATATTCTCAAGCTTAGAGCCTCTTTCCTCAGTTCTATCTAGTCTAGTAATGAGCCCATGGAAGGCGGTCTTCATTTTGTTACAGAGATTTTTTAATGTAGAACATTTCTTTTTAATTATTTTTTAGAATTCCCATCTCTCTGCTTACATTATCCATATGTTCTTGCATATTGTCTACTTTTTTCTATTAAAGCCCTTGGCATATTAATCATAGTTGAAAAAAATTCCTGGTCTGATAATTTCAATATTCCTGCTATATCTAACTCTGGTTCTGATGCATGTTAAGTCTCTTCAAGCTGTTTTGTTTTTTTTTTTTTGCCTGTCAGTATGCTTTGTAATTTTTTGTTGAAAGATAGACATAATGTCCTGGGTAAAAGATCTTTAGTAAGATAGTGTTAGGGTACTGGGAGAAGGAGAGAGGGGAAACATTCTACAGTCCTATGATTAGGTCTCAGCATTTTGATGAGCCTGAGCCCCTGGGCTGTGGCAGTGTTTCTCAGTACCCCAGGTTCCCTGGACTTCGGTGGGACAAAATGAATGCATGGGGCTGGAATTGGCTATTTCTTTTCCCTCACATGGAAGGCTAGAACTGGCTGGAGTTTGTATTTTCCTTCCTCCAGGTAGGCTAGCCTCTCACAAAACTTCTGCATGTTAAGCTCTGGTAAAACAGTTTCTCCTAAGGGTAGCCCTCATGTAGAACAGAATGCTCAGGCATATTTCAAAATAGTTTCTCTCGCCTTCCCCATCCCAGAGGGAGGAAGAAATTTTTGTCCAACATTCACTGGGAGGACCTTGTAGAGCTTCTGGAGGTAAAACTCATAAAAATGTACCACTTGCCTCATGACTGGGTCCCCTAGAGTTTTTAATTATCTGATTTGTCCACACTGAGCCTCCCAATTTGTCAATTACAGTTTAGGTTTTCCTACCTCAGTACTGATTCTCATGGAAGTTTGTGGGTTCTCCCCGTAGGTTGTGATGTTCTGTGTTTCCTTATCTGTATCTCCAATTCTGGGGGAAGCAGTTTGCCCTGTGACCTCAATTCTCTGATGGAAATAAGAAGAGTTGTTGATTTTTCAGTTTGCCTAGCTTTTTTACGTGTTAAAACAGAGTAGCAACTCCTAAGCTGCTTACATGCTGAACCAGAAACCAGAAATCCAACCTATACTTTTAAATTAGAGTTCTTGATTCATTTAAGTCTATTTTTTGGCTATGTGTTTTCCAAATGTTGACATTTCTATCCTTCTGGTTGCTTTGGCCAAAACCCTTGGAGCCATCTTTGACTCTCTTTTCTCTCTCTCCTATATGCAATCCATCAGCAAATCTTGTGGCAGTACTTTTATAATATGTCCAGAATCCCATCACTTTCTATTATCTGTTCATCTATTTTTTTAAGGCTATGTTACCATGTTCTCTCATCTGGATAACAGCAACAGCTTCCTATCTGGTCTTCCTTCTTCTATCCTTGCCCTCACTTCCTACAGTCCAGTCCCAACAGAGCAGCTACAGTGATCTAATTATAACCTAAGTTAGATCGTGTCAGTCCTTATTTCAAAACCTTCCAATGGTTTTTCCATCCTACTTAGAGTAAAATCCAAATTCCAGATAGAGGCTTATAAGTCTTCCTATCTTCTGACATTTTCTCCTATTACTCTTCCCCTGGGTTACTCCATTCCAGGCACACTGACCTTCTAGTTATTCCTTGAGCTCACCTGATGTACTTCCACCTTATGTCATATGACTAGCTGGCTGTCCTTCTCTTTGGGAATAGTCTTTTCCCAGATATCTACATAGATAACCTCCTCAACCCCTTTTAAGTCTTTGCTCAAATATCATCTCAGTGAGGCCTGCCCTTACCACCCTATATAATATTGCAACCCCACTCCTACTGTGTCCTCTCTTGCTCTGCTCTACTTTTTTTCTTTTTCCATAGCACTAATCACCTTCTTATATTTTAACATATCATATATTTGTTATATATTAGATTGTATGTCTCTTACTTATTCAAATATAAGCTCATGAGTGTGGTGACCTCTTCTGATTATTTTTTTCATTCCAGGTATGGTCTACATATAGACAACTTTATGCATAGTCCAGAGTAAATGACAAATACAGAATTTTAAGCATTAAAATGACATTAATAGCATGCCAGTCAATTCTCTCAAGAGCAGCATGAAGATCTGTATAGATATAGACATAGACAGAAATTTCACTTTTTATACATGGGAATACAGACAAATTATAGGAAATATATACAATATAATTGTAAAATGTGAATAGGTACAAAACATCAAAGTAAGAAATAACTCTATCCCTCACTCTCATCAGTCTCTAATATGGACTCTTTACTACATTCAGATTATTTTTTTCAATTGTTTATTAGTACATACTAAGTAACATACCATGCTCCCTCTTACCCACAAACCTTCCTTGTGTGTTTTGAATATTGTCATCATTCCTATGTAAAACTCACGCATGTTCGGACCCAGATTAAGTGTCATCTTTTTCTGAAGCTGTATTTGACCTCTTAATTTTGTTCAGTGAAGTGTCCTGGGTGCCCTAAACAGTTCCTGGAATGTAGTAGATGCCGAAAAGATATTTCTGGATGATTAAATTGGTTATTATGGTCTTCTTTAATCTCAACTACAAAATAACAATTCAGGTTATTTAGTGTAGCAGATGGAGTATAATATGTCTTAAAAAGGCCAATGGGTTTGGAAATAAACAAAACATTTCCAGTATCCAAAACAAAACAAAACCCAAAAAAACAAAAAAACAAAAAAACCCAAAACCTAGAATATCAATAAGCAACAGCAACGATAGGCAACAAAATCCCACCCTAGTGCTGCCATAGTGTGTTTTATTATCATAACTGATGATTTTACATAGTAAACTCTTCTACAAAAGATTATTTCCATGGCAACATATTCAATTTCTACCTTATGATATGAGCTCATAAAAACAGCATCAAAAACACCACCAAACCACAGAAAAACAGAAACAAGAAAACACTGTAACATACAAATAATTAATATACACTGACTACAAGTTAAAAAGTAGCACATATGAAGCTCTACGTTTAAAATTAAGCCATTCATAGCAAAGTAGGTAGAAATCTCTAGTGCTTTAAGAAAAGACTATAGTCTAATTTTTTTTTGCAATCAGTATTTGAAATTAAATACTTGTAGCACACTGACACTTTATATGCAAGTATTAACTTAATATGTCAGTTCTGATTTCTTACCGAAAGATTTCAATCCCGAGTGAAAGATCAACGGCATTCAGCAGGGATTCTCTTTTAATTACCATTTCTTTCCCAGTCTGAAGGGACTCTTCTGACTGAAAAAGCAACTAACATTTTATTTTGACAGTTATTTGAATTACAGTAAATAATAGGAGATAGGAGGCTCTTACATGACACATTTATGATTTTGGTAAACAATCTGTTGAGAAATCATTTTGTATAGCTTTAGCAGAATTCAGTGGGCCCACTAGAAAAGGGAGAGAATAAAGGGTCCTAACAGAATACATAAAAGTAATTTCATTTTTAAAGTTGAGCCTTTGTTCTTAGATCACACTGGAGACTCCGCTCTTTATGTTCCAGTCTTCTCACTTTATTTTTCACTGCCAAGGAAAGCTTTCTTCACTTTCCAATCCCTCCCTCAAGTTTTTTAAAAATAATAAACAATAATAATAATTCTCTCTCTCTCTTCCCTGTCCCCCCCTCACCACTCCACTCCTGCATGTATGTGTGTGTGTGCGTGTGTCCATGTTTTTGAGCCACTATTTTTGTGAAGTCTCTGGTCTCTCTCCTTATTTAGGACCAACTCCAGAATTTTTCTCGGAAGTTCCTCCCAGGTCATATTAATTACTCCCTGATGATATCTATACATTTCTGAGAGCCCTCACTACCATTTCTCAAGCCTATCGCCCAATGTGCCAAAGCTGTAAAGGGTTTTAGAACTAAATTTGATAGGATTTGGTGCTCTCTTTTGTATGTTTGTGGTTTTCTCTGTTACACAAAAGCAGCCTGTGTTGCATTCCAATTCCACATAAGTGTGTAATCTTTCCAGTACTCCCCACCTTCAGCTTCCACTACCATAGGATTAGAGTGGATAGTTGGGACAACAGGCAAAGGTGAGTACACAACCCTGCACTTTGATTAAGATTTTGTTAATATTGCAAGGTTGCTTTGACTAGTTCTTTCTTCCCTTAGAAATGAGGTTCTTGACCTGAGTCCAAGAGCTCTGACTGGGTCAAAATGGGCTGCAGTAGATATATGAGCCTTGTGAATTTGTAAAAGTATTTTGTGGTATGTGAATTTAAGGGTTTAAAAAAATCCCCCAATAATCACAGCAAATTAACTTTAAATCACCTCGTGGAAACATATGTTACTATGCCCATTCTACCAGTTTTGCAAATGTGCTGGGAAATATCTAAATTCTGCAAATTTTGGTTCAAATTGGGACAATTCTCCACTTCTATTCCCATCTCTAACACTACATTAGTACAAAGTACTTGGTTACAGCAGGAGGTGATGTCTGGTAATTGCTAGGTATACTATTTTGGAGCTAGGCAGAGCTGAACTGGAGTGCCAACCCTATCACTTTCTAACTAAATAGGCTTCAGCAAATCTAAGCCTAAGTTATCAAATGGATGTAAGTATATTTATCTCATAGGGTGATTGTGAAGAATGTGAAAAATGCATGAAAAAGCACTTGCTTGTAATGTGTGGTGATATGGTTTAGCTGTGTCGCCACCTGAATCTTATCTTGAAATGTAACTCGCACAATTTCCATGTATCATGGGAGGAACCCACTTGCAGGTAATTGAATCATGGAGGCAGGTCTTTCCCGTTCTGTTTTCGCGATAGCGAATAAGTCTCATGAGATCTGATGGCTTTAAACATAGAAGTTTCCTTACACAAGCTCTCTCTCTTTGCCTGCTGCCATCCATGTAAGATGTGACTTGCTTCTCCCTGCCTTTTGCCATGATTGCAAGGCTTCCCCAGCCATATGGAAGTGTAAGTCCATCAAACCTCTTTCTTTTGTAAATTGCCCAGTCTCAGATATATCTTTATCGGCAGTGTGAAAATGGACTAGTACACATGGTACACATCATACTACAGGATAAAAAGAAGTACACTTAAAAGTACATTGATAGATGGATTAACTAATTAAATCACCTTTTACATCTCTTCCCAACCTTTCACATTTCCTGAAAAGTACTCAAAAGGCAGAGAGAAAATAATAGGTAAAAATTGGATTGAGATTGACAATGTCCACTGTATTTGCAAAGCTTTCCAGTCTTCCTCCATAAAGTGAAAAAGAAGCACTCTGAGAGCTGAGCACTAGATATTTAGAAATATGTGTTCATGCTTTATCTATCTTTAACAAACTCATATTCCTCTGGCTTGGGGCCCTCTTGTATTTTACCAGTTTGTATATATAAAATACTATTAATAATAAATTATAAACGCATTTAGGATAAACTTAGAGTTTTATTCCTTTAAATGATTAAAATATATTTATATTTGTTGTGAAGTGTGAAAAAACATTGTCTTATATTATGGTTCAAACAATACTTTCTGAGTTCTGATACTGTGAGAGGCACATGTGAGTATTAAATATTATTAGTATTACTAGGTGTTAAAATATTTCTAATGCTCCTAATGCTATTAGAAATATTTTAACACCTAGTAATACTAATAATATTTAATACTCACATGTGCCTCTCACAGTATCAGAACTCAATATTGTTTGAACCATAATATAAGACAATGTTTTTTCACACTTCACAACAAATATAAATATATTTTAATCATTTATGACGAGTTAATGGGTGCAGCACACCAACATGGCACATGTATACCTGTGTAACAAACCTGCATGTTGTGCACATGTACCCTAAAACTTAAAGTATAATAATAATAAAATTAAACAAAAAAAAAACTAAAAAAAAAAAAGAATGAAATTTAATGTAGGGACTCAAAATGGGATGATTGTCAGCCAAAATAATAAAATATGTAATAGAAAATAATTAGTCTAAAAGTTATATGACAACTAAATAAAACAAATATTTGGAGTCTAAAAAAATAAAATAAAATATTTCTAGAAAAAAAGTGAATAAGACCATTTGGTAGTTAATAATCATTGCCTTAGCAAGTTGTGCTCTTTAAATGCCCCCACTACGGGGAGTCCAGTATCTCTGTATTTAAGAGAACTGGAAGAAGATGAAGTATTCCAGCTAGATGGTCCTGGATTTAATACTCAATTTGATGGGCAGCTCTTTGGGCCAAGCACAAATGTCCTGTATTGGTGCCAGTGGCAGGTGTCTCAGCCTGGCCACATAATTCTACTGTACCCTCTGTTTTGAGAAACTTTGATTGTAGATAGTCACCTCAGAGTAAAATGACAAATCTTGTGATTAAGGAAGAAAATTATTTTTCAATTTGAACTAAATGGGAGACTTTCTTCCACTTGGCTGATTCTACCAGAATGCTATGTATAACTGCATCCTCTATTATTGGCTACCTTGTTATCCTCAATTGCTTTCTTAGCCTATACTTATGTTTTTTCCAGATCTTCAAGCTATTTCTATGGATATATCCACATAAGGGCTCAATCCTAGGTGCAGTTCTTGGCAGAGGGAGGGAATACGATAGTCTTACCTCTCTGGGGCTCAGCGTTAACCATTTGATTCACGCAGCTTTGAAGCGAATCAGATTCAGGGTTTGATAACACAGCGGTGTGCATTTATACCCATTCCACAGGCCCAAACTTTTGTTTATATTTCCCACCTGCTACCATATCTCTCTCAAGAACTGGAAGCTATAACTTATGCTCAGATTCTAGTTTAACACTTTGTCCAAAATAGGTTTTCATTTGTAATCTCTTTTGATGCCATGTTGTAGAAATCTTGATCATGTTGACTTAGAGTTGAACTAGGGATATAAACTAGATAGAACTTTAGATTTTGTTTATTCAGGATGCTGGATAGTAAGAATTTTCCAGTCTTTTTCTATTTTAGTAAATTTACCTTTAATATATGGGTTGATTCTATTTGAAGAGACTCACTAAAGATTTGGATTAGGTAATGTATTATGGTCCATGTATAATGGTACATGTTTCACTTCCATACCTAGATGGAGGCATTTTATACAGATGGTATGTGTAGATAGCTCCTCTGTCTTTCCCTGTTCTCCAGCTTCTTTCTACCTGTGACACAAATACATGACATCAAATTGGCAGGATGGTTTGCATTCCTGATTAGGTAGGCCTAGTACTATGAGGCTATAAAATCACAGATGGCACATGATGCCTTGAAAAATCAGTTGTAGAATAAAAACAAATAGATGTCTTTTATATGGAGAAGTTGCCTTCTTTTCAAAAAGCAAGCCCTGGTGTTCTTCATGAATTTTTGCTTTTTTGGTTAAACAGTACCAAAAGAAGGAGCAAGACCTTTTTATGTTGTTTAGAGAGCTCCATTAGTACTTCCATTGCTAGCAGAAATTGAAAGGCTGAATGCCTAACAGACACAATAAAAAGCAGAAACATGGAAAATGACTGCAGGAGTTTCAGAAGGTCACTCTCCGGGAAGCCATAGATTGAAGGAAGCACAGCAGAACAGGGCAGAAGCTGAGCTTCAGTGTCTGCCATTTTCCTCTTCAGATGGTCCTTTTCATGACAGATAAGGTATCAATGAACTGGGGGGGCTCTAGGGAGTCAGAGTGTAGACGTTTCCATGCTCTGCTGGTTCTTACATCCAGCATGAAAAGGTGAGAAGAATCAGGACTCTGTCTAGGCCTTACAGCCTGGCTTGCGATATATCTAGGGATTTCCTAGTAGAATGTCATGGTCCTCAGCATGAGTTCAGGATCAGAACTGAGAAAGCAACAACAACAAAAAACCGCACACACACATATTACATATTTTGTGTGTGTGTGTGTGTGTGTGTTTAGTTGTGAAGTTACTGATTTAATTCAGATTGGGAACCCACCAGAGAAGGAAAGGCCGTTATCTAAGATCAGTGGTTCTTAAACATTCATGTGCAGAAGAATCATTTGAGTAGTTCGTTAAAATGGGCCTCTTATCCAGAAATTTGGATCTGGCTCATGGCACACAAACATGTACTTTGAATAAGCACCCTGGGTAATTCTGATCTGAGAGTCTAGAACCACAGTTTGGAAAAGTCTGACAAAGTGGAACCTGAATCCTTATGGCTTCAGTGGCTTCATTTATTATGGTTTAGGCAGCCATTCTGGAAAAGAGACTCTTTTTTGTTTGTTTGTTTGTTTGTTTGTTTGTTTTGGATGCAGATTATGGAGAACATAGAACTGAGACTATCCTGAGAAGGCCATGTACCTACAAACTGTTTCCTGACTCTCAGCATGAGCACACGAGTGTGGCTCAGTTGGTAATGTCATGGGCACAGGTTGGAGGAATGCTATTCTACCATGTTGTTTATTTTCTGCTGCTGTTGAATCTTCCTGAGGGGGTAGATATGGAAAAGTGGCTCAGACTAGAATTCCAGAGACTTAGTGTCAGTTTCTTCAAATATGTGTGAAGTTGAATCACAGTTTCCTCCTACGTAAAGTTAGAGGGTTGGTGTGGATAATCCTAAGATTTGTTTAAAATCTTGTATTGTGTGCGAGGGTGTGTGTCTTCTTTTTATGAATTTTCTGGTACCTAAAAGAAAGAGTAAGGATACTCATATTCCTGTGTTATTGCCATGTCACAGTTGTCATTGTCATTATTTTCTTCTCCAAAGAAGAAATTGTATAGTGCATGTGAAGTCAAGAAAGTGACCTCACAGCTGCTAGGGCAACAATACACTTACTTGTTTTAGATTTAGCAAGTCTCCATGATCTATTTGGATACTTTCCATTTTCTTTCTCTGTTCTCATTAGGCGTATATATTTTTTTCTGCTGTGAAATTGATTACTATAATCCTATCTATTCAGAAGGTAGCATATAGGAAACAGTATAAAGTAATTGTTAAACATGACTCTTTGGGCATAAAGACAAGATACAAATTTCTGCTTCTAAAACTTACTGGCCATTTAATCTTCGGAAAATTGCTTAATTTCTCTAAGTTCAATTACCTCATCTATGAAATGGGTATAATAACAGTAATTATTTTGTAGAGTTGTTTGCTTTTTAAGAATTTAATTTAATGTAAATTTAAATTTAATGCAATGTTTGACATAGGGCAAGAACTAAATAAATAGTAGTTTTTCTGTATATGCTAGAGGTCTTTAATTCTGGCTGTACAATAGAAACACTGGGAAAATTTTAAGTAAATCCCGGTGCCTGTGCTCTACCTGAGGCTAATTAAATCAGCATTTCCGAGGATGAAGCAGGACGTATGTATATTTTGAAAGCCCTCCAGGTGATTTTGTGTGGCAGAGGTTGAGAGCATCTGGTATTTGCCAAGTGTAATATATGTATCAGAAAGGAGATGATTCTTTTGGCTTCTCATGTACTCATTGAAGGCATAGTCAATGCAGCTGATATAGACCTCCACACAGACATAGGAGTGATGCCTTTGGTAATCATGACAGTATTAGTCCTTAATTAGTTGGTATCTGGTGCCCCAGTGGCCAAGGCCATCATGGGATAACAAGAAAAGAAAACATACGTTGGGTCTATTTTAACCTGGAGAGCCCAACATATCATTCCGAATTTTGTGATATCTGGTTTTGAGATAATTTTCTACAATCCTTCTGATCCAATTTCTGTTGAAAAACAAAGCACAACAAAAAGTAATCCATTGAAGCTGTGAAACATACACAAGGAAGGTGACATTTTCCTGAGGATAAGGGAAGCTAGATTTGGGCCTTTTGGGGGTTTGTGATGTGTTTTTCTTTGGTTATTAGTCCCCTGATCCACTCTGAGCACAGAACAGGCTCAGAGATGTTGATTAGATTCTGGGGGACTTTCCCTTGAGTGAGGGCCCTGAGAGGCCACGGCCTAGCCTTGGGGGAAGCTCTGTTTCCAGGCTCTGGCCTCCACTGGTGTAATCTTAACTGATTCTTAAATTGGTGTTGTCTGAATTGGTAAGGCAAATGCCAGGCTTCCCTAGAAGCTTTCCAAGTATATGTTCCAAGTATTTTGCTAGGGCTTACCTCAGAGAGGATGTATTCCTAAACTTCTGACATGAATTCAGATACAGTAAGACCTTGCTTAATGATGGAGATATGTTTTGAGAATGCATTGTTAGATCATTTTATTGTTGTGCAAACATCATAGAATGTGCTTACACAAACCTAGATGGTATAACCCACTACATACCTAGGCTGTATAGTATAGAATATAGCTCCTAGGCTGCAAATCTGTATAGCATATTCCTGTACTAAATACTGTAGGCAATTATAACACAGTGGTAAGTATTTGTGTTTCTAAACACAGAAAAGATATAGTTAAAATATAAAAAAAATGGTACATCTGTATAAAGCACCTACCATTAATGTAGCCTGTCAGACTGGAAATTGCTCTGGATGAGTCAGGGAGTGAGTGGTGTGTGAATGTGGAGGCCTAGAACATTACACTATGGTAGACTTTATAAACACCGTACACTTAGGCTACACTATATTTATAAAAACAGTTTTCTTTTTTTGGTGACAAATTGATGTTAGCTTACTGTTACTTTTTAACTTTATAAACATTGTTTTAAACCTTTTTGACTCTTTTGTAATAATACAGCTTAAAACACAAACACATTGTAGAGCTGTACAAAAATATTTTCTTTCTTTATATCCTTATTCAATAAGCTCTTTTCTATGTAAAGTTTTTTAACTTTTTAAATTTTTTTGTTAAAAAACTAAGATACAAACATGCAGATGAGCTTAGGCCTGCACAGGGTCAGGATCATCAATGTCGCTATTTTCCACCTCCACATCTTGTCCCAGTGGAACGGCTTCAGGAGCAGTAACACCCAGGGAGCTGTTGTCTCCTATGATAACAGCCTATAATAATACCTTCTTCTGGAAAACTTCCTGAAGGACCTACCTGAGGCTGTTTTACAGTTAACTTTATTCTTATTATTTTAGTAAGAAGGAGTATACTCTAAAATAACAATAAAAAGTATGGCATAGTTAATACACAAACCAGTCATATAGTCATTTGTTATCACTACCAAGTGTTATATGCTATACATACATGTGCTATACTGTTATGTGACTGGCAGTGCAGTAGGTCTGTTTACACCAGCATTACCACAGTGAATAATGCATTGTGCTACAATGTTAGGGCAGCTACAATGTCACTAGACAACAGGAATTTTTCAGCTCCATAGTAATCGTATGACACCACTGTCATATGTGTGGTCAGTCATTGACTGAAATATCCTTATGTGGCACATGACTGTAGATAAAATCTCATCTTTTGCTAGCGTGAGCTGAGTCAGCACACACTCACTGAGGCAAGGTAGCGGCCTACATATTTCACCCTGATACACTCTATCCTTATCCTTTTAGTTTTTCACCCAAGGAGGCTCCAGCTATTTCTGTCACAGGCCCCAAATTTGTGCATTCCATCCCTAATAGGGAGGCAGAGGGGTTGAAGGATACAGTTAAAGTTGGAGCAGAAGGAAATAGGTAGCTGTAAATCCAAAGAGAGCAGAGGTGAGTGCTGGATGGTGGATAAGTAGTGAGAAGATAATAAATGCCTAGAGGGAGCAGGGTGGGGAAAGTAGTGCAAAGCCCTAAAATAACCTCACTGTCTAGAAGACCTCTGTGGCTTTTACCGTCCCAGCAGCACTTCCCCTCTTCTGGCATCCAGAATCAGAGACAATAGTGGGCCTGTCTTCACTCTTGACTCCTGATGCTGTGATGGGTCCATAGGTACAGTTGTAATGCAAGTAGGACCTATCAGAGTCCTTTCTTGGGGCTGATAAACAATGAAATTTCACAATAGCAAAGATATGTAAACAACCTAAGTATCCATTGATACATGAATAAAGGAATGTGGTATATATGGTATATATGCACAATGGAATATTATTCAGCCATATAAAAGAAGGAAATCATGTCTTTTGCAGCAACATGGATGGAATCTGAGGACATTGTCTTAAGTGAAACAACTCACATAGAAAGACAAATACTGTATGTTCTCATTTAGAAGTGGGAGTGAAATAATGTGTACATATGGACATAGAGTATGGAATAGCAGACACTGGAGACTCAGAAGGGTGCGGGGCAGAGAGGCAGGATGAATGACAAGAAATTACTTAATGGGTACAATGCATGTTATTTGGGTGAGGCACCGACTTTACCATTACACAATATAAACATATAACAAAATTATACTTGTACCCCACATATTAAAAAAAATTAAATATGAAATAAGATGCTGGTGATGACTGACTATCACTACAAGGAAAGAGTGTACCTGCTAATGAAACAAACAGGAAGGTAAGAGGACAGAGAGCGAAGGAGAGACCTGATGATTCTGCTATGCTTAAACCAGCCCACCCCTTAGTCCTTGGTTTTCCCGGTGATGTAAACTTTTCTGTCCCTTTTTCTCCCAAGCTAGAGGAGTAGGATTTCTGTCAAGGAAAGTTCCAATACAACTCATTTCATAATTTTGGTAAGAATTTGCCTCCCACAGACAGCAACAGTAGATTTTTTTCCTTCGAATTATTTTGAATAGGTTGCCTCTCCTAACAGGAAAGTTCTTGAGTGGTACACTTCATCGGGAATGACTCCCTTCATCGGGAATGACAAATTGTGTCATCGGGAATGACATTTTTCTTTGGTCTTTTCTTTACATATATCCTTCCCCTGTTAGGTTAAAAGCTCCTACTTGCATTTCAGATTTTGGCCCAGAACATCTAAAATCAGGGCCTGATAGAGGCTTGTTCCTGCCCAATTTTATTCTTTCCAGCTGAGGCAGCTGCCTCAGTTAAGTGCTGCCTGGTAAATAGAGCATGTATAAAAGGTGAAGGAAGGAGGAATCGGGACTGAAGCAACCGGAACATCTGATGATCAGAAGCCCTCCCTGACCTGTCCTACTTCCTCTTCACAGCAACTCAGTGTTGACATTTTTGGATCCAGAAATCAGGGGCATTTCTCTGAGAGTAGAAAGGGGTTTTTAGAAAAAGACATCCTATAGATTATGGTGGCTAAATAGAGCTAATTGGATGCTGTTGAAGAAGAGTACTAAAAACAAGCTTTCAAGGAATTTAACATACCCCTTCACGTGCAGCCTGGTGCTGGAGTGGGTATACACTGCTGTTGGGGATTGATTTAGAGAGGCATGGTTTAGGAGAGACAGCCTCCCAAGCAAGCAGTCCAGGCCAAGAAGAATCTTAGAGTAAAAATGTCAGGCTAAGTGATTCTTAACCAGGAGTGATTTACTCCCCAGGAGACATATGCAATGTCTGGAGATATTTTGGTTGTCATAACTGCAGAGGATGTTGCTACTGCTTAGCAAGTAGAGGCAGAAATGAAACTAAGCATCCTAAGTTCACAGGACATCTCCCACAATTATCTGGTCCAAAATGTCAGTGGTGTTGCAGTTGAGAAACTAGGCTGAAGCCATTAGTGATACCTGGGTGATATGGGGAGATCAAGGACAGACACTCTTTCCAGAGGGTCAGAGGCAGAATCCACACCGGGACCAAGCAAGAGATTGCAGCTGGGGGAATAAAGTGTTAAAAGAAGTATAGGTCAGGAACAAAAAAGTCCTATGATAGCAGCAAGGCATCTGAGTTGGTTGTTCTCATTTGGGAAGGGTGAGCTCATTTAATGGTCTAGAGTATACTTTCTTCCATTGTTTCATTCATAGTTAATATACTAAAGTAATTCACATTGAGGGCAGCAGTCACTTTTTATTTTTTTCTGTGTCCTTGGTACTTGGCACAGAGTAAATTCAATAAATGGCTATTAATAAAATGGGAATGAATGCAGTGATGTATTTCTCCTCTGGGAAACATACATTCATTTTTAGATATAAAAATAAGGATACTTACCTACACATATGCATATATATGCATATATATTGTGTTGCAATGTAAAGCACACATACTTTGGAGTCATAAAATCTAAGCTAACCAGCTATGCGACTCACTTACACTAGATAATACTAACACTGACCTTAGAAGTTATTTTTTTCATTTTTTTAAAAAAGAAAATACTAAACTGACCTTACAAGGATATTTTCATTTTGTGAAATTGAGATACAATCATTATCTTAAATTGACCTTTTAAAAATGCGCAATTCAGTGGTTTTTAATATATTCACAAAGTTTTACAACCATTTCCGCTATCTAATTCGTGTACATGTTCGTCACTCATCAGGATACCCATTAGCGTTGACTAATGAGCCCTATTCTTCCATTCCCCATCTCCTAGGAACCACTAATCTACTTCTGTCTCTGTGGATTTCCCTATTTTGGACATTTCATGTTAAAGGAATCATACAATATGTGGCTTTGATATCTGGCTTCTTTCACTTAGCATGTTTTCAAGATTCATTGATATTATAGGCTATATCAGACATTTATTCATTTTTAAGGCTGAATGATAGGCCATTGTATGGATATGCCGTATTTATCTGTTAATCATAAGCCATTTGGCTTATTTTCACTTCTTGGCTATTATGAATAGGCTGCAATGAGCAGTTGTGTGCAAAATTTTTATATTATCTTTGGTATCTAACTAGGAATGAAACTATTGGGTCATATAGTAACTCTGTATTTAATCTTTTGAGCAGCTGCCAGCTGTTTTCTGTAATAAAGCATCTATACCATTTTACATTTTCACCAGCATTGCATGAGGGTTCTAATTTCTCCACATTCTCACCACTTGTTATTGTCCTTCTAATTTAGCCATTCTAGTGGGGATGAAGTTGTTTCTCACTGTGGTTTTAATTTGTATTTCCATAATTAATAATGATGTCAAGCATCTTTTCATGTGCTTCTTGGCCATTTGCTTATCTTTTTTGGAGAAATTTCTATTCAAGTCCTTTGCTTATTTATTTATTTATGAGACAGAGTCTTGATCTGTTGCCCAGGCTGGAGTGCAATGTCCCAATCTCGGCTCACTGCAACCTCTGCCTCTCAGGTCCTCCTGCCTCAGCCTCTTGAGTAGCTGGGATTACAGGTGCCTGCCACCACACCCTGCTAATTTTTGTATTTTTAGTAGAGACAGGGTCTTGTCATGTTGGCCAGGCTGGTCTCAATCTCCTGACCTCAGGTATCTGCCCACCTCGGCCTTCCAAATTGCTGGAATTACAGGCATGTGCCACTACGCCCCGCCCTTTGCTCATTTTTAAATTGGTTTGTTTATGGTTTTGTTGTTGAATTGTAGAGTTCCATATATATGCTATATACTAGTCCTTTATTAGACATATGCTTTGCAAATAGTTTTTTCCACTCTGGGGGTTGTCTTTTCACTTTCTTTATAGTCTCCTTTAAAACAAATATTTTGAATTTTGATGTCTGATTTGTTGACTGTTTTGTTTTGTTTGCTTGTGCTTCTGGTGTCATATTTAAGAACCCTTGCCTAATCCAATGTCATGAAGACTTGAGCCTACATTTTTTTTCAAAAGTTTATTATAGTTTTAGCATATACATTTAGGTCTATGATCCATTTGAAACTAACTTTTGTGTGGGGTGTAAGGTATGGGTTCAATTTGTGTGTGTGTGTGTGTATGTGTGTGTGTGTGTGTGTATGTGTGTGTGTGTGTGTGTTGATATCCATTTAACTGAAGCCTCTATATTGAAAAGAATATTCTTTCCCCTAATAAATTATCTTTGTACCCTTGTCAAAAGCCTATTGACCATAAATGTATAGGTTTATTTCTGTAGTGTATTTCATTGTTCTTTATGCCTATCCTATGCGAGTACTACACTGTGTACTTGATTATAGTAATTTTGTTGTAAGTTTTGAAATTGAGAATTTTTTCCTACTTTGTTTTTCATTTTCAATGTTGTTTGGCTATCCTGGGTCCCTTGCAATTCCATATGAATATTAGGATCAACTTGTCAGTTTCTGCCAAAAAAAAAGCAACTAGGATTTTAATAAGAATTGTGTTGACTCTGTAGATAAATTTGGGGAGCATTGTCAACATAATACTATTACATTAAGTCTTCCAATCTGCAAAGATGGGATGGCTTTCCATTAAATTTTCATTAAAGTTCTTCTTTAATTTCCTTAAGTGATATTTTATGGTTGTCAGTACACAAGTCTTGTACTTCTTTTGTTAAATTTATTTCAAAATATTTTATTTGTTGATGCTATTGTAAATGGAATTGTTTTCTCAGTTTCATTTTCATTTATTCATTGCTGTGTATAGAAATACGGTTGGTTTTTGTACATTCATCATGCGTCCTACAACACTTACTAGTTATAATAGTTTTTTAGTAAATTCTTTGATATTTTCAATATATAAGATCATGCCATTTGTTAGTATACATAGTTTTATTTCTTCCTTTCCACATTGGATGCCTTTTTTGTCTTTTTCTTGTCTAATTGGCTTGGATAAAACCTCCAGCAAAATGTTGACTGGAAGAGGCAAGAGTTGAGGTCCTTGTCTTTTTTCTGATTTTAGGGGAAAGATTGCAGTTTTTCACTATTAAATAAGATGTTAGCTGTAAGTTTTTCTAAATTAAAAAAAATAAGTTTGAAGAAATACCTTGTTTCTACTTTGGTGAGTGTTTTTATCATGAAAGGAAGTTGAATTTTTTCAGATGCTTTTACTGCATCTATTGGTATAATTATATTTTTGTTATTTATTCCATTAATGTGGTGTAATTACATTGATTGGTTTTCCTGTATTGAACCAAGCTTTCATTCCTGGGCTAAATTCCACTTAATTGTGGTGTAGAATTCTTCTTACATGTTGATAGACTTAGTTTGTTAGTGTTATGTTGAGAATTTTTACCTGTATATCTACAAGTGATATTGATTTGTAGTTTTCCTGTGGTATCTTTGTCTGTTTGTGGTATCAGGGTAATACTGGCCTCATTAAATCATTTGGAAAGTATTCTCTCCTCTTTTATGTTTTGGATGAGTTTGTGTGTGAATAATTTGATGATTGGTACTAATTTTTTTTTTTTAACTCACCAGGAATGCCATCTGGTCCCGTGAGTTTTTCTGGAAAGTGCTTTTTTTTTTTTTTAAATGCAACCCCTTTACTTGTTATAGGTCTCTTAGGACTTTCTATTTCTTTTTGAGTCAGTTTTGCTAATTAGGGACTTTTTAAGAAATTCATCTAGGTTATATAACTTGTTGACAATTATTCATAACATTCCTTTCAAATTGAATATGCCATCTTGCTACTTTCTGGCCTCCATGGTTTCTGATCAGAAATTAGTTGTTTTTAATTAGCTTCTTTCTTGCTGGTTACAAGGCTCTTTCTTTGTCTTTGATTGATTAATTGTGGTGTATTTATGTGTGGTTCTCTGAGTTTATCTCATAGGGAATTTATTGAATTTCTTGAATAGTAGGTTAACATTTTTCATCAAGTTTGGAAAGTTTTAGTTTTTGTGTTTGTTTTTTGGTCATTACTTCAAGTATTCTTTCTGCTTTCTCTCTGTCCTCTTTTTCTGAGACTCCGCTCATGAGCATGTTTGCAAGTACGATGGTCTCTGAAAATCTCTTCTTTTTTCTTTACTCTCTTTTGCTTTCTGTTTCTCAGACAAGATAATTTTAATTCATTCTCTTTAAGTTCAGTAATTATTTTCATGGTTCAGTGGGGGCTCTTGTCACACACATAACTGGATACACCATCTTTAGCACAAACATTTACCACTGGAGAGCTTTCTCCACAGTAGGAAGTCACCCATGAGAATGACAATACATTTGTTTGTGCAATTGTTGCAGCACAATCTATGAGTAGAAAAATTGAGTTTCAGGTTTCTAACTTATTCTAATTACTTTTGCAAATGAAAACCAGAAAAACAGACCCAATGTGTTTATTTTTTCAACAGAATTGATTGCATGATAAAGCTTTTAGGTGTTGGGAATGGTTTTGTTCAAGGAAGTCAATGATTTTGCCACAATGAGATTAGTGATGATAGAAGTAATTCTAATTTGTATTCTGCAGTCATTATACTACTGCAGATAACTAAGTCTCTCCAGGAAGAGAAAACTTTATAGACTGGAGCCAAGGCATTTAGTTCCAGATGGAATAAAAGAAGAAATAAAGCATTTACATTGAACTTTTTATTGTAATTTAGCCCAATTTGATGAGGGAAAACTCTTCATTCCAGAAGAATAACAGCTGGTGAAAGTATAAGGCATAATTAAAGTAGAAATTTACCATTTTGAAACCCTTAGTAAAGTAATTGATTACAGGGATAACAGGTCAATAATGAATGTTATACATTTAAGAGAGAGGCCATTAGGGAACAAGTCATTCTAAAGTAGCAAAGAAACTCACAGATTACTTGATAATTGCAAAAAAGAAAAATATACCTATACAGTGGAGACATGTGGTTGTCACCAACTTAACCAAGCAATCACACTTAACATCACACTAATAGTCAGACAACCTAACATTATGACTTCCCTGATACGATACATTTTGAAGTACATGACATCTTGCCAAGAAAATATCAAACCTGAGTGTAATCAGTGCTTTAGCTCTAACTTAGATTTGATAGGAAATAGGAAATGCAAGAGATAGAGAATAAAAATAAATGACCCATCAACAAACAACTAGACAAATCTAGACTATGGGACACTCACATACAACTTGTCTAACTTCTTCAAAAATTCATTAGAAAGGAAAGGTAGGATGACAGTTTTAGATGAGAAGAAACTTAAACTCAGACCAACCAAATACAAAGCATGACTGATAGGATTCATACTAAAAATATTTTAATAACTGTTTTGATAATTAGAACAATTTATATAGAGAGCGGATAGTGAGTTTAATTATTGCTATGTAACAAGTCACTTTAAACCTCAATGGCTTAATGCAATGGTTTATTATTTCTCCTGATTATGTGGGTTGGCTAGGTGGTTTTTCTCCTGGTCTTATCTGGGTTCACCCTTGCTGCTGTTTAGCTGGCAGATAGGATGGGGCTTGAGTTCAGCTGGGGCATTGGCCAGTGCATCTAAGATCTACTCTGGATGGCCAGCTTAAGCTTCCTTATAGCTTGGTAGTCTTACAAAAGCACTCAAACAGGTAGCAACGCATTCTAAGGTCATGAAAACAGAAATTACAGGTAATTTTAAAAGCTTAGTCTTTGAAACCACACAGTGTCACTTCAGCTGGATTTTATTGGTCAACACTTATCACAGTACAAACTTAGATTCAAGGGAAGGAGAAATAGACTCCACATTTTGGTAAGAGAAATGCCAAAGTTTCATTGTAAAGGGTGTTCTGGATGAAAGATATTGGTGCAACCACTTGGTGAAACACTCTACAACAATGTGGATTGGTGGTTGTGGACATTGTGTTGACATACAGACACAAAGTTTTTAATGCATTTTCACTTTTCCAGAATCTGAATTATGGTCAAGATTTAAAACAGAATACCAAGGCTTATTTCTTGGATACAAAGTTTTCACCTGCTTTGTAGGAAAGAGAACAATTCCAGGCAGCAGGAGAAGAATAAAGAAATGTGTATTCAAGACACAATAAATAGAAAGATTTGGCTGGAAGAGGGGGTTCATGTAGTACAGTAGGAGGAGATGTTAAATAGGTCATTGGCAGATTTTGGAGGCGATAAATCAGAGAAATGTGAAAGCTATTGAACTTGAGTATGATATGATCTACGTAGAATGAAGGCTATATCAGAGAGAAGGCAAACTGCAGACAAAATGATAGGAAGCTCGCCGTTCAATTGCTTGTCTACTGAAAGTTGAGCTTGAATAATGGAAAAACACAAGGGATTAAGATTTTTCAGCCCTGGCTAATGTGACAGTGGGAGGAGACAAATGTGTCTAAAGATCTGAATCCAAGAGTTAAGAGACAATAGAGATATAATTGATAAAATAAAGCAATGAAGAAGAGCCAGTTTTATGCAAGGAAGATAACTTTCTTTCCCTCAACTTTTATTTTAGAGATGGGGGTACATGTGTAGGTTTGTTACATGGGTATATTACACTCAGGTAGTGAGCAGAGTACCCAATGGGTAGTTTTTTGAACCATTCTCCTCTTCCTCCCTCCCCACTCTAGTAGTTTGTACTGTATATTGTTCTCACGTGTATGGTCTTGAGTTCTCAATGTTTAGCTCCTACTTCTAACTGAGAGCATGTGGTATTTTGTTTTCTGTTCCGGTATTAATTTGCTTAGGATAGCGGCCTCCAGCTGCATCCACATTGCTCCAAAGGACATGATTTCATTCTTTTTTTACGGCTATGTACTATCCCATGGTGTATATGTACCACATTTTTCCTATTCAGTGCACCATTAATGGGCACATAGGTCAATTCCATGTCTTTGCTATTGTGAATAGTGCAGTGATGAACATACAAGTGCATGCGTCTTTTTGGTAGAATGATTTTTCTTTCTTTTGGATATATATCCAATAATGGGATTGCTGGGTTGAATGATAATCTATCTGTTTTAAGTTCTTTGAGAAATCTCCAAACTGCTTTCCACAGTTACTGAACTAATTCACATTCCCATAAGTAGTGTAGAAGCATTCCCCTTTTTCCACAGCCTCGCTAGCATCTGTTGTTTTTTTACTTTTTAATGATAGCCATTCTGACTGGTGTGAGATGGTATCTCACTGTGATTTTGATTTGCATTTCCCTAATGATTACTGATGTGGAGCATTTTAAAAATATGTTTGTTGGCCACTTGTATGTCTTTTTTTGAGAAGTGTCTGTTCATGTACTTTGCCCATGTTTTTTTTTTGTTGTTTGTTTTTTGTTTTTTGTTTTTGTTTTTTTTGAGATGGTGTCTCACTCTGCCACCCAGGCTGGAGTACAGTGGTGCGATATTGGCTCACTGCAACCTCTGACTCCTGGGTTCAAGCAATTCTCCTGCCTCAGCCTTCTGAGTAGCTGGAATTACAGGTGCCTGCCACCAAACCTGGCTAATTTTTTGTATTTTTTTAGTAGAGACAGGGTTTCACCATGTTGGCAGACTGGTCTTGAACTCCTGACTTGAAGTGATCCACCCATCTCAGCCTACCATAGTGCTGGGAGTACAGGTGGGAGGCAACATGCCCAGCTCCTTTGCCCATTTTTAAATGGAATTATTTGTTGTTTGCTTGTTGGCTTGTTTAAGTTACTTATAGATTCTGGATATTAGACCTGTACCAGTTGGATAGTTAACTTTGGTTTTTGATTTTGAATTTGGACCTTTTAAGAAAAAAGGGAGGAAGTTCCAAGATGGCTGAATAGAAACAGCTCCAGTCTACAGCTCCCAGCATGAGGGATGCAGAAGACGGGTTATTTCTGCATTTCCAATTGAGGTACTGGGTTCATCTCACTGGGGCTTGTCAGACAGTGGGTGCAGCCCATGGAGCATGAGCTGAAGCAGGATGGGGCATCACCTCACCCGAGAAATGGAAGGAGTTGGGGAATTCCCTTTCCTAGCCAAGGGAAGCTGTGACAGACGGTACGTGGAAAATCGGGACACTCCCACCCTAATACTGTGCATTTCCAACAGTCTTAGCAAAGGGCACACCAGGAGATTATATCCCATGCCTGGAGCAGAGGGTCCCATGCCCATGGAGCATTGCTTACTGCTAGCACAGCAGTCTGAGATCAAACTGCAAGGCGGCAGCAAGGCTGGGGGAGAGGCGTCCGCCATTGCTGAGGCTTGAGTAGGTAAACAAAGTGGCTGGGAAGCTGGAACTGGGTGGAGCCCACTGCAGCTTAAGGAGGCTTGCCTGCCTCTGTAGACTCCACCTCTGGGGGCAGGGCATAGCTAAAAAAAGGCAGCAGAAACTTGCGCAGACTTAAACATCCCTGTCTGACAGTTTTGAAGAGAGTAGTGGTTATCTTAGCATGGAGCTTGTGATCTGAGAACAGACAGACTGCCTCCTCAAGTGGGTCCCTGAACCCCGAGTAGCCTAACTGGGAGACACCTCTCAGTAGGGGCGACTGACGCCTCATGCAGCTGGATGCCCTTCTGAGATGAAGCTTCCAGAGGAAGGATCAGGCAGCAACATTTGCCCTTCTGCAACATTTGCTGTTCTGTAGCCTCTGCTGGTGATACGCAGGCAAACAGGGTCTGGAGTGGACCTCCAGCAAACTCCAACAGACCTGCAGCTGAGAGTCCTGACTGTTAGAAGGAAAAGTAAAAAACAGAAAGGACGTCCACACCAAAACCCCATTTGTACATCACCATCATCAAAGACCAAAGGTAGATAAAACCACAAAGATGGGGAGAAACCAGAGCAGAAAAGCTGAAAATTCTAAAAATCAGAGCACCTCTTCTCCTCCAAAGGAATGCAGCTCCTCGCCAGCAACGGAACAAAGCTGGATGGAGAATGACTTTGACAATTTCACAGAAGAAGGCTTCAGACAATCGGTAATAACAAACTTCTCCAAGCTAAAAGAGGATGTTCGAACCCATCGTAAAGAAGCAAAAAACCTTGAAAAAAGATTAGATGAATGGCTAACTAGAATAAACAGCATAGAAAAGACCTTAGATGACCTGATGGAGCTGAAAACCATGGCACAAGAACTACATGATGCATGCACAAGCTTCAGTAGCCGATTTGATCAAGTGGAAGAAAGGGTATCAGTGATTGAAGATCAAATGAATGAAATGAATTGAGAAGAGAAGTTTAGAGAAAAAAGAGTAAAAAGAAACAAACAAAACCTCCAACAAATATGGGACTATGTAAAAAGACCCAATCTACATCTGATTGGTGTACCTGAAAGTGACGGGGAGAATGGAACCAAGTTGGAAAACACTCTTCAGGATATTATCCAGCAGAACTTCCCCAACCAAGCAAGGCAGGCCAACATTCACATTCAGAAAATACAGAAAATGCCACAAAGATACACCTTGAGAAGAGCAACTCCGAGACACTTAATTGTCAAATTCACCAAAGTTGAAATGAAGGAAAAAATGTTAAGGGCAGCCAGAGAAAGGTCAGGTTACCCACAAAGGGAAGCCCATCAGACTAACAGCGGATGTCTCGGCAGAAACTCTACAAGCCAGAAGAGAGTGGGGGCCAATATTCAACATTCTTAAAGAAAAGAATTTTCAACCCAGAATTTCATATCCAGCCAAACTAAGCTTCATAAATGAAGGGGAAATAAAATCCTTTACAGACAAACAAATGCTGAGAGATTTTGTCACCACCAGGCATGCCTTACAAGAGCTCTTGAAGGAAGCACTGAACATGGAAAGGAACAACCAGTATCAGCCACTGCAAAAACATGCCAAATTGTAAAGACCATCAATGCTAGGAAGAAACTGCATCAATTAATGAGCAAAATAACTAGCTAACATCATAATGACAGGATCAAATTCACACATAACAATATTAAACTTAAATGTAAATGGACTAAATGCTCCAATTAAAAGACACAGACTGGCAAATTGGATAAAGAGTCAAGACCCATCAGTGTGCTGTATTCAGGAGACCCATCTCACGTGCAGAGATACACATAGGCTCAAAATAAAGGGATGCAGAAAGATCTGCCAAGCAAATGGAAAACAAAAAAAAAGCAGGGGTTGTAATCCTAGTCCCTGATAAAACAGACTTTAAACCAACAAAGAGAAAAAGAGACAAAGAAGGCCATTAAATAATGGTAAAGCGATCAATTCAACAAGAAGAGCTAACTAGCCTAAATATATATGCACCCAATACAGGAGCACCCAGATTCATAAAGCAAGTCCTTAGAGACCTACAAAGAGACTTAGACTCCCACACAATAATAATGGGAGACTTTAACAACCCACTGTCAACATTAGACAGAACGAGACAGAAAGTTAACAAGGATATCCAGGAATTGAACTCAGCTCTGCACGAAGCAGACCTAATAGACATCTACAGAACTCTCCACCCCAAATCTACAGAATATACATTCTTCTCAGCACCACACCACACCTATTCCAAAATTGACCACATAGTTGGAAGCACTCCTCAGCAAATGTAAAATAACTGAAATTATAACAAACTGTCTCTCAGACCACAGTGCAAGCAAACTAGAACTCAGGATTAACAAACTCACTCAAAACCGCTCAACTACATGGAAACTGAACAACCTGCTCCTGAATGACTACTGGGTACATAACGAAATGAAGGCAGAAATAAAGATGTTCTTTGAAATCAATGAGAACAAAGACACAACATACCAGAATCACTGCGATACATTTAAAGCAGTATGTAGAGGGAAATTTATAGCATTAAATGCCCACAAGAGAAAGCAGGAAAGATCTAAAATTGACACCCTAACATCACAATTAAAAGAACTAGAGAAGCAAGAGCAAACACATTCAAAAGCTAGCAGAAGACAAGAAATAACTAAGATCAGAGCAGAACTGAAGGAGATAGAGACACAAAAAATCCTTCAAAAAAATCAATGAATCCAGGAGCTGGTTTTTTGAAAAGATCAACAAAATTGATAGACCACTAGCAAGACTAATAAAGAAGAAAAGAGAGATGAATCAAATAGATGCAATAAAAAATGATAAAGGGGATATCACCACCAATCCCACAGAAATACAAACTACCATCAAAGAATACTATAAACACCTCTATGCAAATAAACTAGAAAATCTAGAAGAAATGGATACATTCCTGGACACATACACCTGCCCAAGACTAAACCAGGAAGAAGTTGAATCCCCGAATAGACCAATAACAGGATCTGAAATTGAGGCAGTAATTAATAGCCTACCAACCAAAAAAAGTCCAGGACCAGATGGATTCACAACAAAATTCTACCAGAGGTACGAAGAGGAGCTGGTACCATTCCTTCTGAAACTATTCCAATCAATAGAAAAAGAGGGAATCCTCCCTAATTCATTTTATGAGGCCAGCATCATCCTGTTACAAAAGCCTGGCAGAGACACAACAAAAAAAGAGAATTTTAGACCAATATCCCTGATGAACATCGATGCAAAAATCCTCAATAAAGTACTGGCAAACTGAATCCAGCAGCACATCAAAAAGCTTAACCACCATGATCAAGAGGGCTTCATCCCTGGGATGCAAGGCTGGTTCAACGTATGCAAATCAATAAATGTAATCCATCATATAAACAGAACCAAAGACAAAAATCACATGATTATCTCAATAGATGTAGAAAAGGCCTTTGACAAAATTCAACAGCCTTTCATGCTAAAAATTCTCAATAAACTAGGTATTGATGGGACGTATCTCAAAATAAGAAGAGCTATTTATGACAAACCCACAGCCAATATCATACTGAATGGGCAAAAACTGGAAGCATTCCCTTTGAAAACCGTCACAAGACAGGGATGCCCTCTCTCATCACTCCTATTCAACAGTGTTGGAAGTTCTGGCCAGGGCAATCAGGCAGGAGAAAGAAATAAAGGATAGTCAATTAGGAAAAGAGGAAGTCAAATTGTCCCTGTTTGCAGATGACATGATTGTATATTTAGAAAAACCCCATCGTCTCAGCCCAAAATCTCCTTAAGCTGATAAGCAACTTCAGCAAAGTCTCAGGACACAAAATCAATGTGCAAAAATCACAAGCATTCCTATACACCAATAACAGACAAACAGAGAGCCATATCATGAGTGAACTCCCATTCACAATTGCTTCAAAGAGAATAAAATACCTAGGAATCTAATTTACAAGGGATGTGAAGGACCTCTACAAGGAGAACTACAAACCACTGCTCAACGAAATAAAAGAGGACAGAAACAAATGGAAGAACATTCCATGCTCATGGATAGGAAGAATCAATATCATGAAAATGGCCATACTGCCCAAGGTAATTTATAGATTCAATGCCATCCCCATCAAGCTACCAATGACTTTCTTCACAGAATTGGAAAAAACTACTTTAAAGTTCATATGGAACCAAAAAAAGCCTGTATTGCCAAGACAATCCTAAGCCAAAAGAACAAAGCTGGAGGCATCACGCTACCTGACTTCAAACTATATTACAAGGCTACATTAACCAAAACAGAATGGTACTGGTACCAAAACAGAGATATAGATCAAAGGACCGGAATAGAGCCCTCAGAAATAATACCACACATCTACAACCATCTGATCTTTGACAAACCTGACAAAAGCAAGAAATGGGGAAAAGATTCCCTATTTAATAAATGGTGCTGGGAAAACTGGATAGGCATATGTAGACAGCTGAAACTGGATCCCTTCCTTACACCTTATACAAAAATCAAGATGGATTAAAGACTTAAATGTTAGACCTAAAACCATAAAAACCCTAGAAGAAAACCTAGGCAATACCATTCAGGACATAGGCATGGGCAAGAAGGACTTTATGACTAAAGCACCAAAAGCAATGACAATAAAAGCCAAAATTGACAAATGGGATCTAATTAAACTACAGAACTTCTGCACAGCAAAAGAAACTATCATCAGAGTGAACAGGCAACCTACAGAATGGGAGAAAATTTTTACAATCTACATTTGACAATCTACCCATCTGACAAAGGGCTAATATCCAGAATCTACAAAGAACTTAAACAAATTCATAAGAAAAAATCAAGCAACCCCATCAACAAGTGGGCAAAGGATATGAACAGACACTTCTCTAAAGAAGACATTTATGCAGCCAACAGACAGATGAAAAAATGCTCATTATCACTGGCCATCAGAGAAATGCAAATTAAAACCACAGTGAGATACCATCTCACACCAGTTAGAATGGCCAAAATTAAAAAGTCAGGAAACAACAGGTGCTGGAGAGGATGTGGAGAAATAGGAACACTTTTACACTGTTGGTGGGACTGTAAACTAGTTCAACCATTGTGGAAGTCAGTGTGGCCATTCCTCAGGGATCTAGAACTAGAAATACCTTTGACTCAGCCATCCCATTACTGGGTGTATACCCAAAGGATTATAAATCATGCTGCTATAAAGACACATACACATGTATGTTTATTGCGACAGTATTCACAATAGCAGAGACTTGGAACCAAGCCAAATGTCCAATAATGATAGACTGGATTAAGGAAATGTGGCACATATACACAATGGAATATTATGCCGCCATAAAAAATGGTGAGTTCATGTCCTTTGTAGGGACATGGATGAAGCTGGAAACCATCATTCTCAGCAAACTACTGCAAGGATAAAAAACCAAACACCACACGTTCTCACTCATAGGTGGGAATTGAACAATGAGAACACATGGACACAGGAAGGGGAACATCACACACCAGGGCCTGTTGTGGGGTTGGCGGAGGAGGAAGGGATAGCATTAGGAGATATACCTAATGTTCAATGATGAGTTAATGGGTGCAGCACACCAACATGGCACATGTATACATATGTAACAAACCTGCCCGTTGTGCACATGTAACCTAGAACTTAAAGTATAATAATGAAAGAAAAGAAAAGAAAAAAATAGGATTTGGGGACATACATCTAAGAACTGAATTCTTGGGAGTGGTGACGTCTCCTAAGGAGCAGAGGGAGAGAAAAGGGGAGAACATTTGATTAAGTTTTGAGGAAAGACTGTTAACTGGGGTCAGGAGGAGTGATAACATTATTAATAACAAAATATTTGCTAAAATATACTTTCCACCTTCTATGGGCTAGGCACTATGGTAGGAGTTTCACAAATATTTTCTTTTTTAATTATCAGGCAACCTTGTATTATTACTTACATTTAAGGGTAAGGAAATTGAGGCCTAGCAAAGTCAACCAGTTGGTCCAGATGTGGATAATTTTAAGCACAAGGTAGACAACTATGAAGCACAGTAATAATGCAGTCACGTCCAACCACTTACTGACATCTCTCCCCATGGAGATTGACAGCCTTTAGAAAGGCACTTTATTACCTGCAGAACTAAACCAAATTTTAAAAGCCCTTGTAGATCATTTAAATGTCAAACTCCAGCTTTGCAGAAGCAACAAACCTGATTCTTAGCCACCTATATCTCCCTCCCAAAATGTTGGTTCAATTATTGCAATTTGGTATTATAAACCCATTTATCACCTCATCATCAAGGGATCATCATTTGAGTCCTTTCTTGGCTAAATTCTAGGGACTAGATATTTCACCAAGGACTATTAACATTCATTTGCATCTATAAGATAAGACCTTATCATTGTATAGTGTTATTATAACACCTGTCTTTTGAGTTAAAATAAACCAACTGTTGTTTAGGTGGCAGGTTTCTTGGATTGTTGCATGTATTCTGGAGAAATTTATTAGAAAATAATAGCTACCACGCACAGTGTTATATGGGGAGTGGCTTCAGCAGGATACAAGTTAGGAGAGGGTGCATGAGGCCAGGGACACTATCCAGGACAGCCTTCTCCTGTTGGGCAGAGGTCACCAGCCATCCTCTTGATGTCTGCTCTTTGAGTCTAGGTATGGTCCTGGTCCAAAAAGCTGTGGTCTCAGGATCTAAGGCATGGAAATCTATGTATGAAAATGAACTAACTAATTTGTCCTAAGAGACGTCTGGAGGTGGGAGGCACTCAGGGTATATGCTAATCCAATAATGATAGTGGTTTTTTTTAAGTTTGATTTGCCATATGAAGTGAATGGTACTCAGAGATATGAAGAATTCTGCTCAGAAACAAATCTTGTTACACAAAATTGGGTATTAGAACAAGACTTCCTAACTTCCCAGTTCTCTGTCTATGCCATCTTGTCACATAATTTCTACTGCTTTTCTTTTCTTTTTTTTTTTTTTTGTGGGGGATGGAGTTTCGCTTTTGTTTCCCAAGCCGTAGTACAGTGGCCCGACCTGGGCTCACCACAACCTCTGCCTCCCAGGTTCAAGAGATTCTCCTGCCTCATCCTTCTGAGTAGTTGGGATTACAGGCATGTGCCACCATGCCTGGCTAATTTTGTAATTTTTTTTTAGTAGAGACAGGGTTTCTCCATGTTGGTCAGGCTGGTCTTGAACTCCCGACCTCAGGTGATCTGCTCTCCTCGGCCTCCCAAAGTGCTGGGATTACAGACATGAGCTACTGCACCCAGCCCTGTTTTCCAAAAGATTTGATGAAACAAAAATCTACTTTATACAAGGAATTTGAATGAGCCCTGGAGATTTGTTATAATAGAAGATCTCAGAAAGAGAGGATGTTTGAATTGTTGCTATTTGGGGTTAGATTTAAGGAAAGATAATTTCATCAATGCCATGAACAAAACAGTTACACTGTGACCAAATGGAAATATATTTCATCTCCTAATGGTTCCATCATTGGTCTCTCACTGGGGTCCAGGGGTGTCTTCAGGCCACCATTTTGTTCTGAACGCCTTGACAGTCAGTCTGGCCTATTAGCTTACTCTTACCTCTGCTATGGAGGATGCAGAGGTGAAGCTATCTTCCTCTGCCATTTACTGCATAACAAGATAACCTCTTCACTAAAGGAAGCTGGTATTGGCTTGCCTCAAGGATAAGGACTCATAATTTAACACTCCCATTTCAGATTTCATGACTTTTCTTGTTGTAGGCTGCTTGAAGATTCAAACTCCAGACTTTTGATTAGCTCTGAGAGGACACATTGTGTAGAAGAAAGAATATGACCTGGAGTCATTAGTGCTTCTTACTATCTGGTTGTCCTTTGGGATGTTATTTGGATCTCTGAATATTTATAATAGGGATAATAATACATGCAATAATAGAGGGTTAAATAAGATTATGTATGTAAAGATCCTAGCAGTATTTGGTATGTATGTGTAACACAATATTTTTGTCCTCCAACGTTGTAAAACATCAACTTGTGGAAATTATTTAATTATCTCACCCACTTTCACATGCAAAGTAAAAAAGAGGTTTAAATATTTTAAACCTGCTCAGAATGAAAATATTTCCATTAGATTTTTTTCCTTGATAATGATAGGATGACTGGTTTTACTGGCAATTTTCTAGTTGACATCAGGGCTGATCTGAGGCCAGAGAACAGGAATAGGAAGAAGAGACTACGCAAGTTACATCTGTGATATCAATCAGGGATCACATTGAGAAATAAGAGATCTTTTGGGGCTGAGGTCCAAATACAACATTTAATCATTCCTTCAGCAATTATTTATTGAGCATTTTCTATAGCCTAACCTCTAGACTTGATACTGGAGCTATAGTCACAAGTAAGTAAGGTTAATTGCTAAATTGCCTTTAATTTTCACTCTTCTTTGTATCTATACCTTTTGCAGTGGGACCTGGTGGCTATAAAATGGTGAATATTTGTTTACATCTTGAATCTGATCTCATCTTGGGACTTGCTTAGGTCAACAGAGTACAGCAAAGGTGACAATGTGCTAGGTAATCTTAAGCCTAGCCCTTAAAAGGCCTTGCCACCATCCCCTTGCTGGAGGATGAGTGACCATGTGGAGAGAAACAAGGATATCCCAGCCTATAGGCACTGAACTTCCAGACCAAAGCTGTTCAGCTGACCTGCAGCTGACTACAGATGTCTAACGGAGACCAGCTGACAGCAGAAGAACTGCCCACTGACTTGTAGGATTATGAGCTGTTGCTTAAAGCTATTAAGTTTTGGTGTGGTTTACTATGTAGCGAGAGCAAACTGATCCTTAATTCCTGACCCCAAGAAACTTAGAATCTTGTGGCTGCCGAAGCCAAACACAGGTTTTCAGAAAAAGAAAACTCTTCTCTAGTCTCTTAGAAGACAATATAGAGCCAAAGCACTTTCCTGATGAAATATTCAATGGCCAAGCTGTTTGGTGTGATCAAATCAAGGAAACATGCATAGGCTGAGTAAAAATGTATTCTTCTTTTACAAGGACAGAAGGCAGAAGAAATGCTCTAAAAGAAGGAAACTTTAGAGCATGTCACATTATTAAGTGTCCCTTAGTGTGTTCTTGGTAATATTCTTGCAACCAGGTGGTGCTTGTGGGTATAAGTTCAGAACTGTGGCCCAGGTCTCTTGATCCCAACATGAAGTGAGTGCTGCTCTCTCTAGTGTTAGTTGAACCGCAAGATCTGGAGATTTTCTTCATAAGCTTGCATTATGAATTTTAAGTGCTGTAGCAAGTTTTTTTTCTTGAAAGAAGACAGGACATTTCAAATTAAATTAAAGTCAATTAATTTTTGAAGTAGCATATTTTGATCCTTGTGATAGTTCAATATACACATTAAGTCTACTCCAAAGATGGCCTGATTTCCTAATAATATCCCAGATATTGTAGCTCCTCTCTAATTCATGGAATTGGGTCAATTTGATTTCTGGGGAGCAGCATCCAAAGCCTACTGTAATACTACAGCCCCATTGTGATAGAAAAAGTTCAGATAATAAGAAAGTGGATGATTGAGGTTGAGATTTTCATTTAATGGGGATTTTCATTTTTAATAGTGTTTTTGTTTAAGCATTTGGCCAATATAACAATTTCAAGGCTCAAATTCTCTTTCATTTGAATGTTAAATTGCTCTGTACTTTGTTTAAATATTACTGTTACCACTACTACCTTCACCACACACACCCTCTCACACACCCCCCCCCACACCTGCTGTTTACCAAATTGATATTCTTATGCTGTTTACATACTATCTCATTTATCCTTATAATAAACTCTTGAGGTTGATATAGTATTATTATTACCATTTTGCAGAGGAAATTAAGGTATAGAATTATTTAGAAACTTAGAATTACGCAGCTAATAAGAGTATGCATCTATGTGTGAAGTCAGGATTCCTGGGTCTAAGTTCAGTTTTCTTCCCACTATACTGTTACTCCCCTGTTTGAAATCCATTAAATATTTTCCTTTGTATAAACAGCAAAATCAACCTCCTCATGAAGGCTTCACAAATTCTGTATCATCTGGCTTCTGACTTCATCTTGTATCACTTTCTCCCTGGCTCACCAAATTTCAGTCAGCTCCCTGTCATTTAAAAGAAAAGTCTACATAAGTATTTTCTTTAGCTTCTGCTTTATATGAACATGGGTCCTTCTTACCCATAAGGAGGACATCATCTCCTTTGAGAAGAGATACCTGAATGCACCAGCTAATGCAGATCCCTCCTTTGGAATTCCAGCACTATTTGTTAGTTTCATAGAATTAGGTGTGACTATAACTTGCTCACTGGTTCAATTACTTATATACGGCATTTTTCAATCCTCAAATTTTCGATGCGGTAGATGTTAATATGATTCTCAATTTGTAGATGAGGAGAAAATGTGGAGGAGCTTAAGAACTTCGTCAATAATACATAGTAAGTAACAGAAATCAAATCTGAATGCTGATCTTTTTCATTATAGAGCTGAGAATCTTTGCTGTTGTGTTGCTGTCACAGCTTGCCAACTTTGGAGCATTTCTTTTTGAAAAATTTTTGTGAGTGCATAGTAGGCATATATATTTATGGGGTACATGAAATATTTTGATGTAGGCATACAATGCATCATAATCACATCAGGGTAGATGGGGTATAGATCACCGCAAGCATTTATCATTTCTTTGTGTTACAAACAATTTAGTTATACTTTTATTTTAAAATGTACAATAAATTAATGTTGTCTCTATTTACCCTGTTGCACTATCAAATACTAAATCTTATGCATTCTATCTAACTGTACTTTCATGCCCATTAGTCATCCCCACTCCCCTCCCCCACCCTCTACACTTACCAGCCTCTGGTTACCATCATTCTATCTGTATCTCTGTGAATTCAATTGTTTTAATTTTTAGCTTCCACAAGTAAGTGAGAACATGTGAAGTTTGTCTTTCTGTGCCAGGCTATTTCACTTAACATAATGGCTTCTGGTTCTACCCATATTGTTGCAAATGACGGGATCTCATTCTTTTTTTATGGCTGAATAGTTCTCCATTGTGTATATATACCACATTTTCTTTATCCATTTGTTTGTTCACGGACACTTAGGTTGCTTCCAAATTTTGACTACTGTGCATAGTGCTGTAATAAACATGGGGATGCAGAGATCTCTTTGACATACTGATTTCCTTTCTTTTGGGTGTATGCTTAGCTGTGGGATTGCTTGATCATAAGGTAGCTCTACTTTTATAGTTTTCTGAGGAACCTCCAAACTGCTCTCCCTAGTAATTGTACTAATTGACATTCCCACCAACACTGTACATGTGTTCCCTTTTCTCCACATCCCTGCCAGCATTAGTTATTGGCTATTTTTGGATATAATCCATTTTAACTGGGGTGAGATAATATCTTACTGTAGTTTTGATTTGCATTTTTCTGATGATCAATAATGTTGAGCACCTTTTCATATGCCTGTTTGCCATTTGTGTGTCTTCTTTTTAGAAATGTCTATTTAGATCTTTTGTCAATTTTAAAATCAGATCGTTAGATTTTTTTCTGTAGAGTTGTTTGAGATCTTTGTATATTCTGGTTATTAATTCCTTGTCAAATGGATAGTTTGCAAATATTTTCTCCTATTCTATGGGTTGTCTCTTTACTTTCTTGATTGTTTCCTTTGCTGTTCAGGAGCTGTTTAACTTGTTGTGATCTGATTTGTCCATTTTTGCTTTGGTTTCCTGTGCTTGTGGGATATTACCCAAGAAATCTTTGCCCAGACCAATGTGCTGGAGAGTTTACCCAATGTTTCCTTGTAGTAGTTTCATAGTTTCAGGTATTAGATTTCAGTCTTTAATCCATTTTTGTTTGATTTTTGTTTATGGCAAGAGATAGGGGTGTAGTTTTATCATACATAAGAATGTCCAGTTTTCCCAGCACAATTTATTGAAGAGACTGTCCTTTCACCAATGCATGTTTTTGGTAACTTTGTCTAAAATGTGTTCACTGTAGGTGTTTGGATTTACTTCTGGGTTCTCTATTCTACTCCACTGGTATTTGTTTCTGTTTCTATGCCAGTACCATGCTGTTTTGGTTAATATAGCTCTGTAGTATAATCTGCAGTCAGGTAACGTGATTCCTCTGGTTTTGTTCTTTTTGCTCAGGATACTTTTGGTTATTCTGGTCTTTGGTGGTTCTACATAAACTTTAGGATTTTTTTTTTCTGTTTCTGTGAAGAATGCCATTGATATTTTCATAGAGATTGCATTGAATTTGTAGATTCCTTTGGGCAGTGTGGACACTTTAACAATATGATTCATAATTCTTCCAATCTGTGAACATGAAATATTTTTCAATTTGTTGGTATCCTTTTTAATTTCCTTTATCAGTGTTTTATAGTTTTCATTGTCAAGATCTTTCACTTCTTTGGTGAAGTTAATTCCTAGATATTTAACTTTATGTGTGGCTATTGTAAATGGGATTACTTTTTAATTTCTTTTTCACATTGTTTATTGTTGTCATACAGAAATGCTACTGATTTTTTATGCTGATTTTGTATCTTGCAGCTTTACAGAATTGTTTATCAGTCTACATAGTTTTTTGGTGGTTTTTCCAAATATAAGATCATATCAACTGCAAACAGGAAAAATTTGACTTCTTCCTTTCCAATTTTGATGTCCTTTATTTGTTTCTCTTGTCTGATTGCTGTAGCTAGGACTTCCAGTACTATGTTGAATAACAGTGGTGTACATGGGTATTCTTGTTCCAGATCTTAGAGGAAAGGCTTTTAGTTTTTCCCCACTTAGTATGATACTAGCTGTGGGTCTGTAATATAAGGCTCTTGTTGTGCTGAGGTACGTTGCTTCTCTACCCAGTTTTTTTAGTGTTTTTTTTTTTATCATAAAGGTATGTTGAGTTTTATCAAATGCTTTTTCAGCATCAATTGAAATGATTTTATGGTTTTTGTTTTTCATTCTGTTGATATGATGTATCACATTGATTGATTTGTGTGTTTTTTATTTTATTTATTTAATTTTTTTAACTTTTAGATGGAGTTTCACTCTTGTTGCTCAGGCTGGAGTGCAATGGTACAATCTCAGCTCACTGCAACCTCCACCTCCCGGGTTCAAGTGATTCTCCTGCCTCAGCCTCCTGAGTATCTGGGATTACAGGTGCCTGCCACCACACTCGGCTAATTTTTGTATTTTTAGTAGAGGCAGGGTTTCACCACATCAGCCAGGCTGGTTTTGAACTCCTGGCCTCAGGTGATCCACCTGCCTCAGCCTCCCAAAGTGCTGGGATTACAGGTGTGAGCCACTGCACCCGGCAGATTTGTGTATGTTAAATCATCCTTGCATCCCTAGGATAAATTCTGCTTCATCTTATTGACTGACCTTTTTAATGTATTGTTGAATTCAGTTTGCTAATTTTTTTAAAAGAATTTTTGCATCATTGTTTATAGAGACACTGACTTGTAGTTTTTTTTTTTAATGTGTCTTTATCTGGTTTTGGTATCAGGGTAATACTGACTTTGTAGAATGAATATGGAAGAATTCCCTCATTCTCTATTTTTTGGGATAGTTCAAGCAGGATTAGTTCTTTAAGTGTTTGGTAGCATTCAGCAGTGAATTGCACTTGGTCCCAGGCTTTTCTTTGCTGGAAAACCTTCTATTACAGCTTTGATCTCATTACTTGTTATTGATCTGTTCAGGTTTTGGATTTCGTCATGGTTCAATCTTTTTTTTTTTTTTTTTTTTTTTTTGAGATGGGGTCTCGCTGTGTCACCCCAGGCTGGAGTGTAGTGGCACCATCTTGGCTCACTGCAAGCTCTGCCTTCTGGTTTCACGCCATTCTCCTGCCTCAGGCTCCTGAGTAGCTGGGACTACAGGTGCCCACCACCATGCCTGGCTAATTTTTTGTATTTTTGGCAGAGATGGGGTTTCACTGTGTTAGTCAGGATGGTCTAGATCTCCTGATCTTGTGATCCGCCCGTCTCGGCCTCCCAAAGTGCTGGGATTACAGGCATGAGCCACCATACCCGGCCTGAGCCACCGCACCCAGCCATCATGGTTCAATCTTGGTAGGTTATATGTGTGTAGGAATTTATCCATTTTTTCTAGGTTTTCCAATTTTTTGGCATATAGTTGCTCATAGTAGCCTCTAATTATCCTTTGAATTTCTGTGATATCAGGTATAATGTCTTTTTTTACATCTCTGATTTTGTTTATTTGGGTCTTCTCACTTTTTTTCTCTTAGGTTGTCTGGCTACAAGCTTGTTGATTTTGTTTATATTTTCTTTTTATCGATATTTTCCATTGTTTTTTGTTTCAATTTTATTAGTTTTTGCTCTGATCTTTATTATTTCTTTCTTCTACTAATTTTGGGTATGATTTGCTCTTGCTTTTCTACTTCTTTGAGATGAATCATTAGGTTGTTTATTTGGGGCCTTTCTACTTTTTCTTTTTTTTCTTTATTATACTTTAAGTTTTAGGGTACATGTGCACATTGTGCAGGTTAGTTACATATGTATACATGTGCCATGCTGGTGCACTGCACCCACTAACTCGTCATCTAGCATTAGGTATATCTCCCAATGCTATCCCTCCCCCCTCCCCCCACCCCACAACAGTCCCCAGAGTGTGATATTCCCCTTCCTGTGTCCATGTGATCTCACTGTTCAATTCCCACCTATGAGTGAGAATATGCAGTGTTTGGTTTTTTGTTCTTGCGATAGTTTACTGAGAATGATGATTTCCAATTTCATCCATGTCCCTACAAAGGACATGAACTCATCATTTTTTATGGCTGCATAGTATTCCATGGTGTATATGTGCCACATTTTCTTAATCCAGTCTATCATTGTTGGACATTTAGGTTGGTTCCAAGTCTTCGCTATTGTGAATAGTGCTGCAATAAACATACGTGTGCATGTGTCTTTATAGCAGAATGATTTATAGTTCTTTGGGTATATAACCAGTAATGGGATGGCTGGGTCAAATGGTATTTCCAGTTCTAGATCCCTGAGGAATGGCCACACTGACTTCCACAATGGTTGAACTAGTTTACAGTCCCACCAACAGTGTAAAAGTGTTCCTATTTCTCCACATCCTCTCCAGCACCTGTTGTTTCCTGACTTTTTAATGATCACCATTCTAACTGGTGTGAGATGGTATCTCATTGTGGTTTTGATTTGCATTTCTCTGATGGTCAGTGATGGTGAGCATTTTTTCCTGTGTTTTTTGGCTGCATAAATGTCTTCTTTTGAGAAGTGTCTGTTCATGTCCTTCACCCACTTTTTGATGGGGTTGTTTGCTTTTTCTTGTCAATTTATTTGAGTTCATTGTAGATTCTGGATATTAGCTCTACTTTTTCAATGTAGGTGTTTATAGGTATAAACTTTCATCTTAGTACTGCTTTCATTGTATCCCAAAGGCTTTGGTATGTTGTGTTTCCATTTTCATTGTTTCAAGAAATTTTAAAATTTCCTTCTTAATTTCTTCATTGACCCACTGGTCATTCAGGATCATATTCTTTAATTTCCATGTGTTTGTATAGTTTCCAAAATTCCTCTTGTTATTGATCACTAATGTTATTCCATGTGGTCAGAGAAGGTACTTGACATTAATGCAATTTTTAATGTTTAAAGACTTGTTTTGTGGTCTAACATATGTCTATCCTTGATAATGATCCATCTACTTAGGAGAATGTGCATTCTGCAGCCATTGGACGAAGTGTTGTATAAAAGTCTATTAGTTCCATTTAGTCTACAATGCAGATGAAGTCTCATGTTTCTTTGTTGAATTTCTGTCTAGAAGATCTGTCCAGTCCTTAAAGTGGGGAGTTGAAGTCTCCAGCTATTATTGTCTTGGGGTCCATCTCTCTCTTTAGCTCTAATAATGTTTGCTTTATATAACTGTGTGCTCCAGTGTTGGGCGCAAATGTATTTACAATTGTTATATTCTTTTGATTAATTGATCCCTTTATCATTATATAATAACCTTATTTGTCTCTTTTTATACTTTTTCCTTGAACTCTATTTTGTGTGATGCAAGTATAGCTACTCCAGCTCTTTTCAGTTTCCATTTGGATGGAATATCTTTTTTCTATCCCTTTATTTTCAGTCCATGTGTGTCTTTGTAGGTGAAATGTGTTCTCGTAGACAACAGATGATTGGGTCTTTTTTTTTTTAATCGTTTCCATCACTCTATGTCTTTTAATTGGAGAGTTTAGTCCATTTACATATTCAATGTTATTATTAATAAGTAAGAACTTACTTCTAACACGTTATTTTTTTCTGTTTCTTTTGTGGTCTTCTCCTCCTTCTTTTCTTCCTTCCTGTTTTCCATTTAGTGAAGATGATTTTCTCCGGTGGTGTGTTTTAATTTATTGAATTTTATTTTTGTATGTGTATCTGTTGTGTGTTTTTTTGATTTTAGGTTACCATGACAGTTGCAAGTAATTTTATATTTTATTATTTTAAGCTAATAACAGTTAACACTTATTGCATAGACAAACAAACAAGCAGGCAAAGATAAAGCAAACAAAACCTCTACACTTTAACTTCATGCCTTCACTTTTTAACATTTTATTGTTTCAATTTTATCTTATTATACCATATCATACTATATCTTGAAATGTTGTTGTACTTATTTTTGACAGGTCCATCTGTTAGTCTTTCTACTCAAGATATGAGTAGTTTACATACCAAAATTATAATGTGATAATATTCTGTGTTTTTCTGTGTACTTACTATTACCCATGAGTTTTGTACCTTCAGATGGATTTCTTATTGCTCATTAGTGTCCTTTTCCAGAACAGGCCTGGTGTTGAAGAAATTCTCAGCTTTCATTTGTTTGGGAAATATTTCTCCTTCATATTTGAAGGATATTTTTGCTGGATATACTATTCTAGGATAAAATTATTTTTTCCTATCAGCATTCTAATTTACACTAATAAGTCTGCTGCCAGATTATTGGACCTCCTTTGTATGTTATTTGTTTCTTTTCTATTGCTGCTTTTAGGATCCTTTCTTTATTCTTGCTGTTTGGGAATTTGATTGTTAAATGTCTTGAGGTAGTCTTATTTGGGTTCAATCGGTTTGGCATTTATAACTGTGTTGTACTTAGATATTGCAATCTTTCTCTGGGTTTGGGAAGTTCTCTGTTATTATCCCTTCAAATAAACTTTTTACTCTGATGTCTCTCTCTACATCCTCTTTAAGCCCAATAACTCTTGGATTTGCTGTTTTCTAACTATTTGCTAGATCTTGTAGGTGTGCTTTATTTTTAAAAAATTCTTTTTTCTTTTGTCTCCTCTGACTGTATATTTTCAAATAACCTGTTTTCAAGCTCACGAAATCCTTCTTCTGCTTGCTCAATTCTGCAATAAGATACTCTGGTGCATTCTTCCAGTATTAGTTCAGTCTTGCATTGCCATAAAGAACTACCAGAGACTGGTTTGTTTCTAAAGAGAAGAGGTTTAATAGACTCAAAGTTCCACAGGCTGTACACAATGCGTGGCTGGAGAGGCCTCAGGAAACTTACAATCCTGGCTGAAGGTGAAGGAGAATTGGGCACAGCTTGTATGGCTAGAGAAGGAGGAAGAGGGTGAAGGGGGAGGTGCTAAACACGTTTAAACAGTGAGATCTCATGAGAACTCACTCACTATCACAAGAATTGCAAAAAGGAAATCCACCCCCATGATCCAATCACCTCCCACCAAGCCCCTCCTCTAACATTGGACATTACAATTCAACATGAGATTTGGGCGGGGACACAAATCCAAAGCATATCATTTCACTATGCTAATTGCATTTTTTAACTCCAGAATTTCTACTTGATTCTTTTAAATTATCTCTCTGTGTTAAATTTATCTGATAGAATTCGGAATTCCTTCTCTGTGTTATCCTGGATTTCACTGAACTTCCTCAAAACAGCTATTTTGAATTATCTTTCTGAAAGTTCACATATCTCTGTCTCTCTAGGATTGGTAATTGGTGTCTTCTTTAGTTTGTTTGGTGAGTTCATGTTTTCCTGAATGATCTTGATACTTGTGGATGTTCATCTGTGTCTTGGCATTGAAAAGTTAAGTATTTATTGTAGTCTTCACCATCAGGGCTTGTTTGTACTCATCTGTCTTGGGAAGGCTTTCCTGGTATTTGAAGGGACTTTGGTGTTACAATCTAAGTTTTTGGTCTCTGCAGCTATGTATGCGTTAGGGGGCACTCCAAACCTCGTAATGCTGCGGCTATTACAGATGCATTGAGGTACTGCCTTGGTGGTCCTGGATAAGATATGGAAGAATTATCTAGTTTAGCTGGCAGACCTGAAGTCAGCATAGCACTGGGTCTTGCCTAAGGCCTGTGATGGCCACTGTCTGGCTAGTACCTATCTTCAGTCAAGGCCCAAGGGTTCTACGATCAGCAGGTGGTGAATCCAGCCAGGCTTCTGTCTTTTCCTTCAGAATAACATGTTCCCTCTGGCCCAGGTAGGTCCATAGATATTATCTGGGAGCCAGGACCTAGAGTCAGGATCCTTAGGAATCTACCTGGTGCTCTATTCTACTGTGGCTGAGCTGGCACCCTTGCTGCAAGGCAAAGTCCTTCTCACTCTTTCTTCTCCTCTCCTCAAGCAGCAGTCTCTCCCCATGGTCACCAATGTCCCAGGCCTGTGGCCAGTACTGCCTTGCTACCACCAGTGTTCACTCAAGGTACAAAGGCTCTTCAGTTAACTGGAATACTTTTAGGCATAAATCTCTCCCTACAGGGCAGTGGGCTCTCTTTTGGCTCAGGGAAAGTCCAGAAATGCTATCTCAGGGCCATGGCCTGGAATCAGGGACCCCAGGAGCCTACTTGTTGCTCTACTTCACTGTGACCTAGCTCGTACTCAAGCTGCAAGACAAAATCCCCTTTACTTTTCTCTCTCTTTTTCTCAAGCAGAAGAATTCTCTCCTCATAACCAACACAGCTAGGAATGTGCTGGGTCACATCTGAAGCCAGCACAGCTCTGAATCTCACCCAAGGCCTGTGGCAAGTAGTGCTTGTCTACCCCTGTTGATTATTCAGGGCCCAAAGATTCTTTAGTAAGCAGCTGATGAATCCTGTCAGGACTATATCCTTTCCTTCAAGGCAGTGGGTGAACTTCTGGCCCAGAATATGTCTAGAAATGTCATACAGGAGCTGGAGCCTGGAATAGGGATTCTGCCTGGTGCCCTATTCTCCTGTGGTTGAACTGGTATCCAAGTGGCCAGACAAAGCCTTCTTTACTTCCTTCTTTGAACTTCCTCAAAACAGCTATTTTTAATTATCTCTCTGAAAGGTCACATATCTCTGTCTCTCTAGGATTGGTCATTGGTGTCTTATTTAGTTTGTTTGGTAAGGTCATATTTTCCTGAATGGTCTTGACACTTGTGGATGTTCATCTGTGTCTTGGTCCCCACTTCTCTCCTCAAGTAGAAGGAAGGTGTCTCTCTTGGAGCTGCAAGCTCCGCTTCCTGGGGTTGGGGGAGTGGGTGACATAAGCACTCCCTTGGCTGCCCAGGCTGGAATCTCACTAGGTCTCATGCACCTCATTTCCACTGGCCCCGAGCTCAGCACAGTACCAGGACTTGCACAGGAATTGCAGTTCTTGTAGTCTAGACTACTACAGGAAACTACCTTTCACATTTATTTAGGACTGTAGCCCATGGTGCAGGCCTTGCTGGAACTCAGGTTCTGATGGCTGGGATTGATTATTTACCTCTGGCTAGGGCTGGTCTAAATGCTTTCTCGGTAGGGGTTGGCTGAGTTCTGTCACATGTTGCTTTGTGCTGTGACAGGGCAGCACTGAATTCCAAAACAAAGTCCCACAATCACTGTGCTCTACCTCCCACAAACACATAGATTCTCCATGACACATAGCCACTGCCAGGGGATGGGAGAGGGGTGGTGCTGGCGATTCAAGGCTGTCTTTCCTACTCTGTTCTTTGCCTCCTTCTTTAATATGATGTTAAAACCCGGTACTATGATTGCTCATCTGATTTTTGGTTCTCATATAGGTGCCTTTTTGTGTGGATAATTTGGTGTTCCTGCCTGGGGGACGATCACTGGAGGCTTGCATTCAGTCATCTTGCTCTGCCTCTGTCTGGAAAATTTCTTTTTATTGGTAATATTGTTCTTTACTTTGATTTTTTTCTTTAGTTCCCCAGATCCTTGAATGTTTTCCTTCTATTATATATTATTTTTATTTTTATTTATTTATTTATTTTGAGACAGGGTCTCATTCTGTCGCCCAGGCTGGAATGCAGTGGTTCAGCCTTAACCTCCTGGGTGCAGGTGATCCTCTCACCTCAGCCTCCTGAGTAGCTGGGACTACAGGTACATGCCACCACACCTGGCTACTTTTTTTTTTATTATTAGTAGGGATAGGGTCTTGCCATATTGCCCAGGCTGGTCTCAAACTCCTGGGCACAAGTGATCCTCCTGCTTTGGACTCCCAAAGTGATGGGATTACAGGGGTGAGCCATCTTGCCTGTCTCCTATATTCTTAAAGATAATTGCCCCAAGAAAAATATATACCTGTAGATGTAGGTGGGTGGTGGTGATAAAAAAATTTGAGTTTTCGCAAGTAACCGACTCAGAAGCTTAATCTTTTAATTTGAGCTTTCTTTTAAAGACCTCTGTCAGGAACAAATGTTGCTAGGAAGGATTGACCAAAACCATGGCATCGTATATATTATTCATTTGAAAGGCTTATAGATTCTAAATATGGAAGCAGGGCACTTTATTTATATCATTTCTTTATCTTTTATTTTTAATTGACATGTAATAATTGTACATATTTACAGGGTAAAGAGCAATGTTTAAATGCATACATACAATGCGTAGTGATCGAATTGAAGTAATTAGCATGTCCATTACCTCAAATATTGATCATTTATTTGTGCTAATTACATTCAAAATGCTCCTTTAGCTATGTGAAAATATATAGTAAATGTTGTTGACTATAATCACCCTACCATGCTATAAAACACTAGAACTTGTTCCTCCTATATAGCTGTAATTCTGTATTTATTAGCCAACCTCTCACTACTCCCTGACCTTCATGTACTATAGTAACCACAATTCTACTCTTTATTTCTATGGGTTCAACATTTTTAGTTCCTATTCATGAGTAAGAACATGTGGTGTTTATCTTTCTGTGCCTGACTCATTTTACTTAATATAATATCCTCCATGCTCATGAATATCATTGTGAATGACAGGATTTCATGCTTGTTTATGGCTGAATAGTATTCCACTGGGTGTACACCATATTTTCTTTATGCATTCAGTATCTATAATAGCCAAGGTATGGAATCAGTTTAAATTTCTATCAACAGATGAATGGATACTTATGTTATTTCTAATCTTCCTCTGACTTTCGTGAGGTGGGTATTTCCATTTCCATTTCTCAGTTGAGATATCGGACTCAGAGAGGCTAAGCAGTGTGTTTAAAGTTGCACAGCTAGTAAGCATAAAAGCTAAGTTGTTTTCCCAGTTTTTGTCAGAATCCAAAGTTCATGTTCTTTCCAATATTGTTCTGTATTTTCCCTTGATTTCTGTGTGCCAAAGTTTTCTAAAAATTTAGAACCTAATAGTTATCTGTGGGAATGTGGTTTTATTATATATGTGTAAATATATATGTATACACACACACGCACACACACACACACATATATATATGTATATGTGGAGGGGGAGAGAGATTTTTTTTCACTTCATTTTCAGAAATATTTTGAAAGACAATTTATCCACATGTTTGTATTTTGTGTTTCTTTGTGTCAAATTACAAAGAAACAGAACATACAAATGTGGATATTATCTTTCAAATTTGTGAAATTACAAATCTTATAATCGATCAGATTGACAAACTTTTCTGTAAAGAGCCAGATAATAAATATTTCAGGCTTTTTGGGCTATATGGTTTCTGTCACTTCTCAACTTCGCTGTTTTCATACTTACTATATAAATAAATAGTTTACATATGGTTTCTGTCACTTCTCAACTCTCTGCTTCCATAGTTACTACATAAATAAATAAGACTTTCTGTGTTCCAATAAAACTTTATTGACATTAGAATTTGAATTTTATGTGAATTTTAATGCATTAGGCAATATTCTTTTTATTCATTTTTCAACGATTTAAAAAAGTAAAAATTATCCTTAGCTCGTAAGCTGTACAAAACCAGGAACAGGGAGTGGGCCCAATTTGGTCTGTGTGTTATAGTTTCCTACCCCCAAGCTAGATCAATATTCTGTAGGTTCCAAGATTCTGGTTTTCTTAATTTTTATTAAAATTCCAAATGCTCTTAGAAGGATATGAAATCCTTAACTCACCAATTAAGTGGATTCTGAATTAAAGGCATAAGATTGTTCTTTAACATAAACATTGCATCTGCTCTTCAGTTATAAAAGTGGACAAAGCATTAGGGAAAATATTTTAATAATTAAAATGCTATTATAGTACCTTTAGCAATGTCACTACTGCTTAGAAGAGTCAAATCAATGAATGTGTAACATTTAGATAATACCTTTCCCACAGAGTCCTTTTACTTTTTTCTTAACACTTTGAATGTAAAATAAATGTCATTGAAGGTAAATTGAATAAAAAGTGATGTAGCTGCTAAAATGAAAAATGTCCACAATGGAATCAGGTGGCATTGATGAGGTAAATTAGGTCTCATATGGACTTTGCTTTTCATTGGTAGCAAGAATTTAATACTTGAACTGTGTTTCTTTCCTTCAGATATCTTTTATCTACACAATGGTGAGCCTTTAGCTGTAAAGAGATAGGTATTTTAATTTTTGGTGACTAAAGTCCTTGTTGTCACAAACTGAGGCTTAGTCAGTCTGGCTGTATGCAATGTACTGGAGCTCTAGCCTGGCTCAGGCTACTCAGCAGGTGCTGATTTGCTTGGCAGGTGTCCAGCAAGGGGCCAGGCTAGCAAAAGTGTTGTGCCTGGGAGAATGGAAGGAACTGTGAACTACTGCCTCCTTCCAGTCCAGGAAGTCCTGAAGTCTAGTCTGAGCCCTAGCAAAAGAACATTTTATTCCACATTTGTCCAGAACATGGCGTGATTCAAATCGCCTTGAGGCTTGAAGTAAAGACAGCACGTTTTGACACGTGGTGGGTCTTCCAACTTGGAGAGCACAAGAACCTGTGGGCAGAGCAGTGATTCCACAGAGGGCCTGGGCAGCAGTGACAGCTGCAGGGAAAAATCTCCACCTTCTAGTAGCTGTGAGGACAGCAAATATCCAGGGAGACAGGAAGAGGAGAAAGATGGGAGTGGACTTCAGAATGAGCCCATGTTGGGATGCCTGAGTTTCTGAGAAGATATCATGTGAGACTACCACTGCTGAGTATGTACGGGTGACAAGCCAGATCCACTGGGTGTAAATGCCTGATGTCACTTCATTTAATCCCATAAGCTAGAATTGGGGATGGCAGTGTCAAAAGGCAGGCAAGGACGCACAAGTCAGGAGCCTAGCTTTTGAGCTGGGTAGTAGAAAATGTTCAAAACAGAATAAAACAAAACGAGACATTTAATGTTTAGCTATAAGATTCCCGTTTAAGAGGACTGGCAATGTTGGACTTAACTTTTTAGAACTTAGTTTCTGCATTTCTGAAATGTAGACAATAATAGTATTTAACCTATAGGGAGGGTAAGTTGTAATTTAACTTTTAGGAGAGTTAAATTATATTACACCAATGAAGAGCTGAGCACAGTTCCTGGACATACAGGTTTTCAATAGAAGCTAATTATTATTGTTATTATTACTATTACTATTAATATTATTAACATTTTTAGTGAGATTTTTTTGCCTATGTTATTCAAACTGACCCTCAGAAGGTAGCTAGATCTGTCAAAACTGCGGTTTGATTACATTGTTTTCAGGCAATGTTAGCTGAAAGTCAGAAAAACATGGGGCCCAGGTGGGTGTCAAAACTCCTTATCCTAAAGGCAATTATATAGAATGAGACATTCTCAACCTCGTGTTCCAGCTGTGCACCAGATACGTTGTTTTCAGATCATGATCAAGTTTATAAGTATGAATGAGTTGAATTCATGATATCTCTACCTTCTGAGTGCCTCAAATTACTATCTTTAATTATTCTAGTAAGTTACAAGCAGAGAAGAGGATTTAGGAGCAGCACAATTTTCTGAAGAGAGAAGTTGGACAGGGAAAACTAGTTAAGTAGGTAGGATTTCCATAAAATGGCATGGAAAAAAACTCCTATGTGGCTAGTCAGCCCAGTAGTTAGTAGGTCACTGCCACTTCCTTTTGGACACTGTAAATGTACCTATTGCCTTTGGGCAAATGCCCAGGAACAAACCTTCACAAGTCAGAATTTACATCTTCTTCTCTGTGCAATGGGTTTTCTTCATTTCTGATTATATTGAGACTCCCAGTTTTACACCATTCTGGGCATTTATTTTTAAAAATTAATTTTTATTTTGATACTAATGTTCATTGTAGAAAACGTGCAAATTGCACAAAGCCCCCAAATATTCCATAATCTCAACTCCTAATATAGAAATAAAATTATCATTGTTACCTTTCTAATTTATTTTCCATATGAAACACTAATATTACACATGAATGTATTTTTCTTTGCAAAACTGTATCACGTGTGAATACATTTTTCTGCATGCTGCTTATTTTGCTTCTGTGAACCCGACCATTTCAATACCATTTAATATTCTTCTAGAGCATGATTTTTCATGACTGTATTATATGAGCACATAATTTATATAACCAGTTCCCTATTGTCAGACATTTAGTTTCTTCCAAACTTTTCACTCTAATGATTAATGCTTAAGTGGAGACTCTTGCAGATAAACATTTGTGCACATTGTTGATTATTTTCCTATATTTCTAAAAATGAATGTTTAGGAATAAAGGGTATATATACATTTCAGGTTGTATTCCAAAAGTGTTTTATTAGAAGGTTGAGTCAACACACATTTTCTGTAGCATCACATAAGAGCATTTGTTTCCTCATACTTTTGTTAACACTGGTAGCTGTATATACATTTTATTTCATCACCAATTTTTCAGTCAGTGAATGGTATTTTATTGGTTATATATTTTTACTTTGGTTACCCATGGGATAGTTTTTTGCATACAATTATCAGTCATTTGTATTTCTTTCTTTGGGTTTTGCTAGTCTGATTCCTTTGATTATTTTCCCATTGTTATGTTAATAATTGGTCTAGATGAGCTTTATATGTGAGACTTATGAGCCACTGTTTGTCATCTATCTTATAAAAAATACATATATTTTATTTTTTGAAAATCATCGTTACATTTTACTTTTTCTTATGGTAGTTTCTAGCTGTATAGAAGCTTCAAAATATGTATAGCAAAATATATCAGTCTTCATTTCTGAATTCCTCTGCTTTTAATCTTAAAAAGGCTTTTATCAACTTGATGTTTATAAACATCACATATGTTTAACTGTTATTTTATTAGATACATTATTCACTATTTATCTCTTACATCCATATATTTATTTTCTGAAGCTGAATTACCTCCTATTTTTATATAGGTAGATAGTGTTCGAGTCTTCTCCATCTTCAGTATCTTTCTTGTGCAGCTTATGTGCTGTCAGTGCTACAGGGATGTGCTGGTACTATACTATTTACCATATTCCAGAATTGTCACTATTTCCACTTATTTATCAAATTGACTGGCTTCTTTAAATTCCCATAAAGTTGCAGTCTTGAAAATGTAATCCCACATCCTTTCTTCTGCATTTTTTCCTGCCTCACAGCGTGTCTTGTGGAGTGGTTTTAATGATGTCTCTGGATCTGTCTTGTGGAGTTACAGAGTTGGTGGAGATTCTGGTCTTCTTGAGGGGCATCTGCTCTCTTGGGTATTCCAATCTGTCACCTTGACAGGCATAGGTATAGGTCTCAAAGTGTCCAGTAGTCTCTCTCTTTTTTAAGAGTTTTTTTTTTTTAAACTTAACAGGCAGTCAATGCTGCCTCGATATTAGCCTAAGCGTCTTTTATTCTCACATAATTATGGTCCAGAGTCACACAGTAAATTCCAAAGTCTTATTTACATGAGGACCCAAATCCATTTAGGGAGCACAGGAGAAGAATTTTGGCCTCTATACACTATTATGTTAGTTATGTTATAGACTCTATATACTATACACTAACATAATATAGTGTATAGAGGCCAAAATTCTTCTCAATGTTTGGGTCCAGATACTTGTCTTAGGCACGATTTTTAAAATGCACTTCCTCCCTCAAGATTTTATGCCTTAATTCCTATGTCTGTGAATATGATATCACACCCATTCAAATACAATGTTACCAGAAGAAAAGGATTTGGGATATGTAATTAATGTTGCTAATTGTTTGATGGTAAAATAGGGAGATTATCCTGGATTATTGTTTGGGCATAATCTAATCACATAAACCCATATAAAGCAGAATATTTTATTTGGCTAGCGTAGAACAGGAAGTCAGAGATTTGAAGCACAAAGGAGATTCGATGTACCATTTCTGGCTTTGTAGGTGGAGGGGGCCATGTGCTTAGAAATGCAGGTGGCCCTGAGGAATGAGGGTGTGACAGCAAGAAAGGAACTGGAGACCTCAACTTTACAACTCCAAGGAACAGAATTCGGCCAATAATCTAAATGAGTCTGGAAGTGGGTTATTCCCCCAAAGACTCTAGATAAAAGCCTAGCTTGTCTAACACCTTGATTTTAGGCCTGTGAGATGCTAAACTGAGAACCAAACCACACTGTACTTACACTTCTGACCTGTGGAAATTATGAGATAATAAATGGTGTTGTTTCAAACCACCAAGTTTGTGGCAATTTGTTATGGTAGTAATATAAGCTCCCATATAATACCTGCATTGGGACTCATATTCACAAGGGCATAGATGACATAACACAATGGGTGGGGAGGGTGAACTGTGACTCAGAGTTTGTGCCAAAGAACTCTTTATAGTTGTGGAAATGGAGGCTCAGAGAGGTTAATTGACACGGAGTAAGTCACAGAGCTGACTAGTGATGTAGCAGAGGCTGAAGGCCATTGCCCATCAGATAATGATTCACTGAGTGTTCTCACATGGTCTAGACTGAAGGCATATTCAGTTAGAGGCAACTCGAACAAATGAGCTGTGGGTCAGAGGTAATGTGGAAGGGAGTGTTATTTAGAGTCTGGTGTCACTTTCCACGCGATTACTTTAGCTATGTCACTTGGGTCACCATAAAACCATCCACTGATTTACTCTGGGCTCCTGGGCCTGCCTCATAAAGGCATCTTTGGAATTCTCACCAGAGAATATCCTCTGGAATGACAAATAACATCGATCATTAAAAATGACATCTGTAATTTTGCAGCCTGAGAAGATGATCTTTTAAAGCTGTCAGTGAAACAAAAGAGATTTTAGGAGACGCTGATGCAATCTCTTTAAAATTTTTGGAAATTCTAAAGCATAAAGATGAACTGTCTATTTTGAAATTGCAGGATGAATCGTGTGCTAAGGCATGCCCCACGCATGCCCACTGTGTCAGTGCAGGTGAAGTATGAGGCAACCAGAGTTCCCTGCAGCTCAATCATTAACTTGCCGAACGACCTAAGAGCCAAAGGAGTTAATGGGCTTCATCCAGAGCTGGAGGAATGGAGCGCAGGCAGAGAGACAGGGGGAAAACACACTGTCTGTTGTAGGAAGAAACGGTGGGAAGCAAAGCCACAAAGGGAGGTGAGGGAGACACAGAAGTTCAGGAGACGCCAGCTCCACTTTGGGGCTGGTGATCATTTAAGCAATGAAATAAATTCTGCGTCACAAACTCTCAATTTTACTAAAGATAAAGTCCCCTTAATAAATAATATCGTCTCCCTTCCTGCTTCATTAAATTTTCCCGAACAGCAAAATTGCTGAATTGTCAGCATGTCAATCTCTACAGCTCTGTGAAAAATAGAGGAAGAAAAGAACAGAAATCAGATGTCCATTTTCCTAAAAAAGGAGAGGGAAGAAGAGAGGAATAAGCCTGGATCTTGTGTCCTTGTCTCACCAGAGGCAGGAAGCCAATTAGCTTAAATAAACAGAAGTTCAGAATACCAAGACTAATGAACAGACTTGCTTTCTCCAAGTGGAAAGCAGGAATTCTGCAAACAGCTGAAACTGCAGAAGGGATGGAGCTGAGGGCATGAAGGTCACCTGTCTGGGGTGGGGCAGTGTTGCATCTGAGGGATATATCTCCACTTAAAGTCTCCATGTCTGAGTCAACATAAAGCTGAGCTGGAGTGCCAATGTAGTCTATGGCCTCAATATACCTATTTGCAGCAATTTTGCTTCTCCATGCCAATTCCAAATATGCTTTTTATTACATTGGTTATATTTTAGAGAAAACTAACTGCAACAGTTATTGTACAAGAGTCTGAGAAACTGATGACCTACATTGTTAGCTGTACTTAGTTCCTTGAGAGCTTTCTCTGTTTTATAACCTGATTTGATGTTTTCTTTCTGGGGCTTTTTTTTTTTTTTTTTTTTTTTTTTGTCTGCAGTGAATTGTCAGCTTGCTGCTGACCCCCAACAGTCACTGGGATTCCCAGGCTGGGGAGGTGTGTAGTCAACATGTCAGACTCTGCGGTGGAAGTCAGCACAAGGGGGTGGAATTATTTTCCTGTGCCATTGCTTGCTGACTTGGCATTTAGTGTAAATACCTCTTTCTTCCAAGATACCTCTTCCATAATTACCAAGGATGATTCTATTTTCAGTGCAATAGCTGAGAGGATGTAATTGGAAACCACAGAGGCAGATTATTTTCTTTCTTTAAGAGGCTTTTTGCTATCATCATATAATATTTTGCTCCCACTCACTCATACCAGGTGCTTCTCATGCTGAATTAGAAAATGCACTGGTTCTGAGAATTTTTATGCTCAGGTTATACTGGTTAAAATCTGTAAAAGTGATAAAACATGGTTAAACATTAGTAGTATTAATGTTCCCTTCAGCTTGACTAAACTTTAGACAGATTTCTTCCTTACCATAGGCTCCTGACCTCCCTTTTCTTAGATCATTTACTTTAGATAACTTGAATTTTTAAATCCTTTCTCTGCCCCTTTGAGATGTAAATCTTCAACCCAGAAATGTCTTTCTCAAGGAGTTGGAGCCACCTGTGTGAAGTGAAATGTCATCATCAAGAAAGATAGCACTTGTATCTCTCAATGTCTGGGACGGTAGAAGCCTAACTTCATTAAGCTCTAGTTAGCAAACAGTGATGACTTAATGACCTTGAATAAACTCCTTCCTAACTTCCTCCAGTAGTTTTCCAGTAGCTCACCCCAGTGCTTAAAAACTGAGCCCTTTGTTTTAATGGTGCTAATTTCCATCTCTCTCCCCTATTGCAACAGTCTTAAATAAAGTCTTCCTTGCCCATTTAACTTGGAGTTTAGCTGAGTTCTATACTTAGTCTCTCTCCCTTACTGACATAGCTCTAATAAAATATGTCTTGCTATTTTTAGCAAGTGTCCAGTGCAAACTCTCTTTAACACTGTACACCTGCAATGTCACATTTTCTTGCTGCACAATATAGAAAGGCTAGATATTATTTCTTAATTTATAAAGCAAGCCCTTTTCTAAGCCATCCAACTGCCATGAGTTAAGGACATTTATTTTCCAATAAAAATTATTTGCTCATAAAATACCTGTTGAGTTCCTTCTGTATATTACCCACTGGGAATGCAATGATAAGAAAAAATAAACAGAATTTCTATTATAATATGGTTCATTGCACAGGAAGAAAACAAACATTAATTGAGAAATCACACAACCCACAATTAAATATAAAATCGTGAATGTGAAAAGTGCTGTGAAGGCAGAGTATATGGTTCTATAAGAGCATGTGACAACATGAAGATGACCTCGATGGGGAGGTCAGTGTTTCCTTGAGGGATTTAACTGAGTATGAAAGAAGAATGAGAGGGTTGGGTTATTCACAAAGAAGCAAAAGCATGTATATAGGCCCCCTTTAAGAATTTTAAAAAGAAAATTTGAGGAGAGTCAGTGAGGCTGGAGTGAAGACTCTATATCCCTGTTGATATTATGGTTGATATTATGTAGTTTGGTCAGTAGTCAAATGCCCACCCTCCCCAGCTTCTTCCTTCTCACTGACATGCATGGTTTCTTGTGGTCTCTCTCTAGGCCCAGCCCTCCTCTATTTAATCATTTGTTGACCCAGTGCTTTGGAGTCATCTCTTGTTCTCCATTCATCCCTGATCACTTAATATTTTTCATCCCTGATGATTTGATATTTTAGATGATGTGCTGGTTATACTCCATTTGACCTCTTGTCCCCTATACCCAAGTTCTGTTCTGTATCCCCATTCACCCTCTTCTGGGCCCCAGGAGGCCAACCTTCCAAGTCTGCATCATCAAGGCTCCCTTGGTTTTGGTTGGTTGAATTCAGTCAAAGGGAAGCCCCTATTGGAAGTGGACAGGCAAGAGAAGAGGGAGGTTGAGGTTGGGTGCTTGCTTTGGGCTGAATTTCTAGCAGTGGCTGTATCCCTTCATTATTACAGCTCCTATCAGGGAGATTCCAGTTCCAATAAGCCTCCATAACACTATTTATGCATCTTGTTCTTGCTTTGGCAGTCTCTGGTTGTCTCAACACCCTGTTTTTTAATGGTGCCTGTATGTCTATGAACATTTTTTTTTTTTGGTTTCTTGTGCCGTCTGAATTGGATTTGTTTCCTTCTGGGATCCTGACTGATATAGATGGTCTCACTAAAGTGATCTCCATCTAGGATAGTGACACAGTTCTCTCTTGCTCTGTCTTCAAAGTTGACAATTAACTCTTGGTCATTCACATTCGCAACCCTGGCTTTTGGGTACCTCAATCTAGCTTTTATTCCCAAGCCTCACCTAGCCCAAGAAAGAGTATTGGGTAGTGCAATGATGGCCTCTAGCACGGTGAGTCAGCTCCAAAGGCTTTGCTCTAGAAAAGATTGCTCCTAGTATCTTCATGCTCCTCTCAAAATGCCAGGATCCATTTGTTCCTGAGCCCAGGAATCGCCAGCTGTCCTGAGGATCAATTTTAGGGTTTTCATTATTTGGGAATATCTTGCTCCCCACAAATCCTAAAATTCTTAGTGGCTTGACAGTTAAATAATTCTGTTACATTTCATAATTTAAGATTGTCTTTCAGGATAGTGCCTCAGTTTGGGGTTATTTATAAACTTTCCATTCCCCTCTTGCCTGCAGGGGGATCAAACAGCTTACCAGTCTCAAGTTTTATTCCCAAGAACTCTTGTCTTCAGATAGTTGCCTAGAAAGCCTGTGCTAGATGAATTCAGGTGGAAGTGTTAAAAACTATGGTTCTCAACACACTTACATGCAATAGATGAGAATCTCTGATATGCAACAGAGGGGAAAAAATGCCCTAATTCCAAAAAACAATTTCTAATGTGCAAAATTGTCAGCGTTGTGGCAGGCTAGTAGAAGTAATAACAGAATGGAATGGAAGGGGTAAGAGTCTACACAAGAGGGCCTTGGTGAAGCAGATGAAATGTCTACCCTACTGGTTTGGAAATATGCTTTTTTGTTTTGTTTTGTTTTGAGACAGAGTCTCTCTCTGTCACCCAGACTGGAATGCAATGGCATGATACCAACACACTGCAACCTCCGCTTCCCGGGTTCCAGCGATTCTCCCGCCACAACCTCCCAAGTAGCTGGGATTACAGGCACCTGCCATCATGCCTGGCTAATTTTTGTATTTTTGTAGAGATAAGGTTTCCCCATGTTGGCCAGACTGGTCTTGAACTCCTGGCCTCAGGTGATCCGCCTGCCTTGGCCTCCCAAAAGTGCTGAGATTATAAGTGTGAGCAACCACGCCCAGCCAGAAAGATGCTTTTTATTAGTAAATCAGAGAGAGACTAGGGAGTTTTAAACTTGTCCTAGATTATTTTTTCCCTAGAATTTCCCACCTCATAATCCTAGCTAAAAAAATAAAAGTGGGCTGGGTACAGTGGCTAACACCTGTAATCCCAGCTACCGGGGAGGCTGAGGCAGGAGAATCACTGGAACCGAGGAGGTGGAGGTTGAAGTGAGCCGAGATCTCACCACTGCACTCCAGCCTGGGTGACAGAGCAAGACTCGTCTCAATAAATAAGTACATAAATAAATAAAAAAAAGTGGTAGAAAACTTTCATAGAAGACTAAGCTCTAATTTCTGTGAGTTGTGATGCTGCTGATATAATTCAAAATTTCATGTTTGATAATACAAAAATATGTGTAGCAAATCAATGATATATACTTTTAATCCATGAACCCACCACCCATCTCAAGGATTAGAGCATTGCCAGCACTTTACAACTTTCCATTTGTTCCTCTCTCATCCCATCTCTGTTTCCTCATTAAAAGTAAGCACTGTCTTTTATGAACTGCAGCTTTGCCCTTAGGTACAGCCATCTTCTAGCACCTACTTCCTCCCTAAATGGTCCCTTCTATAACATGTGTCTCCCTGTGATTCTGCTCTTCCTAATGAAAATAGAGGTGACAGAGATATAGGATCATAAAAATAGAGGTGATGGGGATATAGAATAGTGAAAATAGAGGTGACCCTCTTTATGAAATTGAAATGAGATTTCCTTTAAGAGTACTTTTTATCTGCTAATCCAATTAATCAATTTTTGATGTAACATTTGAAAAAGAAATTCCCTCTTTGGATTGTTTGGAAGGTTTTTGTCATCTGGTGTCATTTCACTTCCTTGGGAACAGCCTTGCTACTTCTGTGGTATACTGTACATAACTCAACTGATCCTACACAATTAGCCACTGATGTCTGCCCATCATGAGAGCAAAGGTAAAAGAAAAGGCAACATTAAAACATATGCTGAATTATATGCCATGTATAATAACTATTATCTAAGATATTTAAAAGACATTAAAAGCAAATCAAGTTTATAAGTCAAAGTGATTGTAGGAGGAGAGTACACTTATTTTCTACAATTGAATTTGTCTGGATTTGAGGATAAGAGGAAGGATGAGGAAGTTGTCTAACTGAATTATTAATCCAAGTGACTTTTTGAAATGTGAGATAGCTTCTATTCTTTCTGCCTTCTGCAGTTTCAAAGCAAAATAAGTTTAATAATTTCAGAGAAAAAAACAAACGTAGACAAGAAAAAAAAAACATACCACTAAGCTTAACCCACAGGAGAATTAATGATGGAACAATATAATCCTATAATAATTTATTGTCAATTTGCTCTTTACTCATCAATGTTCTTTAAAAAAATGAGAATAGAAAAAGTTTAGAAGAAAAAAGTTTATCTACAGAGAAATTCTTTATAGAACTATATGTATTTCTGGTTTCTAAGGCTTGTGGCCAGATGTGATAATTTTTTTAAACCTCTATTTTTTCGTAGCTTCACAGCTAATTGGTCAGTAAATCTATATATTTATCATCAGAGAGACACAGTAAATGATTAACTCAGAAAAGGTATGTATTCTAGTGCCATATTGTGGATTGATTCTGTGAAAAGGAACAGTGTATTCTCCTCTCCTGTCACACACACAATACTCTTATCCACGTACACACTCACTGCTCCATTTTTCTGCCTTGAAAATGAGGACAATGCTAGCTTGACTCCTGAGGATTGTATCAGGGTTAAATAAATAATTGAGTGATTGGAGACAAAGGGCTATGAAAGTATGAAAGTGTGATATTAGACTGTAAAGCCATGCAGGCTGTGAAGGCAATAGAGAATTTAAGTGCTGAATGAAATACTGTTATAAAAACTGAAACCCATTAGTTCATAAAAATGCTCTTGAGAGTCCAGGAGAACCCAAGGGTCTTTGGGTTGTGATGTGAGATTCCTTTTTCCAGTGTAATCATATTTCAAGAAGCAGCACTAATATTTATAAAGAGAAATTGCTCTGTTCTTGAAGAGATAAAATTTCAGGGGATGAAGATGAAGTTCTTTTTATGGGTGCAGAGTGCAGACTTGCCAAAAAAAAAAAAAAAAAAAGAAGAAAAACAGCAGCTACAACTAGTTGGCATATGGTAGAAACAAGAGAAATGTACTCAAGGGTATCCTTTAGCTTAGGAGGTGTCAGAGATAAGAGGCCAGAATTGGGAGACCCTCAGGGGTTTCCCAGTAGTGGGCAGTTTGCACTCACATACGTGTTGTGGAAAGGCCACACCCTGGATTGTAACTCCCTGAAGATGATGCTGTCCTTGCCATAGAAATGCACCAAATATTGGCATGGCATCTACACAGGCTCTGGAAAGAGGTGTGTCCAATTCACTTTGCCTGATGTTCCATAATTTTGAGACACCCTAGACTGTAGCCTAGTTCACAGGTGTGGCATGGGGATGCAAAGAGTTGTTACAATCACCCAGCTCCCACCATGCTGTGCTCTGACACTTCTGTTTGCTGCTCTCCAAAGGAGAATGTACAAGATGACCGATTTTATCCTTGTCAAACATGTGCCCTCCCCGGCATGAAAGGCAAAGAATAAAAATTTCAGTTACTTTAAGGAGGGGAAATGTCTTGAGGTTTTCTGAACTCAATTAAGTTCACTTACCAAGCTGCTTTGATTTTGTCAGTTTTGAAAATGGTGATAAAGTTTTGCTGCATACTTCATGCTTGATCTTAATCAATACAATTTTGTACATTCTTTTGCTCTGATGCATCAGAATATAAGACAGGAAATCATTGAAAATTTTTCCATAGCTACTTTGTGCTAAAAAAAATCAATGATTTTGCCTCTGTGGGGAGGAAGAATGGAACTTGCAAGGAAGGCATAATGATTCTAGAATTACTTCCCACCATAAGTAAGCTACCAAGGATGGTGTGTTTTTTATAATTTTTTTTTTTTGAGGAACAAAATTCCCTTCACTTTGGCAAAGTGATTTTATAAAAAATAATATGAATAACAACAGAATATTTCTTTGTCAGCCAGCCCTGCCACTATTGTTGAAAGTGCTAGGCAGAGTGTCCTAACTTCACATTTGGGGATTAGATCAAACCTGTGTTTATAGTTTGAAACTCTTAATAGAGCCATCTTTTCTTGGGAAACTCTTTGAACTAGACAGACCAAGCTTCAGAATGGTGCCATGTCCTCTGCCCCTTTCTGATGGGATTCTCACATAGCCTGCTGAGAGAGGCACCCAACAAGCGCTTATTTGCAAAATCATTCTATAAAGTAATTCCTGAATCATGAGGGCGCACCACCTTTGCAGTAGGATAATTACTAGTTTTCCCTAATCTTTTCTAAGATGACATTAGAACTCTGCTTTCTTTTTTTTTTTTCCATTAAAAAAAAAAGGACAAAACTATAAAGCGTGTCTCAAAAGCCCAAGTGGCAGTTTGGCACTTGCCCAAGTTTGGCAGTTGAGTCCAAGTGGTTCTCAAATCAGAGTGCCTGACATTCCTTCCTGACTGCATGAGCTATTAGTTGTGACTTTGGGCAAGTCACCTTTGGCCCACCCTTCCCTTATTCCAGCTATGTTTTCACAGGACTATAACCCAGAACAGAACGCACTGGGATATCACTTCTGAGCCTGGTAAATCCTCACAGTGACTCTCAAACCATGTCTTCAGTAGCCACATTTCCCAAAGCCACTGAGTAGGACCTTTTAGTTGGTCTGCTTAGAGAGAACACCAATAAGTATTCTCCAGAGGGCTTGGTCCTTTTCCTTCAAGCATAACATCTACAACAAACCCCAATCTCTTCACTGGTCTAGAGCAAACATTAACTTCTTTGCTGTGAAGGGAGTCGAATTACAGAAAACATGTATTTTGAGTTTCCTACAATCAGTTTATAATCATTCCCTCACATATCCTCGATATAAGCAATTTCTTTTATTTTTTACACATTGGAAACTCACATGGCATTGTTTTCCTTATGAATTTAAACTTTTACAATCTTTTCCTCACAAGAGCCACGTAATAATGATATTAATAACAATGAAAATAGCTAAGTTTATTGGACAAATAATGTTTAAGGGCCTCTGCAAAATGCTTTTACCATAAATAATTTTAATTAGTCCTCTCAACAATCCTATTAGGAAGATATGATCATTTCAGTTATACAAGCAAAGAAACTGAAAATCCAAGAAATAGAAGTTCTTCATGACAATTTTTACCACTAGCAATTCTGTCTAATGAAGTTTTTCGACTTCAAGATATAGGACTCTGAAACACTTCTATAGGCTCATCTCACCTGACGGCCAAGATTCAGTGATATTCAGATGGCCTCTCAACTAGTTTCGGTGGGTACCATTGTTCCCATTAAAGTGGGGAACTAGATGTCTTCTGCTTACACATTTTCTCCTAGGCTGTCAGAACGATTAATGCTCCATTTATAGCAAAGATAGAGTAAAAACTTGGATTCAGCTTTAAATTTGGAAACTCCAAACAGGGCTGCAAGAACTTTTCCTAAAAATGGAAGAAACTTGGCAACTACAAAATTAAATTTGTCCAGTCCTAGAAATAGCACATTAGTTATGAATGTGGTTATCTATTAAGGCCCATAGATTAAATGAAAGCCTTCCATCCTCACCTCTCTCCACACACACACACACACACACACACACACACACACACACACACACACACACACACCCCACACACACAATTCATCTTTCTAGCCATCAGCTAGTAGTTAAATTGTGTATGTGTGCATGTTACAACTGCTATGATTGCCAGCGTCGGTTTAGGCTAAGGCAACTCTGTCATACTCCCTGCCTTTGCAGTAGCTGATGCCTCCTACCCTTTTTGTATGCTAGTGAGGAAAGAAAAGCTTTGAGATTGTCATGGGGGAAGCTCAATTTCACTTGTACCTTTGGTCCTGTATTTATTCACCCTCATCTGTGAAATGTTAAAAGTACCTGGAGGGGCTGGGTACAGTGGCTCACGCCTGTAATCCCAGCACTTTGGGAGCCCAAGATGGGTGGATCACCTGAGGTCAGCAGTTCGAGACCAGCCTGACCAACATGGTGAAATCCCGTCTCTGTTAAAAATACAAAAATTAGCCATATGTGGTGGCACACACCTGTAGTGCCAGCTACTTCAGAGGCTGAGGTGCAAGAATTGCTTTAACCCAGGAGGCAGAGGTTGCAGTGAGCCAAGATTGTGCCACTGCATTCCAGTCTGGGCAACAGAATGAGACTCTGTCTCAAAAAAAAAAGTACCAAGAGAAACTTTCCTAGTATTGGGGGAAGATGAGTGAGCAATGGTACTTTCTCTTCTTTTCCCTCTGCCAATGACTTCTGAGGCTTGTATTCCTTTCTGTTTTCCAAACAATGACTGTGGCATGGAGTGGGGGAGTATCAACCAAACCATACCAATCATTACATTCTTTCCCTCTAAAATAGTTTTATCACCTCAGAGTAATCTGTTTTGTATAAGTTTGGCTCTCAACTAGCCATGTGTCCCTGGATAAATCGCTGAACCTCTTTAAATGCCCCAGGCTCCCTTTTACAATACAAAGTGCATCAGACTTGACCTCAGAGGAGCCAAGTTCTTGTCCCAGCCCTACCCCTTACTATCTCCCTGGCATTGGACAAATCACTTTACTTCTTTGATGCCTTCCTTTCTTATGAGGAATAAGAATCACTAGTTTCCAGAGTTTTATTGTTTTTATGAAGATTAAATGAAGAGGACACACACACAGGTATATATAAACATAAAATGTAAAGCTATATAATAAACATCTACATGTTTGTATGTAATGTTTATGTAACATATATGTTTACATAATAAACATGTGTGTTCATTGTATACATATTTCTATGTGTTTGTGTTTATATATGATGCTTTTTGTGCACTGTAGATTTCCATGTAGGTATAAGAGATTGCTGTCACATTTGTTGCTTGCAGACTTAGTGATGTCTATCTGACAAGGCACAATGAGCTCTGCTGTCTGCTCCCACCCTCTTTTTTGTTACAGCATTGTACTAAATAAATCTGGCAAAGATGGATGGAGCACCAAATTCCCTGGCTGCCCATTAAGTCAACGTCCACCAAATTTTATTCCTTTCTCAGCCATTTCTCTTCTCATGGGACTTTTGTAAGACAGAGGCATTAATATGACATAGATGGTTGTAAAAATGGCCCTCCTAGGCCTCATAAAGGAGCCCATGCTGGGATCCCTATCCACACTTGGTGCCCAAGCTTAGGTCAGGATTTCTGTGTTTAACTTGTACCCAGAAATGGATTTTTACAAACAGAAATGAGAAGTCTTCAAAGTAACTTTCTTGAAAGTAACAACATACTGTTAGAATAAATAGAAAGAAAATAGAGGTAAAATTAAATAGAAGCTTAAGTAAAAAGACTTTTTTTTTTGTTTTTGTTTGTTTGTTTTTTGTTTGTTTTTTTTTTTACTTCCATTAGGACTTTTTAGTTAAGCAACACAGACTTTAAACAGCATTTGATTTTGAAGAAACCTCATGGAACTTCTCATCTCCATCCTTTTCTCTCCCTGCCTTTTGTTTTTTTCCCACCTCTCTCTCTCTCCCTCTCCCAGCTACTGATGGACTTGCTTTTTTAGGAAGGGCTATTGAGTATTGTGGGGAAACTTGACAACTTTGCCAGGGCAGACTGATTCCACATTTTATTTCTGGCCAGTGTCTCCAACTTGGCGATTTACACACACACACACACACACACACACACAATACTCCATGGATCACAAATTAAGAAATGTTGGTTTGCATCATCTTCCTAGGAGGGTCAAACCATCTTACCATCAGGCCAGGGCCAAACAACCAGAATCATTGTTTGTTACAGAGAAATGTGAGGCAGAATTCTGGCATAGGGTCAGATTGAAGGTAGAAAAGGGCTGTCAGATACAGCACCTCATCAGGGTATAACCTGACCAATTACAGGTTTGAAAGGAAGACACCAGGACAGGAATTAGTGCCTTCAGTGGTGCCATCTCAGACCAAAAAGACACATCTGGTACAAGGGCAGAGCTAACTCTAACACAAGCTTCTGGGGTATGAGGTGCCTGAACTTCTCCATTGGCTCGCTTGTTTTATGGGAATGTGAAGGATTACCTGCTGGCCACACTTGCTTCTGAGTGATATACAAGAGCAACATGGCACACACTAATAGTAAACACAACCTGTTCAGATTTCATGTGGCAATCTCTGTCACCCTTTGCACCCCAGCACAAACTTTGTAAAATTATATTGATCTGTGTCTGGAACTGTATTGCTTCCGTTTTAACCTGTAAGAGCAATATGATTATTTGATAATATGACTTGAATGTTTCAGAGAGATATCAGTAAGGCTACTGGCAGCCAAGCAACCTAACCCCACAAGAACAGTCAACCTGTAAATACACAAACACACTCCATAATGGTTCATGTTCAAAGAGCTGGGCCAGGGCACAATTCACATGTATGAATAATATTTGGCCACCAACTGAATGGCCCCAGGTGGGTAGCATCACTCTTGCCATTGCCACTATACTCTCCAGTAGCTGAGATTGCTGAGTTACTGCTGTGACCCAGTAGCCCAGGGGATTCCCACATGAAATACCTCCTGACAGAATCTCTCAACTTACGAGGATCTCCATTGATAAGGAAGAACACAGAGGAGCAATTCAAGGTATGGGCTCAACTCAGCCTGATGAGTTTTGTTTCTGTCTTCGGTGTTTGGTAGAAAATACTATTCATTTAAAGAGATCTATCAATGGCCTACAAGTAAAGCATATATTGCCCAATTGCCACTATCTTTATGGGCCTGCTATATTAATGAAGAGTATTTGTACTATATAAAGAGAATGTGAACTTTACTGTTCCACATCTGTGGGCTTGTGCTTATGATGAAGATACATTGATGATTTGTGATCTGCAGGGCTTAAGATCAAGTGGTTGATATGACATGTGGTTGATATGTTTGGCTGTGTATGAAAACACTCATGTATACAGATGGACACAGAGTTGTGCTAGGATTATAAGAGAGCCTGGCTACGGGTTTAGGCTGCTAACAATGAGTGTGCGCCCTTAACATATCTTAGAAAATCTATGTATATATATATATATTTTTTTCCTTTAGATCCAATTTTATATGTTGGAAACAGACTTATGAAGCTCAATGGGTGTACCTAAAATTAAAGACAATAGAAAGTAGCAGAGCTAGGATTTGGAACTAGGTCTATGTGACTCTGAAGTTCACATTCTTTCTCCCACTTCACACTGGATTGCATTAGACTGGATGCTATTTTTTTTAATCTGTTCGCAGTCTAACTGTGATAATTTGAGGTCAACAGGCAGTAACTATATGTCCTTTTCTTACCCTTTAGAAGCTCTGGTGAATGGGATGAACTGTCGAAAGAACACCAAGAGTAGGCCCGGGAAGCTGGGCCTGGCAGTGAGCCACTGGCCTGTTTCTCTTTTGGTGGGAATCTACTAATTTTTGTTCAGGACACTCTAATTTTTCTGGACTATGTCTTTACGTAAAACACTAATTACTGTAAAGTGCTTGCTTCTAGCCATGTGTGATATAAGGATAAGAGATACCATTAACTACGGCCCATAATCCAGGGGAGACAAAGAACTTCAGAGGCAAGGGCTCATCCTGGAGCTTTGACCTCAACACATGGCACTGGGCAGGTGGCAGGGCACCCAGCCTCCGCCTCTTTACACCTTGTCTTAGTCTGTTCAGGCTGCTCTAACAGAATTCCATAAATTGTGTAGCTTTTAAACCAGCAGTCCCCAACCTTTTTGGCACTAGGGACTGGTTTCCTGGAAGACAATTTTCCCATGCAAGGAGGGTGGGGATCAGTGGGGGATGGTTTTGGGATGAAACTGTTCTACTTCAGATCATCAGGAATTAAATTATCATAAGGAGTGTGCAACCTAGATCCCTTTCATGCACAGTTTGCAATAGGGCTTATACTCTTGTGAGAATCTAATGCCACTGCTGATCTAACAAGAGGAGGAGCTCAGGTGGTAATGCTCATTATGGAGGCTAGGAAATCCAAGATCAAGGTGCTGGCAGATTTGGTATCTCATGAAGGCTGCTCTCTATTTCATAGATGGGATATTTTAGTGTATCCTCATGCAGTGGAAGTTTGAGATAGATCTCTGAGGCATGTTTTATAAGGGCACTAATTGTACTTATGAGGGCTCCACCTTTATGACCTAATCACTTCCCAAAGGCCCCCTCCTCCTAATATCATTATCTTGGGGCTTAGGATTTCAAAATACGAATTTTGGGAGAACACAAACCATTGCATTCTACTCCCAAAAGGCCTGAGAACCAGAAACTCTGATATCCAAGGGTTGAAGAAGATATCTGTCCTAGTTCAGTAAGAAAAATTGCCCTTCTTACATCTTTCTGGCTTTTTCAGGCCCTCAATGGATTGGATGACGCCCACCCACTTTGGTGACGGAATATCTTCTACATTCGTTCCACTAATTCAAATGCTACTTGTTTTGGAAACACTCTCGCAAACATACTGAGAAATAATGTTTTATCAGCTCTCTGGGCATCCTTTAGGCCGGTCAAGTTGACACAAAATATTAATAATCACTCACCTCTAACAGAGATGAAACGAGTATAAACTATTTCAAAGACTCAGCTCTTCAGACCTATAGTCATACACTTTTATTATCTGTTGATTTTCTTGGGGAAAGGATTCATGCAAGTACAAGAGAAGAGGAGGCATAGATTAGAGTTTAAAAATCATACACCCAGAACATCATTTGAAGAAAGGCTCTGTTTAATTCCAAAGTTGATGCTGAGACATTTGCCTTTAAGTTGATTGGAGATAATGAACTGAAAACAAAAACCAGTTTGGATTTTGGACTAAAGGAAAAAGAAACAAAAATTATATTGTAAAATTATTACCTTTAAAATTTCAAATTTGTCCAGTGATTTGTCTATGACTTTTCTCTTAAGAGAGAGATGTGCTTTGGGCATTGACTCTTACGGTTTATGATAAAATGTTCACTAGATATTCTCATTCACGGAGCAGGAAACTGACTATGTCTTTCTGTGTTACCATTTTGAAAGAAACTTCTCAAGAGGGAGACAAGATGGCTAACTAGAAGCATCCAGGAAGCAACACCGCCAAGAGACACCAAAATATCAAGGAAACCAACATATTTCAAACAGATCTTTAGAGAGAAAACACCACGAGTTGATAAGAGGTGATGCAGATGCCAAAGCTGAAGAAGGAGGAAGCCTGGAACCCTGCATGGGGTTGCTGAGTGCCAGAACTAGTTCCTGGCCCTGAAGTGCTTCTAGGGAAGGGGTGTGTGAAGTGATGGCAGGGCAGGCCACTCTCGCTGTGGACCTCTGGGATTCTAGCTATAAGAGATCCAACGACCCTCACAGGCATTTGAATTGGCAGGGAGATCTGTCTAGAGATTAGGAAAAGACAGAGCTCCACCCTGTGTGAAACCCAGGGGGTTTTGCGTGTGGGGCAGCTGCAGTGGAAGATGGCCATAGGCATCATTCCCCAAGGTTCCCCATCTTCCTCTGAGTAGCTCTAATCCCAGCTGCCCACTGGGCCAAAAGAGAGCAGGGCCATCTTTCCCATGGGATTGGACTCCATCTGTTCTGCAGACTCCCTTGCCTGCCGTCTCCTCCCATGGTCCCTGCCTGGCTGCTACTACAGGAGCATATGGATAGTACAACCTCTGCTGCCCAGCCTGAGTGCTACCCTGGTGGCCTGGGGGCATTTTGGATCCCCTAGCGTAGCCAGTGCCTGACCCCAAGAGGCCATAGGCTAGAGCCACAGGCCAGGTTCCTGTGCCCCACAGTTGCAGTGCACAGCCTGGGAGTGCCCAGCTGAGATCCGTGGCCCATACTTGAGTAGGGGAGAAGCCCCCACCCTTAAAACACTGAGAAGGGTGAGACCATCAGGTTCATGGGTTGGCATGGGAGTGACTTGTGCTTCCCTCTGCAAGGCTAGTCCAGGAAGGGTATGTACTGTCTGTCCACCATGACCTCTGCCCAAGCAAAACCCACGGCCGAGAACACTTAACAAAGGAAATGCAGGCACAGCGTCAGTGATCAGAGGGGGCTACCGTAAGGCCTGAAAGTGTACTTGGTGAGGGGTTTATCTCTGTCCACTCCCTACACCATAGAACACTGCTGGAAACACTTTGAAATACAAAAGAGCTGCCCAGCTAAGTAACAGCCTATCTGCCAGCCAGTACTTTTAAGTATCATCTACTGGGTTGCAGCCCAAATTACACAACACCGAATATATTCTGTCAGTATGCATTGCTGATGAAATCCAGTGCAAGAATCTAGTTACAAATGAAAATCCTGTACAGAGGTATGGCCCTCTGAAAGTATCCAGAAGGAAGTCCATTGACTATACTCAACTTACAGCACAGTTAAATCCATAGGAAATAAAGAATATAAACCCAAAAGCCTCATCCGACTGATAGCAATTCCCAAAATACAAGCAAACACCAATCCATTCAACAGTGACTAATCCAACTTGTACTAAAGCAAATAATAATAATCCATAATATTAAAGGGCAAACCTGATCCCTTATATTGATCTCTCTAATTCATTTCATTGCTTCAACTAATCTCCTTGGGCTCCTACTCCATTCATTTACACCAACTACCCAACTATCAATAAATCTCCCCCTCAGATGTAAAAGAATCAGTGCAAGAACTCTGGCAATTCAAAAACTCAGAGCGTTCCCTTACCTCCAAACAAGTGCACCAGCTCTCCAACAATGGTTCTTAACCATATTGAAATGACTGAAATGACAGACATAGAATTCAGAATTTGGATAGCAAGGAAGCTCATCAAGATTCAGGAGAAAGTTGAAACCCAATCCAGGAATCCAAAGAATCCAATAAAAGCATCCAAGAGTTAAAAGACAAAATAACCACTTTAGAGAAGAACCAAACTGAACTTCTGGAATTGAACAATTCACCATACAATTTTCATAATACAATCAGAAACATTAACAACAAAATAGACCAAGCTGAGAAAAGAATCCCAGAGCTTGAAGACTAGTTCTTCAACCCAGTCAGACAAAAATAGAGAAAGATTAAAAAATGAACAAAACATCCATGAAATAAGGGATTATGTAGAGACCAAACCTATGACTCACTGGCATTCTTGAGAGAGAAAGAAAGAGAGTAAGCAACCTAGAAAATATATTTGAGGATATAGTCCATGGAAATTTCCCTAATCTTGCTAGAGGGGTTGGCATGCAAGTTCAAGAAATACAGATAACCCTTACATGATACTAAACAAGATGACCATTCAAAAGCCACATAGTCATCAGATTCACCAAGATCAATGTGAAAGAAAAAATATCTTAATGGTAGCTGGAGGGAAGGGTCAAGTAACTTAAAAAGGGATCCCTATCACCCTAGCAGCAGACGTCTCAGCAGAAAACTTACAAGGCAGAAGGGATTAGGGACCTATTTTCAGTGTATTTAAAGAAAAAATATTCCAACCAAGAATTTCACATACCATCAAACTAAGCTTCATAAGCATAGGAGAAATGAAATTCTTTTCAGACAAGCAAATGCTAAGGAAATGTATTATTAGACCAGCCTTACACGGGGGTCTTAAGGGGGTGCTAAACATGGAAATGAGAGAAGGATATCTGCTGCTACAAAAACAGAGTTAAGCCCACAAACACTATAAAACAACTAACCAAGTCTACAAAAAAACCAGCTAACATGATGACAGGATCAAAATCTCACATATCAATACTATCATTCAATGTAAATGGTCTAAATACCCCACTGAAAAACACAGACTGGCAAGATGGATATAAAGACAAGACACAGCTGCTGTCTTCAAGAGACTTATAGCACATGTAACAACACCCACAGGCTCAAAGTAAAGGGATGGAGAAAGACCTATCATGCAAATGGAAAAGAAAAAAGACCAGAAGTTGTTATTCTTATATAAGATAAAAGAGACTTTAAACCAACAATCAAGAAAGACAAAGAAAGGAATTATATAATGAGAAAAAGTTCAATTTAACAAGAAGACACAACTAACCTAAATACATACACTCCCATGAATGGAGCTCTTGGAGTCACAAAACAAGTTTTTCTTGACCTATGAAAAGACTTAGACAGTGGCACAATAATAGTGGGAGGCTTCAACACCCTACTGACAGTGTAAGACAGATTATGAAGGCAGAAAACTAATGAAGAAATTCTGTACTTCAACTAAACACTTGACCAATTGGACCTAATAGATATCTAAGAATACTTCACCTAACCACCATGGAATATATATTCTTCTCATCTGCACACAGAACATATTCTAAGATCAACTATATGCTAAGTCATAAAGCAAGTCGCAATTTTAAAAAATCAAAAAATATCAAGCACTCTCTTGGACCACAGTGGAATAAACACAGAAATCAATACCAAGAACATCTGTCAAAATTATACAAGTACATGGAAATGAAACAACTTACTCCTAAATGACTCTTGGGTAGACAATGAAATTATGACACAAATTAAAAAAATCTTTGAAATTAATGAAAATGAAACACAATATACCAAAATCTTTGAGATGCAGCTAAAGCAGGGTGAGAAGGGAAGTTTATAGTGATAAACACATACATCAACATGTTACAAAGGTCTCAAATTCACAGTCTAACATCATACCTAGTAGAACTAGAAACCAAAGAACAAATCAACCCCCAAACTAGCAGAAGAAAAGAAACGACTAAAGTCAGAGAAGAGCAGAGCAAAATTAAGTTGCAAAATTCTGTACAAAAGATAATGAAACCAACAGCTGTTTCTTTTAAAGAGTAAACAAAATTGATAGACTACTAGCTAGATTAACGAAGAAAAAAAGAGAGAATATCCAAATAGGCACAATCAGAGATGACATTACTACTGATCTCCCAGAAATAAAAAGAAACTGAAAGACTATTATGACTATTTCTATGCACACAAATTAGAAAATCTAGAGGAAATGGATAAATTCCTGGAAACACACATCCTCTCAAGATTGAACTAGGAAGAAAGTGAAAACATGAAAAGACCAATAATGAATTTTGAAATTGAATCAGTAATAAAGGAAAACTACCAATCATAAAAAGCTCTAGACCAGATGGTTTCACAGCCAAATTCTACCAGATGTAAAAAGAAGAACTGTTACCAATCCTACTGAAAATATTCCCAGAAATTGAGGATAAGAGTCTCTTCCCTAACTCTTTCTATAAATCCAGTATCATCTTGTTATCAAAATCTGGCAGAGACACAATAAAAAGAGAAAATTCATGCCAATATCCCAGATGAAAATAGATGCAAAAATCCTGAACAAAATACTAGTAAACCAAATCCAGCAGTATATCAAAAAGTTAATTCGTCATGATCAAATAGGCTTCATTCCATGGATGCAAGATGAGTTCCAAACATGCAAATCAATAAATGTGATTCATCACATAAACAGAATTAAAAACTAAAACCATATGATCATCTCAAAAATGCAGGGAAGGTTTTCAATAAAATCCAACATCCCTTTTGATAAAAACTCTCAATAAAGTAGGCATTGAAGGAATATACCTCAAAATAATAAGAGCCATCTATCACAAACCCATAGCCAACATCATGTTGAATGGGCAAAAGCTGGAACAATTCCCTTTGAGAACTGGAAGAAGACAATGATCCCTACTCTCACCACTACTATTAAACATCATAATGGAAATCCTAGTGAGAACAATCAGGCAAGAGGAAGAATGAAAAAAAATCCAAATGTGAAAAGAAGAAGTCAAACTATCTCTCTTTACCAATGATATGATTATATAACTAGAAAACTCTAAAGACTCTGCCAAAAGACTCCTAGAACTGATAAACAACTTCAGTAAAGTTTCAGGATACAAAATCAATGTACAAAAATGAGTAGCATTTCTATACACCAACAAAATCCAAGTGAGAGCCAAATCAAGAATACAATCCCATTTACAATAGCCACAGACACACACAAAAAAGTACCTAGGAATACGTCTAGCCAAGGAGGTGAAAGACATGTATAACAACTATAAAACACTGCTGGAAGACATCAGAGACAGCAAAAAGAAATGGAAAAACATCCCATGCTTATGGATTGGAAGAATCAATGTTAAAATGTTCATACTGCCCAAAGCAATTTACAGATTCAATGCTATTCCTATCAAACTACCAATGTCATTTTTCACATAATTAGACAAAAAATTCTAAATTTAAAAAATTCTAAATTTAACATGGAACCAAAAGAGAGCCCCATAGCCAAAACAATCCTAAGCAGAAAGAACAAAGCTGGAGGCATCACGTAACCCAACTTCAAACTGTACTACAAGGCTACAATAACACAAACAGCAGGGTACTCATACAAAAACAGGAACATAACCAATGAAACAGAATAGAGATCCCAGAAATAAAGCGGTATGCCTACAACCACTTAATTTTTGACAGACTCAACTAAAATAAGTAATGGGGAAAAGACAGTGCTGGGATAACTGGGTATCCATATGGAGAAGAATGAAACTGGACCCCTACCCATGACTGTATACAAAAATTAACTCAAGATGGTTTAAAGACTTAAATGTAAGTCTTCAAAACATAAAAATCCTGGGAGAAGACCTAAAAAATACCCGTCTCAATTTTGGCCTTGGCAAATAATTTATGGCTAAGTCCTCAAAAGCGATTGCAACAAAACAAAAATTGATTAAGTGGGACCCAATTAAACCAAAGTGCTTCTGCACAGCAAGAGAAACTGTCAACAGAGTAAACAACCTACAATATAGAAGGAAGTATTCACAAACTATGCATCCAACAAAGGTCTAATATCCAGAATCTGTAAGAAACTTAAACAAATCAACAAACAAAAAACATCATTAAAACTGGGCAAATAACATGAACAGACATGTCTCAAAAGAAGACATATACACGCCAACAAAGATGACTAATTTGATACATAATGCACTAAGAAAGTAATTAAGGGGGTGGAGGGGACAGGAGAGATAGTGTGGGTTTCAAATGCCATGCAAAGGAGCAGTGGAGAGAAGTGTGCAGAGACCACTTCAACATCTGAAGGATGTGCTACTCACAGACATGGGGATACACTAGTGTCCTCTGGGCGCTGTGGAGAAAATTGTTACCAGTTTATGTCATATATTGATTTAGCATATATGATTTTAAAATAACTTGAACTTAAAACTATATCAGTATGATAAATCATAATGAATGAGGAGTAATTTCCTTAGTGATGGCCTGAATGGAGCAACTGGAATCAGCTGGGAAAGATAGAGAATGATCAGTGCTCCTACCATTGAAAAAGCAAATAGAATCAATGTGATGAGGTTGCTCCATAAGGCAGAGAATGATTATAATAAAAGACTAGAAGGAGAAAAAAGAGAAAGGAGAGGAAATGACGAGGAGAAGAAAGAGGAAGCAGAGAGACATAGATGATTTTTGAAAGAGTTAAATAAAGCGTGGTTGACTTTTGTAAAATACCAAAGTGAACAATAATGTAGCAATTAAATACTGTGATTTTGTTCATCAACTTAGAATGTATACGCATAGTGAAGGATAGAAAAGGAGTCATAGGTTTGTTAAGACTTAAGCTGTTACACACTTTTAATTCAAGGCAGTGCATATTTATTGAATAGTTACTCCGTGGGGAACCCTTTAGGTACTATGCAGGTGACAAAAAGTAGATTGCAATCTAGGATTTAGAAAGACTATTTGTTGCTTTTTAAAAATTTTATGTTATGTGATTTGTTAATTTGAGTTTAAAATAATTACTTGTTTTCTTTTTGTGTATAAAACATATTCATATAAATCACTTAGTGTACATTTTTCAGTGTTGATCTTACTTGGTTTCTCAGTAGGAATACAAATTGATCACTCCCTCTTTATTAAAATACTCTCTCCTCTTGCCTTCCATTGTGCAAAAAATACTTGGTTTTCCTTTTTGTTCTATATCTCCTTTGACAGTTTGTTCTTTTCTTTCTCTCCACTAAATGTTGTTTTTCCATGTTCAATCTGAGGGCTTCTTCCCACTTTCTGTAAATGATCTCATTCAATCTTGTGGACTCAATGACCAACTGAAAACAAAAAGGATTAAATGCATTTTGATCTCCAATTTAGACCTTTTTCTACTGAGCTACTTGTAACTCAAGTTACAAGTAAGAAGTTAACTAACTTCCGTACTTGCAAGTCTCAGCAAGGGCACTTCTGATTAAAAATATCCCAAAGTAAAGTCACGAGAGCCCATCTTCTCATCCCTTATCTCCTCAAAACAAACAAACAAACAGACAAAAAAGCAAAACTAAAGCAAAGTCACATACACAAACAATAATTCTCCCTTCAAAAAACTCTACAAAATTTAGTCCTCTTCTAATCTAATCTCTCCTGCTTCAGTGAATGGTGCCACCATCCTTTAGGTTATGGAATCCAGAAATATGGAAATTACACATAACATTACCTTATTCCTTATCCACCTCTTACCCAGGTCCAACTTTTAATCAAGTACTTTGACATTTATCTCCTAAACATCACTTGATATCCTCTTCACTTCCAGGACCATCATACTAATTTAACTCACTATCTTATCCCACCTATTCTAAGACTTTAGCCTCTTAACTATTCTACCATTTCACACTGGCCCCTTTTCCATCTCCAATCCTTCTCCATTCTCTAGCCTGAGAACTCTTTTCAAAATGTAAATCTAATCCCATCTTATCTCTACTTAATACCTGTCACTGGCTTCCCAATGCTTTTAGAATGAAGATCAAAATCTTCAACATGGCTGGAAAGGTCTTGCATGGCCTGGCCCTTGCTTTGCTCTCCATCTTGATCTCCTTCCAGTCTGCCCTGCATCCACTGCTGGATTTCTCCAGGAAATACAAATGAACTCATGACAAATTAATTCATTCTCACATCAAGGCCTTTGCAATCATTGTTTCCTCAGCATGAAATGCTCTCCCCTCAGAGCTTTGATGATTAACTCCTTTCACTATCCAGGCCTCAGATGAAATATTACCTGTTCAGAGAGGCCATGACCTGCCACCCATGACCTGCCACTCATGACCTGCCACCATATTACTCTATTGCTCTGATTCTTTTTTGTTTCCAATATTTTTATTTCATCACAATTTAAGAATAATATAATCAAGATTATAGCTGATGAGTCATTAAATTATTTTGATATTATGTGATTTCTTTTATACAATTTTTATTGATGTTCTTACCACAAAGAAATGATAAATGCATGAGGTGGTACATGTGATACATACCTTGCTTTGATCATTATTGCTGTGACTTTTGTAGCCCTAAACCAGCATTATTAGCAGTACTAGGGAACTTGCTAAAAATGAAAATACTCAGGCCCCACCCTAGACCTATTGAATCAAGAACTCTGAATTAAAACAATCTCTGCTTTAATCAGTGCTTCAGGTGATGATTACACATGCTCAATTTGAGAATCGCTGCTTTGTTGTGTCTTCCTTAATATACTCATCAGGACTTTATTTTATATATTTTGGGGAGGAGAATGCATACTCTTTTTCTATCCCCAAAGGAAGGTGAACTCACTGAGCACAGGGACACTCTTTGTCTACTTTACTGCTGTTTCCTGGGCCTAGAATACTGCCTGGCACATCATAGGCAGTGAATAAATATTTGACTGCCTGCTAGATGGAATACTTTTTATTCTAATGGAGCCATATATTTCTTGTTTTTACTAAAAATATTATAATTTTGAAATTCTCCATATGATTATCTAATTAATGCTTTTCCTCCTCTAAACTATAATTTTCGTTAATGCAGGGATTGTATCAGTCTTGTTTACCAGAAATATGGAAGGGCTTGGTACTTAGTAGGTATTAAAATATTAGTTGAACAAAACATCTATGAGTGAGTATTCATTTAATTAATAAATATTTATTGAATGTCCATTGTACACTAGACACTTTTCTTTCTGGATGCAAGGGTATATAATGTTGAACAAGACAGGCAGAACATTCTTTTCTTCATAGAGATTAAATTTTATTGTGCAAATATGTATACATGTATGCAAATATTCATATAAAATGCAAGTTTCACCTGTTTATAGAAGCACCACTTTCTTTCTTTCTTTTTTTTTTTTTTTGAGACAGAGTCTCGCTCTGTTGCCCAGGCTGGAGTGCAATGGCAGCATCTCGGCTCACTGCAACCTCTGCCTCCCGGGTTCAAGCAATTCTCCTCCCTCAGCCTTCCAAGTAGCTGGGATTACAGGTGCCTTCCACCACGCCCAGCTAACTTTTATATTTTTGGTAGAGGCGGGGTTTTACAATGTTGGCCAGGCTGGTCTCGAACTCCTGACCTCAGGTGATCCACCCACCTTGGCCTCCCAAAATGCTGGAATTATAGGCATGAGCCATTGTGCCTGGCCTAGAAGCACCACTTTCAATGCAACTTCAGTCAATTTGAAATATTCTGGGTGAACTGCAACCACATTTTAAGACATCTCCCAGGAAGGCTGTAAGAATCTGGCTAATGAGAGCTGCAGAATAGAAGCTGTTTTCAGATAGGGACCAATCATGGTCCAGATTGCATGGCTACCCTATTGGATTTATCTCCCAATTGTGCAGACAGGACTTTATTTGAGATGGACAAAAGACTCCTCTGAGGAGCTATTGATGTTTAGACTCTTGAATCTCATGCTTTAAAGCATCACCAAGTATTACAAATGATACAATACTCATGCTCATACAAATACATGCAAATATTTATTAAGAAATTGTTATGTGTCAGGCTCTGGCATAAGTACTTTACATACATTGTCTGATTTAATCATCAAATAACTCTCTGAAGGAGATTATTGTTATTAGCACAACTTTATATCATGGCAGACTGATGTGCTGAAATGTTACATGATTGCCCAAGATCGCACAGTTTACAAATCAGAAAGTAAGGACTGACTCCAGGAGTGACTTTAGAGCTTATACTTTTCCATTTACTGTTTTTGCAGACATTGTAGGGATTTCTTTCTTAAGAATCTAAATATGTGAGTCAGAGTATTTAGACATACTTGACTTATATCACTGGGGGCTGAGCTAATCATGCTAGGTCCTCAATACAGATCTACAGGCAGCCAGGACAGCACTAAGATGTCCTGGCTTTCTTTTAGTAACTTCATGCTTTTGCATCAAAAAAGAGCCAAGAGAGTGCATAGGGAACTCCATGCTGTGAGGCTGGAGTTGGAGTCAGGATCCATTAGCCCTTGAGTAGTGCCAGGGATTTATATTAGCCTTTGCTAGAATACTACATACTTTAAGGAGGCTTATTTTAGTCAGAAATACAATGTTGCAAGGATATCCCAGTTCTCACAACTTTAGGTGGCTTAATATCTTCTATGTAGTTTAAAAATTGTTCTTTAAAGAGTCTCACATAATCTGGTTAAAAGCTGAGTGAAGAGAAGCTTGGATCAGGTTGTTATGCTGGAATTGATCACTCAAGTTGATCCTCAATTTGAAGACCCATTATGGAATTATAAAGCAGACTGTAGGTCATGACAGAGATCTTTGGGCCTCTCAGTGACACTTTTAGCCTTTTCCTTCGATCATCTTTGGGGCATTTCACTACCTCTTTCCTTCACAGCTACCCAGACCTAGGAGGTATTTCAGGGAAATTGGAGATGCATGCATGCTTAAAAAAAATGGGCTTGTCCACTTGGCTCATGTCTGAAACTCCCCCAACTTCAAGGGAGAAGATGAAGTAGGAGGAGAAGAGGTCTTAGGGATGAGGGGAACTTGGAACGAGGACATTAGAGATGCTGGGAGCACAGGAGTGCAGCATATTAACAATCTGGCTCATTTGCAGTTTTGTGCCATTGACAATTTATCCCTCAGATAGTGAACTGTATATTGATTTTTAAGTGGAGCTCTGTTTTAATAGCCATAGGAGAAAAGTCTCTGAAGAAAATAAATATTACCATGCCTTTTGTAGGTGTCAGAGAAGCTTATCTCAGTGACTTGTTTAGAGTGGAAATAAAGGTGCTTTCATTTTTATCAGAGTGAATTTTTATAAACCTAGTTAGTCACTTGCCTTGTGTTGACCTCAGCACCTAGCAATGATTCAAGTGAGTTGATTTCCCTCTCAACTCCTTCTTTTGTTACCTCTCCAAATAATGGGGGTGATATGAGAATAAATAAATAGCACTATAGGGAAAAATGCTATAAGCAGCTCTCACCTGTCAAACTTAAGATACGACTATATGCCACTAAGTCCATGCCACTTATTTAATCACTTTTAATAGGTATCTGAGCACATTGTAATGGCTTATCTGTGCCAATGGTGTAACTCGAGAGAATGAGTTAAAAATAGCACATGGGCAATTATGCAACCTTTACTGGACTGTGCATATTATCCTCAAATTGCCCTGACAGCATGCTGTCCTGGAACGATTCCAGAGAAGTCATTTCTTTGCACTCTCTGCCATCAGAACATCCCAGGGAAGTGTGATTTCAGGTTCTGGTAACATGATACTGCTACCGTTATACAAGGCTCAGAGCTAGTGGGACTAGAGATAAGGTAATCAAAAACAAATACAAAATGTACTTAATTCATTAAAAAGATGAATCTTTCTAGAACATGCAGGGCTTTACTTTTACACTACTCAACTTCAAGGGAAAAGATACTAAAAACACTTACATCCATGTTATAGATGAATAATTGTGTCAAATGATTCGAATATATGTTTCCAATTTCATAAATTCAGAGAAGGTCTTAAGCCTGGAGTAGAATGAACTCTGATATTCACTCCAATTTTTCAGACCAAGGAGCTAGAGGCCACAAATAGCTCCAAATTCTCTCTGGCTCAGTGAGCTGCTTGCATTTAATAAATGTTCAGTATTAAAAGCATCCAAATGTGTGCTGATCCGAAACAAACCCAACATGCCTGTTTCTAATCTTTACCTTTTGCTTCCCACAGTGACTTGAGTGATTTTTGCTTTCTTGGCTTTCTGTCTCAGACAAAGCTGGCACTGACCAAAAGCTCATCAGAACTGGTCAGAGCACAAGAAACTCTCCCAATTTTCCTCATTTTCTCAATCTGTGAAATGAGACACACATTTGAGTATAGGATTTTAACCACTGAAAGTCTGAAATGTCTAACTATCCCTTTTTTCTCTACCGTTAAAAATTCATGAGTGACTTTATGCCTCATCTATCTATAAAGCATACATTTGAAGTTAATCCATTGATTCCTAAACACCTTTATTAAGGTACAATTTGCATACTGAAATATTCACCCTTTTTAAGTGTACAATTGAACGATTTCTTAGAGAGTTGTGCAATCATCCCCAGAATTCTTAGAATAATTTCGTTGCTCCAAAAATATCTTCCATGCCTATTTGAATCATCTTGGCATCTTTCTAGAAAATCAGTTGAATATAAATGTAAGCATTAATTTCTGGACTCCCAATTTCATTTCTTTGACCTATATGTCTGTCCTCAAGTCAGTGCCACATTATCTTGATTCCAATAGCTTTGTAGCAGATGTTGAATTCAGGATGTGTGAATTCTTAAATTTCTTCATTTTCAAGATTGTTTTGGTTATTCTGGGTTCCTTGCAATTAGACATGAATATTAGGATTAGCTTGTCAATTTTTACAAAAAAAGAAAAAAAAAGCAGCTGAGATTTTGACTGGGATTGCATTTAACTATTTGGGGGAGTATTGTCATGTTAACATTGTCTTCCAATCTATGAACATTGGATGTTTTCCCATTTATTTAGGTCTTCAAATTCTTTCTATGATATTTTGTACTTTTCAGTGTACAAACATTATTCTTTTTTTATTAAATGTATTTCTAAATATTTTATTCTCTTTGAAGTTATTGTAAATGTAATGATTTATAATATAATTATTAGAGTGTTGCTAGTATATGGAAATACAGTTGTGTTTGTACATTGATTGCATACCCTATAAACTTGCTCAACCAATTTATTAATTATAATTGTTGGAGAAGGTAGCTAGGCAGATATGAGCAGGGCAGGAGAAGCCCACCCCCACCAACCAGGAATGTCAGGTGGCCATCAGGTGATCGTTAGGTGCTTGTTAAACTGACTCACTAAAAAAAAATTGTTTGCAGCTGGCACCAGGGGAAGCACGCTTCCAATAATAGAAAACACCTGACGCTGGTGATGGCTGCTTCCTGATAAGATTTCAGGAATTGAGCAAGCAGGCTTGAGCATGCACACCGAGAAGCAAAATGGCAGAGTTTAACTGGTATATGACCTTCTCTGGAAACACTTGACTGGTAAGGGAAAAATGCCTCAAATGAACATGTGCACAACTTCAGTAGACACCTGCGCATGTGGCCCCTCCTTAGTTTTGGCAAGCCACTGTGCATGCAGACAGCCTGCCTAAGGAAAAATCAAGGGAGAAGAAATGCAGTGTATAAAAACCTTAAGTCAAGGGCCAAACAGCACACTTGGCTCGATCTCGAGTTACTCGCTTGGCCCCTTTCCAAGTGTACTTTACTTCTTTTCGTTCCTGTTCTAAAACTTTTTAATAGACTTTCACTCCTGCTCTAAAACTCACCTTGGTCTCTCACCCTGCCTTATGCCCCTCAGCATAATTCTTTCTTCTGAGGAGGCAAGAATCGAGTTGCTGCAGGCCTGGATAGATTTTTAAACAGCTAACGTAATGTTTTGTGGACTTCTTTTAATTTTCTATGTAGAAGATCATGTCATCTACAAAAAAGATAATTTCACTTCTTCCTTTCCAATTTTATGTATTATTCTGACCCAATTTCCCTGAGTCTGACTTACAGTATAATGTTAGATAGAAATGGCAAGAGAGTGAACAAATTTGTCTTGTTCTTGATTATAAGGAGAAAGCTTTGTCTTTCACCATTAAGCATGGTGCCAGCTGTAGGTATTTTATAGATGTTCTTTACCAGGTTAAGGAAGTTTCCTTCTGTTTTTTTAAATGGTTTTCTTTTTAAATGAAGGTATGTTGGGTTTTAACAAGGATTTTCCTGCATTTATGGAGAAGATTATATGGTTTTTGTGTTTTATTCTATTGGTATGTTGTGTTACATAGATTGATGTTTTGATTTTGAATCAATCTTATATCCTTGGGATAAATCCCTCTTGGTTATGGTGGATAATCCTTTCTATATGTTTCTAAATTTAATTTGCTAGTAATTTGCTGAAAAGTTTTGCTTTTATTTTCATGATGGTTATTAGTTTGTGGTTTTCTTTTATTTTAATGTCTTTTGTTTTGGTAATTCTGTCCTCATATGATGAGTTGAAAATTGTTCCTTCCTTTTCTATTTTTTGGAAGAGTTTATGAAGTATCTGTTTTAATTCCTCTTTATGTATTTGCAAGGGTTCACCAGTGAAACATTATGGGCCTGAGATTTTCATTGTGGTAAAGTTTTAAATTACAAATTTAATCTCTTAATTTGTTATTGGTCTATTCAGATTTTCTTTTTTATCCTGAGTTAATTTTGGTAGTTTCTGTTATTTCAGAAATTTGTCTATTTCATCTAAGTTATCAAATTTCTTGTTGTACAGTTTATAGTACTCCTTTTTAATCCTTTTTATTTCCATGAGATCAAAAATGACATCTTTCTTTCACTTCTGACTTTAGTAATATGCATTCTCTCTCTCTCATTAGTCAGTTTAGGTAAAGGTTTTTCAATTTTGCTGACCTTTTCAAAGATCTAACTTTTTGTTTCATTGATTGTTCTGTATTGTTTTTCTATTCTCTGTTTTATTTATTTGTTTGTTATTTCCTTTTTTTCTATTGCTTTGGGTTTAGTTGGTTCTTCTTTTTCAAGTTACTTTAGGTGGAAATTTAGATTATTAATTGAAGTCTTTCTTCTTTTTGTAATACAGTATTGGTGTTTATAGCCATAAATTTCTCTCTGAGAATTGCTTTTGCTGCATTTCATAAGTTTGGTATATTGTGTTTCATTTTAATTCATTTCAAAACTTAACTAATTTCCCTTGTGATTTTTTTTCTGTGATCCATTAGTTATTTAGGCATTTGTTATTTTATTTCGATGTAATTTTGAATTTCACATCTTTTCTTGTTATTGATTTATAACTTTATTCTGTTGTTGTCAAATAACATAGTTTGTGTAATTGCAATTCTTTTAAATTTATGGAGATTTGCTTTATGGCCTAGCATATGATCAGTCTTGGAGAATGTTCCATGTGTGCTTAAGAAACATAAATTTTATGGCTTTTGGGTGGATGTCTACTATGTCTAGTTGCTTTAAAGAGCTGTTGAAGTTCTATATTTCCTTGCTGATCTTCTGAATAGTTGCTCTATCCATTATTGAAAGTAAGGTCTCCTATTATGATTGTTGAAACTTATATATTTTTTTACATTCTGTTCAGGTTTGCTTCATGTATCTGAGGCTCTGTTGTTAGGTGTATATATGTTTATGATTGTTATGTCTTCCTGATGGATTGATCCTTTTTTATTATGACATTTTTTATTAACATGTTTTCAAAACTCTAATTTGTCTGATATTAGCATAGCTATTCCTGCTCTCTTTTGGTTGCTATTCACATGGCATATCTTTCCCATCATTTTGCTTTCAATTTACTTGTATTTTTGAATCTAAAATATGTTTGCTGTGGACAATACATGGTTGAATTTTAAAAAAATTATGTCTAATAATTTGTTGTTTTGATAGGATTAATTCTTTCAAATTTAATGTTATTGTTATGGTTTTATTTATGTCTGCCATTTTTGTTTTTGCTGTCTATATGTTTATCATTTTAGTTTCTTTATTCTTTACTATCTTCTTTTGCATTAGCTGTATATTTTCTAGTGTAACATTTCAATTCCTTTAATGATATTTTAACCATGGTAGGCAAAATAATGATCCACAAATGATGCCCATGTCTGAATGCCCAGAACCTGTGAATATATTACCTAGCATGGCAAAAGGGGCTTTGCATGTGTGATTAAGAATTTTGAGGCCGGGCGCGGTGGCTCACGGCTGTAATCCTAGCACTTTGGGAGGCCGAGACGGGCGGATCACGAGGTCAGGAGATCGAGACCATCTTGGCTAACACGGTGAAACCCCGTTTCTACTAAAAATACAAAAAATTAGCTGGGCGTGTTGGCGGGCGCCTGTAGTCCCAGCTACTTGGGAGGCTGAGGCAGGAGAATGGCATGAACCTGGGAGGCGGAGCTTGCAGTGAGCCGAGATCGCGCCACTGCACTCCAACCTGGGAGACACAGCGAGACTCCGTCTCAAAAAAAAAAAAAAAAAAAAAGAATTTTGAGATGGGGGACTACCCTGTCTTATCTGAGTCAGTCCAATGTAATCACAAGGCTAATTATAAGGGAAAGTGGGAGGCAGGAAAGTAAAAAAAAAAAACATAAGGCGAGTGAGATGTTAGAATGATGCATTTGCTGGCTTGAAAGGGGAGTGTAGTCTCTGAAAGCTAGAATAGGCAAGAAAACAGATCTTCCTGCTACAGCCTCCAAGGGGAACACAATTCTGTTTACTTATTGATTTTACCCATTGAAACCTCTTCAGATTTATGACCTCCAAAACTGTAAGATCATAAATTTGTCTTGTTTTAAGCAATTAAGTTTGTGGCAATTTGTTAAAGCATCAATGAGAAACTAATATTTGACATTTTTTGAGTTATTTTCTTAGTGCTTATTCTAGGACTTTCAATATACATCTTATCAGAATTGACTTCAGGTTTATACTACTCAATTCAAGTGAGATACAAAAGATTTTCTTCTGTATATCTCATTCCCTCTCATTCTTTTCTGCATATTATTACTATTTTGCATATTATGTTTATATATGCTAGAAACCCAACCCTACATTATTATGCTTATTATTTTATATAATTTTATTTTTAAAAGCTGGAAGAAGAATGAAGAGTGAATTAGTCTGTTCTTGCACTGCTATAGGGTGGCTCACGCCTGTAGTCCTAGCACTTTGGGAGGTCGAGGCTGGTGGATCACGGGGTCAGGAAATTGAGACCATCCTGGCTAACATGGTGAAACTCCGTCTCTACTAAAGATACAAAAAACTAGCTGGGCATGGTGGCGGGCACCTCCACTAATTGCTATATGATTATTATTTTTGACAATACCCTTGGGCACTGCACGCAGTTTGATCCAATGTAAGTCTGGCTGTTTGTCAGGGTAAGAGTGTTGCCAATTTTTAAGGCTTGCTCTGACTCTTCCCTGGGCAGAACAACTAAACTATGGAGCACCAGCTGGGGTGGGGTGGTGGTGGAGATAAGAAACTTATTCTTTATTGCTTTCCCACCAGCATCCTCCCTATAAAGCAGGAACTGTGTCTATGTGTATATATGAGGAGGCAAGGGGACTGGTGCTGCCACCCAACTACTACCACTGCCCAATATGGATCTTCAGTAGCTCAGACCTAAAAAGGATGGGTTCCACCAATATTCACTGACTGCCAAATCTACCTGGAATGGGTCTTCCAGCTGAGGAATCTAGGGGAGATGGGAGCAACCCTTTGGCTGTCAAGCCCACTGGAGCAGTTCTTTTACAATGCTGATCTGTTCAGGAAATTGAGTCTGTACTCTTCACCAGCTGGCCCACTTGGATACTCCCTGTGTAATGGGAATTGGGATTGGGGTGACAGATGCCATCTGGCTGCCACCACCTACTCAATATAGGCCTTCCACAGTAGGGAGTGTGGAAAATGGGATCTGCCAAAATTCAGCAGCTACCCAAACCACACAGAATAGCTCTTCTATGCTAGGAAGCTGGAAGAGATAAGAATGTCCCTTGGTTGCCGAACCCACTGAAATAATTCTTCTCAAGGCAGTTATATGGGGTCAGGTACAGTCCCTAGCTCAAATGCTGTACCTCCCAGTGTTCTTACCAAGTTTACAAACATTTTATTGAATAAATCCCTCTCAATTTGTTATAAGCCCATTGATCAACCTCCACAGAGTCTGAGTGACTGTCTTTGTTAACTCTGGCCTGCTTAATATATGTTTTTCAGGGGAGGTATTCCTCAAGCGCCTCAGAATGCCATTCTGGAAGCCAGGGTATTTTATTTTTTGATGCTATTGTGAGTGAAATTGTTTTCTTAACTTGTGTCTCATGTTCCTTGCTGGGATATAGAAATATATATACTCTCTTTTTAAAGTTTTAAGGCAAGACTTCCATAGTCTCACCACTTATTAGTAGCATGATCCTGCAGAGTTCAAGCTGAAGACATAAGGCCCCTCTTGCCTATGGTACCTTTTCACCTGGCATGTCTTTGGTATGGTTCAGAGAGGGAAGAAGAGTGAATTCAACATAAAGTGCTTTCTCTAGGACTTAAAGAATTCCGCTGTTGGGCTGCATATTAGTAAAAAGATCATTAGCTTGCAGGAAAGAGATAGCTACTAAAGCTAGCATGAGGGGAAAAATGACATTTAATAAAATTTAAAGGCAAGAAAGGGACAGTCACTAAGAATTTTACTTTTTAGAGATGTGCTCTTTTATGTTTACCCTTTTTTTTCTGGGCTTTTCTTCCTCCCTCACCTTCTCCTTTCCTCCCTTTCTTTCCAGACTGCCTTGGCTCCCCAACCTTGGCTATACATGTTCTTCTAGTTCAAGTGATCCATGAGCTGAAACTAGGCTCCAAGTAATTAGAAGGCAGAATCAGATTGGCTAATCATGCAGTCAGATGTCCATTCCTGATCCAATCATCCATGGCCACAGTGCAGGCATATGCAGGCCTGCTCTTCCCCAGAAGAGATTGTGAGGGCCAGGTGGAAATGATACTTGTTTCAACCTTCATGTACCTCAGTACCCATTTTCTAAAGCAGTAGGAGAATATCATTGTGAATCTTTAACTTTTTAGGGATGTTTCAAGCCACTGTCAGGACTTTTTATCCTTAATGTCTAAGGCAGCTGGATGAAAACTGATTGGAGCTGAAAGTCAGTAATTTGTAGCTGTCAGGTGAGCTCCTTTGTCTACAGGGAGAAAAACCATGGAGAATTTTGATTACTCAAATATAGATTAAAAACACACAGGCTGTATAGATTTCTGAGCATAAATGAGAGACTTTGAGATAAAAACCATCCAGTATAGTGTAGGGTTAACATACAAAAATAGCAATCTGGGCCTCCCAATGCCCCACCTACCACTTGACCACCCTGGCTCCTTCCACTAGACTGGCTCCTTGAACTACCCCAGACTTCCTCAAAATCCTGCAAACTAATGGTTAATACATGGTGTATTAGGAGGCCTCGCCAGACTCTGTGACTATTTGATTAATCAGTGCTTTGCTATACTAGTTTTTAAATATTTTGATAATTGCTGCTAAGGTGGATAATACAGTCTTTGGAATTAGGAGCTATGTGATCCTGAGCTCATTTTTCTTATTTCTTTCCAGATAATTAATTAATAAGTATTTTTGCCCTCTTCCTGATATTTTAGTTGTCTGTATAATAAGCTTAGCAATTGGGTTTGATTTAATCCAAAACTATACCTGAAATTTAATAAAATATTATTTACTTTTTAAGCCAGGGAATCTTCCCTATCACCTCAAAAGTACTAAAGTTATGCCTTCCTCTAGCTGTTCTCATTATGAAGGACAGTAGACTTGATAGGAGGTGTTAACAATTCTAAACATAGTGCTAAGGAAATTCATTTTACTCCTCTGTTGGGAGGTGCTGGTGGGGTAGGGAACAAATTAACAAGGAGAGAGGGGTAATTATTAAGTACGTAAAAGTTTCCCAAATCAAATTAGCACTTGAAAACACAGAGGGACATGGGCTTTTCTTCTTTAGGCATATCTCATGTTCTGTTGTAAAAATGCTGCAACATTTCCATATTGATGAGATTTAATTTGTAATTGCAGAAGGGTCCCATTCTTACTAGAAACGTAAAATCTGTAAAAATTGTAAGTTGTCAGAATCAAAATGGAGTCACTTGGGTTAAAAACTCGGACAAAGAGAGCTGGGAAAGGCCTTGAAGAAATGGTTCTCATGCATGAATGCCTAATCAAGAAACTCTCACCAAAGACTGCAAAACCACAGCCTTGCACAAAGGCCACCACAACCTTACACAAAAATACACTTCTTTGAGGACAACTGCCCAGTAACTGCCTGTCCAACCTCAGACTGATGCCACCCTTGTTACTGATCCTGGCAGCCAAGGATAATTAATCTTAAAACAATTATGTAATCCCTCTCAATTTTTTAAAAAAACTTTGTCTTTCCAAAATAGGCACATAATTTATTATATATGGCACATATATTCCCAGTGCAAAGCCCATTCCCAAATAAACATCATTTTCTTTTAGAGAGTTCACCTGTTTGTTATTTAAATTGATAAGCCCTATGAGTAAATGCAGTAAACTTGGAAAATTTGGTAAATTTAATTCTGGCAATTAGTGTTTTTATTGTTTTCTTCCCTATTCCTCTTTATGCATTTAAAAAATGTTTATAGGTTCTTCTCTTGGTATTTCACTCTTTCTTTGGATTTGGGAAATTCCTTCGTGGGTTGTTTTAACGTGAAGCCTCGTCTGATTGTTCAGATTACTCCTTTCTCATTTTTCTCTAAGTAATAATTTTATCTTGGTGCATTATTAGAATTCCTTGAGAATTTTCCATCTTTCCTTAAACTTCTGGTCTTTGCTGGATATTCCTAAAGACTACATTATAGAGCAACTGCCCTACCGATTCCTAGGATGCTTTGTTGCAGTTGAAATATGCTTCCCAAATAATTGTTATAGGACTGTTCTTAGTGCTGCAAATTTAATTAATTTTGTTGTCAGCATCCACTCTTCCAGGCTTGTAGTTAATGACTTACTGTTGGATTGTAATAAACCCATGACTAAGTCTCTATTTGCTTTCTTGAGTTTTGGAAACTAAGGACTCTCCTCTATGAAGCTCAAATGCTTTCTGAGGACTGTTGGGCTGTGCCAGTGACACAAAACATGATTACCAAATTAAAGTCTCTGAAAATCAGATCTGGAGATCTTTTTATCTTTTCTAGAAATGTAAGTCATCTTGAGTGAAAAGCTTCACTTTCATCTTTTTTGTAACATGGCCATCTAATAGTATTTTACATAGGTACATTTTCCCTTTACTGTCTGAATTACAAACAATCGATTTCCATACATCCCTGTAATAAAACATCTGCGAAGAATGTAACTGCAAGGTGATCTTTTCTTACCACCCTTCATTCACTTTCTTCTTGTTGTGCTGCACAAAGGCTGCCACAACCTTCCACAAAACCTTGTCCCACTGTTTGGAGAAACTCCATTATTCCTCCCTATAGCATAACGATTCTTGAACTAGTCTCATTGTCACTTCCTTCTTCTTCCAAGGCCAGTTTTTCCCGGGGGACCCCAATGGTTAAAAGAAAAGGGAAAAGTGAGGTTTGTATGACAAGGAGATGCTTGTGCCACTGAGTGTGGCTGTTCCTAGCATCTGTTGTTCCTCTTACCAGTCTCCAAGTGCCATGTGGAAGCTGGTCACTCTTTATACTGCCCTGTCTCCCAAACACTGCCCCTGTTCTTCATTCTATCATCCAAGTTCCTACCCAGTTTCTTAACATTCTGAGAGAGCCTATTGTAGTAGTTGGGAGTTTTTCAACTGCAAACGAAATGACTCTGAAAAAGTGATAAACAAAATTGGATATTTAATTTACTGTTACAGAATAGAAAGGCTTCAGGCCAGTTTGATCCAGGTGCTCATGCTCTGCCATTTAAAATCTGCCTCTCTACAACTCTATATTCTGATTACAGTAATCTAGAATTTTGACTGTGGAACTTGGCTAAGCAGGCTGTTTTCTTCTCTTTAACACAAAATAACTCACTTTTTCTTTAGTCATTGCCCAACCAGTTTATCTACCCTCAGCTCTGAGCATGAGAATCTTCATATTTACTGCTTGAATGATGGGAATAAGAATGTGTTCTTGGCACTACTGAGTTGGACTATCAATTGCATTTTCTCACAGAGGTATTTTACTTATTTACACTTAAGTTCTGCCTTGCTTCAAAAAAATGATTTAAGATGGAAAAGGATTGTTGTACATGGCAGAGAGCTTCAAAGTACTCCTGAAATTGTATGTAAGGTACTTTATAGATTTCTGTAGATGGGCTGAGACTGACCCAATATCCAATCGCCATTTTTAACATTTTATCTAAGGGATGTGGATACCAAGTGAAAAATTATTTACAGATGAAATTTTTTAGCACAGTCTGGTCAGACTTACAGAGAACTATCTTTATTTCCTTTCATGTCTGTAGCTAACTGAATTTCACTGTGCATTCTACATTAGATTTTCTCATTATGTTTGTACAAATGCTTTACTGAATAAGCACTTTATCTCTTGTATTTTGAGCCAGATCCTTAGTCTAAGTGAATCATATTGTACAGTTTTCTAGCTATCTTGCTACTTCACTACTGAAATCTTGTGCATGTATAACAGCATTGACTAATCCTAGCTAATGTCTATATGCCCTTCTCCCCAAATATAAAATACGTATGTTTCAGTATCCCCAGGCCTTATCAACCTGTGGAAAAAATGAGTTCTCATTACTAATTATACTTAAATCAGGCTGACACATTGTCCCATCTGCTCAAGCAGGAAACCTGCTTCCCAGAAAATCTCCCTATGTCTGCCATTCCTCTACCTCTGAAAGTATACTTGGGAATTCCTACAGAGTATTTTTATGTGGGTTCAAAAAGCCCATACCCCCCAGTGGATTCCATTCTCCCATGAGAGAGAGAATTAGCTCTGTTTTTGAGAGCATAAGCCCTGGACTTAAACTACCTGTGTTTGAATCCTGGTGCCACCATTTAGGTACATGACCTTGGACTATTTGCTTAACTTCTCTAAACTTCAGCTTGTTAACTGGAAAGTGGTGACTGTTTTAGGGTTAAGTGAGTTAATGCATTTGGAGTACTTGGAAAGTATCTGACCTATGTTAAGAGCCCCATAAAGATTACTCACTGTTATTATCCACCGCATCTTCTGCTGCTGCTTCTCTTTTTTTAAGCCCCACCCCCTGACTTGAATGCTAGCACACGGTTTTAAAAATCTGCCAATCCAGCGGGTATCCATAGGGTCCTCAATGCTCCAGATCATTGTGTATTCATCACAGAAGTGGGAAGAAGGTCCCTGCTTACATTTGGCTCAAGTGCTTTCCTTAGAGCTGGTTGAGGTTAAGGTGGCTAAGATCCCTTGCATTTTCCATCTCTTTTTCAGGCTCTAGTACATTAAAAGCTACCTTTTTGCAGGTACCCTTCACCTCATGTAAATCAATCAGTATGACCAGAAGCCTGGACAGGGATGAGAGTAGGAATCTAGTGCAGCCACTTAACCCCACCTCAGTGACTTCCCTTTACTGTCAACCATGATCTCTGCAAGCAGAAGGAACCATTTTCTCCATTGTACTTACTACCTTAATGTATCTTAATTTTAGTTGTCTGTATATTAAGTGAATTAATAGACTGAATTCAGGTATTTAAAGTCAAAACCTCATATTTTCCTTTTTACAGGTAGATATTTCAGTGTATTTTAACCCCTCAATCCTACAATTTATTCTGCTTTTTTTGGCCTTGAAAAAGTGGTATTTATAAACAATTATGCTATGCAAAATAATTAAATTATTTTTATAACAAAAGTGACAATTAACTTAGTAAATACATTTTTAACAATATTAAAATTTTAATTTCAGAGTAACTATTTTTGATTGAATGGAGAGTTTTGGTGGTCTGGATAGAAGATCAAGTCACCCATATTTCTTTAAGCTGAAGTCTAATCCAGAGCAAGGTCCTAACTCTCTTTAATTCTATGAAGGCTGAGAAAGGTGAGGAATCTACAGAAGAAAAGTTTGATGCTAGTAGAGGTTGGTTCATGAGGTTTAAGGAAATAAGCCATCTCCATAACATAAAAGTGCCAAGTGAGGTAGCAACTACTAATGTAGAAGCTGCAACAAGTTATCCAGAGGATCTAGCTAAGATCATTATGAAGCTAGCTGTGTAGCTTCATCAGTGTAAAATCTAAACAACAGATTTTCCATGTAGATAAAACAGCTTTCTATTGGAAGAAGATGCCATCTATAACTTTCCTATTTAGAGAGGAGAAATCAATATCTTGCTTTAAAGTTTCAGAGGATAGGCCAACTCTCTTGTTAGGGGATAATGCAGCTGGTGACGTTAAGTTGAAGCCTGTGCTCATTTACCATTTTAAAAATTCTAGAGTCCTTAAGAATTTTGCTAAATCTACTCTGCCTGTGCTCTGTAAGTGGAACAAAAACCCCTAGATGACAGCACATAGGTTTACAGCATGGCTTACTGAATATTTTACAGCCACTGTTGAGATCTGCTCAGAAAAAAAGGATTCCTTTCAAAGTATTATTGATCATTGGCAATGCACCAAGTCACTCAAGAGCTCTGATAGAGATGTACAAGGATAATAACAATGTTTTCATGTCTGCTAAACACCACGCATTTTGTAGCCCATGGATCAAGGAGTCATTTTGACTTTTGAGTCTTATTATTTAAGAAATACATTTTGAAAGGCTGTAGCTGCTTTATATAGTGATTCATCTGATGAATCTTAGTAAGGTAAATTGAAAACATTCTAAAAAGTATTCACCATTCTATATGCCATGAAGAACATTTGTGATTCATGGGAGGAGATCAAAATATCAACATTAACAGTAGGTTGGAAGAAATTGATTCCAACACTCATGGATGACTTTGAGGATTTCAAAATTTCAGTGGAGGAAGTAACTGAAGATGTGGTGGAAATAGTAAGATAACTAGAATTAGAAGTGGAGCCTGTAGATGTGACTGAAGTTTTGCAAACTTATGATTGAACTTTAATCAATGAGCAGTTGCTCCTCATGGATGAGCAAAGAAAGTGATTTCTTGAGATGGAATCTACTGGTGAATACGTTGTGAACATTGTTAAAATGACAACACATGATTCAGAATAGTACATAAATGTAATTGATAAATCAGCAGCAGGGTTTGGGAAAATTGACTCAAATTTTGAAAGAAGTTCTATGGGTAGAATGCTATCAAACAGCATCACATGCTACAAAGATATCTTTCATGAAAGGAAGAGTCAAGACCCTCTATCAGCAAAATGATTCACTGAAGGCTCAGATGACTGTTAGTATTTTTTAGCAATACAGTATTTTAAATTGTTATGTCCATTTTTTTATGCACAATGCTATTGCACACTTAATAAACTACTACATAGTAGTTTAAACATAACTTTTTTACGCACTGGGAAAACAAAAGTTTGTGTGACTCACTTTTATTGTGATATTTGTTTTATTGCTGTGGTCTGAAAGTAAACCTGTAATATCTTTGTGGTATGCTTATACTTGGAATTTGTCTCAATTTTGATACCTTGTCAATTCAGAGAGGTAGGAGAGTGTCATGATTAGGTGGGAGGGCTGGAGCTAGTTTGTCAAGTTTGAATTGTGTCCCTACTCTGTGGTAGTTGTGTGTCTTGGGTAAGTTACTTAACTCCTCTGTGTTTCAGATTCCTTATCTGTAAACATCCTCATCTGAGGATAATAATAGCCTAGATGTAATGGGATATGTTATTAGGATTGAAATAGTTAGTATGTTATGTGGTCACAGTGCTTGGCATGTAAGAAATAATAACTGTTGGCTAATATTATTAACTACATCAAAAATATTCGACAAAAAGAACATTATTTTGATTCATTCACTCTACAAGTATTTATTGGGTGTACGCCAGGAACTATGCTAGACTCTGAACTAAAAGGCAATTAAGACAAAATTACTGCCCTCAAGGAGCTAGTAGTCTTGTATCCTAAAATTTTCAGATGATTTCTTCAATCAAACATTTCACTTTAGGGAACATGGATTCATGACATAACATGTCAAAGAGATGTTTATTCTTAAAAGAAGAAAGATAGATCTTGAATTTAATGATGAATTCAACAAACTATATTCAGTAATCTTTATTTTTTTGTCCAAAACACCTAGATTTCAGGCAACTGTTGCTATGTAGAAGAATAGCTTTAAACAAATCCAAGTTACTAGGAAGAGTTAATATAGACTGCAGAGAGAGCTCTATTCTTTTATCCTCCTGGAATTCATTAAAATAATTTTAAAATTAGTCTTGTGAAGATAAACTAAAATAATTTCCATTTTAATGCAACATTGTGTGATTAGCATATCCCTATTTATTAGCCATTTCTGTCCTTCAAAGAATGATAAGGGTTATTTAAACTTGAATAATACAGCTAAGTTTAAATATCTAGGAACAATACTTTTCTATTTTTGGCAGAAAATACATATTATTTTCTGAAAAGTCAGCATCATCAACAAGACTTCTTAAAATGACACAAATTGGAAAATAATTTAGCTTCCCAATTATTATTGAGAATTTATGAGCAAGGCTGCTAATCATCAGTATCTTGGGGTAAAAGGAAGTGAATTGACAGCAAAAGGTACATATGTAAGTTTTGAAGATAAACTGACCTTGTGCCAGTCTCTCAACCTGTCCTTCTTAACAGATGAATGTCATTTGTTGTGTCAGTGGTTTGAAGTCAATAACCATTGATACTCTCCTTGGGGACCTCTTGGGCTTACAAAGACAATATTTTAGAATGAGGACACCGTCTGGTGATGAGTAAGTAAGTATCTCTGTTGATGTTAGGAAGATATGTTACTTTGAAGCTTTGAAATTCAAAAGAATTATTGCTGCTCTGTTCTTTTAGTAGTTATTGAACAATAATGATGCATAATTTTCAACTACACTTCAGATGAAAAATAAGTTATTTTTTCTTAAAAGTAAAAATATTAACATGTTTGTATACTGTGGTATTTCACTCTTGTTCTGTTTGGAGAGTAATTTCATAATGCTGACCCTGGTAAGCATCTTGGTGGGACAATATCTTTTTAAATGAACTTGTCTATTTTTATCTAGGTCACAAAGGTATGCACACATTTAGTTTTCAGCCTAGATGTATTCCCACATTTTGCCTTGCCTTTGATGTCCTTATTCTAGTACTTGCTCACCTGCTTTGTCTTAACCCCAGAAGAAACATGATGTTACTGAACGTCATGGTCGTGAATGTCTTACATGCACCCATTGTGTTTTTGAGATGGTTAATTCCAAACCAACATGAACATAGTTCTTTCTGTTATCAAAGCTGGTTTCTGAGTTTGGCTGGTATGAATCAACACCACAAAATCTGACCACCTTTTGAGGAGCTGACAAAACTTGAGGGCCTGGATTAAGAAACCTTTCTTTGAAGACCTTTCTGAGTAGCTTTTCAAAATTATTCATAGCTCTATTTATTTCAATTCAGAGTATTTACAAACACATAAATGCCTTGTTTTCATTATTTAAAATCAAATCGAGTGAATTTCTCTTTAACAGAATTTTAGCTTGAGTTCACATAAACAATGACATTAATAATAATTGAAAGCAAACTCCCATTAAATATATGTAGATATTCTTATTTCACTCACTATAAAATTTAATCATCTCATTAACTATCTAATCTCTTAAGTGAAATGACCAGGTAATGGAACTTGATCTGATTGATTTGATTGGTTCAGTGATTAACTTATGCTCATATTTATCAGACTCTGTAAGACTCTTTTTTTTTTTTAAGTCTCTGCTGTGCAGTGGCGCGATCTCGCCTCACTGCAAGCTCCGCCTCCCGGGTTCACGCCATTCTCCTGTCTCAGCCTCCCGAGTAGCTGGGACTATAGGCGCCCGCCACCATGCCCAGATAATTTTTTGTATTTTGTTTAGTAGAGATGGGGTTTCACCGTGTTAGCCAGGATGGTCTCTATCTCCTGACCTCGTGATCCCCCCGCCTCGGCCTCCCAAAGTGCTGGGGTTACAGGCGTGAGCTACCGCGCCTGGCCAAGACTCTCTCTTAAAGTCAAAATAAAACTTGACTAGTCAGGTGAACTGCCCCTTTAAAAAAATTCTGTTTATCTCTTTTTGAGTCCCCTATAAGGAGAACATGGACTTAAACCTCTCTGTTTAAGAAATGGGAATCACTGGAGGACAACTCTATCACTTTGGTAGGAAGGAATCCAACATATATCGAGCAATATTTCTTTACGAAATGCTATGTAAGATGAGCAAATAAAGGCCAGGTTGTCTACCAATAGACTTTTTCATATCTGAGCAGCATGTTATTCTTTCACAAAAGGTTTCTGTCTGTTTCTCATATAATCTCAGTTTACTCATTATATGAATACATACATTTGTATGTATATACACACAAACATATATTGAGTATCTACTGTGTATAATTCAGGTTTCAAAGATTCTAAATCTTTAAAATTTTATCTATATAATTAATGCAATCCTCATAAAATACCAACATTTTGAGGCATCTGACAAAATTTAAGTTATATATATATATATATCATCTTTTTCAATAGTGAAAAGTGCTGTGGAGAAAATTAAGCACAGGCGGTAGATCGGGAGATAGGGAGGGCTATCTATGGACAATTAGTTTTAAAGAAGGTCCACAGGGAATACCAATGAGGTATTACTTTTATTTTATAGAAGAGAAATTTTACATTTTCAAGATATGTGAGTAGCTATCTAAAATTCACTAATGGTGCAAACAGAGTTTGGTTTGTGTATTTGAGATCTTTAAATTAAAACCCCAATAGAGCCGTCTTGAAATATAAAATCAAAGCAACAAAATGTAACAAATATCTTTGATAACAATTCATTACAGCTTTATGTTAAACAACCCATAGTTCAAAAATAAAATAAAACTTTGCTTGTGTGATGTTCATACAATAATGAAAATGAAAACAGTAAGCTATAGAATCTATGAGCTATATCCACAGTTCACACAGTATAATTCTCATAGTTTTAAACTTACAAAATAAAGATTAATAGTAAATGAATTAATTATTCAAATCAAGTGTTTTATAAAGATTAACAAATAGGAGCTAAGGAAAATAGAGGAAATTATTGATAAAATGAAAGCATAAATTTATACGTAACACAACTTTGCTAAAGTTTATTTAGCAAAATACAATTGGTAACATATACAAAATTAGAAATGAAAGTGAGGAAATAACCAAACAACCACAAGTGGAAAGGATATCAAATTAGTTATTCATGAATATTTTATAATATTCTCTCTAAATCTATTTGAAATCCTAGATGAAATAAATGTTTTGTTAATAAAAAGATCTATAAATAACTAGACTTTACTAGAAAAGATTTAGAAAGCCTAAATTGTACAAAAACCTAAGGAGAAATTTGAGAAAAGAATTTAAGTTACTTCTCACAAACAATGTACTCAGAAGATTTTACAGATGAAGTCTTTCAAACAGTTTAGAAAGAAATAAATGTAATTCTGTTAAATGATTACTATTATACAAAAGAGGAAGTTTTAAAGTGATACCAAAATCTGATAGGAACGATAGAAAAAAAAAACTGACTACAAACCACTTTAACAACTCATGAAGGCAATGTACAGAACACATTATTGGCAAACAGCCCTGCATGAAAGATGTTTCAGTATTTGGAAAACTGTTATTATAATTCACCATATTAAGAGAGTAGAAAACAGTATTTCTTCTTAAATGTTAAACTGAAAAACACCCTTTCAAATATAGAAACTTCTGTAGAATGAAATAAATATATGTGTTAATTAAAAAGAAAGCATAAATCTTAATAATGAATCACTAAGACATTCCTGTTATCTCCTGATAAGATGGGAGATAATACAAAAAAGAAATTTATAGATGCCCTTTTATATCTTTATATCATTTATTATTTTCCTGGAAGCACAGACAGTACAACTAGACAAATAATGTAAATAGACTTATAAATGTTAGAAAGTATGTGCCTTTTTTTTTTTGCAAATGATTGCAATGTAAACCTAATCAACTAAAATCTAGTATAATTTAGTAAAATAAAGGTGAAAAATGAATAACCAAAAAGTTTTCTACATACCAAAACCACCAATTTAGAAAAGCAATGGGATAGAATATTTATAATACCTGGGAATATAATTAATGATCAATGTGTGGAACTTATGTGAAAGAAAATTATTTTCTAAGGACAATAAGGAAGTATTAAAAAGAAAGACATAGTTTGGATAAAAAGAATCTATGCTATAAAATGTATATTTTTCTCAAATATATATATTTAATCTATTCCCTTCAAAATACCAGCAAGATTGCTTTTGAGAAAATTTGCAAAAAGATAGTACATTTTGTTGGAAAAAGATAAATAGGTAAGATTAAAATGAAAGATTGTTAATAAGAATAATGAGGGGAAACAAGCCTTGCCAGGTATGTTAATAAACCTGGAGAACTTGAAAGAGCTTGTTATTTATTCAAGAATAGACTGAAGAGCATTTCATTATGGAAATGAAAGTCAAAATGTATGAAGATTTTAATATATAGATAATGGTAGAACTCAAGTAAATGGGGAAGGAAATGGATTATTTAATAAATGATGTTCAATAAGTTGGCTTGATATTTAGAAAAATAAACTGATATCTCTCACTTCTTACACTAAACAATTAATCTAAATTTCAGATGGCTCAAACATTGGAACATAAAAAATAAAATGAAATCAGAAAAGCAGTTGAGTAAAACATCAGGATATGATTTAGAAAAGGACTCCAGAACATGCCACAAAGTTTAAAAGTTGTGAAGATAGACTGATAAATCTAAGGGCATAAAAAAATCTTTCAGTCAAGGCAAAAAATAAAAGTCAAGTTTGTGTGTGTAGAGGTGTTCCTAGTAGTTTCTGATGGTTGTTTTTATTGCTGTGGGGACAGGAGAACATTCCTTTTGTAATTTCTAATTGTGTTTATGTGGCTCTTCTCTCTTTTCTTCTTTATTAAACTAGCTAGTGGCCTATCTGTTTTATTACTTTTTCCAAAAACCAACTCCTGGATTTGTTGATCTTTTGAATTTTTTTGTGTGTGTCTTGATTTCCTTCAGTTTAGCTCTGATTTTTGTCATTTCTTGTCTTCTTCTAGCTTTGGGGTTGATTTGTTCTTGCCTCTCTAATTCCTTCATTTGTGAAGTTGGATTGTTAATTTGAGATCTTTCAAACTTTTTGACGTGGGCTTTTAGTGCTATGAATTTCCCTCTTAACATTGCCTTAACTGTGTCCCAGAAATTTGGCTATGTTACATCCTTGTTCTCATTATTTTCAAAGAACTTACTGATTTCTGCCTTAATTTCATTATTTACCCAAAAGTCATTCAGGAGCATGTTGTTTAATATCCATGTAATTGCATGTTTTTGAGTGATTTTCATAGTCTTGACTTGTATTTTTATTGTGCTGTGGTCTGAGAGTGTGTTGGTATAATTTTGGTTATTTTACCTTTGTTGAAGATAGTTTTATGTCCAATTATGTCACTGATTTTAGAGTATATGCCAAGTGGCAATGACAAGACTGTATAGTCTGTTGCTTTTTGTTGGAGAGTTCTATAACAGTCTATCAGATCCATTTGGTCCAATGTTGAGTTTAGGTCTTGAATATCTTTGTTAATTTTCTGCCTCAATGATGTATGCACATAAACTAGAAAACCTAGAAGAGTTGAATAAGTTTCTGGACAGATACACCCTCCCAAGGCTGAGCCAGGAAGAAATTGATTCCCCACACAACCCAATAATGAGTTTCAAGATCAAATCAGTAATAAATGGCCTACCAACCAAAAAAAAAAAAAAAACCACAAAAACAAAAAACCCTGGGACCTGATGAATTCTACAGGATGTACAAAGAACAACTGGTACCATTCCTACAGAAACTATTCCAAGAAATTGAGGAGGAGGGACTCCTCCCTAACTCATTCTATGAGGCCAGCATCATCTTATACCAAAACCCGGCAGAGACCTAACAAAAAAACATCAGGCCAATATCCTTGATGAACATCAATGCAAAAATCCTCAGCAAAATCCTTGCAAACTGAAGCCAGCAGAACATCAAAAAACTAATCCAGCATAATCAAGTAGACTTCATTCCTGGGATGCAAGTTTGGTTCAACATATGCGAATGAATAAATGGGCACATAAACAGAAACAAAGACAAAAACCACATGATTATCTCTATAGACACAAAAAAGGTTTTCAGTAAAATTCAATACCCCTTCATGTTAAAAACTATCCATAAACTAGGTACTGAAGGAACATACCTCAACATAATAAGCACTACCAATGACAAACCCACAGCCAACATTATACTGAATGGGCAAAAGCTGGAAGCATTCCCTTTGAAAATCGGCAAAAACAAGGATGTCCTCTCTCACCAGTTCTGTTCAACATAGTATTGGAAGTCCTAGCCAGAGCAATCAGGCAAGAGAAAGAAATAAAGGGCATCCAAATAAGAAGAGAGAAAGTAAAACTATCTCTACAGATGACATGATTTTATATCTAGAAAATCCCACGGTCTCAGTGCAAAAGCTTCTCCAGCTGATAAACAACTTCATCAAAATTGCAGGATACAAAATGAATGCACAAAAATCACTAGCATTCCTATTTGGTTTTCTGTTCCTGTGCCAGTTTGCTTATGATAATAGCCTCTACCTTCATCCATGTTGCTGCAAAGGACATGATCTCATTCTTTTGATGGCTGCATAGTATTATTCCCTGGGTATATATGTACCACATTAAAATGGCTATACTGCTAATTTAGTTCAACCCTTGTGGAAAGCACTATGACAATTCCTCAAAGAGCTAAAAGTAGAATGCCATTTGACCCAGCAATCCTATTTCTGGATATGTATGCAGAGGAATATAAATCATTCTACCACAAAGAAACATGCACGTGAATGTTTACTGCAGCACTGTTCACAAAAGGAAAAACATGGAATCAACCTAAATGCCCATCAATGACAGATTGGATAAAGAAAATGTGGTATGTATACACCATGGAATACTATGCGGCCATAAAAAAAGAACGCTCGGATAGAGCCGGAGGCTATTATCGTCAGCAAACTAATGCAGGAACAGAAAACCAAATACTGCATGTTCTCACTTATAAGTGAGAGCCAAATGATAAGAACTTATGAACACAAAGATGGAAAAAACAGACAGTGGGGTCTACTTGAGTGGGAAGGGTTGAAGGAGGGAGAAGAGCAGAAAAGATAACTATTGGGTACTGGGCTTAATATCTGGGTGACAAAATAATATGTACAACAAACCCCCACAACATGTGTTTATCTATGTAACAAACCTTCACATGTACCCCCAAAGCTATGATAAAAGTTAAAAATAAATAAATTAAATAGAAAGATAAGAAAAAGTCAAAACATGAATGATGACCTGGCAAAAAGTAATTGGAAAAGCATATGAGAAAGGACTAATTTTCTTTCTAGTAAAGAACTCATATATTAAGAAAAATGAGCACAACACTATAGAAATATATAATAACAACAAAAAACCAAACAGGATACAATCCAAATGTCTGTCACCATGGTTCATACAAATAGTAGAGTATACTGCACGTATTTTATTTTAAAATGAGATATATATTTTTTGTTGTTCTTGCTTTCTCTTTTAAAATTTTTTTATTTTTATTTTTTAGCTTTTAGGTTTAGGGGTACATGTGCAGGGTTGTTATATAGGCAAATAATGTGTCATAGGAGTTTGGCATACAGATTATTTCATCACCCAGGTAACAAGCATAGTACCCAATAGGTAGTTTTTTGGTCCTCATGCTCCTCCCACCCAGCATTCTCAAGTAGGTGCTGTATCTGTTGTTCGCCTCTGTTTGTCTTTGGGTTCTCAACATTTAGCTCCCATTTATAAACGAGAACATGTGCTATTTGGTTTTCTGTTCCTGTGCTAGTTTGCTTATGATAATAGCCTCTACCTTCATCCATGTTGCTGCAAAGGACATGATCTCAGTCTTTTGATGGCTGCATAGTATTCCCTGGTGTATATGTACCACATTTTTTTTATCCATTATACTGTTGATGGGCATTTAGGTTGTTTCCATGTCTTTGCTATTGTGAAAAGTGCTATGATGAAAATACATATGCATGTATCTTTATGTTGAACAATTTATATTCCTTTGGGTATATATCCAATAATGGGATTTCTAGTCAAATAGTAATTCTGCTTTGAGTTCTTTGAGAAATTGCCCAACTGCTTTCCACAATGACTGAACTAATTTACATTCCCAACGGTAGTGTATAAGCATTCTCTTTTCTTCATAACCTTGCCAGCATCAGTTATTTTTTTGATTTTTTTAAGAATAGCCTTTCTGATTGGTGTGAGATGGTATTTCATTGTTGTTTTTATTTGCATTTCTCTGATTAGTGTTGTTGAGCATTTTTTTCACATGCTTGTTGACTGGGTGTCTGCCTTCTTTTGAAAGGTGTTTGTTCTCACTCTTTGTCTACTTTTTAAATGAGGCTATTTGTTTTTTGCTTACTGATTTGTTTAGGTTGCTTATAGAGTTTGGATATTTGACCATCGTTGGGTGCATACTATGCAAATATTTTCCCTCATTCTGTAGGTTGTTTGTTACTCTGTTGATAGTTTCTTTTTCTATGCAGAAGCTTCTTGCTTCAACAACAGCACCATGCTGTTTTGGTTATTGTAGCCCTATAGTATAGCTTGAAATTGGGTAATGTGATGCCTCCAGCTTTGTTCTTTTTGCTTAGGATTTCATTGGCTGTTTGGGCTCTTTTTTGCATCCATACGAATTTTAATATAGTTTTTCCTAATTTTGTGAAGAATGTCATTGGTAGTTTGGTAGGAATAACACTGAATCGCAAATTGCTTTGGGTAATATGGCCATTTTAACAATATTGATTCTTCCTGTTGATGAGCATGGATATTTTCCATTTGTTTGTGCTATCTATAATTTCTTTAAGTTGTGTTTTGTAATTCTCATTGTAGAGATCCCTCATCTCCCTGATTAGCTATATTCCTAGGTATTTTATCCTCTTTGTGGCTATTGAAGATGGGATTGCATTCTTGCTTTGGCTGTCAGATTGCATGTTGTTGGCATTTAGGAATGCTGCTGATTTTCGTACATTGATTTTGTATCCTGAAACTTTGCTGAAGTTATTTATTAGATCAAGGAGCTTTTGGACAGAGACTATGGGGTTTTCTAGGTATAGAATTACATCATCTGCAAACAGGGATAGTTTGACTTGCTTTCTTCCTATTGGGATGCCTTTTATTTATTTCTCTTGTCTGATTGCTCTGGCCAGGACTTCCATTACTATGTTGAATGGGAGTGTTGAGAGAGGGCATTCTTGTCTTGTTCTGTTATTCAAGGGGAATGCTTCTAGCTTTTACCCATTCAGTATGATGTTAGCTGAGGATTTGTCATAGATGGCTCTTATTATTTTGAAGTATGTTCTTTCAATGTCTAGTTTATTAAGGGATTTTTAACATGAAGAGATATTGAATTTTATCAAAAGCCTTCCCTGCATCTATTGAAATAATCATGTGGTTTTCATTTTTAGTTCGTTTGTGTGATGAATTACATTTATTGATTTACATCTGTTAAACCAACTTTGCATCCCAGGAATAAAACCTACTTGGTTGTGGAAGATTAGCTTTTTGATGTGCTGCTGGATTTGGTTTGCTGTATTCTGTTGAGGATTTTTGTATCTATCTTTATCAAAGATATTGGCCTGAAGTTTTGTTTTTTTGTATGTCTCTGCCAGCTTTTGTTTTCATGATGAAAATGGCCTCATAGAATGAGTAACGAGGAATCCCTCCTCCTCAATCTTTTGGAATAGTTTCATCAGAAATGGTACCAGCTCTTTTTTGTACATCTGGTGGAATTCAGCTGTGAATCTGTCTGGTTCTTGATTTTTCTTGTTGGTAAGCTTTGTAGTACTGATTCAGTTTTAGAACTCATTACTGATCTCTTCAGGGATTCAATTTCTTCCTGGTTTCATCTTGGAAGGTTGTATGTTTTCAGGATTTATCCATATCTTCTAGGTTTTCTAGCTTGTGTGTATAGTGGTGTCCATAGTAGTCTCTAAGGATTTTATTTAAAAAAAAATTCTGTGGAGTCAGTTGTAATATCCTTTTTGTAATTTCCGGTTGTGTTAATTTGGAAATATATCTCTATCTATCTATCTGTGTATATATCCTCAACACAGTATCAGATATACTAGTATCAGATATATCAGATACCGTGTTGAGGATATATCTGATGCTTAGTTCTTCTTGTTGAATTGAACCCTTTACCATTATGTAATCTTCTGTCTTTTTTGTTATATGTTAGTTTAAAGTTTGTTTTGTATAAAATTAGAATAGCAACCCCTGCATTTTGATGTTTTCCATTTGCTTGATTTTTCTCCATCCGTTACTTTGAGCCTAGGCGTGTCATTACATGTGAGATGGGTCTCTGGTGTATAGCATATTATGTATAGCATATTATCAGGGTCTTGCTTCTTTATCCAACTTGCCACTGTGTACCTTTTAATTGCATCATTTAGCCTGGTTACATTCAAGGTTAGTATTTATATCTGCAGATTTGATCCTGTCATCATGGTGTTAGCTGGTTATTATGCAGAATTGTTTGTGTGGTTGCTTTATGGTGTCACTGGTATATGTACTTAAGTGTGTTTTGTTGGTGGCTGGTAATGCCTTTCATTTCCATACTTAGGAGATCGGTTTTAAGAGACATAATAAGACTAAATTATCTTGTGAACAAAAGTAGTGACTTAAAAGTACATACAGATTTACTTCTGAAAAAGTGAGCTACACATAAAAAGTTGATGGAAAGGTATGTGAAACAGTTTACAGTACTTACCTCTCTGGGGAGTGGGCATAAAATTATAGTTGAGAGGATCTTTGAATTATACTTTTTGAAATCTTTTAATGATTAAAATGTGTTAATCATATATGTATTATTTTATTAAGTGGATTTAAATAAAAATGAATTTCTGTTAAAATAATATGGTATAATCTATAGTCAAATAGTTTTAAAAATAAATTAAAAAACAGGGGAAATAGTTACCTAAATCAGGGATGGGGAACTAGGTTTTTGCAAAGATAAATAATCTCTCTTCCATCCTTTAGATGTGTAACTTTTTTTTTTTTTTCCCTCTGAGACATGGTCTTGCCCTATCATCTAGGCTGGAGTGTGGTGACGTAATAAAGGTCCATTGCAGCCTCAACCTCCTGGGCTCAAATGATCCTCCTGCCTCTGCCCCCCAAGTGGCTTGGACTATAGGTGTATGCTATCATACTCAGCTAATTAAAAAAAGTTTTTTGTAGAGACAGGTGTGCTCTTACTATATTGTACAGACTAGTCTCAACCTCCTGGGCTCAAGTGATCCTCCCATGTTGGCCTCACATGGAGTTATAGGTGTGAACCACTGTGCACGATCTAGATTATAACCTTAAAATAGGTTATATTTTGCTGCATGTCCAACTATATTAACTGATGTGCTACTTTGTCTTGTAAATTAACAACTCTTTTGAGTGAATAATAGTATTTCATGTGATAACATTTGTTAAGACATGGAATGGAGTGCCAAGTATTAACATGAACTTTTTTACTTGATGTTTTCAATGATTCAGAACATTCGCCTTTCAAACTAGCATAATAAAAACACTTTTCTTATTCTCCAAAGCAAGGTGTGAGGAGGAACAATTAGGTTTTGTGTATGAGTTTTCCAGCCATCAAATATCTGTTTAGCACCTACTCTATTAAGCTTTTGTAGTGAATAAACCTGCCACTAGATTGGTTTCTGGCATTAAGGTATCTACACTATTTTTGTAATCCTGCCTCTTGCCAGTAATACATCTATTGCAAATTGTGGCTGGGAATATCTAAGAGGATATTTCTATCATCACTCTTGGCAGTAATGTTCACTTAATGAATAGCTTAATGGACCTATTATATGACAATATTTGATTATTTCAAAAGTCATCAAATTGAATTTAGAATGCAAAAGAGAATATAAAGACTCTAATGTATATAATTAAATATATTATGTTGATTTCCTATAGAATTGATTTTGTGTTAGTTTTTAAGAGCGTTATTTGAATTTAACATTTTGTCTTGAAGATAGGTGTTTTGAAATTCATTCTGTAACTTTATAGTAGACTATACAAAACATGTAAAAGTCTAAATGATTAAGTTTAGTATTCCAGTGGAATAGCAAATGATTCCAATGCTGTATTCTAAAGGTAAGTATACAGGAGCTTCTTTAATTGAAAAACAGTGAACTTTTATAATTTACCATTTTTTTTAGCTTTGTGATATATTTTCTATAGCTGTTCTTTCAGAATAAAAGAATGGTTGTCTTAAATCTCTAGGTAGTTGTACCCGATTATTTCATGTTAAATAAAAAAAAACAGTATACTTTGTGTTCAATTTCTGTTAAGTCTCTGGAGGAAAAAAGAAACTGTTTCTCTTTTGATACTTTGCCTATTTTTTCATCTTTATTCTCAAGGTTTTAAAAGGATATGAATAATTCCCGTTCCTTCCTTCTTTGTAGAAATATTATTAAAAAATACTGTGCCTTCAAATATAAACCAAGCATAAACCAGAGAAATAAAATTCATTCAGCCATTAAATTAATAATTGGTTATTTGGAACTTGAAAATTAATTGATCACAAGCTAAATTTTATCTTTTTTCCCTTTCCTCTCGAATCAATTTGTGTATGGGCAGTGTTTAATGAGCAAATAGAAAGTTTCATGGAAGAAATTATTGCAGTCATTCTGTTACTAACAGCAAGGCCCTAGAGCAGGTTTTAAAAATACATTTTTATTTTAAAATGATTCTAGGTATTCAAGATGTACAATGTGATGACTGGATATACGTATATGTTGTGTAAAAATTGTCACAATCAAACTAATGACCACATCTATCACCACTCATGCTATACATTCAATCCCCAGAACTTGTTCATTTTATGACAAGCATCTTCCTACTTTCAACACCCTCCAGCTCCTTGCAACCACTGTTCCACTCTCTGATTCTATGTGTTCACCTTTTTTAGATTCTACATATGAGTGAGATCATATGGTATTTGTCTTTTTGTGTTTGGTTTGTTTCACTTAGCGTAATGTCCTCCAGATTCATCCATATTGTTGTAAACGGCAGAATTTCCTTCATTTTTATGACTGAATAACATTCCATTGTGTATATATAGGCAATGAAATATACGTATGTATGTATAATATACACACACCACCTTTTCTTTATATATTCATCTATTGACACTTAGGTTATTTCCATATGTTGGCTATGGCAAATAGCGCTTGATGAATATGAGCATTATGAGGTTTCAACTATTTAAAGTGACTTCTAGTCTTTCGCAAATTATTTGGAATTGATTTACTATAACCTAACAGAATAGCATTGTTCTTCCATTTTCTGCTTGAAACTATGGAAATCCAGTTTAGAATCTGGCAACACTACAAGGTGAATCAATTCTAGAGTGAAGGGCTGAGAGTCCTTAGCTTCAGTTCTCCCAGCTGTTTCTTTGGCTTCAGGTTAGCATAGAGGCCTCTCACTTCAATCTATTATCATAATCCTTTATATAAAATTATAAAGCACTTGGAAATTGAAGGTTAACATTTTAAACTTGAAGAAAAAAATGTTTTTACAAAATGAAGTAAATGTAGTTATCCTCAGGAAAAAAGATCTTCCCTTTACTGTGAGTAATGCTGTATTGCCATGTTTTCCAAAGAACATGCTTTTCGAAATTAATATCTCCAGATGTGAAAAACTCAGTGGGATAAATTAGTTTGCAAATATCTTGGTTAAAAAATACTGTTTTAAAACAACAAAATCTTCTCTAGAGATAATTTATATTCTAATAATGGTGGTGAATATCCTAGTGGGGGCTATATCCCAAACGTATTTAACCATGAAAACACTTTTTTTTCCTGTGGAACATCTGTTTAGTAGAATACAATTTAGGTAACACCAATGAGAGCATATCTTCAGACATTAAAAATATAATTATGCTAACAATTTGCTTTCAGCAAAATCTCCTGCTAGGTTTAAATAAATGTATACTTCAGAAAGTTAATCTATAATATCACCTTCTTTTCTTAGGTATGAGAATGATTTATTTTTATAGATTTAGTTAGAGGCTTCACAGCTAATTGACAGAATTACACATTGGAGGTGAGTCTGTCAAGGACTTTGTTGGTCAAGTTGCTGCCATGCATTTGTTTGAATAGAGCTTTGCTACTCATAAAAGGTACTGGGCATAGAAACTGAGCGTTGTTATATTCTATTTGTTCTGCCCCAAATTTCAGCCACGGAGGTAGCCTGGATGTGATGGCTGGCTCTAGAGGCCATACAATTTGGCCACCCTCAGGCAATGATTACTTTGGCCCTGCTTTGAGCAGATGAAAAATAGAGGCATTTTTCTATATAAACACTAAATGCTATTTACTGTAGAACGGCTCGTTATGAGTAACAGGTGGTATTTATAGTAAATTTGAAGCTTGAGCTCTTTTGTCATTGCTTCTGATACTATTAGGGGATTTAAACAATCACTACTTTTCTGATCTAAAAATTTCCCTAAATAGCCAATTTATTAATGCTTATTTGAGGGAAATTTTGGTATTCTTTTCTGTCACCGTTCCCCTTTCATATATTCACAGTCAACTTAAAAAATTGTGAGGACTATCATGCAGCTGAATTATTTCTTTACATTATTCCACGGCTTCATTTTTAGTTCTCTTTACAGATCTGTTAATTTTGTGTCTACATGATAGATTGTCTACCAGTATTTTATTATTTTATCCAACATATCAATTTCCTTGTGTTCTCTTCTCAATTCTGTGATCCACCACATTCAGTATATCTCTACAGAAACCTCTTTGTACAATGTCCTATAAACAGCAAATGGGAAACAGGTTTCTTTTGTAAGTTTGCTAGATTCTAAAAACATCTTAAATATAAAGAAGAACAAAACTTGCATTATGATTGAAAAAAATACAGAAGGGGTATAACTATAAAGATGGTTTATAAGTTTAATTGGTGACTGTCTCTGTGATGTAATTCCAGAGATCTCACAACACTAAAAAATGAGGTTTGTAAATATTTTCTACCCCATGGGGTCTCATCTAGTTGCCTTTTAAGCCCTTTGATTAATGTTAACGTGTGCAAAGGTCTTTGAGTCCTCAGTTAGATACATAAATGTGTTATATATTTGAGAATTTCCAGTGAATGGATTTAAGGGGAAGATTTGAGTAGGGGAAGAGACTGAAGAGACTGCAAGAGAGTTTGGATAGCTAATATTGGAAGCAAGGGACAAGGACATGCAAGAGAGAGTTAGGGACACTAAAAACAAACAGTTCCATTTCACTAAGTGCCAGCTCTGAATATCTCACTCAATCTCCTTCAAGGGGAAACTTGGATACTAGTGCTAATGTGGATACACTGAAGAGCGGATGGTTCATATCTTGTCAGTTTTTAGTTGGAAATGTGATACATTTTAAAAATTATGGGGTAGGATATGAGAAAAGAAAGCATCTTTGCTAACACACCACTAAAAAAAATCTTTCATGGGTCTTGGGCTTATTGTTATTTGAAGATACCCTGAAAGTCAACCACACACTTCCTAAGTGAGATGTCCAAGAGCCTCGGATTGTAAATTCTCTGACACCTGAAATCTCTTCACTTATCCAGAGAATCTTCCCTTGCTTTCTTCTTTAATGTCTGTGCCCCTTGTCATTGAACTTCAGGGCTGTGTGTCCAGTAAGTAGATAGAAGGAAGGAGGCTGGAAATAGTGGAAATCTAAGGCTATGAATCTGTGAGGCTTATATTTTGGTAACAGCAACCCCAGGAAGCAGATTATTATGCTCTAACCCCAGGCATTTGAGGCATACCTGGTCCCTGCAGCTGTTTGGCCTTTGTCAAAAAAAAAGGTACTCTGCACAACATGTTGGTCTTAGAAGAGGTCAATAGAAACCCATGTTATTGCTGGTCTTTACCAAGCTTATGCATTTGAAGATGTAAGTATCTATAAATTCTCCCAAAATATTATCTCTCCAATTTATTTATTTATTCATGTGTTTGTTTTTGTAGAAAAGTGGTCTTGCTATGTTGCCCAGTCTAACCAGTCTCAAACTCCTGGCCTTAAGAGATCCTTCCACTTTGGCCTCCCAAAGTGGTCTCCTTAATTTTTAGCTTAAATGTTCCATATGTCATGTGTTATGTAAATTCATTTTCTTTTCAATGATCTCTTCTCAAAAGAAAATAATTAAGGGTTGAAATTAGACAAACTAAGTTTCTTGAGCTTTTCTGGCAGAACCTTCTAGTTATAAAATAATACCACACACATAGCATTTTTATGAGAAGGAACCCATAATCCAGTCCTACTCATTTGGTTCACAGATGTGGAGGCCAAGGTCTAGAGAGGTGAAGTGCCTTGCCCAAGGGCTTCAGAGCTGGACATCAACACGAATCTTTGTGCTCCAGTCTTAGGAGGCCCCCACTACATCCCACTGCCTACTTTGCATCTTTGGATTGACTTACCTCATGTCAAATTTTTAAAAAGTTTCCCTTAAAATACTCTAAATGTCAAATATTTGTCATAAATTTTTAGTACTAAGAACCAAATTAAAATATGAAAAATAATTACACTTCAGTAGAGAAGATTAGCATTAGATTGCTACTAGATAAAACGCTACTTTAACTTAGTTGGAATCTGAAAATAATATTTAAAATTCACTAAAGATATAAATAAAATTTGCAAATCCACAAAATGAAAACTGGCTTGAAGAAACATAAGGTCAGAATTCAAAGAAAAGACACCTGCTTCTGTTAGCCCCTGCTTACTGTGCTATCTGCTTACCCACCTGTTCTACCAGTGAGCTTGTTCTGACCATACCCCTCCCTTTTCTTTCTTGGCTTGACAGTATTAGGAAGTGAAGAGGCTATTGTGCAATAAAGTCCTTAGCATAAACAAAATAGGTCTCCAGTTAATCTCCACTGTTGTGCATATTTCACAGATTATTTTTTCCTACTATGAGTGTTATTTTCATTGTTTTCCAAACTTTAGATTATTCCTTTGGCTTTCGGCATCTGCCTCAGAAGATATTCACTTAACTTGAAGCAGCTAACCTTGCTCTATTTCTTACCTTTATGTTCAGCCCTGAAGTAGGCCTGGGACTGGAAGTATTTTTGGTAAGGATGTTTTGCATACAGAGGAGGAGGATAGATACAGCAGCATACTTCTGAAAAATTTATATTTTTCTAAACTAATACTCTATGTTGTAGGTTGGTTTCCCTGGGAAAAAATATTCAGATCGAGATTTTTTGCACAGGGAGTTTATTGGGAGTGCTCTTGGAAACCACACCTATGAGGCAATGAGGAAAGTAGGACTAAATAGAGGGAGAAATTGGATTGCACTGTAGTCACAGTGAGGGCCTCTGTTGATCCCATGGGAAGATCTGAAGTGGAATGGCACTGTGGAGTTGACCACATAGAGGCAAGAGAGCTAGACCTGTAGACACCTATATTGACTAACGTGGATATTAGCTGCCTCCAGAAATGGAGTGTGGGTAGTGTGACCCAGGACATGGACGGTCTCTTTACCTGAGGTAGCCTTCTTCAGCCCGTGGTGTGTCTCAGAGATAAATTCAGCTGAGAGCCATCAGCTACCAACAATTGCAGAAGGTGGGGAAATGAGTGTTTGAGTCCCAAAGTGTTGATTTGGGAAGGACACCTTGCTACTCACAATAGTCCGCCATTTGCACTGCTCAGATCCACATGCTTCGTATAATAAGCTCCAGGAGTAGCTCCTTCTTGATCTCAAGAGCTTCTTTTCCTAGAAAAATTGTAAGATGGAGGTTAGACCAGACATGGTGGCTCATGGCTGTGATTGCAGCACTTTGGGAGGCCGAGGCAGGTGGATTGCTTGAGCCTAGGAGCTAAAGATCAGCCTGGGTAACACAGGGAGACCCCAACTCTACAAAAAAACAATTAGCCAGGCATGGTGACATGTGTCTGTGGTCTTAGCTACTCAGGAGCCTGAGAAAGGAGGATCACTTGAGCCTGAGAGTTTGAGGGTACAGTGAGCTGTGATGATTATGACACTGCACTCACCCTGGGTGATAGAAGGAGACCCCGTATCAAAAAGCAAAACAAAACAAAACAAAACAAAAAAAACAGGAAGGGAGTTTAGTGGAATGAATTCCAGTTCTAGCTGCTTCTCAAGGCTACTATTTAACATCTCTCTTCTATTACACACTCTAGATTCCACTTACCTTTGTCTGCTAGCACCTCTGCTAGGCTATTTTTTAAATCTGTTCCCTCAAGTATTTATGCTTTGAGTTACAAACAATCCAATTACACTCTTGAAATTATTTTAAAATGTATAATTATTATTGACTATAGTCACCCTGTTGTGCTGTCAAACATTTGGTCTTATTCATTCTTTTTATGTTTTTGGTACTCATTAACCATCCCTACCTCCTCCCCATCACCTCTGCTGGTCTAGATAACACATTTGCTTGGATGACTGAGATCCTCATCTCTGAGGGTCCTGAGCCCCTGTTCACCATGTTCTTTGCATATGCGGCTGCTGAATTTATCCATTTTCAAGCAAAATTGTGCCAGGGAGTACCAAGATATACTGAAAATATCACTTGGATGCCTCACATGTTCTTCCATGCCTTCGTTTGTGGCATGAAGCTTAAAATGAATGGGCAGCATTTCTAGAGATTAAAGTTCAAAGGCACTCTTGCTGTGTCCTGTGGTGGAAGCATTCCCATCTGGGAGCTAGGATCTCTAAACCTGTAGAGTACAAAATTAAGAGAAAAGAAACTGTGGATTTTTCAAATGGGTTATTGACAGTGAGGGTAAGCTGGGCCACTTGTGTTTCAACCCTTTTGTTCCTGGACCCATGTGGTGTACCCATTGGGAAAATAGCACCATTAAAAGTCATTGATTTAGTGTGATACAACATTCTGGGGAAAGATTCTTCATCTTTCCAGGGCATCATTTGCAAGCAGGTGCCCCAGCTGTTGCTTTATCAGGCCTTTCCTTTGCTCCACTGGGACAGCATCTTGCAGGTGGTGTAGTAAGTGATAGCTCCAGTGGACCACCTTGCCGTATGGCCACTGCAAAGCATGAGAAATCCTGTGTCAGTGGATGAAACACTGTGTAAACTCAGAGGGAGGCTAGGTTGGGTTCTGCAGGTAGAAAAGTAAAACCCATACACCAAATGTATGCTGATTCTATTAAAGTTGAGTTGCTGCCCCTTTCAAGACAAAAACAGCCTAATCTGATCAACTTGCCAACAAATAGCTTTGCAGTCTTCTTGAGGGGTAGAGCCATTGAGCAGCTAAGATTTGATCTCTGTTGTTAGCAAGTTGGACATGTGGCATTAGCAGTAGTTAGATCAGTCTTAGTGAGTGGGAGCTCATGCTGCTGGCCCATGCATAGCCTCTATCCTTGCCACTATACTACTCAACTCATGTATCTATAGTGCAACCATGAGGTGGTCAATGACAGGCTCCTAACCCCAGCAGCAACAATCCAGTTTCATAGTCTTTATAATTATTATCTTTCATATTTCTTAAAGCTGAAGATACCACACCCATAAGTGTAGTCACTTCCACCACTATCCCCTCTCTGTTCATGCTCAGCGAAAGTTTTAATACTTGTCCCAACACTCCAGGTTAGGAGCTGTCAGTATTTCACTTACCACCAGTGATGAACTTTTCATGGTTGATTGGTCGGTAGGTGATTCAGCAGCAAAATGTCATTTTATAGATGTTTTCCTTGAATCACTCCTGGCACCAATTGCTACAGAATGGATTCCCCTAAAAAACAGAGGCTGAGAAGGAGATCTGCATGCAGAAACTTTATAAGTGTATGTTCCTGGGGTCAATACCCATTTTGGGTTGAAGGAAAAAAGGTTGTGTAGAGAGAAGATAAAATGAGAGGCCTTGCATAAAGGTCCCAGGTGATTTCAGAGGGAGCTCTGGAGCTGTGATGGCCCTTTAGTTGAGCCATGATGAGGGTCTGGACCTATATACATCTAAACAGGTTGGCCATTGAATGTCAACTGCCCTTATGACGGAGGCAACTTTAGAGGCCAGGCATGGTGGTCCACACCTGTAATTCCAGCAATTTGGGAGGCTGATATGGGAGGATTGCTTGAACCCAGGAGTTCAAGACCAACCCAGAAAACATAAGACTCTATCTCTATAAATAAAGATAAAAATAAAATAAAATAATTAGCTAGGCTTGGTGGCACATGCCTGTAGTTCTAGCTACTGGGGAGGCTGAAGTGGGAGGATCACTAGTCCAGGAGTTTGAGGCTACAGTGAGCCATAATCATGCCATTGCACTCCAGCATAGGCAACATAGCAAGACTCCATCTCTAAAAAACAAAAAATTAGCTGGGCGTGGTGGAGTGTGCCTGTGGTCTCGGCTACTCAGTAGGCTGAGGTTGGGGGATTGCTTGAACCTGGGAGGTTGAGGCTGAAGTGAGCTGTGATCACACCACTGCACTTCTGGGTGAGAGAGCAAGACTATGTCTTAAAAGAAAAAAGAAGGAAGCAACTTTAGTCTCCCAATAGCTGGAGGTGATGGAAAGAGGAGCAGTGTTTCAGTCCTGAAAGCGGATTAAGGGATGGGATATCTGGATGGAGCACCACGGCATGCACTATATTATTTATTGCATAAAATTTGCAAAAGGCAAAAAGTGTAAAAAGAAAGATAAATGTGACTCATAATACCATCACCTAGATTTAACTGCTGTTAGTATTTTGATACATTTTCTTCCCTCCTTTTTCCTAGGTATCTATATTTCCTGCATATTTGGAAGCATACCCAAAATATTTCACATATTACTGCATCACTTAACATAATTTACGTAATTCTTCATATTATTGAAAATAGATGTCATATCCTTAATTTTAGAGGCTCTAAATATTTCAATTTGTTGATGTACCTTTACCTAACAATTTCTATATTATAAGTTGTGATCTCCTATATTGTATGAATATAAATAATAGCGGTATAAATTTAAACTGTTGGTCCTTGATCTAAACATATCTCAAAGAGTTCTCTTCTTTCTTGTGAACTAAAAAGTAAATCTTCATCAGAAAGATTCTCTCAACGTTCCCTTCCTGAAATGCTGGGATTTTTTTGTTGTGATGGGGAAAAGAAATAACAGCTGGTCATTTTCTGATTTTCTAGTGTTGTTACTTCAATTCTGCCCCTCACCAGAGGGGCAGATCACCAGGTATGTGATTTCAGGTTACTCAGTTAAGTTCTCCAACCCTAAGATCTTACATCAGTAAGTGTATAATTCCTGCCATTCTCCCTCACAAATTTATTGTGAAAAACCCACACACTCTCCTAACATGGAAGGGATTGTTTTGTAGTGATGATGATCCTGTCTAGGGGTGGGAGAATAGTGTGATGGGCAGAACTAGAAAAATAACAAAACAAAACCTGTCCTTGTTTTTGTGAACTGTATTCCAATTTGCCTAGTGTCACATTTTCACAGAGAAATGAAGAAAATGAGACTCATTAGCTTTGTTTCAAAACAGACAGGGGCTGTGCCTGCATAGCAACCAGCAGCAAGATGGAGAAGAGCAGGGTTCAGCTGACAGTCCAGATGCTTGCTGATTCTCAGGATGCAAAGAAAGCATCTGGGTGGTTGACTGAATCTCCCATTCACCATCACGGTGCTTGGTCTCATGTAGACAGTATTGCCAGTTGGTGAGACGGAAGTAGATCATCCATATGGACAGAAATACATAGATTTATATGGATCCCAGTCCAGTATGTTTGAATGTACAAATGTCTCTCTTTGTACCCACATAAGTGGGAATATTAGGCAGGGGCAGCCGTAAAGACTGTAGAGATGTAAATGATGACAGAATAAATAGTCTTCTATCCTACTACAGATAAGCAAAGGGAAGCTTTTTAAAATAGAGTGTTAGGCTGGGCACAGTGGCTCACGCCTGTAATCCCAGCACTTTGGGAGGCTGAGGCTGGTGGATCACCTGAGCCCAGGAGTTTAAGACCAGCCTGGACAACAAGGTGAAACCCCATCTCTACTAAAAGTACAAAAGAATTGGCTGACTGTGGTGGTGTGCATCTGTAGTCCCAGCTACTTGGGAGGCTGAGGTAGGAGGATTACCTGAGCCCAGGAAGCAGAGGCTGAAGTGAGCCGAGATTACGCCACTGCACTCCAGCCTGGGCGAGAGAAGGAGATCCTGTCTCAAACAAAACAAAACAACACCAAAGAGTATTTTATGTACTATCCCAGGTTGGTGTGTGTTTACTTCCTTTATCTTATGCCTTTTCAAATTGGGACCTTTCCAGAAGGCATAAATCATTGTAATTAGTAGGAGGAGATTCCATAGATCCTGGCTTCTTTTCATGTATCTAAGAATGACAAGGCTGGAGACCCTTCAGAATGTGATGCCAATGAGTTAGAAACCCTAGGCCCTAACCTGAGTCAATGCATCCAGATTCCAGATTAAGATGGGATGTTCAGGGGATTTGAGTGTCTCATCTACCCCCCATCTCCAACCAGGCATAGAGGGGAGGAGAGCCTATTAGTTTTCTAGAGGGAGGAAGAAATTAGCTTTCTCAGTTCCTCATTCTTCTCCCTTCTGCTCCTTTACTTCTATAGCCTTGTAGGAACTTTGGAAATGTGATTGGTTATTTTTAAAATGTATTTATCCAGGGTTATGATTAATCAGACATTCACCAGGAAATCTATCTTTTCTTTTGAGGTTTTTTCATTGACTCTGAATTTGTTATAACTAGAAATTATATAACACACATGTAATAACCTAAAACACGATACAATATTATCCTAAGTAGTATTTGTTCGTCATTCAGTATGTGCTTTTATATGTATTAGGCACCCAAGAGCCAACAGAGTATGAGGGGAAATAGCTCCTGGTACCTGATGTCTCCTTATCTCTCATTCACACCTCAACCCCCTGAAATATGACTCCTGCTCCTACAAGTTAATTGAAATGTCTCTTGCCAAACAAAGTCAATGATGACCTTTGTTGATAAATTCAGTAGAGAGTTAGCTTTTATCTTATTTGACCTCTCAGCAGCAATGCAACAAGGCTGACTAGTTTCTCCTTGAAAAAGCCCCTTCCCAGGCTCCTGGGATACCATACTGCCTGGCTTTCCTACCACTTCTCTCTGGTACCTCTTTCTTTGATCCTTAGCATGTTTCTCCCTCCTCTGCTAATCCTTCCAATGTTGTTGTTTCTCAGCATACTGCTCTAGTCTCCCTCTTCCTCTCCTGTTTGTATTCTCCTTTTCTATCCTGTTCTCACTTCACCCAGCCTCCCTGAGTAAACAAAACCATCCCAACGTGTCTGCAGTCCCTAGTTTCATATATGCCATATAGCTCCTTATACATCTGATGTTTAAAATTTTGTTTTCATCTGAATCTTCACACCTGGACACTAGCCCATTTAGCAAATGACCACTTGTAGATCTTGATTTTGTTGTCTCACAGGTGCTTTTATTTTACTCTAATCAAAGAAAAATTCATCCTCTTCTCCCACAGATTTGACTGTCATCCATTTTGCCTTTCTCACTGAATGGTACAAATGTGCAACTCACAGTGTAAGTCAGAAATATGAGTGGCATGGTTAAAGTGAATTTGAGTCACATACGGGTATTTGTTTCTATCTTGTGTTTCTGTTTTGTTTTGTTTGTTTATTGAATCCTCCCAGTGGCAACAAACCTCAGATTGAATTCCTTGCCTCCTGTGAATAAAAAAAGCATCTCCTGCCTAGGGAGTGCTGTTCTTTTCTGTGCTTCTGTTGGCTGATCATTGTCTTCAGATGCAGGGCAGCAGGATGTCATTTCTAGTTAGGATTGTGCCAGGAGGTCTCCCAGCTGTGGGAATAAAGCCAAGGGCCCCTCCTGCAAAGGTACATAGTAAGACAGCCAAGATGAGCTAGGAACTGGAATTTTAATTTTCAGTGTTGGTGGTACAGAGATGTGGATGAGGGATTGTTTTAGCATAAGAAATTAAATGCCTGTCAACATAGTCTGCAGAATTAACATAGAAAAAAAATCATTTCCACCATTTTTCAGGGCTTAGATTCAATGAGTAGTTATTGGCATCATTATTTAGTAGGAGAATTTCTATCAACAGACTTGATATATCTCTGCATCCTAATTTCAATGTATTTTTTTTCCTGTTAGCAAGAAGAATGTTATTATCTGTTAGATTTGGTGGTGGAAGCAAAGCAGAAGGAAGCAGAGAATATGAAATTGTGAACTCAAGCAGTAACAATATTTAGAAAAGGAAACAATCCCAGGAGAAAGAATTGGATAAACTTGATAGGTTTTCTAATTTCTAAATGTTCTTACATATCTAACCAATTTCATGTGCTCTCTGCCGTGTCTATGGTATACCTTAAAAATCATTTTAGCCCTTCAGGAAACTGGGTTGGCATGCTTTAGCACAATATTTTTACCAGCTTTAGAAATGATCATTATCATTTTTCCTGGGGTTATGATGGGTCTGAAGAAGGTTAGTAGCAGAAGACAAAATAAGAAGCACTATTTTACAATGAGAGAATGACATTTAAATTGTTACCTTTCAAAAATTGTTTATTAGCCATGCTGACCTCTCTCTGAGGAAGTATTGGAACATGAAAAAATATGAAATTGTACACTTTTTTCTCTTTTCTTAACCATTAGGAGATTGTAACAAGTTCCTACCCCTTAGCAATGGGTATTTTTGAGCCCCACTGGGTAACATGGTATTATAGGCATGAACTATAAAAAACTTAGGATGTATGTTTACCAAGAAGATTTAAGTGATCATCCAAGCTCCCATATACTTCCTGAAAATTCTGCAGAGTGAGTGTTTTTAATCCAGTTCATGAGATACTGAACTAACATGGGAAAGGAGTCTGGAGGCTTTATAAAGCATGTTCATTTAGGTAGTAATTTCTATCTTATGTGTTATCAACCTTTATTAGAGTGGTTAGTAAGCAGCTAAAATGAGACTGATTGTGGTTTAATTTTATTTAATTTCCCTCGTCTCCACTTAAATGAAAGGCATTAAGTAGCAGTAAGTTGACCAGGCCTCCCAGACAGAGGTGAGAGGAGAAAGAAGAAAAGCACATGTGCAGTTTCATCTGAGATTGGACAAACAGCTTCTGGGTTATAAGGAACTGACTCTACCTTTCTGGAGAAGCTGCAGTTTTATCTGGAGGATACAGGAAAGCACATAATGAGGCATAAATATCATATATTATTTTCTTTGCAGCATGAGATAGTTTTGACTTTTGTTCCTGTACTATTTAGGCTCAGGGTTAGGGCACTAGGGATGCAGACAGCTTGAGTGTAGGATGGAGCATCTGGGTCGTATGTACAGAGCATTAAGCAAACATCTCGTATGCCCACACTTTAGACAATTCTGACAGCTGCTGGAACAAACTATTTTGCAGTACAATTATACAAAACTAAAAGCAGTCAGCAATTGTATTTACCATTGTGAATTGTGTTCCAAATCTTATTCTCTCTGAGATACTCATTTTAATGAGCTAAAGATGTTCACCTAAAAAAATAAAAGGTTTTGTATGTAAGCATCTTCAAAAACGTTTTTATACTGTCTGGTGCTGTTACTACATTTCTTCCTGAACATATTATGATTCCTAAGTTAGATCCTACTAGAGCCAAAACTCAGGTCTGTAATTTGTTGAAATGCTCTATGATAGTGAGTTCGTGAGACCTTACTGTCTTTATCCACTAGGAACAGACTGAATGTTAGGAATTGGGCCACACTGAATTTATGATGATGCTTATCTTCAGTCTTTCTAGAGAATATAGGCTACCCAATGAGTGAAATGACATGACAATAAAGCATGTTTATGTAGCTTAGCTTTCTGAAACCAAGGATGTTATAGGACATAGCAAGCTCAAAACATTGAAACTCTTAGCAAATTTGTTAATTTTAGATTTGTTTGGTTCCAATTAAATTTCTTTTTTATTTTTCTGCCACCTTGCAGGAAGTGCTAATAACCAATGGTATGAATAACTCATGATAGAAGCTAGATGAGATATCATTCTCCTTATATGCTCATTGAATCTTTTGCATATTTGCATCATAGCCATAACTTTGTTGTCTTGTATTTTTGTGTGTCTTCCCTGCAGACCATGAGTTGACATAAGAAATCCTTCAGGCCAAATCCTGCCCGCTTCTTTTTTTTAATAAATAAAGTTTTATTGATAACACAGCTCCATGCATCTGTTTATTTATTGCCTGTATCTTCTTTTGTGTGGCAATGGAAGAGTGGAGTAGTTGGAACAGAGACTATATGGCAAGCAAAGCCCAAGTATTTACTATCTGACCTTTAACAGAAAATGGTTGCAGAATCCAGCTGCAGCCTATGACCTCTTGAGAAGCTGGGATTCTTTTCTGTTGCCTAGGAATCCCAAATGCATTGCACAGTACTTGGCATATGGTAGTAGGCACTCAATGTCATTATTAAGAAGCATCAGCAGCATTGAGATTAGTCAAGTGCTTACTGTCTTTCAGGCACTCTGCTAAGTGTTAAGTGCCTTTAGCTGCATTATTTTATTGATTGTGCTCAACAACCCCATGAAGTAGGTATGCTATCATTGTCCTCATTTTATAGGTGAAGAAACTAAAACACAAACATGCTGAATGATGTTTAAAAAGTCACACAGCTGGTATGTGGTGAAGAGGAAGAAAGATGCTGAAAGATTTTCAAGAAGTCACATAGCTCGTATGTGGTTGACCAGTATTCATAGATTCAAATCTTAGTACCTACACTTACTAAGTGATTAATGAAAACTCACTACAGTGAAGCAAAGAGCCTGAGTCCCCTACAAATTACACGGCCCCAACAAGGACACATGCCAGAGGCCACCATCCTAGAGGGCTGCACCTTTTTGAGAAGGTAATACATGGCTATTCTTCTTTTCCTCCCTGCTCTCACTTTTTTAAACCTTCTCTATCTGTTGCACTGGTAAGTAAAGGTCTGAGTGTGTCTTTTGCCAGGCAGGGCTTTATAGAGGACTAACATGGGCCAAGGTGAGGACTTGTGTGGAAAGAAAGCAAGAATGGCTGCTTGACTGTTTCTGGGTCAAGTCTCAGGGCTCTGATTTCTGTGTTGTTCAGCCTAGGTAGATAGGGGAGCAGATGAGTGTTAGAACCGAAGGCTTAGTGTGGTCATGGCTGTACATTTGGCTGGTTCAGATCCTGTGTCTTTTCTCTTGGGAAACTGATGGAAGCAGTGGGTTTTGGATTTGGGGTGGTAATGACTGAACCAAGGGATCCCTAATGTCCACCAGAACCAGCAGTAGAAAACCTCAATAGCTGGTAAATGACTGACAACCACTGTCTGCCTTAAACTGCAATATTGGTAGCTTTGTCAAGTAGTAGGTAGTAAATACAAGAAGTTCACTGACTGCACTACCATCCAAAGATTTTTATGTGAAGAATAAAAAATGACAGAGATTCAGTCAGTATTTCAATACCCACAATCAGTTATTAAAGGGGAATAATATGCTCAGTATATACTGATAGTCAGGGTAAATAGTGGAGTCAACCAGTTTACTGACTGTGGCAAATACTGAGCTCCCTAACAAGATAGTATTATATATGTATCTAAACATGTATAGTAGTAAGCATGTATATAGCAGGACGGCTCATTGATTTGGTTCCCACAGAACTTCATTTTCTCTTATACGTGCATTTTTAATTTTAAAAGATGAGCTAAATTCTAATATTGTGTGTCTCAATAAGAAGGTTGAAGTATTATGTTTTAATCAAATAGTTTGATAGTCTCAAATAACCTAAAGCTATCCTCAGATTATTTATTGATTCCTTCTTGTTTATTTCCCAGTATCGTTATTCTTCTTGTCTTCCAAGGTTCCCCTAACCAGGGCACTGTGGCCTGTGCATACCCACAAGTAAGCACTGGGAGTACTTGAGAAACCTGGGAAGCTTCATTAAATTTCCAGGACACCAGGGTAAGAATCACTGTGCCAAGCCAGTCATTTACAGAAAGGCAAAACCCTTGTGCTTTGAATTCTCTTGTTACCACCTCAGAGGTCCATAGAAATCTTCTGAGTTTTTGTTGTTCTTACTTGGTCTGTTTTTCTTGAAGGAAGAACTCACTAGGTGTGTTTTTATGTACAATTTTACTCAATAAACTGAAATTACAATATGGAAAACATATAATTATGGAATCAAGCAAGCAGTAATCATTTTGTACAAAATGCCAGAAATCTACAACTATGGCAATTACTATGGCACACCTAGCTGAGATCAAATTTGCATAGTATTAATGTCTAAGTGATACTCCATGTGGCTCAAAAGAATAAAAAATTTTCTAATCCAAGAGGACTTGCAAATGATAAGCACAGAAAACAAGCAGGGTCTCTTCATTCACCTGGCAAATTTATATATCTTCCCTTCTGAAACTGCTGGTGAAGTTTTATTCTTTTATTTGTGTAATCATCAAAGGATGGCTTTCGTAATATTTCTACTGTGAGTTTTTAAAGCACTGTACATTCTGATAATTGTCATATACCTCATTTTATTCTCATAACACCCCTTTAAGGTGAACATGAAGCTTTTTCTGCTTTCAAATGGCCTTGTGTTCCAGAATCTAGTGGTTTGCCTATAACAGTGTGAAAGTGTTAATAATGCTGAGTGACAGGAACTCAGCTTCTTCTGACTTCAAATTCTCTTTTCCTTAGTGTGGGGAAAATCACATTTTACCTGCTCATAAAGTCCTCTATTTTCTCTTTCTTTTTTTGTCTTAGTTCGAAATAGCTAAAATTAAAAAAAATACTAGATTACATTTAGTCTCACTTTCACAATGTGAGGGAAGCAGACTATATCTAAACCCTTCTCAGCTTTGATTTAGTTACTTTTCAGAGTCTTTGGAAAGGAACGTCTGCACACAGTGAGAACATTTCATGAAAGACAGCGATAGCTAACACTTGAGGTGCGAAACACTCTACTGCATCATATGGGGAAGGTTTTATAGATGAAGAAACTGAAGCTTAAGGAAATTTAAATAATGTATTTAAGACCACATAGCCAGTAAGTGGAAAAGCAGGGATTCAAACCCAAGCAGTCTGGCTCCAGTGCCCAGACACTGAATGTTGCTTTGCTATAGCTTTGCTGTATCTTTTTTTCATATCTAGATGGATGTGAATTTCTATTAAGCTTAGGTAGAGATAAGCATAGCAGATAGGTAACAAGCGCCAAGAAATAAAAATGGGCTTGATACCTTCAAAGTGCTTCTAACCTTCATGGTCATCCTGGAGACATTAACAGACATAACAAAGAGTAGCTCTGTAACTTCAGAATGTCTTTTTTTCACGTATCCTAATTACAGAATATTGTGCTTTGGAGGGATTGGTCTCTGAAGTTCTCCTTTTCCATCTCCACTGAAATGTGGCCAATTTGTTCTATGGCTATTTAACATCTTTGGTTAGTGCCCAAAGTCTTCTTTCAGTTTTAACAAGGTCACACAAGTGTTGGTGGAAGTTGCATTTCTTTATAGACTTATAACCTACTTTCTTGGCTTTTCTACTCTATTCCTCTTCTGTACTTATATATTTGGCCTTATCATGTTTCATACCTGTGTTGTACTAAACAGTAGCAAGTGAGGAAAAAGAATTCACAAGGGCTGTGTGGATTCTCAGGATAACTAAAGCAGGCCATCATGCTAAAGGTGCTGGCCACAATGGAGCCATGCACCAGACATGCTGCCATGAGACATTCATGCCTATCAAAACATGGCCCAGTGATGACTCTTCAGTTATCCCATAGTGGAAGACAGTGTAGAAGTGCTTCACGATCCTACTGTCACTTAGATTGACCTACTTTAATGACATTGGAAAAATAAAGAAAATGGTATTTTAGGTTGTGGACAAAAGTACTGTTTTTAAAAGGTGCCATTCAAGATGCCTCCTGGTCACACCAGGATTCTAATGAAAAGCCTTGTTTCCAATTTCCAGGCTGACACAGCTCTTTGTACTACTCGCTGTAACATTTTTCAATGTGTAGCAGACTTCAAATAAAAGTCAGGCAGTAACTTCATTACAGTATCCTAACCCAGCCCTGTAGCAATTCTATAATTACCAGTTAGCAAATGCCTGTCCTACTGTGTACTTGTGTCTACCTGATCATAGGTTTCTAAGAGGTCAGTATAACACATCCTCAAAATGATCATGGCTTAATATTTACAAAGACAAATACCATAATATTTGTTCCTAAAAATGTACATTTTTATGCATGTACTTTACTTTTTAATTGTATATATTTATACACATACATGATTTTTATATATGCATTATACACGTATGCATATATATGCATTATACACGTGTGCGTATATATGCATTATAGACGTGTGCGTATATATGCATTATACACGTGTGCGTATATATGCATTATACACGTGTGCGTATATCTGCATTATACACGTGTGCGTATATATGCATTATACACGTGTGTGTATATATGCATTATACATGTGTGCGTATATATGCATTATATATGTATGTGTATATATGCATTATATATGATGCATATACATGCGTATACATATATATGTATGCGTATATATGCATTATATATGTATGCATATATATGTGTATATATACACACACATAGTGAAATGATTACTACAGGTAAGTAAATTAACTTATTCATCACTTTCCTTAGTTATTTCTCTCTTCCCGTCTCTCTTTTTTTTTTGGTAATAACTCCTAAAATCTACTCTCCTAGCAAATTTCTAATATACAATACAGCAGTATTTACTATAATTCTACTATTATACATTAGGTCTCTAGACTTACATATACTACATAGTTGCGTGTTTGTACTCTTTGACCTACATCTCCCCATTGCCTCACCCTCCACCCACTTACCCCTGGCAAACACCCTTCAACTGTTTCTGTGTATTCACATTTTTAAAAAATTCCACACATAAGTGTGGTAATGAAACATCTTTCTTTCTGTGTGTAGCTTATTTCACTTAGCATAATGCCTTCTAGGTTTATTTGTGTTGTTGCAAATGGCAGCATATCCTTTTATTAAGCTAAGTAATAAGTTCCATGGAAGTAGATGTTCATCCTTGGGGAGTTTCATATAAATTATCTTTGACAACCTCAGCCAGGGGTTAAACTTATTTAGAAGGAATTATAAACCTTGCCATGCGTTTAAAAGCTAGAATTGGGCCTCTTTTTATTATGGCAAATTGAAAAGTTTGGTTTACCTCGCACTTACTGAAAATCAGATCTTTTATGCCAAAGCATAGCTCTGTGCTGATTTCTTACACCTGTCTGTATTAGTGGTATTGTTTTATATTGTACTGTTTTGAGGAGACAATGGGGGATCTTGTCTTTAAAACTTCTGAATATCTGGTTTCATTTAGGTATATGGCAGTGTAAAGAGGACTGTCTTAATCCATTTGGGCTGCTATAACAAAAATACTGAAAACTTGGTGGCTTATAAACAACAGAAATTTATTTCTCACAATTCTGGAAGCTGGAAAGTGCAAGATCAAGGTGCCTGTACATATATTGACTGATGAGGTTCTTGCTTCCTGGTACATAGAATGGCACTTTCTTACTTTGTCTTGGCATGGTGGAAGGGACAAGGCAGCTCTCAGGTACCTCTTTTAAAAAGGCATATGATCCCATATGTGAGGGATTTACCCCATGACCTAATCACTCCCCAAAAGCCCCACCTTTTAATATCACCTTGGGGGTTAGAATTTCAACATATGAATTTTGAGGAGAAAAAGCATTCAGACCATAGCATGGGGTCCTAGTCCAGATAACACACATTTGCCACTATAAGTTGTGTAGTACTCCCAGGTAGTTATTATTTAGATCAGAGAATTAGATGTTCTCGTGTTGTTTTGTTTTGGTGTAATTCTATTTATCTGGAAAATTTGTGACTCTGATTCTGGGTCATGAAAAGGAAGAGTAGAAGCAAGGCCTATCACCAATAAAACTGGAAAGTTCTAGAACTATAAATCTAAAATCTAACCTAGTGTTTTATTTATTTTCTTATTCATTCCGTAGGGCACCTTCTAAGTGATTGTGATACATCAATGGACAGGACATCTATCACATCAGCTACCTCACTTTTTGCTAGCATTCCCTTGTTTCTCTCCCTCTCTTGGGTTCGTCACTCCTTGAGTAAATATTTATTGAGTATTTATAACCTATGGAGTACTATCCTGGTTCTCAAATGGCCTTGTAACTTTTTTCAAACAGATTTAGAGAAGGAGGTCAGTAAGTTCTATATTCCCAAATGTGACTTGAAACCAACTTGAAACCAATCAACCTCTTTCTCTTCTAGGGGTGAAAATTTTGAAGTCTTGTTTGAACATAGAGATACTGGCTTTTTCTAAAGGAATTTTGGTATTAAGTAGGTGATGGCTAAGTTACTGGCCTTAGAACCTAGTGTCTATGGATATGCCTGTCTGGCATTCATAGCTAATCAGAAGCTTTCTCTCTTCCACTTTTACTTAGCAGGTAGGAAATTTGAGGCCACGGAGGTTTTGAATTGCCAAAGGCTTCACATCGAGTCTCTATCAAAATCGACACTGGAACCCGGCTTTTCTGATTCCTAATCTAACAGATTTTTGTTTCACCTGGTTGGGTAGGAGAAGAACCTAATATGGAATGAGCCCAGAGAGGACTAAAAGGCTAAAAGTTAGACCCAAAGCAGAATTTGTAAGAATTTGACCTGACAAAGTGAGGTTAATGGAAGACTTCTTAACTAGCTGCATTCAAGGATATAAACAGTTTCTACATCAAAAATTATGATGACCAACAGCATAAAAAGAACACATATATTAAGGTTGTACTGTGAATATTTGGGTGAGGTATAAAAAATCTTCCTAATGTTAAAAGGGGGAAGATGTTTCTAGAAAAAAATTACAGAAATTTATTTTTGAAAGATGTTTTTTAGAAAATAGAGTGTATGCTTGTGTGTGTGTGTGTGTGTGTGTGTTTAGTTGCAAACCTACTGTTTAAATGCAATAAAGCGTAGGTAAAAAGTGGAGCTGTGTTTACAGAGAATCCAAGCCATCATGGTTTCTATGAGCTCCTAAGAGCACAGTCTGGGCCAGGCATGGTGGCTCATGCCTGTAATCCCAGCACTTTGGGAGGCTGAGGCGGGCGGATCACAAGGTCAGGAGTTTGAGACCAGCCTGGCCAATATGGTGAAGCCCCATCTCTACTAAAAATACAAAAATTAGCCAGGTGTGGTGGCATGCACCTGTAGTCCCAGCTACTTGGGAAGCTGAGGCAGAAGAATCACTTGAACCTGGGAGGTGGAGGTTGCAGTGAGCCAAGATCACACCACTGCACTCCAGCCTGGGTGACAGAGTGAGATTCCATCTCAAACAAAAACAGAAACAAAACAAAAAACAAAAACAAACAAACAAAAAAACAAAGCAGAGTCTGAATGAAAAGCCCTGAGCCAGATTATAATTTGCCAGAATGGTTTTACCTTAGGGTAGAGAGTGGCTTTATGAGAGTGCTTCAGCGCTGACATTCCAGGAAGAGCTCTTTGCTTGAATATTAACAAGTAGTTTGGCAACGTACGTGATATTCAGCAGCCATTGACTCATGCCCTTTCATTTAAACTAAAGTGAATAATCAGTGCTGTGCTCAACAAAAGGCCTTTCACACAGTGGGCTCTTGACAAATATTTGATGAACAAATGCTGTTCTTATGCGTAGTAGAGAGCTCTACTTCTCTAAACGAGTTGGTGAAAAGCAATGAGAAGTCATGGCCCAGAGTTAATTTTGGCTTCTTGTCCACTCTACACAGTGTATTGGATTTCACCCCATGGGATGGCTGCCAATGATAAAATTTTCCCAGCTCTGTTTGTATTTGTGGCCTGGGCCGGAGCTGGAAGGGCTGTGGCAGCAGAAACATGAGACCCAGACCTGGAGCCAACCTGACTCCATCAATATCTTCCTGCTCAGCACTTCAGAAATGTTTCCTGTATTAACTTCTTTGGACAGTAATTAAGGAAGGAAGGATATTTTTGAAAGAGCAACTTATAAATGCGGAACAGATATCTAAATGTGCTCTGGGTTGGACATGTTTTACAACTAGGATTTTCACAAGTGAATTTTTTCCCTGTTTTTCTTGCTCTGGCCTCTCATGGCTATGGGGAAGTGACTTCAAGGCATTATGGATTTTGGATGTTGCCAAGTCAATCTACCACAGAATGTGCGGCTTTGGAGAGCAGTAAGTCATTTTCCTGGGTTCGTTGACTTTTTAGGGACCTCACAAATATTTTCAATACTAGCATATAAGAAAGATTTTATCTTTATAGGCAGAAGGACATTTTGTAACTCTTCCTGCTCCACCTCTAAGAAGTACATTTTTAAATGGTGTCTTCCTTATCATTTTTTCTTCTCTGTATTTTATTTAACATGGAAATAGCATAAAAATAACAACTCAGAAATAAAGACAGAAGAAAGAAGTTGCCCCAAATATCACCACTCAGCTATAGGATGTGTTTTAATTTTCAGTGATTCCTTATAGATACTATTCATACAAATATTATACAGTGGTAATCAAGGTGTAGACAGAATTATGGTCTCCATTTCATGCCAAACTTGGTGTTTATATATATTCCATGTTGAATAATTTCCATAAATTATCACATTAGTGGCTATTTTTTGTGGATATATTCCATCTTAAGACTTGCTCTGTTGTTTAATGCTTATTCAAAAAGTGTCCAAGTTTTCCTAGTATAAAAATTGCTGAAATGAGTAATTTCACATATGTAGTTTTTTGTCTTTCTTTTGAAAACAACTCAGCGTATAACATGATATTTTCAAGTAGGTATACATTGTGGAATGACTAAGTTTAGCTCATTAACATATGCATTACCTCACATAGTTATCATTTTTGTGGTGAGAACACTACATTCACTCTCAACATTTTTCAAGAAGACAGTATATTAACTATAGTCATCATGTTGTACAATGGATCTACACTTGAAAACATCATGTTGTACACAGTAAATACAAATTAATCTGTCATTTTAAGATATAAATAAATAAGTCATAAAACAGTTAATCTTTTGCTTCGAGAAATTTACATTTTAGTGGAGATAGGCATTCATGAAATAAAACAAGTGGGTAGCAGTTGCTATAGCAGCTGGGTACAGTGAGACAAAGGACATTGGTGAATTCCTTTTGAGCAGAATGTTATATATATAAAACATATATAACTTCACATATATATGTATAACATATATAACTTCAGGTGTGTGTGTGTGTGTATATATAGATAGATAGATAGATAGAGTCATGTGTGAAATGATGTTGTTCTTAAGTCTTGAAAGATGTGTAGAATTTAACCAGGTATGTGAAAGCAGAAAAGGAGATGTAGGCATAGGGAAGGGCTTGTGCAAGGGAATGGAAGCCTGGTAAATTCTGGGAACTGCCAGGAGTAGGAATGATTGGAGGTCCATGTGGAAGAGGGCCAGCCTCAGGGCTAAGGTGGGAATCAAATGATGAAAGGCCTTGAGTGCCCAGTTTGGGAACTGGATTTTATCATGTAGGCAATGATAGTGCAATTATTATAATACTTCAGGTAGGAGGGGAAAAGCTTTGGGCTCTATGGAGTTTTATGTGCGTGTGGGCTCAGGAGAGAACTAAAAAATTTTAAATTCGTAGATATACATGACACTTGGAAATATTTGAGTAGATGTCATCACCAAGGAGGATTGTGTAGAATGAGGCTGGCCAAAGACAGAGAGTTGGGAAGTAAGACCAGTTATGGAGGAGGCAGGAGGGGGAAGAAAGCAGAGGTATAGAACTGACTAGGAAGGCAGCAGGGGAATCAAGTTTGAATAGCCAGAATTATTTATTGGATAAGTATGTTTTGATAAAAAACAATCTCCTGACTTTTATTTGTAGCACTGTCTCTGTATTAAATTCCTAATTATCAATTGGTGTGAGTTTTCTCTATCATGTAGGCATTAGTTCATTGTAAAAGCCATATTTGACATTTATTCTTACTAGTCCATTTTTGTATTTTTAAGTTTTTGGTTTTATCTATCATGAGTGCAAAAATTTTAGCAGTTGAATTGTGATAATGTTCCTTTGTGATTTTTTTCTTTTGTGTGGAAGTCTAGGCAGATTAATTAATATGGATTGAAGGGATGAGGGATAGATTTAGGGATTCCAGTAAGGAAGCAATTATGGTGTCCTGATGGCCTGAAATAATGGAAAGAGCAGTAGGACAAGAAAGGAGGAGATAGGTGGTGCAAGAGTTATTACAGAAGTAAAACTTACAGGTCTTTCATAAGCAATGGTAAGCATTAAGAAATAATTTTTGGAAGCTGAAGTATTAGAGAATGGAGAAGGAAATCAGAGCTTTATGCTTTTATAATATTTCAGGCAATTTCTAGTTGTTTACATATATTCAATCATTCAAAACTATTTACTGAGAACCTGCTATGAGCATAACACTGTTTTATGTGGTCAGAATACATTAATGGACAAAGCAAAGATTCCTGTCCATACTGAACTTACATTTTGAGAGATGAAGGTGATGATGATAAACAAAAATAATCATAATAACAGATGCAAAGTACATCAAGCATTTGAAGTCAAAGTGATTACTAGTCTCAAAGTGATTACTAGTCTCTGTTTTCTTTCTAGATTTACTTCTATCTTTCTCTTTCCTGCCCAGAGCTCTGGGAGTCTGACTTTTACAGATTAATCAATGGGTTCTGTTGCCTTCTGGCCTCCAGCTGCGTTCAACTAATGGGAGATACTAAAAGGAAATCAGAGTTTTGGAGGAGAATGAGAGTTGTTCTCTTGTCTGTGGATCTAAATGTTGACGGTGGCTAGGCTTATCTAGCAAAAGGCACAACTTGTGTAAGATGCTTTCTGCTACAGGATTTAAATAAAGTAGTTGGGTTTCATTGAAAATGAGACATTTGATTAAAAAAATCAAAGGTGATGAAACCATTATTAAAGTGGATATCTGAAGTTGTGTTAGGCTGTTTTTGCGTTGCTATAAATAAATAAATAATAAAAGAGGTTTAATTGGCTCACAATTCTGCAGGCTTTACAAGAAGCATGGTGTTGGCATCTGGTCAGCTCCTAGTGAAGCCTTGGGAGCTTTCAGTCATGGCAGGAGGTAAAGCAGGAACAGGCACTTTACATGGCAAAAAGCAGGAGCAAGTGTTAGGGGGAGGTGCCACATACTTAAATGACCAGATCTCATGTGAACTCAGAGCTCACTTACCACCAAGGGGATGGCCCAAACCATTCATAAGGGATCCACCTCCATGATCCAAACACCTCCCACCAGGCCCCACCTCCAACAGTGGAAATTACATTTCAAAATAAGATTTGGGCAGGGACAAATATCCAAACTATATCAGAGGTAGAATCTTTTCAGGTGGAGGGAGCCACTATGGGTAAGGTAATAAGGATAGTGTGTCCTATAATGTGGAAGAAACAGCAGAAAGACAGCATGGCTGGAACATGGTGAGTGAATTGGTTAGAGCACAGATATACTTTGAAGTAGAAAACAAAGGGAAGAGGAAAGGATAATTCTGTGCCTTGTGTCTTGGGCAACTGGCAGGATGGATTTGTATCCCTTTCAGATGGAGTGGGAAGAGATCGATTCAGTTTTAGGCATGCAGAATTTGAGATGTCTATTTGATATCTCTAATTGAAAATATCAAGAAGGTATATAGATATATAATCTGGAGTAATAAATTAAGAGTCATCAAATAAATGTGCACTGTCTAATACAATAGCCACTGGCCACATGCATTATCACATTTAAGGTGACCCAGTAGGCTGTGTGACCAGTGGTAACTGTATAGGATAGTAAATATTTCTAATACAGTAGATATATTCTATTGCTATTGGATAGTGAGTATATAGAAGATTTCCATCACAGTGGAAAGCCCTCATGGATAATGCCGATCTAGGCGGTATTTAAAGTAATTAGACTTGATGAAATCATTAATGAAGGGAAAGGCAGAGAAGATAAAAGACTGAACTTTGGAGCAATGCAATATTAAGGGATTAGAAAAAAGGGAAGGGTAAAACAATGATATGAAAAGGAAGTGGACAGTGAAGTACAAGATAAACCAAGAATAACTGATGAAACTGTATCATTTCATCCTCATGACAAAATTAAGAGGCTTACATTATTTTCAACATTATTTAGGGGAGAGAACTAAGGCTCAGAGAGTGAAGGCATGTGTCTTTTATGACACAGTTAGTATCAGAACAGTTAGGAGTTGAGACAAGAATGTGAGACCATCCTCCTTTGGGTGGGATCTAGCTGGCTGTGTATGTGATGATGGTGACTACTCTTTGGCGATGACCAGAAGTGCGTCCTCACCAAAGATGCCTATTCTAGTGAATTTAGGGAGCGGTTTTGGGTTTCAAGGATCCCTCTGACCTTGGAGGACAGAATATACTAACAACAGCTTCTGCCTCAATTATAACTGAAGTTCAGTTCTGCTCTAATATGCTGTACTTACTGGAAGACAGAGTTTTCTTTTGAGTGGCTCATCTTGCCTAAGTTTGCCATGCAAGAGGCAGGGGGCTCCATTTTATTGAATCACTAAGTCCTAAGACTGCTACTTAAAGAGTTTTCTGGGTTGCCTGACTTGATATTTCTTATTGCGAAAACTTTAACATCATTTATGTCTTAGTTTGAGTTTTCTTGAAGGCATAGCCTAAAATAAGGATTTGGTTGAAGGTAGTTTATTTGAGAGACGATCCTGGGAGGCATAAGTAAGGGAGTGGGGAGAATGAGGCAAGAGAGAAAGAAAAACTAAAAATGGTTAGTTACCCCCATGAGCAAATAGGGCTTAAATTTTCTGGTGACCTTCTGAATGCACTGACTTCCATCACCTTTGGTTGAGAGTTGCCCTTGGGGAAATTTACTTTGCACAATTCTGGTCTACACTTGTGCACAGCTTAAGCTGCGTTCCCAGCGTCTTTCTGAACCAGACTAACTAGAGATGCTGCAGCTTGTATTTATGGTGGGACACAGGCACTGTGCATAGAACTGTCTACTAAAGCCATGTTGAAATCAGGTGGGCTGGGGGGCCATGGCATGGAGCACCTGTAAGTGTAAGACAATTGGGAAGCAGCATAATATGGCTGTTGGGACTGAGTAATGAGTATGAAATTACACTATCCTCTCTTAAAATGATATTACTTGTATGTAAATATATTAGATGACACTATAATTTATTCATCTCTAAAGACAAAACTATTACAAGTAAAATGTAAAAAGAAACCCTCTCTTTCAAATTTGATACATCACTTTGGAATCAGAGAAATTAGGTTACAGCCTTGGCTTGCTGCTGATTTGTTTGAATTTAGGGAAGCCAATTAACATTTCTGCACAGCAAAATTATGATCTGTACAATGAAGACAAACGTATTTACCTCATGGGATTATTGCAAGAATTATAGAGCACACACACCACAAGTGCACATATACACACATATCAGGCATGGAGTGAGTACCTAATACTTATTAGTTTCTTTTTCTTTTAAAACAAATCTAGTTATTTAACACCTTTCCAGCCTTAACTCATTTCTTCCTTTTTGAATGGAAAATAGAAACATACTGATTGTTATCAACAATGAAAATAATAGAGTAAAAGTGATGTTAATGTTCCATTAGATTAAGTAAAGATTATTGGACTCTCATGAAATATTTTGTCATTAAGTTATGGGAAAATAAGGTATATGAGAAAAAATCAGCTTATCTAGATTTCCTACTGAAAATCTATATACTACAGTCTAATTTTCCTATTTATGAGATTTGAAAAGATGTCAGGTAAAAACCAAACTACTATTTCTACTTCTACTTACTGTCATGGGTGTATTGTTCATAATAATGTTTAATTTTCTATTAAGTATCTTTTATCTGCCTTTCTTTATAGTGCACTCATTCCCCATTGTTATTTGCTTACAGCCTTATTATCTATAAATGAAGGGAGAGAAGAAATGCCAACAAGTCTAAATATTGAAAGGTCAGGATATTTACACACAGACGGTTTCACTTTTTAGAATGCATTAGCCGTTACAAGTCTGGTATGTCTTTCAACTTTCAGGTATCAAATTGATGCTGTGCCATTTTCTTTTCCGGAGGCAATTTTTGAGATCATAAATGTGTGCAAGGGACAGGAAAACGGGGCCTGAATAATTCAGGATTGAGAGTATTTTCAGCTCATGCCTGTTGTGAAAAAACCAAAGATGCTGGTTTTCACTGGCTATTTGTTTTTGTAACACTTCAAGTAATAAAAGCATCAACATAAATTCTGCATTGGTTTTGTTCCCTCAGTGAAGTTTTGCTATAGAGACTGATGCATCTCTTTGCACAACTGTGTAAATAGTATGCTGCCATTTGGCACAATGAAAGGTTGGCCCTGGTGAAGAATGGAATAAGCACAGGGATTAGAATAAGTGTGGATTGGGAGAGAAGAGCTCCCCAATCAGGGACTTTTCTGTAATAGATATTGCTCCTGTTGTCTACCCAGCGTATACCTGCTTTTTCTTTGTCTCATTAGTTCTGGTCAAGCTGGCAGGTACAGTACTCTGACTTTGGTCAATAGAGTAGGCTCTAATGGTCTGATAATTATAAAATTAGAGAGAAAAATAAAATTTTTATATACAAAGTTTTTTTATAATCTATACAAAAATGCTTAACATGGATGAAAAAATCACAAGCAAAAATAAAATACTTGACAAATTTGAAGATACTTCCAAGATACATTACATATAGAGGTCTGATATCACAAATACATAATAAACTCTTAAAATTGGAAGGAAAATAATTTTTTTAAAATGGAAGATATGAACAGATAATTCACAAAAGAAATAGCCCTAAAACATAAAAGGCATTCAATTTCAGACATAATTACAAATCTAAAAATTAAAATTGTACTGAGAAACCATTTATGACTTTTCCCAGTTGATGAAAATTAAAAAGTCTGACCACATCCTATTGGCTAGGCTATAAAGAAACCTGCGCTCTCATATATTGGTGGTGGTAATACAAATGAATACAGCCCTATTGGATGGGAATTTGACAATATCTAATACAAATACATGTTAATTTACCTTTTGACCCAATAATCCTTGTAAGACTTTACTCTGAAAATACACCTCCGATAATACAAAGATAGAAGGAAAAAGAAACTAAAAGATACTGTGTTTCTGTCTGCTTTCCATGTTTGGTTTCTTGTATCCATGTTAATTTTAATATATTTTTGATTATTTACAACATGGAAATGCTTTTAAAAGTCAGAACTAAACCAAATATGATATGATACAGGCCCTTTAATACAAAAGGGAGATGGAGGTAAAGAGTAAAGAAAGAGACAACTGGAATAGGGTACAAAGGTGGGGGCAATACTTCCCTGAGTATACTTTAGGTTTAGTTCTGACTTTTGAAAGCATCTCCATGTTGTATATAATCAAAAATATGTTAAAATTAACTTGGATGCAAGATACCCAACATGGAAAACAAACAGAAGCAAATAAACCTAAATGCATTACAAGTCAGTAACATAACCACAGTGAAGAGGAGGGGGAGAAAGACAATAATTAACCTAAGAAACTTTGAAAAACAGTGTTTTTTTCCATATACTCTAAGGCTAAAGAAAAAAATAACTGTTCACAAATATTGAACTCTAGTTAGTAGGTTTGTTTTTAACTGATGTATACATTACCAATTCTAAAACTTATGTATATTCTAGAATTAAGCAAATAAGTAATATATGGTGCATAATGAGAGCAAGGTTTCTCATTGTCTGAGAAAAGAGTTACAGTTAAAGAGAGGGGAAGGCTGCTGCCAGTGCTCATCAGCCAAATATCACCCAGAGCGTACCTGAAATTGACAAGTAGAGCTTGTTACTCATTTGCAGAGAGGAGGCACGCCATAGCGAACCACAGTATCTTAGTAGAGAATGTTAGAAAGAACCAGTCATAGGATTTGGACTTCTGTTGGGTGGGCAGTGAGTTTAGTGAAGGTCTAAAGAATTGGGGATTCACTCTAGGTAGGTTGCTGTTAGAAAACAAGGCGATTCTGTCATTGGGTATCTCAGTAATTGTATTTATATGGAAGGCAGATGAGAGTGAGAATAAATCTGTAGTTGGAAAAGAAGTAGCAGCCACTTGTTTTAGTCAGGAGAGAAAGGGAAATTTAGTATTTAGTGGGTAGCACAATGACCTTATTTTTGTCTTTTTTTTACAAAAAATTATGAAGTGGTCTTGTTTTTTCTCACATTATCAAGGTTGCAGAGTAACCTTTCCTCATGTTTGCTTTCTGTGAGATTGTTTATGTTTAACAGAATAACATATCCAAGATGTGAATGCCAGACCGCCTTCAGGAAGTAATGGACTGCTTTTTGACTTTCTGTGGCACTGGATTAGAATCAGTAAAATCAATATGAATAGGTGGCTCATGCACACTAATGTGTATTTCTTAGCCCTGTCTACCGAGAAGCCTAGAAGCAATGCCACCTGACCATGGATGAGCATACCTCTCAATTACATCTTGCTTCCTAAATATTATTCTCTAACAAAAGAAACAAGAGCTCCTTGGAAAAACGGCCAGTTCTGTGGCTGCAGTAGAGAAATTGCAGGATAAAACCAGAACATTCTGTAGTACTGTTGCAGGACAGGTGAACCCCAGAATTGGAGCTTAGCCCAGGAGGGTTCTTGGCTTCACCCAGGAAATAATTTGAGTGTGAGCCAGTGGTGTTAGACAGCAATCTTTTATTGACTGGTGCTGATCCTTGTGGAGAAGGGCTAACTTATGGACAGTGCACCCAGAGTCAACAATGTATGGGCTCTAGGCAACTGTTTATATTCACTTAAACCCACTTCCAATTACATGCAAATTAAGGGGCACATCAGTACAAATTGAGGAGCAGGTCTCACTAGACTAAAGTCAAGGTAACAGTTGTTCTGTGTTTCTTTCTGGAGACACTCAGGGGGAATTTATTTTCTTTTTCTTTCTGGATTCCAGAGGCCACTCACACTCCTTAGCTCATGGTTCCCTTTATTTATCTGAAAAGCCAGCAATGTTGCATCATTATAGAGTCATGTTTTAGTCAGGGTTCTCCAGAGAAACAGAACCCATAGGATATATTCTCTGTTTTTAAAATTCAAGTTAGATTTTTGTTTACTTGACCTGGAAGTTTTCTGCTTATTCAGATCAAGTAAGAATTTAGTAGGCTTCCTATCTATTTCATATCTAGGAATAACATGATTAACTAGCTAATACCACAGGTCTGTATAAGTCAGACTATTCTAATTGTTGCTTTGACCCTGTGATCCATTACAGTAACTAACTACGCCCACCTTGTCTCTGGTGGTTGATTGCTGCCACCTGGCCCTTACCAACTAGGATCCATTTTTTCATATTGCATTTAAGTTTTATAGATTACAGTTCCCATGGTACACTCTGAGCAATCATGAAGCTCCTCAAAGACTCTAGGGCTCCTTTCACAAATCTATTTCTTAAAGTAGTGGTAAAAGATACATCTCCTAGACTCTCCTAATATAGGAAAGTAGGCCGTAAATGACAAATTTGCTCCAGCATTCCAGTCTCCCTGAATCTTTAAATCTTTTCTTCTACCTTAAGCCAAGGGACACGGGACATTTCCAACTAACTCACAGTAGGCCATTGTTGACTCATTTTTCAGGCGACAAAACAAACTATTAGAGCCTTTTCTAACACCCCAGGCTGCAACATTAAATGCAGAATCTCTGCTTAGTGGGCCTATATTAATTTCACTTGATCCATCTTTATGTTCCTTCCATTATTATTCCACACCCTTAATACCCATTCCCACACATGTTCTCTGGATTTCTGCTTGTATAAATTAGAAAACTTAAGTAGCTCTTTGAAAGTGTGACAGACATACCTCCTCATGAATCACACTTTGTACTTTACTTTTGAGGCCCTTCTGGGACTTGAGTCTAGTTATTTGTCTAGAAGCAAAGAAGGGTGGTAGGGTGGGTCTTGAGGATAATCAGCATTGCCTTGCTTAGCATCTGTCTCAAAGGAGGTCATTGCCATTTCCTTAGGCAATGAAGGGCTAATCCCCTTAGACAGAGGTAGAAAGGCCAATATCACTGTGGGTGGGAAAACTGCTACACCTGGGGGTAGGGAGGCCACATCTGCGGGCAAAACAAAAAACAAAAACAAATAACTCATCAGGATTTAGGAGCTCCATGTACCCACATGTCCTCATCCCAACTTACAGGATCCCAGTATTTCCCAAGCCATGCCTTTACTTTAACGGTAGACACCTTGCAATGCTGGGAGTTCAATTTTCATTGCAATTCAGCCAATTCCATGAAGGAATCTTGTGTTTTATTTTCAGCAATTTCAGCCCTGTGGCTACAGGAGATATGATTCTTTGTCAGGACATATATAGAAGCTTTTAGGTCATTTATGTGGTGCTTGAGCTGTGAATTAGAATCCCTGAGATCATCCTTTTCTTTCCTCACTCCATCCAATGACATTAGGAGCAACCAACCAATGTCATTATATTGCTTAGTTTTCCACAAATGTTCAAAAGTAATAACAGGATCACTAAGTTCTTTGTGTCTTGTAAGTGGTTGATTAGGAGTATCCTAATCAAAGTAGAGATACACAAAATATCTGTGTATGTGTATAAATATTTCATGCTATGAACTATTAGTGCTTTTTGTACTATTAAAAATAGAGTCCTTATGATTTTAAAATCTAATCAGATTAGACAGCCAAGTGCAGAAATCCTAAAACCAATTCAAAAAACACAACCTTAAAATTCTGTTCACCTAGAACCACTCCTGGTGTCAAAATCTGTTTTAGTCAGGGCTGTCCAGTGAAATAGAATCAATAGGACAGATTGATAGGTAGATCAATAGATCACAGGAAATTTATTAGAGAAATTGGCTCATGTAATTACGGAGGCTGAGAAGTCTCATGATATGCTGTCTGTAAGCTGGAGAATTGGGAAAGCCTGTCACATAGCTCAGTCCAGGTCTGAAGGCTTTGAGATGCAACAAGGACCACTGTTTGGGGCCTGCAGATCTCCTTGGCCACCTCCCTCAACCCCAAGCATAGAAATAAAGAAAACATTTTAAATTCATCCAAAGGAAATTCCAGGCACTTAGCCCTGCAACCAGCAATTAGAGAAGTAAATAAACAACACATTAGCAAGAAGATTGTAGCTTAAATAGTCACCCAAGGAAGCCAGAATCACATTATTTGGTTTTGCATAGAAATTGAGGATAACATCTTGATGTATGTCCCTGAAGTTTTTTTTTTTTCAGAAACTAGCTGGAAAATTCTGACCAGCCGTTGTCATATAGACCTCAGACAGACTGGAACCAGAAAGTACATTAAAAAAGTTCCAGAAATTCTCCAGCCCTTAACTCACTTCTGAGAACGGCCCCAACCTCTGCCTTTAAAAAGTGTTGCTTGTAAGCCATCACAGTTGAGATCTTAAGCATTAGCTCTCCATTCTCCTTGCTTGGCGCCCTAGAATAAATGTCTTATTTTCTTTCACTTATAAATCCTGGTATCAGGATTTGGCTTTGTTGCACTAGGTGAGTGGACCCAAGTTTGTTCCAACAATAGCCTGAGATCCAGGGAGACTTCTGGTGCTAGATCCATAATCAGAAAGCCAGAGAACCTGTAGTTTTGCTGTCCAAAGGCAGGAAAACATTGGCATCCCATTTCTAGAAGAGAAAGTTAATTTGCCCTTCTTTTCTGCCTGTTTATTCTATTTGGGCCTTCAACGGACTGTATAGTTGCCTCCAATTTCATCTACCTGAATAATCCATGAAAATTTTTCCATCCCAAGGTTCATAGCATTAATCACATCTACAAAGTCTCTTTTGCCCTGTAAGACAACATATTACAGATTTCAGAGACTGGGAATTGGACATCTTTAGGAGGCCATTATTTTGCTGCCACATATATGATAAACAGTAAAACAACAACTAAAGTAACACAAAAGTTTTAGCTAATATGCCAACAAGGGATATAAAATGGAATCATAAAAGTAAAGCAGAAAATAAAGAAAAAGCAAACAACACAAAGATGGAATAAAAAATAAAAGAAATCCCAAGATGTAAAAAAAAAAATGAACGAAATATAACTGATTAAACACCCCTATTAAAAGGCACATGTTGTTACATTGCATTTAAAACAGGAAAACCTAACTCTAAAGCTTGCTTTTTGATGTTTTCAATAACAGTGATAAATTTCTAGCCAGACTGATAAGGATAAAAGGAGAAAATATAAAAATTATCAATATTACAAATAAGTAAAGTGATACCGTTACAGATTCTACTGTCTTAAATGTATTTAACAAGAGAATACTTAAAAAACTTTATACCGACAAATTTTACAATTTAGATGAACAATTATCTTGACAGACACATATTACTAATTATCCCTGAAAAAGAAATAGAATATACAAATTGTTCTTTATTTATTACAGAAATGAATTTGTAATAATCACCTTGTTTGTTTCAGGGTATGAAATTCATTCTGACACTGGTGTTTGTATTAGATAAAGCAAATGTGTTAGGTTTAGATGATATTTCTTTTCTGACATTATTAATTCTGTATTATGAGCTATAACAAATAAGCAATAGTAATTTTGGATACAGATATAAGATTGAGGAGGTTAAACATATCTCTTTAGTCCTAAATTTGAATTGAAATCTTTATTTTTATTTTTATTTTTTTGAGATAGTGTCTCACTCTGTCACCAAGGCGGGAGTGCAGAGGTATGATCAAGGCTCACTGTAGCCTTCAAATCCTTGGCTGGAGTGATCCTGTTGACTCAACCTCCTGAGTAGCTGGGACTAGAAGCTGTATGCCACCCCATGCCAGACAACAATTTTCTTTTCTTTTCTTTTTTTTTTTTAGAGACAGGGTCTTACTATGTTGCCCAGGCTAGTCTTGAACTCCTCGGCTCAAGGGATCCGCCCACCTCAGCCTCCCATAGTGCTGAGATTATAAACATGACCTACCATGCCCAGTCCAGCTGAAAACTTTTGTAAGAACATTCAATGTGTTTTCTTCTTATATATGTCTTTTCTAGCTCTTTCCACTGATACGGCACAGAAAGGAAGATTCATGAGAATGAGAAGGCAATAAGAATCCCCAGTGGTCAAATTACGCTCTTTGAATAATATTTCCCTCCAAATGATAGCAGAACTTCTTGCATAAATGACTGATGTGAGGTCTAGAACAGAAACTTTTATAAGATAGACCTGCACCTACTGTGTACTTCTTAGAAAAGGAACTTGTACCAATGTCATGTTAGCAAGACTCAAGATTCAATCTCATTTAATCTCCCATTTTCCAAATGTGGAGCATTTTCAATGAAAACACTAACTTTGATGGATTGAAGCACATCAAATTTGTTTAACGTTGCAAGTTCATAATGATACCCAAAAGAAAGAAAATGCATTTTGAGTAGTACAGAGAATCACTCCATTAGTTTGAAAAGTGTGCAGATAGGAGAGGAATAAAAAATGTATTCTGCCATTCTGTATAATAATATACAAGGAGGAGTTTCTCTTTATAAGTGTATTTATAAATGTAATAAATGAAGAAGGAATGGCAAATCATCACAATTTGAAACCCTTAATGAAGTAATGAATCTAAGCGGTGATTAATGGATGATAACATCAGTGAAAAAGTGCCAACCAGACATCATGTGCCTCCTATTAGAAGTATACACCACACTCTAGGAGGTAGTGTAGTACTGAGCTTGGGCTACCATAACACAATACCATATACTGAGTGGCTTGAAACAACAGCAATTTATTTTTTCACAGTTCTGGAGATTAAAAATTGAAAATCAAGGTTCTCACTGATTCAGTTTCTGGTGAGGGCTCTGTTCCTGACTTGCAGACAGCTGCCTTCTTGCTCCATCCTTACACGGCCTTTCCTCTATGGCGTATGGAAACAGAGAGAGAGAGACGGAGAGAGTGCATGCAAACTCTCTAGTGTGTCTTTTTATATAGACACTATTCCTATTGGCCCATGGCCCCATCTGACAGTATGATTAACCTTAATTACTTCCTTGGAGGTCCCATCTCCACATATACTCACTCTGGGGATTAGAGCTTCAGCATATGAATTTTGAGGGAACAAAGCTTTCACTTCCATAACACATATTCATATACAAATTACTGAATTTAAGTTGATCAAGTCTCTAGATCAGCTATCAATTTACAGAAAACAGGACAGAGGAATATGTCAAATGGTATCAAGGGACTATTCAGCAAAATTGTGCAAAACTCTACGGGAATAATAAAACTTCAACAAAACATTGCAAAGTGGCAAAAAGAAGAGAATGAATGTAGAGATTAACCGATTACAAAGATGCACTTTATTCAGATACCACTTCTTTTCATATTGTGTTGTATCAAAGTCCTTTCAGGAATACTTGAATAAATACTACAGGTCCCAAAGTATAGGTGGCGTTTTATCCTACTTTGTCATCTCTTCTCATTTATCAACTCAATTGATGATGTGTCATCTTCTTATATCTTTTAGAGCCTTAGTATTACATTTTATTTCAGCATTTAAAAATATCCTCTGTCTAAGCAGAGGATACTTAGGAATAAAATACTATAGTTTCTTACCATTTTAGCCTTATCACTTGCCTCTGATTCACAGTCTGATTTTTACCCCTGGTTTGTTTATAGCTCTGTTTTTCAAGCAGATAATTGCTATGACCTGGTCTTCCTGCTTGCAGTATTAAACCTACTCCAGTCCATAAATTACTCAAATAAATTATTATTCATCTGCAAAATAAGCTCTTGACAGTTCTCCATTGCCCAATTAATAAAACGATTACTCCTTTCAATGGTATGCAGAGATCTGCCCAATCTGGCCCCAACCATCTTTCCATTCTTATCTCTTGCCACTTTGATCTCTGTATTTGCATCATATTACTATTTCCAGAACTTTCTATACTCTTTGCCTTTGTGTATGCTGTTGCCCATGCTGTAGTACTCTCTTTCTTTTTAAACCTGGAGCATGCTTACTTGTCGTTTATAATCCAACTCCAAAAGCATCTCTGATATTTTTCTCTGTGCTCCCAATTCCCAATGTACACAGCTTTCATCACTCTTTTCTTTCTAACATTTCACACATTTTGTTATTATCAAACTCACCAAATTGTATTGTGATTATATGTCACATCGTCTTTAGTATACAGCTAACATAATTATTAATATTCAATAAATGTTAAATTGAATGAATGCATGGAAGGTAAGTGGGCTGTTTTTGGTGGAGGAAAATATGTTCTGCTACTCCTCAAATGTGCATCATTACAAATATCTACTGGATTATGAACAAGGATGACTGTTATCTTCAAGCATTTATACATAACTTCTATGTTATAAATAAATTTACTTTAAATCTGAGTTTGTTCCTGTATAAATGTGAGTTTATTCCTGTATAAACTCAGATATTCATTTTTCCAGGGGCGTCTTGGGTTAAAAAATTTCTAGATGATAAAAACCATGTTATTTTCATTTAGTCTATAGTAGTGATATGAAATGGCTATAGAAAACTTTATTTTAATATTAACTTATTTTATGGTTCTAATTAAACAAGCTAGTCTCTGTTATATAAAATTTTATAGTAGATAAGGTTTTAAATTATATATAAAAAATATAAAGTTTCACTTTAAACATCAGGTATGCTTTTGAATATAACTTACTGTTAAACTAATTGGATAATGTCAATAACAATCCATCACACTCTAACTATTGAAAGTCTTTTTTCCTTATATAGAAACTATATTTCTATATCACAAGTAGATGACACTTTTCCAGTCTGAAGTTATAAGCTAGCACACTCCAGACATTTCTCAATTGAGAAACTGATAGATAATCACATTCATACAACTTCCAGTGCTATAAGCTTGACAGGTTTGAGTGGACTGTTTTGCTTTTTGAGAAATGATTATATTGTTGTCTCTAAGAGACAGAGCTCCTTACTCTGAACTGGTTTTTGAAGGTTTTACACCTGAGTAACAACTGCATCTGTAAAGTGTGTAGGGAGGAAAGCCAGATTTATTTCACGTCTTGCGTACTCTTTAGGCACTTGGGAGGGCAGATAATGCATTTTCCCATGCCTTTTTGTTTACAAAAATGTCACCATTATGATTTTTATATAGGACTGTTTACAACCATTTTTTTTGTGTGTGTATTGTTGAATGTGTTCAAGACAACACAGATGCTCACATGTTGCTATACAAATGCAGTGTTTACCAGTTAGAATGGCTGTTATTAAAAAGTCAAAAAATAACAGATGCTAGTGAGGTTGTGGAGAAAACAAAATGCTTATACATTGTTGATGGGAGTGTAAATTAGTTCAATCATTGTGGAAGACAGTATAATGATTCCTCAAAGACCTAAAGGCAGAAATATCATTTGACCCAGCAATTCCATTACTGGGTGTATATCCAATGGAATATAAATTGTTCTATTAAAAAGACACATGCACATATATGTTCATTGGAGCACTATTCACAATATCAAAGACATGGAATCAACCAAAATGCCCATCAATAATAGATTGGATAGAGAAAATGTGGTACATATACGAACTGGAATACTATGCAGCCATGAAAAAGAACAAGATCATATTGTTTGCAGGGACATGGATGGAGCTGGAGGCCATTATCCTTAGCAAACTAACAAAGGAACAGAAAACAAAATACATATGCCCTCACTTATAAGTGGGAGATAAATGAACTGAATACCTGGACACTTAGAGGGAAACAATGCACACAGTGGCATACTGGAGGATGGAGGATGGGAGGAGGGAGAGGATCAGGAAAAATAACTAATGGGTACTAGGCTTAATACCTTGGTGATAAAATAATCTGTACAACAAACCCCCATGACACAAGTTTACTTATATAACAAATCTGCATATGTACTCCTGAACTTAAAATAAGTTAAAAAAATAAAATACAATATTTTAATACAGAAATATAGTATTTAGTTCTATCTTACAATCCTTGAAGTCAGCATCTGGATTTGCATTCTTCTTTTTGCAATTGAACTTGTGATAAAGAAGACTTGGAGGAAGCTAGAGAGGCATGATAGACCCCTGTGCAGAATGAAGAAATGGAAAACCTGCAATGGTTTAAGTTGATGATCACAGCACTTAATTCTTTTGACTCTAAGCCAGACTCAGCTATAAATTTTCTTATGCTTGAAAGTAGGAAAACATTTAACATGCTTTTTTTTCTATCTCAAATATAGTTTTATCTTGACATGGGTTGAAAAACAAAGTAAGCTTAAAGAAAACAAATCTGCTATCTTCTTTGTCAAAGCCTCCTTTACATCATTTCTCTAGGAGTATGATACCTATTTCTTTTCCATGATGAAAAATGAAACACCCAGTCAGTTATAATCTATGACACATAGTAGTTAAGTGATATCCTGCAAAGGAAATTTTATGTGCTTCCAAGTTTCTTCACATTTTGAAGACTGCATTTAAGAAAGGAGCCTTTAGTGTATTCTCACAGATAAGATGAAAAATGACTCCAGGCCTTTTAAAAGCCCTAGTGATCCAAGAAGATTTCTTAACCTGTCCTGCTAGTATCAGTGCTTCAACAAAGCACCAACGCTTGGGAGCTTCACTGACCCAGGGAAAAAGGAGACTAGATCTACAGCTTACATTTCCATTTTATTAAAAAATTTTCCAGCTTCATGTTAATGGGTGCAGCACACCAACATGGCACATGTATACGTATGTAACAAACCTGCACGTTGTGCACATGTACCCTAGAACTTAAAGTATAGTAAAAAGTTTTCTATTCTTCCAGAGTCTGAGTCTTCGTGTGCTGAGTAATGTTAGCAGACTGAGGCTCTCTAGAAAGATTTCACGGAGGAAGAGGGCAGTGTTGTATTTCTTCATTGTAACCAGTGTTTGAAAGGATGACATTTCCTTCTGAAGCCTTGGTATGCATATCTACTTATTTAGTGAGGAGAAAATACCACCACTTCATGCCTGCTGCAGAAATCAATGTCATATGGCAAATCTTTTATTTGAGAGTGAGGAAAGGAGGACTACATGCTGCCTTAGTGTGTTTTCTGTTGCTTATGACAGAATTGTTGAAACTGGGTAATTTATAAAGAAAATGAATTTATTTTTGTAGTTATGGAGGCTGATAAGTCCAAGAATGAGGGACCACATCTGGTGAGGGTCTTCTTGCTGGTGGGGTCTCTCTGCAGAGTCCAGAGGCCATGCAGGGAATCACATGGTGAGGAGGCTGAGCGTGCTAGCCCAGGTATGTCTTCCTCTTATAAAGCCACCAGTCCCACTCTCATAATAATGGATTAATCTATTAACACACTAGTCAATTAATCCATGAATGGATTAAACCACTCACGAGGGCAGAGTCCTTACAACACAATCACCACTTAAAGGAGCCACCTTTCAATTCTGCTACATTGGAGAGTACATTTCAACATGAGTTTTGGTGGGGACAACCATTCAAATCCTAGCACATGTATATGTCTCTGGGACAGGGAATGTTTTGACTCTATTTCATACTAAAGTATAAATGACTAATAAGTAATCTTTTCCCAAGAGAAATTTTCTTTTCTTTTCTTTTCTTTTTCTTTTTCTTTTTTTTTTTATTTTAAGAGATGTGATCTCATTATGCTGGTCTTGAGCTCCTGGGCTCAAGTGATCCTCCCACTTCAGCCTCCCAAGTAGCTGAGTAGCTGGGATTATAAGTGCACATTACCATGCCAGGCTCTCAAGTTTAGTTTTTGTCGAAAGAAGAGAAAGAGAACAAAAGGACACTAAGTGGAGGGAGAAAAGAGTGTCATACAGTTGGAAGAAATAAGAAAGAAATGGGTGGCTAGAGTACTCACAAGTCAGCTTTGATGATAGCTTTACATATGTGTAGCCTGGTCTTTCCACACTGCTCACATTTAAAGCAGGTCCTATTGATTTTATGATTATAACTATGGCTGTTTTGGTATTAGCCTCTTAGATGGCTTGAAGTAGTTGCTAAAATAATGGTAGATTGGGCTTACTGTAGCAGTTCTTTTTTTTTTTTTTTTTTGCATCTAGAACTAGGTCATATCTTTTTATAATCATTCCTGAGGGCATCCTTCTAAGTACTTCTCTTCTTTCTGCTTGAATTTACCCCTCATAGGACAATAGCATATACAATGCCTATAAAATTCATATTTCTGCTGATGTGGCAATTGACTAATTATACTTAAATATGGGGATCATGATTCTTCTAGTCCTCTGAAAGCTGCTTTGACAGAAATTAAAAAAAAAATCCAGGAGATGCTTTGACAGAAATTTAACAAAAGTCCAGGAATCAATTAATGCCTATGAAAAACAAATAAAAACACATTTCTTAATTGTAACATAAAATACAATAGCCTTGGTCCTATTAGTGATAGTCTTTATTCAGAAACATTGTCATTTAAATGTGATAATTTACCTTAAACTACTTCTAATTCTTTTCTTATTAGAGATTTTTCACAATTAAGAAGTAAATATACTTTTTTCTTTTTTTAGGAGACTAAAAATCATGGAATTGGCAGCTTATATTATAATTTCTTATCAGCTTCCTTTGAGGCCTTTGATCATTGACTTCTTTTTTTTCTCATTTCCTTAACAGAGGAAAGTCTACTGAGCAAATTTTGCTGAATTTGTAAACATCTTAAAGTGCACAAGGTTCCATTCATTGACCAGCTTTTCTCATTTTCCCTGGTCTCTTTAGCCTGCTGCTTAAGATGCTCAAAATGGAATGAAAATTTCATTTCATATTATTTTTTGAGTGTTTGCTATTTCCAAGGAACTATGCTAAAATGTCCAAAAATAGAATATGTCCAAAAATAGAATATTCTTATTTTCAGAAAGCTGAAAGCTGGGAAAGGGGGAGGGATGGTTAAAATATAAATACTCGGGTGTATAAGCTACACATGGCACACGAAAACAAGCAGATATTTACTGAGCATCTACCATGCACTTCACCTTGTGCTAGGTTCTGCGGGTGATGAAGAAGTGAGTATAGTTCATGACCTAACTGGGAAGATGAAGCATACACATGCACACAGGCTGGTATGAACCCAAATAAGTGAGGAGATTTTGACAAGAGGACATCAAGAGTGCTGGATTTCTAGTCAGTGTTTAATACATATTTAGGGATGTTTAAAGAAGACTGGGGTAAAAAGGAAGTATAGAATAGCCTTAGCTGGTGCTTTAGGAATGATAGTCTGACATAAGGCGGACTGGGAAGAAAGGAGGGGACACTCTGGGCAGGAAGATGACAGGAGCAAAGGGAAGAAATGAGGTATGTACTGGCATGACTGGGGATGAGAGAGGTTGAGGGGGTCATGGGTTGAGCATGAGAAGGAGACTTAGAAGGGCATAAAAAGGAGACTTACGTATCTCATCTAAGGTTGTTCTGCTCAAAATAAATGAAGATGGTGTTTGAACGTAGGAATTCTGATCCTGAGTCCCCTGGGTGGGAGGTAAAATTGCACACACATCTAGATGTGGCAGCCTTAAATTTGAGTACAGTAATGTGACTTTAATTTTGTAGATACATGGGAATTAGGTGAATATTATTTTCTTGTCTTTCTGCTATAAGGACAAACATAAAACAACTGTTTTAATATTGAAACAAAGAGCTCTGAATGGAGAAGAAAAATTCCAGCAAACATTCAGATTTCTGAAATTATTATCTTGTGTCGTAAGTATTGGGAAGTAATTTTTTAACTTTTGAAATTTGAATAATATATAATAAGTAGCATACCATTCTGTGCTATTACTGAGTTTCTGCTGAGGACTATTTTAGGTTTCTAAAAGGGATTGTTCTAATTGAGACATAACTTGTTTGGGATTCCTATTATATAGAAAACGTTTCTCTAGGATTTTAAATAAACCCAGTATGTATTTGTAAGAAGAACAAAAAGAGGTAGAAAACAGAATCCTACCTCTGAAATTAATAAGGGAAAATTGAAGGGAAATACAGTATGCCTAGAAGTGTACTATCAACCATGGAGGCATTATCAGGTCTTGACATGGTAAGTTTATCTTCGTAGGCTATTTGGATTGACATACTGCATAACATCAGGACATAAATTAATGGGTCTTCTTGGTAAAAGAACTCAAATGGAAATTAGGGATGGTGTCACTTGGGGTTATATATTTTTAAAAATAACTGTAATTTTCACTGCTCCAATGAAAAATACTGAAAACCATTGGCAATATTTTTTTGTTTCACTCTGCTGTAGTTTATTAACATGAGTTTTAATTAACTCCGTTGACAGTATTATTTTTCTCTTGCAGCAGCTGACTAAAAATCTAGGGCAAATTCTAGTAATAATTGTGCTGAATCTCTTCAGGGAAAAAGTGAGAGTTATAATACTTATTAAACTTTCCAGTGGTTTGCATTAGCAGAAATTTTTGCTAAGACTGGGTATTTTCACTTTTGCAAGCTAGCAAACCTGAGTCCTGAGTTGTCTGAATTGGAAGAAAAGTTTCACTTTTCATAGAGAGAACTTCTTAAAAAGAGAAATTGTTTTAAAGAGGGTGCAAATTATTGGATATTTGTGTGTCTAAGCTTATTTAGTAGCTAAGTGTTGGATGATACGGCATGTCTTCTGTTTTCACAAACACTGAAATTGTGCCTCAGCACTGCAATGAAGACATGACAACTTATGCTTTTCCACATTTTTATAAGCTCTGGAAAAAATCTAGGCCATACCCATATTAAATAAAAAATGTTTAAAAATTATTTCCAGATCCACATAAACCTATTTAAGCCATTCAGATTCTCTTAAAAATATTGAAAATTGCATTTTTGACTCAATAGTACAGATGATACATAAATTTATTAGAATGTATAGATATTTTTTATTCTGACATAATCTTTAATGTTGCTAAATTCCTCTTTTTTCTTTCTTCCTCTTAAGTTTAAGCAAAATAAAATTCCCAGTTTGGATTTAAACTGAGCTTCAAATTGTGGTGAAAAAGAAAAGTCTATAATTTGATTCCGATACAATTGGAAATTTGCTCCTTATACATTTTCTGATCTTACATCACTTGAAATTACTTCTCCACATAGTCCTGGCTACCGATATATGTAGAAACTTTGTCTGTCATACTATTATAATCATATTTTTAAAGATTTACTCTTTTTCTTTTACTTTGAAACATGTTTTCTTTATTTTCATTCCAGTAAACTTATTGGGTACCTGATAGGTACTTAATAAAGTTCAAAAAGGAGCTCAAATTATTTCAAGCAAAAATAAAATTTAACAAGATTTTTAAAGCTTCCCATGGGGAAAACGAATCTTGTAAGTGGGCACGTGTTGTTTTTGGCTGGTTAGCAACCAGGGATTTGAACATCTTTCCTATTATGGGCTAACCCTTACAATGGAGGTAAGCAGGACCCTCTCACAACAAAAGTGAAGGAAGCAAATAATTCTTTGACTTCCTAGGCTTATAGGCAAGTCCCATGGCCTTGGCTAATTGGATACTACAAATAAAAATTTTAATATAAGGGAATCATTCTAAGAACGGGAGCAGAGTTTATGCACAGACCTATCATGGTGTTTTCAGAGGTAACAGTGTCCACTGCTAAGTGGGTGAGTGTCCAGAAATGGCAGCGTCCATTCAGGCAATCTTGGCTATACTTGGGTTTCTTTATTTCTCCCAATTTTTTACATCTTCCCAGTGTTTCTCAAGCTATGTATGATTCTTTCAATAAAATTACTTTCTGTCTAATTAGCTAGAGTAGACTTCAGGTATTTGCAAGCAAGAAGCATGTCTACTACTTTTCATCATCAGGGATTAATTTTTTTAAAGTGCAGGTGAACCTTAAATAATAGTGACATTTATTTGCACACTTCTTTAAAAATATTTTGAAGCACTTACACAATCTTATTTAATTTTATCCTAGGAATATTACTATGGAATATTTGGAAACAGTTTCTATCACTAAATGATATAAGAAAAAGCTATGCCTTGGCAATGCAGGCTCTTTTTTGGTTCCATATGAACTTTAAAGTAGTTTTTTCCAATACTGTGAATACCATCTCATACCAGTTAGAATGGTGATCATTAAAAAGTCAGGAAACAACAAGTGCTGGAGAGGATGTGGAGAAATAGGAACGCTTTTACACTGTTGGTGGGACTGTAAACTAGTTCAACCACTGTGGAAGACAATGTGGCGATTCCTCAGGGATCTAGAACTAGAAATACCATTTGACCCAGCCATCCCATTACTGGGTATATACCCAAAGGACTATAAATCATGCTGCTATAAAGACACATGCACACGTATATTTATTGTGGCATTATTCACAGTAGCAAAGACTTGGAACCAACCCAAATGTCCAACAATGATAGACTGGATTAAGAAAATGTGGCACATATACACCATGGAATACTATGCAGCCATAAAAAATGACGAGTTCATGTCCTTTGTGGGGACATGGATGAAGCTGGAAACCATCATTCTCAGCAAACTATCGCAAGGACAAAAAACCAAACACTGCATGCTCTCACTCATAGGTGGGAATTGAACAATGAGAACACATGGACACAGGAAGGGGAACATCACATACTGGGGCCTGTTGTGGGGTAGGGGGAGGGGGGACGGATAGCATTAGGAGATAAACCTAATGTAAATGACAAGTTAATGAATGCAGCACACCAACATGGCACATGTATACATATGTAACAAACCTGCACATTGTGCACATGTACCCTAAAACTTAAAGTATAATTTAAAATAATAATAATAATTAAAAAATTTAAAACTTGAAAAAAAAAAAGAATAAGCTATGGCATGGAAACATTAAATGACTTGCCTAAGGACATCAGGCATAGAGAAGAGTTTAGAAGCCAAATCACTTGCCTTTCAATATCACATTTTCCCATATTTGTTTACATTGCTTTATATCATGATTGAACCAGTAGGAGTCTTAACAAACCAAAAATAATAGGCAAGACCAATGTTAACTTAGCTATTTATTGAATAAATCTTTAAGCTCTTATTTAAGCAATAAAAACAAAATGATGAAGCAATGAATGAAGCTGTTCCCATTCTCCAGGAGTTTGCTGTCTCATCAGGAAGATAGACCTGTACACAGATAACTTTTATACAATGCCAACAATGAACATGTTCTGAAAGAGGGAGCATTTGATCTGGTTTTCTAAGGATGAATAGGATTTTAGTAGGTGTTTATGAAGTTAGGGAAATTTTCATGAGGGAGCTTCTGAAATGAACAATGGAACAAAATACATACAGGCATGGAGCTGTGTTCTGGTTGGAGGCAGTGTGGAGAGCTTGCTGTTCTTCATCATGAAGAAAATAAAACCAGACGTGGGAGACATATTGGTGGAGGTGTGGTTTTTTTCATAGCAGTGATGAGGAAGGGGTTCTCTGGTTATGTGATATTTGGCCAGGGTCCTGGAGGATGTGGGGAATGAATCAGTCTTGGGAAGAGCCTTCTAGGCTGAAGGAATGGTAAGTACCAAGGCTCTGAGGAGGAATTTGTGGAGAAAGCAAGAGTTCAATGTGGATAAAGAGAACAAGAGAGAAGAGGAGCTAAAGGAAAGCAGTTTGAAGAGTTAGAGACTGTCAGATCATTACTGTCAGATCATTCATGCCATGGTAAGGCATTGAACACATTATCAGTGTCATAGGAAGTGGATTTTGAGCAGGTGATTTATGCTTTTAAATGATCACTCTGGCTGCTCTGAAGAAAAGATATGGGTTGAGCAAGTAGGGAGTTGAGAAGTTAGAGGCAATGGTGACCTAGATCAGGTGGGACTAGACTAGGATGGCTGTAGTGATAATTTAACCCCTTTACCCCATGTCTGTCTTGAAAAGATGTTTAAAGGGTACAGGGTACAAATAATGGTGGGATCTGTATACTGGCTATGAATCAGCCAGTTTTGGGGAAACATTTTTAAATAGTACTTTTGACACCCACAATTCACACTATGCATATGGCTATGTACTAAGGAAAATGAAAGCTTTTAATATTTCCATGAGAGAAGACTTCGTAATTTTTATAATTTAAATTTCAAAATAATGTCCATCAGGAAATATTATGTTTACCCATTATTATTTGTGCTGAAATACAATTCTATTGCTTCCTCTAGTACCATATGCTTGTTTTTCAGGGTATAATAAAATAGTCTCAAAATTATGTTAGGATTTCAGCTGTTTTACATGACCTAGTACTTTTTGTAGCATTAATGTCAATGCCAATTAGAGAATATGACTGAAAAGTAGGAAGGTCAGAATCACCAAAGGAAATGACGATTGCCAATAGTATTTATGAAGCACGAAGGGCAATTTGGTTTAACCATACAATAATGGGGATTGGCTCATAGGCTTTTTCTATAATGGTATGGAAAATAAACTTATTCCTGTGTTCTTAAATGATTTTTGCTAATGAGAGAATTGACATATATGTTACTTGGAGAAATAGCCTTTTATTTTAAAACTTTGAGAACTGGCAGAAATAAAGGCAATCAAATGCTCTGTGAACAGAAATGCAGTTGTTAATGACAATTAAAAGGGATTTGAGAAACTATGGTGCAATGTTCACCACAGTGAAAAATGAAGTATCCAGTCAGGCATAACCAATGGCACCATTCAGTAGTATGTTGCCAACGGGATATAACATATTTTAGATGCTGGATTAAATCTTGATTGAAACTCTTTTGACAACTTTAAATATTTATGAAAAAAATGCAAAAGTTTTGAAATTAAGGAAAATAGTCATAGGAATAGTATATTATTTAGGATAATAAAACTGTAAAGAAAGAAACATAACAAGATGTGTTTGCACTTATACTTTTATGATATTGATGAATGACTCTTAATCTATTTAACATCTAGTGAAGGCTTGGCTGTAAGGAGCTCAATAAAAGTTGGATAAATATTATATTAGTCTGTTCTCGTGCTGCTAATAAAGACATATCCAAGACTGGGTAATTTACAGAGAAAAAGAGGTTTGATGCACTCACAGTTTCACATGGCTGGGGAGGTCTCATAATCATGGTGGAAGGCAAAGGAGGAGCAAAGTCACATCTTACATGGCAGCAAGAAAGAAAGCATTGCAGGGGAACTGCCCTTTTATAAAACCATCAGCTCTCATGAGACTTATTCACTATCATGAGAAAAGCACGGTAAAAAACAAAACAAAACAAAAACAGCTCCCATGATTCAATTACCTCCCATGGGGTCCCTTCCAGGACACTTGGGAATTATAGGAGGTACAATGAAGGATGAGATTTGGGTGGGGACACAGCCAAACCGTATCAAATATGGTTAATAGCTCAGGCTGTGGTGTCTGACTGCTGGGGTTTCAATCATAGTGTACAACTTATTAACTGTGTAACCTTAAGGAGTGTTATAAATGAATCTTTGTGTTCCCCTGCCCCCAAATTCATGTTGAAGCCCTACCCCCCAGTGTGGCTGTACTTGAAGATGGGGTCTTTAAGGAAGTCATTAAGGTTAAATACAGTCACAAGTGAGGGGCCCTGGTCTGATAGGATTAGTGTGTCTGTAAGAAGAGACCCAGAGAGCTTGCTTGCTCTCTCTCTTTCTCTCCACACACCACAGAGGAAAGGCCATGTGAAGACTCAGCAAGCTGGCAGCTCTCTGTAAGCAAGGCAGGGATCCTTTACCAGACGCAGAATTGGCCAGAACTTTTATCTTGGACTTCTAGCCTCCAGAACTGTGAAAAAATAAATTTCTGTTGTTTATGCCATGTAGTCTGTGGCATTTTGTTATAGCAGCTCTAGTGGACTATACAAAGGAGCCACCTAATTTATCTGTGCCTTGGATTCCTTACTGTGAAATGGAGATAACAAATAAACCCACCTCCTGGTGTTGCTTTGATGATTAAATGAGCTGAGTGTAACAAGCTCAACTAATGTTAGCTAGTCATAATGATTCAGAATGCAGTTTATTCTTCTTTTTTTTGTATCAGGAATAGAATAAGATAATTTTCTTTGGTGTGTGTGTTTTCTTTTAATGAATTAAACTATTAGGTATATACTTATGTGTAGAAGAATGTATATAAACCTGAGATAGATTTAAATCTATTGCAAAGAATGCTAAATACAGAGGGCTATAGAATGTAAGAAAAGTAAATAAATAACAAAAAAACCTCTGATATGAATTTTGTTTTTTTTGAAGTTATGACTCAAATGTGGCCAAATAGAGAACTGAATATTGTTTTGAAGTGTTCCAGGTTCTTGGAACTGTACTCCAACTGACAACTGCAAACTGCCTGAGACCTCTCAAACACTGAGCCCTATAAGGACAAACAAACAAAAAGAGCACAGAGTACATGGCTCATGTAGTTACTTTAGCCCTAAATTTTGACTGAAAGTTTTAACTGTATACTATTAACCAATTTAATTTTTTTTGATGAGTTGATATTTCAACATCATGAAAACACAGATTCAGCCAATTTAGTACACCAAAGGTCAAATCAATCATTTGTTGTCCTAGAAGAGGAAATGAGTAATTGATTTAATTAATTTTGTAGTTTTCCATTGATGGTCCCTGTGAGTTTTAGACAAAGCCCCAGTAATGCCAAGGTTTCTATTATTTCTAGTTACTACTTTAACACATTGATATATATCACCGTATATACAAATTGCTTACTGCCTTAGGTGCTTTGATAAAGTCTTTAGATCCCAGATTTCAAACTAGATGCCCTTATATTAGGGTGAGTGGGAATGATGGGTGGGGAGGAGGGTAGAGATAAAGCCACATGTCTCCAAGCATTTGACTCATTGATCTAAGGGAGTATTTACTATTCTTTAAAGAAAAAAAAATCCTAGGTTGTTGCTGATGTCTTTGAGCTTTGATGGCAGTGTGAAATTCTTGTAAGAAAATAGGAAAGAGGATACTGAAAGAGTATTGATCAAAAATCAGAAACAATATGGGGAAAACAGATGCTCTGAAAAGATTTCTGTTTTCTAATCATTCCTTTCCCTCTTAATTACCAAGTCTTGTTAGTTAGAGGTAGAATAAGATGAAGATGTAAGAGAGAGGGTGAATATAGAATTTCAATGTTATCAATAAATATGTTCTCTGTGTATGTTTTTATATGTTTTAGTATGATCCTATAAAACTGGGGCTTAGTAGCAGGCAATTCTATAATAGATCACCAATGCATTTCAACAGCATAAATTGTATTCTCGTAATGCTTATAATAGAATAATAAAATATTTTAATAAGCACTAGAAAAATCCTAAATGTAAAACCAAGTAATTAAAAACTGAAGATTTTGTTTTGTTTTGTTTTAATATAATATTTTATTCAATACTAGGCTGCTTTGTGATTGTGGTAGTAGTGTGTTTCTTATTTTTATTTTTATTTTTATTTTTTATTATTATTATACTTTAAGTTATAGGGTACATGTGCACAATGTGCAGGTTAGTTACATATGTATACATGTGCCATGCTGGTGTGCTGTCCCCATTAACTCTTCATTTAGCATTAGGTATATCTCATAATGCTATCCCTCCCCACTCCCCCTACCCCACAACAGTTCCCAGAGTGTGATGTTCCCCTTCCTGTGTCCATGTGTTCTCATTGTTCAATTCCCACCCATGAGTGAGAACATGCGGTGTGTGGTTTTTTGTCCTTGTGATAGTTTACTGAGAATGATGATTTCCAATTTCATCCATGTCCCTACAAAGGACATGAACTCATCATTTTTTATGGCTGCATAGTATTCCATGGTGTATATGTGCCACATTTTCTTAACCCTGTCTATCATTGTTGGACATTTGGATTGGTTCCAAGTCTTTGCTATTGTGAATAGTGCCGCAATAAACATACGTGTGCATGTGTCTTTATAGCAGCATGATTTATAGTCCTTTGGGTATATACCCAGTAATGGGATGGCTGGGTCAAATGGTATTTCTAGTTCTAGATCCCTGAGGAATCGCCACACTGACTTCCACAATGGTTGAACTAGTTTACAGTCCCACCAACAGTGTAAAAGTGTTCCTATTTCTCCACATCCTCTCCAGCACCTGTTGTTTCCTGACTTTTTAATGATCGCCATTCTAACTGGTGTGAGATGGTATCTCATTGTGGTTTTGATTTGCATTTCTCTGATGGCCAGTGATGGTGAGCATTTTTTCCTGTGTTTTTTGGCTGCATAAATGTCTTCTTTTGAGAAGTGTCTGTTCATGTCCTTCACCCACTTTTTGATGGGTTTGTTTGTTTTTTTCTTGTAAATTTGTTTGAGTTTATTGTAGATTCTGGATATTAGCCCTTTGTCAGATGAGTAGGTTGCGAAAATGTTCTCCCATTTTGTAGGTTGCCTGTTCACTCCAATGGTAGTTTCTTTTGCTGTGCAGAAGCTCTTTAGTTTAATTAGATCCCATTTGTCAATTTTGGCTTTTGTTGCCATTGCTTTTGCTGTTTTAGACATGAAGTCCTTGCACATGCCTATGTCCAGAATGGTAATGCGTATGTTTTCTTCTAGGGTTTTTATGGTTTTAGGTCTAATGTTTAAGTCTTTAAGCCATCTTGAATTGATTTTTGTATAAGGTGTAAGGAAGGGATCCAGTTTCAGCTTTCTACATATGATTAGCCAGTTTTCCCAGCACCATTTATTAAATAGGGAATCCTTTCCCCATTGCTTGTTTTTCTCAGGTTTGTCAAAGATCAGATAGTTGTAGATATGCAGCATTATTTCTGAGGGCTCTGTTCTGTTCCATTGATCTATATCTCTGTTTTGGTGACAGTACCATGCTGTTTTGGTTACTGTAGCCTTGTAGTATAGTTTGAAGTCAGGTAGCGTGATACCTTCAGCTTTGTTCTTTTGGCTTAGGATTGACTTGGGGATGCAGGCTCTTTTTTGGTTCCATATGAACTTTAAAGTAGTTTTTTCCAATTCTGTGAAGAAAGGCATTGGTAACTTGATGGGGATGGCATTGAATCTATGAATTGCCTTGGGCGGTATGGCCATTTTCACGATATTGATTCTTCCTACCCATGAGCATGGAATGTTCTTCCATTTGTTTGTATCCTCTTCTATTTCATTGTGCAGTGGTTTGTAGTTCTCTTTGAAGAAGTCCTTCACGTCCCTTGTAAGATGGATTCCTAAGTATTTTATTCTCTTTGAAGCAACTGTGAATGGGAGTTCACTCATGATTTGGCTCTCTGTTTGTCTGTTATTGGTGTATAAGAATGCTTGTGATTTTTGTACATTGATTTTGTATCCTGAGACTTTGCTGAAGTTGCTTATCAGCTTAAGGAGATTTTGGGCTGAGACAGTGGTGTTTTCTAGATATACAATCATGTCATCTGCAAACAGGGACAATTTGACTTCCTCTTTTCCTAATTGAATACCCTTTATTTCCTTCTCCTGCCTAATTGCCCTGGCCAGAACTTCCAACACTATGTTGAATAGGAGTGGTGAGAGAGGGCATCCCTGTCTTGTGCCCGTTTTCAAAGGGAATGCTTCCAGTTTTTGCCCATTCAGTATGATATTGGCTGTGTGTTTGTCATAAATAGCTCTTATTATTTTGCGATACATCCCATCAATACCTAAATTATTGAGAGTTTTTAGCATGAAGAGTTGTTGAATTTTGTCAGAGGCCTTTTCAGCATCTATTGAGATAATCATGTGGTTTTTGTCTTTGGTTCTGTTTATATGCTGGATTACATTTATTGATTTGCGTATATTGAACCAGCCTTGCATCCCAGGGATGAAGCCTACTTGATCATGGTGGATAAGCTTTTCGATGTGCTGCTGGATTGGTTTGCCAGTATTTTATTGAGGATTTTTGCATCAATGTTCGTCACGGATATTGGTCTAAAATCCTCTTTTTTTGTTGTGTCTCTGCCAGGCTTTGGTATCAGGATGATGCTGGCCTCATAAAATGAGTTAGGGAGGATTCCCTCTTTTTCTATTGATTGGAATAGTTTCAGAAGGAATGGTACCAATTCCTCCTTGTACCTCTGGTAGAATTCGGCTGTGAATCCATCTGTTCCTGGACTCTTTTTTGTTGGTAAGCTATTGATTATTGCCACAATTTCAGATCCTGTTATTTGTCTATTCATTTTTTGTTGGTAAGCTATTGATTATTGCCACAGTTTCAGATCCTGTTATTTGTCTATTCAGAGATTCAACTTCTTCTTGGTTTAGTCTTGGGAGAGTGTATGTGTTGAGGAATTTATCCATTTCTTCTAGATTTTCTAGTTTATTTGCGTAGAGGTGTTTGTAGTATTCTCTGATGGTAGTTTGTATTTCTGTGGGATCGGTGGTGATATCCCCTTTATCATTTTTTATTGCATCTATTTAATTCTTCTCTCTTTTTTTCTTTATTAGTCTTGCTAGCAGTCTATCAATTTTGTTGATCCTTTCAAAAAACCAGCTCCTGAATTCATTAATTTTTTGAAGGTTTTCTTGTGTCTCTATCTCCTTCAGTTCTGCTCTGATTTTAGTTATTTCTTGCCTTCTGCTAGCTTTTGAATGTGTTTGCTCTTGCTTTTCTAGTTCTTTTAATTGTGACGTTAGGGTGTCAATTTTGGATCTTTCCTGCTTTCTCTTGTGGGCATTTAGTGCTATAAATTTCCCTCTACACACTGCTTTGAATGCGTCCCAGAGATTCTGGTATGTTGTGTCTTTGTTCTCGTTGGTTTCAAAGAACATCTTTATTTCTGCCTTCATTTTGTTATGTACCCAGTAGTCATTCAGGAGCAAGTTGTTCAGTTTCCATGTAGTTGAGTGGTTTTGAGTGAGTTTCTTACTCCTGAGTTCTAGTTTGATTGCACTGTGGTCTGAGAGATAGTTTGTTATAATTTCTGTTCTTTTACATTTGCTGAGGAGAGCTTTACTTCCAACTATGTGGTCAATTTTGTAGTAGGTGTTGTGTGGTGCTGAAAAAAATGTATATTCTGTTGATTTGGGGTGGAGAGTTCTGTAGATCTCTATTAGGTCTGCTTGGTGCAGAGCTGAGTTCGATTCCTGGGTATCCTTGTTAACTTTCTGTCTCGTTGATCTGTCTAATGTTGACAGTGGGGTGTTAAAGTCTCCCATTATTATTGTGTGGGAGTCTAAGTCTCTTTGTAGGACACTCAGGACTTGCTTTATGAATCTGGGTGCTCCTGTATTGGATGCGTATATATTTAGGATAGTTAGCTCTTCTTATTGAATTGATCCCTTTACCATTATGTAATGGCCTTCTTTGTCTCTTTTGATCTTTGTTGGTTTAAAGTCTGTTTTATCAGAGACCAGGATTGCAAACCCTGCCTTTTTTTGTTTTCCATTTGCTTGGTAGATCTTCCTCCATCCTTTTATTATGAGACTATGTGTGTCTCTGCATGTGAGATGGGTTTCCTGAATACAGCACACTGATGGGTCTTGACTCTTTATCCAATTTGCCAGTCTGTGTCTTTTAATTGGAGCATTTAGTCCATTTACATTTAAAGTTAATATTGTTATGTGTGAATTTGATCCTGTCATTATGATGTTAGCTGGTGATTTTGCTCGTTAGTTGATGCAGTTTCTTCCTAGTCTCGATGGTCTTTACATTTTGGCATGATTTTGCAGCGCTGGTACCTGTTGTTCCTTTCCATGTTTAGTGCTTCCTTCAGGAGCTCTTTTAGGACAGGCCTGGTGGTGACAAAATCTCTAAGCATTTGCTTGTGTGTAAAGTATTTTATTTCTCCTTCACTTATGAAGCTTAGTTTGGCTGGATATGAAATTCTGGGTTGAAAATTCTTTTCTTTAAGAATGTTGAATATTGGCCCCCACTCTTTTATGGCTTGCAGAGTTTCTGCCGAGAGATCCGCTGTTAGTCTGATGGGCTTCCGTTTGTGGGTAACTCGACCTTTCTCTCTGACTGCCCTTAACATTTTTTCCTTCATTTCATCTTTGGTGAATCTGACAATTATGTGTCTTGGAGTTGCTCTTCTTGAGGAGTATCTTTGTGGCGTTCTCTGTATTTCCTGAATCTGAACGTTGGCCTGCCTTGCTAGATTGGGGAAGTTCTCCTGGATAATATCCTGCAGAGTGTTTTCCACCTTGGTTCCATTCTCCCCGTCACTTTCAGGTACACCAGTCAAATGTAGATTTGGTCTTTTCACATAGTCCCATATTTCTTGGAGGCTTTGTTCATTTCTTTTTATTATTTTTTCTCTAAACTTCCCTTCTCACTTCATTTCATTCATTTCATCTTCCATCGCTGATACCTTTCTTCCAGTTGATCGCATCGGCTCCTGAGGCTTCTGCATTCTTCACGTAGTTCTGGAGCCTTGACTTTCAGCTCCATCAGCTCCTTTAAGCACTTCTCTGTATTGGTTATTCTAGTTATACATTCGTCTAAATTTTTTTCAAAGTTTTCAACTTCTTTGCCTTTGGTTTGAATTTCCTCCTGTAGCTTGGAGTAATTTGATCATCTGAAGCCTTCTTCTCTCAACTCGTCAAAGTCATTCTCCATCCAGCTTTGTTCCATTGCTGGTGAGGAACTGTGTTCCTTTGGAGGAGGAGAGGCGCTCTGCTTTTTAGAGTTTCCAGTTTCTCTGTTCTGTTTTTTCCTCATCTTTGTGGTTTTATCTACTTTTGGTCTTTGATGATGGTGATGTACAGATGGGTTTTTGGTGTGGATGTCCTTTCTGTTTGTTAGTTTTCTTTCTAACAGACAGGACCCTCAGCTGCAAGTCTGTTGGAGTTTGTTAGATGTCCACTCCAGACCCTGTTTGCTTGGGTATCAGCAGCGGTGTCTGCAGAACAGCAGATTTTCATGAACCGTGAATGCTGTTGTCTGATCATTCCTCTGGAAGTTTTGTCTCAGAGTAGTACCTGGCCATGCGAGGCATCAGTCTGCACCTACTGGGGGGTGCCTCCCAGTTAGGCTGCTAGGGGGTCAGGGGTCAGGGACCCACTTGAGGAGGCAGTCTGCCCGTTCTCAGATCTCCAGCTGTGTGCTGGGAGAACCACTGCTCTCTTCAAAGCTGTCAGACAGGGACATTTAAGTCTGCAGAGGTTACTGCTGTCTTTTTGTTTGTCTGTGCCCTGCCCCCAGAGGTGGAGCCTACAGAGCTCCTTGAGCTGTGGTGGGCTCCACCCAGTTCGAGCTTCCTGGCTGCTTTGTTTACCTAAGCAAGGCTGGGCAATGGCAGGCACCCCTCCCCCAGCCTCGCTGCCACCTTGTGGTTTTATCTCAGACTGCTGTGCTAGCAATCAGTGAGACTCCATGGGCGTAGGACCCTCCGAGCCATGTGCGGGATATAATCTCCTGGTGCACCGTTTTTTAAGCCCATGTGAAAATCACAGCATTCGGGTGGGAGTGACCTGATTTTCCAGGTGCCATCTGTCACCCCTTTCTTTGACTAGTAAAGGGAACTCCCTGACCCCTTGTGCTTTCTGAGTAAGGCAATGCCTCGCCCTGCTTCGGCTAGTGCACGGTGTGCTGCACCCACTGTCCTGGGCTCACTGTCTGGCACTCCCTAGTCAGATGAACCCAGTACCTCAGATGGAAATGCAGAAATCACCTGTCTTCTGCATCGCTCACGCTGGGAGCTGTAGACCCGAGCTGTTCCTATTCAGCCATCTTGGCTCCTCCCTAAAAACTGAAGGTTTAAAATAAAAATGCTTTATAGTACAATAATTTATTTGGCATCTTAATCAAATTATCTGAAAATAGTATTATAAATTCAGTTGTGTAATTAGGTAATTCCTTTGCTTAAGGAAAAAAAGAGAATTCTTCCTAAAGTTCTTTCTCACTTAAGTTATTGTGAATATAAAAATATCAATGTCCTTTGTATGTACTCTGTTAAATAGTGCTTAGGCAATGATAGAGGGGAAAACAGAAACTTTAAAAAATACATACTAAAAAGTAATGTAAAACATGCTTTGTATTGATCCAACACCCCCCCTACTACAAATATCTAAGAGAGAGATCTAATTCTGGAGACACTCATTATTAAAATAAAATTTGTGGCACTTACCTGGTAGCTGAGAAACAATTTGTAACATTAAACACACTGAATTATTATATGGATTTTTAAGTTATTGATATTTTATTTATGTGTTTGATGAAAATATGTTCAATGCTTGAATTGTTTGAATACAATTACATTTTATATTTTAATTCTTAGATCTTGTCAGTGGAAAAAATAACGTTCTAGTAGCCTATAAAAACAATTTGTGTTTTCGGTTAAATCGTCTTTGATATTTTGTCTTTTCGGTCACACAAAGAACATAGTTTATACATATATTTTCATTTAAAAATTTTGAAAGTGAATTTGTCAAACTAGAAGAAAAATCATTTTTTATTTAACAATGTGTTAGCTTGAGTTATAACTTTTAAATATTTAGACCCATGATACGTAGGCTTCAGTTTATATTCTTGCTCTGGATCCCACAAATTTTAGAGGTGGGTCTGATGTGAACACATTCTTGATTGTATTTTTTTCCTTAGGCAAAGGAATTCTCTAATTACGCAGCAAACTTCTAATACAAAGTTCAGATAATTTTATTAAGACACCAATTTTGGGGGCAGGTCTAATGTAAATACATTCTTGAATATTTGTTCACTACCTATTTTCTTAAAAATTTGTAAAATAGAGAACACATTTTGTGTGTGCGTGTGTGTGTGTGTGAATTACTTAGATCTGTGTTGTCCTAGCAAAAGTACCTTTAGTGAAAGAAAATATGGTTCACTCAGTATTGTTTATTATCTTGGTAACAGACCACCACTTTTAAAAAATTTGTGTTACTAAATGTCTAAGTTATAGTGTTGCAAAATTTCAGTGGGTTGAATTCTGCAAAGCAATTCCACAGGCCATGTACAGGCAGAGAGGAAATCAGAAGGACACCTGGGGAAGTGGGCAGGCGAGCTGGAGGATGTTCTCTTTGGGCTCAGGGTGTATCAGTTGCCTCTGTGCTGTATTTTGGTTGAGAACCAATAAGAGTCTCTCCATTTGAAAATTTGGTGGTGGGCCTTCTATGAAATACAGATTTTTATATTTTTCAAAACAATAGTATTCTGGAAAATTTTACACAAACATATCTTTGTTTGTGTTTTGAGACAGAGTCTCTTTCTGTCCCCCAGGCTGAGTGCAGAGGTGTGATTATAGCTCACTGTCACCTCAGCCTTCCAGGCTCAAGTGATCCTCCCACCTCAGCCTCCCCAGTAGCAGGGACTGCAGGTGTGCACCACCACACCCAGCTAATCCAGCTGTATTAGTTCGTTTTCATGCTGCTGATAAAGACATACCTGAGAATGCGCAATTTAAAGAAGAAAGAAGTTTAATTGGACTTACAGTTCCACGTGGCCAGGGAAGCCTCACAATCAAGGCAGAAGGCAAGGAGGAGCAAGTCTCGTCTTATGGATGGAAGCAGGCAAAGAGAGAGAGAGAACTTGTGCAGGGAAACTCCCCTTTTTAAAACCATCAGATCATGTGAGACTCACTCACTATCACAAGAACAGCACAGGAAATACCCACCCCAGTAGTTCAATCACCTCCCACTGAGTTCCTCCTGGGACATGTGGGAATTGTGAAAGTTATGATTCAAGGTGAGATTTGGGTGGGGATACACCAAAACCATATCACCAGCTAATTTTTTTTTTTTTTACATTTTGTAGACAGGGTCTCACCGTGTTGTGCAGGCTGGTCTCTAACTTCTTTATTCAAGCAATCCAAGATGGTGGGATTACAGGCATGGTCCCTGGCCAGATTTTTATTATGAATAACCAAAAAGCTAATGAAGTATGGAGAGAATGATAATCACCTAAAATTCCCTACCCAGAGAAAAACTACTGTAGTATGCTTTTGTATATATGTTTCTAGACATGTGATTATATATATTTATACACATACATACACAAACACTTTTGATTGTATATTTTATTCCTCTTTTCATATACTGTGAACATCTATGCATGTCAGTACAAATCTAAGATTGTATCGGTATATTCATACACCATACTATATTAACCTAAATTTATTTCACATTCTTAGATATCTAAGATGTTTTTACTTCCATGAAATCCTGAGGTAAGCATACTTTTACATAAATCTTTAAAATCTTGTCCATTTATTACCTTAAAACATATTATGCAAAGCAGAATTACTGATTTCAAAATAAACGGGTGAATTCCCCAATTCACTGCCAATATTCTTTTTTACCCTTTACCAAATTGCCAATCTCAATGAAAACCTATAAACCTATTAAAAATTATCGTTTTAATGTTCATGACTGTAAACAATTTTAGATAAGCTTTCATATATTTATGCGTATGTGCATTTATTTGTTAATTATTTATTCATATAATTTCACTGTTCTTGTTTGGTGTCTTCAACCTGTCCTTATTTATTTATGAGTGTACCTTATATGGAAAAAATATTAAAACTTTGTCTCAATTTAACAAACTATGTATTGATCAATGCACTGTTTTTGGCCCTATGGAGGGCACTGAAGAGACATAATAAGCAAAATAGACATGATGACTGAGCTGAGTGCCTCATTAAATGATCAAGCCAAGGGTGATAAAAGATAAAGAATGTTGTTCTTCACACCTGAAAAACTTCTTTAACCAAGACAATTACATTTTCATTGCTTTTGAATAAAAAAAAATCTGCCTTTATAATTCATATTGTTTTATTTTACATTTTTTTCTTAATATAATACACTAACACGTTTATTAAAAATATAAACCTAATTATTGTGGTTTAAAAATTCAAACATTATTAAGTAGTTTGCAACAAACTGCAGTAGCACACCCTGCCCTGTTCCTGACCACTCTGTACTCCCACTGTATGGAAGCAGCCACATTCATCACTTTTAGCTGTTTGAATAGTTATTTGCCTTCATATTTTTAAGCAATACACTTAAAATTTTTTTCACTTTTTAATATTTTAATTTTTGATTTTTGTGGGTACATAGTAGGTGTATATATTTATGAGGTACATGAGATTTTTGATTTTCAAATTTAAGATACAAATTGATTTTTGTGCTAAGAAAGATGAGCTTTAACTTTCTTACCCTAACTCTGTTTTATACATACATACACACTCTCAAATGCCTTCTATATCTTCTCAAAACTGTAATTTTTGTTTAAATAATTGTTCCGAGTTTCTTATGTGTATCCATTGTCCAGGGTTTCTCAGTCTCAGCACTACTGACATTTTGGGCTGGATAGTTCGTTGTCATGAAGGACTGTGGTATGCATTGTAGAATGCTTATCAGCCTTCCTAGCATCTATCCACTACATGCTAGAAGCACATCCCACATTGTGATAACAAAAAATGTCTCTAGACATCACCAAATATCCCTTGGGGTACGAAATTACCTCCAGTTGAGAAACACAACCTTAATTTTATAGATGATTACTGTTGTTATTAAGTATTGTTCACAATGGAACTACACATCATACAATTATTTTATTTTCCATACAAATTTTTTTGTGCGATCTTGGCTCAACACAGCCTCCACTTCCTGGGTTCAAGCGATTCTCCTGCCTCAGCCTCCCGAATAGCTGGGATTACAGGCATACACCATGACACCCGGCTAATTTTTTTATTTTGTTTTATTTTTAGTAGAGACGGTGTTTAACAATGTTGGCCAGGCCTTGAACTCTGGAACTCAGTGATCTACCCGCTCAGCCTCCCAAAGTGCTGGGATTACAGTCATGAGCCACCATGCCTGGCTCACGTTTTGTTTTTATTGGAGTTAATTGCATTGTGTGTGTGTTTGCTTAGTTTTATACATAAATTCACTGATAGCTACAAATACCTCTTAATATGTCAGAAGCATCAGTCATTCTATGAGTTCAATTTTCCCTGGGAGGAACTTACTCCAAAGTGCTCAGGTATACAATTGTCATCTTGCAAATTTTCTCCCTGTCATTCTAAGTATTGTCTTTGACTCTGTAATCTGATAAAGCCCACTTCCTGGATTCAAGTGTATTGGTTATAAATTGCACTTGACTGCTCCCAAGAGACACCAAAACAGCAATGACTTAAACAAGTAATCCATTGACTTTTGGCTGATATAGAAGTAGTAGAGAGCTAGTTCTATGCAGTTATGATAGCTCCAAAAAGTCATCAGGGATTCTGGCTCCTTCCCTCTCTGTGTGACAGAATACTCAGGCATGGCCTCTCTTCTGAAAGTCGTGAAATATTTGCTGGATCTTAGATGTCACATGTATATTCAAAGCAGGAAGTGGGAAAGAGGTAGAGAGAAGACAAACAGTTCTTGTCAGCTGTTGGTTTCTCTTTGAAGGAACTATTTGAAAGTGTCAGCTTAGGACGGGCACGGTGGCTCACGCCTGTAATTCCAGCACTTTGGGAGGCCAGGGAGGGTGGATCACGACATCAGGAGTTCAAGACCAGCCAGGCCAAGATGGTGCAATCTAGTCCCTCCTAAAAACACACCAAAAAATTAGCCAGGCATGGTGGCGGGTGCCTGTTATCCCAGCTACTCGGGAGGCTGAGGCAGAAAATTGCTTGAACCTGGGAGGTGGAGGTGGCAGTGAGCCAAGATCGCACAACTGCACTCCAGCCTGGGTGACAGAGTGAGACTCCCTCTCAAAAAAAAAAAAAAAAAAAAAAGTCTTAGCTTAGATGTTATCCCCTATGCCTTGTGAAATGAGATAGGGGATTCTGATACAGTCTTTTGGTTGGGCATTGCTATCTGGACTAAACTCAAGTTGCATTCCTATGGAAGAGGAGGAGTGGATATTGGGTGAGAAGTTGGTAGTGCCACACCAAGGCTTTCTGTCTTTTTATTTACTATGTTGGTAGAGCATATTCATTTGTATCTTCCTGAGATGGTGAGAATACATTTTTTGTTTATTTATAATAATATATTATTTTTATTTATTATTATTTAATTCCACAGTCTGAAAATGTCTTTAGTTCATGCTACATGTACTTAATAGTTGGGTTTTGTATAAAATTTGATATTAGAAATTGTGTTCTCTCAGATTAAAATGTTGAAACCATTCCTGCATTGTCTTTCGGGTTTCAGTGTTGCTGCTGAGAAGTCACATATAATTCTGATTCCTGATTCTTTGTTTGTGATCTATTTATCTCCCTAGATGCTTTTAGAATGTTTCCATCATCTTTATTATTTTTAAATTTCATAATAATTATATTGGGTTGGATCTTCTTCATTCACTGTGCTGGGTACCCAAGGGATCTTTTCAGTGCGGAAACTCAATTTCTTTTGGGAAATTTTTTTGTAGTATTTCTTTGATAACTAACTGCCCTCTACTTTTTTAATGCTTTGTTTCTAGATGTTAGAGCTCTAATTATTTAAATGTTGGAACATCTAGCTTGATCCTATAATTTTCCTTCTTTTTTATATTTTTTAGTTATTTTCTTTTTGGTTCTGTGTTTCTGATAATTTTCTCAATTTAAACTTTAACCTTTCTCTTGAATTTCTCATTTCTGCTGTCCTATTATATTTTCTTTTCTGTTCTCTGTTTCATAGCAATCTATTTTTATATTGTCATTGCAATAACTTCCATTATCTCTGAGAACATTAATGATAAAGTTTTAGTGTTTCCTTTTGCTCTCTCCAGTAACTTGGAAGGGTACTCTCTCTCCAAGCTACTGGAGAGAGCAGAAGAAAATACTAAAACTTTATCATTAGTGTTCTCTTTTTTTATGTTTTATTTTCCTTTTGTATTCGTTTTCTGTTTTTCATTGAAGGATGTTTTTCAAAATCTTGTGATGTTTTGATAGCCTATTTCTTTATAAGACTTAGAACTTAAAAAATATTTGTGAGTTCTCTTTTTGTGCAAAATATGTCATCTTTCTATAATACTGTCAAGTAGGAACTTGGCTATGTCATTTGGATAAGCCCAATATCAGTATCTGTAAATCTATTTTCTGGTTCTGATCAGAGTACCTCTGGTTGACCATTATAATCTATTGCCCAGGAAAGGAGTATAAACTTGGCTGTTTGGATTCTAGGAGCAGAGCATGAGAAGTGGGCTGGGAGTTTACTTTTAGAATGCAAAATTCAGTTAATTTTCTTGTTTTCAAAATGGTGCAATATTCTTGCCCTCATCTGTGCAGCCTCATATCCATGGGTTAACACTTTTCAAATTTTCTAGAAACTTATTCCATATTTCTTCATGTTGCAGGAAAAGATATGAGGGTCTGAAATCTCTTTGTAAAGACTTTCAACACATTTTCTCTTTTTGAGACCCATTTTTTACTTCCTCCTACACAAATATCTGCACTTCCAGTTACTGAGTCTCTTGTTCATTCTCTGGCTAAAATTGTCTTCTTCAGTTTTGTTTTTTCCCATGCAGGTCTTCAAGTTTCACCTATCTTCCTTTACTAAAACAGTTACCACTCATGAATCATATTTCCATCTTCTCTATGTCTTTATAGATATGCCTTATGTACTCTGGTTAATACTCTCATTTGCTTTGCCCTGTGTCTTATCCATGTTTATCGATTTATTTTAGTTTTAGTGATAGTCCTGGAAACTGCAGATATAAATGTGTCCGATCTGTCATGTTTATCAGAGTTCTCATTAGTTTGTTATAACTTCCATAGGTAATATTTATATGGCCTCAAGTATATGAAGAAAAAGTGCATTTTAATGTAGCCAGGTTAATGCAGCAATACGAACTTTGAGTTGACTTCAAGGGCTTGTCTAGCTGATGGAGTTTTGTCAGTTAGTGTCATGAATTGTTTGCCCACAAACATGGAGGATTGCATATTTAATCCCCATTTAAGGTGTTTTTTTTTTTATCATGATAGCTCATGTAGCTGTTATCTTTATTCAATTCAGCAAGTCAAAGATGCCACGAAATGTTAGATGATCATTTGATTATCTGATAAAATGTAATTTGGAGCTAGTGTACTTTTTATCTCTTCCACCTTTCACTTCTAAACTAAATTTCACATTAGCTATCATGAATAAGAAATATTTGAGTTATCTTATCTCATTTTTAGTCTTGAGTTGAAATTCACTGAGAAACACTGGGGATCTTCCAAATAGCTCTTTTAAGTGGAGAAGCTCCCCCTGAACAGGTTACAGCACACTAGCACAACAAGACAATGTTAGGAAAAGAGAGGAGAAGTATGGAAAAACCTATCTGCAGTGGTCAGAGTATATTTCTAATTTTCTAACATATGACTAATGTGGAGGATTCCCTATTCCAGCTATTTTTAGGAATTGCATTGCCTAACTCGCGAGGAACTATGCAACATGCCTTTGGTCATAAATTTAGTGAAGTTGTCTTATTATTTGAATTGTCCTGAATCTGTAGTACACTTTGCACTTTGCCTAAACTTAGTTCAATATCTGCCTATTAAGTGCAAGTCATTTCTCAGATGACACAGCATTTGAAATGCCATTGTGGGAATAAGTAGTTGCATTTGAGATTTTATTTCCATAATGCATCAGTGGAAAGCTGCAGTAAAATATAATATGGTTTAATCCCTGAATAAGGAAAATTACTTCATTTCAGCCACTATACCTGGTGTCTTAAGGAAATGCTAACTCATATTATTAAGAGGTACATTGTATTGTATCTGTTAAGAGCAGACAATTTTTTTGCACTCTGATTAAATAGATTCTATTTCGTGGGTTAAGCCAAAACAAGATGATAACAGCAAAGAGATTTGGTTTTGAGTTTTCAGATGTTAAGGAAAACAAAAATAGAAATGCAGGGAAGTTCATTATTTTTAATTTTTTGACAATAGAAGGATACAAGGAAAACTTTTTTCTTGGGAAAAAATAAATTTGCTTTCTGGGTTGTTTTACAGGGAACATCTAGGAATAAAATCTTCAAACATAAAGAAACACTGTCCAAACTAATGGTTCCTGTATCGACCCTAAATAGAGGATAAGAACATTACATTAAGTTGTGTCTCAGTGAAAGCAATTCTTTGAAGGGCTGAGATAATGTGGTAAATGTGCTTTACTGTCTGAGGGCTTAATATAGGAATGGATCTTGGGGAATCAGACAAAAGGATGTCAGCATACCCACTAGGCTCTTTCCAGTACCATGAGTAGAAAGAAGCTTAAGATTCTGCAGAATTTCTATTGAAAATTAAGTTCTTCCTTGGACATTCAGGAATATGGAAGGGTTATTTAACTGTGAAGTAATCATAGCTATATGGTTTATTTCATATAATGGAAATTCTTTTATGTTTATACCTTGCAGTGTACTCTCAGATTTATTTCCTTGGTATGAGGAAAGATACTCATTCTTGATTTATTGCTCCTACAAAAAATTATGTTATTGTTTATATCCACAGGAAGCTGAATATTCAGAAAATAGATGAGTAAATTGGAAACCTTTTTATATATTTTTAAAATAACTCCCCAATAAAAATAATACATTTAAAGATGAGTGGGTCAGCAATTTATAATATAATTATTATTTTCTTCTAAATTTAATGTTAAAAATTTAGACAACATTATCTGGTTTTCTATATTGGAAATTAGAGTTGATTTCTCTAGATCTCCCTATAGTCATTGTTTGTAAACCATAATGTGTGGCCATCTGCCTGTTCGACTGAAGGTCCCGAGGGTATTTAAGAGGACCTATGTCTCGTGTTTGCCCTCATCCTTTTTATTTCCCAGAAACAACGTGGTCAGCACTCAGTTTTGAAGAAATTCAAGCATTCTTAGTTCAGAGACGGGTAGATATGATGGAAAAGGAAGGGAGAAGAGAAAGTTCAGAAGCCATGCAGATGTTTTAAACACACCTTGTATCAAATCTCCATACCTATTTTCCATCAAGCATAAAATGTAGACGTAAACTCATGTGATTCTAACTGCTTATCACCACCGACTCATTTATCTATCTACCTGAAAATACACATATACATGATACAATATATGTAAAAGAATGTGCTTAATACTTTCATTTTGTTGATTTCTTCTGGATCCCCATATACAGCATAGAATTTAACAAATTCATTTAAACAAAATTTCAATATATTTTACTTCTTTGCCACTAACTACAACTGGAAGCTGGAACTAAATATGTATTTGTGGATGGCCGTTTGTCCCGAGAAAAGCAATTTGCATCATGTTGTCAACAGGACTGACTGCGTGTAAATGCAATATGTTTGGATTTTGATGTAGAAATTAGAGTGTTATCTCTAAAATAGATTTATCTCACTTCACACTATTAAAAATACTTCAAGTTCTTGAGACCAAAGCAAGCTTATTGAAAGAATCTGAGTGGTTTTATTTCCATGAGTTCTGGTCACAGAGTAAAAGAACATCATCAGGTGAGTGGTAATAAAAATAGGTCTTAGAATTTACGAATTGTATTTCCTTCATTTGTGTTTGTAAGGTATGTCTAGTGAGGTTAGAAGATAAAGACTGGGCTATATTCATATGTATATGTATCATTGGACTGTGAGTTCTTTAAAGGCAGGCTCCATAACATGTATGACTTTGTTCATAGGAAGTATTTTCATAAAATAGAGGTTTCAGAAGTGCTTAGTGACTGACTGAATAAACATCTCCAAAATATCTGGACAGCATAATTAATTTGATCTTTTAAAATGACTTAATGACCCATAGGGATTGCTTATGGTCAAATAAATTGGTGTTTATCAGATATACAACCAAAAGGGGTGAAGGGACTTGTTTTGCTTCAGTGGTAATTATTTATAAGGCCTTCTACTCATCTGAATTAAAGTTTAAATCAATATTATAACCAAAATATTTGGAGTTTTACTTTCTTGTTGCTAGTTCATTTGCTTTTTTGTCTACTGCTTGATATTTGAAAATTACTCTGAACTCAATACAATATTTCCTACCTCATTAAAGATTCTGGATGACAAGGCCTTGATTGACAAATGTCAATGGCAGTTAGTTTTGGTTGTTTTTAACGTGTTTGCCTAGCATTAGGGACCTCAATTTCTTTTAAAATATTTCAAGTATGTTTTCACAGAAACTCTTAAAGATAGACCAAGATGATTATAACATCAGGGTCATTTTGCAAGGGTAAAATTCTTAACTGAATTTATTTAACCTGAAGATTCTGGTCAAATGCCAGGTCAGATAGTTGCTTTTTGTTCTTTAAATTTCCTTCCTGGGTTAGAATGCATTTGCTTAATTTTTAATATCTGGGGTGGATAATTGGTGAATATTGGTGATGCTGTATTACAGATATAATATGGTTATGTGGGAAGTGATATGGTAAAAAATTGCGGAATATTTTGTATTTATGCTTAATTTCTGGGAGTGAAGAAATTCATGGCACTGTGCTTTCAGTTTGGTGGAAGTAGAATACAGAGTAAAACATCCTGATGCTTGCTTATCTTGAAAAGAAGAATTGGGGCACCTTCAGATAAAATGAGACAGTATATGTCAATTATTTGTAAGCCAAAACAAGCAAATAAAATCATTCATTTTTGCAGATGTTAGTTGTGATAGTGTCAGGGATACAGGAGGGTTTCCTATTAATTTATTATGTGACTAAATAGCAGAGGCAACATTGCCTCCTGGTTAGAGTATAAGTTTTGGAGTTATACAGTATTAGTTTTAATTCTCAGTTCTCCTTCTTATTAGTTGTATCTACTTGGGCAAGTTGCTTTTTTTGTGTCTGGCTTGTAATAGTTCCTCAATAAACAGTAGCTATTTTCATTAGCATCGTTAGCAACAAGTAACTGAGGATCTTTCTGGAATAGCCACAATATTCCAATCAGTATTTTTGTTAAACATTTTTTGATAAAGTCAGGTTGAATATTTTGTTAGGGTTAAGTCTTTGTTCTGTGATTTTTCCTTGCTCAATTAGCTAGATATTCTTTACCCTTGGTGAAAAAAAACAGAAACCTTAAGGATTAGAGATACAAGCATTTGTATATTATATCTCATTTTTGTTAGATGTTTTAATAGAAGAAACTTTTTTTTTCTTTTTTCTCCTGGCCTAGGAGGAATTTTGGTCACACACTCAGCAAAATGGTGATGGTAGCTGTGATGGAAGTTGTGACTGCATGGTTTCAGAGGTGCCCCCATCGGTCAATGTGTCTTGGGACATTCAGTTTTGGCTTACCTTCCAAGAGTATGTCCAATCTTTTGGCTTCCCTGGGCCACATTGGAAGAAGAAGAATTGTCTTGGGTCACACATAAAATACACTAACAACAATAGCTTCTGAGAAAAAAAAATCTCATAATATTTTAAGAAAGTTTATGAATTTGTGTTGGGCCTCATTGAAAGCCGTCCTGGGCTGCATGTGGCCTGCAGGCTGCGGGTTGGACAAGCTTGCTCAGACAATATTGCCTGGTTAATTTTACATAATGGGAGCAAGTAAAGTCGAACATGGAGGAGTAAGGTCTGGAGGTTTCTTTCTTTTTCATATTTTAAGGATTAGGGAGATGATATATAAAATGATCAAGTCCAAAAAATATATGCTTTATCAATTCCTGAGATTACATTGAGACTTAGCTATTTGATTTTGAGGTCAGAAATCCTAGCTTTGTTGTTTTTTAGCTGTAGGACCTTGTATGAGTTACTGAAATTTTCTAAACATGTGTCTTCATCTATAAAATGTTAATAATATACCCCACATTGTTTTAAGTTTTATCTAGAACACTGTCACCTAGGTAATGCATGAAAAATGCTTGATTCTATGCATGGTACATAATGTCTGTTCAGAAAAGGATTCGTGCCTGAACAAAGTTTTTGAGGATTTAGAAAGCAAAAAGACAACTAATAGTTCTTTAATGATCACATACTGTATATGAGGTATAGTATTGAACAATTATTATATACATTTATCTCATTTAATCCACATACCTTGTGTTAAGTAGGTCTTATTACCTTCATTTAACAAGTAAGAAAACAGAGTCTCAGGCTGGTTAAGTAACTTGTTAAGTCACACAGCTAGTGGCTGATAATGCTGAAGAGTTGCTTACTTTGTCTATTATCGGACACTTAATTCTATTCTGATAGAATATACTGTATTCATGGGTCTGTTTCTTTGCTGTCACCAAAATATCTTCATTGTTTCTTATTGATTAATGTATTCCTTCCTCTGTCGAGCCTGTATGCTGTCATTATCCTATATACCTGGTTGATTTAAGGCTGGTAAACATGTATCTGCCTATTTTAACTGTCAGAAAATCCATGTTAATGATTTTCTGGTTAGCAAGCATAGTAAGAAGGGATGTGATTTACACAGGTCATTTTGCAGCATTATTGTTTAACTTCAGAAGCAAACATCCATTTTATGTGCATTTAATAAGCAAAATACCAGTGTTATCATATGTCTTGATATCCTCTTGAAAAGACATCAACGTAACAGAGATTTATTAGTATTTTTCTCATTAAATCACATACAGCTTTATTCTACACAAAGGTAAGTTCTGCTTATCTATGGCAGAATCAGACATGGCTGAAAGATGAAGTTATTCATAGATGCCAGGGAGTATTAATAATATGGCACCCAAGAGTGGAATTATTGTTATCTCTGCATCCACCTGCCAAAAGACTTGCAGTGAAGGCACAGAAAACCAGAAATCCTGCAGCTTTACCAACATGACAACTCTAAAATTGTTTGAAAGTAGAAAAAAAGAGAATTACTGAATTTTGAGATATTCTGATATGTCAGTTCCAGCCTTGGCCAAATCCAATTTTTCATAGAAAGTGGAGAATTCAGACATGCAGGCAGTTAAATTAGTGTCATTCTCCCTCCTCCCATTTGTCATGTAATTTGTATTTTCTATTTGAAAATGGTTGGTAGGTATTGTCAAGCAAATATTTCATAAACTTAACTAGAAAAACCTCTCATACAAAAATGCAAGTAACTTGGGTGTTTCAAACAGTACTTCAGCTTAAAAACCTTCAAAATAACCTTACTTAATGTCTCAAGATACGCAACACAAAAACCAATTGCTTTTTATTTTTCAGGTTATAGAGAGCATAAAAATCAAACTGCCAATTATTCCAGAGTTTTACTTTTAATGCTCCATAGATAGTACCTAGGAACCAAATTCCTTAAACTTTTGCTTAGCTCTCATTGAGCAGAATTTAGGTAGACTTGGGAAAACCAAAGATGATCTTGGTCCTTTGGGTATTGTCCCTTTTAACCCCTGATCGTTACCAGTCACATACCCTGCCCAAATCTCAGCAAATGGCACGACGTCAGCAAGAAAATAGGAGTGGTCCAACACAAATTCTCTCAACTATTTGCCCCACTCCCCATACATTTACCTACCTCTGTATATTCCAGTTACAAAGGGAGAAGCATCAAGTCTGACTCATTTTCTGGTGCTCTGTATCCCATTCTCTCCTTCCACCTCCATTTTCTTGTTCCATCTGTAATCATTCACTCTCTTCTTTGCCAAAAATCCATCTCTTTTCACTGGCTTTTTTTTTCAATTTATAAATATTCACTCACTCAACAAATATATACTAATCTACACAGGGATGGGCTCCTTTCTAGGCACTAAAGATAGAATACTGAATGAATAAACAGTTAAATTCTGGCGGGTGGAGGACAAGATAAGTAAATAGAAATATAGCAGATGGTGATAGGTACTACTGAGGGGTTCATAATATGGTGGTCTGAAAAGGCGTCACTGAGAAGATGGTTTTGCAGAAAGATAGTTGTACCATGGAGGTAAGAATACAAAGCACACAGATCTGGGGAAAGAGAATTTTATAAGAGGTAACAGTATAAAGATCTTAAGAGAGGCACATGCCTGCCATGTGTGAAGAATGTGGCAGCCAAAGAGGCTTGAACAATTGGTGAAAGAATAATAGGAGAAGGTGGCACAGATCATGCAGGGCTTTGTAGCCAATTATATGGATTTTAGCTTTGATTCTAAGTGAGAAAGGGAGCCATTGGAGGGGTATGAGGAGGGAAAGTTGTGATCTGATTTGGTTTTTATCAACATCTTTTAGCTTCTGTGTGGTAGCTTCTCTGGGTTTTCCAAAGGCCATGGAGGGTTGAGGGCAGAAGCAGGAAGATTAACTAAAAGACCATCACAAAATCCAAGGGAGAATTGAGGTTGGTTTGGACAAGAGTGGTGATGGTAGATTTGGTAAGAAGTGGTCATAATATGGATAGTTTTACAATAGAGTCGATAAGATTGGGTGATAGCGTATATGGTGTAAAATTGTGGACTGAAGAATGGCATAGGCTTACTGGGACTTCTGTTGTACAATGGAATGTGGAAAGCTGGAAAAAGCATTGCTCTCATGTTCACAACAGCAAAAAAGTCAGATGATCTACAAATTTACGCCTTTTCTCAAATCCATCAGAGAGCTGATATTGCAGAGCAACTGATTTCTCTGAAATCTAAGCAAATATGGGTGTCTGCAAGGAGATATAGGACACAAGTATTTGCTTATATGTGGAAGATTCACCAGATGCTATAAGAGGAATTTAGCTAAAATTATTAAGGAATTGGAAAGGACTAAGTATGGACCAGAAGAGAATATAGAACCCCTGAGTTCCAAAGTTACTAGGGAATTTGCACCCACTTATGTAGGCTGTCCTTCATGGACCTCACTGCATACTCACAAAAAGATTGGTGGGAATCTTAAGAAAGTGTCTCTCTTGGTGTAGGCTTGGAGGGTTGTGAAGAGTGATTACCTTGAGAAAGGGACAAAAACCTCCTAAGGTTTTTCTCCTTTATATCATATTAAACTTCTGGGGCTGGAGGTGGCAGTGGGGCAACAAACACCATCAAACTTAGGATATTTGTATAAACAACTTCATTTGGGAGAAGGGGAAAGAAAAACCTTATAATCCAGGGGGAAGTAAAGGATTATGAACATTTATTGTTAAAAATTAGATATAAAATTTAAATTTCTGATAGAAATAGTTTTGGGCCTGAGGAACTGGTAGAACTCAGTAACCATTAACTAAAATTGTGAAGATGTAGGGGAGGGTAGGATTGATGAGGATGATCAATAGTTTAGTTTTTTGTATACTAAAAAATGACCCTTACACAAACCCCACTTTGTGTAAGGGTCTCCGCTACTTACCTGTGGTCTCCTCTAGCTATGCTTCTAACATCTTCACATCCCAAGGCTAAGGGTCAACAAAGAACTGTTGTTAAATCCTCTGCTCCACACTTTATTGGCTTTAGCTTGTATTTTCAGATATGCTCCTGTGATATTCACTTGAGCTTATCTTACTTTCCTTATTTTGACTCTTGGTAATGTTTTAGGACTCTGGCTAAATCATCTCTGACTCCTTTTGCTTCCCACTGCTTAGAATGAAATGCCCCACCCAACCTCAATCCTCAGAACCCCCAAACTGCTGCCCATATGCAACATTTTGTAGTAAGGTCTACCCAGAAGAATCACTTACTCTCTGGTTTACACTCTTATTATAGCTCACTCATGATTAAATGAGGTATAATATGCAAAGAATTTAGTGCAATAATTGGCATGTCATAAACTTGTAATAAATGCTAGTTGTTTGTATTAATAAAACTGTTTTTCTTATCTTTTTCTTGTTATTATTACATTGCTGTATTTGTTCCACTTCACCTTTTGGCTTCCCCCCACCCCATCTGTTTTGTATTGTTATTCACTATTGATAAATATGATCAATATGATCACTAGCCCCCAAGTTACTCAAGTTATAAAACTGGAGTTGTCTTATATTTGTGTATCTTTCTCTAGCTTCCTCCAGTCCTTAACTACTATGAAGTCTACTTCCCGGATATCGATAATATTTTTCGCATCCTTTCTATTCCTATTGCTCTTATCTCTTCATACCTTACATGAGCTAGTGTAATAGTTTCCCAATGGAATTCTTTTTCTCTAAAGCATCTCCAACCAAGACTTCATAAATATATTTCCAAGATACAAATATGATCTAATATTTAAAATACTTTATTCATTCTCAGTAGGAAGATTGTGAAGCCTTTCATTGTATCCTCTCTTCCAGTAACCATCCTTATCTGATTACTTCAAAAAATGCACTCATCAATGCCACACTATTTGCAATTTTTCCTATTGTTTACATCTTTTTGCTTGTGTGTGTATGTGTGTACACATGTGAATAGGACAGTATCTCCAGTTTGTTGGGGTGAACACAACTGAAATGCCACCTCATGTGTGAAGCCTTCACTGATACTGACATCCTGTTTCTCTAGTGACAAAATTCCATATATTCCATCTTATGTGGCACTCTATTTGGTACTTAACTGCATTTTAAAATACTCATGTGTCTATTTTCTTCACTAGATTGTGAGTCCCTTGAATTTAGACATGGCTGGCTTCTTATTAGTCTGTTTCTTTAACCTGTGGTTCAACACTGTACACATGTAAGGTTCAATGTAAAAATTACTGATTGAATAAATATGATATATTGAATAAATAGAATCGACTGAGTTAGGTTCACAAATCTTCCATGAATCTTTCCAGACTTATAATTCAATACTGCATTGAATTTACATAAAGACAAGTGATATAATTTGGATATTTGTCCCTGCAAATGTCATGTTGAAATGTAATCCCCAGTGGTGGAGGTGGGGCCTGGTGGGATGTGTATGGATCATGTAGGCATATCTCTCATGAATGACTTAGCGTCATCCCCTTGGTGATGAGTGAGTTCACATGAGATCTGATTGTTGAAAAGTGTGTGGCACCTCCCTTTCTCATGCTTCTGCTTTCACCATGTGATGACCCTGCTCCCAGTTTGTCTTCATAAGTAAAAGCTCCCTGAGGCCTCCCCAGAAGCTGAGCAGAGGCTGGTGCCATGCTTGTATAGCCTACGGAACTGTAAGCCAATTTAACCTCTTTTCTTTATAAATTACCCAGTCTGAGGTATTTCTCTATAGCAACACAAAAGTGGCCTAATACAACAAAGACCAACTTTTAAAATTTATTCAAATTATCCAGATGTAGAAAATATACCAAGTATTATGTCATTTCTTCATTTTCAAATTATTAAACTTATCAGTAAATTCTTTTCCTAAATTTGCTAGCATTGTAGTACACATAGTTCATAGGTATTTATAAGTTTAACTGTTTATATACACATGATTTATTCTCCTTTAAAGTAACGATAGAAATATGAACTGGCTATCAATCTTTAGCTATAGAGAAATGCCTCTGTACATAAAATGTAATTCTATACTTGAGAAGGTTGAGATTTTATCTACTATAAATTTATTTGAAGATGTGATGAAAACATGGTCAGTAATGAAATTCTTAAGCAAGAAATCTTGGATAAAAAGAGATGAATTAAAATACCTAAGAATTACCCCTTGCTCACAGAGGTTATTTGACCTCTTAATTTGGATATATCAAGATCTAAAATTGAATTTTGAATGGACTGCTACCAGGTAGTAACCAAATTACATTATTTAAGCAGATATCGTTTGCTTTCATATTTTATAGACTGGATTTGTAATCCTTGCTTCTGAAGAGTTACAGTAAGAATATCATTGGACTCAAAAAATCAAACAACAGTTTTGACTACCTACTCTGTGCAATATACTTGAGAGGGATGAAACAGAAAGATTCTCTGCTTCTGATATGCTTATAGTTTGGTGTTAAGACAATACTATAATTACTACTCTTTATTTTGAGACTACAACCAACAATCATACTAAATGTTGATGTGTCAAACACTGAGTGAAGACATTTAAAGAGATTATTAAATTTAATCATAATGAAAAACATTATGTAGTAGATGTAGATCACCCCTCTTTGCTCAAAGGGAAAACTAGTGCCTGAAAGTGTTAACAAATACTCCAAGTCAAACAGTTATTAAGTAATAAAGCTGGAATATCTATCCAGACAGTCTGACACTAGAACTTGTTCTTTTGACCACCACAGCCTATTGCTTCCCTAAGCATCAGAAATAGAAAGTGAGAACATTTCAAAAGCATGTTAACTAAATCATAATTCAATATAACAGCCAAGAAATATTGTGGGCAGTACATGATTAATTAACAAAAGAATGGCAATGTGTGCCAGTTTGAGAGCCCAGCCCCCAAAGGATTATGACCTGCCCTAGAGCTGATACCACTGCTGCCACTGCTGCCACGGCCAAACCAAAGGAGAGGGGAGGCCAGGCACTTCTATGTGCTCCGAGGACAAATACCACTGCCACTGATGTGAGCTGGCGTGGAACTGAAGCATGAGCAAACCCTTCCTTCTACAGCTGCCTGATTACGCTGCTTCCAGTGAGAATGGTCCAGTCCTCCCTGGTGGCAGGTCCATAGTGCAGCTGTTCCACTGGTGGCCTTGGGATCCTGTGGCTGAATGTCTATATTTGTTGCTAGACTTGGAAACTTTTCATCTATTGTTTCATTAAATGGGGTTTTCTAACCCTTTTAGTCTCTCTTCTCCCTTGGGAACACCAATAACAGGATTATTCAGTCTCTTTATGGTGTGTCAAATGTCATAAAGGCTTTGCTTATTCTTTTTTATTCCTTATTCTTTATTTTTTCCTGAGTTATTTCAAATAATCTGTATTCAAGTTATGAAACTCTTTTCTTTTTTTTTTGCTAGATATTGTGTGTTTTCAAAGCTTTTAAATGTATTTTGTATTTTATTCAATGAATTCTTCAGTTCCAGAATTTGTTTCCTTTAAATAATATCTATATCTCTGATAAATTTCTCATTAATATTTTTAATTATTTTTCTGATTTCTCTGTATTATTTTTCAGAATTCTCTTGTATCTCCCTGAGCTTTTTTAAAACCAGTATTTTGAATTCATTATCCTGGATTTCATGAATTTCTTTTCGACTGGGTACTGTTGCTGGAGAATTATTGTGTTCCTTTAGGGGTGTCATGTTTTCTTGCTTTTTTATGTTCCCTATGCCCTTAATTTGATATCTGTACAGTCTGTGCGGCAGTCACTTCTTCAAATTTTTTGAATTTGCTTGTGTGTGGGAAAACCCTTTCCTAAAGATGTATATATGTTGTTGGTTGGCTCAGGTATTTTGGCTTTGATTTGGGGTGCATGCAGTAGTGTAGCCTGTGTATGATATTTCTTCTGCTGTAAATGATGTCAGTGGTATCTGTGACTTCCTTGGTGGCTTGGAGTAATTATATAATGATAAAGGGATCAATCCAGCAAAAGAATATAACAATTCTAAATTATATGTACTCAACACTGGAGCATCCAGATTGATAAAACAAGTAACACTACATCTAAAGAGAGAGATTTCTGCCAGGTGCAGTGACTAACACCTGTAATCGCAGCACTTTAGGAGGCTGAGTCGGGCGGATGACTTGAGGTCAGGAGTCAGAGACCAGCCTGGTGAAACCCTGTCTCTACTAAAAAATACAAAAATTAGCTGGGCATTGTAGTGGCCACCTGTAGTACCAGCTACTCGGGAGGCTGAGCCAGAAGAATTGCTTGAACCCAGGAGGCAGAGGTTGCAGTGAGCAGAGATTGTGCCACTATACTGCCAGCTGGGTAACAGAGCAAAACTCTGTCTATAAATAAATAAGTAGGTAAATAGAGAGATTGCAATAGAATAATAGTGGCAGGCTTCAATCCCTAACTCTCAGCATTAGATAGATCATCTAGACAAAAAAATCAACAAAGATAAATTAGATTTACACTAGATGCTAGACCAAATGTACCTAATAGACATTAACAGAACATTCTACCTAACAACTGAAGAATATACATTCTTTTCAATAGCACATGGAATATTTTCCAAGATAGAACATATGCTAGGCCAAAAAAATAAATCTCAATACAGTGTAAGAAATTGAAATCATATCAAGTGTCTTCTCAGACTACAATGAAACAAAACTAGAAATCAGCACCAAGAGGAATCTTTAAACTATCCAAATATGTGGAAATTAGACAACATGCTCCTAAACAATTATTGCATCAATAAAGAAGTTAAGATGAAACTCAAAAAATTTCTAAAATGAAAATGGAAATAAAACATAGTCAAACCTGTAAGATACAGCAAAAGCAATGACAAGAGAAAAATTTGTAGTAATAAATGCTTACATCAAAAAATTAGAAAGATTTCAAATAACCAATCTAATGATGCACCTTAAGGAACTAAAAAGGAAAGAACAAATCAAACTCCAAATTAGCAGAAAGAAAGAAATAATAAAGACCTGATGGAACTAAATGAGAGACTATAAATATATAGAAAGTCAACAAATCTAAAAGTTGGTTCTTTTAAAGGTTAGTTAATGATTGATGAATCACTAACTAAAATAGTGAAGAAAAGATGAGAGATGACTCAAATAATTAGAAATGAAAAAAGAGACATCATTAAAAATGATACCACAGATATTAAACTCTGATGATACAAGATCATCGGAGACTATTATGGACAAACATATTTTGACAAAAATGAAAAACCTATAGGAAATGGATAAATTTCTGGAAACATATAAGATTGACTCAGGAAGAAATAGAAAACCTAAACAGACCAATTATGACTAGTGAGATTGAATCAGTAAATAAAGTCTCTCAATACAGAAAAGCCCAGGACTGGATGGATTCACAGTTAAATTCCACAATTAAACAAAAACTAATACCAGTCCTCCATAAACTATTCCAAAAAATTATAAGGGAGGGAAATCTCTTTAAATTATTATATTAGGTCAGCATTAAGCTGATATCAAAGCTACATAAGGATACAACAAATAAAGAAAACTGCAGGCTAATATCCCTAACCTAGACACAGAAATCTTCAACAAAATACTAGCAAACAAAATCCAGTACCATACTGAAAAAATAATATACCATGACCAAGTGGGATTTGTGCCAGGGATGCAAAGATGGTTCAACATATGCAAATCAACAAATGTGGTATATCATGTAAAAAGAATGAAGGACAAAAACCATACCATCATCTCAATAGATACAGAAAAATCATTTGATAAAATTCAACATTGATTCCTGATTAAAAAAACTCTCAACAAACTAGGAATGGAAGAAATATAACTCAACATAATTAATGCAATATTTGACAATCCCACAGCTAACATCATACTGAATGATGAAAAGCTGAAAGCCTACCTTCTAAGGTCTGGAACAGGACAACGATGCCTGCTTTCACCACCCCTGTTCGACACAGTATTGAAAGTTCTACCCAGAGAAATTAGGCAAGAGAAAAAAATAAAAGGCATCCAAATTGAAAAAAAGGAAGTCAATTTGTCCCTCTTTGCTGATGATATCATATTATATCTAGAAAACATTGAAGACCTCACCAAAACCTCCTAGATTTGATAAATAACTTCAATAATGTTGCAGGATACAAAATCAATGTACAAAAATTAGTAGCATTTCTATTCATGATAATGAACTGAGAAAGAAATTGAGAAGGCGATCCCATTCTAGTAACTACAAAAACAAACAAACAAAACAAAAAAACTCTAGGAATAAATTTAACCAAGGAGATGAAAGATTTCTATAAGGAAAACTGATGAAAGACATTGAAGAGGACACAAATAAATGAAACCATGTCCTATACTCTTGGATCAGAAGAATTAATATCATTTAAATGACCACACTGCCCAAAGCAATAAAAATGCGATCTCTATTAAAATACCCACATTATTTTTTACAAGATTAGCAGAAAAACCCCAAAACCTAAAGTTCATTTAGAAGCAAAAAAAAAAAAAAGCCCAAATAGCCAAAGCAATCCTGAACATAAAGAACAAAGCTAGAGGCATCTCACTTCAAAATATATTACAAGGCTATAGTAACCCAAACAACGTGGTATTGGTATAAAGACAGACACATAGATTAATGAAACATAGAGTCCAGAAGTAAATCAGTATTTATACCCAACTGACTTTTGAGAAAGATGCCAAGAACAAACACTGGGCAAAGGTCACCGTCTTCAATAAGTAGTGCTGGGAAAATGGAATATCCATATGCAGAAGATGAAACTGGACTCATATATCTCCCAGTATGCAGAAATCAACTAAAAATGGATTAGAGACTTAAATGTAACACCAAACACTATAAAACTAGTAGGAGAAAAAAAAACTAGAGATAGAGTTAACACTTCAAGACATTAGTGTAAGCAAAGATTTCATGGCTAAGAGCTAAAAAGCACAGACAAACCTAACAAAAGTAGCCAGATGGGACTACATTAATCTAAACAACTTCTGGCCAGCAAAGAAAACAATCAACAGGGTGAAGAAACAACCTGTTGCATGGGAGAAAATATTTGCAAACTATTCATCCAAAAAGGGACTAATATCCAGAATATATAAGAAACACAAACAATGTGAAAAACCAAATAATCCCATTAAAAAGTGAACAGAGGGCATGGATAGACATTTCTCAAAAGACATCCAAATATCCAAAAGGCACATGAAAAAATGCTCAACATCACTAATCATCAAGGGAATGGAAATCAAAACCACAATAAGATACCATCTTACTCAAGTTAGAAAGTATGTTATTAAAAAGGCAAAAAATGACAGATTCTGTTATGGACGTAGGGAAAAGGGAACTCTTAAACATTGTTGGTGGGAATGTAAATTAGTACAACCACTACAAAAAAATCTGTGTGGATTTCTCAAAGAACTAAAAATGAACTATCGTATGACCCAGAAATTTCACTACTAGGTATTTATCAAAAGGAAAAGAAATTGTTATATCAAGGAGATACCTGCATTTGTGTGTTTTTTTGCAGCGTATTCACAATAGCAAATAAAGAGAATCAACTTAAGTATCGGTTGGCAGACCATCGAATCAAGAAAATGTGATGTATATATACACACTGGAATATTATTTAGCCATAATAAAGAATGAAATAATATTATTTGCAGCAACATGTATGGAACTGGATTTTATTATTTTAAGTATAATAAAAGCAATAATAACCCAGGAACAGAAATACAGTTACTACATGTTCTCACTCATATGTGGGAGCTTAAAAAGTTGATCTCATGGAGATGGAGAATAGATTGATAAACTCCCATAGGCTGAGAAGTGTGTGCTGGTGAGAGGGGAGGACAAAGAGGCGTTGGCTAGTGGGTACAAACACAGAGATAGGTAGTAGAAATAGCCCCAGTTTTCAATAGCTCAGTAGGGTCATTATTTTAGCAACAATGTATTGTATATTTCAAAGTAGATAGAAGAGAGGACTCGATATGCTCTCAACACATAGAAATGATGAATTCTCAAGTTGATGGATAGTACAAATACCTTGGCACACATTGTATGCATGTAACAAATACCTGTACCCCATAAATATGTAAAATATTTTGTATTGTAAAAAAAAGGTAGAAACAACCTCATTGGGTTTATCTTGCCACCCTATAGTATTCTAAGACTGCACTATCCTCTGTAAAAACAAAACAAGAACACCACCATCTGTAACTTTATTTTGATAGCAAAATAGAGATTCATGCAAATTTAGTCAATTTATTTTTCCTGCACTCATTTTTTTAAAGGTACTCGATAAATTTTCGCTCTTTTGTAATATATCCACAAACTGATGCTATTTTGGCATATGTAAACAAATTAGCCACCTACTTATGCAACAAAACAAAGCTTTTGTTAAATTTTTGCAAAGTGGTTTGGACTAAAAGTATTCTAAATATCTTTCAAATGTGTTCCAATCAAATAACCATGTGGTATAATAAATTTCTGGCCATAACATATTAAAGGACAGTTCTTCATATCTGTTCTTATAATACTTCTTCAATTTCCCCTTACTTTAAATCTTTTTTTCATAGGACCTTAGAAGTTTGCAAAATTCAGAAGTAGCTGCATTTAGTCTGAGTGAATAGAACTCTGGAGATTGATGATGGGACCACATGACTATATAAAAGTGAAGTCATGTAATGATGATTTTCCTTGATTGTAAGAAGATGTTTTTTAGAAAATCAGTTACATATTTTTCCCTCCCCATTTCAATGTAGATTATCACTACTTTAGTTGGAGCTTACATCAGGATTTGTATAGAAAAATAAAAAAGAAAATTTTGTTTGGGAGTCCTTTTGGGGATTATTTACTGAAAGAATAACCTCAGTGGGGATAATTTTGACCCTAACTTTCCCAAAGAATTAGCAATTTTAAAATATAGGTAACCTTTAAGTCCATACATATTAATTTCATGAATATTTATGCTCTGTAAATATTTATGATTCAAGGTAGATCTTTCCAGAGGAAACTGAATTTGGATGGTTTTATATAAAGATCATAATGACTGTAATATATATATAGAGAGAGGAATAAGGCAGAAGAGAATTAAGTCTCAGCCTCATAAAGTGACTTGTTTACAGCAATATTTAAATAGGGGAGGCACACATTCCAAAAGCAGAAAGTGCACATTCAGTTTTATGATTTTATGAAACTGCTTGACTGACAGAGTTAATTTTGAATATTTCTGGTTTGATTTTCTCTTTGCAAATCTATTTACAGAGAAATAAGAAGCCGTGATGTGACCAATTTGTTACTTTCCAAAATATCTTAGTACATTTTTGATATGGTGATGATTGCCTGATTGACTCCCAAATCTGTGGTAATATGCAACATAATTTCTCTAGCACCCAGGTCATATTAAACATTCAAAAAATGACACACTGTTTCTGAGTTTTTAAATAAAAAAGAAAGAGCTCAGTCATAGGAATTTCTAAAGCGGAAGTCTTCACCTGTTAGGATACAAGTGTAGATGCCAAACCACTAAATCGTGAGTCACATGACCATGGTCCTTTTTAATCCTATTGTCTTTACTTCTCTGAACATTAATTTATTATTTCATAAAATAGAGAAACATACCTGTATAGCATGCCTCTTTTGAGGATTAAGTGAAAAAGAATTATGTCAAAGAGCATTAAAAATTACCCTTATTACACAAGTGTTAGTCATTGTAGTCATTTTTATAATAAATATTTAATTATGAGCTTAATCTTTGTTCCACCAGAAAGTCATTTCTATTTTCCTTTTCATAAGCAGCTTTTCTCTTGTTTGACTCCTGAGTAAGTTTTCCAGACCTGGTTTATTTATTTATTTTTAGATTAATAGTTAGCTTTTCATAGTGGGGCACTGCTGACAATCCCTTCTTTTGGACAAAACTCTAGCCTCACTCACCTACGTGAGTAACTTCTAGGGGGGTCGAAAGCTATGTTAGGTACAACCAACTGCTTTAAAGCACACATTCCTTACAGATTTGGAACAAAATCTCAAAGTCAGAAGAGGAAAAATTAAATATTTGAGGTTGCTATCTTTCAGTCAGTTGCCATCATTTATTACAATATTTTAAGGTTGCTTATTTGATGTGGTAGAAGATTGTGCCATACATTAAGATACCTTAACAATTTTTGTAATGGATTGCTATAAATAACTTACTAAAGTGTTACCATACAAAGAAACTTTGTATGGAATTCTCTTTGATCTGAATATCAGTTGATGTCTATAATGAGACCTGATATACCAAAAAAAAAAAACAAAACAAAAAACTCTTTAGAACCGTTGATTAACTGTGCACAGAAGCTAGCCCTAGATTACATAAAGAATAGAATTAAATCGAAGGTAACAGCTGAATCTGATAAATTTAGAAGCAGTTGGGAAACATTACATTTTTATTAAAGTGTAATAGGCATCTTGAGGTCTCCAAAGCTGATAACAATATTTGAAAAATGCTTTTGTTTCACTGTATTAAGTCTTACAAAACAAACTGTTTATTGTTTTTCTCAATTTATTAATTGATTCTAAAATAAAACCTTTCTAAACAAGCAAAACAACAACTTACATGGTATTAACTTTTGTGTCAGGATTGAATAAAGCAGTATTTGAAATTTAACACATTTTATTACATGTTTTCAAAAATTTTTATTAGTGTGTACCATACAATTGTGGAATGTTGGTGATAAAATTTCTCAATATGGGTATTTTCAATGTGGTCTGTCTATGATTTACTCATCAGAAATGCACCACCAAATAATATTGACTTATTGAGTGACAAAAACAAATTTTGAAACTTTGAGCCCCTTTGTATCTAAATGAGATGGCATCTGTTGAGATGGATGGGAGAATTCTCTGGATGGTATTGCTTGGTTGCCTAGCAACAGTCACCTGATGTGTTTGGGGAACCAGGCAATGAGCAAAAATTCTAATCAAAGAGAAGCCACAATATCTTTTACAAATGATAAGTGCATGTACAGTAACAACTGTTTTAGCTTTTGTTTGGGTGTATAAAGTATTTGAAACAGGTCAAGAGGGACTTTGGATAAGCTTCACTATTAAAGAGGAATCCGGCAAGAGTTGTATTAAATTGCTCTTATGTTGTTTTTGAAAGATAGAGATCATATTCTAGGGAGATGTCTAAGAATCAAGATGTCCAGTGCCTATAAAATGAACTGTAATGACCTTGGGTAAATGGCATTTTGAAGAGATGTTCTTGGGCATTATTCTTAGTAGAAAATTTCAACTTACATGAATGATTACCCTTAATTAAGTAAGATAAGGAAATAAACAGTTTTCTACTCAGAGAAGGGTAAAAAACATAATTGTCATAAGGAGGGCATTGACAGTTTGGTCTAAACATGCCATAGATTTCTTAAAGGAAAGGTTAGAATGAATAAATACTTATTGCTTCATATTAATTCCCATTATATAGTGTCCTCTTCTGGAAAGTTTGTGACTTCTTGATGTAATAGTTTTGTAACAGAAATACTGAAGCCATCTAACATGATGTTGCCAAATATACTATTACTGCATCAGAGTTATAATGAAGCTAAAATTCTTAGACTAGTTTCTATAACAGTAAGCATGAGCTATAATTTAAACTTTTATTTAACAACAAATTGTTGATGAATAGCTGAATCTAATAATCTAGTGGAATAGTAATTCCCACTACTCCTAATTTTTTAAAATCCTCCTTAGAATAAGATAGGGCAAAAATAAATATACAATATAATAATTGGCTTATATAATAAGTTTCTATAAAAACATCTTCAAAATGTATATAAAAGTAGTATTTTGTAAAACCTCTAATCCAAAATGCTATCTTTCTAAACATATTATAAAAAATGTTTCAGAACTAAGGTACTTCTCTCTCATTAATATTAAACTTAATTATTTACATTTAATTTAGGTTTAATGTTTTCAAACAATGAATATTAGGGTTGTTAAAACTGAGATAACAATCATATAACATAAAGTTCAAAATTTTAAAAACTTAAAGCATTCAACTCAGTGTTTTTAGTATATTAACAAGTTTGTATAATTATCACCACTAATTTTAGTATATTTTCATTATCCCAAAAAGAAGCCATATATTTATTAGCAGTCACTCCCATTCTTCCCTCCTGCTAAGCTCATGGCAAGCACTAATCTACTTTCTGTTTCAATGGATTTGTTTATTCTGAATATTTTAAATAAATAATATATGTAATATTATATGTTTGGCTTCTTTCACTTAGTATAATATCCTCAAGTTTCGCTCGGGTTGTAGCATGTACTTGTTCTTCAATCCTTTCTACAGCTGATAGTGTTTCACTGTATGGATAAACCACATCTTGTTTATTCATTCATTGGCTGATAGACATTTGGGTTGTTTTCAGGTTTTGGTTATTATGAATAATGCTGCTACATTTACTCATATACAGGTTTTTCTTAGATGTATATTTTCATTTCTCTCAGTTACTTACCTAGAATTGCTGGATAATACGTTAACCTTAGCTGGGATTACAGGTGCCTGCCACCACGCCCGGCTAATTTTTTGCATTTAGTAGAGACGGGGTTTCACAGTGTTGACTAGGCTGGTCTCGAACTCCTGACCTCATGAACCACCTTCCTTGGCCTCCCAAAGTGCTGGGTTACAGGCTTGAGTTTAGCTTTTTAAAGAACTGCCATTTTTTTTTTTTCCACAGCAGCTGCATCATTTTGCATTTCTACCAGCAATGCATGAGGGTTCCATTTTATCTGCATCACTCTCAACACTTTGTGAATGGCCATCCATATTCTTCAGAGAAATGTTTATTCAAGACTGCTCCTCAGTTTTAAATCAGGTGGTCTTTTTTTGTTGATTTGTAAGAGTAGCTTGTAGTAAGTGTTGAAATTAGAAAATGTGACTCCTCCAAGTTTGTTCTTTTTCAAGATTATTTTGGCTACTCTGTGTCCCTTGCAAATCCATATGAATTTTAGGACTAGCTTAATCAAATTTGCAAAAGAAAAAGGAAGTTGGAAAATTAATAGAGGTTACATTGAACCTGTGGATCAATTTGGGGATTATTGACATCTTAACAATGTTAAGTCTTTCAATTTATAGACATGGACTATCTTTCCATTTATTTAGGACTTCTTTAAATTTTTTCAACAATATTTTCAAGTTTTCATTGTACACATCTGGTACTTCCTTGGTTAAATTCATTTAAGCATTTTATTCCTTTTGATGTTTTAGTAAATAAAATTATCTTCTTGATTGCATTTTAGGATTGTTCAGTACTAAATTTGTAGAAATTCAACTGATTTTTGTTTTAATCTTATGTTCTGGAATCTTGCTGAACTTATTACCTACCTCTAATGATTATTTTGTGAATATTTCAGTTTTTTACTATATAAAATTATGTTATCTGTGAATGTAGTTATACTTCTTCCTTTTCAATCTAGTTGTGTTTTCTTTTTCTTGCCTAATTACCTTGACTAGAACTTACAGAACAATGTTGAATTAAATTGTGGAAAGTGGCAACCTTGTTTTATTCCTGAACTTAGGGAGATAACTTTCAGTCTTTCACAATTAAGTATGATGCTAGCTATACGTTTTTCATAGAGGACCTTTATCAAACTAAGGAAGTTCTCTTTTCCTAGTTTGTTGAGTGTTTTTATCATAAAAATGTTAGAATACTGACACTTTTTCTGCATATAATGAAATGACCTTGTCATGTTTGGCCACTTAATTTTCTGTGCTATTATGTTATGACCAGCTGGTGATTGGACAAATATTTTCTTAGGTGGCTGGAGCTAAAACAAAATCTCTCATGGGCTCTCTGTGTGTGTTTTGGGAATGCCTTCAACACTAAGCAAAGGAGTTTACAACTGTCTTATCTTTCATTATTGCTTGTGTAGTGCCTTAAGATTAGCCAGAAGTGAGAATTTAGGGCCTTCTCATGTCCTTCCTGAGTATGCAGACAGTCGTGGTCATGAATATGGCTTTCTAGGTTTTCAATAAGATGTTGGAGCTCTTCAAAACCCTTGTTCCTCAAAGTACCTCCTTCAGCCTTTCTTCCCAAGTTTTTTAATTAGTTTATTGTTTGTCCCAACTGTTATCAATTGCCAGTAGGCAGCCACGAATAATACATTTGTTATGTAATTTGACAAAAATCCTTCCTCAGATATTCACCTAAGCAATGCAAAAATTCTAAGTTAGGTAAGATAATGGCAAGCCCTTTTATTCGAGGATCCACCAGACAGGTCAATTGAACAATCACGTTCTTTGTGAATGAGATCTGTTCCCTTCCCTCTGACACTGCTATTTGTACAATACTTGGAAAGTGAGCTTTTGTCATTAAGGCTATATTTGAGTCAGATGTTGAATAATGGGAACAGAGTAATTTAAAACACCACAAAGCTCTTTCTTTACCAAGAGTCCATCAGCTTTTTCTTAAGAATTCCCTTAGTTGCACAAGCTTCTGGTTAATTTCCAGAATTTCAAAAATGTTGACTATAACATATATCACCAGTGTTTATTGGTTTTATGGAGGGATAAACTTTTGGCATTCCTTACTTTGCTGTTTCTGTTAACATCACCCCCTTTAGGATTTTTAAGAAATAATATTGAATATCTACTAATGAGGAGTCAAACTAAAACATTAATTTCTTGACATAGTGTATTTGTTTATTATAAAATGAAACAGAAACATATAATCTACATCATATTCCATGCTTTAGTTTCTTTTTATCTCTTACTAATTGAAAATAGAACTTATATACTTATCATGTAGTTATAAACTTGTATGATCTCTGTTTATGCTGTTCCTTTAAAAAGTATATTTTAAATGTTCAGAGATACTGAGAATAAACTGGGGTCAAATGGCTAGTAAATGCCCAAACTGGAATTACTTCCAAATTATGCTTTCCCCAACACCACACATTTAAAAATTATGTGTACATGCTTCAGTGACAGATGCTTAGTGAAGGAACCATTTCTCTAATTAAGCAGTTTATGGAATTAATGCAATGCAATTCTGAAATGTTACCCCAGTCTATCATCTCAGGAGGACCCTCATTAAAATAATTCCTTAATGTAATGGTATAAATGGATTCTCCAATATTTTAGGCTTGTCTCTGAGGAAGAAGTTGCCTGAAACCTTTGATGTTTTATAATCAGAGAGCCTTTTTGATCTTTTCTTGGTTATACCAATTTTTCATGATATTCCCCAGTCAATAACAATTCTATCATATTAAAATTGCTCTGCTTTATTCTCAATGGTCATCAAAGAATATTTGTTTTAGCCAAATTAATTGCCTGTGGAATAAGTGCGACCATGGGGTTAGTCTCTCTGAAAGGTTTAAAAGCTGGTTTTTATCTAAATTTCAAGTATCTCTTGGGTTATATTTGTTTAAGCCTTTATTTCCATCTTTGGGGGAAAACAAAAGTCATATTACCATTTAAAATTTACATGTATCCGAGTTTGGAGATACCAAAATACTTAAGAAGTCTAGACAACCAAAGAAAACAGAAATGTGCTTGCTTTAAAAATAAGCTATTGCTATTTGAATTGTACAGGAAATGAAATACCTCCGTCTATTGTCCTGAAGAGCAGTCAGTGTTTTGAATCTCTATGAGGGTAAGTAATCAGAAGCATTCTTTTGTGGCAAAGAATGGATGGATGGTGGGGAAAAATAGGTTTCAAAGCAGACCTTTTTGTCTTGGTTTGCTAGTCTGTTTTTAACTCTTTAAATGATTATTGTGAGTATCTTTGGGTAATAAGTATGAAAGATGTTTTAAAACCTACAGACTGAACCATAGACATAAGTACATTTATTACCCATATCAGTAATCTTAATAATTATTGAGAGAGTGTTGCCATGTGTCACATCAGATAGAGCTGTTGAGAGGAGATTTCCTAGTGGCCCCTTCTCCTGTAGTTTGTCTGCTATCACAGCCAGTTTTCCAGCCCTGTCATTAGAAAAGGGAGAGTAAGTCCTAATTCTTAGAAATGCTCCTTCTAATTCAGATAATATGTTATAGCTTCAATTGAGACAAAGTAGACTAATGTATATTACTATTATAAAAATATGTATTTATTAGGATTCTGTTTGCAAGTAATAGAGATCGAAATTGAAACACCCTAGGCAAACCAGGAATGTTTGAGTCATACAGCTAAATCTCAAGAAGAGCAGTGTTGGAGATGGCACAAGAATGGGTGGAGTCTGGGTTTAGATGCCATCAGAATTTCCTCGACATTTCACTCTGATTTTCTCTGCAGGTTGGCTTCTTCACCTGCTAGGGATATGGCTGTCAGCAAGGTAAGAAAACATTCAAAAATCCTCAGGCTGGGAAGAGTTTCAGTTTAGGAACCAAATGTAGGCCCATTTGAATGAACTGTAAGGAATAAGATGGAAAGAAGTAGGAGCCCAGGATTTAGAGTCAGGCAAAAGCTCAATCTTGAAGGCCATGCTAGACCACACTCACAAAGAGTGTTTTTGGGATTCTGTTCAAGACCATATTTTCAGAGTATTTTTAGGCTTCTGATCAAGATTGCACATGAGTTTATATTCAGTCCTCGAATTCTAAACAAATAACTAATGATTTATAAAATATATCATTAAAAATAGTAGCATTTGGGTATATACCCAGTAATGGGATGGCTGGGTCAAATGGTATTTCTAGTTCTAGATCCCTGAGGAATCGCCACACTGACTTCCACAATGGTTGAACTAGTTTACAGTCCCACCAACAGTGTAAAAGTGTTCCTATTTCTCCACATCCTCTCCAGCACCTGTTGTTTCCTGACTTTTTAATGATCGCCATTCTGACTGGTGTGAGATGGTATCTCATTGTGGTTTTTGATTTGCATTTCTCTAATGGCCAGTGATGATGAGCATTTTTTCATGTGTTTTTTGGCTGCATAAATGTCGTCTTTTGAGAAGTGTCTGTTCATGTCCTTCGCCCACTTTTTGATGGGGTTGTTTGTTTTTTTCTTGTAAATTTGTTGGAGTTCATTGTAGATTCTATAAATCATGCTGCTATAAAGACACATGCACACGTATGTTTATTGCGGCATTATTCACAATAGCAAAGACTTGGAACCAACCCAAATGTCCAACAATGATAGACTGGATTAAGAAAATGTGGCACATATACACCATGGAATACTATGCAGCCGTAAAAAATGATGAGTTCGTGTCCTTTGTAGGGACATGGATGAAATTGGAAATCATCATTCTCAGTAAACTATCGCAAGAACAAAAAACCAAACACCGCATATTCTCACTCATAGGTGGGAATTGAACAATGAGATCACATGGACACAGGAAGGGGAATATCACACTCTGGGGACTGTGGTGGGGTTGGGGGAGGAGGGAGGGATAGCATTGGGAGATATACCTAATGCTAGATGACGAGTTAGTGGGTGCAGCGCACCAGCATGGCACATGTATACATATGTAACTAACCTGCACAATGTGCACATGTACCCTAAAACTTAAAGTATAATAAAAAAAAAAAAAGAAAAAAAAAGAAAAATAAAAATAGTAGCAAGAAACCAAAAATAGTTGGGCTCCAAATCAAGCTAAATATTTCTGAAGACCAAAAACAGAACAGAGAGACAAATCAGTGAATGAAGCTGAAGCCATGAGTTTGCTAGTATGAAGCAGGGCACTGTCAGTGGGGGCCAGGAACTGGCTCCTGTAGGGTAATAGGGACTACTTGTGGTGAATTCATAGGGAACCACAGCCAGGCTGACTGCTTGGAGCCAAGGGCTGTCTTGAGGCTCCCTTGGCTGCCTTTCTGCCTCAATTCTAGAACAAAGGAAGGCATATAATGCCAAATTATCTTACCAAATCAAGAATGTTTGTGAATTATCCTCCAGAGAACAGAAGAGGGAAAATGTCCAAGTTCATTCTAATGAATCCAGTATAATATTGACACCAAAACGAGGCAATAAAAGTCTAAGAAAGAAAATGAGAGATGAATTTTACTTATGATTTGGATGCAGAAAATCTCCCCCAAATGCTAATACATTTAACTAAGCAGTACATTAAAAAATACATTCTGACCATGCATAATTAATCTTACAAAAGCAAGAATGCTTCAATATTAGAAATGCTGTTATAATAATATATGATTAATAGATTAATAAAGAAATCTACATGATTATCTCAGTAGAAGCAGCAAAAGTAAATATGATTCAACACTGTTTTATATACTAAAAATGAAAGCTCTTAGCAGATAGCATAGCAAACAAAATATGCTACTTCTGTTGTTTTCTATGTCTACCTCATACTCATTCTTAAACCCCTTTTTCCTACCCACTTCTCACTACTGAGACTGTAAAATCTTGGTGAATCAAATGGGGGATATGGACAAAAAAGACTGAAAAAGCCAACTACTCACTTTTCCAGCTTCTGTTGTGTTAACAATGGGCAGATGGCTCAGGCCAGGCCAATGAGGTATAAGGATAATTCTGATGGCAAGGAAATGACTTTCCTCCGTAATAGAAGAAGAGATGCGTGATTCATTTTTATGTGCCGTGACTACAGTCTGTTTCCTCCCTATGACCATAATTGTATGTGGATATGATGCTTGGAATATGCCATAAAGGAATGTCAGACATTTTGATCCAGAGAAGCTCCTGCCCCTGGAACCACCAATTTTCAAATTATTTCTGTATATCATAACTAAGTATTTTTATTGCAAATGTAAACGTTAGATATTCTTACTTTTGGTCAAAAGCATTTCTAATTGATACAGAATGAAATTTCCTTAATCTAAGAAAGGGTGTCTATTCAAATTCTCCCACAACTATCATACTTATTGATAATAGGTTAGAAGTTTACCACTTAGGAATGAAAATGATGCCATTTATAACTTTTTCTATTCAATGTAATACTACAAGTGCTAGTTTGTCTAGTAAGATAGAGAAATAAAGTTATACAAATTATGAAGGAAAAGGAAAAAAAGTCTTTAATTTTCCACAATATGATTGCTTTTATAGAAAACTGAAAGGTATATATATATAAATTAATTAATAGAACTACTCAGAGAATTTTGAAATTTTACTAGATTTTAGGTAAACTAAAAAAATTACATAACTACTATCCACGAAAATGAAATTGATAAATATAATAATATTACATAATAGTGGTAAAGTACTCATGAATAGCTCTAAAATGTCTTAATACTTTTAAGGGGATATTTTTGAAATATTCCTGAAGTACATAAGACTTGAATAAAAGGAGAAATACACAAAGTTTAGGAATCTTAAAGAAGCACCAATTTACCTCAAATAAATATATATTTTCAATGCAACCTCTATTCAAGACCTAAATGGATTTATTCAGGGTCTTGATAGCTCCTCATGAAACTCATATGATGGTACAAAAGGTCAAAAATAGCTGAGACAATTTTGAGAAAGAAGAGATAGAGGGACTTTATCACACTTGTTTAACAACTTATTAATTATGATTATATAATATAGAAATTGCTTGAAGTTGGGCAAATAGAAAAATTGGGAAATTTTAAGGAAGTCTAAACATCTATGTAGAAACAATATATTTCAGACTTTTTATTAAAACTGTTGGGAAAGAATGAACAAATATATAAATAGTTTTGGGAAAATTAGTTATCCATATGAAAAACAACTGGAATCCCATTTCATCCAGAATAATCAATTAGGTGGCTGAAAAGGTAAAAATGGAAAGGCAGACTTTTGACCTTTTTAATAGAAATTATGAGAAAATATTTTCATAATCTTGGGCTAAGGAATGATTTATTAAGTTACAAAACAGAATAAATACTAAAGAAAAAAGATGGTTAAATTAACTCTATTAAAATTAAATTTCTGGTCTTCAAGAGACATCATTACCAAAAATAGAATACATGCTATAGGTTGAGAGAAAAATATCTGAAATGTCTTAAAGTATCTAAAATATATCTGACAAAGAATTAGGATCTAGAGTTAAGGAAGGATATCTACAAATGAGGGAGGATATAAGTAATAATACAACAGATAAGTGAGCAAAGGAGAGGAAGAGGGACCAGAAAGAGAAACTCAATCTACACATATGAATATTCTCAATCTCACTGATTCTTTGGGGAAATGCAAATAAAAAACTGAAATTCCTTTCAAAACCATGGAATTTGAAAAATTAAAATCTAGTTTTACAATTCAATTAGTTGATAAGGATGTGGAGCAATGAAAATTCTCATTTATGCTAGTAGGAGTGTTCACTGATGAGATTGCAGTAGAATTTAGCACAGTACAGCAATGTGTGTTATGGCCTTAACCCTCACACTATTTATACATCCTAGAGAAAGTTCTTATAGCACAGGATAGCAAGTAAGATGTTCATGGCAACGTTGCTTGTCATAGTGAAGACTAAAAATACCTAAATGTCCATTAAAAAGAACAGATAAATGTTATGACTACACAGAATACTATAAATGGTTCAGATGAATGAACTAGAACTATGTCATGACACCTCAAAAACAGAATACTGAACATAAAAATCAAGTGTCCTAATGATAGGCAAATTACACTATTCATGTAAAGTTTGAAAACAGGAAGAACCCTTCTGTATAATGTTTCTGCATATATACATGAGTAATCATAGATTGAAAACATGCATGAGAATGATGAATACCGGCTTCAAGACAATGTTCACTCAGGGGAAAAATAGAGGAAGAGGACGGGAGAAATGCTTAGAAACTTCAATTATCTGAAACATTTTATTTAAGCTGAGAGTGTGTTACTTGGAATTTTATTAAATTATTTGAGATTTTGTATCCCTGAAATGTTTCACAAGGATCTATTATCTTTCCCTCCTTCCCTACATCGACTTATCTACCTATCTGATGCACATATGTCAGAATAGATAACAGATCTATAAGTATTATGTTATTCTGTCTACTTTGCTAAATATTTTAAACATTTAGTTTTCTAAACAGTTACGGTTGCTGCTGTCTGGATAATCCCTCGGGATAATATGGGGTGTGAGATGCCAGTGAGCCTTATTACAGTAGCATACGAATGAAAATAGTGAATCTGAAGAACATTTTGAAAGTTGTATGGATACCTGTAGAAACTGAAAGTAAACGTTTAGGAAAAGGCTGATACATCATGTTTCTGCCATGAGTCTCTGAGGGAATAATGAAGTAAGTGACTTCTATTGCCGGAAAATACATGTGGAAAGGCTCAGGCTGATGGTGGGGGCAAGGTGAGGCCCTATTTCTCTGAATTTTAATATTCATAGTTTATATTTCTTGAAACATTCCTTGATGTGTTGCATATCCTTCTAAGTGCATTCTGTTGTTACAGAGTTCATCAGAAGGTATTTGTAGCTTGGCTCCTTCTGAAGATCCCAAGGTAAAATTTTCTGTTTATAAAACATGTAGGCTCTTACAAATGGTCTATACAAGTTATTAATATAATGAACTGGCCTGCATGAAGTGGTCTAGGAAAGATCCATTGCTTGATTCTTCCTGTAGCAGCATGGGCTTTGAGCTGTGGAAATGCTGATTGGATTGAAACAAGGCTTGCAGCGAGAATCATTGGTTAGAAAAAAGATGTTGTTTGAGTTCATTGCAGATTCTGGATATTAGCCCTTTGTCAGATAAGTAGATTGCAAAAATTTTCTCCCATTCTGTAGGGGGCCTCTTCACTCTGATGGTAGTTTCTTTTGCTGTGCAGAAGCTCTTTAGTTTAATTAGATCCCATTTGTGAATTTTGGCTTTTGTTGCCATTGCTTTTGGTGTTTTAGACATGAAGTCCTTGCCGATTCCTGTGTCCCAAATTTACAAGAAAAAAACAAACAACCCCATCAAAAAGTGGGCAAAGGTCATAAACAGACACTTCTCAAAAGAAGACATTTGTGCAGCCAAAAAACACATGAAAAAATGCTCATCATCACTGGCCATTAGAGAAATGCAAATCAAAACCACAATGAGATACCATCTCACACCAGTTAGAATGACGATCATTAAAAAGTCAGGAAACAACAGCTGCTGGAGAGGATGTGGAGAAATAGGAACACTTTTACACTGTTGGTGGGACTGTAAACTAGTTCAACCATTGTGGAAGACAGTGTGGCGATTCCTCAGGGATCTAGAACTAGAAATACCATTTGATCCAGCCATCCCATTACTGGGTATATACCCAAAGGATTATAAATCATGCTGCTATGAAGACACATGCACACGTATGTTTATTGCGGCACTATTCACAATAGCAAAGACTTGGAACCAACCCATATGTCCAACAATGATAGACTGGATTAAGAAAATGTGGCACATATCTACCATGGAATACTATGCAGCCATAAAAATGGTGAGTTCATGTCCTAGAAAAAGTACAGCCTGACAAAAAATAACCTCTTGAGCCCCTCCCCATCTCACTTCTAAAGTGACAGATAATCTCACACCTGCCAGGCCCTTCTGCTTGCCTTTTACATACTTATATACAGTTTATTCTTCCAGAGCAAGATTTCCCAACCTTGGTGCTATTGATTTTGGGCTGGGTAATTCTTTGTTTCTGGGCCTGTCTTGTGCTTGCCTCCATCAAATAGATGCCAGTAGTATCCACCCACACAGTTGTGACAACTCAAACCCAAAATGTCTCCAAATATTGCCAAATGTCCCCTGGGAGGGCAAAATTGCTTCTGGTTGAGAATAACGGTTCTGAAGATATGCTTACATGGGCCACTAAAGGGAAAAATGGTGAATGAACTTTAATTCTGCAACCTCACTAATATTTGGATTAGGCTTTCATGCATATAAATATATTTGGGGTTGTACTAAAAAACTCATGATGTAGGGACCTTTATTAACAGAAGTTTTCTGTCACGAGACTCACCTTCTGTGTTCTGACTCTGACAGCAATATCAATATGTGAACCACTTTTCCATGCTGGAGGCTGAAAATACTGCCATGAATGAAAAACAGTTTCTTCTCTGAAAGAAAAGGCACTCCTGGGACTTTATGTAAATCCTTGACCAAAATGAAACTTAACATAGATCAGCATTAACTGTGTACCCTATATCAGTGATAAACATTACTACTGGCATTCATTAATGAAAGACATCACATGTGTGTATATTTATTACTATGAATAAGAATCTTCCTTGCTCTGCTCTTCTTGTATCATTATTAAAGGATGAATAATACCCAGAGAGGTGGTTAAAGCTACTTAATTGGGATATGAATAAATGAAATGTTTAATTAAGAAGGCCAAATGCCAAGGATTTGAATTAGTTTAATGCTTTTCTAGGACTTGACATAATACATTACTGGTGGCTAGCATTTACAAAATGCTTTACTTTGAGACACAGGGTTAATTGTTAAGCTTTGGCTTAAAACAATCCAATCTATTATCACTTTGTTTTATATTTTTTGTTTTTTTTCATTGCTTAAATTTGTAGAGAGGAATCCTTATTTTAATAAGGTGTTTCCTACCTTAGGATATTCCAAACCTTTATTATTCACAAATGCTCTTATTTGATTCCAAGTTCCATATATTTTAATATACTCTGCAGGTACAAGATTGAAATGATTTCTAAATTGGCATCTTTCAGTTTTTTCAGTGGCTTGCACAAATTAAGAAAATGTTATTCTGCTTATCAGGAGTGAGCTGGTTGTAGCTTGTGATGTTTGTGCTGGTCTTTAAAATATCAGCCATAGGATCATTTATTGTCCAATCAGATAAATTGGAATGCTTCTAACACTGGCTGAATTTTCAGGCTTTTTTTGTGAAATAAAATAATAAAGGATAGAATAGTAATAAAAACCAATTGTACTGATGCATGACATACATTTGCATTGCTCAGATTTGTTCTGCTTCTCATTCCTCCAACTATTTCATAAAAAAGCCATCCAAAGTAGAAACTTGGTAAGTTTTTTAAAATAAAGCTTATGGACAATACTCCTTAAAAAGATAATATTTTTTTAAAAAATTTGAGGCATGTATTTTAGAATTCTTTGAAGACTCTGAAATAAAAGAACAGGTAGAATCATATTTTTTAGAACAGATAGTGATTTTATGGGTAATTCAACACAAAGCTTTCATTTTACTTATGAGGATACTGAAATTAAGATAGATTAATTGACTTACAAAAGGTCTCTCAGATAGAATAGGCATAATAAAGAATTACTAATTCCTAATCTATTGATATTGGTTTTCTTGCACATGACCTTTCTACATGAACTTCAGGGTTATCTTTTCTGAATATTATTATGTGTTTTATAGTCAGGGATACAGAAGGCTAAAATAATATTTTCTTCACAGCCAAAAGTTTTGTGTATCAGTTTTAAGGGTTATTTTAATGGTCCTTGATATATTATGACATTTGGAGATTCACATGCACATCACAAGTGCAATTGGATACAGGTTAGTTGTATGACCCAAGTGTTCAACTAGAATTGGATTCCTTTCTGTCTCTAAAGGTATACATTTTGAGATTTATAGAAAGAAAATACCTTTAGCATTGTTTGTACATCCACCAATAAAGTTTTTTAAAAATATAATTTAATCTTAATGTTTCAATTCTGAGAAGTGGGCACATGGGGTTTTTTAAATTGTTCTGTGTAGTTTTTGTTTTGTTTTCAAGTAAATTAATTTTGTAAAGTCAAAAAAGTGAAATTATATGTTAAAATATTTTTGCTATAATAAAGCCAGTATTGCTCAATAGAATATTGTCTTCTTATAATATATGTTAAGTATAACTTCAAGGGATAGAAACTTGCTACTATGAACATTCTTAGAAAAAATAATTCTGTAACAATATAGTAACATCAGTAACAATTTAAACATTAGGTCTCCCCCACTTATGGTGGCATAAAGTGTATATAAGGAGGTATCTCATTGTGATTTTGATTTACATTGCCATCATGACTAAAGACGTTGAGCATCTTTTCATGTGCTTTTTTGAACATTTGTATATAATGTATTCAAATTTCTTGCCCATTCTAAAATTGGGTTATTCCACTCCTAGATATATGACCAATAGTAAGTTTAAAACATCATGAAAAATTTTGAATATAATGTTCATATTAGCTTTATCCATAATAGCCAAAAGAGAAAACAATCCAAATGTCCATTAACTGAATAATGGATAAACAAAATGTGGTATTGTTTTATTGCCAAACAATATTTCACATATAATGAAATATTGTTTGGCAATAAAAGTAAATTATTATATGTGAAATATTGTTGGCAATAAAAGTAAATCAAGTATTGACATATGTTATAACATGGATGAAATTTGAGAGCATGCTAAGTGAAAAAGAAATAAAAAATTATACGACTACACATCATATAGTTGTGTTTATATAAAATTGTTGGAATAGGCAAGTCAACAGAGACAAAGTAGATTAGTAGTTGCCTAGGGCTAGGAAGAGAGGGAAATGGGATATAACACTAAAGTGTATATTTTTTGTGGTGGGGGGGTGGTGAAAATATTCTAAAATTAGATAACTGTGGTTGTCACATGGCTTCGTGAATGTATTCGTTTGTTCTCACACTGCTAATAAAGACATACCTGAGACTGGATAATTTATAAAGGAAAGAGATTTAATTAACTCACATTTCAGCATGGCTGGGGAGGCCTCAGGAAACTTATAATCATGGAGGTAGGGGAAACAAACACATCCTTCTTCACATGGTGACAGCAAGAAGTGCCAAGCAAAAGGGGGAAAAGCTCCTTATAAAACCATCAGATATCGTGAGAACTCACTCGATATCAGGAGAACAGCGTTAGTGTAATCACCCCCATGATTAACTTACCTCTCACCAGTTCCCTCCCACAACAAGTGGGTATTATGGGAACTATATTTCAAGATGAGATATGGGTTGGATCATAGTCAAAGCATATCAGCGAATATCGTAAAAAATTGAATTTAAACTTTTTTAGTATATGTGCTGCCAAAGAGAGCCATGAACTGTAAATTTTAATAGGATAGATTTTATAGTATATGAGTTATATCTCAATAAAACTGTTTGAAAAAGGAAAAAACTATATAATTATTATAAAAATAATACAATTTTCTTCTTTAATAGTTTACCAAATAATAAAAATGAGAATTTCTTTTTTTTTATTATTATACCTTAAGTTCGAGGGTACATGTGCACAACGTGCAGGTTTGTTACATAGGTATACATGTGCCATGTTGGTTTGCTGCACCCATCAACTTGTCATTTACATTAGGTATTTCTCCTAAAGCTATTCCTCTCCCAGTCCCCCACCCCCTGAAAGGCCCCAGTGTGTGATGTTCCCCACCCCGTGTCCATGTGTTCTCGTTGTTCAACTCCCACCTATGAGTGAGAACATGCGGTGTTTGGTTTTCTGTTCTTGTGATAGTGTGCTTAGAATGATGGTTTCCAGCTTCATCCATGACCCTGCAAAGGACATGAACTCATCCTTTTTTATAGCTGCATAGTATTCCATGGTGTATATGTGCCACATTTTCTTAATCCAGTCTATCATTGGTGGACATTTGGGTTGGTTCCAAGTCTTTGCTATTGTGAATAGTGCCGCAATAAACATACATGTGCATGTGTCTTTATAGTAGCATGACTTATAATCCTTTGGGTATATGCCCTGTAATGGGATGGCTGGTCAAATGGTATTTCTAGTTCTAGATCCTTGAGGAATCATCACACTGTCTTCCACATGGTTGAACTAATTTACACTCCCACCAACAGTGTAAAACTGTTCCTATTTCTCCACATCCTTTCCAGCACCTGTTGTTTCCTGACTTTTTAATGATCGCCATTCTAACTGGTGTGAGATGGTATCTCATTGTGGTTTTGATTTGCATTTCTCTAATGAGCAGTGATGGTAAGCATTTTTCCATATGTCTTTTGGCTGCATAAATGTCTTCTTATGAGAAGTGTCTGTTGGTATCCTTTGCCCACTTTTTGATGGGGTTGCTTTTTTCTTGTAAATTCGTTTAAGTTATTTGTAGATTCTGGATATTAGCTCTTGTCAGATGGGTGGATTGCAAAGATTTTCTCCCATTCTGTAGGTTGCCTGTACACTCTGATGATAATTTCTTTTGCTGTGCAGAAACTCTTTGGTTTAATTAGCTCCAACTTGTCTATGTTGGCTTTTGTTGCCATTGCTTTTCGTGTTTTAGTCATGAAGTCTTTGCCCATGCCTATGTCGTGATTGGTATTGTGTGGGTTTTCTTCTAGGGTTTTTATGGTGTTAGGTCTTACATTTAAGTCTTTAATCCATCTTGAATTAATTTTTGTATACGGTGTAAGGAAGAGATCCAGTTTCAGTTTTCTACATCTGACTAGCCAGTTTTCCCAGCACCATTTATTAAATAGGGAATCATTTGTTCATTGCTTGTTTTTGTCAGGTTTGTCGAAGATCAGATGGCTGTAGATGGGTGGTGTTATTTCTGAGGCCTTTCTTCTGTTCCATTGATCTATATATTTGTTTTGGTACCAGTACCATGCTGTTTTGGTTACTGTAGTCTTGTAGTATAGTTTGAAGTCAGGTAGCATGATGCCTCCACCTTTGTTCTTTTTGCTTAGGATTGTCTTGGCTTTGTGGGCTCTTATTTGGTTCCATATGAAGTTTAAAGTAGTTTTTTCTAATTGTGTGAAGAAAGTCAATGGTAGCTTGATGGGGATAGCATTGAATATATAAATTAGGTTGAGCAATATGGCCATTTTCACAATACTGATTCTTCCTATCCATGAGAATGGAATGTTCTTCCATATGTTTGTGTCCTCTTTTATTTCATTGAGCAGTGATTTGTAGTTCACTGTGAAGTGGTCCTTCACATCGCTTGTAAGTTGGATTCCTAGGTATTTTACTCTCTTTGTAGTAATTGTGAATGGGAGTTCACTCATGATTTGGCTCTCTATTATTGGTGTATAGGAATGCTTGTGATTTTTGCACATTTATTTTGTATCCTGAGGCTTTGCTGGAGTTGCTTATCAGCTTAAGGAGATACTGGGCTGAGATGATTGGGTTTTCTTTTTATTTATTTATTTATTTATATTATACTTTAAGTTTTAGGGTACATGTGCACAACGTGAAGGTTTGTTACATATATATACATGTGCCATGCTGGTGTGCTGCACCCATTAACTCGTCTTTTCACATTAGGTATATCTCCTAATGCTATCCCTTCCCCATCCCCCTACCCCATAACAGGCCCTGGTGTGTGATGTTCCCCTTCCTGTGTCCATGTGTTCTCATTGTTCAATTCCCACCTATGAGTGAAAACATGCTATATTTGTTTTTTTGTCCTTGCGATAGTTTGATGGTTTCCAGCTTCATCCATGTCCCTACGAAGGACATGAACTCATCATTTTTTATGGTTGCATAGTATTCCATGGTGTATATGTGCCACATTTTCTTAATCCAGTCTATCATTGTTGGACATTTGGGTTGGTTCCAAGTCTTTGCTGTTGTGAGTAGTGCCGCAATAAACATACGTGTGCATGTGTCTTCATAGCAGCATGATTTATAATCCTTTGCGTATATACCCAGTAATGGGATAGCTGCGTCAAATGGTATTTCTAGTTCTAGATCCCTGAGGAATTGCCACACTGACTTCCACAATGGTGGAACTAGTTTACAGTCCCACCAGCAGTGTAAAAGTGTTCCTGTTTCTCCACATCCTCTCCAGCACCTGTTGTTTCCTGACTTTTTAATGATCGCCATTCTAACTGCTGTGAGATGGTATCTCATTGTGGTTTTGATTTGCATTTCTCTAATGGCCAGTGATGATGAGCATTTTTTCATGTGTCTTTTAGCTGCACAAATGTCTTCTTTTGAGAAGTGTCTGTTCATATCCTTTGCCACTTGTTGATGGGGTTGTTTGCTTTTTTTCTTGCAAATTTGTTTGAGTTCATTGTAGATTCTGGATATTAGCCCTTTGTCAGATGAGTAGATTGCAAAAATTTTCTCCCATTCTGTAGGTTGCCTGTTCACTCTGATGGTAGTTTCTTTTGCTGTGCAGAAGCTCTTTAGTTTAATTAGATGCCATTTGTCAATTTTGGCTTTTGCTGCCATTGCTTTTGGTGAAATTGAGGCAATAATTAATAGCTTACCAATCAAAAAAAGTCCTGGACCAGACGGATTCATAGCCAATTTCTACCAGAGGTACAAGGAGGAGCTGGTACCATTCCTTCTGAAACTATTCCAATCAATAGAAAAGGAATCCTCCCTAACTCATTTTATGAGGCCAGCATCATCCTGATACCAAATCCTGGCAGAGACACAACAAAAAAAGAGGATTTTAGACCAATATCCCTGATGAACATCGATGCAAAAATCCTCAATAAAGTACTGGCAAACCGAATCCAGCAGTATATCGGACAGCTTATCCACCACAATCAAGTGGGCTTCATCCCCAGGATGCAAGGCTGGTTCAACATATGCAAATCAATAAATGTAATCCAGCATATAAACAGAATCAACGACAAAAACCACATGATTATCTCACTAGATGTAGAAAAGGCCTTTGACAAAATTCAACAGCCCTTCATGCTAAAAACTCTCAATAAATTAGGTATTGATGGGACATATCTCAAAATAATAAGAGCTATTTATGACAAACCCACAGCCAATATCATACTGAATGGGCAAAAACTGGAAGCATTCCCTTTGAAAACCGGCACAAGACAGGGATGCCCTCTCTCACCACTCCTATTCAACATAGTGTTGGAAGTTCTGGCCAGGGGAATCAGGCAGGAGAAAGAAATAAAGGGTATTCAATTAAGAAAAGAGGAAGTCAAATTGTCCCTGTTTGCAGATGACTTGATTGTATATTTAGAAAACCCCATCATCTCAGCCCCAAATCTCCTTAAGCTGATAAGCAACTTCAGCAAAGTCTCAGGATACAAAATCAATGTACAAAAATCACAAGCATTCTTATACACCAATAAGAGACAAACAGAGAGACAAATCATGAGTGAACTCCCACTCACAACTGCTTCAAAGAGAATAAAATACCTAGGAATCCAAGTTACATGGGTTGTGAAGGACCTCTTCAAGGAGAACTACAAACCACTGCTCAGTGAAATAAAAGAGGATACAAACAAATGGAAGAACATTCCATGCTCATGGGTAGGAAGAATCAGAATTGTGAAAATGGCCATACTGCCCAAGGTAATTCATAGATTCAATGCCATCCCCATCAAGCTATCAATGACTTTCTTCACAGAATTGGAAAAAACTACTTTAAAGTTCATATGGAACCAAAAAAGAGACCGCATTGCCAAGTCAATCCTAAGCCAAAAGAACAAAGCTGGAGGCATCATGCTACCTGACTTCAAACTATACTACAAGGCTACAGTAATGAAAACAGCATGGTACTGGTACCAAATCAGAGATATAGACCAATGGAACAGAACAGAGCCCTCAGAAATAATGCCACATATCTACAACTATCTGATCTTTGACAAACCTGACAAAAACAAGCAATGGGGAAAGGATTCCCTATTCAATAAATGGTACTGGGAAACCTGGCTAGCCATATGTAGAACACTGAAACTGGATCCCTTCCTTACACCTTATATGAAAATTAATTCAAGATGGATTAAAGACTTACATGTTAGATCTAAAACCATAAAAACCCTAGAAGAAAACCTAGGCAATACCATTCAGGACATAGGCATGGTCAAGGACTTCATGTCTAAGACAATGGGGTTTTCTAAATATACAATCATGTCATCTGCAAACAGAGACAATTTGACTTCCTCTTTTCCTAATTGAATGCCCTTTATTTCTTTCTCTTGCCTGATTGCCCTGGCCAGAACTTGCAATGCTATGTTGAAAAGGAGTGGTGAGAGAGGGCATCCGTGTCTTGTGCTGGTTTTCAAAGGGAATGCTTCCAGTTTTTGCCCATTCAGTAAGATATTGGCTGTGGGTTTGTCATAAATAGCTCTTATTATTTTGAGATACGTTCCATCAATACCTAGTTTATTGAGAGTTTTTAGCATGAAGGGCTGTTGAATTTTGTGGAATGCCTTTTCTGCATCTGTTGAGGTAATCATATGGTTTCTGTCTTTGGTTCTGTTTAGTGATGGATTACGTTTATTGATTTGCATATATTGAACCAGCCCTGAATCCCAGGGATGTAGCCAACTTGATTGTTGTGGATAAGCTTTCTGATGTGCTGCTGGATTTGGTTTGCCAGGAAGGCTATCAATTATTGCCTCAATTCCAGAGCCTGTTATTGGTCTATTCAGAGATTCAAATTATTCCTGGTTTAGTCTTGGGAGGGTGTATGTGTCCAGGAGTTTATCCATTTCTTCTAGATTTTCTAGTTTATTTGCATAGAGGTGTTTATATTATTCTCTGATGGTAGTTTGTATTTCTGTGGGATCGGTGGTGATATCCCCTTTATCATTTTCTATTGCATCTTTTTGATTCTTCTCTCTTTTCTTCTTTATTAGTGTTGCTAGTGGTCTATCTATTTTGTTAATCTTTTCAGAAACCAGCTCCTGGACTCATTGATTTTTTGAAGGTTTTTTTTGTGTCTCTATCTCCTTCATTTCTGCTCTTATCTTAGTTATTTCTTGCCTTCTGCTAGCTCTTGATTTTGTTTGCTCTTGCTTCTCTAGTTCTTTTAATTGTGATGCTAGGGTGTCCATTTTAGATCTTTCCTGCTTTCTCTTGTGGGCATTTAGTGCTATTACTTTCCCTCTACACACTGCTTTAAATGTATCCCAGAGATTCTGGTACATTGTGTCTTTGTTCTCATTGGTTTAAAAGAACATCTTTATTTCTGCCTTCATTTTGTTATTTACCCAGTAGTCATTCTGGAGCAGGTTATTCAGTTTCCCTGTAGTTGTGCAGTTTTGAGTGAGTGTCTTAATCCTGAGTTCTAATTTGATTGCATTGTGGTCTAAGAGACAGTTTGTTGTGATTTCTATTATTTACATTTGCTGAGAAGTGTTTTTCTACCAATTATGTGGTCAATTTTAGAATATGTGCAATGTGGTGCTGAGAAGAATGTATATTCTGTTGATTTGGGGTGCAGAGTTCTGTAGATGTCTATTAGGTCTGCTTGGTCCAGAGCTGAGTTCAAGTCCTGGATATCCTTGTTAACCTTCTGTCTCGTTGATCTGTCTAATATTGACAGTGGGGTGTTAAAGCCTCCCATTATTATTGTGTGGGAGTCTAAGTTTCTTTGTATGTCTCTCAGGACTTGCTTTATGAATCTGGGTGCTCCTGTATTGAGTGCATATACAGTTAGGATACTTAGCTCTTCTTGTTGAATTGATCCTTTTACCATTATGTAATGGCCTTCTTTGTCTCTTTTGATCTTTGTTGGTTTAAAGTCTGTTTTATCAGAGACTAGGATTGCAACCCCTGCCTTTTTTTGTTTTCCATTTGCTTGGTAGATCTTCCTCCATCCCTTTATTTTGAGCCTATGTGCATCTTTGCACATGAGTTGGGTTTCCTAAATACAGCACACCAATAGGTCTTGATTCTTTATCCAATTTGTCAGTCTATGTATTTTAATTGGGACATTTAGCCCATTTACATTTAAGTTTAATATTGTTATGTTTGAATTTGATCCTGTCATTATAATGTTTGCTGGTTTTTTTGCCGGTTAATTGATGCAGTTTCTTCATAGCATCAATGGTCTTTACCATTTGGCATGTGTTTTGCAGTGGCTGGTACCTGTTGTTCCTTTCCATATTTAGTGCTTCCTTCAGGAGCTTTTGTAAGGCAGGCCTGGTGGTGATAAAATCTCTCAGCATTTGCTTGTCTGTAAAGGATTTTATTTCTCCTTCACTTATGAAGTTTAGTTTGTCTGGGTTTGAGATTCTGGGTTGAAAATTCTTCTCTTTAAGAATGTTGAATATTGGCCCCCACTGTCTTCTGGCTTGTATGGTTTCTGCCGAGAGATCTGCTGTTAGTCTGATGGGCTTCCCTTTGTGGGTAACCCCACCTTTCTCTCTGGCTGCCCTTGACATTTTTTCCTTCTTTTCAACCTTGGTGAATCTGGCAATTATGTGTCTTGGGTTTGCTCTTCTCAAGGAGTATCTTTGTATTTTCTGAATTTGAATGTTGGCCTCCCTTGCTAGGTTAGGGAAGTTCTCTTGGATAATATCCTGAAGAGTGTTTTCTAACTTGGTTCCATTCTCCCCATCACTTTCCAGTACACCAATCAAATGTATATTTCATCTTTTCACATAGCCCATATTTCTTGGAGGGATTGTTCATTTATTTTCTCTCTTTTTTCTCTAATCTTGTCTTGTCACTTTATTTTATTAATTTGATCTTCAGTCACTGATATCCTTTCTTCCACTTGATCAAATCGGCTACTGAAGCTTGTTCATGAATAACGAAGTTCTCGTGTCGTGGTTTTCAGCTCCATTAGGTCATTTAAGCTCTTCCCTACACTCTTAATTCTAGTTAGCCATTCATCTAACATTTTTTCAAGGTTTTTAGCGTCCTTGTGATGGGTTAGAACATGCTCCTTTAGCTCGGAGAAGTTTGTTATTACCGACCTTCTGAAGCCTACTTCTGTCAACTCGTCAAACTCATTCTCTGTCCAGCTTTGTTCCGTTGCTGGCGAGGAGCTGCAGTCCTTTGCAGGAGAAGACGCACTCTGTTTTTTGCAATTTTCAGATTTTCTGCTCTGGTTTCTCCCCATCTTTGTGGGTTTATCTACCTTTGGTCTTTGATGTTGGTGACCTACAGATTGGGTTTTGGTGTGGATGTCCTTTTTGTTGATGTTGATGCTATCCCTTTCTGTTTGTTTTCCTTCTAACAGTCAGACCCCTGAGCTGCAGGTCTGTTGGAGTTTGCAGGTCCACTCCCAACCCTGTTCGCCTGGATATCACCAGCAGAGGCTGTAGAACGGCAAATATTGCTGCCTGATCCTTCCTCTGGAAGCTTCATCCCAGAGGGGCACCTGCCTGTTTGAGGTGTCTGTCGGCCACTACTGGGAGGTGTTTCCCAGTCAGGCTACACGGGGGTCGGGGACCCGCTTGAGGAGACAGTCTGTCCGTTCTCAGAGCTTGAACGCCGTGCTGAGAGAACCATTGCTCTCTTCAGGGCTGTCAGGGACATTTAAGTCTGCAGAAGCTGTCTGCTGCCTTTTGTTCTGCTATGCCCTGCCCTCAGAGGTGGAATCTATAGAGGCAGTAGGCCTTGCTGAGCTGTGGTGGGCTCTGCCCATTTCGTACTTCCAGGCCACTTTGTTTACACTGTGAGTTACTCAAGCCTCAGCAATGGCCAATGCCCCTCCCCTTGTCAAGCTGCAGCATTGCAGGTCCATCTCAGACTGCTGCACTAGTAGTGAGCAAGGTTCCATTGGTGTGGGACCTGCTGAACCAGGCACGGGAGGGTATCTCCTGGTCTGCTGGTTGCTAAGACTTTGGGAAAAGCACCATATTTGGTCAGGAGTGTACTGTTTCTCCAGGTATGGTCTGTCACGGCTTCCCTTGGCTAGGAAAGGGAAATCCCCCCACCCCTTGCACTTCCCGAGCGAGGTATGCCCCGCTCTTCTTCAGCTCATCCTCCATGTGCTGCACCCACTGTCCAACCAGCCCCAATGCAATGAACCAGGTAATTCAGTTGGAAATTCAGAAATCACCCTTCTTCTGCATTGATCTCGCTGGGAGCTGCAGACTGGAGCTGTTGCTATCCAGCCATCTTGGAAGCAACCCTGAGAATTTCAAAATAAGTCTTTTAGAATCCTTACAATGAGAATAAATTGATTACCAGCTGATAAATACAATAGCCATTTTTTACTTAGGTTATTAAAAATCAATATCTTTGTGTTAAAAACAAATGTTTTCACTTCCTCTGTCAGTAAATAGCATCATTATCTGTCTATTGGTCTATATCAGGATAATCACTTTCCATTTTCTTTATCTCCAACCCGTACTGGACTGTGAGGTTCTGTTGGTTATACCTCCTGGTTATCATTTGGCATTCTTTCTTTCCAATCATGCTGCCTCAGCCTTAATTCAGAATTATAATATCTGGCCTACTCTATAGCCGATAGTTTGGCGTGTACATCTGGTAGATAATATTCTAAACTTCATATATGATCTTAGTGACATCAGTGGTACAATTTCGCTTAGAGAATAAAGACTAACATTTTCCTTATGATCTGGAAGACCTTTTATATTATGAGCTCTGTCCATCCCCCAGCCCTACTTCCTATCATTTCCATATGACAACATACACTAGAGTTCAATGCACTTTTCATGCCATTTTGGACAAGTGAAAGTTTTTTTTGAGGTTTCATCTTTGACTCATGAGTTAATAGATGTGTGTTGTCTACTTTTCAAATATTCAGTGATTTTCCAGCTACCTTTATGTTATTGATTTCTAGTTTAATTCACTGAGTCCTGAGAACATAATTTGCATGGCTTTTATTCTTTTAAATTTGTTGTTGTATGCTTTATGGCCCAGAATGTGGTTTATTTTGATGAATGTTTCATGTATGCTTAAAAACAATGTGTATTCTGACGTTGCAAGGAGTATTCTATGAATGTCAAGTAGATCACATTGATAGTGCTATTCAGGTTGTTTATATCTTTACTGATTTTCTGCCTGCTTGCTCTATCAATTACTGACAGAGATATGTTGAAGTCTCCAGCTGGAAGAGTAGATTCATCTATTTCTTTTTGCAGTTTTATCTGGTTTTGCTTCAGGTGTTTTTATGCTTTTTTGTAAAGTGCATACACAGGATTATGTCTTTTTGGAGAATTGATCCCTTTATCATTCTGTACTGTCTCTATTCTGATAATTTTCTTTGTTCCGATGTCTGATTTGTCTGAAATTAATATAATTACCCCAAATTTCTCTTGATTGGAGTTAGCATGATATATTTTTCTCCATATCTGTACTTTGAACCCATCTGAATCTTTATATTTAAGATGTTTCTTATAGATAATGTGTAGTTGAATCTTGTTTTTTATTTAATCCAACCTGACAATATCTATATTTTATTTTATTATTTTTAGAGACTTTATTAACTTTCAGAGACATTATTATTAACTAAATTTCACAGTTTATCATAGGGTCCAATTTTGGGTTGTACATTCTGTGAGTTTTGACAAATGCATAATGTCATGTCTCCACCATCACAGTATCATACAGAATAATTTCAGTGCCCTAAAAATCCCCTGTGATTCATCTATTTATCTCTCCCCTCTTCCTCCTGCCCATAATGGAACTCCTGGCAACAGCCAGTCCTTTTATTGTCTCTATAATTTTGCCGTTTATACAATATTATATAGTTGGAATTATACAGGGTGCAGGCTTTTCAAACTAACATCTTTTACTTAGCAATGTGCGCTTAAAGTCCTTATTAAGTTCTTTAAGTTTTTTCATAGCTTGCTAACACATTTCTTTTTATCAGCAAATGATAATAAATTTTATGAATGTACCAGAAGTGTGTAATTTAAATTTGGTGTAAAGAAACACATCTTTATTACTTTCAGTTTTTGGCAATTATGAATAAAACTGTTATAAACATTTGTGTGCAGATTTTTGTTTTAGATCTTTGTTGATTGTTTTCATTGTAGTTTTATAGTTTTCCTAATACAGATCGTATTGTTAGCTTTATAAATAGGTATTTAATTTTTTTGGTTGGTGCTGATGTAAATGCTGTTTTTAATGTCAAATTTCACTTGTTCACTGCTGGTATACAGGAGAGCAATTGAATTTTGTTTATTAACCTCTTATCTGGCACCCTTGCTACAATTGCTTATTAGTTCCAGGAAATTTGTTTGTTGTTGTTAATTCATTAGATTTTCTACATAGTCATGTCATCCTCAAACAGTTTTTTTCCCTAATCTGTACGTCTTATTTCCTTTTCTTTTCTTATTGTGTTAATTAGGATTTCCAGTAAAATGATGAATAATAATTGTGAGAGGGGATATTCTTGCCTTATCCCCAATCTTAAAGAGAATGTAATTAGGTATTATAATAGATGTAGGTTTAAAAAACAAATTTTTAAACAAGTTGTGGAAGTTCTGCTCTATTTCTAGTTTGTTAGGAGTTTTTATCATGGACAGGTGTGGAATTTTACACATGCTTTTTTTCTGCATCTCTTGATGTGATCACATGGTTTTTATTCTTTTGTGTGTTGATATGATGAATTATGTTTATTTTTAAAACATTTAAAGGCTGTTGAACCAGCCTTGCATACCTGGAGTAGAACATGCAAGATTGCGGCATATAATTCTTTTTGTACATTGTTCAGTTCAATTTGCTTATATTTTATTGAGAAGTTTTGCATCAATATTCATGAAACATTTAAAAATATTTAGTGGCTGCCTTGGAACTAACAATATGTAGCTTTTAAAACCTATAGCCTAATCCACTTTCAAATAACACTGTACAACTTCACATGTTGTGTAGATACTTTATAAGAAAGTATTCCCAGTTCCACCCTTCAGTTCCCGTGAACTTGCTGCAATTCATTTCACCTATCCATATGCTATAATGACCCAATATATTGTTGCTATTGTCGCTTTTAACAAACAGTTATCTTTTAGGTCAATTAAGAATTAAAAAATGTGTTACCTTCATTTATTCTTTTTCTCACACTCTTTCTTTCCTTATGTAGATCCAAGCTCCTGATCTATATTATTTATGTTCTGCCTAAAGAACTTCTTTTAAAATTTCTTGCAGAGCAGGTCTGTTGTGTATGAATTCCCTTAATGCAAGTTTGTCTGAGTAAGGTTTTTTATCTCTCTCTTATATTATCCATCTAGTCTTGCATTTTTCATTTTTTCCATTAGGCTCCTTAACCCTTTAATTATAGTTATTTTAAATTCCTTTCTGATAGTTCCAACATCTAAGTGAAATCCGATTCTAGTTCTGATGATTGATTTGTTTATTCAGATTGTGTTTTTCTTGCCTTTTGCCATGTCTTGCAATTTTTTTGTTGTTGAAATATGGACATGTTGTACCAGATTATAGGAGCTGAGGTAAACAAGTCTTTAGTGTGAGAGTTTATGCTAATCTGGATAAGAATTGGGCTGGGTTTAATGTTAGCTGTAGCTGTAGGTGCCAGGGTCTTTGGCTTCTCTTGTGTTCTCATTTTTAACTCGACTTGACTTTGGCTTCCGTAAATACTCTCCCTCAGAGAAAATCCACGTCTTACTACTCTTTCAGCTGTAACCCATTATTATTATTCTGAGTCCCTGTTGAATAGTACAGTGTTGGGGAACAGAAATGTTCTATAATCTGGTTATAGCTCAGCATTTACTGGGCTCTCAAGGCTGTAACCTTCACAAGTGATTTTCAAAGAGTACAGCATCCCCAACTCCATCTTTTATCCCTCTGCTTCTTTTCCTGCCAGAAATATTCCTAATCTATTTACTTAAAGCTATGACCCCTGTTGAGTGATTTTTCCCTTAGGTGAGACAGGAGAATGGAAGGGGCTGAATTAGGAGGAATTCCCTCCTCTCATCCTGGATAAGGTTCTGGCAAAGCATTTTTAACCTGAAGAGCAGGTCCTGATTATGGACTTATAGAGTAGACTCTGGGCTTATTTCACAACTATTTTCTTCTCTGCCCACCCTTCAACAACCAGAGCCACAGGAAATTTTTCTTGGATATTTACTGTGAGAAGCTAGTGGGATTCCTGAAGGTAAAGCTCATGAAAGTATAAAGTTTCCCTCAAGATTGCAGCACCAAGATTTTCACTCCAAAGCTAGTCCACATTCAGCTTCCTATAATTCATCAAAATTACTATTTGAGCCTTCCTACCAGGTTATGGCTCCAGTGGCTGCTTCCTCAGGTGAACAAATCTCACCTCTGACTCTCTGGATCCTCCTGTGTCTCCAGATTTGAGAATGGCTGTTTGATCTAAGGCCTGAGATTTCTGATGGGTCTAAGAAAAGTCATTGATTTTCAGTTTTCCCAGTTTTTTTTTTCTGTTATAAGAATGGAAGCAATTAGTTTAAAGCTCTTTACATGTTGAAATCTGATGTCCTGTCATGCCACTTCCACCATTGTGCATTTGGATATATTTTCTACCTCATCCTGTAATGCCATTTCCAAATTACTCTTTAGAACTCACCTCAAGGCTGGGCGTGGTGGCTTATGCCTGTAATCCCAGAACTTTTAGGGGCCGAGGCAGGTGGATCACGTGAGGTCAGGTGTTCGAGACCAGCCTGACCAATATGGTGAAACCCCATCTCTACTAAAAATATAAAATAAGCCGGGTGTGGTGGTGCATGCCTGTAATCCCAGCTACTTGGGAGACTGAGGCAGGAGAATCACTTGAACAAGGGAGATGGAGGTTGCAGTGAGGTGAGATCGTGCCACTGTACTCCAGCCTGGGCAACAAGAGCATAACTCCGTCTCAAAAAAAAAGCAAGCAAGCAAACAAACAGAAAACAAACAAAAACTCACCTCAAATATCACTTTAAACAATGGAATATCTTCTATTTGTCTGCCCGCCCTGCACTCTAAAAAGGTTAATTTCGCTTTCCTGTGGCTTTCAAAATATCTAAAATACTATATTTACTATATGACTTTTTTACTTCTATATATACTTGTATCTTTCATTGTGACCTGTGTATTTAATTCACCTGTGTGTTTCAAGTGTTTAGGAAACATGCCAATACCTAATATACCCTCAACAAATAGTTTTTAATAGATAAATTGATCATTACAAATTATAAGGCTTAATTTTGTAAGAATGGAACCAGCCTCTTCATGATTTTTGGACTAATTAACCATAACCAATATTGTATGAACAAACTTTATTCACTTGGCTGTTTTCCTTTCAGCTTAAACCTTACAGCTGTGTAGACAATTGCTGTAGATTATTGCAAACACTTGCCATAAGGACAACAGAACTTATGTTCCTGCTCTTTCTCCCACCTTAGGTGATAGTCAGCTGTGATTGAAAAATATCGTAAAATGGAAGATTTGATCAATACAAGTAGCTTCAAAAAAAGAGATGGTATATACATACATATATATTTGAAATATGACATTTAATTTTAATATAATTTATAATGAAAGCTGTTTATATTGTATGGTTTTATGTAACGCTCATTTTTAGATTTATATACATTTCTCCTTAAGTGTAATAAGGGTTCTTTGTGGTAAGGACTGTATTTTATCCAGTCGTTCTCTAAAGCACCAAGTAGAGTGACGGGACGATATTGGACACTTAATGAGTCACTGTATACATGGACATTATCAATTAGCTTAATATTTGAAATAAATTATTTCTGCTCTTTTTTGAATAGTTGCATAAAAATATTACTGTAAATGCTAACATTTAAAACTCTGTTAGATGCCTTTATGTTATGTAGAGAATCCTCTCTGTCCCGCTAATAACTAGCTCTAAGTAGAATGTCAGTTTCTGAACCTGTTTTCCAGGAATGTCATCCGGTAGCATGAGACCATGGCATGCTTTATTGTAAAACACTGTGGGTGGATTCCCCATATACATATCTTCTTCTGTATTAAACTTGTCAATTGTTACACAAATAAAAACAGTGCTTTTAGTGTATCTGCCAAAAGTTGACAATCTGAATTATTTATGGATGGTTTAGATCCTGGGGCAATTTCCTGCTTGAATATTTCATGTAATTGACTGTAAATATGAAAGTAGAGAGAATGTTGGGTTGATTTTTCTCAGTCTGAAACAAATCTGCGCCTTCCCATTATACAGCTTCCCTTAGGAATATCATGAAAATAAATGGGTTGGATTGCTACCTACAGTGACTGGGCAGTAGAATAATATTTTAAATTTGTATTATTTTTCATGTTTTAATGGCTGCTTTTGTTCAGTTCATTTCTAATCTCCAACACTCAGAATTATCTGTCACTCACTCATCTGTATCCAGGAAATTAGCAAGATTGATAACATAGGAAAGACTTATCAATAGTAGAAAGAACTTCCTTTGAGCAATATTTATGATTGACATTTCAGAAACAAGATGATATCAATATGTAAGTCATAATGTTATAAAATTTTCTAGCAGTGGATGATAGAATTAATATATAGAGAGATACAAATAACCCTGAAGAGGTGAAGAAGCTTATTTGAACATAGAAAGCCAAAAGTCTAATTTAGGAAGCCTTCAAATCTCCTCTACTTTTGGGTCATAGTGTTAGGCAATACCTCTAATAATAGTAGCAGTTATTTCTTCTGAATGCAGGTGTACCTCCAGTTGTAACCACAGTTGTTTCTTACTCATGACGGTCCAAGTTCACATCCTCTTTCAATTTTTTAGAGGCAGTGCAAGTGAGGGATGTCTTAAGCAGAGTAGAAAACTAAAGCAATATGTTATTTTTTTGTTTATTTTTTAAGTGATAGCCATAGAGTTCTTTACCTGAGTTCCAGGGACCCTCAAGGACCCCATAAATAGATCAATATTTTAATATAATTGGTTTACTTTGCTGTTTTACTGTCTTATTTATTTAAAAACATTATTCTGAGATAGGGTCCATAGACTTCTTCACACTGCCAAAGAGGTTCATTATACATACAAAAAAAAGCTGTTAGCATATATTAGTGACAAAATTAAAAATTTGTTTTGAATGTCATGGAAGCAAATAATGTATTAACTTATTTTTCAAATAGAATTGACTAAGCTAGTTGTCTAATTTTATCCTGTCAATGCAGTCTCATTTTGTAATGCTCTAGTAGAATATTCAGAAAGCTCCATCAATAAGAAGCATCCATTTACAGGTCACAAGACCATCAGTGGAGGCATTTCTGGCATTGTCACTTCTTTTTTAAGTTGGTGATTTGTGGTCAACTATTCCTGAGACTAAGTACCTACCACAAAAATTATGTGTTTGTTTTAAATTGTTAGTTCACTTGTCATAGACGTATTTGTATCTCCTATTTTAGTGGTCAGTATAATCACAAACAGATGTTGCAGAGGCAGCTGTTGATAGCGCAACCTATAATATTCAGGAATATGACACACATTTAACATAAGTTTAAGAAATAGAAGTGGACCTTTTTCAGTGTAATATTTCTCCTACTTACCCACCATTCCCACACATTTCTTTTAGCTTAAATTATTTTAGAGCTCTGCTAACAGGCAAACCTGTTCTTCTAGGGCAAGGCGAATTCATTACTTAACATCACCTTTTGATCATAGCAGTTCATCTGATTAGCCCTTATCCTCTAGAAAATTGGTTTTCAAACTTTGGGCCATCATTTAGTTATAGATTATGAAATCAGTTTAATAAATCATACCCAGTATTTCTTTTTACGTAGAAGTGCATAAATGGAACATATCAAGTCTGTCATATGTATGAATGATAAATATTGTTTTGTGAAAATTTGTGGGGTTTTTTGGTGTATATATGTGTGTGGGGGGTGGAAGGTAGAGTCATATGTATGTTTACTACATTGAAATATAAAATGTATTTCTTATTGCAGGCTATTGTCAAATAAGACTTAAACTGATTGTCCTAAAAAGTTTTGGAAATCACAAGTAAATTAGTATGGAACTGAGGAAGAGTCAAGAAAATGTGGAAACAAATAGACGACTTAGTGTATAGGAAGCTAGGGACATTAGCACCTAATGACTGGCAAAAATGGTATTGAATATTATTACTAGTGTTAAATACAATCATTATACTTGATGTTTCTTGAGTGCTTACTGTCTGCCAGGATATGTTATAAGAAATTTCCATGGGCTAATGCACTTAATGTTCCCAATGATGCTTTTTATGTTATATAGGTAGTATTGCTATTTCTATTTTACTAATGAGAGAAGAAAAGTACAGATATGCTTAGCAACTCGACCAACATCTTTTAGCTTAGTGAGTGGCAAATTTGAGATCAAACCTAGGTTCTCTAACTATGAAGTTTATGCTCTTAACACTATAGTAAATTGCTTCCCATTTTAAAGGAGATTGAAACATTAAAAAGAAAAGCAAGAATTGACTGCTCCAAATTTATTTTTAGAAAGGACTGTATATAAAACCATCCTCCCCTAAAATAAGTTCCAGACAATACAAGACCAGGGCTTTCAGTACCTAGCCTATTCAATTTTGTAAATGAGTTTTTTTTTTTTTTTTTTTTTTGCAGAAGGTTTTAAAACTAGCTAAAAGGTTAATGAGCTTGATACAATGGGCTTGTAGACTTGCGAAAGAGCCGTGCTGGCTGGCTAGAGAACTGCAAATTTAGCTCCTGTCAAATTGACGTATATTGTACAACTCTGATCGCCCTATGTATTGAATTTTAAATGACAATACAATTTCAGTACATTTACTCAAATGCTTTTAACTTTCTTCACAAAGGCCGCAAACTCTCCAGAAATACAAACAAAACTAAAATCACCGTTTCAAATTTCAGGCAACTGAAAAGGATTCTGCTGCTGATGTAGCAACATGAAGTGAAGAGGAAGTGGTTCAGTTTAATATTTTCCTTAGTATATACAAGTACAAATTATGCTTCTATCAACTTTAATGATATATCCATTGTGGATTGCTAACTAGCAGTCAAGGCAAGCCAAGGTGAAGTGACTGGGTGATTTCAGAGCTGATATCTTCAGTCTTGTGGGAGCTGATCTTGTCCGTCTCTTGGACATGTGCTCTCTGCGTATCAGAAAATAGTGTTGATCACATCAGAGCGTTTGTGAATCCAGTGATTTTTTCCTTCATGAAATGTTCTAGTCTTTTGAGATCTTTGTCTGTGGTGTCACAGCTGAGTGAGCAATTTCTGGCTCCCTGAATTTCCCTTGAGGGCTAAACTGTCAACATCTATGTTCATCATGGAAACCTTAAACTACAGAAAAATAATCTGATTTTAATCATGATTTTATATGTAAAAGGAAGCCTCTTTAGAACTTGTAGCTTTGGGAATTTGCCCCTTTGTGAGTTTACTTAATATAATTTGCTAAATGATTGTCAGTCCCCCCAATGAAATTTTTATTTTGTTTTGCTTCCTTTCCTTCTCCCTTACTCTCCTCCTTCCTTCTTTCCTTCCTCTTTCATCCCCTCTTTCTTCCTTTTTTCAGTATTTTATCCCTTTCAACATTTACTGAAATACTGCTATGTGCTAGACACCGTGGGTGTGACTAGGCATACAGAAACATTCCTTGCCTATGAGGGGCACGCATTCACCTCTTGCTATTGATTTTAATCATGGAATATGAAACTTTCTTATTTCATTTTTTTCTGACACCAGTCTTGCCCATATTCTGTCTCTTGTTCTCCCCATGGGCATGGCTGATTAATGCCAAAGTGCTGGATGCACCTGGTTGGGTTTATCCTGTCTGATACCACTGGAAATAACAAATAGCTAGATTAGGACTTTCCTTTTGCTTCAGAGCAATGAAATCGGATCCAAGTTTAATGGAAGATATAATGAAAGAGAGAGGGAGGGGCTTGGGATTCAGTCCTATAGGGTGATGCTGAGGAGGCAACATTTCTACCTTTTAACCTATTGTGGTCACTGCCCAGTTACCTGAGATTGTAAGTGTCCTAGCAGGAATAAAAGCATTGGGTATATATTTTAAAAATTACATGTGACTAGTTATGTTGCCCCTTATCATTAGTCACTCTTATTGCGCTTGTGGTTCATTCTCTATATGGTCATTTAAAATCACCTTTCTAACATAAAAATCTGATTATGCTGTTCCACTATTGTGATGCTTAATATTGAGTGTCATCCTGATTGGATTGAAGGATGCAAAGTATTGGTCCTGGGTGTGTATGTGAGGGTGTTGCCAAAGGGGATTAACATTTGAGTCAGTGCGCTGGGGAAGGCAGACCCACCCTTAATCTGGGTAGGCACCATCTAATCAGCTGCCAGCGAATATAAAGCAGGCAGAACAGTGTGAAAAGGCTAGACTGGCTTAGACTTCCAGCCTACATCTTTCTCCTGTGCTTCATGCTTTTGAACATCAGACTCCAAGTTCTTCAGCTTTGGGACTTGGACTGGCTTCCTTGCTCCTCAGCTTGCAGACAGCCTCTTGTGGGACCTTGTGATTGTGTGAATTAATACTTCTTAATAAACTCCATATATATATATTTATATAGCTATCTATATCGATATCTATCTATCTATATAGGATATATATATATATCCTGAGATATATATATATATTTTATACATATGTGTGTGTATATATATACACATATATATGCATATATAAGTGTGTGTATATATATACACATATATATGCATATATAAGTGTGTGTATATATACACATATATATGCATATATAAGTGTGTGTATATATATACACACATATATGTATATATACACATATATGTGTGTATATATATACACATATATGTATATATGTGTGTGTGTGTATATATATATACGTGTATATATATATATATCTCCTATTAGTGCTGTCCCTCTAGAGAACCCTGACTAATACAGATTTTGGTACCAGGAGTGGTTCTAGAGAAACAGAATATAAAGATGGAGTTCTTTCATTGGTTTGGGGGTTTCTGGAGTTGGCTGCTTAATATGATTAGACCCCAAAATGCTAAGGATTCTACTTCTAATAGTATAGAGAACACTCATAGTCCTTGGCCTGAACTTTTCAGAGAGTTAATACATGCATTTGACACTCCTGATTCACCACTTGTGAGAAGCAAGGAGTTTGGTGACTCTATGTATAACTTTGACCATATGTGGAGAACCAAGGAACAAAATGAAGCTGTTTGGTTGGTTGCTCGTAAGTTCACAGGACAAAGTAATGACAGAAAATGATCAACTCAAGGATTCTAACTCCCAGCTTCAGAAACAGATAGTGAGCCTCAAATCTCCTAAGACTGCCGTGAGTCAGAGTCTTATCTCCCATGCAGAAAGAGCTGAAATTGTGGAAAATCATATACAAGCTTGTATCATGCAAGTGGCTGATCTGCAATGAAAGGTGCATGCACAGCCTTGCCAGGTGTCTACTGTTAAAGTGAGGGCATTGATTGGAAAAGAATGGGACCCTGCAACTTGGAATGGGGACATGTGGGAGGACCCTGTTGAAGCTGGGGACACTGAGCTTGTAAACTCTGATGAGTCGTTCTTGCCAGAAGAAACAGCTTCCCCATCCCCAGTAGTGGCAACATCCCCTCCCTGACCTACACTGCCATCAGCCTTTCCATGTTTGTCTGAGGAGATAAGCCCTGCATTGCCTGAGGCAACAGTGATGTCCTCCCCTGAGGCAGTTGCCAGTCAAGATAATGTTGATTCTCCTCAGGAACTACCCCCAACACCCCCATTTGCTTCTAGACCTATAACTAGACTAAAGTACCAGCAGGCTCCCAGAGGTGAGGTTCAGAATATGACTCATGAGGAGGTGCCCTATACCTGAAAAGAACTGCTTGAGTTCTCTAATTTATATAAACAGAAATCTGAAGAGCAGGCATGGAAATCGATATTAAGGGTGTGGGTTAATGGTGGAAGGAATATAGAGTTGGATCAGGCTGAATTTATTGATTTGGGCTCACTAAGTAGGGATTTTGCATTTAATGTTGCAGCTCGGGGAGTTAGAAAGGCTTCTAATAGTTTATTTGCTTGGTTAGCTGAAATATGGATTAAAAGATGGCCCACTGTTAGCTGAAATATGGATTAAAAGATGGCCCAGGCTGGAAATGACTGATTTTCCTTGTTTTAATGTAAAGGAAGGGATCCAAAGGCTTAGGGAGGTTGAGGTGGTGGAGTGGGTTAGTCCCTTTAGACCTACTCATCCTAGATGGGAGGGTCCAGAAAACATACCCTTGACCAATGGTATGCAAAATAGATTTGTGAGGGCAGGACCTGCACCTTTGAAGAGCCCTGTAATTACTCTTCTCTGTATGTCAGATCTAACAGTGGGAACTGCAGTCACTCAACTATAAAATTTAAATACAATGGGAATAATTGGATTGCAAGGAGGCAGGGGCTAAGTGGTAGCACTCAAGCGTCAAAAGCAAGGTGGGCATAGCTACCATAATGGACAGCTGAGGCAATGTAGCAATCAGAATAGTGTGACTCATGAAGAGCTCTGGCATTGGCTAATTAATCACAGTGTTCCTAGAAGTGAAATTGATAGGAAGCCTACTGCATTCCTACTTAATTTATATAAGCAGAAAACTCCCAGGTTGAATGGACAAAAGATGAATTTGAATTATAAAAACAGAATCATGGCCTCTAAGTCAATTTCCAGACTTCAGCCAGTTTCTAGACCCAGAACCCCTTGAATGAAGGGGAGGCTTGGTCTCCTTGAGGAAGGACCCCACTACACTATCAACAATTTATGCTGTTAATCTTTGTCCCATACTTCCCCAAGGAGACTGCTGGCCTTTTACTAGGGTAAATACATTAGGGAAAGGGAAATGATCAGACATTTCAGGGGCTACTGGACACTGGCTCAGAGAGCTGACGTTCATTCCAGGGGACCCAAAACATCGTTGTTGTTCTCCAGTTAAACTAGAGGCTTATGGAGGTCAGGTAATTAATGAAGCTTTAGCTCAGGTAGGCCTTACAGTGGGTCTACTGGGTCCCTGGGCTCATCCTGTGGTCATTTCCCCAGTGTCAGAATGCATAATTGGCATAGACATAGTTAGCAGCTGGCAGAACCCTCACATTGGCTTCCTGACTGGTAGGGTGGGGGCTATCATGGTGGGAAAGGACAAATGGAAGCCATTAAAGCTGCCTCTACCTACAAAAATAGTAAATCAAAAACAATATTGCATCCCTGGAAGGATTGCAGAGATTAGTGCCACCATCAAGGACTTGAAAGACACAAGTGTGGTGATTCCCACCAAATCCCCATTCAACTCTCCTATTTGGCCTGTGCAGAAGACAGATAGATTTGAAGAATGGCAGTGGATCATCATAAGCTTAACCAAGCTTAAACAAGCTTAACCAATTGGTGACTCCAATTGCAGCTGCCGTACCAGATGTGGTTTCATTGCTTGAGCAAATTAACACATCTCCTGGTACCTGATATGCAGCTATTGACTTGGTAAATGCCTTTTTCTCCATTCTTGTCCATAAGGCCCATCAGAAGAAATTTGCCTTCAGCTGGCAAAGCCAGCAATATACCTTTACTCTCCTACCTCAGGGGTATATCAACTCTCAGGCTTTGTGTCATAATCTTATTTGGAGAGAACTTGATCGCTTTCTGCTTCCACAAGATATCACAGTAGTCCATTACATTGAAGATATTATGCTGATTGGATCCTGCGAGCAAGAAATAGCAAACACACTGGACTTATTGGTGAGACATTTGTGTGTCAGAGGATGGGAGACAAATCTGACTAAAATTAAGGGAACTTCTACTTCAGTAAAATTTCTAGGGGCCCAGTGGTGTGGGATCTGTCTCGATATTCCTTCTAAGGTGAAGAATAACTTGCTGCATTTGGCTCTTCCTACAACCAAGAAAGAGGCACAACACCTAGTGGGCCTATTTGGATTTTGGAGACAATACATTCTTCATTTAGGTATGTTACTCCAGCCCATTTATTCAGTGACCCAAAAGGCTGCCGGTTTTGAGTGGGGTCCAGAACAGAAGGTCTCTGCAACAGGTCCAGGCTGCTGTGCAAGGTGATCTGCCACTTGGGCCATATGACCCAGCAGATCCAGTGGTCTTGAGATGTCAGTGGCAGATAGGGATGCTGTTTGGAGCCTTTGGCAGGCTCCCATAGATCAATCACAGTGGAGGCCATTAGGATTTTGGAGCAAGACCCTGGCATCTTCTGCAGATAACTACTCTCCTTTTGAGAGATAGCTCTTCACCTGGTAATGGGATTTGGTGGAAACTGAACATTTGACTATGGGTCATCAAGTCACAATGCAACCTGAATTGCCTATTATGAACTGGGTGCTTTCTGATGCATCTAGCTATAAAGTGGGATATGCACAGCAGCATTCCATCATCAAATGGAAGTGGTATAAACATGATCGGGCTCAAGCAGGTCCTGAAGGCACAAGTAAGTTACACCACTCTTGCTACCCTTCCTTGTCTCCCCCAGCCTGCACTGATGGCCTCATGGGGAGTTCTCTAGAATCAGTTGACAGAGGAAGAGAAGACTAGAGCCTGGTTTACAGATGGTTCTGCATGATATGCAGGCACCTCCCAAAAGTGGGTAACTGTAACACTACAGCCTCTTTTTAGGATATCCCTGAAGGACAGCAGTGAAGAGAGATCTTCCCAGTGGGCAGAACTTTGAGCAGTCCACCTGGTTGTGCACTTTGCACAGAAGGAAAAATGGCCAATATATAATTATGTACTGATTCATGGCTGTATTCAGTGGTTTGGCTGGATGGTCAGGGACTTGGAAGAAGCATGATTGGAAAATTGGTGACAAATTTGGGGAAAAGGTATGCGGATGGACCTCTCTGAGTGGTCAAAAACTGTGAAGATATTTATATCCCCTGTGAGTGCTCATAAATGGGTGACTTCAGCAGAGGAGGATTTTAATAATCGAGCGGATAGCATGACCCATTCTGTAAACACAACTCAGCCTCTTTCCCTAGCCACCCTTGTCATCGCCTAATGGGCTCATGAACAAAGTGACCATGATGGTAGGGATGGAGGTTACACATGGGCTCAGCAACATGGACTTCCACTCATCAAGGATGAACTGGCTACAGCCACTGCTGAGTGTCCAGTTTGCTAGCAGCAGAGACCAACACTGAGACCTTCCTATGGCACCATTCCTTGGGGTGATCAGCCAGCTACCTGGTGGTAGGTTAATTATATTGGACCTATTCCATCTAGGAAAGGGCCAAGGTTTGTTCTCACTGGAATAGACACTTACTCTGGATATGGGTTTGTCTATCCTGCATGCAATGCGTATGCCAAGACTACCATCTGTGGACTTACGGAATGCGTTATTCACCGTCATCGTATTCCACACAGCATTGCTTTTGAACAAGGCACTCACTTTATGGCTCAAGAATTTGGCAGTGGGCTCATGCTTATGAAATTCACTGGTCTTAACCCTGTTTCCCATCATCTGGAAGCAGCTGGATTGGTAGAATGGTGGAATGGCCTTTTGAAGTCACAATTACAATGCCAAATAGGTGACAAAGCTTTGCAGAGCTGGGGCAAAGTTCTCTAAAAGGCCTTGTATGCTCTGAATCAGCATCCAATATACGGTACTCTTTCTCCCATAGCCATGATTCATGGGTCCAGGAATCAAGGGGAGAAAGTGGAAGTGGCACCACTCACCATCAACCCTACTGATCCACTAACAAAATTTTTGCTACCTGTTCCTGCAACATTACATTCTGCTGGCCTAGAGGTATTAGTTCCAGAGGGAGGAACACTGCCACCAGGAGACACAACAACGATTCCATTAAACTAGAAGTTAAGATTGCCATCTGGACACCTTGGGCTCCTCCTACATTTAAGACAAAAGACTAAGAAGGGAGTTACAGTGTTGGATGGGGTGATTGACCCAGACTATCAAGATGAAATCAGTCTATTACTCCATAACAGAGGTAAGGAAGAGTATACATGGAATACAGGAGATACAATAGGGTGTCTCTTATTACTACCATGCACTCTGATTAAGGTGAATGGGAAACTACAACAGCCCAGTCCAGGCAGGATTACAAATGGCCTAGACCCTTCAGGAATGGAGGTTTAGGTCACTCCATCAGGAAAAAAACCACGACCTGCTAAGGAGCTTGCTGAAGGCAAAGGGAATGCAGAATGGGTAGTAGAAGAAGGTAGTCATCAATACCAGCTATGACCATATGACCAGTTACAGAAACGAGGACTGTAATTGTCATGAGTATTTCCTCCTTCTTCTATTAAAACATGTTTGTGCATGTATACACTTATACTAAGAAAATATCTTAATTTTGTTTCCTTTTTCCTTTATCATGTGACAGAAGATTTATTGACTTCATGTCAGCATTTAAGTATTGTTAACTTTATGTAATAGCATTTGGGTTGGGGATTGGTGCAATTCCAGTTGTATGAAGGATAGTTGTATTATGTTAGGCACAATTATGACCTTATTATTGTCTTTATTTAAAGATTGTGTATGATCTCAGCAGATGTGTATGGATTCAAGTTGACAAGGGGTGAACTTGTGATGGTTAATACTGAGTGTCAACTTGATTGAAGGATGCAATGTATTGATCCTGGGCATGTCTGTGAGGGTGTTGCCAAATGAGATTAACATTTGAGTCAGTGGGCTGGGGAAGGCAGACCCACCCTTAATCTGGGTAGGCACCATGTAATCAGCTGCCAGCATGGCCAGAATAAAAAGCAGGAAGAAAAGTGTGAAAAGTCTAGACTGGCTTAGCCTCCCAGCCTACATCTTTATCCAATGCTGGATGCTTCCTGCCCTCAAACATTGGACTCCAAGTTCTTCAGCTTTGGGACTTGAACTGACTTCCTTGCTCCTCAGCTTGCAGATGACATATTGTGGACCTTGTGATCATGTGAGTTAATACTACTTAATAAACTCACATATATATATATATATATATATATATATATATATATATCTTATTAGTTATGTCTCTCTAGAGAACCCTGAATAACACAACTGTTTAAAACCTTCTTGTGGCATCTGATTGTCTAAATGTAAAGGGCAACGTTTGCCAGCTTGGTTTAGTAGGCCACCCATACTTCTTACCCTCACAACTTCTCCAGTCTTATATCTTGCTTATTTTCCCCCTTTTCTCATCACATTTTGAATCTATTTATGATTTCATGAAGGTCTCATATGAATTCATACTTTTATTCCTTTGCATACCTGTTTTCTCTACCTGGAATTCCACTTTTCTCCTCCATTACTTACTCACCAGAGAAAGCCAATCAGTTGATGAAACTCATGACTTGGCATTATCTCCTCTGAAGATCTTCCCTGAATCTCCAAATTAGAATGAATCATCCATTTTCTATCCTATCTCCTCTGAAGATCTTCCCTGAATCCCCAAATTAGAATGAATCATCCATTTTCTATCCTTCTTCTAAATCTTGTATGTATTCCTATTATTGCCTTTCTTATACTGCCAGATTATCAATTGTGTATACATTTGTTTTTTCTCTTATACTGAATTCCTTGAAGGTAAATATCATGTTTATTATGCTTCTATTTCCAGTTGCCTCACCGAATTCTTGAACCACAATAATTAATAAATATTTGTAATTTAGCAATTAATTATTATGGATTTATAAATTCTTTCTATTCAGTTTGTTTCTTTTGTTCTAGGAAACTCTTTATTCTCCAAGGAACCTTAATAATATGTTTCATATGCTCCAGTCCTGTGCTAAGTTATCTGTATTCCCTAGGACCCCAATTTGAACTTTAATATGTATGCTTCCTGGTAGATAGCTTAATGTAAAAATTAGTGTTCTCACTTAACAAGTCAAGTGACGTTGGAGTGAAATTTAATTAGGTCAATGAGCTAATGTCTACTCTTTATAGAATATTCACATCTTTCAGACATTCCTTCTTATTTACCAAGCTAAGAGTTTTAAATTAATGAAGAAAAAGTCAATGGTTAATATACTCGTTTATGATATTTTCTATTACTGCTTTGATAACTCAGAAAGTGTTTTTATATGTAAAACCAAATTTCATTTTCAAAACTACCCTGTGAATAAAATAGGGCAAATTTTACTTATAGAACTTCTAGTTAAGGAAAAGGTTGCATTCTGGCAGCTAGTTGAGATCTGGGAAAGGCTGGCTGATCAGTTAGACACATGGTGACATTTTTTGTTGGGGAGAATTCTCTACATGTCGGGCTTTGGGTTAAGAATTCTGATGTTCCCATAAATGAAGAGGAGGATCAAAGTCTCAGAGGCAGTCTCACATTTATTAGTTTTTCAGTATCTGATCATTGAATCTAGACGGAATTTTTAAAATTTAAGTAAAAATAAAGTACTACCAGAACAGGGCACTCATATTCTCTAGTTAGTCCACTATCTTTTTGTAGACAAAGCTACAGGAGCTTCAAAATTACAATTGGAAGATGGCTTGAAAAGCATTATTGGGTCCAGACAGGGAAAGCATAAATGCCTGCCTCACCCATTTCCTCACAGATAAAGCTGCCATTAGAACAAGAGAGGTGACATCCCTGAAAATTGGCCTAAATGATCACATGATCACCCCAGTGTTGATTTCTCCTGTGCTGATCCTTTTTTATTTTTATTTTTCAAGGCTATTGTTGTTGTTGACAATCTGTATCATTCAGGGTCCAGCCAGGGTATTAGAGGTATTCTGTGTATTTTAATAGAGGGAGATTTAAAACAGGGAATTGATTACATAAATGATCATAGAATAGAGCACTGAAATAGGATACTGAAGTCTCTCAGAGATTAGCACTAGCAGGAAGCTGCTACCACTTCTAGGGTTGGGAGAACACTTGCTTCCACAATCTGGGAGCAAGGGCTATCCTGTGAGAGCCAGAAGCTGTGTTGGGTTTGGCTGTTGAGAGCTGTTACAGATGGAATCTGTTTATTAAGGTGCCATGGAAGAGATATAGCCACTGCAGAACGATACCACAGGAGGCAAAGAGAATGGAAGAAATATATTGTCCACTCCTCTCTCACCTTCAAATAGCCCTCCAGTGCTTCTCATTGGCTGGAAGTACTTGGGAGCCAGATATCAGAGATGAATATGAGATGAAACTATCATTGGCCAGATGTCTTCTTTCTTCAGACACGTTCAAAGGTTACATTTCATTAGCAGGCAACTTACATAATTGACTCTATTTAGTATTCTGAACTAGCAAGTTTGATCAGACTGATATACCTATCAAATTTTAGGGCCTCTATCAAATGAAATTTAAAAGAAATATACACAAGATTATGGGTCTGTTTCCTTCTCTAGAAGTGCATGTTCCAGGCCTTGAATAAACACTTTGTCTTTTGTTTGTTGTTGTTAAGTTTGTGCATAAGTTTAGATCCAAGGAAGCACTGTTTTTCTAAAATTGACATCTTGTTCATGATAATAGAATGTGGAGCCTTTATTCAAGTTCTGAGAAGAAATCAGAGGAATATTAGTGGGAGGGCATTTTTAGTTGTATGAAAAAATACTGTCTGTGTGTGTGTGTGTGTTTGTGTGTGCTTTTCTATTATGTTTTAGTGGGACATCAAAAGGATAGCTCATTTATATCTTATTTTTATTTATTTATTGCCTTGAGACAGAGTCCCACCCTGTCACCCAGTCTGGAGTGCAGTGGTGCAATCTTGGCTCACTGCAACCTCTGCCTCCCAGATTCTAGTGATTCTCCTGCTTTAGCCTCCTGAGTAGCTGGGATTACAGGCACCCACCACCACGCCCAGCTAATTTTTGTATTTTTAGTAGGGATGTGGTTTCACCATGTTGGCAAGGCTGGTCTCAAACTCCTGACCTCAGGTGATCCACCCACCTTGGCCTCTCAAAGTGCTGGGATTACAGGCATGAGCCACTGTGCCTGGCCTTATTTTTGAGGAAAGAAATATCAGTGTGCCTGTTCTGATACCTTATCATTATACTCTGTGGAAAGAAGTACAGAATATTTTAAATTAGGATTGTCCATGATATCCTGGATGTGTATAATCACTTTACTTAGAAGGCGAAAGGACTTTGAAGATTGTGTACCAGAGCTTGCGGGAGAGACAAAGGAAGAAACACAGAGCCTTAGAATAAGAAAAATGCGTGGTCAGCAGATTGGCTCCTGTTTGTTACAGCCCTCTGTCAGATAAAGTGCTTTTGCCAAAATGTAAATGTACTGGGTCATTAAGAATATCATTTAGTTTGGCTGATATTTTGTATGCAGCAAGACTTTCCCCTGGAAGGAAGCAGCATAAGACTTTCAGTTTAGGGTAAGCTCTTATGTAAGGTCACCTCAAGCTATGGGAGGAAGCCAGGAAAGAGTAGAATCTCTGGAGCCAAGGGAAGGCTTGCCTTTTCCCATTTCAGTGAGCTGTAATTGAATGACTTTTTGTATTTGCATTGTTAAAGCTATCATCCCTTCGCTTCATTTATTGGTTCTGTTTTCTATCATAGCTAGAGGACTTCTATAAGTCCTCTTCCACCTCCACCCTAGGCCAAAATCCGCAATTCCTTTAATAATTCCTCCGTAATGCTTGATTTTCAGATCCTTCATCTTCTTTGTCACCATCATTAGAAAGTATGTTTTAGTGAGGTTGAAATCAAAATGATGAACACTTGCCTCTTATAGATGTAGATTAGCCAGTACAGAGAATCTGGGACTATTTTTTCCTGTACACGGTGCCTCTGTACCACAGTTCATGGTTTTATATTTGTTGGTGATCATGTCTCAACTCTTAATGATGTTAAATGTACAGTTAACAAAACTTCATCCTTTTGTATTTTCTTCACATGAACTAGGCTTAATTTAGATTTTCATCATATGGTGCATTTGTGAGCACTTATTCATTTACCCTTGTTTATAAATGTCACAAAAATTGTGGCAATTATTATTTAGAAAATAAACTTCTGTGTATTTCTGGAAAAGGTTTTTTAGCTTTACTGAAATCTCAACTTTCCTTTGTGTAAAATATAAATTATAATATCCATTTTACAAAATGTTTTGAAGAGCAATAATCTGTGATTAATAATACTTTCAGTTCACAAATTCCCATATGCAGTGAATATCTACTATAATTGTTTAATCTGAAATCTGTGTTGCTCTTCCTTGTGCTAGTGAGAAATAACACAGTCATTCTTGAGGTCTGTAGAACTCAAAGAAGACATGGGAAATTTTTATAAATTTGGAGAATACAGAGCTCCAATTGGAATGGCTAGACAGATGTGGGAATGATAGTTTGGGTAATTCAAGAGGAAGGGAGAGCAGGCATAAAAGGTGTTAGGCTACAGAGCCAAGGTAGGTTTGATGACTAGAAATTATTCTATTGTGCTGGAAATACCAAATGTGCATCAGAAGAAATAAGAGAGAAAAGTAAGATAGGAGTTGAATAATTTTTAGAACTATTTACTCAGACTGTTGCTGGGCTTGAAGTGCTAGGCTGAGGAGGCGGATTCTAGTCCCTTTGCAATTAAAGGCTTTAGAGTCATTAAATTATTTCAAGGAATAGGTTATTATGGTTATCTGTATAATTTAATGAAACATAAAGGTAACTGGAACAAGCTTGTGTGGGTATGCTTGGGAGGGCAGTGGCTGAAGTTAGGGGGCCCCATTAGGACACATTACAGTGGCCCAGGCAAGTGATACAGAAGGCCCACACTAGAGAGGTGATGAAGAGGGCATAAATGGTAAAGTGCTCGTCATTAAAATATGTGTCTTCATCATTAGTTTCTGTTTCTCCTACTTCAGGAAATTGCTGACTAGAAAACCTTAGGGCTATCCTAAAGGGTCAGAGCTGTGCATTTCTTACATCCTACCAATCTTCTCTCTAACCTAGATCAGTAATGTTTTCTGACATAGTGAATGCAGCTATTAGAAAAAGTTAAATTATAATCAGAGTGTAGTGGGAATTAAGAAAGTAATCTCAACTTAGAATAAAGATAAAGCTGTATTTGGAACATACTCATTTTTTAAATAATCATTTTGTGCTTTTCTAATTTAATACTAAGTAGCTAGATAAGGTTAAATAAGTATAAATGGCATTTATGTATGTTATAATTAAAGATGACTAAATAATATAATTGGTTCTCATTAAGCTTTGAGACAAACAGAATATAGGTAAGGTAAATGAAGCAAGAGTTTAAATTATGTCCTGTGGCTACTGGTATTAAAATTGATAGAAGCCACAAAAATGTATGTACAATATGACCTTAATTAATGTTTGTAGCTTTTAAAATCACATCCAAAACTTAAAAAAAATAATAAGACCTTCCATGTTGATATGGTTTGGCTGTTGTCCACCTAAATCTCATCTTGAATTGTAGCTCCTATAATCGCCACGTGTCGTAGGAGGGACCCCATGGGAGGTAATTGAATCATGGGGGCTGGTTTTTCCTGTGCTTTTCTCATGATATTGAATACATCTCACAAGATCTGATGGTTTTACAAAGGGGCAGCTCCTCTGTACACGTTCTCTTGCCTGCTGCCGTGTAAGATGTGACTTTGCTCCTCCTTCACCTTCCACCATGATTTTGAGGCCTCCCCATCTATGTGGAACTGTGAGTCCATTAAACCCTTTTCCTTTATAAATTACCCAGTCTCAGTTATGCCTTTATTAGCAGCATGGGAACAGACTAATACACATGTGTAATGTGTTTTATAGCTTCAAAAACACACCCATGGCTGTTCTCTTTCGATATTCAGAATGATTCTGCCAGGAAGGCACTTATTATTTTGCCAAACAGAGACTTTGAAGAGGTTAAGTGAATTTCATAGCTGTTTGCCAAGTTGGTAAATAACAACTATTAGAAGTTGACACTTTTTTCTCATTCTTTTTGCGATTTTTTTTGTACTATGCCATACTACCTAAGTTATTATATTGGTCAAGATAGACTAAATTTCAGTGACTCAGAACAAATAACCTTTATTTTTTATTTAATTTACTCACATTTGTCCATTGAATGCTATCTAGGGGCTCTGCTTTGTGTTTTTTCAATTCAGAATACTGAATCAACAGAGGAGCCCTGCTCTGTGGCAAGGCCAGTCATCATGACAGAGGGAAAAAGAACATGGCAAAGACTATACAGACCTTGAAAGCTTCTGCCTTCAGTGACCCGCAATACTAACGTCTCCATGTCATTGATCAAAGTAAATCAAACAGCTACATCTAGCTCAGGTGAACAAGGGTATACAATCCTTCTATTTGTCCAGAAAGAGAGACAGACAAATGAAATATTTGTAAACTTCTTGATTATAATTACAGTTGTTAAAAGTCAAAGCTGAAAAATTAATAAAAATTTAGGGAATTAACATGTTAGTATTTAAAAAATGCTTTTTATTCAAAGCTTATATATGAAGGTTTTTCTGTGTATATTTTTTAACGAGCACAATTTCTTGGCAACTCAGTATGGGCATTTCCAAAGTGAAAACTATGTAATGCTGAACCTTGGAGATGCTCTGTATAAGTTTTGAAATACTACATAGCTAACACTACATACCAGCTTCATTCTTGGAGAGCCACAGTGTACATTAGCATTTAAAGCACAACTGGGGAAAAATATTACTAAAGAAGCCAAAGGCTAAATAAATTATATTTGATAAATGGGATGTGATGTTATATAGTTATTAGAGATATATTTTTGAAGAGTTGTCATTGCATTGAAAAATGTTTCTGATTTATGTTTAAAGTCAATAAAGCCTGATAAATTTCAAAAAGACTAGTAAATCCAGTGAAGTTCTCAACTCATTTGAAGACACCTCTTCATGTGTATGTGCACAGTACCCACTGGTATCCTGAAAGCATGGTATTTTGGAAAATACTGCTTTAAATTTTTCTTTAATGTCTGCCTTTTCCTTAATATGTCAGCAAGTCCATTCAGAGTTATGTTTTCCTGAGTTTTAGGTGGCAAAGATTAACCTTTCAGGAACTCAGATTCCTCATTTATAAAATGGGTTTAATAGTTCCTGTGAGGATTAAAGAAACAATATATGTAAAGTACTCACCAGTAGGCAGTTAGTTTTGATATTTCTTTCTGCTCTTTCTTTCTTTTTTTTTTTTGAGATAGAATCTCGTTCTGTCATCCAGGCTGGAGTGTAGTGGTGCAATCTCGGCTCACTGTAATCTCTGCCTCCTGGGTTCAAGTGATTCTCCTGCCTCAGCCTCCTGAGCAACTGGGACCACAGATGCACACCACCATGCCCGGCTAATTTTTTTTAAAATTTTATTATTATTATACTTTAAGTTTTAGGGTACATGTGCACAACGTGCAGGTTTGTTACATATGTATACATGTGCCATGTTGGTGTGCTGCACCCATTAACTCATCATTTAGCACTAGGTATATCTCCTAATACTATCCCTCCCCCCTCCCCCCACCCCACAACAGTCCCCAGTGTGTGATGTTCCCCTTCCTGTGTCCATGTGTTCTCATTGTTCAGTTCCCACCTATGAGTGAGAACATGTGGTGTTTGGTTTTTTGTCCTTGTGATAGTTTGCTGAGAATGATGGTTTCCAGTTTCATCCATGTCCCTACAAAGGACATGAACTCGTCATTTTTTATGGCTGCATAGTATTCCATGGTGTATATGTGCCACATTTTCTTAATCCAGTCTATCATTGTTAGATATTTGGGTTGGTTCCAAGTCTTTGCTATTGTGAATAGTGCCACAATAAACATATGTGTGCATGTGTCTTTATAGCAGCATGATTTATAATCCTTTGGGTATATACCCAGTAATGGGATGGCTGGGTCAAATGTTGTTTCTAGTTCTAGATCCCTGAGGAATCGCCACACTGACTTCCACAATGGTTAAACTAGTTTACAGTCCCAACAACAGTGTAAAAGTGTTCTATTTCTCCACATCCTCTCCAGCACCTGTTGTTTCCTGACTTTCTAATGATTGCCATTCTAACTGGTGTGAGATGGTATCTCATTGTGGTTTTGATTTGCATTACTCTGATGGCCAGTGATGATGAGCATTTTTTCATGTGTCTGTTGGCTGCATAAATGTCTTCTTTTGAGAAGTGTCTGTTCATATCCTTCACCCACTTTTTGATGGGGTTGTTTTTTTCTTGTAAATTTGTTTGAGTTCATTGTAGATTCTGGATATTAGCCCTTTGTCAGATGAGTCGGTTGCAAAAATTTTCTCCCATTCTGTAGGTTGCCCGTTCACTCTGATGGTAGTTTCTTTTGCCGGGCAGAAGCTCTTTAGTTTAATTAGATCCCATTTGTCAATTTTGGCTTTTGTTGCCATTGCTTTTGGTGTTTTAGACATGAAGTCCTTGCCCATGCCTATGTCCTGAATGCTATTGCCTAGGTTTTCTTCTAGGGTTTTTATGGTTTTAAGTCTAACATTTAAGTCTTCAATCCATCTTGAATTGATTTTTGTATAAGGTGTAAGGAAGGCATCCAGTTTCAGCTTTCTACATATGGCTAGCCAGTTTTCCCAGCACCACTTATTAAATAGGGAATCTTTCCCCATTGCTTGTTTTTCTCAGGTTTGTCAAAGATCAGATGGTTGTAGATATGCTGCATTATTTTTGAGGGCTCTGTTCTGTTCCATTGGTCTATATCTCTGATTTGGTACCAGTACCATGCTGTTTTGGTTACTGTAGCCTTGTAGTATAGTTTGAAGTCAGGTAGCGTGATACCTTCAGCTTTGTTCTTTTGGCTTAGGATTGACTTGGCGATGCGGGCTCTTTTTTGGTTCCATATGAACTTTAAAGTAGTTTTTTCCAATTCTGTGAAGAAAGTCATTGGTAGCTTGATGGGGATGGCATTAAATCTATAAATTACCTTGGGCAGTATGGCCATTTTCATGATATTCATTCTTCCTACCCATGAGCATGGAATGTTCTTCCATTTGTCTGTATCCTCTTTTATTTCATTGAGCAGTGGTTTGTAGTTCTCCTTGAAGAAGTCCTTCACGTCCCTTGTAAGTGGGATTCCTAGGTGTTTTATTCTCTTTGAAGCAATTGTGAATGGGAGTTCACTCATAATTTGGCTTTCTGTTTGTCTGTTATTTGTGTATAGGAATGCTTGTGATTTTTGCACATTGATTTTGTATCCTGAGACTTTGCTGAAGTTGCTTATCAGCTTGAGGAGATTTTGGGCTTAGACAATGGGGTTTTCTAGATATACAATCATGTCATCTGCAAACAGGGATAATTTGACTTCCTCTTTTCCTAATTGAATGCCCTTTATTTCCTTCTCCTGCCTGATTGCCCTGGCCAGAACTTCCAACACTATGTTGAATATGAGTGGTGAGAGAGGGCATCCCTGTCTTGTGCCCGTTTTCAAAGGGAGTACTTCCAGTTTTTGCCCATTCAGTATGATATTCGCTGTGGGTTTGTCATAGATAGCTCTTATTATTTTGAGATATGTCCCATCAATACCTAATTTATTGAGAGTTTTTAGCATGAAGGGCTGTTGAATTTTGTCAAAGGCCTTTTCTGCATCTATTGAGATAATCATGTGGTTTTTGTCTTTGGTTCTGTTTATATGGTGAATTACATTTATTGATTTGCATATGTTGAACCAGCCTTGCATCCCAGGGATGAAGCCCACTTGATCATGGTGGATAAGCTTTTTGATGTGCTGCGGGATTCGGTTTGCCAGTATTTTATTGAGGATTTTTGCGTTGATGTTCCTCAAGGATATTGGTATAAAGTTCTCTTTTTTTGTTGTGTCTCTGCCAGGCTTTGGTATCAGGATGATGCTGGTCTCATAAAATGAGTTAGGGAGGATTCCCTCTTTTTCTGTTGATTGGAATGGTTTCAGAAGGAATGGTACCAGCTCCTCTTTGTACCTCTGGTAGAATTCAGCTGTGAATCCATCTGGTCCTGGACTTTTTTTGGTTGGTAAGCTATTGATTATTGCCTCAATTTCAGAGCCTGTTATTGGTCTATTCAGAGATTCAACTTTTTTCCTGGTTTAGTCTTGGGAGTATATATGTGTCGAGGAATTTATCCATTTCTTCTAGATTTTCTAGTTTATTTGCATAGAGGTGTTTGTAGTATTCTCTGATGGTAGTTTGTATTTCTGTGGGATTGGTGGTGATATCCCCTTTATCAGTTTTTATTGCGTCTATTTGTTTCTTCTCTCTTTTCTTCTTTATTAGTCTTGCTAGCAGCCTATCAATTTTGTTGATCTTTTCAAAAAACCAGCTCCTGGATTCATTAATTTTTTGAAGGGTTTTTTGTGTCTCTATTTCCTTCAGTTCTGCTCTGATCTTAGTTATTTCTTGCCTTCTGCTAGCTTTTGAATGTGTTCACTCTTGCTTTTCTAGTTCTTTTAATTGTGATGGTACGGTGTCAATTTTAGATCTTTCCTGCTTTCTCTTGTGGGCATTTAGTGCTATAAATTTCCCTCTACACACTGCTTTGAATGTGTCCCAGAGATTCTGGTATGTTGTATCTTTGTTCTCATTGATTTCAAAGAACATCTTTATTTCTGCCTTCATTTCATTATGTACCCAGTAGTCATTCAGGAGCAGGTTGTTCAGTTTCCATGTAGTTGAGCGGTTTTGAGTGAGTTTCTTAATCCTGAGTTCTAGTTTGATTGCACTGGGGTCTGAGAGACAGTTTGTTATATTTTCTGTTCTTTTACATTTGCTGAGGAGTGCTTTACTTCCAACTATGTGTTCAATTTTGGAGTAGGTGTGTTGTGGTGCTGAAAACAATGTATATTCTGTTGATTTGGGGTGGAGAGTTCTGTAGATGTCTATTAGGTCCGCTTGGTGCAGAGCTGAGTTCAATTCCTGGGTATCCTTGTTAACTTTCTGTCTCGTTGATCTGTCTAATGTTGACAGTGGGGTGTTAAAGTCTCCCATTATTATTGTTTGGGAGTCTAAGTCTCTTTCTATGTCACTAAGGACTTGGTTTATGAATCTTGGTGCTCCTATATTGGGTGCATACATATTTAGGATAGTTAGCTCTTCTTGTTGAATTGATCCCTTTACCATTATGTGATGGCCTTCTTTGTCTTTTTTGATCTTTGTTGGTTTAAAGTCTGTTTTATCCGAGACTAGGATTGCAACCCCTGCCTTTTTTTGTTTTCCATTTGCTTGGTAGATCTTCCTCCATCCCTTTATTTTGAGCCTATGTGTGTCTCTGCACGTGAGATGGGTTTCCTGAATACAGCACACTGATGGGTCTTGACAGTATCCAATTTGCCAGTCGTGTCTTTTAATTGGAACATTTAGCCCATTTACGTTTAAAGTTAATATTGTTATGTGTGAATTTGATCCTGTGATTATGATGTTAGCTGGTTATTTTGCTCATTAGTTGATGCAGTTTCTTCCTAGCCTTGATGGTCTTTACAATTTGGCATGATTTTGCAGTGGCTGGTACCTGTTTTTCCTTTCCATGTTTAGTGCTTCCTTCCAGAGCTCTTTTAGGGCAGGCCTGGTGGTGACAAAATCTCTCAGCATTTGCTTGTCTGTAAAGGATTTTATTTCTCCTTCACTTATGAAGCTTAGTTTGGCTGGATATGAAATTCTGGGTTGAAAATTCTTTTCTTTAAGAATGTTGAATATTGGTCCCCACTCTCTTCTGGCTTGTAGAGTTTCTGCCGAGAGATCCGCTGTTAGTCTGATGGGCTTCCCTTTGTGGGTAACCCGACCTTTCTCTCTGGCTGCCCTTAACATTTTTTCCTTCATTTCAACTTTGGTGAATCTGACAATTATGAGTCTTGGAGTTGCTCTTCTCGAGGAGTATCTTTGTTGCGTTCTCTGTATCTCCTGAATTTGAATGTTGGCCTACCTTGCTAGATTGGGGAAGTTCTCCTGGATAATATCCTGCAGAGTGTTTCCCAACTTGCTTCCATTCTCCCCGTCACTTTCAGGTACACCAATCAGACATAGATTTGGTCTTTTCACATAGTCCTATATTTCCTGGAGGTTTTTATCATTTCTTTTTATTCTTTTTTCTCTAAACTTCTCTTCTCACTTCATTTCATTCATTTCGTCTTCCATCACTGATACCCTTTCTTCCAGTTGATCGCATTGGCTACTGAGGCTTCTGCATTCATCACGTAGCTCTCGTGCCTTGGTTTTAAGCTCCATCAGGTCCTTTAAGGACTTCTTTGCATTGGTTATTCTAGTTATCCATTCATCCAATTTTTTTTCAAAGCTTTTAACTTCTTTGCCATTGGTTCGAATTTCCTTTTGTAGCTCAGAGTTGTTTGATCGTCTGAAGACTTCTTCTCTCAACTCATCAAAGTCGTTCTCCATCCAGCTTTGTTCCATTGCTGGTGAGGAGCTGCGTTCCTTTGGAGGAGGAGAGGTGCTCTGATTTTTAGAGTTTCCAGTTTTTCTGCTTTGTTTTTTTCCCATTTTTGTGGTTTTATCTACCTTTGGTCTTTGATGATGGTGATGTACAGATGGGTTTTTGGTGTGGATGTCCTTTCTGTTTGTTAGTTTTCCTTCTAACAGACAGGATCCTCAGCTGCAGGTCTGTTGGAGTTCGCTAGAGGTCCACTCCAGGCCCTGTTTGCCTGGGTATCAGCAGCGGTGGCTGCAGAACAGTGTATATTGGTGAACTGCAAATGCTGCTGCCTGATCGTTCCTCTGGAAGTTTTGTCTCAGAGGAGTACCTGGCCGTGTGAGGTGTCAGTCAGCCCCTACTGGGGGATGCCTCCCAGTTAGGCTACTTGGGGGTCAGGGACCCACTTGAGGAGGCAGTCTGCCTGTTCTCAGATCTCAAGCTGCGTGCTGGGAGAACCACTACTCTCTTCAAAGCTGTCAGACAGGGACATTTAAGTCTGCAGAGGTTACTGCTGTCTTTTTGTTTGTCTGTGCCCTGCCCCCAGAGGTGGAGCTGACAGAGGCAGGCAGGCCTCCTTGAGCTGTGGTGGGCTCCACTCAGTTCGAGCTTCCCGGCCGAATTGTTTACCTAGTCAAACGACTAACTGGGCAATGGCGGGTGCCCCTCCCCCAGCCTCGCTGCTGCCTTGCAGTTTGATCTCAGACTGCTGTGCTAGCAATGAGTGAGACTCCGTGGGCATAGGACCCTCCGAGCCATGTGCGGAATATAATCTCCTGGTGTGCCATTTTTTAAGCCCGTTGGAAAAGCACAGTATTAGGGTGGGAGTGACCCGATTTTCCAGGTGCCCTCTGTCACCCCTTTCTTTGACTAGGAAAGGGAATTCCCTGACCCCTTGTGCTTCCCAGGTGAGGTGATGCCTGTCCCTGCTTTGGCTCGCACACGGTGCGCTGCACCCACTGTCCTGCACCTACTGTCTGGCACTCCCCAGTGAGATGAACCCGGTACCTCAGTTGGAAATGCAGAAATCACCCATCTTCTGCATCACTCACGCTGGGAGCTGTAGACAGGAGCTGTTCCTATTCGGCCATCTTGGCTCCTCCCCCCCCCCCCCCTTTTTTTTTAATGAAGATGACGTTCACCATGTTGGCCAGGCTGGTCTCGAACCCCTGACCTCAGGTGATCCACCCACCTCGACTTCACAAAGTGCTGAGATTATAGGCGTGAGCCACCGCACCCAGCCCCTTTCTCTTTTCCACTTACATATTAGGAAAATTAAAGAATATAAAATGATTTTTCATATTTATTTAATGAAAATAGTCTGTGTTTCTTAAAGCTAGCCATCAAAACAGTGATAGAATAAGCTGTTACACACTTTAATTTTGCTCACTTCTTGTAGGGAACATTAGGAGCAGAGAACACTGAGCCAACAGAGTGTGGAAGTCATGATTCCAGTTATTAGCATGTGTCAAAGAGAGTGAAAGCTAAAGGACTTTTGTCAGCAAGGCTGACTGCCACTTTCTATAATGAAGGCACATTTCCTAAATGGACCTTGAGCAGTTCCCAGAGCAGGCAATCAGAAACATCCAAATTTAACATCCCATTTAGGTTTGCTGCATGCTAGCCTATCTTTCTTGGTAACAAGAAAGGAAAATTATTTGTCAGTATAAGGACTGCTTGTTAAAACTCATTTTTCAGTGGATTTTCCTTTGGGGCTGTAAAATGAAGAAGAGGCTTTTTTTTGGGGTCTTTGAGAAAATTGATCCAAATAATTATAACAGACAAAGGCAGCCTCCTCAATGGATGCAATGAAGCAAAGTCAAAATAATACAAATAAATAGAAGATAACGAAAATGTTAGAAAGTGAAAGCTTTTCAGTTGTACACCTTCCCAGAATAGGGGAATAGGGCTGTAAAACTCTCCTATTCTGGAATCAACTTTATATTTCCAGGTTTGGCCCAGAAGCAGTTTATTCTGAGGTGTAAGAAAGAATGCCTGTTTTCTATCTATGTCATACCTGGGGCATTGAGACCAGGAGGAAGAAGGCTGGTCATGAAACCCATTTAAGGATTGCATTAATCTGCGAAACTGTTCCAGGGAGTTCAGATTTAATCTTCTGTTATGCAGTAAACCTATGATAGTTTGTAAAACTTCCCCACCTTTATGTAGGATAGTGTGAAAGTGTGGTATGTGGGGTGATTGGCAAGAATTATTTCTTTTCAGAAGCACCCTACTCTTGATTGTCTGTAGACCAGTAGATATAGGGATCTTTTTCTGGCTTTTTGATTTTGTCCATAAATTATCATCTGCAATGGACTTCTATCTGTTTCCACAAAAAAGCTTTCTTAGAAATCAGGCATCTTCATCAGTTCTACTGAGTTCAGGGGTGATTTTCAAATGCTAATTATAGGCCTGTTCCTTGGAGCTGAAGGTTGATAGAACCAAATATAGAGTAGACATTATTTCCACTCTGTGTAAAATTGATGAAGAGCATATCATAATATTAATAGCTGCAAATGACTAGAAAATGTGAACCTTGTTCTAACATGAGACACTCCAAGATTAGCACAGGAAGCATAAACCAAGAAATTTGGCATGTGACTTGGTGACTTACAAATTATTGCCCATTCATTTATTGTTTCATTTATTCTGCCATTCATCAGACATTTGCTAAGACCATACTGTGTATGGTCCCAGTACACAGTAGAACACATAGGAGACAGGCTTACTGCAAAATCCACAAATTTCAGGACAGGCTGACTTGGATCCACAACCTAAGTAATCCTTATTTTTTTTAACCACTCTATGCCTTAGGTTTTCTACATATAGAAGGAAGAAATTAATATGGTGACATGGTTTTATTAGTGAATTTGTTAGTAACATAATATAATTAAAACCATCTAGCAAACAGTAGTATCACACAATACTTGTTAAATCTCTTTGCTCTGTGATCAGTCTTTCCTTATAATTCTGAAAATGATATTGTTATGGCATGGTTCCTGACCTTGAATAACTGAGACCGATGCTAGTCAAAAATACAGACAGCTGTCATTCTGCTCTGTCCTTCTATGAGATCAACTTTTTTAGATTGCACATATGGTTAGGGAGATTCTGGTCGAAAGATGCACAATTCTCATTAGAAGGAAAAAATTCAAGAAATATTGTACAAGTTGACAGTATTAATAACAATATATTATATTCTTGAAAAATGTTAAGAGAGTAGATCTGAAATGTTCCCATCACAAAATGATAGCTTTGTGAGGTAATACATGCATTAGCTAGGTTTAGCTATTCTACTATATATTACAAAATATCCTGTTGTACATGATAAATACATATAATTTTATTTGCCTGTTTATAAATTATTTTAAAAATTTCATATTAACTATAATAAAATACAGAAAGCCTTTCAAATAGATTACCAGAGGTATTTACTATAAGAACACAGAGATACATGTGTTATATACGAGAGTAGTGAACATATCTGTCTCATATAGTTTTATAATCCCCAATGCTTATCAAAATTTCTGGCACTTAGTGCTTTTTAGTAAATGTTGAGTAGATGACTGAGTCTGCAAGAGGTTGAGATCTAGGGCTACATCGTTCCCAATGAGAGAGAAATGATATCTTGTAAAAAAGATGTTGAGGTTGGGAATCTGGGACACAGATTCTGAGACCTAGATTCATGTTCAGAAAGTTTATTAGAGTGGTCTAGGCATTAGCCGGCACAGGGAAAGGAAAGAAGGCAGGATTTGGCAGAGAGAAAAGTTGAGTTGTGAAACATTCATGATGAAAAATTTGGCCAAATCCACTGCAGCACAGAAGGTAAAATGGATTTTAAACTTTCCAGAGGACCCTTGCGTTGACCAGATACGTGGGCTACCCTTGGAAAGTGGGTACCTTTAGCTGAGGGAAATTCCTGAACAGGTATAACACCTGAGGGCTCATTAGACAGGCTTCTGAGCCACAAAGAAAATGTGCCTTTATTACTGAAATAGCATCTGTGGTTGCAATGCTGTGTCCACTATAGTTGATCCTTCTTCTTCACAAAATATGGTAAGAGCTACTCTAGGATATTGATATACCTCTTTTCCTGTAAAAAATTATAAAAAGAAGGTTATTAGGATAACTACAGATTCCGCTCCTGCAGCTTAACTTCATAAGTAATATCCTCAAGTAATTACCTAAGTGGGTCACCTGCATGCCAAATATATTTCCCCTTCTCCCACTGCGTAACAACAGCCTTATTTCCTCTGTTGATCAGCGTCAATAAACTTTTCCTGAATAGTGACTCTTCTTGTCTGCTGGACCTTTGGCATAATATGGATCTTGTAGTGCCTGGGTAGCAGCCATATCTTAAAATTCAATGGGACTTCTGGTCTAAAGTAGCAGCAAAATGATTTACAAGAAAGACAAGTACAAATTACCCAAGTGGGCCACTCTGTGATCCTGGACCCATGTATTCTACCTGTTGGAGTCATGGCACCATATGATAAGTACTATTTAGAGTATACAATGCATTCCGGAGGATGGTACCCCATCTTTTTGATGTTTGATTCTTGAACTGGTCTGCAACTTTGCCTTCAACAGGCCATTCTATTGCTATGTCAGGACAGCAGTTTCTGGTTGGTGAGGTTTGTGATAGGACTAGCAGATTTCATTGTGAGATGCCCACTGCCCATGTCTGCTGTGAAATATGTTCTTTGGTCTAATATGATGTTATGTGAGATTCTGTGTCAGTGGGTCAAACACTTTGTAAGCCCTTTGATGGTGATGCAGGTAGAAGCCCTGCATTATGAAAAGCAAACTCCTATATGGCATACGTGCTGATTCCAGCCAAATGATTCACTGTCCCTTCCAGAATGGAAGAAATTCACTGGAATTTCTTGGAAGTGGAAATGTGGGTAACTTGCTGTGAAGTGTCTGTTTGGTCTTCTTAAGGAATGGTGCTGTATCAGAGACACATTGTTCCATGTGGTTGCCACCATGGTGCTGCTTTGTCTGAGCCCATATGAATCCTTCAGGTTTTCTTTCTTGCTTCTGTGCCTAGAAACAGAGAAACATAGGAATATTTTGCCAGTCTGGTAATACTGCTCCCTAAATTTCTGACCCCCTTCAGTATGCTATTAGGTCATGCCCTTGTCTTCAAAAATATAAGAAAGTAGGACAGATCTGTTGACAGATAAAACTCCTTTTTCATTTTCCCAGTCTAGGAAAATGTTGTCTTCCTTCTCTCTCTTGCTTCTTTCTAGAACTAATTTTCTTTTTACCTTGTCTTGAAGGCATCCAAAATAATTCCCTCAATGAGTTTGTGCCTACGCAAATAAAGGAATAGTTCTGCACTTCCAACTGCTTTCAATTTTAGTTCTGGAAAAAAGAAGTTCCAGAGGCAGGGAAATAATAAGGGCCTGGAGAACTTATTGGAGAAAGGGGGAAAAAATAGCAAACAAAATGTAAGTAAATTCATCAGAATTGTTTGTCAGTTGCCTTCATCTACAGTACTCTAGCGCTATTAATCCAATAAAGGGGAGAGGTTCAGGGAGAACGGCATAGTTGAGTGAGGTGACAGAGTATGGTCATGTACCAGCACAATTAGAATGAGAGATTTTAGGTGCCATAACGGTTCCGAAGATTACCTAATCCAACTATTTCTTTTCATACAAGGACAATCAGTCTCAGTGCTGGTACTAGGGACTAGGGCTTTTAATTACTAGCCCAATCTCCATTTCTATTCCTTATTTTCATGCCTTAGATGACTTCTTTTTCTTGCCCAAAACTTGGAAAAGAGAGGACTGTTAAATTCTTGGCAGGTTGGCTGTGAAATTCATGTTGCAATCAATTTAAGGTTTGGATATTTTTTTCCCTGTGTGTACATTACTACCAGACCACAATGAACTGTGAGATGTGATCTGCAATCATAGATCAAACTGGAAATACTGAACAAAGGCAGTTTGTGTAGTGAAAATGAATGCATAGGTGGTGCTATGTACTGACAGAAAGCTCTATTTCCCTCCCCATTTCCTGCTGAAAGTGAAAGCTAAAGCATAATAAAAAGTGACCCTTTGAAGCCAGGAATGTTAGCCTTCCCAAACTTGATAAGAATATTTAATTTCTTTAACATCAGGCTGCGTTTAAAGAAAGTATAATTCAGACATTAAGAGACCAGGTAAATGGCTCCAGGGCTCTTTCTGTTTCTTCCTTACCTGCCAGGATTTTTGGCATAGCATCAAATAGCACTGTATACCCCATCCCAGATGCCCGTCCAGGGAACGGATGTTATAAAGAGGCTGCCTTCTGTTCTGATAAGCTGACTGACAAATGAAGACTATCTGGCAATGCCATCTTCATTCTCACACTAAAATTACAGTGTGAACATGCAAAGATAGGCATACGGAGCATACGTTTGTATGTTTTTGCAGATCCAGATTCCATTCATGCTTCTTCTAATATTAGAACTGAATTTCCCTTTGGGGAAATAATATCTTCTCCATTATGTATAGTCTGGGTAGTGCTTTCCATTGATGCATTCTGTACAATCCTATGAAAATGGTAGATGCATAACTCAGGCTCAGCCAAAACTCTCTCCAGGATTTTAATCTTTGGTGTCATGACATAGGACAGAAAAACAAACGGAGCAGATTCACCTAAGAGACTGCCTCATTCTAGCACAAAATCTTCCAGTAGATAGCTCTGTAGTCATAGAAATATTGTATACCTGTGCTGCCTAATGCGGTAGCCACTAGCCACATGAGACTACTGAGAACATGAAATAGAGCTAATGTAACTAAGGAACTGAATTTTTAATTATATTTATTCCAGTTAATTAAAATTAAAATTGAAATAGCCACAATTTGGTATTGGTTTCTGCTCTGGACAGCACAGCTCTAGCAGATTTCTCTGAAGAAATCATGCACTGGCACACAGTACTTGGATATCTGGGGCTGCTCTGTTTTTTTTTTTTTTTTTTTTTTAAATCTCTTTCTAAACCTAGTTCTAGCTATTTCTTTGATTCTGCGAGCTACCCTAACCCAATTTGTTAAAATAATTTCCTCCTTTTCCTAGTAGCTACAGTTAATTTTGTTTGTTTGACTCTAAATAAAGAACTTAAGTTGAGAAAACTCATTAATGTAGTGATGTATCGACAATATGTTAAGTACCTATATATGTCAAGGAATATATATGGTAGTCTCTGGGGATAAAACATTTATGTATAAATAAATATCATCCTTATCATTCAGGAGCTGAGACTAATGAAGAAGACAGAAATATTAACAGTTAGTGATAATGCAATGAGATCAATTAGAACTTTGAAAAGAATTTTAGGATCACAGAGAAGAAGTTTCATTAATACAGTGCTGTAGATTGAATAGTGGTCTCCAAAATGATGTGTCCACCAGTACACATGACTGTGACCTTATGTGAAAATAGTCTTTGCTGATGAAGTTAAGAATCTACAGATGATATTACCTTAGATTTTGGGTGGAATTTAGATTCAATGCTGACTGTTCTTATCAAAGATACCCAGAAGAACAATACAAAGAGAAGAGTGGATGGTCTGTAAAGATGGAGAAAGAGATTGGTCTTATGCTGTCATAATCCAAGGAATGCCAGGAGCCACCAAAAGATGGAAAGGGCAAAATGGGTTCTCCCCTAGAGAATTTGGAAGAATCATGGCCCTGCTGATGCTTTGCTTTCAGACTTCTGGCCTCCAGAATTGTGAGGTAATAATTTTGTTTTTAGTCAAGAAGTTTACGGTAATTTGTTATGACAACCTTAGAAATCTAACATAGATAGCAAGATGTTCTAGTCAAGCTCTAGTATTGGAACCTTGCCTCAAACCCAGCCATCTGTGTTGTCCTCTGGATAGCTGGCCTAGATTCTGTCTGTTTTTTCAGGGATGCTAGACTGTCTTCCTTCTACCTTCAGCTGTTAGGTAGGGTTCTATTGCAACATAGATGGGATGCATTTATCTTATCTTTGGGTATTGTCCTTTCAACTGTAAGCTCCACAAGGGAAGGGATCTTTGTTTATTTTTTTCCCCACAATATTTTCAGCACCTAGAAGAGTACCCAGCATACACTAAGTTTTAAATATTTAGTTGAATGAATGAATAAATAAATACATAAATGAAGATTATTTCTGCTAAGTCCTTCCTTTTGACATTGCCAAACTCCTCTTCCTCCTGCCACATACACTTTTGATATTAGTGATAATCTTGGTAATAATCAAATTCACTCTTCTTCCTGGGTGAATCATATTTAGATTGCTGGTTACTATTTACCTGGAAGGGGCACAGTCATCAAATTGACTTGGTCACTCTTACTCCAATCCCAGATGGTTCATAGATTCTGCCACCCCTCTCACCAGTTGAAGTATTCTGAAAAGAGTAAGGAAAAAAACATTGTTGGATTGCATTGAAATAATGACATCTTTGTGAAAACTCAGGATTTTTTTTTTGCTATGTTTAAACAGATTGCTTTGATCAATATATTGTCAAACTAATGCAAAATTCATCTTAGGCTTTCTACAGCCTCAAGCATAATCTCAGATTTAAATTACATCATGCTTTATGCATCATGTCACAAAATTCATACATTAAATTCCCTGCACTACATTTTAGGAGGAGGTCTTCAGATTCCTATTAGGTCTTTTTGACACTTCTTTAACATATTCTTCTAGAAAGTTTGATTGTCTTTCTTTTTCTCAGCTATAAGGGATTTATGTAACAAGTTGCAATGACTGCTAGAGGTAACAATAAATGTCACAGCCTGATATGGAGAGAAGAGGCAGTTACAAAATAAATACACACACAAAAGACAATGTATAACAGAGAGAGAATCAATTCAAGGAAGGCATAAATTGTTTGACATCCCTCAGTGATCTACAATACATTGTGCTGGTACCATAATTATTAGGGATATACAAATTAAAACCACAATGAGATATCACCTCACTTGTACCTGTTAGGATGGCAATTATCAAAAAGTCAAAAGATAACGAATGATGAGAATGTGAATAAAAGGAAACCCTTATACATTGTTGGTGGGAATGTAAATTGGTATAGTCATATGTAAGATAATATGGATGTTTCTCAAAAAAAAATAAAAGTAGAACTGTGATATAATCCACCAATCCCACTTCTGGATATTAATCCAAAGGATATGAAATCAGCATGTCAAATAGATATCTGCCTTTCCATGTTCATTGCAGCCTTATTAAAAGTAGCCAAGATATGGAATCAACCTAAATGCCTCTCAACAGAAGAATATATTAAAAATGTGGTGTATATATACATAATAGAATACTATTTAGCCTCATACAAGAAGAAAAACATGTCATTTCTGATGGATGATCTTGAAAGACATCATAGTAAGTGAAATAAGCTGGGCACAGAAACAAATGCAGCATGATCTCACTTACATATGGAATCCAAAAAAGTAAATCTTATAAAAGTAGACAGTAGAGTGGTAGTTAGCAGAGGCTGGTAGGGTAGGAGAATTAGGAAGATGTTGGTCAAATGATACAAAATTTCAGTTAGAAAGGAATAATAAGTTCAAGAGATCTATTGTACATGTTGGAGACTACAGTTAATGAAAATATATTGTACACCTGATAATAGATAATACAGTGTTTTCACCATAAAAACAAGTGTGTGAAATAAAACATTTTCCAATTAGCTTGACTTAGCCATTCCACAATGTATACATATATCAAAACATCGTGTTGTACACCCTAAATATATGCAAGGTTTATTTGTCGAGAAAAAGGTAATGTACAAAATTTTAGCTAGAAGGAATGAGTTCAAGAGATCTATTTTGTAACATGGTGACTACAGGTATAAGAATATATTGTATTCTTGAAAGGTGCTGAGAGTAGATTTTACATGTTCTCACCACAAAAACAACAACTTTCTGATGTAATGCATCAGAAAGATTTAGACATTCCACAATGTTTGTGTATGTGCATGTATGTGTGTATAAACATGTTGTAGATAATATATACAATTGTTTCTGTCCAAAAAACAAAAAGGTATGGAGGAGTTAAAAAGAAGGCCACAAACTCATTAGTTAAAAACAAAATAGTGCTTGAAATGGCAAATCTTACCTTATGTGGTTGATTCCCTTAAGTGTTGATGCTGGGATAGGATGGGAAGCTTCAAGACCTCCATGACCATCAGCAGGCCTCCCAGATGTGAAGACTGACAGTTCTGAAGAAGTCAGATTATCATATCACACAAGTATATACTGTGATACGACACACATATAGGAGGTCACTATAGGTACACAGGGGGTTATCCCCAACCTGATAGATTGATGGGTCTTATTCTTATTGTGCAGTGCACATTCTCTCTCTCTGTCTCTTTCTCTCTCTTTCATTCACACATGCCCAGAAACATTTAGACTCCTGTCTTTGGGCCATGATGTTTCCAAAGCAAAATACCCCTCTTTATCCTAGCACAAAGACAGACAGTTTAAGGTTGAATTCTGAAATCATCTGTCCTTGGTTTTGGCCCTTTGGCTCTCATTGTACCTATAGGAACTGTGCTAACTCCTTTCCCTCTCTAGGTCATCCTCTCCTCTGTTGAGCTCCAGGTATTATTTATAGTCATTCTTTTTAAATACTATGATCTCTCTGAGCCCCATCTATAAATAAAAGCTCTAATAGCATTGATAATAATTTACCTGAAACATATTTAGCATTTGCTGAGCACAGTGGCTCATACCTGTAATCCAGAACTTTGGGAGGCTGAGGCAAGAGGATTGCCTGGGGCTAGGAGTTCAAGACCAGCCTGGGCAAAAAAGCAAGTCTCCCCTGTCTCTACAAATAATAATAATAGTAATAATAATTATCCAGGCATTGTGGCGAGTGCCTGTAGTCCTAGTTTTTCAGGAGGCTGAGGCAGGAGGATCCCCTGAGCCCAGGAGTTCAAGACTGGAGTGAGCTATGATTGTGCCACTACACTCTAGTCAGCCAATAGAGGGAGATCTTATCTCTAAAATAAATAAATAAAAACACTTTTAGTCTCTATCCTATAATAACACCCCAAGTATTGTTATTTGTGACTAACCATAGATTTATGCCATTAAAGGAACCTCCAACAGCAAAGGAGAAAGTTGAACTTTTGACAAAGATGGGAGGATTAAGTCTTAAGGAATTTCATATCATCCAACTGGCTAATAAGCAAACAGAGACTTTGGAGTTAAGATTGAGGTCTGTGTCTTTAGATGTATTGGGTCATTGATTATTATTATTGTTATTAGGCTTACAGTAGTAGTGAAGGTAGAATAGTTAAACAGTTATGGCGTTAAAGAAAACTGTGGGATGGGGTGCAATGGCTCACGCCTGTAATCCCAGCAGTATGGAAGGTCGAGGCAGGTGGATCACAAAGTCAGGAGTTTGAGACCAGCCTGGCAAATATAATGAAACCCTGTCTCTACTAAAAATACAAAAAAAAAAAAAAATTAGCTGGGCGTGGTGGCACATGCCTATAATCCCAGCTACTTGGGAGGCTGAGGCAGGAGAATTGCTTGAACCCGGGAGGTGGAGATTGCAGTGAGCCAAGATCGCACCACTACGCACCAGCCTGGGTGACAGAGAGACTCCGTTTAAAAAAAAAAAAAAGAAAGAAAACTGTGGATGCTTATCAGACAAGGTTAATGCATTTGATGCCCTGGGATCTGTACTCCTTAAGAAGTGACATTCCTCTTCCACTGTACAGAAAAAACACATAAATAATATGATAAAATGAAAAATCTTGGGGATTTTTATCTTCTTCAGTGAGTTTTGTAGTTTTTAAAGCCTTTCATTATACAACCATCTTTTGTTATTGAAGCTAGTAGGTACCTGAGGTTTGTTTTCTCAGAAGGATTCAGTTCTGTCTCTTGTGGCTTTCACTTCCACCTGACTGTTATGTCACTTCTCTTTCATTTATTTATTTATTTTCCTTAGAGGCCTAACCAGGCAAACTGCTCTCTTCCGATAACATTTTAAAAATAGTTGTTATATAGTTATTTATTTGATTTAAACTGACCACTTCTATGAAATCTTTGTGGTTTGGAATATTCATCAGGAATCTTATCAAATGTGGTAAGAAAGTCCCTTCTGCTTAGCATGATTGTAACCCTCCTTTCACACCTTCAATATCTTAGACAGTGGGTAGCAATATCAAGGAAGATTTTCCACAAGCAAAATCTGTGGAAGATTTATCAGCTGTTCCCACCATTAAGAATACAAACTTTCTCTTCACAAATTGTCATACTAAGTAATATGATTCTAGAGTGCTACTCTGTCTTCAAAAGATTAAAAAAAACACTAGATATGGTGAAATCATAACTAGAGAAAAAATGTGTTTTTCTCCACTCCACCTAACTTTCATATATGGTTATACAAAATTAACGTTTTCAGTTTCTTGTGTTGACACTTTTAAAAACAGTAGCAGAAGAGGGTTTAGTGTTTGAATTTTTGTATTCTTTTTTTGGATTTAGCTTTCACAAGAAATTCTATCGTTGCAGCACTAAATGGAGAATCTTATAAAAAATTTAATCAGATTTCTTCCACAGAGAGAAAAGAACAAAGTCTTACTTTGTCATCTTGTACAAATGGTGCGTTTTCTCTTTCTAACTAATCAGATACCAGGGATGCTCTTATGAGTTGATGAAGTGCAATGTGAATTGTGACTCAGCTAACATTTATGAAGAAAAAACTCTGTGTCAGACATGGTTACATATCTTAATAATATTGTTTAATCACAGGGCATAATAACTATTGCTACATTATATAATTGCCAACTACCTGCCAGAAGATTTTTGCTCATTTATTGATGTTGCTCAAAGCCATGCAGTCAGTAAGTGCTGAAGATAAGATCTGATGTTCATTTCATTTAGCTCTGTAGCCTGTGTTCTAGTATTTCTTACTCAATGCTGCCTGACCAAATAGGGTAATTTGGTCTTCCCTTGATTTGTACCTCCCTTGATTTGTACCTCACACACTGTCTCTTTTTGAATTTAAATTACCAAGAATTACACTAAAACTGATTTACCTGTGTGGATAATAAAAACCTTTGACTTTTTAAAGTGACCTCTTCACTGTACAAATGCTTTTGGGAGGCCTTAAACATTTATTGGAGTAAAGTATAAGAGGATGTGATTTGAGCCAGGCCCTGGGACAATAGGATGCAGTCAAAGTGCCTAGGAGTGTGTGCATGTGAGAATGTGGTTGGCTTAATAATGGAGGGAAGAGTCATTGCAAAGAAAGATGAGAGAATTCAAGGCAAGTCTCTGGTACTTTACAACTTATAGCACTATTTCTCTCCTGCCTTGTGTCTTATCAGAAATATTCCACCAAGAAAACTTACAGGTTCTTGTTGTGGGTTTACTGTAAGCTCTGCCTTTACATTTTCTTTATTCTTTTAACTTTCCTGTTCCTATGCCTCCTTTAATCAGCTTAGTTTTCTGAGCCTAATGTTTTTAGTTTTCTTGCAGTCTTGGGGGCATCCTGCTCAAAACTTTACAAATGGCAATTATTTGAGGGAATAAAATTTTTTGAAGTTAAAGTCTTCCAGGGGAAGTATTTTCACAGTGTCTATTCAAAGTGAATAGGCAGTTAATTATCCTAATTGATTGTCATGGTGACTGAGGATAGAGAGAAGATACATGCCACAGAAGATGTTGAGCTGGTGAAATGCAGAAGCAAATGGGCAAGGGTCCAAGGGTAGGACCTGGAAGGTTGGTGTCAGCACTAGTGTCAGTTTTGTTGATATCATACCTGGAAAGGGAACAGAATTATGTCTAAAATCTGGTAGTGTTAATTGCATGGAAAATGTGTGGAGCTGGCAAAGTAAGAATGAGAACATCTTATTATGTTCTCGTTTCACTTTGGGGTAAGTTCTCTTTTGCTGGTTAAAGATTTCAAATATGAAATATTTCTATTCTAAACTATCTTATGTTTCTGGCACTGTTCTATGCAGTATAGGTGGGATAGTGCTATGGAAGATTTTGAAATAATACCAGGTTTTCTTTAGTGGCACAATTCTCCCCTCATTGGCATTCTCTCCCTATAATAACTTCAAGAGTTTTGATTTTACTGGGTTTCTCTAAACTTTTCTAAGTTACTACTAATAGGAAATTATGGAAATATGCCTTTTAAAGATATTTGTGATTTTAAATGACTCTTCAAGACCAAATGGATCAGTGAGAAGGCTATAAGCTTTGGAATGAGATAGACATGGTTTTTGTCTCTGCTTTACCACTTAATATACTGGTACTTCTAAACAAGTAATTAATCTTTTCTGATCCTGCTATGATCTGACTGTTTTTGTCCTTCCAAAATTTATACATTGAAAACTCATTACCAATGTCATGGTATTAGGAGGAGGAGCCTTCAGGATGTGATTAGACACGAGGGCAGAATCCTTATGAATGAAATCAGTGCCTTTATAAAGCAGGCCCTAGAGAGCTACCTTGCCCTTCCACCATGTGAGGACAGAGAGAAGGCACCCTCAACGAATCCCAAAGCTGGCTTTCATCAGATATTGAATCTGCCTGGATGTTGGACTTCCTAGGCTCCCGAATTCTGAGATGTAAATTTCTGTTATCTGTAAGCTACCCAGTCTATGGTATTTTGCGATAGCAGTCTGAATGGAATAAGACAGATCCTAAGCATCTCCACCTGTAAAGTGGAGATAAATACCTTATGGGATGGTGTGAATTGTGAAGATTAAATGAAATAATGTATGTATTACACAGAATGCAGAGCACCAAGTGAGGGCTCCATAAATAACCTTTGCTGTTGTGCTCTTCTATTTGAATCACTCAAAACAGAGATCAGAATATATTAAAATCACAATCATTCTTATTTCATTTTTTTCCCATTAATATTCAACACTTGAATCTGGGGGACATAATTTCTGTCCCTGTAGCTAGTAGAGATGGTTGCAAATTTGGCTCAAAGGTAAGAGTAGGCAAAGAGAGAAAGGTGGAAGGATCTTTTTGAGATGCTTGCTCTAAAATCAAGTGTGTCCTTAAGTTTCACTTTGGGGTAAGCTCTCTTCTGCTAGTTAAATATTTTAAAAATAGAATATTTCCTTTAAATATTATCTTAAAGTTTATGTTGGCAGAGGAAAACTGGCAACCTCTTAGCATTTTTAATTTTGATAGCCAAAACCCGTGTACTGTACCTACATTTCAAAATTTAACTCATATTATACCTAAGATGTTTAGGGAGACTGTAGTTTCTTTACTTTATCAATAACTAATATTATTTTTCTCTCAATAATCATCTATAGTTTAGTTGGAAGGGGACTTTTTAAGTCATTTCCTGTTTCACATTCATCTATTTCTACAATTTATACAGTCCTTCCAGGTTTTGCTCAGTGTTTCTAGAAAAGAAAGGCTTTCAGATTTTAGTTTATTCTTACAAGCTTCTTTCCAAGATGGTAGCTGAATATTTGGGAGTAAAATAGTACATGAAATCATGGAGGAAGGTAAGACTTGGAGAACTTGGGAATAATACTGACTGGTTTCTTCAGTCTTAGGCACAGTGTCCTCCTTCCTTCCTGGTTGCAGCTTGTCCTTCTGGTTTTCATGGCTGGAGAATATAGCTGAAGCTCTTCCATCTCTTCCAAAGCCCACTGACTCAGCTTCACTTTAGTTAAAATTTTGTCTATAGACCCCTCTTAGATCTGGCTGTAGTTCCCTTTCAGCCAAGTGCCAGAAGTCTGAGCTGTCTTACCCAAAGACATTTTGGATCACTCTTGGGATCTCTTCTGCAGGTTCCTTAACGAGACTCAGCAATTTGTAGGTATCTGCAGGCTCATGATCATGCACCTCAATGCCTTCCAGTGACTGGCCATCCTGAACCACCAGATTTACTTTTTTCAGCTGTGTCTTTGAAGCTTTCTCTTTGTATAATTTCAGAAGAAGAGTGGGTGTCCTTGGTGCCACTGCAACTTGTATCATCATACTCCTTTTCTGAGCTAAAGTCTGCAGGGAGGAAATTGGGACATGTGCCTCAATTTTCTCTCCTGCCTTTCTTTCTCTTTCTTCTTCCCACATCCCCCAGGACCAAATTGTGCAGGATTTTCCTTACATCAAATCTCAATCTCATTACTGAAACTAAATGATGAGGACTATTTCATCTACTTTACAGGGAGGACTCCATAATCTGTGTCTTCCTACTTTATCCCTTGATTTCTCAAATGATAACTAAAGGAATGCAGCAATTCTGCTTTCAAAGAAGCCTGATTTTCTTGCATCTTGGCATGCCAAAGAAGTCAAGTGCTGACTCTGTATTGCTTGAGAACAATATAATTCATTTAAGTGGAAGGTTGAAATGTAGCCATGATTAAAAAAAAAGGGCTGCTAAGATGCATTTATAATAGACTTGTAAAAAATTATTTCAATTACCTATGACTTTATTTTGAAAATCCAATGGCTCTTCCGTTTTGTGCAAACTAATTTTGAAAAATTAACCAAGCACATATTATATTGGTATATTAGTTTTTTTTACTGTTAATGCGTAATCCCATGTGGAACAAGGATTGTAATGAAAAATGTGTCTTTAGCATAGTATCTGTTATGTAGTAGGCCTTCATTAAATATTTGTTGAGAGAATTAATTTATGGTAACTTATACTCAAGTTTATATTGGCAAAGTACTTTAATGATATATGAAGAGGAAACATTGTAAAAGATAGCGACTGCTTTGATAAAAGTTTTTAGAGATTTTCAAACTTCATCTAATAATCTTTTACTATTGGACATTTTTTCATAGCTTCTTTATTTTATCTTTTTTTTTCTCCCCCCATTACTTCTGTTTGGTGGAAGTAACATGCTTTTGGCAGTTAGAATAGAATTCGATGCCTTTTCATTTTCTTTTCACTTAAGCTATTAAACTTTTCCCTGTTTTTGAGTCGTGTTCTGGGATATCTTTTGCTCTCAGCCTGCTTCAAGTCTGAATGCAAATAACTGTGCAAACTGACTGCAAGTGTAATGCAGGTATCTGTACTATATGAGCAAATCTTGCCCATTACTAACAGAGGCTACACAGGAATTATCTGTCCATTACAATCTGCTGCAGCTTCAAAATATCCCAAAGCAAAAGTAAGGCAAGTTTGTAGAGGCTAAGTTATAAAAATAAAAAATACCATCACCTGTGAGCACTAAAAATGTTCTTGCTAACACTATGTTTCTCTTATTGGTTCAAACATCTTTCTTCCCAAATTGTATTACTCATTTTAGACTGAGTTTATATGTATTACAAATTCTAAATAACAAAATTAAATTAGTTTTCCTTGACTCATCAAAATAATTAAACCAGTGTATGGTTACCTTGGCTCTCTAATTTAAACAAACGAAATAATGAATTAAGTCATATATTTATTCCATAAATTGTTATTCAATGCTTAGTATTTGCCAAATGGTCCTCTAGGTAGAAGAGATACAAAAATGAACAAAACAAACAGCAAGCAGTCTCTGCCCTTATGAAGCATATATTACAGTGGAGACAGGCACACATTAAACAAAACAAGTGTGTTATATACAATCAAATTATTAAATATTTACTGAATATACTCACATCCCAATATTTGCAAAATACAATGATACTTACAAACTAGCATATCCATAGTCTTTTCTATTGAAACTTCAAGTTTCTCTTAAGAGCTAAATTTGAAACTATTAAAGAGCTATATAATTTGTAACATTTGTGAAAAATAAATAGCTATATGAAACAATAGCATAATCACCTGAATGTTTAATAATTATAATGATAGTAAATATTATAATCCCACCTTAATTTATCACAACTACTCACATTATTAGCCCATTTGTGTTAACACAATCTCAGTAAGGTTGGTGGGACACATGTGATTATTCCTGTTTGTAGGAAGACTCTGAGACACAGAGGGGTAAAGCAACTTGCTTGTGTTTCATGATTTGTAATTGAGAGCTTGAACCAAGGTGCTGGACTCATACTTAGTATTTAGGGAAGATAAAGGAAGAAAATGTGTAC